>NC_135335.1:2961522-4161522 GCF_023851605.1 Tamandua tetradactyla
TGCATACAACAGCCAGAGGCCAGCATGAGAGGGGGACGGGGCACGGGGTAGGTCAGGGAGCCTGGCAGGGCTGGGCTGTGCACGGCTTTCAGTGCCCTGCAGGGAGTTTGATTTGATTTTGATTGTGATGGAAACCATTTGGAGGTTTCTGGAAGGGAATATCAGGGCCTTATTCTTGTTTTAAAAATCTCTTTCTGACTGTGGAGGGACAAGAATGGAAGCAAGGAGTCCTGTAAGAGGTTTTGGGGATTTCCTGGCTTCCACGATATGGGATGGTAGCAGGAGAGGCAGTGAGAACTGAGCTGCTCTGGGTCTATTTTGAAGAAACCAAAGCTGATATTTGAGCAGGGAAGGGCAGGCAAGTTTTCCAGTAAAAAGCATCAAAGGCAGCAGGGACTTAGAACAGAAATCTGGAACTCGAGCTGGCTCTGTCTCTTACTAGCTGACTTTGATTGCTTGGTGCCTCAGTTTACCCCCCAGTTCTTAGATGATGACACACCTTTCAGCTCTCAAGGGACTAGTGAGATTCCAGCGAAGTGATAGCTGGGAAATGCTTTCCTGTCTGGACCACAGCATCCTCTCCTATGGAGTCATTATTGTGAGTGGCCCTTGAGGTCAGATGTGAGCTCCCTGGGGTCAGAATCTACACTTTTGTCCTTGGCGGGTCCCTTCATGCCCTGTTCATGATAAGATCTTCAAATCATGGGAGCATGAAACTACAGATGATGAACCCTGATAAACAGAGATTCGCGAACCCCCCCCCACCCCCAACCAACCATTAACAAATCAAATCCAGCAATATACAGGAAGGAAACTGCAGCCAGACCAAGTGAAGCTTATTGCAGGAATGCAAGGCTGGGTCAGTGTTTGAAAAGCAATCGAGGTCAAAACTCAGCCCATCTACAGAGCAAGGAGGAAAAACCACAGGATTGTCTCAAAAGATACAGAAAAAGCATTCGACGAAATTCAACATCTATTCATGAAAATGACTCACAAAAAATCAGTATTTGAAGGAAACTTCCTCAGCCTGATACAAACCTATAGCTCACCTCGCCCTTTATGATGAAAGGCTGATGCTTTCCCCCTCAAATTGGGAGCAAGATGAGGCTGTCAGCTTTCACTACTCCTGTTCAACATTGCACTGGAAATCCCAGCTGGTTCTATAAGACAATAAATGAAATAAAAGACATGTAGATTGGGAAGGAAGAAATAAAGTGGTCTTTGTTCACAGACGACATAATTGTGTTTGTGGAAAATCCTAAGAAACAAATAAAAAAGCTACTAGAACTAGTAATTGAGGTCTCAAGATGCAGGGTCAGTATACAAAAATCAGTTGTAGTTCCATATACTAGCAATGAATAATTGGAAAGTTAAATAAAAAACACTTCTATAGTATAATTAATATATCAATAAAATACATGAAATAGGTATAAATCTAACAAAATATTTTCAAGTTCTGTTTGCTGAAAACTGCAAAACACTAACGACAGAAATCAAATGAGACTTATACAAATGTAGACCTACAGAGATGATGATTATTGTTAAGTCAATTTTCCCCAAACTGATAGAGTGTTTCAATGAAAACAAAATACAAGAGTATATTTAAAAACAGAAATTGACAAGCTGATGCTAAATTTTATATGGAAAGACAAAATAACTAGAATAACCAAAATAGCTTTGTAGAAGAATGAAGTTGATTTCTTGATTTCAAAAGGTGCTTTAAAGCTACAGCAATTCAGTAGAATATTAATGAAAGAATAGACACAGATCAACGGAGCAGAATAGGGAGGTCAGAAATAAACTCCTACACACATGGCCAATTGATTCTTGACAAAGATGCAGAGGCAATTCGATGGAGAAAGATAGTCTTTTCAGCACATGGTGCTGGAACAACTGGATATCCTTATGCAAAAAATAATATTAATAAAATACCTCGATCCAAATCTAACTATAAGTGAACTCAAAATAGAACGTAAACATAAAACAAAAACTATAAAACTTCTGGAAGAAAACATCGGAAGAAATCATTGTGACTTTGCCTTAGGCAGTGTTTTATTGGCTATGACACGGATTTCATAATCCATAACAGAAAAACATGAAAAATTGGACTTCAAAATTAGAAAGAGCTACTCTTCGGAAGACACCATTAAGAGAATGAAAAGACAAATCACAGACGGGGAGAAAACATTTGCAAAATGCATATCTGATAAAGGACCTATATCCAGAATATTTGAAGACCTCTCCTAACTCAACGGTAAGAAAACGAACAACCCAATTTTAAAAATGGGCGAAAGATTTGACAATCACTTCATCAAAGAAAATACGCTCATGGCAAAGAAGCCCTTGAAAAGATGCTCAGGTCACTAGCCATGAGGGATAGCAGATTAAAGCCTCGAGACACCGCGTCACACCTATTAGCCTGGCTGAAAGGTGGCAGCAATGACGGCACAAGACAACGCCAAGTGCTGGCAAGGACCTGGCACAACAGAACTGCCCCCACTGCTGTTGGGAATGCAAAATGGTACAGCTACTTTGGGGAACAGTTTGGTGCCCCCTCGTAAAGTAAAACACTCTGATCATACGACCCAGTCTTTCCACGCCAAGGTCTTTACCCAAGTGAAAGGAGAACTTATCCTTACGCAAACGTGCTTGTCGATGGTGGCTTCATTTATCATTGTCCCACATGCAAACCGTTCAAACGTTCAACACGTGATGGGAGAAGCACAGCACGGTCCAGCCATTCAGCAGGACACTTCTCAGCAGTAGAAGGACAAGCCACCGAACACTCAGCGGTATGGGTAGACCTCAGAAGCATTATGCTAAGAGAGAGAAGCCTGTCGTAAAAGCAAACATACTGCACGATTCGTGAGATATTCTGGAAAAGGCCAAAGTATAGGACAGAGAATAGATCTGTTTTACCAGGGGCGGGGGAAGATGGAGTGGGGGGACTGGCCACAAAGAGCCTCGAGGCGGCGTCAGCCTCTTGCATCGTGAATGCAGCAGTGGTTACATGACACGAACTCATATCGCTGCCCACAAAATAAGGTGAATGCTACCAAAGGTAATCACTCCACAAAAAAAAGCATATTGATTGGACAATGAAAACAAGGTAATGCCATTACCTTGCATTACAAAAGCAAATGCAATTTGTGCCTTCAAAAGTGTGACTGCGTGGCAAAGCTCGGGCTCCCTTTGTGGTCTCGCAGAGGCAGCAGGTGTGAAAATGCTGCCGAGAAGGCCGGAGTGTGCAGGGGTTAGACCCCGTCCTTTCCAGGGACGCTTCCCGTCCCAGGGGACCTGGGCTCTTGTCGCCCGGCCCTGCCAGGAAACCCAGCCCTCCACGGGGCTCCCAGATGTGGGGCAGGGCCCGCAGCTCCCCATCCGCCAGGTGTGCAGGGACCCCATCGTTCTGGCCCAGTGTGGCTGTCAGGGCCACAGGGACTGCTGGGTGGGCGCCTTTGAGTCAGTGAAACAAAACTGCCATCAGGAGGCTGTGCCCAGCAGCAAAGGGGCTGCGGCCTTGTCCTGGGCTTGGAAAGGAGCCATGCTTGCTGCTGTAGAGCCCAGGGGCTTGCTGTCTGCCCCTTTGGCAGTGAGCACAGGGAAGACCTGCCAGGGGTGGCTCCCGGCTCGGGCATGGGTCCCATCACGAGCAGGCGTGGTCAGGCAGGCGTGGACGGGCAGGTGTGGGAAGACAGGTGTGGGCAGGCAGGCGTGGGCAGGCAGGCATGGGCAGGCAGGCATGGGCACGGAGGCGTGGGAAGACAGGCGTGGGCAGGCAGGTGTGGGCATGGAGGCGTGGGAAGACAGGCGTGGGCAGGCAGGTGTGGGCAGGCAGGTGTGGGCACGGAGGCGTGGGAAGACAGGCGTGGGCAGGCAGGTGTGGGCATGGAGGCGTGGGAAGACAGGCGTGGGCAGGCAGGTGTGGGCAGGCAGACATGGGCAGGCAGGCGTGGGCAGGCAGGCGTGGGCAGGGAGGTGTGGGCAGGCAGGTGTGGGCACGGAGGTGTGGGCAGGCAGGCGTGGGAAGACAGGTGTGGGCAGGCAGGGCAGGCAGGCGTGGGCATGGAGGCGTGGGAAGACAGGCGTGGGCAGGCAGGCGTGGGAAGACAGGCGTGGGCAGGCAGGCGTGGGAAGACAGGTGTGGGCAGGCAGGCGTGGGCAGGCAGGCGTGGGCAGGCAGGCGTGGGCAGGGAGGTGTGGGCAGGCAGGCGTGGGCAGGGAGGCGTGGGAAGGCAGGCGTGGGCAGGCAGGCGTGGGCAGGCAGGCGTGGGCAGGGAGGTGTGGGCAGGCAGGCATGGGAAGACAGGTGTGGGCAGGCAGGCGTCGGCAGGCAGGCGTGGGAAGACAGGTGTGGGCAGGCAGGTGTGGGTAGGCAGGCGTGGGCAGGCAGGCGTGGGAAGACAGGTGTGGGTAGGCAGGCGTGGGAAGACAGGTGTGGGCAGGCAGGTGTGGGCATGGAGGCGTGGGAAGACAGGCGTGGGCACGGAGGTGTGGGCAGGCAGGCGTGGGCAGGCAGGCGTGGGAAGACAGGTGTGGGCAGGCAGGTGTGGGCACGGAGGTGTGGGCAGGCAGGTGTGGGCACGGAGGTGTGGGCAGGCAGGCGTGGGCAGGCAGGCGTGGGCAGGCAGGCGTGGGCAGGCAGGCGTGGGAAGACAGGTGTGGGTAGGCAGGCGTGGGCAGGGAGGCGTGGGAAGGCAGGCGTGGGCAGGCAGGCGTGGGCAGGCAGGCGTGGGCAGGCAGGCGTGGGAAGGCAGGCGTGGGAAGGCAGGTGTGGGCAGGCAGGGGTGGGCAGGCAGGCGTGGGAAGACAGGTGTGGGTAGGCAGACGTGGGCAGGCAGGCATGGGCAGACAGGTGTGGGTAGGCAGGCGTGGGCAGGGAGGCGTGGGAAGGCAGGTGTGGGCAGGCAGGCGTGGGCAGGCAGGCGTGGGCAGGGAGGTGTGGACAGGCAGGCGTGGGAAGACAGGCGTGGGCAGGCAGGGGTGGGCAGGCAGGCGTGGGCAGGCAGGCGTGGGAAGACAGGTGTGGGTAGGCAGGCGTGGGCAGGCAGGCGTGGGCAGGGAGGGGTGGGTAGGCAGGCGTGGGAAGACAGGTGTGGGCAGGCAGGTGTGGGTAGGCAGGCGTGGGCAGGCAGGCGTGGGAAGACAGGTGTGGGCAGGCAGGTGTGGGCACGGAGGTGTGGGCAGGCAGGCGTGGGCACGGAGGTGTGGGCAGGCAGGCGTGGGCAGGCAGGCGTGGGAAGACAGGTGTGGGCAGGCAGGCGTGGGCAGGCGGGAGTGGGCAGGTAGGCGTGGGCAGGCAGGCGTGGGAAGACAGGTGTGGGCAGGCAGGCGTGGGCAGGCGGGAGTGGGCAGGTAGGCGTGGGCAGGCAGGCGTGGGAAGACAGGTGTGGGTAGGCAGGCGTGGGCAGGCAGGCGTGGGCAGGGAGGGGTGGGTAGGCAGGCGTGGGAAGACAGGTGTGGGCAGGCAGGTGTGGGTAGGCAGGCGTGGGCAGGCAGGCGTGGGAAGACAGGTGTGGGCAGGCAGGTGTGGGCACGGAGGTGTGGGCAGGCAGGCGTGGGCAGGTAGGGGTGGGTAGGCAGGCGTGGGAAGACAGGTGTGGGCAGGCAGGTGTGGGTAGGCAGGCGTGGGCAGGCAGGCGTGGGAAGACAGGTGTGGGCAGGCAGGTGTGGGCACGGAGGTGTGGGCAGGCAGGCGTGGGCACGGAGGTGTGGGCAGGCAGGCGTGGGCAGGCAGGCGTGGGAAGACAGGTGTGGGCAGGCAGGCGTGGGCAGGCGGGAGTGGGCAGGTAGGCGTGGGCAGGCAGGCGTGGGAAGACAGGTGTGGGCAGGCAGGCGTGGGCACGGAGGTGTGGGCAGGCAGGCGTGGGCACGGAGGCGTGGGCAGGCAGGCGTGGGCAGGCAGGCGTGGGCAGGCAGGCATGGGCAGGCACGCGTGGGCACGGAGGTGTGGGCAGGCAGGCGTGGGCAGGCAGGCGTGGGCAGGGAGGTGTGAGCAGGCAGGTGTGGGCAGGCAGGCGTGGGAAGACAGGCGTGAGCAGGCAGGCATGGGCAGGCAGGCGTGGGAAGACAGGCGTCGGCAGGCAGGCGTGGGCAGGCAGGCGTGAGCAGGCAGGCGTGGGCAGGCAGGCGTGGGCACGGAGGTGTGGGCAGGCATGCGTGGGCACGGAGGTGTGGGCAGGCAGGCGTGGGCAGGCAGGCGTGGGAAGACAGGCGTGGGCAGGCAGGCATGGGCAGGCACGCGTGGGCAGGCAGGCGTGGGAAGACAGGCGTCGGCAGGCAGGCGTGGGCAGGCAGGCGTGGGCAGGCAGGCGTGGGCAGGCAGGCGTGGGCACGGAGGTGTGGGCAGGCACGCGTGGGCACGGAGGTGTGGGCAGGCAGGCGTGGGCAGAATGGTGTGTGCAGACCCCACCCAGCCATTGTTCTGCCTGGGCTTTCCGGGCCCTGGCCGATGATGAGGGGGCGCCCAGAGAGCTGCTGGAGGTGCAGGGGATGGAGTGGGGCGTTAGCGTCAGAGGGTCAGCGGTGCAGCCAGCCTGGTGCTGCCCCAGCTCCCCTCTCTCCGGCCGCGCGTCCATCCCCTGAATGGGGGGGGGTGAAGTGGGAGTTCTGGAAGATGAGGTGACGGCAGCGTGAGCACAGCATAGAAATGCATGGGTGCTGGGACCCCTGCTTTCTACCCTGCTTCTTGCAGAGTCTGCCTGGGGCCACCTCCCAGCCCTGCCCCTGGACTACTTGGGGTGGGAAGAGTCTCCCAAGAAGCCCTCAGCATGGGCAGGGGTCTCGGCCCCTCTCCTCCCCTTCTTGGTCCTCACGCAGGCCACAGCCTAGGATGACAGCTGTGACGCCACTGCCCCCTCGCCTGGCCGGCATCACCTGCATTTCCTCCCAAGGCCCTGCTTTGTGGAAACAGCCTGGGTCGGTTTGGAATCCGGAGGGTCTGGGATTTTCACGTTTGCACTTCTAGACTCTGGTGTTGGAAATGCTGCTGGTGTGACCAGGCCACCAAATTCTAGTTAATGCAAATGTCCATTTACATCTGCGCGTATTGCACGGCGCAGGCCGAGACTTTTAAAAGTGGTTTATCTGTTTTCTCAGTCTCAGGGCCATTCATCTTGGAAGGATGTAGTGGGTTTCCAAATTAAAATGTGAGCTCTAGGGTGGGAGGGCATGGCTGGGCACACCCCTGCCCCGCCCCCAGGGTCCAGCCGCCAAGCTGCCCATGTCTCTCTCACACTCCCCCTTCCTGCCACTAGTGGGAGACCGACACTCCAGGTCCCAAGGAGCCTAGGAGGGGTGACATCCACAGGGGGGTGTGGCCTGGGAGGTGGGAGGAATGCCCACCCAGGGAGAGCGTCCTGCATGCCTGGTCCAGCTGGGGACTCTGCCAGGTCCCCACTGCAGGTGATGGACAAGAGCTCAAGGCTCTCAGGGGTCAGCGACTCGCCCCAGGACCCGTGGATCCAGAGACACTTGACCAGCAGAACTGTGTGCACAGAGGAGGGGAACGTTGGGGCCTGGACAGGTGAAGGGAGAGACCCCAAATTCCCTGGATGCTGACCCATCCGTTCTAAGTGACAGTTTCCGCTTGAAGGGACTCAGCGAGGGGAAGGGGGGATATGTGGGGGGGCTACCGCCCTCAGGGCATGTTTGTGCCTGGGCCGAGGCTGGAGGTGGGTGGGGTGGGAGCGGGACAGGTACCCACCCGCTGGCCTGCCTGTACAGATGAGGGGTCCTGGAAACAGGTTTGCAGAGATGTATCCTTGGTTTCAGGGATCCCAGGACCAAATAACCACGGGAAGCAGACTGCAGGCCCTGCTGGAGACCCGCCCGCCGGAGTGTCAGGGGGCCAGGGGCTGGGCCTTTTTAACAAGGGCCCCTGGTGAGTCTTGTAGTTATTCAGCTTAAGAGCCACTGCTGCAGAGGGCAGCGGAGCCACAAGGGAAAGTTCTGGAAGGACAGTGCAAGGGAGTGGCTGGGAGAGAGGAAGGAAGCAGGTCTGGTGAATGAGGGAAAGCAGCTCTGAATCCAAGGGGTACAAGCTTGGAGATAACATGAGGGTTTGCATTGCACATGAGCCAGGGTTGTTCAGGGAAAACGAATAAAATAGTGGAGAGGCACATCCTTTGGTCTGTGTGTGCCTGCATCTCTCTCCAAGGACACACTGTCCTCAGCGTGCACCACTCTGCCCATCCTCTCTTAGTTGATGCTCCTTCTGCCGCTCTGGAGTCTGGTCTTCTTCCTCCAGGAAGCCCTCCCTGACCTCCACCAGCTCAGCTTTCTTCCCCAAAGCCCTGAGAGGCGTCGGGGGCAGACCCATGCCCCAACATGGCCGTCAGGGCCAGGGCAGTGCCGGCACTTAGCACGTGTCTGGGGGAGCCCCAATGAGACAGGAGGGGGTGATGGATGTCCTTGCCCCTTGGGAATTGCCGTCCACCCACTGCTTGGTTCAATCTGTCCAGGCATGTGCAAAAGGGATCTTTCCCCGCAGGCTGGCTGGTGTACCGCTTTGGCGTGCGGACATTTGTTGGGGGTTGGCTGTACAGAATCTTCCTCCTTCTCAGGAGCACCCCCTTCTCAGCACCCTGGCTCATGGGGGTCTGGGAGCCTTGAGTAGGTGGGTGAGAGAGGGGGCCTGATGTGACAGGGCGGTGGGCACACAGCGGGGACCTGACCCAGCTGCCTGAGCCCCCTCCCCTTGGCCATCCCCTTCCCCATTTCTGATTTGGTCTCCAGGCCGGATTTCTGGCCTGCTGTGTGTCTGTGAGGCCCCCACCTCCTTTCAGTACCCCCCTTCTCCTAGGGGCCAGGCTTCCAAGGTGCCCGGGGAGAGGATCTCACTCCCAGCCCCAGAGTCTTGGGGGAGTGGGGGCGGGGGAGAGGCCTGGCCTCAGCGGATGCTAACGCACGGCCGGGTGGAGAAACTTCTGGAAGAGGGACTACTTGGCATCCTCGGGGCTGCCCGGAAACCTCAAAAGGCCCAGGCAGCTCATTCCCTAAGCCAGGCCCCAGTGCCCAAGAGAAACGAGCACCCGACACTCAGGTTCGGGGGTGGTCAAAAGAAGGGACCCCTGCCCACTGCTGGAGGGCCCCGGCGTGGAAGGAGCAGAGGGCGCGGGTTGGCTCGGCCCTGGCCCCTGCCGCCGGGTCATGGGGTCAGCTGGCACTGGCCGCTTTCCTTTCCTAGAAGCGGGAAGTCTGTGGGTGTGGGTGGGTGCCTCCGCCCCCTGCACACGCACAAACGCCTCTCTATTTTATAAATAGGCCACTTGGAGCAAAGGGCTGTGAGGGTGTAATCCGGGCTGGGGGCAGGGCCCTGGGATTTCAGCCGCAGGCGCGAGGGAAGGGGATTTGAGGGAGTGGGGTGCTCGCCAGGGCTCTGCAATCTGCTCTTTCCCTCACTTCGAGGCTTTGGGGCCCTAAGCTTCTCCCTGGGACCCGGAGGTGACTGCGGAGAGAAAAGGGGTGGCAGGTGTTTGAGGGTCAGTGGGGAAAGGTGGGCTGGGGGCCAGTGGTGGAGCCAGGCTATCAGCCCTGAGAGTTGACAGCCTCTTCTTGTCCGAGGAGACACGCTCGTGGGTGCAGCTGGCATGCAGCCCTGAACTTGGAGCGGAAAAAAGGGCACAGCAGGGACTCAGACGGGAAGAGAGGGCACCCCCGGGACTTGCAGTCAGCACCACCCCTTCCCACTCACTTGACAACTCTTCTCGGCACTTTCCAGATCTTTCCAGCCACACCTGACATTTAAGGTCCCTTGGTGAGTCCTTCCTGACAAACAGGAGGCTGACGGAAAGCGGGGCGGTTGGGGGGGGGGGTCATGGAACCATTTGGCCCTCCCCCTCTGGGTCACTCTCCAGGCTGGCCCCAGGGCTTGGCCCTCCTGACCCAGGGCTGCTGGGACTGGTGTGGGTAGGAGCCAGCCTGGGTCCATCTCTGCAGGCCTGCCCGATGGTGGGGTCAGGGCTGGGGGTGGACATGACTCTTTCTAAGGGCCAGGTGGGCTCCTCTACCCCCCGGGTTTCTCTTGCAGGATACACCCCCTTACTTAGAGAGCCCAGGAAGAGGCGCTTCTGATGCTCCTTCTCCCTATCCACCCCTCTGCCTCCTATCCTGTGCTGAGAAGTTACAGCTACTTTCTGCTAAAGTAGTTGATTTCTGCTAATTTCCACTAGGGTGTAAATGATTGCTAGTGGCTTATTGTGGGTCTTTTTCCTAAGAGGCTTTTGGATTCTCGCTGAGAAATAAAAGTTTAAGGGATCAATGAAAACCGTCTCCTCCTGCAAAGGACAATTGTTGAGGGAAGTGGCAGACAAATAAATTGGGTTGTTCAGCCCTTCTGAGCCTCAGCCCTCCCTGCCTGGCATGGTTTGCAGGGGGACCGTATGAGAGCCTGCTCATGAACAGAAGTCCTGGGCATGCAGCAGGTGCTCCATTAATGCTCCAGTCATCCCAGAGTGTGTCCCTTCTGGCAGCCGGAGGGGTGGGTCCCAGTGTGGGGGTTGGCCCTGGCCCCCCAGCCCACCCGCCTCGCTCACAGCCTCGTCACGCTGGCCCGGCTCCCCAGACATTCCCTCGCCCTGGACGCAGTGACAGAGTGCCGTGGCCTCCGCCGGGCACAGTGCATGCCCCGCCCTCGCTGTGTCTGCTCGCCCGTGCCCACCTGCTCCTTGTGCCTAATGCCCATTAGAAGAAATGAAACAGAGGCGTATGTAAATAAAATAGCTACGTCATCATTGTAAAGCCTGTTTGTACAATACGTTTCATAAACCAATTTAAAATTACAGCAAGTGAGGAAAAAACTCTATAGATACTAAGATATCAGAGTTTTTTAGATCCTCAATATTAAACACTATCTTAGATATCATTTGGTTAACTATCAAAACTGTGTGCGTTTTCAAAATATCAAGTAGAAAGTTATTGCAAATATCAACTTTGCTATAGCTGTGGCCTATATTACTAAACATTTTCAAATTTTTTAGTTCAGGAATTTATTTTATCTAATATTACAATACTTGCCTATATATATTTTTAAAACTTTTTTTTGGTTCATTTAAATATAACATATATACAAAGAAAAAAGTTATCCATTTTAGGTGGTTAAGATTGTCATGTTAATTGTAAAAATGTTTGCATCTTCATATTTTCCTGAAATCAGGAAAATGGTAACATGGGTCATTACTATAGCAATGTAGATATTTTCTTGATATTTTGAGAACATTCACAGTTTTGGTAGCTGATCAAATGGTCTGTAAATTAGAGTTTAATATTTAGAATACAAGAATTTTGCTATCTGAAGTTGTAGATTTTTCCTTGTTGGCTTCATTTTAAGTTGATTTAAGAAATGTACTGCACAAACACAGGTTTTACAATGATTATCTGGATACTTTATTTAAATATGCCATGGTTAAGCTTAGATATCTGGTTTTGGTGGTTCTAAGTGTATAGTTTGTTTTCTTAAATAAAAATATTAAAAAAAAATAAACCAAACAAAATAGAGTTAATCTGGCTAAGTGATTTAGAGTAGAGTCGGGAGGTCACTTAACGCTTTGGCATGACGCAGCCGGGAATCACACTGGCACGGGAGGCAGAGCCCAGGCAGCGGCGCTCCTCGAAGCCCGAGGAGTCAGGACCCCACAAACCAACAAGGCAGAGAACTCAGAAAACCATCTAACCTGAAGGACACTTAGGGGGTCCCACATACCCACCAACCATGGACGGCTTGTGGAACCATTTCCTTTAAAAACCGTTGCCTGAGGACACAAATGGACATTTACACACCAATGCTTATAGCGGCATTATTTACAGTTGCCAAGAGATGGAAGCAGCCAAAATGTCCATCAACAGACGGATGGCTAAACAAACTGTGGCATGTACATACGATGGAATATTATGCAGCTGTAAGACAGAATAAAGTTATGAAATATGTAACAACATGGATGGACCTTAAGGACATTATGCTGAGTGAGATTAGCCAGAAACAAAAGGACAAATACTGTATGGTCTCACTGATATGAAATGACATTAGTGAATAATCTTGGAATATTTCGTTGGTAACAGAGACCATCAGGAGATAGAAATGGGGTAAGATATTGGGTAATTGGAGCTGAAGGGATACAGATTATGCAACAGGACTGAATATAAATACTCAGAAATGGACAGAACAATACTACCTAACTGTACTACAATTATGCTAAAACACTGAATGAAGCTGCATATGAGAATGATAGAGGGAGGAGGGCTGGGGCATAAATGAAATCACAAAGAAAGACAGATGATAAAGATTGAGATGGTATAATCTAGGAATGCCTAGAGTGTATAATAATAGTGAGTAAATGCACAAATTTAAAAAATGTTTTTGCGTGAGAAGAACAAAGGAATGTCATTACTGCAGGGTGCTGAAAATAGATGCTAATTAATATTTTAAAATTTCAACTTATGTGTGAGACTAATGCAAAAAAAGTTTATTTGGTACAAATCTATACTTTGACTAGTGCACCTCCTAATATAACTTATGTAGATAGTTGGTTGAACACCTTAAGTACATGGAACTTTGGGTAGGACATGAGATTTTGTTGGTTTGTCCAGCTGATGCCCTGATGAATCCCAGAGTGATTTGATCAGTGAGTGGGAAAGTATTTGCAAAGTCCCCTTCGGGGAATGGTGAGAAAGGGGGAGAACTCAACTTCTCCAAGTTGAATTCTTGATATTCTCACAAGAAGTGTGGGCAACCAAAGCTATAGGCTGAGCCCCCAGTCTTGGGGTTTGTTCATATGGAACTTAACCCCACAGGGGATAGGTCAAGTCTACTTAAAATTAGGCCTAAGAGTCACCCCCAAGAGAGCCTCTTTTGTTGCTCAGATGTGACCTCTCTCTCCAGCCAACACAGCAAGCAAACTCACCACCCTCCCCCTGTCTACATGGGACATGACTCCCAGGGGTGTGGATCTTCCTGGCAACGTGGGACAGAAATCCCAGAATGAGCTGAGATTTAGCATCAAAGGATTGAGAAAAACTCTAGAATGAGCTCAGACCCAGCATCAAGGGATTGAGAAAATCTTCTCGGCCAAAATGGGTAAGAGTGAAACGAGACAAAGTGTCAATGGCTGAGAGATTCCAAACAGAGTCGAGAGGTTATCCTGGAGGTTATTCTTACGCATTAAGTACATATCACCTTGTTATCCAAGATGTAATGGAGAGGCTGGAAGGAACTGCCTGAAAATGTAGAGCTGTGTTCCAGTAGCCATGTTTCTTGATGATGATTGTGTAATGATATAGCTGTCACAGTGTGACTGTGTGATTGTGAAAACCTTGTGTCTGATGCTCCTTTTATCTACCTTGTCAACAGATGAGTAGAACATATGGAATAAAAATAAATAGTAGGGGGAACAAATGTCAAAATAAATTTAGTTTGAAATGCTAGTGATCAATGAAAGGGAGGGGTAAGGGGTATGGTATGTAAAATTTTTTTCCTGTTTTTGTTTTATTTTTCTGTTGTCTTTTTATTTCTTTTTCTGAATTGATGCAAATGTTCAGGGAAATGATCATGATGATGAATATGCAACTATGTGATGATATTGTGAATTGCTGAGTGTATGTGTTGGGAATGTTTGTGTTTCGTTCTTGTAATTTTTAAAAATTAATTAATTAATAAAAACTTTTTAAAAATCTATTGAGTAGATGGAAATACTAGTGGTTAATGAGAGGGAGGGATCAGGGGTAGGGTATGTGTGAGTTTTTGCTTTTTTCTTTTCATTTATTTTTCCGGAGTGATGCAAATGTTCTAAAAAACAATCATGGTGATGACATACTAAACTACGTGATGACATTGTGAGCACTGATTGTATACCATGCACGGAATGTTTGTATGTTAAGAATGTTCATGTTTGTATGTTGTTTTGGTTTGATAATACAAAATAAATAAATAAATAAAAAGTTCCCACACTCATCCCAAAACAAACAAACAAAAATAACCCTTGCCTGGAAATGCCAAGACGGGACACGATTTGCGTGGCTCCTTGAACCCGTGCTCCCCAAGCTGCAATCTTAAGTCCCCGAAAAAACGCCTTTGAAGGTGTGCAGTTCAGTTTGCTATTTCTGGGGAGTCGTGGCCAGACTCTGTGGGGGCAGCAGCGGAAAGGGGGACAACGTCCCCCAGCCAAGTCTGATTCAGCAAGCCCTTTGCCCCACACTGCCTCCTGCCGGGGAGAGAGGAAGTTGCTCCGTTTTTTAAGGCCGCTGCTGACAAACCAAACTAACGGTTCAAGGGGAATTAGGGAAGCAGGGAAACAGTTTCCATCATCTGGGATGAGGACAAAAACCGGCTGATCAGTTAAACCCTCACGGGTGCCTGTCCTTGGGGACTCACTTCTTGGAAGCCCAGGGAGGGCCTGAGAGAGCTGCTTCTGGCCGCGGGCTCAGAGCTCAGTGTGGGCAGGCCGAGAATTTTCAGAGCCATCAATTGCTGGTTCCTTTGTGCTTAAGAGTTTAATTCCCACATATCCCTTTCCTCCCTGGTTTCATTATAAACTGCAAGGAGAAGCCAGGCTGCATTTTCCACATTCAGTTTGGAAATCTTCAGCTAAATATCCGCGTTCGTTGCTTTCAAGCTCAGCTTTCCATCTGACATCAGAACTCGATTTTGCCAAGTTCTCTGGTACTTTATAACTGGCATAACCTTTCCTCCAGTTTCCAGTGACACCTTCTTTCCTCCAGTTTCCACACCTTTCTAAGGCCTTCTTTGAAACTGCCTTTAGCATCTGTATTTCCACAACTGTCTCGCCAAAGCCACCCAGGCCTTCTCTAGCAACCTGCAGTTCTTCCAGCCTCTACCCACTGCCCACTTCCAAAGCCGCTTCCACATTTTTTGTGTTTGTGGTAGCATCACCCTGCACTCTGGCACCAAAATCTGTTTCAGGCTTTGAGGCTGGGGATGTCCAAATGGAGGCACCAGCCAGGTGAAGCTTTCTCCCTGGGCGCCATGTGGCGCCGGGGCTGGTTCCCACAATCTCCCTGGCTTTCCCACCCCATGGCAGTGCTCATGGCGGTGTCTCCCCCTTTCTCTTCCTGGCTCCATTGACCTCCAGCTCCTGGCTGCTGCAGGGGCTCCCCACTCCCTCTGCCTTTCACTCTGCTTATAAAGGACTCCAGGAATCCGCGATTCAGCTGGGCCACACCTCGACTGAAGTGACCCTTTGAAGAGATGGTGGTTACAGTGGCCACTCCCTCCAGAATGCCAGCCAGCACCAAGGACATGCCACCCTGGGCACACCATTCAAACTAGCAGAGCCTGGTGCGGGAGGGGGGGACCACACGTGGTAGTTAGAGTCAGGTGTCAGCTTGGCCAGGCGAAGGTGCCTAGTTCTGTTGCTGCGGACATGAGCCAATGGCATGTGAACCTCATGTGTTACTGATGATATCTGCAGTTGGCTAGGAGGCGTGCCTGCTGCAATGAATGATGTTGGATTTAATTGGCTGGTGCTTAAATGAGAGCTCAACGTAGCACAGCCCAAGCAGCTCAGCATCCCTCATCTCAGCACTCGCAGCTCAGCCGAGGTCTTTGGAGATGCAGAAAGGAATCACCCCGGGGAAAGTAGTTGGAACCCAGAGACCTGGAGAGAAGACCAGCAGAGACCATCCTGTGCCTTCCCACGTAAGAAAGAACCTCAGTGGAAAGTTAGCTGCCTTTCCTCTGAAGAACTACACATAAATCCCCTTTTATTGAAAGCCAATTTGTCTCTGGTGTGTTGCATTCTGGCAGCTAGCAAACTGGAACACCGCACCACCTCAGATGATGATGTGGGTTTTGGGGCGCTGGTGACCAGGGGATGGATGGACAGCAGGTGTCCGCCAGGGTAGCTGTTCTGGTTGCCGGAGCTACTCTGGCATGTGACCGCCGGACTTGACATTGGCCACACCCAAGGTGGCCTTTCTCCTCCGTGGAGAGTGGGCAGGGGCTCGCCAGCCCCGTGCAGCCCTGCCTCGGGCCCCTCCTCCTCTCTGCGCCCCGAGCCCTCCCCCGCGCCTCTGTCCACCCCTGCATTGGGGCCTCTTGATGTTGCAGCCCCCCAGGTGCCCCCCTCCCTCTATGGTTTGTGGTTTGTGCTGCCGTCTAGGAGGACCTCCAGGCTGGGGTGGAGCCTCTTATGGGGTGATCTGTGTTACCCCAAAAGATATTTTAAATAGATTTACGAAACATATTGCGCAAACACAGGCTTTAGGAAGCCCTAACCTCAGCATGTGACCTTACTTGAAAATAGGGTCATTTCCTATGAAATGAGTTAAGGTGGGGTCATCCTGGAGGGTGCGGCCCCACGCGACAGGGAGAACGGGAGACGGGGAACCCGGATGGGGGATCGCTGTGTGGCGATGGATGCCAAGTGCCCCAGGGTCACCGGCCCCTGCCGGAAGCCCAGGCGACAGAGACGAGGGGACAGGCTGTCCCCAAGCACGGCCCTGCCCACTCCCTGTGTCCAGCCTGCGGGACGGCGAGACGGCCCCCTCCTGCTGTTGAAGCGGCCAGGTTTGCAGGGACCAGGCTGTTTTCGCGCCCCAATTGTGCGTTCTGCACAGGTGTGCGGGAGCCCCGGGCTCGGAGCTGGACACGGGAAGCCTCGGGAGTGGAGGAAGTGGCCACGGCAGCCCCGACCTCGCCGCCTCCCGCTCCTGGGAGGCTGATGTCGGTGGAACGGAGCGGAGTTGGCTGCTGGAAGCCGTCCCTTGGCGCCCCCGCCCTGCATGGCTCAGCTCTGCCCTCTTAGGCAGGAACAGCAGCCGGGTGGCAGAGCTGTCACCTAAGCAGCTGGACGGACCATCTGTGCGACCTTGCTTTCTCTCTTCAGGGACGAGGCAGGGCGGGCCCCCAGGTCCCGGGCAGCAGGGCTCTGGGTTCTGCAGAGTTGGTCCAATGCGGGAAGGCGGATGGTTCTCGGGGCTTGCTGCCCTCCGTGGGGGCAGGCTGACCCCACTTGCCTCCTTTCCCCTGCTCTGGAGCTGCCCCGCGGGGCTCAGAGCTTGGCCTGGGCCAGGCAGTGTGAGCAAAGTTGAGTCCTGCCTTCCAAGCTGCCCTCCAGGTGGGCAGACAGCAAACCTGCCATGCAGACGCAGCTATTCCAAGGTTGTCCACGCAGGAGACCCGGGGACCCCACTCAAGGGCCCCTCCCGGTGCGCTCCCGGCATCAGCTCTGGGCCTCTCCCCAGATCCAGGCCCAGGGTGCGAGGGGGGTCCTGCCCCTGGGTGGCCTGGGGGAGCCAGGTCCTTGGCTGGCGCCTGGTCTGTGCGGCCTGGGGTGGGGGGCTGGCGCGGCGGGCAGGAGCAGAGGCTCCCGTGTTCCCAGCAGGGCCGGCAGGGACCCCGCCTCCTGGCACGGCATGGCCCAGCTGCCCCTCCCACCCAGCCACCTGCAGCCCCCACTCCCCACACTTCCCAGGCTGCTGCCTGGCTCCTGGCCTTGTCAGCCTGGAACGTGACCATCCCTTCCTGCCACGGATGAGCTGTGTGAGCCTCCTGTTCCTAACTAAAGTCCAGGATGGACAGGACCCCCGGGGAGAGGACCCCCGGGGCGACCCCCGCCCCCTCGCGTGTGAATGAACATAGCTCCCTGGTGGGGTTACAACTCGATGGGGCAAAGGGGTTGGGGCAGGTAAAATAAGGTCCCGAATCGGTAGGTTTGGGCCACGTTTGGGTGGCGTGCCCTTTACATCTGGGGCTAGAGGTCAGAGGCTGGGGCAGGCAGAGATTCGAAGCGGCAGACAATGAATGTGACCACCTTGTGCCTCAGTTTCCTCAGGTGTAAAATGGGGTGATACAGTCCTCATTCACAGGATCGCCAGGGAACCAAAGGGCTGAAAGTGGATGAGTGTCCAGGGCAGTGGCGCCTGCTACGTAGGCATGGGCGAGTGTGAGCCGCTTTGTCACCACCCGGCACGCTTGAGGCAGGGGGGGCCCTGCCCAGCAGTTGTCCCCGAGTTGTAACCCCACCAGGGAGCTATGTTCAAGGCAGTGGCCTTGGGCCTTCTCTGTGGCTGAGAAGACGCCTGGCTCCTCTGGCTCCCCCGCGCTGATTCCTTTTCCCTTGGCTGCAAGACAGGGGCTGGAGAATTTGACATTTTGCTTCTGCACACTGGCCAAAGTGAGGAGCTGGTCAGAGGCAAAGGAATGTCGAGGAGCTGTAGGCCGTGGCGCTGGGCCCCGGGCCGGGAAGGTGCCTTGGGACAGGGCAAAGGGCATCCGGTCCCCCAGCTGGCACAGACCAGCCGAGCCTGGGGGTCCTCTGCGGCTTTGGGGGAGCAGGTTGATGACTCTCCTCTGGGGATGTCTGGGTGTCCTCTTGGCTCCAGCTTCTGGGGGTCCTCCCCAGCAGGGACAGTGGCCCCAGGAGAGCCGTCCTTGTGGCCAAGCATCTTACAGTGCATGGAGAGGGCCCGGTGGGCTTCGGGCACGAGCCAGGGGGCCAGAGCACAGTGGGTGCTCTACCTTGTGCCAACACGCCTTTCAAGAGCTACTGAAACAGCTGAGACATAACATAAGTGCTGCTCCAAATGACCAGCAGGAAATGCAACTCAAGATGAGACTGGTCGGGTAAACAGCGATGCGGGTGGGCGTGCACAAAGCGCTGGAACTGTGGGCACCCCCCCACGGTAGCTCATTCAATCCTCCCCAGCTTCTCGCCAGGCCCGCATCACAGGTGGGAGGCCCGTGGCAGGGACGGAGTGCGGGGGCCACTCTGACACGGCCGGGTCCCAGCCCCCTCCCCCGGGCCCCTCCCCGCCCCGCAGCCGGAGCCTTTGTCGTGTGGGTGGTGGCCGGCTTGGCGCTGTCCTGCCCGCGCCCAGACCCTCGTCCCGAGCGGCCCCCTGCAGGGCTGGGTCGCAGACCCCGTCCTCTTCTCAGCCCCACCCCTCCCCCTGCCGGTTGTCCCCAGGTCTCCCCACCAGCTGGGGGCTCGGGGGAGGCGGCTTCTCCCCGAAGGTTGCAGGGGGTCCAGAGCCCGTGCCACGTGGGCGTGGGGCTGCGGGGTGTCGGCGTGGGGTTCGTGGGCACGCCAAGTTCTTGGGAAGCCCTGGGGCCTGGCCCCCCAGAAAGCCTTCTCGCCGTTGAGGGGCTTGGGCGGCGTAGGGGTGGGGGAGGGGAGGCCAGGCGCCCGCAGGCCCGAGGTTTGGGGCTGCAGGGGGTGTCCCCCAGAACTCTGCAGAACCACAGATCCGGGTGCCAGCGGTGAGGGGGGCTAAGCTTGCTTCCTCATCACCCACCCCCAAGGCCCTGCAGTGCCTGTGCTCCCGGGAGCTCCTAGGAGGCGCCCAGGGTGGCAGGGCTGGGAGGGGCGCTCTGCAGACTCCTCACTCGACTTTGGGACAAACTTGGAGCTGGTGGTGGCCTTTGGGGGCTCCTCTTTGATCATCCCGGTGGAGGGCGAGGTCCAGGAACCAGAGTTCTCTGCCCTGGGGAGCAGAGGGGCTGGAGCGGAGCCAGGCTGCCTGGGGGAGCCAGCGAGAGGGGGTGGGTGGCGAGTGAAGGATGGGCTGGGGTGGGGGACCCTGGATCAGCCGTGCCCTCCCACAGACATGGGATGAGGCTCTTCGAGGGGACTCTGCGCCCCGCTCATCCTCCATTCTTGGGCAGGAGCACCTCCAAGGGCAGAAGCGGGGAGCCTTTCCCCTAATGGGACAGGGACAGATGCCCAGGCCAGGTGCCAGGGACGACAGCCCCTCCCAAAGCTCATGCCATTCTGTGCTCCCCAGGAAGGGACACCAAGGCACAGAGCAGCCGGCAGCACCCTGGGGCCCACAGCAGGCATGGGGCCTGTTTTCATGGCACTGCCACCTTGCCTGGTGCAGGGTGTGGCTGGAGGTCTTTCTGGAACCCTCATTGTGGGGCCGTTTCCCGGCTTGTCACCTGCCCCATCTGTCCCCTGAACCTGGCAGCTGGAGCTTCCACGACGTGCTGAGCAGACTCCTTGGGCCTCAGCTTGTCCTGCTCACAGACCTGCAGGGTGAGGCACAGGCTGGGTCCCCTGCCATGCTTTGATCACACAGTGTCCTCTGGGCACAGCTTCCTGGCGCTGAGACGCCCTGGCCAGCTGTAATTCCTTGAAGAGTGAGTTTGAGGCTCACTGCCTCCAGGAAGCCTTCCTGGCTCTCCAGGTAGGCCTTTGCTCCAGAATGTTGGCTCCTCCAGGGTAGGGGGGGGGCTGCACTTCTCTCACTTCTGTCTTGTTCCCTAGAGGCTGTTTTTCCCAGGGGTTGAGGGAAGGGAGGGTCACGGTTGGACCAGAGAGAAACCAGGCGAGGGCAGGGGGAGGCTCAGGCACAGCCTGTCCTGGCTGGGGGTCTCCTGAGCCGACGAGGCCAGGGGCACATGTGGCTTGGCCGGACCCCTTGTGTGGGGGACTGAATTTTGAGCCGCATTCCTGCGGCTGTGAGCCCATCTGAAAGTGGGACCCTTTGAAGGTGCCATGATCTGTGAAGGTGGGGCCTCATCTGTGAGCCAGAGCTTTGAAAGGCCTATGTAAATGGGGCCGAACCCAATCGAGGGGGCTGCCTTCCACAGGACCTATACGGCCTTAGAAGGCAGAAGAAATTTGGGCGCAGGCGGAGCAAAGCGCGGGAGAAGCCAGAAGGGAGAAAAAGCCGCAGGAGGGCAGCGGGTGTCGGAGGCGGCGTCAGCCAAGGAGCTGGGGGAGTGGGGCAGGTGGGCCCGGGAGGACCATGGCCTGCAGAGATCTTGGAGTAGGGCGTCCAGCCTCCCAAGTGGGACAAGGAATTCCGGCGGGGCAGGCACCCCGGTGTGTGATCTTCGTGTAGCAGCCCCAGCAAATCCAGGCAGCCTGCTAACTCTTCCCCTGGGTGGGCGGCCTCGTTGGGGTCCCTGGAAGGGAGAGAGCTGCCCAGAGGGACACGCAGGCCCAGCAACATGTGGGCAGACGGCAGGAGGAACTTCCCAGCAGGGCCTCCCCCATGCAGATGGTGATGATCTCACCTGGCGATGACCCCACGTGCCTACCACCCTGAGGTCCGTCAGCAGCCAGGCCTCCCCCCTTCTCTTCCCTTCCCCCAACTCCATCTTCAGACCCCCAGGGTTCCTCAAACACTTCGGGAGCCCTCCTCTCCCCAGTTCTGAAGCCCGCAGTGCTTCTCCTTGCAGTGGGCTCTGGGCCACAGCACGGCGCGCCAACTGGGGTCACGCTGGAGAGGAAAACCTGGGATCGGAGGACAGCGACAGGTTTCCCAGCCCCAAAGGGTGAAGGAATGCACTGCAGGCTGCAGGCTGGCCGGGGCGTGGCGACCCCTAACGCACCTGACCCTGGGCAGCACAGGATTACATGGGGCCAGCGGAATCTCATGGGCCAGCCTCGAGACCCTCAGAGCGCTTGAAACCAGGGGTCTTAGGCAGCGATCTCATCCAGCCCTTTCAGCCCATGGTGGGAGCTGGGGCCCTGCTCTTGGTTTCTAGCAGAGACCATCCGCTCTGGTAGGTCACTGACCCCTGCAGGACACCGGGGCACCCCAATCTGAACAAACCAGCACCCGTGAACACCACTGGCATGAGTCAGTCCCCGACTGGGCTTGCAGGGACCCCAGTTCTATTCTCATCTGTTAACGAAGGTGCTTTTGAGGCTGCCCTCCCATTTCCCAGATGAGGAAACTGAGGCTCAGAGAGGACAAAGGAGCCCCAGAGTCAGGACTGGAGCCCTGCCCCGCAGCCCTCAGCCGTCACTGGGCACACGTCTGGGGCACTTGCCTTGCTTCCCAGGGGTGCACCCAGGAGGCTGGCCCACACTGTGTGCACACACGTGGCTCTAATGCCGGACGCCAGCTGTGACCATCAAGTGGCTCTGCCGGGACCCCGTGGACGCCCCGTGGGTGACACACCTACAGTCTGCACACAGGGCACCGTGGACTCCGCCAGGCATTAGGACCTGCCTGTGGGGTTATGGGCTGAGTTGCATCCCCCCCCAAAGGTGCTTAAGCCCGGACCCTTAGCTCAGAATGGGACATTATTTGGAAACAGAATAATTGGGGGCACAATTGTTAAGATGAGGCAAGACTGGAGTGGCCTCGTGAGAAGGGGAGACAGAGGCTGGGGCAGTGCGTGCACGAGGCAAGGAGTGCAAGGATGACTGGGGGTCCCTCCCCTACGGGCTCCAGGCAAAACAGGCCCTGTCCGCTCCTGATTTCAGACTTCTGGCCACCAGGCCGTGAGAGCATACATTTCGGAGGTTTGAGGCCACCCTGGAGGGCACAGGAGCCCATGCAGAGGGCACTTTGTGACTTGCAGCCTGCACTGAGTCCACAGGAAGGGAAAATCAGCGGGCAAACGGCCTTCCAGCGGCTGGCCTGAAATGCAGCCTGAGAGGGCTAAGGTGCCCTCAGGTCCCAGCACCTTTTGTGGATTAGAATCTGCAAAGCAGAAACAAGAGCGGAGCTGCTGCTGGCCTCCCAGGGCCCTCTCCCTTATCCTATCTAATTCTTGAAGCCACCAGGTAGCCTGTGCTCTCATTTTACACAGGGAGAAGCAAAACGGGGGAAAGTTGAGGAGCTCACCCAAAGACGTCCAGCGGGGAGGGGGGGAACTGCACACAGCCCCCAGGGATGGGACCCTGCAGCTTCCCACAGGGACAGGCTCAGGTGAGGGGCTTGGCCCAGCCTCAATGCCCTTATGTGCCCCTTGGAGAAAACTCTAGGGTCAGGGTGGGGCTGACCCTCCTCCTGCAGGGGTCTTCAACCCAAAGAATTGACGCTGCCCACCTTTCTCCCAGGATGCCACAGTTCTCAGACCGCAGCCCGGGGGTCCAATCCTTCTCCACCATGCCAGCGAGCCTGGAGTGAAGGTGAAGGGTCTTCCCTCCTTCTCCCAGGCCCCACGATCTCAGGCTGAGGCTGGGCTTCTCTAGAAGGGTGTGTGGGGGTCGGGGCTGCGTTCTGGGGGTGCGCTTAGCTGTCTGCAAAGACCCTGGCCAACTTTGGGGTTCTTGGGAAGCTGGGCCCTGCTGACCCCACAGTCACTCCTGGGGTCCCTCGTGTGCACCCCGCGGTCTGGCTAAGTTCCCCCCCGGCTGCCCTGGTGGTGGCTGCGCTTTCTCCTTCGCGCTGCCAATGCGGACTATGGCAGACATCTCCGCCCCTCCCTTTCCAAGCTTGTTTTCAAAAAATTTGTTGTGAGCAAAAGAAGCCCAAAGTCAAGCGCACAGACAAGGTGAGAGGTGCAGGTTGCCCTGTGCCCCACCCCTTGGTCAGGCTCCGCACCCCGGGGGCGGAAGGGGTACCTGTCCCCTCGCCGGCTGGAGCGTCCCGGAGGCACGCGGACACACGGCTGCGCTGCGGCGCATTGCAGCATCCGCCCGCCCCTCGGAGCAACGCGGCTGGGGGACCCCGGCGGCGCCCGCCTGGACAAAGCAGAGCCGCCTCCGGGGGACTTTGAAGACGTCAGCAGAAAACCAGCGCACAGCCTCCGCCGCGGGGCTCGAGGGAGGGGGCGGCGCCCCAGACCCTTCCCCGCGCCAGGCCGGAGCCGCGGGCCAGCAGCCCCTCCTTCGCAGCATACGCGCCCCCCACCCGGGCCGACGCGGCGCTGCTGGGCCATGGGGAGCGGCTGCACCCCAGCTGCACACTCACCGGGCAGCAGGGCATGAGGTCGGCGGGTCTTCCCGCTGCTGGCTGAGCTGGGCCTGGCCGGGTGGTCCCAGGGCAGAGATGCGCGGGGCGGGCGGGAGTGTCCAGGGGTCACTGGGACCAACCTCCAGCAGGTGTTGCAGAGACTCCTCAGTGAAGGTGCTGGGGACCTGGGCCGGGGGCCGTGGGGATCATGGCGAGAGGGTGGACCCTCATCCCAGCAGCTGCGCCAGCTGCCCCCTCCAGGCCTGCCTCTGCTGCAGGACAAGTTGCTGTGCAGGCTGGGTTGGTTTGTTACCTAACACCTCAGAGCATCTCGCCTTCGCTCTCAGAGGCTGGAGGTGTGGTTTAGGGATCCCAGCTCCCACCAGCAGGACGCTCCCCTCACCTGGAGAAAGGAAGACTCCACGGGACGCCCCAGGAAGGGGTCCCTGATCCTTGTGCCCCCAGGAGGCTGCTTCTGCAGGACTCTGCTTGGAGCTGTGGCCCTTTTCTTAGGCCCCAACACTCAGTTGCCCAGGGGTGGACACAGCCCTGAGACCGTTGTCCTCCACTCCCACCTGCTCTTCCTCGGGGCTCCCCTGGTTTAGGGAGGGCCACGGGCCAGCAGCCCCTCCTCCGCAGCACACGCGCCCTCCTAAGCCCACATCTGCAGCCTGGGGCCCTCTCAGGCCAGCTGCAGTGGGTAGTGTCTTTTCTGACTTCCAGGCGGACAGCTGCACAACAAGACCTGGGGTCCTGACCAGGCTGGGAAGCAAGTGAGTCATCATTAGACACTGAGACCCTCCTGACAGGGGATGGACCCTCCGCCGGAACTTCCGTGGCCTCCTTTGCCCAGGTCCACACAACCGGGGAGGGCTGGGGCAGAGCCTGGTGGGCAGGGGACTCCTGGGGCCACAGAGCAAGTTAGGGGCAGCTTGGGGTTCAGCCTGGGGTTTAGAATACCTGTATTGTAGAGGGACTCCCATCCCCTGGGTGCCTGCTACCTCCCAGCATCTCACCCAGCCCAGCCCAGATCAGCTCTGCCCAGCCCAGCCCAGCCCAGCCCAGCCCAGCCAGCCCAGCCCTGTACAAGGAACGCAGGCAGCTTCTCAGTAGCAATAGCTGACGAGTCTCTTTTAGAAAGTCCAACTGCCATGATGGTGCCAAGAGAGCTGCAGAAACTCAGGTGACCCAGGGACTCTTCTCAGGAGTGGGCAGGGAGGACAGAGGACAGCAGACCTTTGTGCCTGTATGTGGCCCCTGACGTGGGACATGGCTGCAATGCATCCTGGCCTTCCATGGTGGGTGTCTCTGCCCACTAACTGCCCACGCAGGGCACGGCTGGCTTCTCCACGTGCAGCTCTGCTGCTGGCCCAGATTCTGGACCAAAGAACCTTGGAGCTATGGAGAGAGTGGTCAGAAGGCTGCAGGATGCAGGGCTATGGGCAGCCTGCTCCCCGCCCCTGCAGTGCACGGTGCATATGCCCACCTGGCCACCCTCACCTGGCTGCCTCTGCACAGTCCTGCAGGAACAGCACTCCCCTGTCCCTTTGCCCAAACCTATAACATCAGGTGGGGCCAAAGAACCTAGAGGCTCAAAGTGTGCACTTCAGCTCCTGCTGAAGAGTACCCGCTCTGTGCCTCAGTTTACCTCACAGGAGTCAGGTGATCTCTGAGGAAGTGGCATGCAGTATGTGCTCAATAAATGCACACCAACACTGTGAAGTTGTCTGCTTCTCTTCTTGACCCTTACAAGTACGTTTCCTGGTGGATGTTGCGCTCTCCACTTCATAGATGTGGACGCTGAGCCTGTGAGGTCACAGAGCTGGGCAGTGGGAGGGACGGCACCCAAGGCGAGGGGCAGTGAAGGCTGCAGGAAGACAGCCAGCAGGTGAGGTGGCCTCACGGGGACCTGTGCACGCTCAGGATGCAGGAAGGTGAGTGTGCATGTGTGTGTGTGTACAGGTATGTGTGAGTGTGTGTGAGTATGAATGTGGAATTTGTTGTATATGTGTGAGTGTGGATGTGATTGAGTATGCGTGTATATATTGTGTGAATGGGTGTGTACATGTGTGAGTATGAATATGTGCATGTGTGAATGTGTGAGCATGCCTGTGTATGTGAGTATGGGATTGTGAGTGTGTACATCTGCATGCATGCATGAGTATATATGAAAGTGTGAATACGAGTGTGTATATATGTGACTGTGCCTGGGAGCCGCGGGCAGGTGGATATGGCCCCGATGGGGTAGTCCAGCTGAGATGGCCTCCCATTTCTTTGACCAACCAGGATGGAGGCTGGCTCATGGGCTGGTCATTTCCTCCTGGGCAGGGCAGGCCCTGAGCCCTTGGAAACCTGGATGCCTATGGGAGAAGGGCAGGATGGCAGGGGTGGGCTGGGAAGCTGGGTTTGAACAGAGTGACTGAGCTACTGGATGAGGCCATCTCCAGTGGATGAGGGTCTGGGAGCCAAGCTGACTTCAAGTGGTAGCTACAGGAAGTTCTGCCCCTCCCCCATCCAACCCATACCACGCCCCCTCGGGCCCACCCATTACCTGGTGGTCAACCAGGGTCCTGCCTCCAAGTGACCTTCTTGAGACTCAGTGCAGGGACCCAGAAGGGCAGGATGAGCTGTCCCTGGGCAGCTGTAGGAGGGTCATGACCCTCAGCTTGCCAGCCGTGGCCCCCATGTCCTTTGGGGTTGGGCGATGTGGGGAGGCATCAGGCCATTTCACCGGAGCCCTGGGACATCCCTGACATCATGGCAGCCAGGGGGCATCTCAGGAACAGGGATGAGTGCCCCCTGCCTGACCCTGAAGAGTGACTGCTCCCCATCTCTGCACCCTGCCCCGTAACAACTTAGTTCCCAACTCAGATATGCTCATCGTTGGGGCATCATCAGTTGTGTTCACTTTCACCTCGTACACTTTGCAGGCTCCTGGCACCCTGGGTCGTTGAGCATCCACCCAGTGGGTCTGGGGGCTCCAGGCATGTTGCCCTGGGAATGCCGCCTAGATCCCTCTGTGTCCTCCCCAGCAACCCTGCCCCTCCCTGGGCAGAGAGATGGGTATGGCATTGATGAGGTAAGTCAGACACACTCAGCGGCTATCTCCCAGCTCTCGCCTATCCCCTACTATTTCCTTTTGTTTGTTTGCATGCAGGTGTGTGGTGTGTTTGCATTTGTGCATACTTGCACAGGTGGTCAGTAGGTTTCCATTTGAGCTTATTCATGCAGGTGTTCCATATGTTTCCTTTTGTGCATTTGCATGCAAAGGTTCAGTATGCTTCTGTTTTGAAAGAGACCACAGGCGGCTGGGGAGATGTTCAATCTCAACCAGCCCCAGTTGCTTGCCAGGGCACAAGGTTGCTCACTGACAGAGCCCCTCCCCATGGAGTGTACAAAAGCTCAGCACTCGGGCAGTGCAGGTGTCCCTCATCTCCAATGAGAGCAAAGACTCGGAGAGCTGCCATCCAATGACCTCGACCACCGCCACCCAGCCGCTGGCCCCTGGGGACTGGGAAGGTGGGCTCTCTTTCTCTATATTTTTGGACCCTTTGGGCCGTGCCACTGGCTGGGAGCCTCTGTTGTGTCTGAGCCTGGGTTCCCCAGATGCACCATGTAGCAACACAGAATCAGCTCTGAACCCCAAGCAAAGGCCGGGAGGACCACTGATGAGGAAATGAGGCTGTCGGGGAATTTTCCAGAAGCACCACTCCAAGGAAGGGTGGTCCAGGTTGGTCTGAGGGCAGAGGTCTGGGCAGAGTCATCCATGTCTGTAGAGATGTTTTTCCAAGCTCACTCCATCAATCCTATTTGGGATGAAGCTTGCTCTGGATGGAGAGCTTGTTGCCAGGTGACCTTCAGGCATGACTGAGGGCTTGGGAACCCCTGAAACCAGGGAGCTGGTGGGTGGCATCTGCCAACCACGGTACCCTTAGGGGTCTGGCCCAGAGGAGCCCCAAGGGGTCTTCAGGCTATAGAAGAAGAGAAAAAGCATATAAGTCAGAGGAACAGAGGAGGGCCAGGAGATTTAGTTTCCTTTCGTAGAAAAGAGTAGATATTTTATTCTGGGGGAGGGAATAAAACCTACTGCAGAGACACAGGGTTTGGCAGTGGTCCTTAGTCAAGCTGTGTGCAGCTGTTTTTTTTAAAATTTCCAAGGAGTCTGTGAGTCTGAGCCAACAGTGGAAATTCAAGCTATTCTTCCGGTGTCTCTCTTGATATCTTTCCTTCCCTCCCTTCTTCTCTCTCTCCCTCCCTCCTCCTTCCCTCCCTCCCTTTTATGACCCTCCCACGCCCTCCCTTTCTCCCCATCTCTTCTATTTAGTATTTGGCCGATGGGAGTACCAGGTTAGGGTACTAATCCTGCCTTCACCTGAGCTTGCCATCACGTGAGACCCGCAAGGAGGAGGCTAGCCCCAACCCAAGCTGTGTGAGTGTGGGGAGGGCACCCCCCTCCGCCGTGTTGGAGGGCCCCGCGGCACTGGGAGGGCCTGGAAGGATGCAGTGGAGTGTGCCTGCTGGAAACCTGGGGACTCAGCCCTCGGTGGTGCTGGCGTGTGGGGGGCCTGGGGACACTCAGGGGCAGTGTGGGGCAGACTGGGAATGGAGTTGTGGACTGCAGGGCTTGATTTTCTCCCTCCCTCCTCCCTCAGGTCTTGGCAGAGAGTTGGGGAGCCTCGAGGGGGTAGGATGAAGAGGATGGAGATGCTAAGCTGATAAATGGGCACGGCGGCCCTGTGCTGGGCACACAGCCCCCTACAACCCCTCAGCCTGGGAGCCAGAGGCACGTGTGACCATGCAAACGTGCCCTGCCATGGTTTCTGTCCAGCTCCTCGCCCAGCCCAGCACGGGTGACCGACACTCACTCTACCATTTCTCCCTCTAATGGCAAGGACCAGTTTGTCCCAACGTTCCCCCCAAAATACGATGCTAATGGTGGAATTTCAGACACCCTAAGAGGCAACGGGGGCAATATTTTAGGGCAGAGAACAGCCCTGCCCGTTGCCAAATCCACTCGGAAAGACTGTCCTCGGCCAGGGCTGGCCCCTCCCTTGCACAGACCACACGGCCGCCTGGGGAGGCGCTAATGAGGCGGAAGCCTGGCCAGCTCCACGGGGGACCCGCCGCCTGCCTGCTGCCACTCCTTCAGACCTGGCCTGGCTCCCCACAGCAACCGCCAAATGCTGCTAATCGGCCTCTGTGCAGCCCCCTCCCCTCCTCCTGCAGCCCAGCCCCTTCCGGCCACTAGCCGGCTGCCAGCCCCTGCTGCCATCCTGCAGGTGACCGCAGCCTTGGCCAGGAGGCAGGGCCGGGGAAGCCCATGGCCAGAGCCCCAGCAGGCAAGCCCCACAGATGTACCCACACCGTGGGCGGCGTGGTGGACGGGGTTGTGGCTGAAGGCTTTCGGGACATATTGCTTTGGAATTATTACTATCATCATTAAAAGTTTGAGTTCTGTTTCTGGTAATGGCAGAGTATCTGATATCGGTCTAACTTTCCTGCTACTAACAATTATAAATACCAGGGGAAAATACCCAACAACTGTTTGAAGGTACTGGAGAACAAATAAAGCAGGCAGAAACTCAAGGGGACACAATCCCGGAGAGAAAGGAAACAAAATAGTTGAGCTCTGTATTTATCTAGCTTTTCTCCTGCAGTATGTAGGGACTAGAACTCAGACAGAGAGTGAATGTCTTACTGAACTGAGAAGACAGAGGTTGGAGGGACTGGGGAAAAAATCCCCAAGTCGAGGGAACCACAGACAGGAGAGCCCACAAATTTGTGCACGAATACCTCTCAAATCCTTGGCATGCCCTGAACTATGCAACTGCATGGAGAGACCCCAAGGTTCCTGCAGGAAAACAGCAGCTGGGAGGTTCAGAGGTTAAGGTCTGAGCACAGCCCTCACTGGCCATCAAGGGCTGGGAAGACAGAGTTTGGAGGTAAAGTCTGGCCAAGATAGAGAAGCTTTATGAAACACCTTAAGTTTTTTTCCATGGCAATCCCCAATGCCTTAGAAATAAGGCCCACATATTAGGATTAAAGGCTGCATCCTAAAAGTAAGGGCAAAACAAAATGGATCCCCCCTAACAAATATTTAGGTGATCCACCAGTCACTTGTCTGCCAGCCAGAACTTCACGTTCTTCAGAGGAAGGTAACGTAATTCAGAGTAGCTACAATGCACAACAGGCACAACATCATTCAAAACCAGAATGGACACAGGAAAAGAAGGCTCCGTGAACTCAGAGTCGGGTCAGTAAAAAGCATCCAATCTTGAAGCATAGAGAAGATTCACCATCGTTGTCGTTGTAGAGCACAGTACCATATCAAGTCCTCAACATGTGTAATCGGAGTCTCTGGAGGATGAGAGGGAGAGACTAGAACAGAAGAAACATTTATAGATGGATGATGAAAAATTGCCAAAATCGTTAACAGACATCAACCCATAGATGCAAGCAGTTCAGTGAACCCCAATGAAAGAATACAAAATCAACCATTTCTAAGCACTTTACGGTCAAACTGATGAAATTCAGAGCTAAAGTTAAAAATCTTAGACGTACCAGAGCCAAATAGCATGGGATAACATAATCTAGAATTTTATAATCAGTGAAAATATCCTTAAAATATGAAGGAAAAATCATGACATTTTCAGATACACAAAAACTGAGAGAAATTGTGCTTAGTAGACCCAAAATGCTAAAGGAAGTTTTTCAGGCTGAAAGGAAATGATTCAGACACGAGAAGGAATGAAAAGCACTGGAAATAATAAATATTTATTAATTAAATATTTAATTAATAAATAACTGTAAATGACTATTTTATTCTAAATTTAGTAAACAGTCTGTTGACTGTTTAAAGCAGGAGCAATAAAAAGCAAAAAACCAAAAAAACAAAACCAAAACAAAACAAACAACACCATGGGGTTTATGACATATTTAGGAGTAAAATATATGTCAACAGTAGCACATAGGGCTGGTGATGGGTTCATGGACTCATACTGTTGTAAGGAAGCTCCTTATGTTACATGTGAAATGGTATACTGCTGTGATAACTCTTGCAGAGGGTATATCCCTGATACCTGTTCTAGTTTGCTAGCTGCCAGAATGCAATATACCAGAAACAGAACGGCTTTTAAAAAGGGGAATTTAATAAGTTGCTGGTTTACAGTTCTAAGGCCGAGAAAATGTCCCAACTAAAACAAGTCTGTAGAAATGTCCAATCAAAGGCATCCAGGGAAAGATATCTTGGTTCAAGAAGGCTGATGAAGTTCAGGGTTTCTCTCTCAAATGAGAAGGCACATGTTCCTCTCTTATCTGGAAGGGCACATGGCGAACACAGCGTCATCTGCTAGCTTTCTCTCCTGGCTTCCTGTTTCATGAAGCTCCCCGGGAGCCATTTTCCTTCTTCACCTCCAAAGGTCATTGGTTGGTGGACTCTGCTTCTCGTGGCTATGTCATTCTGCTCTGCTCTCTCTGAATCGCTGCATTCTCCAAAATGTTTCCTCTTTTATAGGACTCCAGAAACTTATCAAGACCCATCCAAATGAGTGGAGACATGTCCCCTAATCCAACGTAACAACCACTTTTGATTAAATCACATCTCCAGGGAAATGATCTGATTACAGTTTCAAACATACAGTATTGAATAGGGATTATTCTGCCTTTAGGAAATGGGATTTAGATTAAAACATGGCTTTTCTAGGGGACATACATCCTTTCAAACCAGCACAATTCGCAAACCTGGCAAGGACATTATAAGAAAATTGATTAGAGACAAACATCTCTCATGAACATAAATGCAAAAATCCTTTTCAAAATACCAGCAAATCAAATTAATCACTACACCATGGGCAATACATTATGGTCAAGTGGAGTTTATTCAACAAATTCAACGTCAACATTTGAAAATAAATCAGTGTAATATACCATGATAGTGATGGATGTAAAGACTCACGTCATTTTAATAAATGCAGAAGAACATTTGATACCTGTCAATACTCATTTATGATTAAACGCCTCTCAAAAATCTAGCAGTAGAAGGAAACTATATCAATATGATGAAGAGCATCTACAAGACATCTACAGCCAACATCAAATTTAATTGCAAAATATGGAACGTTTCCCCCTAAGATTTTGCATAAGGTAAGGCTGTCCACTGTCATCATTTATATTCACACATTGTGTGGAGGTCTTAGCAAGTGCAATAAAGCAAGAAAAGGAAATGAAAGGCATAAAGATCAGAAAGCAAGTAGTAAGATCGTCTCTTTTTGTGAATGACATGACTGTGCATATAGAAAATCCTTAGAGTTTACGTACAAAAAACAAGAGCAAATTAACGAATTCAGCACATTTGCAAGAAAGCTACCAGGTCAATATATAAAAGTCAGTAAACTAGCAACAGACAATCGGGAGAATGAAATAAGCATGTCATGGGGGCATTGTATTAAGGAATAACGAATATTTACCTATGAATACTTTTTATGAAACATCTGCAACACACCTTCATCAAAAACCACAAACGATGGCTGATAAATCAAAAGAAGCCCCGGATAAATGGAGAGATAAACCATGTTCAGAAATTGGAAAACTCAATAGTGTTAAGAAGTCAATTCTCCACAAATTTATCTAGAATAATTGAACAGATTCAATGCAATCCCAATCAAAATCCCAGCAGACTTTTAGGGAACTGTCAAGATGATTTCAAAACGGATATGGAAACGTAGATCTTGAAGAAGAAACGGAAAATTGGAGGCTCAGACCGTTTGATTGGAGGATTTACCGTAAAGCTACAGTACTTAGGTCAGTGTGATTGTGGTGTTGCTGAGACAGCGATGGCACAGAGGAGAGTGGAGGACAGCCCTGCCACAGCTGATTTACAACAAGGATGTGAGTGTCATTCAGTGGGAAAAGGGAAGACTTCGCCACAAAGGGGGGAAAAGCAAATCTCACATCACCCGCAAAGCTTAACTGGGGGTGGGCCACGGACTCTTCCCGGGAGGCTGGTCACATGTATATCTCAGGGGCCCATTGCCCCTCCCTCTGGGGCGCCTGCTTCCCAGTATCTGGAGCACACCTGCTCCCATCCCAGGTCCCCCTACCTGCTGACAGCCTCCACCTGCAATTCTGTGCCTTTTGGCTCTTTTCACCAGCGGCCGGCCGGCGTCTCAGTGATCTCCTACTCTTCCCACTGTAAAGGCTTCCAGCTTCCTGCACAAGAGATGCCGTCCTCTCCACCTCACCTACCTCTGGGAGACTCTGCGCTGATACCGCCTCTTCCAGGAAGCCTCCTCTGCTTTCTGAGTGGGACCCGTAACCCTCCTTCTTGCACCCGTATCAGGAGTGTGTAAAAAGAAATAAACAGAATAGTTATTTTGGCCAACAGATTTAAAATGGAGCCAGAGGTCATTCTGGAGGTTACTGTGATGCAGGACTCAGCCAGAATCACCAACTGCCACAGGAGGCAAAGCCCCAGAAAGCAGCGCTCTCAAAGCCCAAGGACATTAGGACACCGTAAACAACCACAAGGTAGAGAACTCAGTCAATTATCTATCCTGAAGGACAATTAGGGGATCCCAAATATCCACCAACCACAGACAGCTTGTGGAATCTTTTCCTTTAAAGACCCTTGGCTGGAAATGCCAAGACGGGACACAGTTTTGGTTGCTCCTTGAACCTGTGCTCCCCGAGCTGCAGTTCTAAGTCCCCAAATAGCAGCTTGGTTGTTCTGCAGCTCAGTTTGCGATTTCTCGGTTGACCAGATGCTCCATCAGCAGAACTGGGCCACTTGAGGGAGAGAAGGGGTCCTGGTTACAGGGCATCGCCACAACCAGGCACCGTGCAGGGCAAAGGGGGCACAGGGTGGCTACCTGACACCCCTGAGAGTCTCCGTGCACACCTGCAGCACTCTGTCTTTGGGATGTCAGTCTGTCTGTCTTTTCTCTGCATGTCCAGCTCCTTGGGGATGGAAGCCGGAGCATGCCCAACACAGGGGCGGCTCTAACAATGCCTGTTAACTTGAGCGGGTGGCTGCACTCTGCCGTGAGCAAACCGGAGCCTTTCTTCCCGACAGCATACTCAGGCTGCAGGCCAGGAAGGTTCCAGAAACCAGGACTGGCCTGGTCTGATTCCATGCCCATCTGCTCCATTTTAGTCATGTCATTCATCTATCTGTCTGTCCGTCCATCCATCCGTCCATTCATCTGTCCGTCCATCTATCCATCCATCCATCCGTCCACCGAATCACACCACGCATTCATCCATCCACCCACCCATCCATCCTACCTTTACCTGTAGAACCTCTTTCCTTGGTTGCTCTCGGCGTGAAGAGGCAGCCAGGCCCCTCCCACCCACCCATGGCTCCCTTGGGGCTCACTCGTAGGGAGAGAACAGACACTAAACAGGTAATGAAGTAAGTAAGCGAGCACTGGTTCCTGTGCATGGGAGAAGGGAAGCATGCGGTGTGATGGACCTGCAGGTGGGGGCGGGGGGCAGTTCAGGCGCTCAGCCAAGTACAAGTGTGCAAAGACAAGCTGAGAGCATGGCCCCCACTGACAGGAGGGGCCAGGTGTCCCAGGACAGACAGACGGCTGGCCCAGATGGCTGGGCAGGATGGTGCCAGGTGGTGGGCGCCTGGAGCTCTGCCTGGAGGTGCAGAGAGGGCCATGAGTTTGGTCTTGAAGGTCAGGACCGGCCAGCAGTACGAGCGTCAGCCCTGCATGGAGGCCTCACTTCCCAGAAATGAGCCTGGGTTCCTTTCACAGCTGAGGAAACTGGCTCAGAGTTCTTGGGGGACTGGCTCGAGGTCGCCCAGCTGAAGGGTGACCAGTGGGATTTGAACCTAGTCCCTCCTTGGGTCAGAGCCCATTGTCCTCTTGTGTGCTGGACTCAGACAGGCCTCTAGGGCGCTGTCCTTTCTCCTGGCCACGCACCTCTCCAGCTGGTGGTGCTCACCTGCTGCCCAACTCAGGCTGCCTTCCCGATACCCCAGCAGCGGGTTTCGGGAGCAGTGCTCCCCATCGCCCCATCAGGTGAGGCTGACCTGTTCTCCTGTACCCCAGATGGGGTCAGCTGCCCTCCTGATCCCACTGGCGCACGCTGCACGGACCCTGGGGGGGACTTGGGGCTGTTTCCCAGGGCTGGGAGGACGGGGCTGGCCTGAGGCACCCCCACCTCGGAAACTGCCCCCACACTTACCCCATTTGTGACTGTCACAAGATCGGCAGCCCCTCCCTGCCCAGTCCCCCACCAAGCCTGCCTGCCTGCCCACCGGGCTCTGGTCCCTGTACCCACCCTTCTCCGTCCCAGTGCCCCTTGCCCTGAAAGCTCAGCTCTGGGGAGGACAGGCGGGTGGTGGGTGGAGTTGCCTCCCCCAGGTAAAGGAGGAAACCTGCAGCTGGGGACCACAGACAAGTTCTGGAATCTTCTCCAAAGTTCCCGTAATGGGCAGTGCGTTATGTTTCCCGTGGGAAAGAAGAACTTCATCAACAATTCTCAGGAAGAGGTAAAATGTCCTAACTGATTTCACCTTGCATGTATATAACTCCTTTAATTTTGCTAAAAATGGAATTCCTCCAGGTGTGTATTTTAAAAAATGGCTGGAGGGTTCTACCTTAAAAACAGTCCCTTTTGGGTGGAAAGAATTTTGGTGATTTTGTTTCGTGGGTGGCTTGAATATTTTAACAGTGACCATGAACGATTTTTTACTTTAATCATCAGAAAACACATAAAATGATTTGTACTTTGGAAGTCAAAGCAGCTTGGCTTTTTCTTTTTAAAAACGAGGTCAGCCAGCCCTGAGGGCAAAGATTTGGGGGGCTGGGGGGGCTCCAAGTGAGGACAGGGTTGGGGAGGAGGGGAGGTGGAGGCGGGAAGCAAGAGCAGTTCCAAGGCTCTGGGCAGTGGCCAGGGGGAGTTTGTCGGGCCAGCGAGGTGGGCGGGTGGGGGGCGGGGGGGGGGGGAAGGGGAGGGCCAGGGCTGCCCCCACCCTTTAGCTTTGGACCCTCAGCTTTGCGACCATACAGCGCTGCCTGGTGGCCGCCGGGGAGAGCGCGGCAGGGGACGCGAGGAGGTGGGGGGAGGGAGCGGGGTGGGGGCGGGGCTCGGGTGGACGGAGCTTTCGGGGCGGGGGAGGGGGGCTGGGGGCGTCCAGGAGGCCCCGGGAGAGGAGCAAGGCTCGACGGCGAAGCTTTAGGGGACGGGCTCGGCCGCGCGCCTTCAGTCCCCTTCCCACGGCGGCGCGGCCCAGCTCGGCCTCGGAACCCCGGGGCGCCCGGGGAGGTCGCCGGTCCCCTCCTTCCTGCTGGTCGCGCGTGGCTCGGGAGTCGGCGCGGCGTGTGCGCAGCCGGCCGGGTGCCGAGGAGGGAGCACAGCGGTCAGGTCCGGCCGGGGGTGGCCCCGGGGCGCGCATCCTTCCCCGAGCCTCTCCCGCCTCGCCCTCGTCCTTCCTCACGTCGGGGGCGGGCTTGGCAGGGAGGGGTGCGCGCCCCGCGGGGCCTGGGCTCCGGTTTCCCTCTGGGGTGGGGAAGGGGCTGCGGGTGGGTGGGTGGGCTGGGGGGAGGAGGGGCCCCGGGGCAGCGGCTCGAGGAGGCGCAGGGGCAGGGCGGGTCCCGGGGCGCCCGGCTCCGCCTCGCCCCCCAGCGCCCGGTGCGGCGTGACCTGCAGGGGCTCGCGCTGCCCGCGCCGCCCGCCCTCGGCGTAGCAGAGCAGCGGCCTGGCGCCGCCGTGGACGCGGGCCAGGAGGCGGGCGAGCGGGCCGCAGCCGGGCCGCAGGAGGCTCAGGAGGCCGGGGAAGGCGCAGCAGAGGAGGAGGGGCAGGCCGCAGAGGCCGAGCAGGAGCACGGAGCCCAGGAGCACGCTGTAGAGCCGGGGCGCGGGCGCGGCGAGCAGCAGCCCACCCAGAGCAGGAGGCCCAGGCTTGATGTGTTGGCCGCGGCCGCCAGGCAGGCCACCCAAGGCCACCCCGGCCGCGTGGGCGCGCAGGCACGGGAGCAAGCTCAGCTCGCCGCCCAGCTGGCCGCAGGCGAGGGCCGGCAGCAGCACGGCCGCGGGGGTGAGCGCCCAGGCGAGCGCGCAGAGCGCGGCCGAGGCGTGCGGGGACCAGCAGCGGCCGTAGCAGGCGGGGAAGACGTCGGACAGGCCAGCAGCCCGAGCCCCACGCTGAACCAGAGGAAGGACAGCGGCCGCGCCAGGCGGGCCCGGAGCCCAGGGCCGCCTCCGCCGCCGAGAAGCCCACCTGGCAGGCCAGGAAGAGGGAGTCGGCGGCCGCCAGGTGCAGGACGTAGATGGAGAAGGGGCCTGTCCTCCCGTGGAGGCCAAGCGTCCAGAGCAGGAAGCCGTTGGCCGCCAGCCCGCCCAGGCCGAGCAGCAGCGTGAGGTAGAGGATGGGGCTGGAGAAGGTTCTCCGCAGGCCGAGCATTCCTGGTTCCCCAGCGCCGTCGGAAGGGAAGACGTGCCCAGCGCCCGTCATGCTGAACGGGCAGGAAAGGTTTATTTGGGACGCCCTCCTGCGGAGGTGGCGCTGCAGGGACCCGCCATGTGCAGGCGGGGGCATGGCTTGAGCCCCGCCTGGCCCGGGGAAGCATCCCCCAGCCAGAGGCATGTTCCCCAGTGGGAGGGGCCCGGGCGACACCCCATAGGCCCTGCAGGGGTCTGCTGCGCAGGGTGCCCCCCGGACCCTCTGTTCGGCAGTGTGTGTGTGTGGGGCCTCCGGGTAAGGGGGAGGAAGGTGACCGGGAGGGAGCGGCTGGGGTGGGTGGCGAGTGCCTGGGAAGGAGGGGGCCCGCCCTGCCCTGCTCCCTGCTGCCTGAGAAGGGGTGTCACTCCTGCGCTCTGCCTGGGCTCCCCTGGACGCGGACGCTGGTCTGACGCCTCCCTCAGGCCCTGGGGGCTTCGGAGGTGGGGTGGGGGGCCCACCCGGGAGGTGGGGAGAGGCTCACAGGAGGCTGAGGCAAGGCGACGGCCACCCGGGGTGGAGACCCACTGCGAACTTCCGGGTGCCACTGGGACCCCCACCCTGAGAGGGGCCAGAGGCTCAGAGCAGCCCCCCATCCCGTCCTGCCGCTCACCCTCCCTGGAACCCAAACGGGTCCTTATTCTCAGGCTCCTGGGGGTGCTGCTGAAGGGACATCAGGACCCTGGTTCTGGGGTGGGGGTGGGGTGCAAGGAGGGGGAGAGTGAGGCAGAGGGAGAGACAGAGAGAGATAGAGAGACAGAGACAGAGAGCGATAGGGAGACAGAGAGATAAGGAGACAGAGAGAGACAGGGAGACAGAGAGAGATAGGGAGACAGAGAAAGCCAGAGAGACAAAGAGAGACAGAGAGGCAGAGAAACAGAGAGAGAGAGAGAGAGGGAGACAGAGATAAACAGAGAGTGCGACAGAGAGATACACAGACAGACAAGGAGAGAGAGATACAGAGACAGGGAGACAGAGAGAAACAGAGAGAGGGAGATAGAGATACAGAGAGAGACACAGAGATAGAGTGAGACAGAGACAAGACAGAGAGAGAGATACAGAGACAGGGAGACAGAGAGAGAGAAACAGAGACAGAGAGAGACCTAGAGAGGGAGACAAAGTCAGAGAGAGAGGGACAGAGAGGGAGGTGGCCCCATAGCCCCTCGCTGTTCTCGTTGCCACCCCTTCACCCGGGCTGTGACCCCGCCCTGACTCCCCTTGCCACCTCTTCAGTTGAGTCCTGTCCCTCCTCAGTCCCTGCTGAATCTCCCTGCCCAGCACCCGGAAGGACCTGGCCTGGCACTGTCCTTGTGATGACTCTTGCCCCCTGGAAGGGGCCCCACTTTGGGTCCCGAGCTGGCCGCTTGACGGCACTTGCCTGGGGTGGGGCTGGGGTTCACCCTCTCCAGCCTGGGACTTCTGGGGTGCAGGGCCTGAGGTCTGGGCGTCAGAGCCCTGGGCGGGAGGCTGAGCCTGCCCCGATATGCTCAAAGGAGGAAGCAGAGCACTGCGTCTAAGATTCTCCCCTTGTCCGTCTCTGCTCCCAACCCCTTCCCCAGCTTCAGGGGGCCCCGGAAGCTGGGGGGCTGGCAGTGGGCATCTGCTCACCTGGGGGGGCTCCGCCCCAGAGCTGGTGTCTGGGTGGGGCCGGCGGACCTGGGCCTGGAGGCCTCTTACCTGCTGCCCCCTGCTGGCTGCTCCTGCTCCGGCCCCTCTCAGGCCCTGACCACCCCAGGAGCTCCTCCTGGATCCTAAATCCTCTCGTGTCCCTCTGGGTCTGGCCGGCTGGACCGAGAACCGGCCCCTTCTCTGGAAGTGGGCGGGTGCCGGCTCCCAGTTCCCAGGAATGAGCTCACATGGAGGCGGCCTCCCCCTCAGGCCTGGCCCCGGGAAGCCCAGCTCAGCACGCTGTGGGGAAGCCCCCTTCCCTGGAACCTGGAGGGGCACCCGCCTGGGGACCCCCCGTGTCCAGTGAGGGGTCGGATCAGAACTTCTGGGCCCTGAGCGAGTGCCACCACCTCTCACTGCCTCTGTCTGCACCTTGCATCCATCTGCCCGCTCAGTGCCTGCTGGCCTGGGGCTGCCTCCCACAATGGTGGGTGCCGCAGGTGGGGTCAGCCTGTGGGGGCTGCCTCCCTTCTCGAGGAGCTGTGCTCGGGGTGTCAGTGATAGCACATGGGGCATGGAGGGGGCCAGATGGTGCCTCCCCTTGAAAGACATGTTCAAAACCCCCCAGCACCTGTGAGTGTGACGTTATTTGGGAAAAGGGTCTTGTCTTTGTGGATGAGATTAACTTAGGGGTTTGGAGAGGAGGATGGTCAGGACTGGCCTGGAGCCAGTGACAAGTGTCCCTTTAAGAAACCTGCAGAGGGAGACCTGAGACATGGACAGGAGGAGGCCACTGGGAGACGGGGGCTGGGCTTGGGGTCTTCTCTGGAGGCTTTGGGGGAGCAGCTTCCCGGCACCTTGACTTTCAACCTTCGGCGTCCAGAATTGGGGGAGAAGAGCTTTCAGTTGTCTGGTTTGTGGTCACTAGCGACGATGGCCCCAAGAATTGCAGACCATGTGGTTATGAGCTGGCAGTATTCTGGGGGCTCTCTAGGAACCATCTTGCACCATCCTCCAGGGCTCCGTCACCCTGTCTGCACATGGGGAAACCGAGGCACAGGGTGGCCACAGGCTTGTCCAGTGTTGCTCAGCCCTAAGGGGTGGGTGCTATGGGATCTGAAGCAGGCCGTCTGCGGGGGCACCCCATCTCAGGGCTCTCATCCCCATCTCTCTCCCACAAAGCATGTAACCCCCATGCAATTCTGAGCACCTTCTTAGGGTGTCCTTGTACCCTCAGAGGCCCAGGTTGACGCCCATCCATCAGCAGTCACTCAGAACACCCGAGTTTGAAAATATCCTCCAAAAAGCTGCCTGCCGAAGCCGATGGCTGCACCTGCTCCTGACCACTCTGTGATATGCCGATCACTGGCCCCTGTCAGCCTACAGAACTGGTGATGTCATACGGTCCGGCCTGAAGCAAGCCCAGGGCCTTGGGCAGGGCCCCTGGCCCCCTGGCCCCCTCACCCCCAGATTCCTCGCTGAAAAGGCTGCTCCCAGGGACAGGCGACCAAATGGGGAATGTTGGAGGATCTCCCCTCCTCAGTCAGCAGTGTGCCCAGCCGACGTGGTCAGCTTCCCAGGCCTCTTTGCAGAAGGGGCTCAGCAGTTCAGGAAGTGAGTGGACCTGGGGCTGAGGCCTTGCTGCACAGTCCTGGGTTGGCGTCCTCAGGTATGTGAGAGTCCCCAAGGGACTGGCTGCTTCCTTCTGCCACGAGGTGGGTGAGGAGCCTGGTGGGGTGCACAGGCTGACATCAGCCTTTCTCAGTGAACACCGAGGCTCTGCCACTTCCAGGTGGGCCGGCCTGGTTTGGCAGCCTCTCAGCCTCAGTTTCCCCCAAGGGTACTCACAGGGCTCGTGAGCTAAAACACGTAACATGCTCGATCATGCCCTGTGCTGAGCAAAGAACTGGCATATGTTGGCTCGTACTGTTGACGGGCACCACTGCGGATGGAATCACGATGCCCACCAAAGGCAGTTCTCACTGCATTCATAGAGGTGCGAGCCCACTCGTAATAGAACCTTGAAGATGCCATCATCAGGTAAGGTGCGGGCTTACTTGTGAGCAGGACCTTCGAAGAGCCTATTTAGATGAGGCCAAATTGGGTCCAGGTGGGCTTCACCGCAGGGCTGGAGGCCTTGGACAGAGAGGCAACCTTGGCAGAGAAGCAGCGGCAGGATGGAGGGGAAGCCAGAAGGAGGAGCACATGACGGAGGCAGAGATGCGGCCAGGGCACCCCAAGGACGGCTGCAGACTCCTGGAGAAAGCATGGCTGGTGAAGGCCTCAGTGGTGGACTTGTACCCTCCAAGCCCGTGAGACGATTAATATGCACGGTTTAAGCCACCCCAGTGTGGGTGTTTGTCATAGCAGCCCAGACAGACTAAGACAGTTTTCAGTGGTTGTCAAAACCATTTTTTTTAAATTAGTTTTTTATTGAAGTATAATGTGACAAAAAAAGGTACACAACAGTTTACAGCTTGATATACTTTCAGAAGTTTAATATGCTTGGGTAGCCAGTACCCCAACCAAGAAACCAATATCCAGAAGGCTCCTTTGCTCCTCACTTGCTTGACTTCAAACAGTACAGTTAATTTTTCATTTTCTTTTCTTCTTTCTTTCTTTTTTTAACTTAATATCAGATAGTATGTCCTATTTTATCTCCAGTGGCTTTAGTTCAAAATCATGTCTCTAACATTAATCGATATTGTCATGTATAGTTTGGTCATTCATGATGTTGGATTGTATTCCATTTTATAAACATGCCATAATATATTTACCCGCTGTCCTACAGAAAGACATTAGGGGTGTTTCTAGATTGGGAGTATTAAAAAATAGCACTCCTATGAAAATTCTAGGACATGTTTTTAGGTTAACAGGATTGTAAATTTCTGATGGGTGCATGCTTAGGAGTAGAATTGTTATATCATATGGTATGCATATGTTCAACTATATAACATGGTACCAAAACGCTGTCCAAAGTGAGTGTACTGATTTGCATCCTTATTCAGTGATAAAGATTTTTGGTTGTTCTATATCCTGGTACTTTTTATTTATCCTGGTCTTTTTCATTTTAGCCATTCTAGAGGGTATGTTGCAGTATCATAATTAATCTTTAATTTGCATTAAAATACATCATATTTTAATATTGATGTTTATGACCCTGGTGATCATTAAGGATTGAATTGTGCCCCTCTGAAAGAAAATGCTGAAGTCCTAACCCTCAGTCCAGTGAATATGAACACATTTGAAGACGTTATTACTTAAGGGAATGTCAAACTGGAGTGGGTGGGCCCTTAATACAATGTGACTATTGTCCTTGTCAGCAGAGAAATCTGGATCAGTAAGGAAGACAGAGACAAAGAGAGAGAGAGAGAGGTGGCCATGTGACGAGTTGGTGATTGAGTTATGCCACAAGTCAAGGGACATCATGCATTTCCAGTCCTTGCCTGTACCCTACAGATTCAAGAGAAAGCCTGGCTCTGCCAACATCTTGATTTTGGACTTCTAGCCTCCAAAACTATGACATAAATTTCTCTCGTTTAAGCCAACTGGGGGCACATTGTTGCTGCAGCTCCAGCAAACTAAGATTGATTATAATTAAACACTTTTTCATAATCTGATTGATGTTCTCTGTTGTGATATGTCTGTTCAAGTCTTTTGTCTATTTTCTTCTTACTCACGTGTGCCTTTTTATCATTAATTTGAGGACTTTTTAATGTGTTCTGTATAAAAGTCAGACATAACATATTCTTAGTATTTTCTTCCATTCTGAGAATATCTTTACAGTTTCTCATGGCTTCTTTTGATGAACACAAGTTTGCAATTCTATGCAATCCAAATTAATAATTTTTATGCACCCAATAAGGAATATTTGGTTTCTCCAAGGTGATGAAGATGCCATCCCAAGATTATTTCTAGTAGTTTTGTATTTTCCCCTTCACATTTATATCTTCAAACCATCTGATATTGACTTTTTTTTTTTTTTTTTTTTTTTTTTTTTTTTAAAGGAAAGACAGAGAGAAGGAAGGAAGGATAGAAGGAAGGAAGGAAGGAAGAAAGGGAAACATTTTTAAACATTTTCTTGTTTTATTGTATTCTGTTTCTCCATTTTTGTTACATGGGCTGGGGCCGGGAATCGAACCGAGGTCCTCCGGCATAGCAGGCAAGCACCCCGCCCGCTGAGCCACCGCGGCCCGCCCTGATATTGACTTTGTGTATATTGTCAGGTAGGAGTCTGGATACAGTGTTTTAAAACATGAATATAAATGACCCACCATGACAGTAAAAATACAGTTCTTTTCCTGACTATGCAGCAGTGTTACATTTGCCATTAATCATGTGGCTTAAAATGTGTCTACCTGTTTCTGAACTCTCTATCATTGCACTATGTCACATAATTCTTAGATTAATTTTCTTTGCACCTCTCTGATAAAATAGAAGCCATCAGTTACGAATCATCTCATGTTCATGCCCCACCACTGACATAATTACCAGCATCACCTTCCATTCATTGAAAATATACCAGGGATACTGATTATCTGCATATACTGTATTAGGCACTTGAGCATAAAGACGAGTGAGACAGACATGATTCTTGACATCATAAAACTTACCTTTCAGTGAGAGAAGACAAATACAAAGATGTAAGCAAAGTAAATAATTGCAGGTTGTGGCAAGTGCTACAAAGGAAATCAATAAGTGATGGGAGAGATAGTGCATGGGAAGTTAGAAGTGTGCTAATTGTTTTATGTGGTGAAGGAGGAACATTCGAGGTAATGGACCTCAGAACTTGGTTTGGCCTTGACTTATCAGGGAGAGTGCCTCCCCACTCCCTCCCCTCCTTAGAAAGACTGTCTGCAGAAAGAAGAGCAAATGCAAAATCCCCGAGGGGGAGAAAGAGTTTTGTGTGTCTAAGGCACACAAAGGAGAGAAGATACCCACAGGAGGCAAGAAGAGATGGGTTCTGAGATGAGTTGGGAGAGATAATCAGGGATCACGCAAGGTCTTGTAGATTATTGGCCAGAGTTTGCTTCAATGTCCAATTGAAGCCTCTGGGAGATTTGAAACTGGGAGTGGAGGGGTGGCTGGTGGCACCAACTGATCACTTTTCAAACCTGCGGCCACATGTAAAACAGACTAAACAGAGGCATGAGTGGAAAAAGGGACATTCATTACTAGTGTAACCATTTCTCCTGGGACTTTGAGTTTTGCTTAATGTTCCATATAATTATGAATAACACCCCATATCATTCTCAAAAGTCTTTTGCTTCAGTTTGGGAATTAACTATGTATTAGCTATCCATTAGGAGGCTTTAGCAGAAGTTATGAAATAGATGCCAGTTGCCTGAATTGGGTCAATAGTGGCAAAGGGAAAAAGGAGTGATTCACTCCAAAACCTGTGTGAAGGTAGCACTGAAGAATATATTAATGGGTTGCATATCGGAGGTAAGGGAAAGATACAAATCAAGAATGAATTCTAGATTTTTGTGCAGGTATCATTTGTCAAGATCTGAAATGTGAAGGGAAACTGGGATTTAGTAGGGAGAGACAAACTAGCAAAGACTGAGAAATCAGAACAAAAGATCAAAGAAAACTCAGAAGATAACATCGCCAAAGTAGATATTTACTTTTCTTCATCTTTTAGTGGAAGGGTCCATCTTGACCTGATGAATAATCCCTCTACTTGTTTTTTCAAACTTTTCCCTGTTCATAATTTGCCTTAAATTCTAGGTTGTTCTCCCTCCTATTTTATATTCACCATCCTCTTTTCATTTGCTCTTGCTGAAAAACTGTAGATGTGAGCAGGCCTCATCCCAAATAGGATTGATGGAGTGAGCTTGGAAAAAATAAAAAGTAATAATAGTAAAAAAAACAAGACAAAACAAAAACCTATAGCTCAGATGCAGCTTCATTCAGTGTTTTAACATGATTACTTTACAATTAGGTATTATTGTGCTGTCCATTTTTGAGTTTTTGTATCTAGTCCTGCTGCACAGTCTGTATCCCTTCAGCTCCAATCACCCATTATCTTACCCTGTTTCTAACTCCTGCTGGACTCTGTTACCAATGACATATTCCAAGTTTGGCTAGCCTCACTCAGCATAATGTTCTTAAGGTCCATCCATGTTATTACATGCTTCATAAGTTTATCCTGTCTTAAAGCTGCATAATATTCCATCGTATGTATATACCACAGTTTGTTTAGCCACTCGTCTGTTGATGGACATTTTGGCTGTTTCCATCTCTTTGCAATTGTAGATAATGCTGCTATAAACATTGGTGTGCAAATGTCAATCTGTGTCTTTACCCTTAAGTCCTTTGAGTAGATACCCAGCAATGGTATTGCTGGGTTGTACGGCAATTCTATATTCAGCTTTTTGAGGAACCGCCAAACTGCCTTCCACAGTGGTTGCACCATTTGACATTCCCACCAACAGTGGATAAGTGTGCCTCTTTCTCCGCATCCTCTCCAGCACTTGTCATTTTCTGTTTTGTTGATAATGGCCATTCTGGTGGGTGTGAGATGATATCTCATTGTGGTTTTGATTTGCATTTCTCTAATGGCCAGAGACATTGAGCATCTCTTCATGTGCCTCTTGGCCATTCGTATTTCCTCTTCTAGTAGGTGTCTGTTCAAGTCTTTTTCCCATTTTGTAATTGGGTTGGCTGTCTTTTTGTCGTTGAGTTGAACAATCTCTTTATAAATTCTGGATACTAGACCTTTATCTGATATGTCATTTCCAAATATTATCTCCCATTGTGTAGGCTGTCTTTCTACTTTCTTGATGAAGTTCTTCAATGAACAAAAGTGTTTAATTTTGAGGAGCTCCCATTTATTTATTTCCTTCTTCAGTGCTCTTGCTTTAGGTTTAAGGTCCATAAAACCGCCTCCAGTTGTAAGATTCATAAGATATCTCCCTACATTTTCCTCTAACTATTTTATGGTCTTAGACCTAATGTTTAGATCTTTGATCCATTTTGAGTTAACTTTTGTATAAGGTGTGAGATACGGGTCCTCTTTCATTCTTTTGCATATGGATATCCAGTTCTCTAGGCACCATTTATTGAAGAGACTGTTCTGTCCCAGGTGAGTTGGCTTGACTGCCTTATCAAAGATCAAATGTCCATAGATGAGAGGGTCTATATCTGAGCACTCTATTTGATTCCATTGGTCGATATATCTATCTTTATGTCAATACCATGCTGTTTTGACCACTGTGGCTTCATAATATGCCTTAAAGTCCGGCATCGCTAGACCTCCAGCTTCGTTTTTTTTCCTCAAGATGTTTTTAGCAATTCGGGGCAACCTGCCCTTCCAGATAAATTTGCTTATTGGTTTTTCTAATTCTGAAAAATAAGTTGTTGGGATTTTGATTGGTATTGCATTGAATCTGTAGATCAGTTTAGGTAGGATTGACATCTTAATTATATTTAGTCTTCCAATCCATGAACACGGTATGCCCTTCCATCTATTTAGGTCTTCTGTGATTTCTTTTAGCAGTTTTTTGTAGTTTTCTTTATATAAGTTTTTTTGTCTCTTTGGTTAAATTTATTCCTAAGTATTTTATTCTTTTAGTTGCAATTGTAAATGGGATTTGTTTCTTGATTTCCCCCTCAGCTTGTTCATTACTAGTGTATAGAAAAGCTACAGATTTTTGAATGTTGATCTTGTAGCCTGCTACTTTGCTGTACTCATTTATTAGCTCTAGTAGTTTTGTTGTGGATTTTTGCAGGTTTTCTACGTATAGTATCATATCGTCTGCAAACAGTGATAGTTTTACTTCTTCCTTTCCAATTTTGATGCCTTGTATTTCTTTTTCTTGTCTAATTGCTCTGGCTAGAACCTCCAACACAATGTTGAATAATAGTGGTGATAGTGGACATCCTTGTCTTGTTCCTGATCTTAGGGGGAAAGTTTTCAATTTTTCCCCATTGAGGATGATATTAGCTGTGGGTTTTTCATATATTCCCTCTATCATTTTAAGGAAGTTCCCTTGTATTCCTATCTTTTGAAGTGTTTTCAACAGGAAAGGATGTTGAATCTTGTCAAATGCCTTCTCTGCATCAATTGAGATGATCATGTGATTTTTCTGCTTTGATTTGTTGATATGGTGTATTACATTAATTGATTTTCTTATGTTGAACCATCCTTGTATACCTGGGATGAATCCTACTTGGTCATGATGTATAATTCTTTTAATGTGTTGTTGGATTCGATTTGCTAGAATTTTATTGAGGATTTTTGCATCTATATTCATTAGAGAGATTGGTCTGTAGTTTTCTTTTTTTTGTAATATCTTTGCCTGGTTTTGGTATGAGGGTGATGTTGGCTTCATAGAATGAATTAGGTAGTTTTCCTTTTTTTTTTTTTTTTTTTAGGGTGATAAATTTTTTTTATTAAATTTTTAATTTTTTAAACAAATATAACAACAAACAAATGCAAAGGTTCTTAATTTTTGATCATTCTGTTCTACGTATATAATCAGTAATTCACAATATCGTCATATAGTTGCATATTCATCATCATGATCATTTCTTAGAACATTTGCATCAATTTAGAAAAAAAATAAAAAGACAACAGAAAATACCCTTCCCTTTCATTGATCACTAGCATTTGAATCTAAATTTATTTTAACATTTGTCAAAAGCATTTTAAACAATTCGGTTTACCCTCCCAAAATACCCCTTGATTGAGATGACCCCTCTAATGGCCAGGCGTGAAGGGTGCTGGGAGCCAGGACTGGCCGAGCGCAGCCCTCCCACGGCCCACAGAGCTGCAGGAACAAGCCTCGACGTGCTGAATGCTGGTTTCCCGGCACTGACGGGGCGGGGTGGGGATTCAGAAATGGAGAATCTGTGGGTCTCCAGAAAAGTCATGCAGTTTCATGAAAAGAAGATAAAACTAAAGCCTATTCTGTTTTATAATTTTGTTGTATTTTCCCCACCTTCTGAAATGGTGAAGGAGCTGGGGAAGGGGCCACCCAGAGGAGATGAGACGCAGGGCAGTGGAGGCTCGGGGCAGGCGAGGTCTCAATAAACGATGGAATTTCCTGGAAAAAAAAAAAGAATTACACTTCTTTACTTGTACAAAAATTGCTTTTTATTATTTTTCCAACCTCTGAAATGAAATAGCTGAGGAGGGAGAGCACCTTGCAGCCTCTTCCCGGGGATGTTTGTGTGTCCCCGCGGTGACCAGCCTGTTCTGGGAAACACGGTCCTGGCAGGACAGCCCCAGAGGGGACTTGGGGTCCCGCCCCTCCCAGGTCTGACTCAAGGTCAGCTTTTCCTGAGGTCCAGGGAAGGAGCTGTGTTTGAGGGATCAGCCTCAGGGTCACAGTTGGGCAGGGCCTGAGGAGCTGAGGCCTGTGGCGGGGGGGGGGGGGCACAGGGTGGGGTGCTCTGGGGCAGAGGAGATGCAGGTGGAGTGACCCCAGAGGCGCTGTGGGCAGGGTATGGCCAGCTGAGGACCCAGGGCTGGCCGGAGCCCGGAAGCTCAGCTGCCCGCTCAGCCCGAGGCTCCAGCTTGGAGGAGGGTGCAGTCTGGTCCCTGCACTCCATGTTTCTCAGGCCACGGGAGGTGGAGGATGCAGATAATTGTTCTGGCTGCCCAGGCCATCCGGCCTTACTCCTACAACCAGAGGTGGGGCATGCAAGTTGGGATTCAGTTTCCACGGCGTGCCCTGAGACCACTGGCCTTTCTGGGCTCCTTTACGTGCCTCTGCTCTGTAGGGTCTGATGGAGAGGAATTTGGAGCCGCCCCCCGAACCCTGCACCCTGGAATATGGACTCTGGGAGCGGCACCAAGCATCTGGGGTGTCCAGGTGTCTGGGGTTGGCATCCACAGGGGGATGGGGGTGTATGAGCAGCTGCAACCCCCAGGAGGAGGGTGGGGGGACCTGCTGTGCGGACTTGCTCCGTCTGAGCCCGTGTCCCCATTTTAGGGGGGTTCTGCCCCACGCTGTTGGGTTACCTGGGGTCACACCCGTGGTGAGGTGGGTGACGGGTTACATCGGTGCCTCTTCTCCTCCCGCCCTCCCTCCATCTGGGGGAAGTTCATGCCCAAGGGCCGAGGGGGAGCTTGTGGACCGGCCACTTTCCTTTCCTGGCCTCATCTCCCCACCTGGAGGAGTTGTGGTTCATGGTCCGTGACCTGGAGGTGGAGAGAGGGGCCTTGCCCAGCTCCCCAACAGCAGCGGGCCCTGACGGGGTGCAGGCAAGGTGTCCAGGGGGGCGTCTCAGCTCCCCAGGATTTGGCTCCAAATCTGCCAGGCGGCTGGAGGATGGGGTCTCGCCACCACCCTGCTGGGGAGGAGTCCATAGCCCTGGCTCAGACCTGGGGGTCCTTTACCTTCCAAGTTGGGTGGCCCCCACTTCTGAGGAACAGAGTCTGTGACCCTCGCCCAGACCCTGGAGGGGAGGGTCTCTCATGGACCAATCTGGGTGTCCCCACCCCATGGCACAGGGGCTTAGAGCCAGAGCTGTGTTCACAGACAGAAATCAAAGGAAACCAGACTTCTGGGGCTCCTTAGTCTGTGATGGGCCGGGTTGGCGTGATACAGACGGCTGGTGCCCGCGTGGCTGGCCCCATCCGAGGCATTTTGCAGATATTAACTCCTCCAGATCGCGTGTGTACAGATGAGAAAGCAGGGGCGTGTGCGGCCGACAGCAGAGGCGCAGTGGGCGGGGCTGAGCCAGGAGCAGACAGCGCCAGGGGAGAGCTGTCCTGCCGGGGTTTCCCCATACACCCTCTCTGGGCCCCGACTGGGGCTACCAGGCTTGGCCGGCCCTTCCTTAAGGGGACCTTGCCCTGGGCAGAGCGGCCCGGCTAGCCCCGGCCTATGGGTCGGGTTGGGTGGGGTGGAGATGGGGGTGGGGCGGGCAGGGAGCTGTCCAGCTGCTGAAGCCCTGGGTGCAGTCTCCCGGGGAGCAGGGTGGCAGGGCAGGGCTGCGAGGGGCTCTTTTGAGGGCGCTTCCCCTTTGGGCTCTGGGGACCTCAGCAGCGGCTGGCTTTTTGGAGGGTCTCAGATGCATCACCCAGGCTTAGGAGAGAGTGTCCGCAGGTGGGGGGTCCCACGTGTGGATAAGGGAGATGTGTCAGCGAGGCCAACTCTTACAAGCTGTTACTAGCTGACCGATGATCAGCCTCAGCCCCAAAGGGCTTATCCATCAGCATTCTCCAGAGGCACAGAACCGCCTGGCTGCGTGTGCATATATAGTAAGAAGTTTATTTTAAGGGTTGGCCTGTGCGACTGGCAAGTCTGAAACTTGCATAGCAGGCTGGTACTCAGGTAGGAATTTTATGCTGCAGTCCTGAGGCAGAGTTTCTTCTTCTCCAGGAAACCTCAGTTTTTGGGTCTTACGGCCTCCAATGGATGGCTTGAGCCCCCCCACCCCTACCCCAACAATATCGAGTAAACTCAGTTGATTGTAGATGCTAACCATGCTACAGAACCCTTCACGGTGACCTCTAGGCTAGTATTTGACCAAACAGCTTGGCGCCATGGCCCAGCCAAGTTGATACATAAAACTGACCATCATGTGAACCTTTCAGAAGCCATTCAGATCCCAGAACTCTGCCTCTTGGTTTCCTCCTCTCCAAGGACATTTTGAATGTGAAACAATCTCAGTGTCCTTGCTGCGGGGGGTGTGCACCATAGTTGGATCAGTTACACACTTGTTCTCATGACGTAGTGAGTGGTTTTGTGTTATCAGCACATTTTCCTGCTGGAAATGCTGGATGACAACCCAGACTGTAGCAGCAAGATCGGAGTGCTTGTAGAGGGGTTAACACACCGGGGAGCCCTAGAACGGATTCCTCTTGGGGAGCCTCTACCCGGAAAGGACAGCAGTAGCCCGGGTGGGCCGTCTCGTGCAGCGGGATCCCGTGGCCGTGACAACAGGGCTGCTGGCGCGGTGACCATCCTCCGGAGGACACAGCGATGGAGCCATCGGCCCTGGGGAGGCTCCGTGGGGGTCAGGGCACCCGGCCCCCACACCAGGGCCCCCGACGGGGCTGGGCTGTGGGGCTGGAGAACTTTTCTTCCACGGTGCAGCTCCCAGAACTGCCCACCCTCCACCGTGACGCGAACCTTCTATTCTACGGTCAGTTTAGCTTCCGTCCAAGCGGGCACGGGGCCTGAAGTGGGACCATCCTGTGTTCTCCAGCGGGGAGGTACCTGCGACCACGAAGAGGCTGAAAGCGGGAGAAGAGGGGAAACTTGGAGGAGCGGGCCCTGGGAGAGAGGATTTTGGAGGAGGGGGTCTTTTTAAAAAACATTTTTATTGACAAATCTTCACATATACACAGTCCATACATGGTGTACAATCAGTGGCTCACAGTATCATCACATAGTTGTGTATTCATCACCATGATTATCTGTGGAACATCTGCATCATTCCAGAAAAAGATATAAAAGAAAAAAGAAAAAATTCATACATACCATACCACTTACTGCTCCCTCTCATTGACCACTACTATTTCCATGTACCCAATTAATTTTAACCTTTGTCCCCCTATTATTTACTTTTTATCCATATTTTTTTACTCATCTGTCCATACTCTGGATAAAAGAAGCAGTAGACACAAGGTTTTCACAATCACACAGTCACATCGTAAACGTTATATCTTTCTACAATCATCTTCAAGAAACAAGGCTACTGGAACACAGCTCAACAGTTTCAGGTACTTCCCTCCAGCCTCTCCAACACACCATAAACTAAAAAGGTGCTATCTATTTAATGCATAAGAATAACCTCCAGGATAACCTCTTGACTCTGTTTGAAATCTCTCAGCCATTGACACTTTATTTTGTCTCATCTCTCTTTTTCCCCTTTTGGTCAAGAAAATTTTCTCAATCCCTTGATGCCAGGTCCCAGCTCATCCTGGGATTTTCTGTCCCATGTTGCCAGGGAAATTTACACTTTGGGGAATCATGTCCCACTCGGTGGGATTGGGCAGTGAGTTCACCTGCCAAATTGGCTGAGAGAGAAAGGCCATATTTGAGCAACAAAAGAGCTTCTCTGGGGGTGACTCTTAGGCCTAATTATAAGTAGGCTTAGCATACCCTTTGCAGGAATAAGCTTCATAGGGGGAGGAGAGGGTCTTATGGGAAGGGATCTTGGGGGAGGGGTCTTGAAGGAGAGAGCCTGGTAAGAGGGGACCTTGGAAGAGGGGTTCTCATGGGAGGGGGTCTTGGGGGAAGGGGCCCTAGGATGGAAGGTTTTGGAGGAGGGGAGTCTTATGAGATGGGATCTTGGGGGAGGGCTTTGGGGGAGGGGCCTGGTAAAACTCTCGCCCAGTGACTGGCCTTGACCCTTGCTTTCCCTGCGTCTGCAGCAGAAGTGGCCACTGGGGTCCCTCCAGATACGTATTCCTGGGCCCCACCGCCCGGGACCGAGTCCGCCAGCCCGGGTGGCCGGCGGGTTCCTCATGCAGGAGGAGAGAGGACTCGGGAGCGGGAGCTCCTCCACCGCCATCCCGCCCGCTCCAGCCTCGGCCCCTTTGCCCCTCCCCCTCCGAAGCCGCGGCTGCCTCGCCCTCCCCACCGGGCCCTCAGGCCGCTTCCTCCACGAGGCCCCTGCGCGGCGTCTCCCCGCCGGCGCGCACCTCCGCGTCCTCCCCCAGCGCCCGCTGCAGCACCAGCCGGAGCGGGTCTCGCCGCCGGCGGCCCGGGGCGCTCCCCAGGCAGAAGCAGACCACGGGCTTGGCGGCCCGGTGGAGGGCGGCGGTGAGCAAGCTGAGCGCGGAGAAGCGGTGCGGGGCGCGCCAGCGCAGGCTCCGGGCCAGCCAGTACACGCCGAAGGGCAGGTCGCAGGAGAGGGACAGCAGCACCGAGAGCAGCACGAGCGCCGGGAAGCGGCCGGGCGGGGGCCGCGGGGGGCCGCGCTCCACGCACAGCAGCAGCAGCAGGCCGGACGCGCCCAGGGCGCCGCTCAGCAGCCCTAGCAGGACGGCGGCCGCCTGCCACGCGGCCCTGCACAGCGGCCGGCCGGGCTCCCCGAGCGGCGGGGAGCAGGCGCCGCTGGCGAGCAGGTGCAGCACCAGACCCAGCGCCCAGCTCAGCGCGCACACGGCGGTGGCCAGGTGGCGCGGGCGGCGGCAGAGGTACCAGGTGGGGAGCAGGGCTGCCAGGCACTGCTCGGCGCTCACCGCCGCCAGGAGACCCAGGCCCACCAGGTGGCAGAAGAACCTCAGCGTGGCCAGGCTGGCGTGCACGAAGCCGGGGATGGCCGTCTGGCCTGGCAGCAGGTCGGAGACCACGGCCACCGTGTGGCAGCCGAGGAAGATGAGGTCGGCGCAGGCCACGTCCAGCAGGTAGATGGAGCACGGGTTCCTGTAGACGTTGGAGCTGAGCAGCCAGAGCACCGCTGCGTTGCCCAGCAGCCCGCCCAGGCTCAGGGCCTCGGTGAGGGACAGGACCACAAGGCTGAAGGTTGCGTCCCCCTGGACACCACCAGGGGGTGCTGTTTGCTGCCTGGGCTCCGGGAGATCCATTGGCGGGGGCGGGAGGCCCCGAGAGAGGCTCCAGAAGCTTCTTCCGCTCTGCTGCTCAGATGCCCTGCGACCACAATTGGCAGCTGAGTGCTGGGGGTCTCCGGGGGTCGTGTCCCCTCCCGAAAGCTGAAGTCACAAGACAGCGAAGGGTCAGACGGGTGATTGGGAGAAGAGATAAAACCCCATGCCTGACACCACCTTTCGTTCTTCTCCCAGGCACGAGCGGAAAGGCTTTCACAGCTGCCCCCAAAGCCCCTGCCTCCCGAGGGTGGATCTCTCTGGGACTGGGGGTGGGGATGAGGGCGGGGGGTAGGGGACCAGCAGATGTGGGAGTGGGGGAAGGAGGGGAGACTTCGATGCTCCGTTCCTGATGGAGTCTTTAATTCTTTGGACCCCAGGTTTTGTCTCAGAGTTAAAGGGTATAGGACATGCCACCCATGTCCAGGGAGCAGAGTGACCACAGAGGGACAGCCCCATTGCCCTGGCCGGTCACATTCCTGATCATCTTTCGGCCACTCCTAACCCTCCAGGCCCTTTCCTGGATATTCCATGAGGAATTTGCTGGTCAGCTCTGGCTTGTGCCAAAATCAGGGCCCCAGGGAACCTTCACCCCCTGCCATCCCCCGCTGTCCCTTAAGCCGGACCTCTGCCCCTGGGGGACTGGGGGAAGGCTCCGAGCTTCTCACCTGTCATTCGCCCCTCTCCTTTGGGGAGGGGAGGGCTATTGTGGCTCCCCACCCCAGGCAGTCGGCACCCCCACGGTCCTGCGTGCCTGTGGGGGGAGGCTGCGGCCGTCCCATGTGTCTGACCACAGCTGAAGGTCAGTTCTGGGAGGCAACCAATACCCCACGTGAGCCCGTGTTCTCCATCCCCGCTTTGCCAGCAGTAAAGCTCCTATATAGACCCCACGGGACTCTCTAGAGCCCAGGGGACGTGCAGTGGTTGCTCCTTGCAGCCCCCTACGTGCTCCGGCCGTCTGTGCCCACCCATCTGCGAGCTTGAGGGAAGGACTCAGAGAAGACGCGAAGGCAATGCTCACACCCTTCCCCCTGGGGGATCCCCACCCCTCCCTGGCCTTCCTGAGTAAGGATGGAGGGGACCTGCTTTCCCTTTGGCCTTGGTGTGGGCCGGGCAAGCATGCATCCCCGGGGTCCCACCTTCATCTCTTTGGCTGTCAGGAATGGGGACACAGAGTGAAGCCACCTTCATGCTCATCTCCCTCCGCTGCATGTGAGGGGTGCAGGGTGGAGAGGGTGGGGTCCGGGGCGTGGCGGGGGGAGCGGGGGGTGGAGGATGGCGCATCTACGGGCGGAGGACAGAGCCCTCACCCCTTTGATCGTCTCCTTGACCCTCTTTGAGACTTGAGCTCAGGCCCTCCTTCCTCCTCAAGCCTGGAACTCAAGGGGATGAGCTGGCAGGAGGGAGTTGGGACAGATTAGAGACAGAGTGGCCAGTGAGAGAACATCTGCATTCAAAGGACCGTCTCCTCTGGGATCAGCCCAGATGGGCTGCAGGCAGCACAGCCCAAGTAGAGGGCAGGGGGCCTGCAGAGCCCCATTGTTGACAGCCTCGGAAGAGCTGGGGCCATGCCCTGCTGCCCTCCCCCATCTGGCCAGCAGAGGGTCCCCGAGACCTGCCCTCAGAACTCCAGCCCTGCTTCTTACCTCTGCAGGTGGAGGAGCTGGCCAGGGTTCTGCTACTCTCCAGCCTGGGGCAGGGGCTGCCGCCGCGGGGTCCACACCCCAGAGTGTCTGGGCAGCTCCCCCTCAGCCTGAACCCCTTCCTTCTGTGGGGTGCGGCTGCGGATAGGGCTGGTCAGGAAGGAGACAGCCGCTGGATGCTTTCTCCTCTCCTCCGGCTCCTGCCCAGTGCGAGCAGTAAGACTCTGGGAGACCAGGGCCCTCCCTGCAGCTTTCCGGGCAGGCGAGGCGAGTGGAGGAGCTGGGTGGAGCTGGGCCAAGCAGTGACCTCATCAGCACTCCCGAGTGGAGACACCGACTCCCTGGGGGTCCTTTATGAACCACTTTCCCTCCATCAGATGATTCGGAGGCTTAGCCAAGTGCTGGGCTGCTGGTGGGTCCCTGTCCTGGCAGCAAGACTGTCTGTCTGTACAGTGCAGGGGCTGCCAGGCTGCCTCACTCGAGGTGGCACAAGTAGGGGAGCATTTGGCCCTGAAAACAGGAGAAGGGCACATGAATTGAGGTGACACGGATGCGGTGGTTGACAGGTGGCGAGAAGCTGCCCACCCAATCTGTGGCCAAAGAGCCCCTAACACGGACCTCAGCATCATCCTCAACACTTGAGAATCCCATGCCATCTGCTTGTCTTAGAAGGACAACTCGTCTCTATATCCTTTCAAATTATGTAGTGTTCTCTGAGAAGGAGGTTGTGGCTGGCATGTAAAGAGAAGGAAAAGACATTCACCTTTGATTTTTGATCTTCCAAGAATCCAGGTACTAGCAATCTTTCCTCATCTTTATATTTTGAAAAATGTTCAGCTTCCAGCAAAGTTGCAAGAATAGTGTCCCATTTACTAAATGTTAACTTCCCCCACATGCTCAGTCCTTGGAGACCACGTTTCTGAGTCATGACAGTCTACCTTTAAACACGTCAGCATGAATCCGTTAAGAGTAAAGAGCTAAGAGCTAAGTGTGCCTCCCCCTAAGCAAATGCAGTGGCCACACTCAGGAAATTTTGCATTGATGCATTGCTATTATCTGGTATATAGTTGTGCCATTTATTAAGATACTGTATCTCAGCTCTAAATGTACCCTTCCCGCTATGTTTTGTGGTGCTGGGTCCGGGATTCTGGAAACCACATTTCTAGTGTTGCCAGCTGCTCCCTGTGGGGCTCTGCTAATAGGGGGTGCTAGAGAGAGACTGCGGGGCTGGGGTATTTCACTCCTTCTAATTTTGTTTCCTCTTCCTGTGTTTGCTTTCTTTTATTGTCGGTATTCACCAGCCACATTCTTCTTCTCCTTTCTTTCTTTCTTAATATTTTTATTGTACAACCTTAACAAATGTGCATTCTTTTTTTTAAATTTATTAATTAAATTAACAAACCAAATAAAACATTGACATATATAATCAGTAATTCACAATATCATCACTTAGTTGCATATTCATCATTTCTTAGAACATTTGCATCAATTCAGAAAAAGAAAAAGATGATAGAAAAAGAAATAGAATGAAAACAGAAAAGAAAAAAAAAAGATTATACCTACCATACCCCTTACCCCTCGCTTTCATTTATCACTAGCATTTCAAACTAAATTTATTTTAGCATTTGCAAATGTGCAAACATTCCTGACATGCAAAGATTCCATCCATGGTGTACAATCGGTGGCTCACAATATCATCGCATAATTGTGTATTCGTCACCATGATCATTTCTTTAAACACTTCCTCACGCCAGCAAGAGAAATAAAAAAGAAAAAAATCATACATGCCATACCCCTCACCCCTGCCCCTCATTGACCGCTACTATTTCCATCTACTCAATTTTAACCTTTGCCAGCGCATTCGTCTTCACCCAGTGGCAGCAGTTTGTAGTTTTCCCCACACTCGTAGAAACAGCCTCATTTGTGTTTGAGATGACAGCCACTGGGCAGGGGACCCCGTGCTCGGCGATCAGAGTTTTAATTCGGCAGCTCCCCCACCCCACTTCAAAATTTTAATAATTTCCTTTTTCCCCGCAGCCCTAGCGGTGGTTGGCAGCTGCTTCTTCACTCGCTACTTCTGTAATGCCGTAGTATTCCTTTCTGGCTTTGGGCTCGTCAATGCTTAGTTAACAATTCTTTATATTAAATTCTTCTTCTTGGAATAGCATGTGGTTTTTGCATCCTGAGTGTGTCCTTATTGGTACTGAAACGGGTCCCAGCAGTAGCCCCTGGAGAAGGGTGGTGGTTTGGGACTGATGTGTCCTTGGCTCTGACCTTGGTGATAAGCTCCTTGTCGATGAGAATGGGATGCTAATGATCCCACCAGAGTTGATCATGTTAGCACCCTGGGTTGGCCGTGATGACGTGCAGACTGCAGCACGTGCCCTAGGGACCAGGTGGCTGCTGGGCTTGGACACTGGCCTTCGAGGACGTGGTGATGCTGCTTCTCGGTGCACCGGACTTCGCAGAGGGAGGACAGTGACTTCCACTCTGGCCCAAGGGAGCATCGGTTGTGGAATTATCCTCCCATCGTAAACAACCAGAAAATCAAATAACTGCTTTAGGACATGAGAGTCCGACACACATAAGCACAATGAAATAGGAATCCCAGAAGGAGAATAGAGAGAGGAGGGCAGAAAAATATTTGAGGACATAATCATTGAAGAGTTCCAAAATTTGATAAAAAACTATAAACCCACACATCCGAGAAGGTCAGTGACTCTCATACAGAAAAAACAATGGTGATCACTTCTTGCTGAAAGTTATTGATAAAGAGAAATTCTTAAGAGTAATGAGAGAAAAAAGTTAGAAGCCAATGGAATAGTAGCTTTAAAGTGTTGAAAGAAAAGAGCTGTCAACCTATAATTCTACACCCGGAGAAAATATCCATCAGAAATTAAAGCAAAATAAAACCTTGTTTTCAACGAGTGAAACCTCAGAAAAATTGTTTCCAGCAGGTATGTACAGTACAGCAGTGAAGCCTAAAGGACTTTCTTCAGATGGGGCTGAGGGGCGAAGCGGGAAGTAAGCGGAAGCGGAGGAGAAGGGACCAGCCGTGGGCACGTGCTGGAGCAGGTTCACAAGCCGAGGGATCCAAGATGGCCAACGCCAGCACAGGACGTACAGGCTCCAGGAGAAAGCCGGCCTTGCTGATATTAGCACTGGACTTCCAGCTTCAACACTCTTTTTGAAATGCTGATAAATTCCCATTGGTAAATCAGAGCCAGTTTGAGGTCTCTGCCCCAGGCCCCTGGGCAGGAACATCCATGGGTGAGGGTCCCAGGGGCGTGTAAGTCGAGTGTGGGGGTCCCTGCAGGGAGAAGTGCTCATGATACCAAATCTCACAGCCAGCCAAGTGGAGCTTCTGGAAGCCAGTCCTAGAGTCCCCAGTTCTGCCTCTAAATTTCTTTCTGTACAAGGAGATATTAAACATGGGATAATATGAGGGAGGGCACGCAGGGAGCAGGATGGACGTACAGCCTTGTTCTCGAAATGCAATGAGTGGCTTTGTGGTATTATGCCATTTTCTTGCCCAAAACACTGGATGACAGTATAATCAGCTGTGAACCAAGGGGTTGTCAGAGCTAGGTCATCTAGACTGATGACTCACATTAATGGATTTCCTAATACTGAACCATTTTGACATTCCTGGAAGAATCTTCGGCTGGTCAAAACGGGTTAGTTCTTTAAAGTGACGTTGGCTTCCATTTGATGATGTTTTATTTAGGAGTTTTGCTTTGATGCTTGTAAATAAAATTGTAGGTTTTTGATATTGTTGTTGTCCTGTGCATGCTATCTTTGCTTCATCAGTGGGTTCTGCAAATTTTCCTTCATTTTCTGTGCCGTGGAGCAAGTTCATAGCATTGCAACTGCCTTGTTTTTGAGGATTGGGTGGGTATCTGGGTCTGTGCTCTTTGTGGGATAATTCCTTGATAACTTTATTTCTTAGATGGAAATTGGTTCATTGGTTTAGTTATGCTTTCTTTCTCTCTTGGGGTCAATTTTAGTGTACAGTTTTTTTTTTTTCTAGGAAAATATCCAGTTTACCTGGATTTTCAATGCATTTGCATAAAGTTGTACAAAGCATGTGTTTCAATGTTCCCTGATTCAGTGTTTGTTCCCCTTATTAGTTTGTGCTTTGAGATTTCTTCCTGTCTGTCTTGATTAGGGAAGCTGACTTTCTATTTTTTCAAGGACTCAGTATTTTATTAATTTGTTCTCTGGTTTTTTTTCCTATTTCATGAATTTCTGCTTTTATTATTATCATTTCTTTCATTGTGCTTTCTTTTGGTTTGCTTTGATGTTTTTCTTTTCAAGCATTTTGAACTTGAAATCGAATCCATTTACTTTTATTCTTTTATTTTACTCATCTAAGAATTTATGAATTTTCTTCTTTTCACTGCTTTGAATATACCCAATATGTTCTGATGTGTAGTGTTTTCACTTTTATTGTTTTTAGAAGTTCTGAAATTTTGATTTGTGTTTCCCTTTTCACTCAGGAATAACTTGATAGAGTTTTAAAATTTCCAGGTGGAAGGGCCCTTATGAGTTTTTTTTTGTTGTTTGTTTTGTTTTGTTTTTTAACATGGGCAGGTACCGCGAACCGAACCCGGGTGCTCTGGCATGGCAGGCAAGCGTTCTTGCCTGCTGAGCCACCGTGGGCCGCCCATGACTTTTGATTTTTTTAAAAAATCATGTACTTACTGGATTGTGATCAAGGAACTAGCCATTTAATTGTGAGTTTTGGAAGAGTCCATGGTCCTTGGTGCCTTTTTTAAAATTTTTTTGAGGCTTACAGGCTGGTTGATTAGTAAACTGGTCCCTTCCTTCCTCCCTCCCTCCCTCCCTCCCTCTCTTTCTTTCTTCTTTCTTTCTTTGCCATTTCTTCCTCTTTCTCTCTTTATATCTCTTCTTTCCTTCCTTCCTCCTTCCCCTTCTCACTTTCTCTCTTTACCTCTTAAAAATTTCCAAACGTTACGGACACTGAATACCTACTCTTACAGACTGAATCAAGCACCCTACAAATACATGTTCAAGTCCCTCCCCCACCCTGGGCAGGTGGACTCATTTGTGAATGGGATCTTCAGAGATCCTGTTAAGCTAAGGCCACACTGAGTCATGTCGGCCTTTATCCAACATGAGAGCCGGACTTCGTGGCGGAGTGGAGAGGAGCAGGAGAAAGGTTGGCGGTGATAGAGACAGAGACCGAGCTGTGGATTGCTGACAGGGCACCACCAGAGGCTGCAGATTTTGGAGGCAGTGTGACCTGCTAATACCTTGAGGCTGGACTTTTAGCCTCCAAAACTGTGAGACAATGAATTTTCTCGTTCAAGTTGACAAGTCTGCGGTGGTTGTAATAGAAGCCTTGGCAGAGACTAAAACAACCACCAAGCAGCAGCTTCCTCCTTCCCTCCTCCCCATCCTCGGCTCTACTTCCTGTCTCTATGAATTTACGATTTCTAGATATTCCATAGAAATGAACAGCCTTTTTCCCTATGTGCTTAGCTTATTCCACTCAGTACAATGTGCTCAAATTCATCTATGTTCCAGCTTTTCTCAGAACCTTATTCCTTCTTAGGGCTGAATAACATTCCCTGTGCCACGTGTTGTTCACCTGTTGACGGACGCCTGGATTGTGTCACTTTTTGGCTGCTGTGAATAATGCTGCTATGGACATTGGGGTAGAGAGTCTGAGTACCTGTTTCTAATTTCTCTGGACATCTCCCTAGGAGTAGAATTTCCTGTCCACGTGGTAACTATGGTGGTTTGGAGCTGTCTGCCTCAGAAAGGCGTGTTCTTAGATGTCATCCATTCCCGTGGGCGTGGACCCATTGTGAGTAGGACCTTTGACAAGGTTACTTCAGTTTTGGCCAACCCAATAAGAAGGGGTCCTTATCCTACTACTACAATCCTGAATGAGCAGAATGAAATTCAAACAGATCGAGAGAAGCCACCACGGGAGCAGCCAGAAGCTGAGAGTCAACAGAACTTGGAAGAGAATGGTGAGGCCAGGAAACACCGCCATGTGCCTTCCCATGGGACAGAGAAGCTCAGGACCAAGGATTACCTTCAACCAGCCCCAGAAGCCATCTTTGGGAGGAAAGCATCAACTTGCTGAGGTCTTTATTTGTACTTCTCTTAGCCTCAAAACTGCCAGTCATTAAATTCTCATTGTTTAAGCCAACACGTTGCATGATATTTGCTGGAGCAGCCAAGGAAACTGAAACAATAATTCTATATTTAACTTTTTGAGGAACCACCAAACTGCTTTCCATGGTGACTGCATTTTACGTTCCCACCAGCAATGCAGGAGGGTTTCAGTTTTTCTGCATCTTCTTCAACACCTGCTATTTTCTTTTTTTTCTAAAATAGTAGCATTCTTGTGGGTGTGAAATGGAATTTCATTGTGGTTTTGATTTGCATTTACCTAATGACTTATGATATAAAGCATCTTTTCATATGGTTTATTGGGCATTTATACATCCTCTTTGGAAAAATATTTACTCAAGTCCTTTGCTCATTTTTAATGAGGTTGTTTGTCTTTTTGTTGTTGAATTGTAAGAGTACTTTATATATTCTGATATTCAACCCTAATCAGATGTGAGTGGCAGTAATTTTCTCCCATTCTGTATGTTACCTTTTCACTTTCCTGGTAATGTCATTTGATGCACAAACGTTTAAAAATCTGATGAGATCTGACTTTTCTATTGTTTCTTTTGTTGCTTGTACTTTTGGTGTCATATCTCAGAATTCAGAGTGATGATTTGTTCCTTTGTTTTCTTCTAGGAATTTTTTGGATTTAGCTCTTCCATTTAGGTCATGAATAAGTTTTGAGTTAATTTTTGTACACAATGTAAGGGGTACATTTATTCTTTTGCATTTGTACATCCAATTTTCTTAACACCATTTGTTGAAGAGACTATTTCCTCATTTTATGTACTTAACATCCTTGTTGAAAATCAATTGACAGTAGATGTGCTAGTCTATTCCTGGACTTTCGATTCTGTTCTGTTGGTCTGTTTGCCTACCTTGGGTCAGTATCATATTGTTTTGATTACTGAGCTTTGTCGTAATTTTGAAATAAGGCAGTGTGACTCCTCTAACTTTGTTCTTTTTTTTTTTTTTCAAGAGTCTTGGCTATTTGGGGTCATTTGCAATTCCACATAAATTTGAAGATTTTCTTTGCCATTTCTGCAAAATGCTGCTGGAATTTTAGTAGGGATTGCACTGACTCTGTAGACAGCTTTGGGTAGTATTGACAGCTTAACAATATTGAGTTTTTCAATCCATTGATGTGGGATGTCTTGCAATTTATTGAGGCCCACAATGGTTTTGGCCATGGCCCGTTTTCACTTCATACACTGACTTTGCTGAATAAGCTACATCTCTACAGCACTTAACAGTTTGTCTAGCGCTTTCATGTTTCCAGTCCATTTCCAGTTAACTATTTCATTTACTCCCATCACATCACCATCTCCCTTACGAGCGAGGAGGCTCAGAAAGAGGGAGCAACTCCATCAAGTATCCACAGCGACACGTGGCAGAGCTTTAGCTTGACTCTGATTTGTCTGACCCCAAACCTGTGCTGATTCCATCTAGTAAGGCTGACTCCAGTGGACCTTGTTAGGACAGGGACTTTCCCCAAGAAAGCACATCTTTCCTGGATCACAGTCTGACTTGGAACGGAATTGTGACCCAAGAAAAAAGGCAAAGCTAGCCCAGTGAGAAGTTTTAAGGAACAGGTGCTGGGGGTCATGGAGAAAAGCTTTCCACAGCTCCTGTCCCAGCCCTCGCTCATTGTTCATGGTGGTAGCTGGCCCCTAAGTTGGCCTGTGCTCCTTGCTGTGCTGCATTGAATAGTATTCCCCCCAAATTCACATCCATTTGAAACTTTAGAATGTGACCTTAATTGGAAATAGGGCCTCTGCATATATTACTGGCTAAGATGAGGTTATGCGGGGTTAGGGTGGGCCTTAAATCCAATGACTGGTGTGATGCAGCCACAAGTTAAAGAGCACCAAAGATTGCTGGCAACCACCAGAAACTAAGGGGGGTTCTCCTAGCTAGAGCACTCAGAGACGGCATGGTCATGTGGGCACCTGCATCTCAGTCTTCTGGCCTCCAGTGCTGGCAGGGGGTAACTTTCTGTAGTTTTGAGCCCCCTGTTTGTGGTCGTGGTGGCCCCAGGGAATGAACACCCTTGCCTCTTGTAGCGTCCCCACCCACGCCCCTCCTGAGAAGAGGCAGACCCATGTGACAAATGGAAATTAGGACACAGCGCTTCTGAGGCAAGGACACAAAAGATGCTGTATCTTCCACCTTGCTCTCCTTTGGATTGTCCACCCTGCAGGAAGCCAGTGGCCATGTTGTAAAGGTGTTTAAACCTTTACCTGTGTAGAGGCCTCCTGCCAACTACAAATGCCAATTTGCCAGCTGACGTGATTAGACGTTTTAGTTTCCTTTGTTGCTCAAGTAAATACCATGAAATGGGTCAGATTAAACAGTAGGAATTTATCCACTCATGATTTGAGACTAAGAGGAAGTCCAAATCAAGGCGTCATCAAGGTAATGCTTTCTTCCCAAAGACTGGAGCTCTGGGGCTGGCTGCTAAGGATCCTTGGTCCTTGGCTCCATGTCACCTGGAAATGCACATGGTGCCCTCTCTTGGCCTCTCCCTTCTTTTTCTGGATTTCATTGTCCATCAACTTCTCACTTTCTATGGCTTTCTCTGTCTGAATTTCATTTTCTTATAAAGGAACCCAGTATTAAGATTAATCCCCATCCTGATCGGACTGGACCACACCTTATCTGAAGTAACTTCATCAGTGGGTTCACAACCCCTTACGTTGGGTTCATAACCACAGGAAAGGATTAAGCTTAAGAATATGGTTTTCTCCTGGGTACACACAACTCCAGGCCACCATATGCCATTCTGGAGTCAGATCCTTTCAGGCTACTGAAGTCCCAGTGAACATGTCCCTTCATGAGCAACCCTAAGCTAAAACCACCCAGGCGAACTTCTAAATTCTTGACTTACAGAAACTGCGAGAGGTGATGCTTGTTGCGGTTTTAGCCACTAAGTTTTGGAGTAATTTGTTACACAGTAATAAGTAACTTATGGACCCCCCAGCACCCCTCTCCACAAGCAGAGACTAGAGCCTTTTGCTTACAGCAGGTGGGAAGAAAGGTCCAGGTATTGGGGCTATGGGTTCTTTCTGAGCTCCTTCTCCATTCTCTCCCTGTCCTGCTGTGGAGAGTTCCTGGGTGGCTTTATTTTGTTCTAGGACATCTGTGAATGAGCCATGAGATAACCTGAACTTCAGGGTCGGCGATGGAGCCTCTGCTATCCAGGAGATGAGGGTCAGATCTGACTTGGGGTCGGCTCCCAATCAGGAGAGATGATGTGGGTCTCTGTGCTGGGTGCTGGCCAGTGACTGGTAAGGGTGGGCAGTTGTATCAGAGAGGAATAGGTGAGGGAAATGCTTGAGCAGCCTGGGACTGTGTGTTGTCTTGGATGGGGCTGGTGCCGGGAACTTGGGGTTGCATACTCACCGTGTGCACTTCTCTTTCATTGTCCTACAAGTGTTTCTGCGGCAGCTTCTTACTTAGCTCTTGTGTTGCCCCAGGCCATTCAGCCCCAGTCCCCCGTAAGTTGCTGAAAGGTGGGAGACCCGGGAGCTCCCCTCACAGCTCTAATGGGGGAGTTCTTGGAGCAGAGGGATGACGTGGTGCTCTCCCGAACCCCAATTCCCTCTAAAAATGGGTTGTGATGGGCTCTTTAAAGAATACAGGCTCCTGGAGAGCCCCTCCCACCCCCAAACCTAGTGCATTGTGACCTCCAAGTCTGGGGGCCGGAATGTTCTTTAGAAGCTTCCCAGGTGACTCTGATGCAGTGAGCTAGTTTTGGCTGAATTATTATTATAATTTTGGAGGATGCATGGTCTAGGAATCGAACCTGGGTCTCCTGCATGGAGGTAAGCATTTGGCCACTGAACCACCTGTGTACCCACTTGATTATTTTAAACTGTTTGTCCAACTCTTCTCACCCGGGCCGGCGCAGGGTGACCACGGCTTATCTGTGACCTGCGGCGTGAGCCTCCTACAGCCTCGGCCCCAGCCCAGCCCCTTTGCAGCCCAGCACATCACCCTGCGCTGCCTGGCTTCTCCGAGGCATGGTGGCGGGGGGCACTTAACTTTGAATTCATGCACAGAATGATGGACCTTCCTGCTCAGGCAGGGTCTGTCTGTCCCTGCATCCTCCCTCGTCATTTCCTGCCTGCCCCACTGCCTGATGACAGCCACGTCGGTGCTTCTGGATCTCAGCCTCTTCCCTGCATGTCCACGAGGCCGGCAGACTGTGAAAGAAGGCCATACATCCCTGCACGGAGAGGTCCAGGCTTCACCACCCCCTGTGCTTGCTTTCAGGAGACTTTGTATGTGTGTTTTCAAAGGTTTCTAGTTTCTAATATTCAACTATTATCATGCTTTACATACCACTCTGTAACCAGGTCCTTTCAGTTTTTCCTCACTGGGCCATGCAGCTTTAGTTCATTCATTTTCTATTGGTGGTGTGAAGTCCACTGTACTATAAATTAATTGTGCTTGCAATATATTTATCCATCCTCCTGTTGCTATATATATGTGTGTGTGTGTGTGTCTGCTTTGCTGTTTTTCACTGTAAGAAACAATATTACCTTGAAGTCTGGGTCTGAGCAGATGACACAGGAAACTCTGTGAAGTAGGTATGAAAAGATGCTAGAATTTGACTAAACCAGATGAGGGATATACAAGTGTTCATTGTATTTTGAAATACATTTGGATATGTTTGCAATTTTCCATAATAAAAAAGAGAGACTGAAATATTTTGAAAATCACACATTTTTAAAGTGCAAATGTTAATTAGTGGGATACACACACACACACACACACACACTCACAGAGTCTACACTTGAATATTCTCCAGTAGAGAAATCAATGAACTGGAGCTGAAAATATCAATATGGATGAATTTCACAAATGTCATGTTTAATGAAGAGTAAAACAAGTCATGGGAGGATACATGCATTCAGTTAATATACTGTTTTTTGTTTTTTTTTTTCGCATGGGCAGGCACCGGGAATCGAACCCGGTCCTCTGGCATGGCTGGCAAGCATTCTTGCCTGCTGAGCCACCGTGGCCCGCCCCTTTCAGTTAATATACTGTTTATATAAAAACACTATAAAATGGGCAGGCTCTAGACGGGCCTAGTACAGCGATGAGGTGGGGACACGTGGCAGTGACGACAGCCGTTGTTCTGTGCAGGCCAGGGAGGCGGGTTGCAAAGAGGGCACACAAAGCTTCAGTGCTGTGGGCAGCGCCCATTTCTTAAGCATGCATCACAGGGTATTTATGTCTTATATATATTCTGTGTCTTCTTTAGTATGTGTAAGATATTTTATAATAAACATTTTAATATTAAAAATATGTAGTCTAGGGGATGCTATTAGGGTCTCTTCTCCCAGTACTGGGGGTCCATGATGCCTACAACCCTAGCTTTGTTCGCTGCTAAGGGAACGCTTAGACTGTAGCATCCTGTAAATAATAATCAAGTAGACCCCTTCCTATTAGTTGCTGTAATTCCCATACATTTGCAATTATTCTCTCCTCTGCCCCATCCTTTATGTTTCTCTCGGTTTGGTTTCACTGTTGCTATTGCATATTACTTCACATGGCAAGAAACAGGAAGCTTGTGACTTCCCCTTTGGTGGGCACAAAACCATGATATGCAGAGTTTTGGCCTGATAAGATTTGACTAATATCAAAAGAAGAGTTTGTCTTTGAAAGTCAGATTCAATTGCTCCATTTTGGGGGAAGTGGAAGAGATGTAAGCAATAAGTGATTGTCGAGCTTTTATCTTTTATTTTTACTGTCATAGGGAATTGAAGGCAGTATACCAATTTGACTCTATGAATTGACTCTATGAGGTCTTCAAGCCTCCACCTCTGGCTGCCAGGGCCCACTGCTGACACAGGTTTCACTGGACCAGTTCTGCCTCTTCTCTTGGATGACCATTTCTATTCCAAACCACATTATGATCGAAAAAAGATGTGTTTCCTTGGAGAGGAGCATCCTGTCCCTGCCCTGAAATGCCACCACTGGCATCAGCTGAACTTAAGTGGAGTGGATGCAGTATGAATCAAACCATGACTCTGCCAGCATAACTATATCTTTGGGGGAATTGCTCCTTTTCTCACCCATGGGAAAGAAAATGATGTTTTAGGAGTTAAAAGGAGCAGTAAACTGTAAATGATTTGGAAGTGCTAAAGCTCTTTACAAACGGTGAAGTGCTGTGTAGACGTCATCCACATCTATGGATGCTTTGTGGTGGTTTTTCTTCTTCCTTCTGGGTAGAAAAAGCACCTCCTTAATGATTGTAAGTGTCCATTTTTAATCAAGACAAAGACCTTACATGGAATGGGATGGTTTTGAAACATGTCGTAAATGTTCTGGATGTCTCTCCTATTACCAGGTGGGGTGTATGTCCCCAGTCCTTGAAACTGGGTAGTTTGTAGCTGTCTTGAACAACAGAGGATGGCAGAAGTGATACTGTGTAACTTCAAAGACTAGGTCAGAAAAGCTTCCTCTTTGTGTGCTGCAACACTTGCTCTTGGAGCACTGAGCCACCATCTAATTAAGTTCAACTACCTTGACGCTTCCATTCTGAGAGGGAGCCCAAGCTACACGGAGAGGCGAACTGGTTGACTATCCCAGCTGAGCCAGGTCTTTCAAGCATCCCAGCTGTGCCAGTTTGAAAGGATGTGTGTCCCCTAGAAAAGCCATGTTTTCATCCTAATCCCACTTTGTAAAGGCAGCCTTTTCTTCCAATCCCTATTCAGTACTGTGTGTTTGAGACCTTAATTAGATCATCTCCCTGGAGATGTGACTCAGTCAAGAGTGGTTGTTAACCTGGATTAGGTGGAGACGTGTCTCCACCCATCCCAGGTGGGTCTTGATTAGTTTACTGGAATCCTATAAAAGAGGAAACACTTTGGAGAAAGGGGGAGATTTGGAGAGAGCAGAGAAGGATGACAGAATGCCACAGAACCACAAAGCAGTGAGTCCACCGGCCAGCAAATTTGGGAGATGAAGGAGAAAAACGCCTCCTGGGGAGCTGGAGAGGAAGCTATCAGATGACACCATGTTCTCCAGGTGCCCTTCCAGCTGAGAGAGGAACCCTGACTGTGTTCGTCATGTGCCTTCTCACTTGAGAGAGAAACCCTGAACTTCATCAGCCTTCTTGAATCAAGGTATCTTTCCCTGGATGCCTTAGATTGGACATTTCTACAAACTTGCTTTAATTGGGACATTTCCACAGCCTAAAAAACTGTTAACTTGCAGCTTATTAAATTCCCCTTTTTAAAAGCTGTTCCACTTCTGGTATATTGCATTCCAGCAGCTAGCAAGCTAGAATACCAGTCTAAGCACCAGACCAGTGAGTTAGGATGGTCTCCAGATGATTCTGACCCTCAGTCAGAGGCCCCTTAATGTAATTGTGGTTTGAGCTTGCTCACAGCATGGTAGATTTAGTATCAAAGCACTTGGGTCTTTTCAGCTGAGGCCCCCACACTGTGACGTAGAGACAAGCCATGCAGTTGTGCCCTAATATCTTACAGAATTTATGAGCACGACAGGATGGTTATTGTTTTATGCCAGTAGTTTTGGAATGTCTGTTGTGCAGCTAGAGTTGACTGAGACGGGAGGACTGGACAATGCAGGTCCGGTACAACAGGTCTGACTCTTGTCCTTGGTCCCTCCCGTGGCCAGGTGTCCCAGTGGGGCAGTGGGAATTCCTGGGGGATAGTTTTGGGCATACTCTTGGCATCAGTGGCAGCGCTGCTTGTGTCCTTGTCCATTTCTGGCTTATCTGGATGCCGAGAGAGAGTCTTTGTTGGGTGCTTCATCTTCCCCATGGGTAGATGCTGCAGATCGAGAATCCATGGATCCTTCAAGACTTGTTGGGAGGCTGTATTAAAAGTGTGACTGCAGCAGGAATAGAAAAAAGACTGATATACATGATGGCTGAGAATCAGACCCATCCTACAGAGAAATGATATGTTTCCGAGGTGGCATGGCAGATCAGAGAAAAGAAGGACCATTCAATGACTGATGAATACTTGTTTATCCATTTGGGAAAAAACGTGCTTCAGCTGCACTGAAGACCCAAATGTGAAAAGCAAACTAAAATTTTGAGAATAAAATATGCAGGAGAATGTCTTTGTGGCTTCAGGGTAAGGAGGACAAATGTACTAGGTGAATCACAAAAATCACAAAATAAAGGAAAAAATTGATAGATTAAACTATGTTAAAAACATAGAACACTCCTGCTTATCAAAAACCACCAATAACAAACAAAAATCCAAGCTGCTGACTGGGAGAAAATGTTTATAATAAATGTAATTAACAAAGGATTACAAGTAGTCCGATGAATCAATAAAAAAAAAACAATTCAATGGGAAAATAGGCCAAGATATGAAAAAGTATTCACAGAAAAGGAAACACAAGGAGCCAATAAACGTCAAAAGGTGCTCAGCCCCACAGCCTCTGATAACTACAAATGGAAACCCCATTACAAAACCATTTCACACTATGTGTTTCGGAAACAAAATAGTCTGTCAATTCCAAATATAAGTGAAGATGTGGAAGAGAAACCCTTTTATGCTGATGGTGGGGTGGAAATTAGTGAAACCGCACTGGAGAGCAGTTTGTCAATATTTGGCAACACTGACAATGTAATGCTCTGTGACTCAGCAATTTCACTTTTCTGGATCATATCAGACAGGATGCAGGCAGGAAGTTGAAGAGCAGAGCTGAGGCTCTGAAACAAGGATTGAAGCAGAGAGCTATCAATATTTGAAAAACGCAGCTCCTGGGATGCTTTTAGACAGTGAGAGCCTGACCATAGTATATCAAGTGAACCTGGGACTGACGTTGCCCATTGTGAGCTGGAGATTGACAGATCCACCAAGGCATAGGTTGGTCGGGAACAGCAGCAATCCATCGTCAATGGACATGGTGCATTTGGGACGGGCCTAATCAGGTCCAAGGCCCGGTAAGTTACATAAAGTAGTAGCCGAGACCTCCATGTCACCAGAGTCTCTTTCACCACACACTTAAGTGCGCATATGAGGTTCCCCAGACCAGCTTATAAAGGAGGAGAAAACTTGGGATTTGTTCATGGATAGGGTGATATGTTGGCCCAAGCTTAAAATAGAGTGCTGCCATAGAGCTCCACTAAGGACACTGGGGAGGGATAGTCCTCCTAGCAGGCAGAGCTGCAAGCATCTTATCCTTCCTTTTGCATGGAGGGAGAAGAAATATGAAATAAGGATTTACATGGACCCCTGGGCAGTGGCTAATAGGGTGGCTGGTTGCCAGGGTCTTGGAAAGGGCAAGATTGGAGGACTGGAGACATGGTATCTGGGAAACAGGCATGCGGCTAGTCCAATGAGAGTGGATGCAAACCATGCAAATCTTTCTACCTCCTGTTAATATACACCAGAATCTCCACCACCCAAAAGACCCTCAACAACCAGGTGGAGAGGATGAGCTTGTGGGTTATCAGTCCTCGACCACCCCAGTGGACCCTTGTTCAGAGGCGTCATGGTGGGGAGGAGGGGGCCAGGCTGGATCTAACCACATGGACTCCTTACTGTGGCCAGTCTAGCAACTGCTGCTGATGAGTGCCCAACCTGCCAGGAGAAATGTTCCTTACTGAAATCTCAAAGTGGAGGACACCAGCAGCACCTTGGGTTGGCAAGTTGATTACAACAGATACTGTCTACCTTGGAGTGACCATCTATTTTTCTGTACTGGAATTGTTTGTTTCTGTACTGGAATACTTGAGATATAGGGTTTACACCTTCTTTATCACCAGGGACATCTGCGGGCTAGAGAATGCCTGAAGTACTCACATGGAATACCTCATTGCGCCACTTCAAATTAAAGAACCAAGGGACCAAGTTGCCGCAAAGGAGGTGAGACAATCAGTAAACAGATTCTTAAACAGGCCAACTCTGCTACAACACCTACAGGGCAGGGGCATGGTCTGCCCTTCAGGAAGCAATATATTTAGCAAACCAAAGACAGCATATAGTGTCACATCTCCAATAGCTAGAAAACACAGGTGCTGAGGGAGTGAAGGGAGAACTGGCTCCTCTCACCATCATGCCCAGTGACCCACTTGCAGAATTTGTGTCCTTGTTATTGAAACTTAGTCTCTGTTGGATTAGAGGGTCTAGTTTCCAGAGGGGAGACACTTCTAGCGGTGGACACAATAAGGGTTCCACTGACCCTCAAGGTACAGATGTTGGTAGATCACTTTGGGATTCTCGCACAACGGGTCTAGCAGACAGAGAAAGGGCCTTCTGTACTGACAATGGTGGGGAGTGGTGGACTTCAGTTTGCTCTCTACCCTCAACCCTAACACCTCCAAGTATCCCGAAGCAATAGTAAAGCGATGGCTCATTGGAATGATCTAAGAAGGACTAAGAGGCCTTGGACAGTGTGTGCTTCCAGACTGTGTCTCCATGTCTTGTTCACTCCTCACAATGCATAAGACATAAATAAAAGGAAAGGATTTGTCAGTGGAGACTTAGGCATATCACACTGACACCTTTTAAAGTCTCTCCAAAACTCTGATATGGACTTCCACTTCTGGAAACATGGTAGACCAGACATGTTGAAAAAAAAATTCTGATTACAAAACAGTTGCAAATTCTTGGTAAAAATCAACAAATGTCCTTTCAAGTATGAGGATCTGTTTCCTGTAAAGTTAGGGAAATTCCAAGGGACTAAGAAATAAACAAGAAGCATGAAACCAGGATGACTATCCTGGGAAGCCTGGCATTTCCAGGAACTAGAGCCTTGGATTTAAGGATTTCATGGAAGAAGGAACCACAGCTGAAAACATATGCATAAAGCTGAGACCTAGGATGGCTTCCCACTCAGTGAACGGATTGACTAGAAAGATTCTGTAGGTTGGTGATGGAAGAGAGCATTAAGATGAGTCTTTTAATCTGGAATTTTGTGGAGAAAAAGTCATACCTGAGATTTTACAACCCCATGCTGCTCTCACATAAGCAGGGGCTTGGTCTTTAATTCCCACACTTTCCAGGACACTTTCTATTACGACAAGAGCTTTGAGGTTAATTTTTACATCTTCTGACTCTGGCTGTCTCCCCCACTATCCATTAAGTAGGAAAAACTCTGCTTCATATTGGAAGATCCACTTTGGATCTTCTCCCAGTTTCCAACTTTCAAATTTGTTCTTATAATAAATTGAGCTTGCAGTGCTCTGGGAATTTAAGAGACCAATCTCATTCCTTCCAAAAGAGGCCATAATTACAAATGTCAACCTTCTTTCCAGACATAATTCCATTATGCCCCACAGTTCTGTGTCTCCCAGGGACTACCCAGGTCAACACCTGTTTTGGTTTTTTGTATCCACATGGCTTTGTACTTCCCCTAATCTGATTCAGTATCCCCCATATCTACCAGACACCCAATCACTGTCCATGCATCTCTGGTTCTCATAGTCTGTCCTTAATCCTCATTCTCTTCCAGATGATTCACACTGCCTTATTGCTGTTACAGAAACCAGGCTGCTTTAATGACAGGGTTCCAGCCTGTGGCTCTGCAGAATTAGCTAATAAACTTCTTTCTACTTGTCCCCTAGCCTCACTGCCACTAATGAATGGGCAGATGCCTCGAGGGGAAAAGCAGCAGAGAACCTTAGAGCCTCATTGCAGCTCTCTTCTCGCCGTGATCGTGGCATTCCATGTTCTGGCTACTGGGGTTTCTCCTGGTTGTTCTTTGTGATTCAGGTGGTCTGATAGAAGCAATTCCGTCATTGTCAGCAGGGGGAGTCTTCATAGATATTTGAAAAATAAACAAATGAAATATCTGCAAATTAAAAAAAAAAAACCTCAGCTTTCTAGAACTAGCTTCTGTGTACTTTGATTTGTTAAAAGTGGTGTGGGACAAATGAATCTACTTTTTTTTTTGCTGGTGTACATAATCTTTTTTCCTCAGTGAAAGTTAAGCCGAATTGGGTAGTATTGTCATTCTTCTAAAAGTATTTTTACAATGAAAAGTTTTAAAATTTTGCAACTCTAGATAGGGCTGTATAATGAACCTGCTCACTATTCAACAGGATTTCACAACACTCATGAATTCAGAGGTAATTTTGTTTCATCTGTACCCCTACCCACTGCCTCGGCTCCAGTATTATTTTGAGGCAACCCCAGACATAATATAATATAATTTAATTTAATTTAATTTATCCCTGTTTGAGTGTGTATCTCTACATAAGGACTTTGAGAAAAACATAAGCCAATACCAACCACACTTAAAATGATCAAACATTTCTTACGATCATCAAACATCCTGTTGGTGTTCAATTAGGGCTGTCCATTGGAAAATTTCCCTTAGGTAGTTCTGGTATACAACCAGGTTTTGGAGTCACGGGTAGATGGAGGAATGGGGGTGGAGGGGCACCCACATAATTGGGATCAGCTATTTAATTTTTTGCATGGATGGGCACCGGGAATCAAACCGGGGTCTCCGGCATGACAGGCGAGAACTCTGCCGCTGCGCCACCACTGCCCACCCGTGGGATCAGCTATTTTTTAAATGTGTTTTCTACCATTTAAAATGAATCGACGTGGAGAAATTTGAAATAATCAAAGCAAACAATGGCAAGCTGCTTTCTAGAAGCACTGGCACTGATGGACCAGAATCCTGATAGGAAACAGCCCACTGAAATGGGGAGAGCCTCTGAAGGGTGATATACGGTCTGGGGATCAAGGGAGCCCACGAGATGGTAAGCATCCTCGGGCTGTCAGGAGCCGGAAGTCCTTGTTGTATAGGCTGGACGGGAGCTAGCTGTGATCAGAACCGGGGGCTGTCAGGAAGGAGTTTGGGCTTTGGGGAAGAACAGAATCCTCCCCACCCTGTGGTCATCAGGGAGGACGCCCAGGGAACCAATATCCTAAACTCTTCCTTCCTCCTGCACTCCACCAGTGTCTCCTATTGGAGGGACCCAACCAGAAGGCAGAGGGCGAGGGAGCAGCCCATAAGTTTCATGTTCCTGGGGCATCCCATCCTTCTGAGTGGGCAGGATGGAGTGCAAGCCCAAACTACCCAAGACAATCTTGAATTTCTAAGAAACGATTGTGTCGAAGTTAGAGGAACTCTCAGAGGAAGGCAAGTAATGGATTCCCCCACATTAATTAGTCAGGAGGAGGAAGTGAACGCCGTTTTTTCAGCCCTAAGTACATCCTACAATCGGGCATTTATGGACAGTCCTGGGATTATGGAAGCACCTGACTTCTGTGGCTCCCCCAGACACAGCCAAGGACACTTGAGGGTTGCAGAGGGAATGCTCCGAGGTTTCTCTGGGGCTGCATCCAGGGCAGGGACCAGGTCAGAGACAAGAGCCGGCAGCAGAGGGCCCCGGTTGGGGGAGGGTGTTTCTAAGGTGGGATTTCACAGAAACGGGTCTGCAGTCCCTGATTCCACCTGTTTCCTCAATCAGTGACTTGACTGCTTCTCTTTCGTGTCTGCTGAATCTCATATAGGACCCCAAGGGGAAAGCTATCTGAGTTTGAGGGGAGCCTGTGTGGGGATAAATCCCCAGAACTCTGGATCTGGGGCAGAAATATCCCTTGGCTTTAGAGAAAGAAGCCTACCCAGCTCATCTGTCTAGACCAGGTGTTGGCTGAGTTTGGAGTTTTGCAGACAATAACTCCTTCCATCTCCAACACTTGAGTTTCCTTTGAAGGCTTTGTGTCAACTTTCATTAGGAACGCAGGGATCTGGAAACCTGCTCTGAGCCATCAGAGCTCAGCACAAGAAGGGGCCCTGGGAAAGCACAGAGGCTCTGCCCTACCCACACCGCGGCACCCAGCACGTCCAGGTCATCTTATCCATCGGTTTGGGCCATTGCGACTATGGTATGGGACTAGGTGGCTGTGCTGGTGATTGTGACTGTGTGCGTTGTGTAAGGACCTGTGACTCCATGTCTGTGTGTGTCTGCCTGTATGAGAAAGCTCGGTTTGAGAAGGCCATGTTCATTATAAATGCAGTTGGATTAGCCCCTAAGGATTGTTTTAGAATAGTCCTTTCATTTTACAGATGGAAAAATCAAGCTCTAAGATGAAGTTCCACTCCTAGACATATGCCCACGAGAAACAAAAGAATTGTACAAGAATGGTCATAGCCTGTATGCTTTGTATTAATGTTGCATTTCTTGGACTTGCTAACTGTATTTAATGCTGTTACATAAGTGACTAAATTGTTCTTGGAAATATTCATAGACGTATTACAGTGTTAAAGGAGCATGATGTATGTAACCTATTCTTCAATGTTTAAAAGACAGATGATAGAATGATATAACAAATATGAAAAATTTAAAAGTTGGTAAATCTGGGTCCCTGGGTAGGGGTATATTGGAGCCCTCTATATAGTGGTTTTGTATTATTTTTAACTGTCCTAAAAATTTGAAATTATTTCAAAATTAAAAGTTAAAAAAGAATGGTCATTGCAGCATTAACGTAATAGACAAAAAAAATAAAAAACAAAAAAAACCCAAATGTTCACCAACTGATGAAAGGTTAAATAAAATGAGGCATATCCATCCAATTGGATATTATTTGGCTATAAAAAGGAATGGAGTGAAAAAAAAAAGAATGGAGTACTAATACATGCTACAACATGGATGAAACTTGAAAATTGTATGCTGAATGGAAGAAGCTAATCCTTGATTCTTTTTTTTGTGTGTGTCATGTATTTTTTTATTATTTTATTTTTTTTATTAATTAACGGAAAAAAAGAAATTAACCCAACATTTAGAAATCATACCATTCTACATATGCAATCAGTAATTCTTAACATCATCACATAGATGCATGATCATCGTTTCTTAGTACATTTGCATCGGTTTAGAAGAACTAGCGACACACCAGACAAAGATATAGAATGTTAATATAGAGAAAAGAAATAAAAGTAATAATAATAGTAAAAAAAAAAACCTGTAGCTCAGATGAAGCTTCATTCAGTGTTTTAACATGATTACTTTACAATTAGGTATTATTGTGCTGGCCATTTTTGAGTTTTTGTATCTAGTCCTGTTGCACAGTCTGTATCTCTTCAGCTCCAATTACCCATTATCTTACCCTGTTTCTAACTCCTGCTGGATAATCCTTGATTCTTGAAGATGAGTGTATAACTCCCACGTGACCGTGGGATTATGAAAACCTTGGGGTTGATTCTCCCTTTATCCAGGGTATGGACAACAGATGAGGGGTGGACATGTGGTATTAGATTCAGTTGTCAACTTGGCGAGGTGAAGGCTCCTAGTTCTGTTGCTGTGGACATGAGCCAATGGTACGTGAACCTTATCTGTGGCTGATTACATCTGTAGTCGGCTAGGAGGCGTGCCTGCTGCAATGAATGACTTTTGATATTGGCTGGTGCTTAAATGAGAGAGCACAACGTAGCACAGCCCAAGCAGCTCAGCATTCCTCATCTCAGCCCTCCCAGCTCAGCCCAGGCCTTTGGAGATGCAGAAAGGACTCGCCCCGGGGAAAGTTGTTGGAACCCAGAGGCCTGGAGAGAAGACCAGCAGAGACCACCCTGTGCCTTCCCACATAAGAAAGAACCCAGTGGAAAGTTAGCTGCCTTTCCTCTGAAGAATCAGTTAAATAGATCCAATAGTAGCTTCACTTTGGTTAATGCGGGAAAGCTGTACTGCATTCAAACACTCCCTTGAAACTATTGAAATTTAGCCACAAAGTCACCTGTGTGCAGTAAGTGAAATGGAAAGAAGACCTCATTCCCTGCCCTTATTTGGTGAGAAACTGTGTCTTGGAGAAACACAGACTTAGTGCTATTTGGAAGGAGCCACAAATTCGGTTTTAGAAAGTAATTCAATAAGCGCCACCTTATTGTAGCTTCCCTGCTCTTCTTTGAGTGATGAAGAGCATCTTCCAAAGTTCTCACATAGTGCTATTTGTGCATTACCAGTAAGTTGTTTTGGTAAGGCAGATGAAACAGCAGCAGTACAATCTTCCCTGCAGTAATGTGAGGGAAAACAGTATCTTCCTTGACTCTCACTAACTGCTGTTTGAAGGTTTGCTTTAGGGTTAGGGTTAGGGTTAGCGTTAGGGTTAGGGGTAGGGGTAGGGTTAGGGTTAGGGTTAGGGTTAGAGATAAGGTTAGGGTTAGGGTTTGGGTTAAGATCTGACAGGCAAAGAAAGTCAGACTTTTCCTTCTAGCTGCTCCAGAATATAGGAGGCTAGAAGGCTTAAATATTTTTTTATCATCACAATCAACTTTTTTCCTTTCTTTGTGAAAAATAACATATATACAAAAAAGCTATAAATTTCAAAGCACAGCACCACAATTACTTGTAGAACATATTTCAGAGTTTGACATGGGTTACAATTCCATAATTTTAGGTTTTTACTTCTAGCTACTCTAAAATACTGGAGACTAAAAAAGATATTAATTTAATTATTCAGCAATCATTTTCATTTGTTAAATCCCATCTTCTCTGCATAACTCCACCATCGCCTTTGATCTTTCCATCCCTCTCTTAGGAGGTGTTTGGGATAAGGCAATTCTAAATTTTTCATATTGGAAGGGTCTGTCATTAATATGGGGTAGGGAGATGAAACTATCTGATGTTCTCAAGAGGCTGGGCTGGGTTTTAGGACTTGCCTGGACCAGAGACCCATCTGGAGGTTGTAGGTTTCTGGAAAGCTACACTAGTGCGTGGAACCCTTGTGGAATCTTATAGATTGGACTAGGTGTTCTGTAGGATTGGCTGGAATGGTCCTGGTTGGGGTTTGGCAGGTTATGATAGGTAGCAGGGTTGGATTTTTAATTGCCTATTTAGATAACTCTCACTCCTTTCTTTGCCAAAATTTCCCCCCAAACAAGCTTTGCTCACCATGTGCCACCCAGCAAGGGGCACCTTGAATAGAGGGCACTGCTTCTGCTAGTTTCTTCGAACAAAGCACTTGTTCTGTTCTCACTTGTTCTGTAGAAGGTGATTGTAAACCACACCTGTTTTCCTACAGCCCCTCATCCAGGTAGGTCTGTTTGTGCCTTTGAAAGGGCTCCCAGGTTGTTCATTGATTGGGTAATTACCAATAACAAGAAGTTATGCATAAGACACTCCGTGGGATATTGTTCCATTGAATACTGGGTAGTTGACAAGTCTCTGTCAGACCCAAAATCCAATTCCAATGACCCCAAAGACTTTCAGGTCCATAAGCTCCCTTTCTCTGGCCTCAGGAGAATATCAGTAAAAGGCCTTGATTGACCTAAATTCTCAAAAATTACATCCTTAATAAGAATACTGCATCTGTTCAATATGCTCAGTTCTCTAGGATTGGATTCAGCTACTCTTTTTGAAATTTAAAAGCATCATTCCATTTCCTTTTGCCTGAGGAAATATTATCTTACATTTCCTGGAAAACTGTAGAGGAGTAGAAAGATATGATTTCACAGTATACTACTTTTAAAGCTTAAAAAATATGCTTTATGCCATGAAAATACCTATTCAAGAATGAAACAAAGGGATCGATGAGAAAGTGGAGACCTTTAAACAAGATGCTGACCATGATCAATGAGCAGCTCACGCCCTAAATCAACATGGTGCAAGACACTGTCTCTTCCTTGGCTTGAGAAGTGAGTTCTTGTCCTTGGGAGAAAGAGGATCTGGAATGGAAGAAATGGCCAAGTGCCAAGGGTCTCCATGTCCCTTGCTGCCTCAAACCTGCTTCAGAGGTAGGATTTAAGTTGGTCAGTGGCTCTTACTGGTTTCTACTTGACAAAGAGAGATACAGTGGTCTAAATTACAGGGAAAGGGGGGCAGTTAACAGAGCAGATTGAGGCAGAGATTTCTTTTAGTTCTATTAACAGGAAGTGGAGAAGTCTTTTGAAAGAAGAGATGCTTTGGGGAGACTGTTCGTAATATGCTGTGCTGTCCTTCAACTGGACATGTGCTTCAGGAGCATGGGTTGGACTGAGGTATGACTGGGGTTATCAAGAGACCTTGATGTCTTCTGCTGTCCTCACTCAGGGGACACAGCATGAGGGGACATTTTGACACACAGTGGTCATGTCTTATCAGATTCCTCTTTATCTCTCTCTGAAATCAGACAGGACATCAACATTGCAACTAGACAGGGAATATTTAACCACAGAGTTCTGTATTATGAGGAAGTAGAATAAAGAAAAAGCTTCTGCAGAAGTAAGGGGGCAGATCCTAGCGAAAAGGAAACCATGAAAGGGGCCTGGTACGCATTTTATTCTTTCTGAATCTGAGAAACTCATGAACAAAAATCCACCATACAGTGATTACCTCTAAGCCACGTTGAAACTTCAGTTTGTCAATAACCTGCCTCCCCTTGTCCCAAAATACACAAACTGTTGATATATGTTTTAGAAGGGGAGAATTGACATCTTTTAAATCTTGAGCCTTCCAATTCATGAAAATGGTGCATTCTTCCATTTATTTAAGCTTTCTATGATTTCTCTCAGGAATATTTTGTAATATTCAGTATTGAACTATTTCACATGTTTTAATAAGTATTTGGCTATTTTAAATATGCATCAGGTTTTGTAAATGATCTTTTAAAAATTTTATTTTCTAATTATTTATTGAGAGTACCCAAGAACCTACTAAATTGACATTATGTTAATTATTTGTAGCTTTTATTTTGGATTTTCTACAATCAGATTACATGTCAATGTTGACAATTTTAACTCTTCTTTTCCAATCTTTACATCTTTTATTTCTTTTGCTTGCCTGTTGCACTTGCTAACATCCCCAATACAACGCTTACTGCGAGCAGTGATAATGGGCATCCAGGTCTTGTTAATAAACTTAGAGGAAAAGTATTTTTTATTAGGTGTGTGTTAGCTATTGTTTTAAAAATAGATACCTTGTATTGGATTAAGAAAATTCCTTTTTATTCCTAGTTTGTTGAGTTTAAAAAAATTAACTGGTATTGAATATTATCAAATGCTTTTACTGCATCTTTTGAGATAATAATATGATTTTTCCTTTATTCTGTTATACTGATGAATTATTTGACGGATTTTTAACAATGTAATTGAGATAAAATTCACATCTCATACATGTTAGCCATTCAAAGTATACAATACCATGGATGTCAGTGTACACACACAGTTGTGCAACCATCACCAGAATAAATTTTAGAATATTTTCATCCTCTCAGAAAGAAACCCCATACCTTTTTAGCTATTACTCTCCAACCACGCCCTCCACTCCCCTCAGCCCTGAGAAGCTACTAAGTTACTTTTTCGTCTTCATATATTTTTTAATCTGGACCTTTCACATAAATGGCATCACATAATATGTAATTTTTGTAATTGGCTTCTGTCATGTTGTGTAATGTTTTCAAGGATTACCAATACTGTAGCATGTATCAATATTTTGTTCCTTTTAATGGCAGAATAACAGTCCATTATACGGACATACTTTGTCTTGTTGATTCATTCATCAGTTGATTTGGATTCTTGCCACTTTTTGGCAATTATGAATAATTCATGTGCAAGTTTTCATGTGGGTGGAAGTTTTCATTTCCTTTGGGTTGATATCGAGGAGTGCAATTGCTGAGTCAAATGCTAATTCTATGTTTAACATTTGGAGAATTATCATACTTGAAAATCAGGAAGTTAACATTGGTATATTGTCATTACCTAATGGGTAAATCCCATTAAGTTTGTGCCAAAGGTTACAATATTTTATTTTATAGCAAAAGGATCCAGTAGAGCCAGAGTTGACTTTGGTTAACATAGCTCTTTGGTCTCCTTCACTGTGGAAAGTTTCTCAGTCCTTCCTCAACATTCACAGCCATTTTAGCTTCTTAGGCTGTGTTCTAGTTTGCTAGCTGCCGGAATGTAGCACACCAGAGACAGATAGCTGCCTGTATGCTGAAAGGGCACGTGGCGAACACGATGTCATCTGCCAGCTTTCTCTCCTGGCTTCCGGTTTCATGAAGCTCCCCGGGAGGCATTTTCCTTCTTCATCTCCAAAGGCCGCTGGCTCATGGACTCTACTTCGTGGTGCTGCAGTATTCTAAGCTCTCTTTGAATCTCTTTTATTCTCCAAAATGTTTCCTCTTTTATAGGACTCCAGAAACTTATCAAGACCCACCCGAATGGGTAGAGACATGTTGTCACCTAATCCAGTTTAACAATCACTCTTGATTAAATCACATCCCCAGGGAGATGATCTAATTACAGATTCAAACTTACAGTATTGAATAGAGATTATTCTGCCTTTACAAAATGAGATTTTGATTCAAACATGGCTTTTCTAGGGGACATGCATCCTTTCTAACCAGCATAGGCTGCTCCAGCAAATACCATAAAATGGGTTGGCACCTGGCGGTTCTTGGCTCATCTGCCCAATTGCAAGGCACACAGAAGCATTTCCTAGTCTTTTCCTTCTCTTCTGGGTTGTTTTACTCCTTGCTTCCCATGGATTTCTCTCTGTTTGAATTTCATTCTTTTATAAAAGATTCCAGTAATAGGATTAAGACCCTTCCTCAAAGAGGCACACCTTAACTGGAAAAAATGACAGTTAGCTCATCGAAAAATCTTACAATGGGTGTATACTCACAGGAATGGATAGCATTTAAGAACATGCCTTCCTGGGGTACATACATCTTCACAATGACATTGACACTTTTGAAGATTATGGGTGCGTTATCTTTGCAATGTCCTTCAAGTTGTGGTCATTTGCTATTTCTTCATGATTAGATCTGTGTTTTGCATTGCTGGTAGACATATCTCAGAAGTGGTGCTGTGTTCTCTCTGCCTCCTGTCAAGAGGCACCGTTTTGGGTTTCCCATTTCTGATGGTGCTCGCTTTGATCACTTCATCACGGTGACATCCGCCTGTGTTCTCTGTGTAGAGATACGCTTTTGGCTCTTTGTGATTCACAAAATATTTCATTGGGAGATCTTTTGAGATGGCATAAATATCTTGTTCCTCATTAAACTTTCCATTTACTCATTAATTTATTTTTACCAGCATGCACTCATGTTATTCTATTTTATTTAATGAGTTATAATCTGTTACTGTGATTATTTATTTTGATGCTTGAATGGTTCATGTCTTGGTCAGTGATAGCCCCTTCCAGCTGACTTCTGCGCCCATTTGACACGTCCTCAGTGTTTAAAATATTTCTTTCTGGCATAACCAGATGTTCCAGAATCATTTTATATTTCCCCTGGTCCAGCTCTGGCCTCATTTCTTTTAGTGGATATTGGTGTTTAGAAGCCAAGATCTGGCTGCTGGGTATGTACCAGTTTGAAACTATTATGTACCCCAGCAAAGCCATGTTCTAATCCCAATCTAACCTTGTGGGCCCAGACCTATTGTTTAGGCTTTAAGTCTTGCTTAGATTACTTCCATGGAGATGTGACACAGCATATTGTGGGTGTGAACTTTTAATTAGATGGAAATGTGACCCCTGCCATTCAGGGTGGGTCTTCCTTAGTTTAGTAGAGTACTATAAAAGGGGAAGCATTTTGGAGAAACCTCAGATGCGGATGCTTGGAGAACAGTTGCTTCAGAGCTGACAGAGACACAGATGTTTGGAGGTGCTTGGAGTGCTAACAGAGAGAGCAGATACCTGGACACAGGCAGAGCCCAGCTGACATCGCCATGTGCCTTCCCATGAGATGCTAGGCAAGCCAGAACCCAGAGCTGTGTCCTGGAGGAGCTAAGCGAAGATGCACAGAAACCAAAGGGACTGTCACAGGAAATAGAGGGAGAAAGCAGCAGAGCCCAGGAGCAAGGGGCCAGCAGATCCCAGCCACGTGCTTTCCCATTTGACAGAGGTGTTCCAAATGGCATCAGCCTTTCTTCAATGAAGGCAACCTCTTGATGGTGCCTTGCATTGCTTTTTAAAAGCCATTCCATTTCTAGTGTATTGCATTTTGGCAGCAACTAATACAGTGTGCTTATAGCTATTGAGCCTTTACTTCCCTGAGGGCCTCTCTGTGGAACACACACACACACACACACACACACTTACATTTATTTTCTCACTCTCATACATATTTACACACACACACACACACACACACACACACTGAGAAACTCATAAACAAAAGTCCACCATACCATGATTACTCTAAGCCACAGTGAAACTTCAGTTTGTCAATAACCTGCCTCCCCTTGTCCCAAAAAACACAAACTATTGATATTTGCTTTAGAAGGGGAGAATTGACATCTTTTAAATCTTGAGCCTTCCAATTCGTGAAAATGGTGCATTCTTCCATTTATTTAAGCTTTTTGTAATTTCTCTTAGGAATATATTGCAATATTCAGTATTGAATTATTTCACATGCTGTAATAAGTCTCTGATTATTTTAAAAATGTCTCAGGTTTTGTGAATAATCTTTTAAAAATTTTGTTTTCTATTTGTTTATTGAGAGTATCCAGGAACCTCAGTTCCTTATATAAGGATATATAATGAGTTTGACTACTCTTATATGAGATGTGAGATGATTATATATATATATTTATTTCTATATTATTTATATATATATTTATACATATATATAAAATGAGTTATGCTGATACCAAAAATTCCAACCCAACAAAATAGAGTTCATTCAAGTTTCCTCCCTTCCGTAATTCCTTTCTCCAATAGTGAGGAACGTAGCTTCCATTATCCTCAGTATATTTATTTAATCCGTTTCCTCCTCTGCGTCCTCATGACCTCATCAGCAGTATTGGACTCTCTTGCCTTGCAGCAGGCCAGCTCCCCCACGTGTATATTTTCTTTATTCCCCTTGAACTCTGCTGTCCATGTGATGTCACCTGCTGTGTGGATAGCCTCCCCACACCCCTCGGGATCTCATTCCCACACTAGGTGCCTCTTTGTGTGGGTGCTGCTCTCCCCCTGCTCCAGTCTGACAGAGGACATATCACACCCCCTACCATGCAGTTGTCCTCTTCAAGGGGAAATAGAATCCTCTGGGCTTGCAAATCACACTTGAGCCTTTGCTTCTGCAGAGGTTTTATGGGTGGGATCCCTATTGATATTTGTACAGATTAATCAGCTCTTTCTCATGACATATCCCTCCCACCCACATGACAGTATCCATCCCACATTAAAATAGAGGGCCAACATTCGAGGCTTTCCTTGCACCAACAATTTATCATGAAAAATTCCAAACATTTAGAAAAGTTGAAAGAATTGCACATTGAACACTCATCATCTACACCTAAGATTCTGAATTTAGCGTTTTGAAGTGTTTCCTTTATCACATATCTCTTCATCTATAATGCTTCCCTCCATTTGTCAAACCATCTTATTTTATTGATGTATTTCAAATTTGCACAAGACAATACACTTCTTGCAGTGTGTCGTCATTAACTGGAATTCAGTATTTATTTCAGCATCTTGTGTCTTCTTGAGATAAAATTTCCATGCAGTGTATTTACATACAGTGAACCACCCTAGAAAGTTCCCTAGTGCCCCTTTCTGGTCAATCCCTGCCTCCATCCTCAGAAGCAAAGAGTGTTCTGATTTTTCTTACCGTAGATTACTTTTGCCTATTGGAGAATGCCATGTAAATGGAACCAGATGCTACAGGTTCTTTTTGTGTATGGTTTTATGAGTTTTGACAAAATGCTTAGTGATGCAGCCACCACAATAATCAAAGCACAGAATAGTACTTTTATCCCCTCAGATTCCTTCATGTACCCTTTTGGAGTCAACCCCCTCTTACCCCATACCTTGGCAACCCTGATGGTGAAGTGGCATAGTGGTTGAGTTTGTGGGTCTTGGAGTCAGACTTACTGTGTGACCTCAGGAAAATGAATTCATCTTTCTGCATCTCTGATATATCTATCTATAAAGTAAGGATAGACAGCACACTGATGGTTGTCATAAGGATCAAATGAATTAATATATGTAAAGGGCCAGATGCAAATATAAACTCAATTAGTGGCAGTTACATTATTGTTGAAACTATCATGACTCTACAGATAAAGTAGAATGAACATGTGGGTGAACGTGGCAAGTGGAGTTGCAAGGAACTTCATAACCATTACCTAACATGAGCACATCCATGGGGGTGTGGTGGAGAGTGAAGTCAGAGGAGTTGCCTCAAGAGGGTGTGACATAGGACCTTGGAAACGAAAGTGGGTGCCTATCTACCAACAGAGTAGAAAATGGAGTGCAGAGCTTGCCCATCACAAAGCCTTTCAACTAAATGGAAAGGACTAGCAGAAATGGACTCTTAGATGTTCATAAGGAAGCATGGCCTTAGGAGATTTTCTTCATGGTGACTTTGGTCATGATGGTTTTTGGTTTTGACTTGCATCATCATGGTTTGGGGATATTCTGTTGTCCATTTATTTGGCTCGTCAGAGCAGCGTGACTTGATGTTATTTAACAAATTGATGGAAGGACCAATTCATTCCTCTTGTCTGGGTTTTCATAAGATAGGATGTTGGAGGCAGTTGTGGCATGAACAGGAATAAATAGCTGACTCACCAAAAGCAGTGAGGGCCAGAAATAAATGCCACTTGGAGAAGGAGTCCATGTTTCACCGATCAGGCAGACAACTCCACTGTATCTGTGTGAGAAGGCTCCTTTTCCATATTCACCTCTGTCTCATCCCCTAGAGCCCTCTGGAGAACAATCCTGAGAGACTCACGCTTTCCCCAATGTCTGAAGCTCCCAACAAAAAAGTAAATGATGGGGTTGATGCTGCTATTCATGCAAGACAGAATGTCAATGAGATAGTAGGGAAGGTTCAAAGCTTTGAGTATAGTTTCACTCCACCAGTATAAAAGCAGCCAGTACATTCCAAAGGGGAGGCCACAGAGAAGGAACACAAGGACAGCGAGAAGGATTACAAAGTACATCTTTGTGAGGTGATGTCGCTGTGACAAACACTGGACCCTGATGAGCAGAGTCAAGCTGGACACACACATCACAGAGAACAAGAGGAGAATCAGCACAGCACTGATGATGGTGGCGTTGTAGCATGCCTGCACTCGGTAGCCTCCAAACAGAAACCCGCAGCTGTTTCCTGTCACAGTGCACACCAACAGGGACTTGATCCAGAGCAGAGTGCACACCACAGCAGACAGGTGCTTGGGGCGGCGGAACCGGTACCAGCCTGGGAAGAGTACGGACAGGCAGCGCTCGGTGCTGATGGCAGCCAGGAGGCTCATGCCCATGGTGTAGGAGGAAAAGGCTATTGGGGCAACCAGCTTTGCTACAGGAAAGGTAGAATATAAATGCCATTCGACCTTGAAATGAAGGGTTGTCAAGTGGATGTCAAAAGAATTTGTTGAAATGTCAATCATGGCAAAGAAGAGCTGGCAGAACAGGAAGGCGAAATCTGCTCCTGCCAAGTTGAGGATATAAACGGAGAAAGCATTCCTCTTAATTCGGAAACCAAGGAGCCAGAGGACGGTACCGTTGCAGGACAAACCAAAGAGACTGATGACGACGGTGATTGGAAATATGATCATGGCCAGTGTCCTGCTGCTGGTAGAGTTTCCAGGGCTGAGTGTTGACCCTGTGGTTATTGCCTCCAGTCCAGTGTGGTTGGCTAGTGGCCAGACAGATGGATTGGGAAGGGCGGCCATGTTGACTGGACCCCAGCTCAGGAAACCACAACTGGATTCTGCTGTCTGGGACTTGCCTGTGAAAACAAAGACATAGCAATGTACCAGGATGTCCTTGAGGGCATTGATGGGTTCCATCATTATTTACACACTCCCCATTTCCTAAATATCTAAGGATTCTGGGTAGAGACATGTTTTATGGGAATACTGTTTTGAAGAACTTATGGATGTCATGAGCACTTGACTTATTTACTTTTTCGTGTATGATTTTCTTGACATCTGCACATACACCATGGTTTGGAGTCTGGTAAGGGGTTTGCTCTACCTCCTACTTGTTGTGACCCCAATCTCATCCATTCATTGCTGCCATCCTGGCTGCATCTTCTCAAATATGGACACCTCACTGCCTTCTCTTATTCTCACTAACTACAGCCCTTAGCCTTCCATACTGGCTCCTATTTCCTCTTTTACTCACACTGTATTCACTCTCTGAGCTCAGATTAGATCCACTGTGGGCAACCAGGAGGCTCCGACTCCTTTCAGTCATTTTCCGACCCATTGCATATTTGCATAAAAAATGCTTCCCCCAAAATTAAGTCTTATTGAGAGAAAGAAATATGATTACAACACACTGATGTTGATGTTGAACTATTTATTACAGTTCTTTCCATGCGAAATGTTTCTTTCTAATGCCCATCTTTTTCTTTAACATTTCTTCCATCAAAGAATGTCCTACTCTAGCCCCTCCATTCAATGTGTAGCTAATTTCCCACTTCCTCCATGATGCAATTCTTGCCTTCCTATCTATCTTTGCCTGAGGGTTTGGTTTTAAAGATGAGCAGCAGACCCTTGGGCAACTGCTCCTAATAGAATGTCTTTGCTCTGGTTTTTGAAAAAATGGAGGAGAACCTGGTAGAAGCTATATTCCAAGCAGAGGTTCCCCAGGACCTTCAGGGTTCATTTTGACTCTTCTAGAGCCAGTGATGAAGAGTGGGGTTAGTTTTCTGCTCTTTCTCTAATTCCTCCAGGTGAGCACCACTCTTCTCTGGTACCAAAATCTGTTTTGATTTACTAAAGCTGCTGGAATGCAATATACCAGAAATGAGTTGACTTTTTTTTTTGAATGTATGGCATACTGTATGGCAGGATCACATTTCATTGTTGCTGTATGTGAGTAGCATTTTACTGTAGCACTATTTGTTGAATTTTTGTTTGTTTTTTGGGGAAGGGCACGGAAATTGAACCCAAGTCTCCCACATGGCAGGTGAGAATTCTACCAGTGAACTACCTTTGCACACCCTGGGTTGGCTTTTATACCTTGGAGTACCTTGGTATTTATAACTTGGAAACATGTCTTTGCTCATTTTTCTACATATTGGAAAGTATATTCTGGGAGCACTACCCATCCTGTTCATTGTAGTAAACCTAGTCCTTGACCACTGCCCAGCTTATACTAAATACTACTGATTTTTTCCAAGTAAAGTAAACCTTTGTTATTACAGAAGTTATGTACAGAACAATAATGGGCAATACAGGATTCCCATATACCACCTATGCTGGTTTGGAGCTGTAATATACCCCAAAAAGCCATGCTCTCTTAATCCATTCTTGTTAGGTGGGATCTTTTTATTGGGTTGTTTCCATGGGGATATGACCCTGTCCATTTGAGGTTAGTTTTAACCCACTTGCTAGAGTCTTCTGTGAGGAATTCCTTTGCAGGAGTCCTCAATGACATGAGAGCTCATAGAAGCTAAGAGAGAGAAATGCCCAGGGACATTTTGGAGACAGGCAATGCAACCAGAAATAAGAGAGAAAGACCAGCATGTTGCCATGTGTCTTCCCATGTGACAGAGGAACCCTGGATGCCAGTAGCCTTTCCTTCAAGAAGGTGTCTTCCACCTGATGGCTTAATTTGGACATTTTCATGGCTTTGGAACTGTACATTTGTAATCTAATAAATCCTCATTGAAAAAGCCAACCCAGGGTGTGCAAAGATAGTTCAGTGGTAGAATTCTTGCCTGCCATGTGGGAGACGTGGGTTCAATTTCCATGCCCTTCCCCCCCAAACAAACAAACAAACAAAAATTCAACAGATGGTGCTACAGTAACATGCTACTCACTTATAACAACAATGAAATGTGATCCTGCCATACAGCATGCCATACATATAAAAAAAAAAGTCAACTCATTTCTGGTGTATTGCATCCCAGCAGTTTTAGTAAACCAAAACAGATTTTGGTACCAGAGAAGAGTGGTGCTCACCTGGAGGAACTAGAGAAAGAGCAGCAAACTAACCCCACTCTTGGTACAAAAGCTGTATTAGTCAGGGTTCACTGGGAAAACAGAGCCAATAGGAGATATCTGTAAATAGGAGATTTTATAAAAGCGTCTCATGTCATTGTGGGGATGCGCAAGTCCAAATTCGATAGGGCAGGGTGAACGCTGCCAACTCTGATAAAGGTCTTCAATAAATTCCCCAGGAAACTGGCTACCTGAAGTAGAGACAAAAGTTCTTTCTTCTGACTGCTGAAGTCATCACGTTTCCCATAAAAGCCTTTTACTGATTGGATTAAGTGGCTTTAATGGCGGAAAACACTTCCCCCTAGGAGATCACAGCTGTAATCAGCCATTGATGGAATCAACTGACTGATGATTTAAGTCCATAAAATGTTCTCATGGACTTATTAGGCCCAGGGCTTGCTTGACCAGACAACTGGACAAGATCACCTGGCCAAACTGACACATGAACTTAACCATCACATCACCCTATTATTAACATGTTGAATTGTTCTGGTATACTTGTTGCAATTTATGAAAGCACCATTTTATAATTGTACTATTAACTGTAGACTATGGTTTAATTTAGGGTTTATTATTTGTGCAATTCCATGGATTTTAAAAAAATTTTTATTCTAGTATTGTATGTACAACCAAAAATTTCCCCTTTTAACCACATTCAAATATATAATTCAGCCAAGTGAATGAATTTCAAACTAGTTCTCCTTTGACCCCCATGCATGGTCACTGTCAGTTGGATAAATCCAAGTATGCTGGAGACCTGTCACTTCTCCATGGGCAGTCAGCTCTACCTGAGAGTCCCTCTGGGAAGAGTCAGAAGCCACTCTTTGGAAGTCCTGCCTTACCGGCTGGGTTTCCCCAGAGACCGGATTTAATGCGTCTCACCTTTCAGGGGTGGTCAGGGATGGTCCTTCCCAAAGAGGCCATCAATCCAATTATCTGCACTCAGGCAGACTGCCTGATGGCGAGGGACCTCCAGAGGCTGCGCAGAGACATCCTCAGACCCCTGGTTCTCAACACACCAGGCTGGCACCTCTCTATCCCCAGTGGTCCTAGAACATTTTGGAACATACGACTCCACACAACCATAACTGGACTTCTGGTCTGGCTCCGTCTTCTGCCTGTATCTCCTGTTTCAGTCAGTTGTACCGCCACCTGATCAATTCTGAAATCCCAGAGTAACCTTCATCTCTTCCCTTTCTCTCATGCCCTAAATTCAAATAATCAGCAAAATCCTTCTGAATATACAGTGATGAAAGGGCATCTTTTGTGGTATGACCTTGGAAAAATTATCATGTCCAAACTACTTGTTTCCCCTTTGGAGACATGGAAGGAAAGTGATTGTGTGGACTTCACAGGTGCATTAAACGAGGTAATGTTTGAACATCTTTAGCATGGTCCTTGCACAGGGAGTGACAGACAGATGTGAGCAGTTAGCGTAAGCACCCCTCAGTCCTAGTTTAGGTCTCATTTTCTCCTTCCTTATTGTTTAACATTCTCTTCTCTGGTCTGGTTCTCAGAATCCCTTCCACCACCTTTTCTGTCCTCCTTATCAGCACGCTGTACTCCTGGAGTCTCCCACCTTCTCAAATTCCACAAGGTTGGCATTTTTTGAAGCCTTTACCATCTGCCCTTGCACTACCCTTCTGCTCCTCTTGGGAAAGGCTGATGGTCTAACTCCTCCTAGAGCCTGTCTTTATCCGAACACACCTTGAATATCTACACTTTGCCCTTGCTTCCCCCCTCTTTAGCACTTTTGCATTTATTTTAAGAGAACCTGTAACTGTCCCCATGGACATCTCTTCATGAAGCCAGCCTCACTGCCCCTCCTCCACCAGAAATAATTCCTCCATCCACTTCCTATAAACCTTTAGAACGTACCACAGTGTGATTTCATTATTTCTGGATGTTTCTTCCTCTACTGTGTCTAGGTGAGCGCTGTAAGGCAAGACTAGATTTGAACTTCAGAAAATAGCACGTCTCGTATATCTTCGTTGATTTTTATTACTTTCGAATGACTCTGAAACAGGAATGATTATTTAAGGAAGTATCTAATAATCAATATTCCAGTTCCTTTCCCCAGATTGTGGGGGAGATACTAATGAGCTTTATGTCCATTTACCACTATCGTTTGTCCTCTCGTCATTAAAATGGATCGCTCATGCTTTGTGTTCTCTGAATGTTCGTCTTCATTTGACCCCTTCCCGACCTCCATGGAGTTCTCCTGTATTCTACCACTCAGGATGTGTGCATGAGTTTGACATTCGCTTGTTCCTGAAAACAGGCTTGGAGAAGAAGGCCCACATCATTCTTTGCCTCAACTTCCCTCTTTGAATCCAGCACCCCCTTATCCACCAGTCACAACAGTACTGCAGTTTCCATCCCTGCCCTGCACCAGGCGGTCACACTTGTATTTAACTCGACACTCCTGTGACTCTGAACCAGCGAGTAGATGACTGACAACCCCGGGCCCATGGGGTCTGAAATGTCACTGTGAGGGTGTAAGTGTCCATGTGAAAGCCAGAGCTACCCTTGGTCAGATGGGCTGCAGGGCTGAGGTAGGGGGGAGGCCCAGATCTGGGGGTGGGAGGGAGGCTAGGGAAGCTGAACAGAGAGTGTTTACTATTCACTCAAGAAGTTTGGCTGGCAAGTGTATAGATTGTTGCAGTAGCTTGTGGGTCACAAGGAGAAAGAAAAAAAGTCGTGATAGGAGAAGCTTGAGCATATTCCCATATCAGTAAATATGAGTCAGTAGATGGTGCAAAATATTAGCAAATGACTGGTGGCAAACAGATGCTAGAAACTACCCCCGGGGTTTCCCACGAGTCTAGACCCACAGCATGAGATTAGCAGCTGTGAACATCTCGTGAACACCACCCTACCAATGCCTCCCTTACCGTGCTCCGATCCCCTTCCTGGAGAGCAGGGTACACTCGTCTGGACGGGCTGGAATGCTCCCTGAAGACAGTGGTGCAGCCTTCTGTCTGGGAAGTGGCAGATGCAGCCTGTGGGGTGGCTGAGGGGACCTGGGCCAGCGCTATCACGTAGAGCATCTCGTGTGCTTTCCTGTGTGGGGCCCCAGCCCTTCGATCTCAGGGTCCTGGCGAGCTGCCTTCGGGGACTTATCTCGGCATCTCTAGGAGTCCCTCCCTGGCCCCTCTTCTCTCACCTTCCTTGGCAGTAACCTGATCTCTATGGCTGGGTGACTTCTCAGTGCTCGGGAATGAGCCCTCATTTCTCTGTGGGACCTGGTCCCGTGTCTGCCAGGAGGTGGTCAGGGTTGTTCTGGGGAATCACGGAGCAGGGTCAGTGGGAGGCTGGGGCTTTCCTTCTCCTACCATTTGCCTAGCACCCGCTGGATGGTGCCTCTCAGGGGGCCAGAGTCTCCGAGGACAGAGATCTCCCTCTAGTACTTCTCACCAGTGTGTGTGTGTAAGTCTGAGTGTGTGTGTGTGTGTGCATACGTGTGTGTGCACGCACGTAATCTGTGTGTCCGTGTGTCTCTGTGTGTATATGTATGTATATATGGGTCTCCACGTGGGTCTTTGTGTTTGCCTGCACACGTGTGCATGTGTGTCTGTGTTTGTGTGTCTGTTGTGTGTATATGTGTGTGTTTGAGTATGTGTGTGAATATATGTATATATATATATCATCACAATTGACTTTCTTCTTTTTTTGTGAAAAATAACACATATACAAAAAAGAAATATATTTCAAAGCGCAGCACAACAATCAGTTGTAGAACAGATTTCAGAGGTTGGTATGGGTTACAATTCCACAATTTTAAGCTTTTATTTCTAGCTGCTCTAAGATACTGGTGACTAAAAGAAATATCAATTTAATGATTCAGCAATCATGTTCATTTGTTAAACCCTGTCTTCTCTGTATAATTCCACCATCCCCTTTGATCTTTCTACCCCACTCTTTAGGAGATTTTGGGCTATGCTTATTCTAACTTTTTCATGTTGGAAGGGTCTGTCACTAATATGGAGTAGGGAGTATCTGATGTTCTGGAGAGGCTGGGCGCTCTAGGTTTCAGGACTTATCTGGATGAGGGACGAATCTGGAGGTTGTAGGCTTCTAGAAAGTTACCCTAGTGCATGGAACCTTTGTAGAATCTTACATATTGCCTGGGGTGTTCTTTAGGATTGGTTGGAATGGTTTTGATTGGGGTTTGGCAAGTTATGATAGGAAGCTTGTGTAAGAGTGACCTCTAGAGTAGCTTCTCGAGTCTATCTGAACTCTCTCAGGTACTAATTCTATATTACTTACACTTCTTTGCCCCTTTTGGTCAGGATGAAAATGTTGATCCCATGGTACCAGGGCCAGATTCATCTCTGGGAGTCAACTTCCACGTCGCCAGGGAGACTCTCACCCCTGGATGTCATATCCCACGTAGGGTGCCCCCCTATTGTTTATTTATTTTTCAATCCATATATTTTTTTATTCATCTGTCCATACCCTGGATAAAAGGAGCATCAGATACAAGGTTTTCACAACCTGCACAGTCACATTGTAAATATTATATCTCAATAGAAGCTTACCCAACCGGAGAGCTCCCCAGTCACCAGTGAACTGGGTACCACTATGTCAAGCAGTCCACTTCCTAATAACAGAGGTCAAGGGACAGGATGCAGTATAGCACCATTCCGTGAGGACGGGCGTCAGCATCCACTCTGGTGGGTTGATCATAGTGGACTGCTCTCAGGATAGAGAGGGAATGATTGTTCCTTGACATAGATGTACTCTGGAGACAGAGTTCTCTCCCTTGTCCAGATCTACCACATGTGGACTTACTGAACACTTTACTATCATGGGTTCTTGTGCAACATTGCTTATGCAAGATTAGAGCAGAGATCAATGAAATGGAGAGAATCAAGGAAAATACAAGTTGGTTCTTTGAAAAGATCAATAAAATTGACAAACTATTATCTACATTGACAAAGAAAAAAAGAGAAAACAAATAACTAAAATCAGAAATTAAATTGGGGATATTACAATCAACCTTCAGAAATAAAAAGGGCAATAATAATACTTTGAACAATTGTAGAGCAATAAATTAGATAAGCAAGATGAAATGGACAATTTCTTAGAAACATGCAAACTACCTACATTGACTCAAAAAAGAAACAGAAGATCTCAACAAACAAATTACTAGTAAAGAGATTGAATCAGTCTTCAAAAACCTCCCAGGAAGGAAAAGCCCAGGACCAGATGGCCTCAAAAGGGAATTCTACCAACATTCCAAGAAGACTTAACTCCAATTCTGCTCAAACTCTTTCAAAACCTCGGCGAGGAGGGAACACTTCCTACTCATTCTATGAGGCTAACATCACTCTCATACCAAAGCTGGATAAAGACACCACAAAAAGAAGTACTATGGACCACTATCTTTTATGAATATAGATACAAAACCTTCAAAAAATACTAGTAAGCCAAATATAACCGCATAGTAAAGAATTATACACCATGATCAGGTGGTATTTATCTCTGGTTTGCAAGGCTGGTTCAATATAAGAAGATCAATTAATGTAATGTACCACATAATTACCTCAATTTATGTAAAAAAGGCATCTGAAGAAATACAGCCCCCTTTCTGGATGAAAACAGAACAGTATGAATAATCAGAAACTTCCTCAACATGATAAATGGCATGTATGAAAAGCTCAGAACTAACATCATACTTTATGGTAAAAGGTTGAGAGCTGACCTTCTAAGAACAGGAACAAGATGCCACTGTCACCACTGCTATTCAACATTGAAGTGGAAGCTCTTGCCAAAGCAATTAGACAAGAAAAAGAAATAAAAGTCATTCAAATTGGAAGGAAAGAAGTAAAACTTTCCCTATTTGCAGATGACGTGACCCTATATACAGAAACCCTAAAAACTCCACCACGAAGCTTCTAGTACTATTAAATAAATTCGGCAACGTGGTGGGGTACAGGAGCAACACCTGCCGAAGCAGTAGTGTTTCTATACAGAAGCAATGAAAAATCAGAAAGAGAAATCAATAAAAATTCCATTCACAGTAGTAATTTAAAAAATTAAATGTGTGAGGAAAAATATAACCAAGTGTGCAAACTACTTGTACACAGAAAACTACACAGCACTGTTAAAAGAAATTAAAGAAACTCTATATAAATGGAAGAATATTCTGTATTCAAAGATTTGGAGACTAAATATTATTAACATGTCCATATTACCCAAAGCAATTTATGCATTCAAAATGCAATCCTAATAAAAATCCAACAACTTTCTTCAGAAATGGAAAAATTGATCATCAAATGTATATGGAATGTAAGGAGTTCCAAGTAGCTAACGCCATCTTGAAAAGAAAATCGCAAATTGCAGTCATCAAAACAACATGGTTTCATTTCCCGTAGCTACCTGCCCATGCCAAAAAATAAAGTAACATAGTACCGACATACAGATGAATGGAATAAAATTGAGAGCTCAAGAATAAACCCTCATGTTTACAGCCAATTGATTTTTGACAAGATGGCAATGAATAAATGGATAAATAAAATGTATTCAGCCATAAAAATGAATGAAGTCCTGATACATGTGACAATGTGGATACACTCTGAAGACATCATTTTGACTGAATAGGCCAGACAGAAAAGGACAAATATATATGATCTCAATGATTTGAAACAACTGGAATCAACAAACTCATAGAGTAGGAATCTACAATATAGGTTATCAGGGGATGGGGTGGGGATAGAGAATGAGAATTTAGGGCTTAACATATACAGGGCTCCTACTTGGAATGATGGAAATGTTTTGGCAATGGATGTGCTGTGGTAGCACAATACTGTGAATGTAATCTACAGCATTGAAATATATATCCAAATATGATTAAAAGGGGAAATGTTAGATTGTATATATGATAGCAGAATTAAAAAAAAAATTCCATGGAAATATACTACCCAAAAATTGAACCCCAAGTTAAACCATGGATGTTAGTTAATAGTACCATTATAAAAATGTGCTAATCTTCATTGTAACCAATGTGCCACACCAATGCAAGGTGTTGGTGGTGGGTGCCATATGGAAATCCTGCATTTTAGGCACAATTGTTCTGTAAACCCACGACTTAAATCCACATGGAATCTCAAGGGACCCCAATCAATCTTGGAAAAGAAAAACAAAATGGTAGGTCTCTCACATTTCCCAATTTCAGAATTTTCTACAAATGTGCACTCATCAAACAGTTGGCACTGGTGTAAGAACAGACATATAGACCAATGGAATAAAATGGAAAGTCCAGAAATGATACACATGTAGGGTCAACTGATTTTTGACAAGGATGTCATGTATATGAAATGGAGAAAGAATGGTCTCTTGAACAAATGGTGCTGAGAAAAGTGGGTGTCCACATACAGAATGAAGGTGGACCCCTCCCTCTCACCGAGAGAAAAACTTAGCTCAAAATGAATCACAGACCTTAACATAGGAGCTAAAGCTATAAAACTTTTAGGAGAAAACCTTTACAACCATAGGTTTGGCCATGATTTTTCAGATATGGCACTAAAAGTGTAAGTAGCAAAAGAGAAAGAATTATATAAAACAAACTTCACTAAAATTAAAAAGTTTTGTACACCAAAGGTCATCACCAAGAAAATGATAAGACACCCTAGAGAATGGGAGAAAATCACTGAAAATCATATATCTGATAAGGGTTTAACATACAATTCTTACAGAACAGTTACAATTCAACAATAAAAAGGCAAACAACCCAATTTAAAAATGGCAAAATGAACTTCAATAGACATTTCTCCAAAAAAAGATATACAAATGGCCAATAAGCACATGAAAATGTGTTCACCAGCGTTAGTCATCAGGAAATGCCCAAATCAATGCCACTTCTCACCCTCTATCATGGCTAGTATTTAAAAATGAAAAATGACAAATTTTAGTGGGTGTGCAGAGAAATTGGAGCTCATGTGCTTTGATGCTGGGATTGCAAAATGGTGTAGCCACTGTGGAAAATGGTTTGGTGGTTCCTCAGACAATTGAACATAGATTTTCCATTTGACCCAGAAATCCCACTTCTAGTGGTCTACCCCAAATAACTGGAAATAATCCCTATTAAGGGATCCTTCATAGCAGCATTATTCATAGTCACCAAAAGCTGCCCTCCACCCAAGTATTCATCAATAGATGATTAGATAAAATGTGGTCTGTAAAGTCAATGAAACATTATTCAACTCTAAAAAGGAATGAGGTTCTGATCTATGCTACAATATGGAAGAAACCTGAAGACATATGTTGAGTGAAATAAGACAGACAAAAAAGAGCAACTAATGTATGATTTCACTTATGTGAAATACCTAGAAACAGCACATTTCTAGAGACAGAAAGTAGGTTACAGTCTACCAGGGGCCAGGGTGGTGGTGAGGTATAGTCGTTGCCTAATGGGTGAAGAGTTTCTGTTTGGGGCAATCAAAACTTTCGGTAATGGATTGGGATGATAGCACAACTTTTAAATGTAATTGACACGACTGACCCGGACACTTGAAAGTGGTTAAAATGGGAAATTTTGAGTTGTAAATATGCCTACCACAATAAAAGGTTAAAAAGAAGAATACTCAGTCTCAGTGTATTACAGAGACTGTCTTTGACTTTTGAAACTTCACATTTTAAACGGATATATAAATGGCAACAAGAAAAATCCTAATAACTTCTGTTCTAGTTTGCTAGCTGCCGGAATGCAATATACCAGAAATGGAATGGCTTTTAAAAGGAAGAATTTAATGAGTCGCTGGTTTACAGTTCTAAGGCTGAGAAAATGTCCCAATTAAAACAAGTCTATAGAAATGTCCAATCTAAGGCATCCAGGGAAAGATACCTTGGTTCAAGAAGGCCGATGAAGTTCAGGGTTCCTCTCTCATCTGGAGAGGCACATGGTGAACACAGTCACGGTTTCTCTCTTGGCTGGAAGGGCACATGGCAGACATGGCGTCATCTGCCAGCTTACTCTCCTGGCTTCTGGTTTCATGAAGCTCCCCGGGAGGCATTTCCCTTCTTCATCTCCAAAGGTTGCTGGCTCATGGACTCTCTGCTTTGTGGTGCTGCAGCATTCTCTGCTCTCTCTGAATCTCTCTGAATCTCTCATTCTCCAAAATGTTTCCTCTTTTATAGGACTTCAGAAACTAATCAAGACCCACTCAAATGGGTGGAGACATGTCATCCCCTAATGCAGTTTAACAACCATTCTTAACTAAATCACATCAACCAGGGAGATGATCTCATTACAGTTTCAGATATACAGTATTGAATAGAGATTATTCTACCTTTATGAAATGGGATTTATATTAAAACATGGCTTTTCTTAGGGGGCATACTTCCTTTCAAACCAGCACACCTTCTAAAAAGATGAACATAACATTAAGTAAAGATTGTTTTAGTCTCAAGATTTATCTGGCTGTTACTTTGGTTTTTTTTTTTTTTTTTTAAGGAAAGACAGAGAGAAGGAAGGAAGGATAGAAGGAAGGAAGGAAGGAAGAAAGGGAAACATCTTTAAACATTTTCTTGTTTTATTGTATTTTGTTTTTCCGTTTTTTGTTACATGGGCTGGGGCCGGGAATCAAACCGAGGTCCTCCGGCATAGCAGGCAAGCACTTTGCCCGCTGAGCCACCGCGGCCCGCCCTGTTACTTTGGTTTTGTAGCTTCTTCTGTAAATTAGAGAGTTGAGGTAGATTACTTCTAAGATTTCTAATGCCTCTTAATTTTCCTTAAGAGTAAAATTTACATCCTGTTTCAAATGCACAGCACACAGAATTCCATTCAATCACCACGCATGCTGCAGACTTCATTCCAACTTGCTCGATCCCTTACCTGAGCCTCCCATTTTACCTTGAGTGTGCACGCAAGGGCAGCCGCTTTTCTTTCATGGCCCCTGGGGCAGGAGAAAGCACCATTCTTTCCTTGTGTGGATAAAGCCGTGCTCACGTCTCCCTCAGGTCTGATGTCTCAAGCTTCTTCCCTCTTGTGATGGTCCTAGGCCACCTCAAGTAATATTTTTCTTCTTGACTATCCCACTTACTCAACTCCTCCAGACTAATTTGTAATTAACCAAATTTCTTCCTTATTTTCAACCACAGTTCTCCTTCCCATTTTCCTTCTATTTTCTTTCATTTATTCATTTCTCTCCATCTGTAGCTGCAGTTCCTTTCCAGAAAGGCAATATCCTACTGAGATTGGGTTGCCATCCTTAACTCACAATTACAAGAAACATAGGCAGGATTTATTTGTTTAGCTTGCTGTTAATCAATATTTACCTGTCTATAATCTATCACTATCTTTATCATCATTTATCTATCGTTTATCTAGTTATTGTCTATATATACTATCTATCTGTCTGTCTGTCTACCTACCTACCTACCCATCCATCCATTCCTTCATTCACCCACCCATCCATCCATCCATCCATCCATCCATCCATCCATCCATCCATCCATCCATCCATCCTTCCATCCATCCATCCATCCTTCCATCCATCCATCCATCCATCCATCCATCCATCCATCCATCCATCAATTTAATACCTCAGATACAATTTGGAAAAGGAGTTATGTAGCATTTCTGAGAAAGCATTCTATTCCCTAGCACCTCCACATTTTACACCTGATGTCTCCTTCATCTAATAACTTCCTGAGCTCACTTCTCTTGCCAGTCTTATCTTCAAGCCCTCACTCATTTGTTGCTCTCTGCCTTGGCAAACCTTCAGTTTCCTCTCTATCTTATAAGACACAGCCTATGGTGCGCCTGACCCTAGAAAATATGCTCTGTAAGGAAAGCAGCTGTCAGGACATAGCTCTCTCTGACCGTTCTTTGTGATCAGAAGTTCCTAGAGAGCAGTGCTTAGGTGTGTATCTCAGGCAATATATCAACCTTGGGCCTCTCCCAGGCTTAGCTCATCCCCTCAATTTTTCATTTCCTGCGTCTGTGTTACCCCATACTCCAGTGATTTCAGAAGTGGCTAATGGACCATTATTGATTCTGTTGCACGCTGAGGTCTTTTTCCTGTTCTCCCTTTTAGTTCCCAGCCTTCCCAGAGTCTGTGGGTCCTTTTCTCACAGTGGCTCTGAATGTTCAGACTTCCATCTCAAGTCTGGCACCCTGGTGACCATTCTGATGGGGAAAGCTGGACAGAGTACTTGGTAAGAGGTAGAGGATCCTTAGTTTGGTACATAAACTCTTTCTTCCTTTCATTTCTAGTCTTGAATTCCAAAAAACCTCATTGTTAAGCTGTATGGATCTCAAAGAATCATCAGAAAACCCAACTTCCCAACTCATGGATTTTTGGTTGCTTGCTACTCTTAATCTTAAGAGTTATTTTATCTGTCCCCTCCTTTTCATATGCCTTCTCTGCTCTCTATAATGCAGATGACCTATCTCTGTCTCCCTCAGCTCCTTCAGATGCTTTTGCAGATATGGATGGTGGCACAGTTTTCATACTGAAATGTTTTGCAAGATTTCTGTCCTCCTAGTTAGTATGTGCTCTTTCAAGGTGTGGATTCATCTTCATTTTTGTACCTCTGGTAAATTAATACATAACAGAGGTTCAGTCCATACCTGTTGAATAAATGAATGAGGTACTTCTAAAGAGAAAGAGAATAATCTAGGCAGACATCTGCACCCCTGCCCCTGGTACTCACAAAGATGCTGTTTCTGCTCCTCTGGGAACCTCCCAGTGGTTTTCCCAGAGCCACACGTATCATAGCAGACTGAGGGGCTGCAAAATGCAAGGAGCTTTCTAGCCCCTGGAAGTTAATAAAGAAATTAACTTCCTGAGCAAGGTCAAATAAGACTGGGACAGCAGGGCCAGTCTCAAGGAGGCGTTTCCCTTGCCCTGCCATTGTTTTTTTGGCTCTGACCGCTTTTCCCTACTCTCACATCCATAAGTCCCCGTAGCCAAGGTGCCTCTCCACACATAAGCCTGGTCCTGCCCACGATGACTCTCAATTAGACCCATGGCTAATTGGATTTGGTTTAGAGCTTCTTTTTCTCTTCAGAATGCATTTAATGACATACCTAATCCTCTCCAGATCTGAGAATCCACCTTGTCTGGGCCAGGTCAACCAGACTACCCTTTGGAGTGGAAATGAATAACCACTGCCCCCCACAACAGCATAACTGATGACTTCCCAGCTCCTCAGACCCTGCTGGTACCGTAGGCTGGCTGGTGTCAATGTCTCTGCTTTGGTCTCCAAAGAGGGGTGTCCTGGATACAGCTGTAGAATCTGAGTGTGTGAGAGCCTCGAAGAGTCTCTGGCTCATTCCATTTCCCTCCATCACGTGGCTTCTCTAGCACCAGGGACAGGGGTATCCTTGAGGTCCTTAGGCGACAGATCCAAAATGTTCCGTAATGTGGGATAAGGGGTTCTACAAGCACCTTATTTCACTTTATAAACATTCCTCTTAGTGTCATTAGGAAGCCATAAAGGACATTATACTTTATCACCACTATAAGTGTTTTTCCCCACAGTTAATGACAGTGTTTGGATGTATCACTGCACCTCAAGAGACTTTAGTCCCCTTTCTTTCCCCACTCACCAATACCATGTGGCATCTTTTCATTATTCTAGGCATGCAGTTTTCCTACATGTCACAGGTGATGTGATGTCTGCTCAGGCATCGGCACTGTTTGAAACTTTGGTGATTTCTCTGTGTTCTACAAAATTTACCAATTCCGGTACTCTGTATGCCTCCTTACATAACTGATGTTCCATCGTGGTCACTTCCTTTCAGGTCAAAGAACTTCCTATGGCGTTGCTTGAAGGGAGGGTCTGCTGGTGACGAATTCCCTCAGCTTTTGTTTACCTGCCTTACATTTTTAAAAGGTACATTTGTTTACTTTGCCTTTATTTTTGGAAGATATTTTCGCTGGATAATGAATACTTGGTATGGTGGAATGAATCATGTTCTAATTCTAATCCTCCTGTGGGTTGGAACTCACTGCAATAGTGTCTTTGGATATGCGAAGGCCAGTCAGGGTGGCGTTTGTGACAGGACCTCGGAAGGTGCTATTTAGGTGTGACCAGCCAAGTCAGGGTGGGTCTTCACCTCTATTAGTGGAAACCTTGTAAAGAGAACACAGAACTCACAGAAGCCAGAAAAGAAAAAAAAGGTCACCGTGATGGGAGGCAGAGACAGAAGCCAAGGAATGGCAAGGGTTGCCTGAAGCCAGAACCAAGATATACAGACTCTGGGAGAAAGCAAACCTTGGGATATGTGGATTTTCTACTTCTTATAGGCTCGGAACAGTGAACCAATTTCTGTTGTTAATTCAAAACCAGTTTGTGGTACTCGTGATAGCAGCTGCGGCAAACTAAGACCCTGAGTGAACAGTACTTTTCTACCAGCACTATAAAAAAGCTCCTTTGTCATGTGGGCTCCAGTGTTTCTAATTCAATGACGACTCTCATTTGAATCATTGCTTTTTTGTACGTAATATGGGTTTTTCTCTGGATATTTCCATTTTTTTTCTTTACCTTTGTACAGAATGCCTAGTACCATAGACCTATAATATACATGATCTTTAAAAACTTGTGGCTTGCTGAGCTCCTTGGGTCTGCAAATTGATATTGTCCACCAAATATAAGAAAAAAATTGGCCATTATTTTTCAGATTATTTTTCTGCCTATCCTTTCTCTCCTTTTAATGTCATGTGCGGTAGATTGCTTAATTATTTCCCCCACGGAATACTTAGACTTTTTCCATTTTTTATAATAGCTTTTCTCTTGGTTCTTCATGTTGGATGAGTTTGACTTATCTGCTATTCTTTCCCTTTCTTCTGCCCTCTATTCTGCTTTTTTTTATTAATTAAAGAAAAAAAAGAAATTAACACAACATTTAGAAATCATTCCATTCTACATATGCAATCAGTAATTCTTTACATCATCACATAGATGCATGATCATCATTTCTTAGTACATTTTCATCGATTTAGGAAAAGAACTAGCAAAACAACAGAAAAAGATATAGAATGTTAATATAGAGAAAAAAATAAAAAAAATAATAATAGTAAAAAAAAGGAAAAAGAAAAAAAAGACAAACAAACAAACAGGCAGACAAAAAAAAAAACAAACCTATAGCTCAGATGCAGCTTCATTCAGTGTTTTAACATGATTACTTTACAGTTAGGTATTATTGTGCTGTCCATTTTTGAGTTTTTGTATCTAGTCCTGTTGCACAGTCTGTATCCCTTCAGCTCCAAACACCCATTATCTTACCCTGTTTCTAACTCCTGCTGGACTCTGTTACCAATGACATATTCCAAGTTTATTCTCTAATGTCGGTTCACATCAGTGGGACCATACAGTATTTGTCCTTTAGTTTATGGCTAGACTCACTCAGCATAATGTTCTCTAGGTCCATCCATGTTATTACATGCTTCATAAGTTTATCCTGTCTTAAAGCTGCATAGTATTCCATCGTATGTATATACCACAGTTTGTTTAGCCACTCGTCTGTTGATGGAGATTTCGGCTGTTTCCATCTCTTTGCAATTGTAAATAACGCTGCTATAAACATTGGTGTGCAAATGTCCGTTTGTGTCTTTGCCCTTAAGTCCTTTGAGTAGATACCTAGCAATGGTATTGCTGGGTCGTATGGCAATTCTATATTCAGCTTTTTGAGGAACCGCCAAACTGCCTTCCACAGTGGTTGCACCATTTGACATTCCCACCAACAGTGGATAAGTGTGCCTCTTTCTCTGCATCCTCGCCAGCACTTGTCATTTTCTGTTTTGTTGATAATGGTCATTCTGGTGGGTGTGAGATGCTATCTCATTGTGGTTTTGATTTGCATTTCTCTAATGGCCAGGGACATTGAGCATCTCTTCATGTGCCTTTTGGCCATTTGTATTTCCTCTTCTGATAGGTGTCTGTTCAAGTCTTTTTCCCATTTTGTAATTGGATTGGCTGTCTTTTTGTTGTTGAGTTGAACAATCTCTTTATAAATTCTGGATACTAGACCTTTATCTGATGTGTCATTTCCAAATATTGTCTCCCATTGTGTAGGCTGTCTTTTTACTTTCTTGATGAAGTTCTTTGATGCACAAAAGTGTTTAATTTTGAGGAGCTCCCACTTCTTTCTTTCTTTCTTCAGTGCTCTTGCTTTAGGTTTAAGGTCCATAAAACTGCCTCCAATTGTAAGTTTCATAAGATATCTCCTTACATTTTCCTCTAACTGTTTTATGGTCTTAGACCTAATGTTTAGATCTTTGATCCATTTTGAGTTAACTTTTGTATAGGGTGTGAGATACGGGTCCTCTTTCATTCTTTTGCATATGGATATCCAGTTCTCTAGGCACCATTTATTGAAGAGACTGTTCTGTCCCAGGTGAGTTGGCTTGACTGCCTTATCAAAGATCAAATGTCCATAGATGAGAGGGTCTATATCTGAGCACTCTATTTGATTCCATTGGTCTATATATCTATCTTTATGCCAATACCATGCTGTTTTGACCACTGTGGCTTCATAATATGCCTTAAAGTCCGGCAGCGTGAGACCTCCAGCTTTGTTTTTTTTCCTCAAGATACTTTTAGCAATTCGGGGCACCCTGCCCTTCCAGATAAATTTGCTTATTGTTTTTTCTATTTCTGAAAAATAAGTTGTTGGGATTTTGATTGGTATTGCATTGAATCTGTAAATCAATTTAAGTAGGATTGACATCTTAACTATATTTAGTCTTTCAATCCATGAACACGGTATGCCCTTCCATCTATTTAGGTCTTCTGTGATTTCTTTTAACAGTTTTTTGTAGTTTTCTTTGTATAGGTTTTTTGTCTCTTTAGTTAAATTTATTCCTAGGTATTTTATTCTTTTAGTTGCAATTGTAAATGGGATTCGTTTCTTGATTTCCCCCTCAGCTTGTTCATTACTAGTGTATAGAAAAGCTACAGATTTTTGAATGTTGATCTTGTAACCTGCTACTTTGCTGTACTCATTTATTAGCTCTAGTAGTTTTGTTGTGCATTTTTCTGGGTTTTCGACGTATAGTATCATATCGTCTGCAAACAGTGATAGTTTTACTTCTTCCTTTCCAATTTTGATGCCTTGTATTTCTTTTTCTTGTCTAATTGCTCTGGCTAGAACCTCCAACACAATGTTGAATAATAGTGGTGATAATGGACGTCCTTGTCTTGTTCCTGATCTTAGGGGGAAAGTTTTCAATTTTTCCCCATTGAGGATGATATTAGCTGTGGGTTTTTCATATATTCCCTCTATCATTTTAAGGAAGTTCCCTTGTATTCCTATCTTTTGAAGTGTTTTCAACAGGAAAGGATGTTGAATCTTGTCAAATGCCTTCTCTGCATCAATTGAGATGATCATGTGATTTTTCTGCTTTGATTTGTTGATATGGTGTATTACATTAATTGATTTTCTAATGTTGAACCATCCTTGCATGCCTGGGATGAATCCTACTTGGTCATGATGTATAATTCTTTTAATGTGTTGTTGGATACGATTTGCTAGAATTTTGTTGAGGATTTTTGCATCTATCTTCATTAGAGAGATTGGTCTGTAGTTTTCTTTTTTTTGTAATATTTTTGCCTGGTTTTGGTATGAGGGTGATGTTGGCTTCATAGAATGAATCAGGTAGCTTTCCCTCCACTTCAATTTTTTTGAAAAGTTTGAGGACAGTTGGTACTAATTCTTTCTGGAATGTTTGATAAAATTCACATGTGAAGCCATCTGGTCCTGGACTTTTCTTTTTAGGAAGCTTTTGAATGACTGATTCAATTTCTTTACTTGTGATTGGTTTGTTGAGGTCATCTATGTCTTCTTGAGTCAAAGTTGGTTGTCATGTCTTTCCAGGAACTTGTCCATTTCATCTAAATTGTTGTATTTATTAGCGTAAAGTTGTTCATAGTATCCTGTTATTACCTCCTTTATTTCTGTGAGGTCAGTGGTTATGTCTCCTCTTCCATTTCTGATCTTATTTATTTGCATCCTCTCTCTTCTTCTTTTTGTCAATCTTGCTAAGGGCCCATCAATCTTATTGATTTTCTCATAGAACCAACTTCTGGTCTTATTGGTTTTCTCTATTGTTTTCATGTTTTCAATTTCATTTATTTCTGCTCTAATCTTTGTTATTTCTTTCCTTAAGCTTGCTTCGGGTTAGTTTACTGTTCTTTCTCCAGTTCTTCCAAGTGGGCAGTTAATTCCTGAATTTTTGCCTTTTCTTCTTTTCTGATATAGGCATTTACGGCAATAAATTTCCCTCTTAGCACTGCCTTTGCTGCGTCCCATAGGTTTTGATATGTTGTGTTTTCGTTTTCATTCACCTCGAGGTATTTACTAATTTCTCTTGCAATTTCTTCTTTGACCCAGTCGTTGTTTAAGAGTGTGTTGTTGAGCCTCCACGTATTTGTGAATTTTCTGGCACTCCACCTATTATTGATTTCCAACTTCATTCCTTTATGATCCGAGAAAGTGTTGTGTATGATTTCAATCTTTTTAAATTTGTTAAGACTTGCTTTGTGACCCAGCATATGGTCTATCTTTGAGAATGATCCATGAGCACTTGAGAAAAAGGTGTATCCTGCTGTTGTGGGATGTAATGTCCTATAAATGTCTGTTAAGTCTAGCTCATTTATAGTAATATTCAAATTCTCTATTTCTTTATTGATCCTCTGTCTAGATGTTCTGTCCATTGATGAGAGTGGTGAATTGAAGTCTCCAACTATTATGGTATATGTGTCTATTTCCCTTTTCAGTGTTTGCAGTGTATTCCTCACGTATTTTGGGGCATTCTGGTTCGGTGCATAAATATTCATGATTGTTATGTCCTCTTGTTTAATTGTTCCTTTTATTAGTAGATAGTGTCCTTCTTTGTCTATTTTAAGTGTTTTACATTTGAAGTCTAATTTGTTGGTTATTAGTATAGCCACTCCTGCTCTTTTCTGGTTGTTATTTGCATGAAATATCTTTTCCCAACCTTTCACTTTCAACCTATGTTTATCTTTGGGTCTAAGATGTGTTTCCTGTAGACAGCATATAGAAGGATCCTGTTTTTTAATCCATTCTGCCAGTCTATGTCTTTTGATTGGGGAATTCAGTCCATTAACATTTAGTGTTATTACTGTTTGGATAATATTTTCCTCTACCATTTTGCCTTTTGTATTATATATATCATATCTGACTTTCCTTCTTTCTACACTCTTCTCCATACCTCTCTCTTCTGTCTTTTCATATCTGACTCTAGTGCTCCCTTTAATATTTCTTGCAGAGCTAGTCTCTTGGTCACAAATTCTCTCAGTGACTTTGTGTCTGAGAATGTTTTAATTTCTCTCTCATTTTTGAAGGACAATTTTGCTGGATATAGAAGTCTTGGTTGGCAGTTTTTCTCTTTTAGTAATTTAAATATATCATCCCACTGTCTTCTAGCTTCCATGGTTTCTGCTGAGAAATCTACACATAGTCTTATTGGGTTTCCCTTGTATGTGATGGATTGTTTTTCTCTTTCTGCTTTCAAGATCCTCTCTTTCTCTTTGACCTCTGACATTCTAACTAGTAAGTGTCTTGGAGAATGCCTATTTGGGTCTATTCTCTTTGGGTGCACTGCACTTCTTGGATCTGTAATTTTAGGTCTTTCGTAAGAGTTGGGAAATTTTCAGTGATAATTTCTTCCATTAGTTTTTCTCCTCCATTTCCCTTCTCTTCTCCTTCTGGGACACCCACAACATGTATATTTGTGTGCTTCATATTGTCATTCAGTTCCCTGATCCCCTGTTCAAATTTTTCCATTCTTTTCCTGATAGTTACTGTTTCTTTTTGGAATTCAGATGTTCCATCCTCCAACTCACTAATTCTAGCTTCTGTCTCTTTAAATCTACCATTGTAGGTATCCATTGTTTTTTCCAGCTTTTCTACTTTGTCCTTCACTCCCATAAGTTCTGTGATTTGTTTTTTCAGTTTTTCTATTTCTTCTTTTTGTTCAGCCCATGTCTTCTTCATGTCCTCCCTCAATTTATCAATTTGGTTTTTGAAGAGGTTTTCCATTTCTGTTCATATATTCAGCATTAGTTGTCTCAGCTCCTATATCTCATTTGAACTATTGATTTGTTCCTTTGACTGGGCCATATCTTCAATTTTCTGAGCGTGTTACGTTATCTTCTGCTGGCGTCTGGGGATTTAATCAGATTTCCCTGGGTGTGAGACCCAGCAGGTTGAAAGATTTTTCTGTGTAATCTCTGGGCTCTGTTTTTCTTATCCTGCCCAGTAGGTGGTGCTCGTGGCGCTCGTCTGTCTGCGGGTCCTACCAGTAAATGATGCTGTGGCTCCTTTAACTTTGGAAAACTCTCACTGTGGGGGAGGGTCATCAGCCGAAGCGGCTTGGGCAAGCGCCAATCCGAATCTACCAGGTGGCCTGGGGATCTGCGCGCGGGGAGGGTCACCGGCCTGCACAGCTTGGGGAAGCGCCTGTCCAAATTTCCCAGCCGGCCCGGGGCGCCAAGCGTGGCGGGGGTGCGCCAGCCGCCGTGGCTTGGGGGAGTGCCTATCCAACGTTCCCAGTCATACCGGGAAGCCACGTGTTTGGAAAGGACCCCGGTCGCTGTTCTCCACGGCTTGGGGATCTCTGATCCAATTCTCCCAGCTGGTACGGAGGGCCGCGTGTGGGGGGGGGCGTCAGCCGCTGCGGCTTGAGGGGATTGCCTGTCCAATTCTCCCAGCCTGCCTGGGAAGGAGGGAGGGAGGGACTGTGGCCGCCTGCCGCCCCTGCCCGGAGAAGCGCATGCCCCTCGGCGATCTCACCACAGTGGGTTCTCCCAGCCAGTCAGCTGTTCCAGAATGGGGTACACTGTCTTCTTGGTCTCTGTTGTGGCTCCGCGAGCTGTTCTGTATCGTTTCTACTTCTCTAGTAGCTGTTCTGGAGGAGGAACTAAGACCCACGCGTCTTACTAAGCCACCATCTTCTCCGGAAGTCCCAGGTTGAAATTTTCACAAACAAATGCAGAGTGAATTTGTTAGCAAGAGACTTGCCCTACAGAGAATACTAAAGGGAGTCCTTCTAACTGAAAAAAAAAGAGAGAGACAATAGAGGGAGGTCTGGAGGCAGGCAGAGAATTGAAGAGTATCAGTTAAGGGTAACAATGGATAAAAACAGGAAGAGAGAAAAGAATATATAGATCTGGCAAATAAAAACCAAAGGAAGAGATGGTAGAATCAAAAAATACATCAGAGTAATAACTTTGAATGTTAATAGACTAAACCCATCAATTAAAAGATACAGATGTGGCCTCTCTCTCCAGCCAACACAACCGGCAGTCTCACCACCCACCCCCTCTCTGCGTGGGACATGACTCCCAGGGGTGTGGACCTTCCTGGCAACATGGGACAGAGATCCTGGAATGAGCTGAGACTCAGCATCAAGGGACTGAGAAAAACCCTAGAATGAGCTGAGAATTAACATCAAGGGATTGAGAGAAACTTCTCGACCAAAAGGGGGAAGAGTGAAATGAGACAAAGTGTCAATGGCTGAGAGATTGCAAACAGAGTCGAGAGGTTATCCTGGAGGTTATTCTTACGCATTAAGTAGATATCACCTTGTTGTTCAAGATGTAGTGGAGAGGCTGGAGGGAATTGCCTGAAAATGTAGTGCTGTGTTCCAGTAGCCATGTTTCTTGATGATGATTGAACAATGATATAGCTTTCACAATGAGACTCTGTGAATGTGAAAACCTTATGTCTGATGCTCCTTTTAGCTACTATATCAACAGAAGAGTAGAACATATGGAATAAACATAAATAATAGGGGGAAAAATGTTAAAATAAAATCAGTTTGAAATAGTGGTAAATGAAAGCGAGGGGTAAGAGGTATGGTACGTATAGTTTTTTTCTCTATTATCATTTTATTTCTTTTTCTGTTGTCTTTTTATTTCTTTTTATAAATCGATGCAAATGTACCAAGAAATGATGAATATGCAACTATGTGATGATATTAAGAATTACTGATTGTATATGTAGAATGGAATGATATTTAAATGTTTTGTTTAATTTTTTTAATTAATAAAAAAGTTAAAAAAAACAAATGCAGTTGCTAATGATAATATATATACAGTTCTTTGAACTGTCCTCTGTGGGATATTTGTAATTAATTAATTAGTTTTCCATTATTGAAAGCAAGTGTCTTTACTGTTTCAACTGCAGTGCTTTCTCTGCTACATGGAAGTCTCTTTCAGTTCCAAACATTTTATAGATTTTTGGAATGCAATTAAACAAAATATAATTTTCTGAGAGCAAGTTGAAATAAGGATAAAGCACGTGGCCTACCTCATTTCACCCAGAAATATCCACTGCAAGCAACACTTTTCCTTACCCTTTCCAATATATGTGTCCTTGGACAATGCTTCTATAGTCAGTATATTCATAAAGTCACAACATTTTAAGTACGGACTGAAATATTCTCACTAAAGATGCAGAGTCAAAGTGCTTCATCATTTTACTGATTACCTCTCTCAGAATCCTGACTTTATAAAATCAGTGAATGCATCAGGGAAAAGTAAGTGGAGTCACCTGATTTTATTTTCTATGTATTTCTTGTTCTGAAATCAAAGAAGTCAAAGAAATGACAGAGAAAAGAGGCAACCACGGGAAGCCTTGAGGCTATGCTGAGTTCTGACAACCAAGTAGCTATGACTCAGCAACTCACAGGCTCATACTTAACAGTCCCAATAAGAGTGAACCAGCTCTAAAGGCATGAGTAATAATTACACATAAAAACAGGACACAAATGAGCCTATAAAGACGCGTGAAATGCACAGTATAAAACAGAGAGTGGGATGGAACCGCACAGATTAATCCTAAAATATCTGAAGCACAGCCATTATCCAATCTGTGGTCAGTTGAGATCTCTCAGTATCTTTCAATATTTATCCTTTTTTTGTGCTCCTCAGTAGAACGATAATGCAGTCAGTGGATTCAGTTATGTGGTCAAATTTCACGCTCTTGAGATATACATCCCCACAGTATGTCAAGCTCTGCCCTGTGGCCAGACAGTACTTTGACAAGTATCTTCTTGCTGGGAACTAAAACATGTCAGAAGTGATTCCCTTAGTTGCCTTTTCTCAGTGATTTTCTCTTCTGAACGCCACCTTTTTAAAATCAGGGGCAGTAATATATTGAGTCTAGTCCTTATCTAGCAGATAAGAATCTACTCGATTTTTTCTAGTTTTCTTCTCTTGTGACATAATATGTGCCGGTTTTAAGAGGAGACTTTCAGAGATCAATACCATTGTCTTTAATTCCAAGAATTATGTTTTCTTTCTTTCTTTCTTTCTTTTTTTTTTTGCTGGGGGAAGGGGAGTTGCCCCATGGAAACACAAACAATAAAACAGCCTTTTCTTCTGTTTCAGTTTGTTAAAGCAGATGAAATACAATAGACCAGAAACAGAATGGCTTTAATAATGGGGATTTATTAGCTTACAAATTTACACTGCTAAGTTCATGAAAATGTTAAGCCATCAGCAGGATGATACCTTCTCTGAAAACTGGTTGCTGGTGAGCTGGGGCTCCTCTGTCAGCTAGCGCGTATATGACCGTGGGCTGGTCCTTCTCTTCTGGTTTCCACTGCTTCATCTTCTGGCTTCTCCATCTGTGGCTTTTCCTCTAAACTTCCCTGGGTGTTTCCCTCTATTTCATCTCCTAGTTTCTGTATTTGTTTTATCTTCTTATAAAGGACTCCAGTAAGAGGATTAAGACCCATCTTGAATGAAGTGGGTTACATCTCAATTGAAATGACCTAATCAAAAGTTCCCATCCATAATAAGCCTATACCTATTGGGTTAAAAGGACATGACCTTCTCCAGAGTACATACAACTACCACACTCCACCTTCTGGACACCAAAAAGATATATTCTCTCTGCATGTAAAACACTTTCATTCCATGACAATATCACAAAAGGCTTAAACCATTTAAGTAATAGTATTAAGTACAAAGAATCCTCAAAATCAGTAACAAGTGTGGTCTCTCCTGGGGCAAAAGTTCCCCTCAGGCTGTGACCTGTGAAACTTAGAACAAGTTACCGACTACTAATAAACAAAGGAGGGGCAATCATAGAGTGCACATTCCCATTTCCATAGGGAGAAATTAGAAGAAAAACAGGGACCACCAGATCCAAAGAGTTCTGAAAATCTGCAAAGCATGCTTCATTAGATTTCAAGACCTGACAGTCATCTATAGAGTGACATTTTGTCCTTTAGGTTTCTTAGAGCAGCAGCCTCACCCTTTCCAGGAGAGCAGCAGCTCCTCTCTCTTCAAGCAGTGGGGTGAAGTCTCCAACATCTCCAAGCACTGGGGAGATGGCCATGCTCTCAGCCCTGTCCTCCTCAAGCATAGGAGTGGCAGACGGACTCTCCTTAATCTATAGGGCACAGTCTTATGCCTCTCAGAACAGTGGGGTGGTGGCCAGACCTTAACCAAACCATGGGAATGTGCTCCATCCCACTGAAACCTAGAGGGAGCAGCATTCTTCCTGAACAATAGGGTGGCCAAGATGTTCTCAATACCCCAGCCATCTGAGAACCTTCAGGTTGTAGCATACTTCCTGAACAAAGGGGCATAAAGTCCAACCCGTCTAAGCTTCAGGACAAACTCATCCTTTCCATGTGAATGGGTGGGTCCACCTTCTTTGTGTGAGGTGTTTTCACTCCAGACCACAGCTTCCATGGTTTTGCCTTTAACATCATTTGTCTTTCAGTCTATTCTTTTCTGTACCTTTTACACAGATCTCACAAACTCCTTATTGGTTTTGCATGCCGCACCCAGGGGTCCAAACCAAGAAACAATTGGACTTTCCACAAATCCTTTCTGGAAGCTGCATTTCCGATCCTCACTCACACTGAAGTAGCTGTCTGTTCCCATGTTCAGTTAAATCCTCACATGGGGCTCTGTTCTCTGGGAATTCATTTTCCAGAAGTTCAGAATTTTCCAAATCATCAATTTCTGGTTTCTTTATACCCAAGAGTTCAGTTTTCAGTTTATTCCTTTGCTTCCAAAATTTCCCTATAAGCTGCAAGGAGTAGCCAGGGCATACATTCCACATTTAATTTGGAAATCTAAGCTAAATATCCAAGCTCATCACTTTCAAATTCTGCCTTCCATACGACTTTAGGACTCAATTTTGCCAAATTCTCTACCACTTTAAAACAAGGATCATCTTTCTTGCAGTTAGCAATTACACATTCATCATTTCTAAGGCCCCTTCAGAAATACCTTTAACATCCATATTTCTACCAACAGTCTCTTCAAAGCAATCTAGACCTTTTCTATCAAGCACTTCAAAATTCATCCAGAATCTTCCCCTTACCCATGCCAGCATTTTTGGTATGTCCAAATCACAGCATCCCACTTTTCAGTACTAAAATTTATTTTGATTGGTTAAAGCTGCCAACATGTAATATACCATAAATGGTCCGGCTTTTAAAAATGGGGATTTATTAGCTTAAAAACTTACAGTTCTAAGTCTGTGAAAATGTCCAAATTAAGACAACAACAGGAAAATATCTTCTCTAAAGACTGGTTATTGGTGAGCTTGGGCTCCCCTGCCAGAGAGGAAGGCAGGTGTTGATATCTGCTTTCCTTCTCTCCCAGGTTTTATTCCTTCAGCTATGGCTCTGCCTCTGGATTTTTCGGTGCACTTCTCTGGGTATTTCCTTCTAGGCCATCTCTTAGTTTCTGCACATTTTCTATCCTCTCATAAAGGACTCCAGCAAGAGCGATTAAGACCCACCTTGACTGAGGTGGGTCACATCTCAATTGAAATAAAATATTAAAAAGGTCCCAATCATACTAGGTCTGCTCTCACAGGAATGGGAGAAGAGAACACGAGCTTTTCTGTGGTACTTCACGCGTTCAAACCACACCTTGCATATCTGAGAGTTCAGCCTCATTTATTCTTAGGAGGCTTAAAAATAAAAGAAGAAAGAACAGCATAGAGCAAAGTGCCTAAGAGAGTTTTGGCATGTGGAGGGTTGTGGGTGTCTCTGCCTTGTCTCCTGAATGCTCCTATCCCATACTCCAGGGGACAAGCAAAGCAGCTCAGCCTGCTCCCCTTGACATTGGAGGCAGTGCCAAAGGGTGAGCCGATGGAAAACATAACAATTCTGTCCAAAAAAATCTGACATAATAAAGAAAAGTGATGCTAAGAGTATTCAGAAAGGAGAAAACAGGGAAAAGGCAAAGAATAGAAAATATACACATTTCTCCTCACCTGTGTCTTCCCTCTAATGCCGGAGCTTTCCAAGGCTTTGGGGAGGAGCCGGAGAACCTCATGCATACCAGAGTCCTCAGGTGGTCTCCATGTGTCCAGCCTTGGTGTGCTTTCCTCATGGTCAACAGCAGTCAGATGCTGACTGTGGGCCCCGGATTAGATGTGTGGCTCGGTCTTGGGATTCCTTAATGGATTTTATATCCCTCCATCACATCAGTCTTACTCAGACGAGGCCTTGAGAGCCTCTAAGTGCTACAGTTGGTGCTGTTTTCCTACTGTCACTCTCAGAAGAATGTGTTTACTCTGGAATACACTGTAATTGCAGATATCACAGAGCTTTTGTAATGCCTTCCGGGAGAAAAGTCTTCATTTATATCTAAACAATCAATTGAATACATTATTTACAAATATATTTAAACCTATTATCAATCTGCTCAAATATAACAATACATTAATATAATTTGAAATTATTTGAAAATAGTATTAATAAAAATGCAAAAACGGTCACCCAGCAATCTCCGTTATTTTATTTATCAATATAAGTTATCAGCTCATCAGGATTATCAAAGTAGAAGCCAGTGTCTTCCCAATGACTTGAATCCTATGGGAGCTGCATCCGACCCACACCCTCCTATTTCTCCTGAGCTGTTCTCTGGGTGTGCTGTGGCAGCCGCACTGCCCTCCTGCAGTCTGCAAAATCTGCAGGGTCTGCCCTGCTACAGACCTTTCCATTGGCAGTTCCTTCTGACTGCAAAGTGTTTCCTAGGGTTTTTCACATCGCAAACTTTCTCAACTCCTTCTAGACCAATTTATAAGCCAACATTTCAGGGAAGATTTGTTTTCACCCAAACACTTCCTCTCTCCTTCTTTCGCCATCAGAAGTTTTCACACGCTTCAATTGTGTGATTTTTATCTGACTCTCACCACTAGTGTGCTTGCTGCACAAGGAAACAGTTTTTATCTGATTTAACTGGCCTGTTACCACTCTGGCAGAGATCTGGTATACCTGGGAGGGATCAAATCAACAGCAAAGTGAGTTAACAAGCTCATGCCTTTTTGAAATTACTGATTACCTTTCAGTCTAATTTTACATATTATATCTTTTTCTCTATACTTCTGTTTTGTTTTGTTTTTTCCAGAAAACATCTTCCTCCATTCTATTTGGATTGATGTGATGGCTGGGGGTTAAGGAATGAATGTAGGGTAGTCATCAGAAAAGTACACATTCTAACACTATAGAAGAGAATAATTTAAATTGTCCTCCTGTCACCATTCCGGCTGCTGTGGAGGGATGAGCAGGTAGGATAAGACATTTTGAGCCCTATCGGGGTTTACCAGTAAGTTTGCTCTCCTTAAACCACGGCCAGAGTGTGCCAGAAGAGAAATCCGAGTCCCACAACTCCCCGGTCCTGAACACAGGTCGTGCGTCACGTTTGACACAAAACCAGCAAGCGCAGAGCAGCAGCTGTTCTATCGTTGCCCACCCGCCCCCAAATCGGGAAAATAGGGTGCTAGGGATGATTTCCACTGGCAACGGGTCGCAGGAGGTATAATTGCTCAGAACATCCGGGGATGAGAACGACGGACATGGGCAAAGCATGTGCCTGTCACTACTTATAGTTTTAGGTCCAGGTTTCACAACGTCCTTGTCAGCAGGAGGAAAACACGTGTGGAGTAACCCTGGGGAGGAGCCTTCAGTTCTGGGCATTTGGGGACAAACCCCAGTCCAGGTGCCAAGGCTGAGAGATGAGCTAACACATCGTCCTTTCTGAGCCTCTGGTTCATCTGAGGCCCTGCATTAATGTACGTGGTAATGCGGGAGTTTCAACTGGAGAAATGAAACACTCATTCTCTTATTATAATATCTTATTCCATTAAGATAAGATAATGGAATACTACCTTATTCCATTAAGATTCTACAGGAGAACTGTGATGAGGTATTTGGGACAGAGGAAGTCTGTACACTCATCCCAAACATATCTTGGTGCTAGGATAATGGAGAGGCCCATTACCTCCCCCCACCCTGCTTTCTGCATTTCTCAAAGCCGTCACCCAGAGCCGCTCCCATCACTTCAATTGCCTGTGTTATCTCCTTAAGGGAAACTCTGTGGCACCCATTTTACAGTCTGCCCCTTTTGACCTGCTCTGAGCTGGAATGAATCTGGAAATATAAAAAAGGAAAAAGAAAACCCAAAGCAGGAGCTGATGCCTTCTCACTCTTCCACTGAAGTGAGAGTAGTTGGGAAGATTATTTAGAAACAGGTTCACTGAACCCAACTGTTTCACTGGACACTACAGCATAAATGTGATTCTTTATCTCTGCCATTGCAACTTGACATCACTCTTCTTTTCTTCAAAAACAAATTTTTTTTATTTATTAAAAAAAATTGCAAGAAATAAACACAAACATTCTTAACATATGACCATTCTGTTCTACATATAGAATCAGTAATTCACAATATCATCACATAATTGCATATTCATCATCATGATGATCATTTGACATCACTCTTAAATGCCAGAAATATGCTTATGTAAAAATTATATATAATATAAGACATTTAATACTATTGCAGCATTTCTGGGCAGTAGATTTTATGAAGAATTTTGTGTTGGGAATATGTTTACAAACATATTTGCTCAATGTTAGATAATATTCATGCAGAATATTTGTAGAAATTTTCTCCAGTTTATGAATAGTTCTGAAGTTTTTATTTCGTTAGTGTTTATTTTTTGTTTTCTATTTTTATCTTTTTATTTTCCAAAGCTGTTATGTGTACTCATGAATTGTCCTTTGAAAAGGGTGAACCATTTGTGATATCCCCAGGGCTGGATGAGGTTGTATGACAGTGTCTGTGAGCCACCACAATGTTTGCAAATAGTTAATGCTCTTCTTTATAATTTCTTATTTTAATAAATAGTCTCAAAAACCCTATCTTGATTCATTCAGGGTTTTTGTTCGTTCTTGCCTATACTTTGCTCTCTTATAAAACTTTTACCCTCTGCTTCCTTGAAGGCAACTACAATGTGTTGCTTTGTTACCCCCCAAATAAGTTTTCTCTTCTCTATGTTAAACTCTTTTTTAGTTTCTAGAGTTCTCACCCTCATTTTACCCCTTTCTACTGCTCCCTACTAGAAAACCTCCCCAGAATTGGACACAAGATGGAGAGATTAGAATTAACTCCCTGGATCAGAAACTGCATTTGTGTTGACGTGGCCCAACGTCACATTGGTTTTGGGAGTGGTTATGGATTTATGATCCCACCAATCAGCATCCTTGCTTCGTTGTCTGGTAGTATGAACAGGCCAGGTAGATGCAGCCAGGGATCTACGTAGTTCTTTGGGATTCTTGGAATTAAGTCCAGGAAGAAGTTGGTAGGGGGATGGTGGCTCTTTGTGTCTTTTATAGTACTTACAAATATTTGCCTTTTCTTAGTTTCTTGGAAACATGTATGCCTGTATAGACTCAAGCTCCTTGAAAGTACATGTGGTAGGTTAGAAGCTGTATGTACCCCAGAAAGGATCGTGCTCTTTTTTTTTTTTTTAGCATTTTGTAGCAATAAAGTATTTTTAATTAAAAAAATAAAATAAATACTCTCTTATGATATAATTTTTTTTCATTTTTCAATTTAAACTTTTATTTTGAGATGATTGTAGAATCACATCCAATGATAACAATCCAATGAAATTCCTTTTACCCTTTTCTCAGTTTTCCCACAACAGGAACAACTTGAAAAACTATAGTGTAGGCTGTCTTTTTACTTTCTTGACAAAGTTCTTCGATGCACAAAAGTGTTTAATTTTGAGGCATTCTCATTTATTTATTTGTTTCTTCAATGTTCGTGCTTTGGGTGTAAGATCTAGGAAACTGCCTCCCATTATAAGATTTATAAGATATTTCCCTACATTTTCTTCTAAAAGTTTTATGGTCTTAGATCTGATGTTTAGGTCTTTGATCCATTTTGAGTTAGTTTTTGTATAGGTTTTTTTTTGGAATATTTGGGAACAATATATCAGATAAAGATCTGGTATCCAGAATATGTAAAGAGATTATTCAACTCAACAACAAAAAACAGACAACCCAATTACAAAATGGGCAAAAGACATGAACAGACACTTCTCAGAAGAAGAAATACAAATGGCCAAAAGACACATGGAGAGATGTTCAACTTCCCTGGCCATTAGAGAAATTCAAATCAAAACGTCAATGAGATATCATTTCATGCCCACCAGAATGGCCATTATCAAGAAAACAGAAAACGACAAGTGCTGGAGAGAATGTGGAGAAAGAGGCACCCTTATCCACTGTTGCTGGGAATGTCAAATGGTAGAACCACTATGGAAGGCAGTTTGGCGATTCCTCAGGAAGCTAAGTATAGAATTGCATATGACCCGGCAATACCATTGCTAGGTATCTACTCAGAGAACATAAAGGCAAAGACACAAATGAATATTTGCACACCAATGTTTATAGCAGCATTATTTACAATTGCCAAGAGATGGAAACAGCCCAAATGTCTATCAACAGATGAGTGGCTAAACAAGCTGTGGTATATACATACAATGGAATATTATGCAGCTGTAAGACAGAATAAAGTTATGAAGTATGTAACAACATTAATGGATCTTAAGGACATTATACTGAGTGAGATTAGCCAGAAACAAAAGGACAAATACTGTATGGTCTCACTGATATGAACTGACATTAGTGAATGAACTAGGAAAATTTTAGTTAAGAACAGAGACCATCAGGAAATAGAAATAGGATAGATATTGGGTAATTGGAGCTGAAGGAATACAGATTGTACAACTGGATTGTAAAAATTCAGAAATGGATAGCACAATACTACCTAACTGTAGTATTAGTTCACTGAATGAAGCTGAATGTGAGAATGATAGAAGGAGGAGGATTGGGGGCACAAATAAAATCAGAAGGAAAGACAGACAATAAAGATTGAGATGGTATAATCTAGGAATGCCTATAGTGTATAATGACAGCAACTAAATGTACAAATTTAAAAATGTTTTTGCACGAGGAAGAACAAAGGAATGTCAATACTGCAGGGTGTTGAAAATAGATGGTAATTCATATTTTTAAATTTTAATTTAAAAAAAAAAGAAAAAGAAAAACTGTGGTGTCATACCACAGTCAGGTTATTGGGTTGATACAAAGTGACTGCAGAACATTCCGTCTTCACAGGATCCCTCATGCTGCCCTTTTACAGCTCCACCCACTTCATCCTTAACCTCTGGTTCCCCCAATCTGTTCTCCATTTCTACCATCTGTCATTTTAAGCCCATTATATAAATGTAATCATACACGATGTAATCATTTGGGATTGGCTTTTTAACTCTGGAGATTCATCCAGGTAATTGCAATTAATAGTTCCTTCCTTCTCATTGCTAAGCTGTATTTCATGGCACAGATATACCACAGTTCACGCAACCATTCAACCAGTAGAGGAATCTGGATTGTTTTTTATTTTGGGCTAATATGAATAAAGGTGATATAAACATTCATGTTCACATTTTTTTGTGAACATAAATTTTCATTTCCCTGCATAAGTGCCCAGAAGAGCAATTGCCGAGTCATTTGGTAATTGTATGCTTAGTTGTGATTTTTTAAAGACACTACCAAACTGCTTTCCAGAGTGGTTGTATCATTTTATTACACCACCACCAGAATATATCAATCATCTCGTTTCTCTGCATCCTCTCCAGCATTTGGGGTTGTCACTATTTTTTTATTTTAGCCATTCTGATCATTATAAGATGATACATCAATATGTTTTTTATTATAAGAGAAATTGAGGATCAATGGAAAGTTTATGCATAAAATACATGGTTCCCATATACCACCCTATTATGAACACATGGCATTAGTGTGGTACACGTGTTACAAAATGTGGCATATGCACACAATGGAATGTTATGTGGCAGTAAGACAAAATGAGGTCCCATTTTGAACATTGAGGACATAATGCTGAGTGAAATAAGCCTGACAGAAGAGGATAGAAAATGCATGAGTTCATTATTATGACACTGGTAAAGGTAATCTCAGAGGTTTACAATGAAGAATGCAATAGACCGAAACGTATGCAGAAGCCAGAGACGGGGGAAGGGCTCCCCAATGAGGTTGAACTTAAATGCAAGGAAATGGATACAAGTGATGGTAACTAATTAGTGGGGTTATAAGTAATATTGCCATATTGAAGGTTAATATGATTGAAAAGGGATGTAGGCTGCCATGTATCCCACTGATGAACCCTTTAGTTATAAACAAGTTCTTGCATGAATTACTTCAGAGTTTTGATGTCATACAAAGAGTCAATGACAGAGGGATATCGGGGAAAACTGAAATTGCATGCTGTGGCCAATAGTTAGCAGGAAGACATCACGAGTACCACAGAACTACCAGAGGTAAATGATTGGGGGTGGAGGGTCTAGAGAGAAGGCGACGTTTTAATTTAATATTTGGTGAGACTGTGTTTATTGGTTCTTTGTTGCTATGGACCAATGAAAATTGTCTAAGATTGAGATTGCTGGTGATTGTACAACCACATGAGGATACGGTTAAGACATAACTTGTTTATTTTAGACATTATCCATGATGCCCAATAGATGGATGGGACCAAAAGTTGCAATGACTGAGAAGCATAATGGCAAACTGTAATTTTGTATATATATATATATATATATATATATATATATATATTTATAATGGAATATTGTGCAGCTACAAAAGTATGACATCGAGAGGCATGCAATGAACTGAATAAGCCTTGGAGACAATGCATGTAAGCCAGAAACAAAAGAACAAATATGCTTTGGTCTCTTTCAGAAAATACTTACAAGAAAACTGGAGCTTAGATTGATTGTAAGCTCTTATAGGAGCAACTCTTAGTCTAAGTTGTAAGTGTATTTCTGGATTCTGAGACACTGGGTTGCGTATGTAAAAGCTGATCTTTCCCTGGCTCTTTGAGTAACTCTATGACACTTCAGTCTCAGAATTGGAGCCCTGAGAGTTAGCACAGTTGCACACAGTCAAAGCAATCAAGAAAGAGATAAGTCTTCAATTAGAGATAAAAACAAAGCTGCTCTGGCGGGGACTAAGGTAAATCAGATAACAGGGTAAAAGATGACAGTGTATGTACTCTAGAGCTTCACCTATGTGTGAGTCCAAAGGCAGAGAAGTTTATTATGTCTAGAGGTTTATCATGTCTACATTTGCTCTAACACACTACCTAAATCAACCTGTCTGGATAGCTCATTTGACCCAAAACAGGAACTAGGTCTTGTAATCCTATACAGCTCAATGTAATATCCAGACCCATCCAAGTTTATGGAGCACTGATAATTTTTAAATATTGGTAGAGTTCCTTGAAAGTCCAAAGTAAAAATATGACACTATTAAACTGAGGCTCTATAAAAGTTTCATGCAGTCAGGTTACTTTCCTGGAACCTATAATTCCCAAATAGTTCCTAAGCCAGATAAATCCTGAAATCCAGAGGGACCAGCCTTTCCAAAATTATCAACTAAGTACGTCCCCCATCCTTTATTGTTGAACTCAACATGAAAAAGTCAGAATGGACTTTAGCTAAAGGCCCCTATAGATTGGGAGAAGGATCAAAGAAGAAAGAGGAGTTATAACAGAAAAAAAAAAGTAGGATTTAACAAATAAGTTTGACTGCTGAATCACACTATATTGACATGTTTTTTAGTCTCCAGTGTTTCAGAGCAGCTAGAATGAAAAATCTGAAATAGTGGCATGGTAACCCATTACAAAATCTGAAATCTGTTCTATAACTACGTGTTGAAGTGTACTTTGAAAATTATTCTTTTTCTTTTATTTTCCTATTTCACAATGTAAGAAACATTAAAAAAAGAAACTACCAAACTGTTTTCCAGAGTGGTTGGGCCATTTTATTACATCACCACCAACAAAGTATCAGTCATCTAGTTTCTCTGCATCCTCACCAGCGTTTGGGATTGTCACTATTTTTTATTTCAGCCATTCTGATAGTTGTATTATGATATGACAATATGTTTCCTATTATTAGAGAAATTGAGAATCAACAGAAAGTTTGTGCATGAAATTCATGGTTCCCATATTCCACCCTATTATTTACACATTGCATCAGTGTGGTACATGTGTTACAATTGATGCAAGCAACTTTTCATAATTGTACTATTAACCACAGTCCTGGTTTACATTAGGGTTCACTACTTGTGTTGCACATCCCCATGGATTTTTTTTTTGTCCCAGTAACATATGTACAACCTAAAATTGCCCCATCTCCATCTTCAAGAAGATAATCCAATGTCGTTAATTATGGTCAGGGTGGCGCTGTCATCACCACTATTCATTACCCAAATGTTTCCATCATCCCAAATCGAAACTCTGTACAATTTAAGCGTTCACCTACCCCCACCATGTCCCCTGGTAACTTATATTCTGGATTATCACCACAAATTTGTTTATTCTAAGTATTGCACGTCAGTGAGATCGTATGATATTTGCTTTTTGTGTCTGGCTTCTTCCATTCAGTATGATATCTCTTTGAGATCCGTCCATGTTGTCACATACATTAGAATTTATTCCTTTTCACAACTGAATACAGTTGTATGTATACTGTATGGATATACCACATATAATATACACCACATTTGTTCATCCATTCATCAGTTGATGGGCACTTGGTTTTCTTCCATCGTTTGGCAATAGTGAACGATGCCACTATGAATATCAATGTGCAAATACCTAGTTTAGGCCCAGATTTCAATTATTTGGAGTATGTAACTAGAAGTAGGACTCTCAGGTTATATAGTAATTTTATGGTCAACTTTCTGAGGAACTACCAAACTGCCTTCTGCATCAGCTGCACCATTTTACATTGCCACCAGCAATGAATGAGTGTTCGTATTTCTCCCCATCCTCTCCAACACTTGTTATTTTCCATTCTTTTTAATAGCAGCCATTCTAGTGGGCATGAAATGACATCTTACTGTGGTTTTGATTTGCATTTCCCTAGCGGCTAATGCTATTGTGCATCTTTTCATGTACTTTTCGGTCATTTGTGCATCTTCTTTGGAGAATGCCTACTCAAATTGTTTGCTCATTTCCAATTGGGTTGTTTACTTTTTTGTTGGAGTTGTAGGATTTCTTTATATATTCTGGATATTAAATCCTTATGTGTATATGGGTTCCAAATACTGTTTCCAGTGGTGTGGTTTGTCATTTTACTTTCATGAAAAAAATCCTTTGATGCACTAAAGTTCTTAATCTTGATGAGGCCCCATTTACTTAATTTTTCTTTTGGTGTCTGTGCTTTGGGTGTAAAGTCTAAGAAACCGTTGCCTAACACAGATCCTGAAGATGCTTCCCTATATTATCTTCTATGAGTTTTATAATCCTGATTCTTATAGTTAGGTCTTTGATCCATTTTGAGTTGAATTATACATATGGTGTTATAAAGAAGTCCACCATCATTATTTACTTAGGAAGACCCAGTTTTCCTAGCACCATTTGTTAAAAGACTATACTTAGTCAAATAGTCCTCATCCCATTGTAAAAATTAGTTGGCTATAAGGGTGAGTTTGATTTTTGAATTCTTTATTCAATTCCATTGGCCTATATGTCTGCCCTTATTCCACTACAATGTTGTTATTTCTAAATATTTTTATTGGGAAGTCTTCGCACATGTATACTCCATCCACAATATGCAATCAGTGCCTCACATATCATCACATGGTTGTGTATTCATCATCATAATCATATTTAGCATACTTGCATTACTCTAGAAAAAGAAATAAAAAGAAAAACTTATACATCCCATATCCCTTACCCCCCCTCTCATTGACCACTAATATGTCAATCTACCCATTTTTTTACCCTTTACCACCCCCATTATTTATTTATTTGTTTTCCCTTATTTTTTTTTACTCATCTACCCATACCCTAGGCACAAGATTTTCACAATTACATAGATTGTAAGAGCTATGTAGTTTTATAATCTCTTCAAAAATCAAGGCTACTGGAACACAGTAAAGCGCTTTCAGGTACTTCCCTCTATCCACTCTAATGCTTTTCAACTTTTTAAACAGTTGCTATATGGGGTAATGCTTACTTTCATAACTTCAGATCTAACTCTGAGTCTCAGGTGTCACACATAAATACCCAAAGTTTCTGAGAATGACAAGGTTATACACAAATAGCTCAGTATCTCGGAGTTTAGAAATGACAGTTACAACTCTGGAATATATGTGACAGTCGTAAGAGCTTACAATCTAGAATGCTTTACAATAGGCCCCAACCTGATAACCCACGCTCTCGACTTCAGCTCTCCAAGTTTGTACGTTATAGCTGGTTCATATGAGTGAGGCATGATAATATTTGTCCTTTTGTTTGTGGTGTGTCATTCAACATACAATGCTGTTTTGATTCCTGTGGGTTTGTGAAAAGTTTAGGATCAGGAAGTGTGAGTTTTCCAACTTCGTTCTTCTGTTTCAAGGTGGGTTTTGCTGTTTGGGGCCCCTGAACCTTCTTTATAAATTTGATGATGGGCTTTTCCATTTCTGAAAAGAAAGCTTTGGGATTTTTTTTCATTTTTTAATTGTAAAATATATCATATATACAAAAAAAGCCATGAATTTCCAAGTATATTTTAACAAGTAGTTATAAAACAACTTTTTAAGTTTGGTATGTTATAATTCCACGATTTTTCGTTTTTAGTTCAGGCTGTCCCAAGACACTGGAGACCAACAGATATATCAACATGATGATTCAGCAGTCATACCCATTTATCAAATTCTATCTTCTCTGTTACACTCTTCTTTCTCTTTAAATAACATATATGCATAAAAGCAATAAATTTCAAGGGACATCACAACAATTAGTTGTAGAACAGATTTCAAACTTTGCCATGTGTTACAATTCCACAATTCTAGGTTTTTATTTCTAGCTGCTCTAAGGAGCTTTGGGATTTTGATTGGCATTGCATTGAATCCATACATCGCTTTGGGTAGAATTAACATTTTAATAATATTTAGCTTTCCAGTCCATGAATGTGGGTTGTCATTCCATTTATTTAGGTCTCCTTTGATTTCCTTTGGCTAGTCCTTTACATCCTTGCTTAGATATATTCTTAGATATTTGATTCTTTTAATTGCTATTGTAAATGGAATTTTCTTCACAATTTCTTTTTCTGATTGTCTATTACTAGCATATAAAAACACTACTGTGGTTTGCATATTGACCATGTACCTTGCCATTTTCTTGAATTCATTTATTAGCTCTAGTAGCTTTGTTGTGGATTTGGTGAGTGGCATTGTTGATAGGGAATAGTGGGCATCCTTGCCCTTCCTGATCTTAAAGGGAAAGCTTTCAGTCTCTCATCATTGTGTGCGATGTTAGCTTTGTTTTCTGTGTAAATGCACTTTGCATGGTGAAGTAGTCTTCTCTCATCCTCAGTCTCGAGGATGAGAGAAGTGTCCTTAACAAAAGGGTGCTGGATTTTGTGAAATGCCTTTTCTACATCAAGAAATGATCATGTGGTTTATTCCTTTGTCTAACAGAATATTAGTAGTGTGGTACATTACATTAATAGATTTTCTTATGTTGAACCACCCTTTCATACCTGGTATAAATCCCATTTCATCATTGTGTACAATTCTTACAACGTGCTGTTGGATTTGATTTACTAATATTGTGTTGACTATATTTGCATCTATATTTATAAAAGATATTGGTCCATAATCTTTCTTTTCTTGTGATATCTTTATTTGACTTTGGTATGAGAGAGATGTTGACCTCATAGAGTGAATTAGGGAATGTTCCTTCCTCTCAAATATTGTGGAAGAGTTAGAGCAGGATTGCTGTTCATTCTTGTGGAGTATTTGGTAAAATTTCCCTTTGAAGTCATCCAGTCTTGGACTTTGCTTTCTTGGGAGATTTTTTATTTCTGATTGAATCTCTTTATGTGTTATTGGTCTGTTGGGATCCTCTATTTCTTCTTGGGTAAGTGAACATAGTTCGTGTGCATCTAGGAATTCACCATTTCACCTAGGCTGTTTAATTTGATGGTGTACAGATGCTCATAGTATCCTCTTATGGTCCTTTTTATTTCTGTGTGATCAGTAGTAATGGCCATTTTTTCATTACTTTTTTTGTATGCTGTCTTGTGGGAGCCACATTTCAGTTTTTTTTCCATGTGACTATCTGCGCTGGTCTGAACCTGTGGTGGACCCCAGAAAAGCCAGCCCTTTGATCCTCATTTAGTATTGCTGGGTGGGAGCATTTTGATTGTTTCCATGAAGATGTGACCCACCCAATTGTGGGTGGTAACTTTTGATTAGCTGATTTCCATGGAGGTGTGTCTCCACCCACTGAAGGTGGAGTTGCTTGCTGGAATCCTTTAAAAGACGAAACATTTTGGAGAAAGTCCCTTTTTTGGTAGAGCCACGTGAAAGCCAGCAGATGCCGCCATGTTCACCACGTGCCCTTCCAGCTGAGAGAGAAACGTTGAATTTCGTTGGCCTTCTTGAACCAAGGTATCTTTCCCTGGATGCCTTAGATCGGACATTTCTATACACTTAATTGGGGCATTTTCACGGCCTTAGAACTGTAAACTAGCAACTTATTAAATTCCCCTTGTCAAAAGTCATTCCATTTCTGGTATATTGCATTCCAGCAGCTAGCAAACTAGGACACTATTCCATTATTACAGCAACATTTGTTGAATTTTTTTGGGGGGTGGGGGGAATCTAAACCAGGACTTCCACATGGCAGGTGAGAATTCTACCACCGAACTACCCTTGCACCCCCTTCATTACTTTTATTTATTTGCGTCCTCTCCTTTTTTTGATTCATCAGTCTCACTAAAACTTTGACAATTTTCTTGATCTTTCCAAGGACCCAAGTTTTGCTTTTGGTAATTCTCTATTGTTTTCATAGTTATCTGTTTCATTTATTTGTGCTCTATTCTTTATTTCCCACCTGCTACTCACTTTGGGTTTCATGACTTTTGTTCTCCTAGTTCCTCCAGCACTGAGGCTAGGTCTTTCGGGGGGGGGGGGGGCTGGAATTAGGGCAGGTGCGAGTGGAAGACTTGGAGAGGAGGGACAGGGTGACCCACGGTGCCGCTACTGCCCAGAACGACCAGGGAAAGGATGGTGAGTCTCCTCCACCGCGTTCCCGGGCAGCAACCACCAAGTACGGCCACAGCTTCCCGCTGGCCTGAAGGTTGAGTGGGACCATGTTCTGGGGATCCCCCCACCCTGGAGGAGATGCCCCCAGTCAGGTTCCTGTGCTAATTAAATGCAGGGATCGATATTCCTTTGTGAGCAAGTCTGAGCGTCTATCCACAGGAAATGCACCCCTCCTTGGTAATGATCTCTAGGGACCCTGCAGATGGGGGTACGGGAAGAAGAACCAAGTGGTGGCAGGATTAGAAAACCCGAAGAAGTACCAGCTCCCAAAACCCAGAGATAAGACCTTCATTTCTCAGAGGAGCCTTTGGGATCCCCTGAGATCTACCTGGAAACTTTCTAGAGAAGTAACTTTGCTTGAAGGGTGCAGTCTAAGGAAACCGGCCTCAGATAAAGACAGAAGTCCTGGTCATTATCGGGGGGTACAGCACCCCAGACCTGGGTTCTGAGGGAGCTTGTGCATGAAGGGTCAGCACTGGTGAGCCTGTGGACGGGCTGGGGCCTTACTGAGCTCTGAGTGGGAACCAAATGTCCCAAGCTAACCTCAAATCTATCTCTGCCCTTGGTGCCCACTCCAGACATCTGCTTTCTATTACACTGGGGAAAATTAGCAGTGGTGTCTCAGAAATTATTTTCAAAAGTAATAGTGGAAAGGGGGCTGACAGTAGCACTCCCAGCACGGGGTACAGACATGCTAATGCCTTGCAGTTGGCAGGAGGCCCTGGCATTGGAGGGACTGACAAGCAGCTGGTGGAGTCAGAGCTCAGAGTCCAGGAGGTGGACGAGGTCTACAGCTGAGCCTGGAGGAGGGGAGGCAAGCACGTAGGGGCTAGGGGCTGTCCTTCAGACCAGATCCCATCTGGAATCATGGTTCTGACGTGCAGATCATTTTGGCTTGGGTGTCCTTCACCCCTCAGGTCCTGGATTGCCCTGCTTCTTGCTGGTTCAGGGGAAGTTGTGTGGAGGGAGCAAGATAGGAGCAGAGCAGCCAGGCTGGCACGTGTGGTCCACAGGGCCAGGGGCCTTCGCTAGAGGGGAAGAGATGGCATGAGTTCTCTATGCCCCGCCCCACCCCCCTTCAGGACCATTCCAGGATAGCAAGGGGTAGCTTTGTCCCAGCACTGATGCCGCTTGTCTTGCATTTTCCGGAGAGCTGTCTATGGTGCTGATATGTACTAGGCTGGAGCCCAGCGTGGCGACTCCTTCCTCCATCTTCCGGGGGAGACAGGCCCGTCCAGGCATCGCTGGTAAGTGTCCTGGGGGCTCAGGGATATGGTTGAGCTCAGAGCCTCGGTTCTGGGGTTCAGTGCACCCAGGTGGAGGTGCAAGTTGTACCTGGGCAGGTGAGGCTGAGGTGGACGGATGGGTGTGGTTTGGGCTGAGAGGGGAGCAGCTGCTGGGAAGAGCAGAACAGTGAGAGGGAAAGGGCCCGGAGCTGAAGGGACCACCAACTCATTTTGCAGATGAGGAGCGCTGAGGCTCCCAGGGTCAGATGAGTTCTCTGACACACCTGGGGTGCCCCAAGCTGAGCCGGGGCTCAGGTCCCCTCACCCACAGGGAGGCAGTTTTCACCACAGCCCCCGCCCACAGCCAGGCCCAGGGAAAGGGCATCGTGGCCCCCCCAGGCAGGTTTCCTCCTCCTGAAAGCTACCCTGCTCCTACTTGACATTTTCATTAAGATCTTAAAATACCTGTGTTCCCTTTATAATTTATAGCAAAATGTACTCAAACCAAATTCCGCGATCTCAGAATGGCCTGGTTTGATTTACATGTGATTTTATTGAGGAATAGCATAAGGGACAGAGGGTCAGGAGTGTGGAAAAGATCGATTGTGGCCATGGGGTCTGTGCGTGGCGTTAGGGGGAAGTGGCCTGGAGAAGACTATGTTGGATGCAACTGCGAAGTCCGAGATAGAGCCTGCTGGTGTGCTTTGTCTTCCCTGGAGAGTCAGTTTACGGCTTAGAATAATGAAATCATTTCCAACGAAGCTCCAGCAGTTTGCTGAACCTGATCTAGGGGCAAGAGAGAATAAGGGAGACAGAGAGAAAAAGAGAAAGAAGGAATGAGAGAGGGAATTAGAGAGGGAGAAGGAGAAAGAAGGAATGGGAGAGAGGATAAGAGAAAGAATTATGTAGAGAGAATAAGAAAGAATTAGAGAGACTGTGTGAGAAAGAATTAGAGAGAGAATGAGGAAGAATGATAGCACTTGAGGGAGACAGAAGGAGAGAGAATTAGAGAGAGGTAGAGTGAGAATGAGAGAGACAGAGGAAGAATGAAGGAGACGAAGAAGGAATGGGTGCAGTGAATTAAAATAAAATGAGGGCTCTGCCTGCCATGAGACCTTGGCATCTCACACCTTGACTTGGGTCCCCTGGCACCTGCTGCTAGAGGGTAAATGGCTTCTCCTTCGTCCCCAAGTCTCACCTGGGTTCCCGCCCTAGGAAAGTCAAACCCAAGCGATCCACCTCCACTCTTACTCAACCACCTGCCACAGCTCCATCCCCAGGTCCACGGTGGTCTCTGCTTCTCCCGGCTAGCCAGCCCGACACCCCTGACACGTTCCCCAGGAGCTCTGTGAGTTGAGCCCCCAAGGCTGCTCTACGACCTGGAGGATGAGCAGAGTTTTCCCTCCAACGTCTCTGGTTCACTCTCACCTGCCCCAGATGAGTGTCTCTATAAGGGGTCCTTAAACTCAGTGGGAGACACAGAATGCGAAGGACAGAGAAAGGGGGAGGGAGAAAAGAGAAAATGAGAGGAGGGGGCAATGAGAGAGAGGGAAGAAGAGAGAAAGAGAGTAAAAGAGAAAGAGGGAGAGAGGAGAGAAGAGAATTAACGCAGAGTGTGTGGGCAGGACTGGGAAAATCAAGACCCTGGCTCACGGACAACCTGCCCACTTCGCTCCCCTCCCCGCCCATGCTTCTTCCTTCTGCCCATTTCTCTTTCCCTCTGCTCATGGCTCTCTCTTTTCCCCAGGGCCTGACTGGCATCCATTTTTAGAGCCAACCACTGCCCTAAATGCACCTGCAAGGGGTCAAAGAAGAGACAAGGTAGTTTTTGATGGGTGTTTCCAAACTGCATATTATAAACCATTGGGGGATGATGAAATCCTTGGTTTGTGAGCTGCGGGGACCCAAAAGCAATGACAGCTCAGTAGCAACTAACTTGTGTCCAACCCCATTCGCCAATAAAAAGGAACCAGGGCTCCTTCGAGCAAGGGCTGACTCCAGGCCTGGGATAGGAAATATATGAGATGAGCCTGGAGCATTCTTCAGTACCAAAATGAAAAGGTGTGCTCTGAAAAATTCCACCAATCTACCTTGCCACATTAATGGGGCTATTCCGAGGGACACCATGGCCAATGGGAAAAGCTCACCATGGTCAAAGCTAGAGTACTTTGAGAACAACATAAACACAGATGTTTTGGATCATAGCCTAAAGTTTAAAATAACTATCCACGAGTCCATACTGACATAAACAAATGACTGAATATATAAATAGGTAGGGTAGAAGAGATAAGTCTTCAAGCAGAAAAACTCCCAACAATTTTTGTAGATGTTCCACCCTTTTGATTTATTTAATGATTATATTCTTTTAACTATTTTTATTGAGAAATCTTTGTACACATAAGGTCCATCCATGCTGGATGGACCTTAATCAATCAATGGCTTACAGTAATGACTAATTTTTTTTTTTTTTTTTTTTAAGGAAAGACAGAGAGAAGGAAGGAAGGATAGAAGGAAGGAAGGAAGAAAGGGAAACATTTTTAAACATTTTCTTGTTTTTATTGTATTCTGTTTCTCCGTTTTTGTTACATGGGCTGGGGCCGGGAATCGAACCGAGGTCCTCCGGCATAGCAGGCAAGCACTTTGCCCGCTGAGCCACCGCGGCCCGCCCAGTAATGACTAATTTTTATGTCTTGTCACGTCATTTTATTTCACTCTGCATTGACATGTATACTGTCAGCTCTCTGAATACAGCTTCACAAACAAGCCTTTATTGCACAGGGGAGAAACATTTATTTTGCCTTGTCAACAGTGGAAAATTCAAAACCACTAGTTTCTGGCATTATATTCATGCCATCTCTCTAGACTGTCACTTTGGGAGAACTCATCTACCTAACATGTCTTCAACTTCTGCTTCCTAAAATGATATGCTTTGCCTTGAAGTTTCCTGAAATGTCAACTTCAATTTCTACTTACCTAAAGGGCATCTCCACTTTTATGTTCTGAAAGCCCCTCGGATTCAATGAGGCCAAAAGGGAACTCAACACCCTTCCCTCAAAGTTTCTTCTGCATTTGTCATCTTGCTTAATGTGCTGTAAATCATTTGACCTCTAAAAGTTGAAATCATCCTTTTTGGGCTTTTTGTTTTCTTTAATTTCAAACTTTTTATTATAGTAACATATATTCAATTAAAATTTCCCGTTTTAACCACTTTCAAACATGCAACTCAGTGGTGTTAATTACATTTGCAATATTGTGCTACCATCACCGACATCCATTAATTACCACAACATTTTAATCCCCCTCAGACAGAAACTCTGTACCCATTAAGCGATAACTCCCTATCCCTCACCCCTTCCCATGACCCCAGTTAAACTGCAATCTACTCTGCTCTATGAATTTGCTTATTTTAGGTATTTCATATAAGTGAGATCATACAATGTTTGTCTTTTGGTGACCAGCTTATTTCACCAAACATGATGTCTTCAAAGCTCATCCATGTTGTGGGGTATATCAGAACTTCATTTCTTTTAATTATCATGAAATAATAGCCATTGAATGTAAATGCAGCATTTCATTTATCTATTCTTCTTTTCATGGACATGGGTTGATGCCACCTTTTGGCAACTGTGAATAATGCTGCTATGGACCTTGGGGTACAAAAATCAATTGAAGGACAGTGCAATGGTGGCTCAGTGGCAGAATTCCTGCCTGCCATGCCAGAGACCTGGGCTCAATTCCCAGAGCCAGCCTATGCCACCCCCCCCCCCCAAATGAATTGAAATCACATTGAGTTCCTCAATCTCTTCCTTTCTCCTAAGGAAGTGTCCTCAAGGAAGAATTTTCTCATGAACCCTTCTTTTTTATTTACCTTGCAAGGTGCAGTGTAAGTCCCTTCATGAAGTTCAGGGTTTCTCTCATCTGGAAGGGCACATGGCAAACACAGCATCATCTGCTGACTTTCTCTTCTGGCTTCCTGTTTCATGAAGCTCCCTGGGAGGCATTTTCCAAAGGAGAGACTGTGGAGGAGGAAACACAACCGAAAGCTTGTGGCAGTGGAGCTGAGTAGACAAGATTTAATGTTAGGCAGGCAGACTGTGGCAGTTTAGTTGAGGGACCCATATGTCCTTTCTTTGAGTCTGCTTTTAATATTACTTACTTTAAAATTGAAATGAACGTCAATTTCATTTTAATCACTGGCAGTGGGGAAGGGAATCTGGAAGTTGGCATTATGGGCTGTCAAAGTTGTATGACAAGGTTTTCAGCATTGTTTGTGAAGTAGTTCACCGAACACCTACCTGGATAGGCAGCAACAAGTTTCCATAAATTAGCTAAAATCTAATGCTATTGGGTTTTTGGGGGGTGGGTGGGGTGGGGTGCATGATCTGGGAATCGAACCCGGGTGTCCCGCATGGAAGACCCACCTTCCACCACCGAACCACCTGAGCACCCTCAGCTAAAATCTGACCAGTGACAAAGAAAGAATTTTCAACATGTGAAAATTGAGTACTTTACTATGTGTACTTGCAATAATCTAAGTGACAATAGTATGAAAATACTATGCAAATTGTCCTTAAATGCCTTACAGACCTCTTCAAAAATGTGTTTAGTCCCTTGATTTAATTAATATCGGCTTAATAGTCTCTCATATGTTTTTCTTCCTTGTTGGAAAACACTTGGAAACACATTTTTAGTGAAGAGTCTCTGCTTTTACTTGCAAAGATGAAACAAATTGCTACGATAAAAACTCACTTACCCTTTAAAAAAAAGCACTGTCAAGTAACAGTACAAGAAACAAAAATAATAGCTCAGAGTAAAGTGCAAGCACAGGTGAAATGTTTCCAATATATTAGCACCAAACAGTACAGAAAATTAGCATAAAAATGAAAAAAAAGTAATGCCTTGTATTAGCTTCCTAGAACTGTAATAAAACATTATCACAGAATTGGTGGCTTCAAACCAGAAACGTATTGTTCAATCTTCCGAAGTCCAGAAGTCTGAAATCATGGCATTCTGCACCATTGGTTCCTTCTGGAGGCTCTGAAGGAGAACGTGCCCATGGCTGTCTCTACCTCCTGGTGCAGCCGGCATTCCTTGGTGTTGCTTCCTGTTGAAACGGAGCTCGAAGGATATTAAGGAATGATGAGAAAAAAAGGAAAGGAAGAAAGAAAGAGAGAAAGACACAGACGGGCTCAGGGGTTCTGAAGCTTGAGTTTACTTCAGACAGACTTCAGACAATTTTATTCTTAACCAGATAGATACTGGTTATATATCACAGGATGACAATAGGCATGCATGCATTTCCTGAGGGAGCAAGATTCTTATCTTTCAGTGTTCTTCCTTCGTACTTAAAATAACCATTTGGGGTAAACAAACATTCTCTTCCTCCTAGACTGTCTTACATAAATCAGATAACATAAAGCAGCTTACTGCCACCACCACCCTAATGCCATCTACTCCCAAGTAGTTCCGCAGGTCTTATGTTAATCCTATCTCCTACACCTTGGCATTTCTTTTACAGTAAATGCAACACTCCACTTTCTGCTCCCGCCTTCACATTGCCTTCTACTCGCCTTTGTGTTTCTTCTGTGTGTCATCTATAATGACCCCTCTCGTTGGCTACAGGGCTCACAGTATTCCAGGATGACCTCATTTTTTTTTTTTTTAACAGGAAAGAGAATTTGCTTTATTTCTCTGGGACTAAACGTAATGTCCACAAGGCACTTCCATTCTGCCAAAGTAGGAGAAATGTAATTTTGGCCAGCTGGGGAGAAGCTGGGGCCAGTTCCCTGGGGCTGCATCTCTGTGCCCCTCCCTGGTGGGGGGTGGGGTGGGGGCGGGGCCACACTGCACTGGGAGCCCATGCAGCATCTGCTGAGGGATGGCCTCATTTTGAGACTGGAACTTAATCACATCTCCAAATCCCAGTTGGATGTTTCTGGGACAAAGGAGGGGCCGTGTTCACTGCAGTGAAGACAAGTAAGGTTGCATTTGTCTGTGACCTGCCTTGGGGTTCCAGAGCTCCCCTTGCCGAGCAGTTATTTGACCACGTGTGACTGGGTCATTCATTCCTTATCAGCAGTGTACATTTGTCCAGGCATCTCTCTGCTGGGCTCTTGGCCTCTTCTCTGATCTGAAAAGTGAGCCAGCAGAATTCTCCTCCTCAGGTCCCATGTCCGCATTGAACCATAGTTCTTCCAGGTAAACGGTCTCTTGGTGTCACATGCAAAAGTTCCACCATGCGAGCAGATTCGTAACTGAAGCTAAGTCGTTGGTTCTCTGTAGCATATTTATAAAGAGTCCAAAGGCAGAAAGAGGAAGCTGTGGTCAGTCTCGGGGACAGCAGTTCAGAGCGGCTCTACCAGTTGCCAAACAGGTTCCTCTGGATGTGACATCTGTGATAAGCACCGATGTCAGTGAGGACTCCCCTGTCCGACAAGAATGCATCGTGCTCATCCTTCTCATACCTGCCCTGCCAGGCCTGGGCACTGACTTGTGTCTCACACATCGGAGATGGGATTCATCCTCACTCATGGTCACCATAGATTATTACTCCTTTATCCTTGGATTTCATCTCATTTCCCAACTTAACTCCACGAAGGCACTTTTCTAGATGATTGGTTCTCAGACATTTTTTCCTGAAGGCTGACATTTATTAGTTATTCCATGTTCTCTGTTTAAAGACAATTTGTACTCAATTAAGAGCTCTCAGTCATTCGGTCATTCCGATATGCAGTGTCTGGAAAGCCCGTGGAGTGCCCCTGACTCCCAATCCCATTTGGCCTTTCTTGTTGTCTGAGTCTGGTTGTGGCAGCCAGTGAACCTCGGAGCCCCCCATACCTTGTCCCTCTGAATGGTGTGTCTTGCTTGGCTGCAATGTAACCTCTTTGTAGGTCACCTTACCTTTCCCACATGTCTATGTTCCCTGGCTTTTCTTTCCCACAAGGTCACAATCATTGCTGATGCCTGACAAGAGTGTGGTGACCCCTCTGGCCACCAGGTCTTCTTCTATATTAACTTTAAGGCACAGGTCTGCTCACTGAGCTTCCAGGTGCTTGGCTACTGTCCTGTCCCTGAACCTACCCCACAGGTTCTCCTGATGTTCTGTGGCCTGGGTTTCCCTGGAACATGGGAAGCTGGTTCTCAGAGGGATGTACCTTAGCGTAATTCTTAGTCTCTGAATTTGTGATCTTTATTTTCTGGACAAAGAAAGCCTGCATCTCTTCTCTTGGATGTCCTGAGACTAGGCTCCCTGTGGTCCATTGACATGTATTTCATTGTCTCAGACAAATTTCATCTCTTACCAAGGCTTTGGGGTTGACATTGTTGGTCATAGGAACTTGTCATTTTACCCTCTGCTTTTAGATCACTCCCTAATTATTTTGATTGCTCTTAAGACCCCTCTTTTGATGTAACACAGTACAGTCTCCAGTTCAAAATATCTGCTATGTCGAAATGACGTAAGCAACTTATTAAAATCATCTCAACAAGAAAAAGAAGAAGAAATGATCTAATCTCGCCCTGCAGACACTCATATCAAAATTGGAAGGAAAGAGCTTCATGTAGCGGGATTTGGAGTGTGGATTCCATCTTCATGTAGTGGGATTTGGAGTGTGGATTCCATCTTTTCTTTAGGAGGGGCAAGTTTGATGCATTTTTATCATAAAGAACAAAGACTCTTAAAACTTTCTCTTAACTAGGAAAAATTGCTGTGAACGATGACTTGGGATGGGAAATTCTGAAATGTCATTCCTTAATTGCTGTGATTCCCAACCTATAGGGAAGAAATCTGTCTCACCTGTGAATGAGCCAGTGATAACTTTTTTGTGTGTGTGTGAGTGATGGTAGCATCAACTGAGATAGCAAACTGAGAAGGAGGAACAAATTTTTAGTGAATATAGAGTTCAAATTTGGACCCTCTGAGTTCAAGGTACCCATAATGCAAGTGGTTCTATCTGGTAGATGATAGACACACAAGGATTTTATGCCATATAAATTCAAGGTACTATTTTTAATTGTTAATTTTATATGAATGCTCTTTTATAATTCAAAACTTAATTAATTTCAAACTATTAAATGATAGCCAAATCAATCATTATCAGATGAATATTATATAACAGGAATCATATAATGATTCATAAGCGATAGAGAAAATACTGCATGGGCATACATTAAGCAGGCTACTCACATCCCTGGATAAAAACACAGAGTTACTTAACAGTGTGCTATCTCTTTACATTCAAAATATCTTAAAAAAAATTTTTTTAAATGCCAAAAAACACAAAGCAAATGCAAACATTCCTATTTTGATCATTCTGTTCTACATATATAATCAGTAATTCACAATATCACATAGCTGCATATTCATAATCATGATCATTTCTTAGAACCTTTGCATCTATTCAGAAAAAAAATAAAACAAAAACAGAAAAAATATTTATATATACCATAACTCTTACTCTTCCTTTCATTGATCACTAGCATTTCAAACTAAATTTGAAATTTGTTCCCCCTATCATTTATTTTTATTCCATATGTTCTACTTGTCTGTTGACAAGGTAGATAAAAGGAGCATCAAACACAAGGTTTTCACAATCACACAGTCACATTGTGAAAGCTATATCATTATACAATCATCTTCAAGAAACATGGCTACTGGAACACAGCTCTACATTTCAGGCACTTCCCTCCAGCCTTTCCATTACATCTTGACTAATAAGGTGATATCTGCTTAATGCGTAAGAATAACCTCCAGGATAATCTCTCGACTCTATTTGGAATCTCTCAGCCATTGACACTTTGTCTCATTTCACTCTTTCCCCTTTTGGTCGAGAAGGTTTTCTCAATCCCTTGATGCTGAGTCTCAGCTTATTCTAGGATTTCTCTCCCACATTTCCAGGAAGGTCCACACCACTGGGAGTCATGTCCCACGTAGACAGGGGGAGGGTGGTGAGTTTGCTTGTTGTGTTGGCTGGAGAGAGAGGCCACATCTGAGCAAAAAAGAGGTTCTCTTGGGGGTGACTCTTAGGCCTAAATTTTAAGTAGACTTGACCTATCCTTTGTGGGGTTAAGTTTCATACGAACAAACCCCAAGACTGGGGGCTCAGCCTACAGCTTTGGTTGTCCACACTCCTTGTGAGAATATCAAGAATTCAACTTGGGGAGGTTAAATTTTGCCCCGTTCTCACCCTTCCCCAAAGGGGACTTTGCAAATACTTTCCCACTCACTGATCAAATCACTCTGGGATTCATCGGGGCATCACGCTGGACAAACCAACAAAATCTTATGTCCCAACCTATGGTGAAGAAGTCTGACTCACCTGTGAAGGAGCCAGTGATAACTTTGAACAGGTGCATTCATTGCCCACTCAGAGCTATAAATGGCTGTCTTTTCTTGAAATGAAATGTCTTATTAATCCCAGCAGAGTCACAAATTGATTTGTTGTGTGGAGTACCCTAATTTCATGGTGTCAGTGCCAAAGAAATGGGGAGAGTGTGACTCAGGATATATGGGGTCTGCTTTTATGTGCATGTTTGAATTTCCGATCCTAGTATCCACATTAGAGCTGACAGGGGGCCAGAGTTTCTAGAGCCCATAGAAACTGCTCTCGAGGTTTAACCCGTGGCTTGTTTCTACAATAGAGAAACTTGACTGTTATCCAGAGGTCTGAGGACACTCACGCTCTGAGTTTTATTCAGACCGACCAGGCCTTGCCGGCCTAGTTATATTTAAATTCATTCACCCACTGTACCTCTATTTTCCTAAGAGGACTTGATTATTCATACAAAATGAGTATCTGCCACTTATATGGAGGAGATAGATCTATTAAACTAAGAGAGCTCCTGCTGTCGTCAGAGCAGACACTTAAAGCTAAAAACCCACAAAGAGAAATACAACCCAGGGAAATACATTCAATCATGTCGAAATATTTCTCATCTACATTTAAACTTTTTCCCTTTCCTGGCTATACCGCCTTTTGCTGTCTGAATATGCAATCCTTACAAAAATGGATACAAGGTATGCTGTGGTACAGAGTTCAACTAAATGCCTGGATCTCATTTTAAATGTCTTCAGATTCCATGGGTCTCTTTTCTGGTATCAGCACTAGATTTTAATCGCCTCCTCTTCCTGTTCCCGTATGGTTATCCTTGGAACAGATCTACTCTTGCTCTCAATCTGGGTGGAGGGGCTCCATTTAGGAGCATGTAATGAGAGGGTTCACCTGTGCTTCTCTTATAGATGCGTGTGCTTTGATACATTCATTAATGCACGTTCTGTGTTTAGTCACATTTTTCTTTCTCCAGCAGTGGAGTCTAATATGCATTTATCTGGTTCACATACAGCACCTGAAATTATTTGCCCCTCTGGCTTTTCATCCTCCTCCTGCTATTTTCATGTTGCAATTCCTGCAGGTCCCTTCCTGTAGTGACACTTACGGCTAAACCCAATGTCACAATTCTCATCATCTTTATTTCCTAAATAATGCTTGTGTTGAAATGCTCTAGTACTAACATTATTTAAGAGAAAAATGCTAATTTCCAGTTAGTAAAGTCTTTTTATTTTTATGTATGATTCACTTACTTTTTAACAAAAGATCGTGATGCGTATTTTACACACACTAAAGAATAATTTGGATTTTCTTTATATTATACTTCATTAGTTACTTGTCTTTTCCAATGTATTTTACCAATGTATTTTAGTCTTTTGGAACATGTCTTGCAGTAAACCCTGGTGTTTCTCTGGGACATCTACCAAAATGTGAAATTATTTAATTGCTCCTTCCTCATCCTTTCCCCTCTTTTCCCTCCCCTTCCTCCTTCATCCCGTCTACTTCTCTTTAGTTATATGCACAAAGCAGTTTGCACATTAAGGCACAGAGTGTCTTCCATTGTAAATATTAACCTCCTGTTCTTTTTGCTCTTCTTTACAATATTATCATCATATATTTTGCAATTAAACTCTTTACTTTGAAATAATGTAGATTTATATGTAGCTGTAAGAAATCATATAGAGGTCCCAGGTATGCGTTCCCCATTTTCTCCCAATGGTGACACTATGCAAAATTAAAGTACAATATTACAACCAAAACATTGACATTGATCCAATCGAGATGTAACGCATTCCCACCACCAGAGGAATGACTCATGCTGCCTTTTTAAGGTCATACCCACCTCTTTTCTCTCCCACAAACCCTGTTAAAAACTAACCTGTTGGAAGGGCCATGGTGGCTCAGCAGGCAGAGTTCTCTCCTGCCATACCGGAGACCTGGGTTCGATTCCTGGTACCTGCCCATGTGAAAAAAAAAACAGCAGCTGGAAAAATGATAATAAAAATTGACTTAAAAAAAAACTAATCTGTTTTCAGTTCCTATAAGTTTGTCACTTCGAGGCCATTTCATAGATGGAATTATATAGTATGTAAGATTTTGAGATTGTCTTTTTCATTTAGCATAATTCACTCATTGAAAATTAAAGCTAAAATTACTCTGATATGCAGTTTCACTCAAAAATCACAAGTTTAGGAATTCATCTAACATAAAAGAGCAATATACATTGTGGCTTTCTGATGTTTTCTGACCACATGTTGGTTTGCCTCGCCACTTTTTCTAGTCAATTAAGCATGGATGTCAGTTGTCTATTTTAGGACTCTCTTTCTGTTTTATCAATCCATTTGTTTCTCTTTATTCCTATACCACACTGTTTTGATTACTGTAACTTCACAATAATTCAAGTTGTGTGAGTCCTCAATTACATTCTTTTCTTTCATAGTTTTTGGGTATTCAAGGTTCTCTACATTTCCATATGAATTTTAGAAACAACTTGTCAGTTTTTATTTCAAAAGAAAACTTTTTTTTGGATTTGGATTTGGATTGTGTTGAATCTGGTAATATTCTTTGCTGTGAAATGATGAATCACGTGAAAATCTTTATATAACACGTTTGAGGATTTAGGTAAAAGGTATGATAGCTGCAAATGCTCAGTGTAATCCTATAGCTCGAAAATGCTTAGTACAGACCAAAGTTAGAAATACTTATTATAATCTCTTCACTAAAAGCAGCTTTTATTCACCTAGAGCCTAAAGCTCTTGCTGGAATAGCTTGGTATTGATCTGATTTTAGAAGTTACTCTTTGGTCCTAGTTGACATTTCCAGACCTTCTCAGCCTTACTTGCAGAAGTGAGATAACTCCTTAAAGCAGGATGGGACAGCACAAGAAACACTATATTGTCCAGTAAATCAGTGTCTTCCTGCCCTGAAGGACCCTGGTCTGAGATGCCTGGACGGTCAGCAAAGAAAAGGAGCCATGAGTCTGTGCACATCGGAGCTGTACATCAGTGTCGAAACCCAGAGTGTAGTTAGGACCTCGACTGAGAGATCACGGAGCTGGAAAAGCAGGGCGCTTGGCCTACGGGATCACAGGAAGTGCTGATCAAACAAGAATGGAGCAGGGGAGCATTGCTCAATTCTAATGCATCCTGTGACATTACTCAATTCTTTAAAAAATTTTCTGTATTTCTTTTGACCCTTGTCCTTTCTTTGTCTTCTTGGGCTCTAAAAGCCTGAGTCCCCTTTCTCCCTTGTCTTCCTCCAATTTCTGGTGTGTGCATTCACAATAAAGCTCACTTCTCACCAAGAGATTCATTTCTCTGTTCAGTGCTCTACTGGATGGGCCCAATTATTGAAAACTGTGTTTGTTTGGTTTTTACAGTATCAAATATCTGCTTCATTGATATAATGAATAATAATAATATTATTATTATTAATTTAAAAATGATAATATTTTCCAATGAGTAATGTGGGACTTAGGACAAATTTCATTGGAAGTGGCTGATGAGTGTAGCTGTAATGAAGAGGGGGCCAAGGAGTTATTCCAATTCTGAAGCTGAAGGCATTGTTGAATGTGCCTGGTTCCATCAACAGTACCTCCTCGATGAACTAAACACTATAAATGGCAGGAACCATATTTGATAAAAACAAGGAACTCAGGGTTGGTTTCGCCCAAATTTTTAGGCCATATAGCAAGTATTGTTGAGAAAACAGAATATGACTACTGATCGGAAACAAACCCAAAGTGACAAAACCTACAGATTAATAAATGCTGTAGAATAAGATTAAGTGTTCCCTGTTCTTGCCATAAATGTCTGAAGAGCAAAGTGTCCATGGCCTGGCAGCTGTGGCAGGAATTACGAAGGAAGTGCCTCCAGGGATGGGCACCTGACACTGTTCATCAATTCTGAACCTGCCAAAGGATAGCAGAAAAGAGAACGACAGAAGAGTTTCCAAGGTGCCTGTGAATACTACATGAAACTGGAAAAAAATTAAAAATAATTTAAGAATCCATTTTACCATATTCTGAGTTTCTAGTTGCATCAGAAATGAATAAAGCCTCATAGTCTCATATCTGCTATAGCAGACAGAGATGACTGGGCGAGCCTAGGGACCAAATCAGCAAAGAAACACTAACTTTCCCCAAAAGATGCAGGATCTTGAAACTGCTTTCAAACATGAAGGAGGAAGGGTAAGCTCTCAGTCCTTCACTCCTTCCCCAGGTCAAATAACCGTAATGGAAAACCATATGATGTGCAGCTTCTAGAGACTGTCAATACACAACTCCTTGGACTAAACAACAGTTGACTATTGATAGAACCATGCTAAACAAGAGCGAACCGATGTCTTCACCATTCTCGTGGTGCCCGAAGATCTTCTTCTGGGCGCTCAGGTACAAGGTTCATACTCTGGTTTGCATCTTCCTCTTCTACTGCCAGGGGTACTGGACACCAGGTGAAGAGTCAGCTGTGGCCACACTGGCGTCCCTCCCTTTCCAGGTCCGCTGCTCACTGCAGGTTCCCAGGCCACCATCGTCTCCCTGCTGGGAAAGGTTGAAGAAGCCCCGTAGTTTTGGGGGACAAACTTTGGTTCTTCGCGGTTGCACACAGGCCTCCATTCCCTTGCTGGTTATCTGCAGGGGCTGCTCTCAAGAATTAGAGACTGGCTGCATTCCTTACCAACTGGCCCTTCCTTCTTCAAGCCAGCAACATCATGTCAAATCCTCCTAGGTCAATGGATGTCAAAAAAACTTTTCCTGTTTTAAGGGCTCATGTGATTAGATCAGTTTCTCCCAATAATATCCCTGTGTTAAAGTTAACTGTCCATGTAGCATACCCCAAACACCAGAACGGGATCTTTCTTGTCAACCATCCTGGGAATTTGGCAGGCTGTGTATATCATACGGTGGGGACCTCGGGCCATTCTAAAATTGTGTCCACACACATGGTTCTTCATTTATATTGAAATTTTGTTTCTTGTACACAGCACATGTGTTATATCATCCATAGCTCTACTCAATACACTCAGTCTTCCCTATACCATTTTACCCATAAGAAATAGAGTTAGGATAAATGTTTTAATGTCTTTGTTTAGAAGTTTTATAATTTGCTTCAATGGACTCATTTTTATCCCTTTGTTGTTCCTATTTACTCTTTTCTTTGCATGTCTGATGATGTTTATCTGGATGTCAGAATTTTAACTTTCTGGGTAATGACTTTTTAAATTCCTATAAATATACTTGAGTTTTATTTTGTGTTTCACTTTGAACAGGCTGTTGGAATGCAGTATACCAGAAATGGGTTGGCTTTTACCAATGGGGATTTAAGTTACAAGTTACAATTCTAAGGCCGTGAAAATGTCCAAATTAAGGCTACAATAAGTGGATACCTCCTCAGAGGAATGGGGATCCAGGGATTCCTCTGTCACAGGGGAAGACAAGTGGCAATGTCTGCTGGTCCTTCTCTCCAAAATGTCTCTCTGGGCATTCTCTTTCTCTCTTAGCTTTTCTGGGCTTTGAGCTCTCTCTAAAATGTCTCTCCTTTAAAGGACTCCAAGAAATGATTAAGACCCACCTTGAATGGATTAACCACCTCTCTATAGAAATAACCCAATCAAAAGGTCCTACCCAACAACAGGTCTGTCCTCACAAGACTGGATATAGGAACATAGGCTTTTCTGGAGTACGTAAAAGAAGCTCATACACACACTTTGTTGAGGAAGTGAATCACTTAGATTGATCATTTCAACACTTGCATTTAAGCTTTAAGTTGGATGAGCGCAGCTTCTTGTGTAGAGTTAATTATTTCCAACTCCTGAGGCAACACAGTTCTGAGTACTCTGTCCAACATGCCGTGAATCACGAGACTATTTTTTCTTACTATTCATGGTGGTAAAACAATCTATTCCCTTCCCTTAAAAACTCCATGGCTTGCTCCAGCTGATCTTCTTGGGTGGTTCTTTCCAAGTCTCATGTGGTTTCCTCCCATGTGCTGCTCAGTATTCAGTGAAAGCCTCAAAGACGACTCTCCACCTATCTCCCGGGCCCCCTTCCCTGTAGTCCAGTTCTCTCTCGCACTCTGCCTAGTGAACTCTAGCCACCTTGAGCTCCCTGGTGTCCCTGCTTGTCTGCTCAACTCCAGGTCACTGACAGGCTTTTTCTGGGTTCCCCCAATATCTGGGGCAAACTAGTGATTTTGTTGAGGTAGTAAACTGGGAAAATGATTAGTGCTTACCTTATCTCTTGTATCAAATGTTTGAGAGTCATTGCTGTACCCATTAAAAAATTTATTTCACATGGCAGTTTGAATTAGTCTCTGCTATTGTATGTTGTTCAAACAGGAGTCTTTCTAACAATAAAATATTGAGTAAATGAAAGTCATTCTTAGAAGACTATATGTACTATAATACACTTTAAAAATGAGGCATACAACACGACAAGCAAACTCACTGCCCTCCCCCTTTGTACATGGGACATGACTTCCAGGGGTGTAAACTTTACTGGCAATGTGGGACAGAAATCCTAGAATGAGCTGGGACTCAACATCAAGGGATTGAGAAAGACTTCTTGACCAAAAGGGGGAAGAGAGAAATGAGACGAAATAAAGTGTTAGTGGCTGAAGGATTTCAAACAGTCAAGAGGTCATCCTGGCGGTTATTCTTAGGCATTACATAGATATCCCCTTTTTAGGTTAAGGTACATTGGAAAAGCTAGAGGGAACTGCCTGAAAATGTAGAGCTGTGTTCCAGTAGCCATGTTTCTTGAAGATGATTGTATAATGATACAGCTGTCACAATGTGACTGTGTGATTGTGAAAACCTTGTGTCTGATGCTTCTGTTATCTACGGTATGGACAGACGAGTAAAACATATGGATTAAAAATAAATAAATAATGGGGGGAACAAATGTTAACATAAATTTAGTAGATTAAAATGCTAGTGATCAATAAAAGGGATTGGTAAGGGGTATAGAAAAAATAGAGGAAGCAAAGGCTAAAATATGTTGGGTAGATGGAGATATTAGCAGTCAGTGAGAGGGAGGGGTAAGGGGTATGGTATGTATGAGTTTTTTTCTTTTTTCTTTTTATTTCTTTTTCTGAATTGATGTAAATATTCCAAGAAATGATCATGGTGATGATATTGTGAGTTTTTGATTATATACCAAGAATGGAATGGTCATATGGTAAGAATGTTCACGTTTGTATGTTGTTATGCTTAAAAAAATTTTTTTTAAATGAGGCATAGGTGAGACTAAATAATATCTCTATATCCACACAATGTGAAAAGAGCTTGGAAACAAACAGGATTATAGAACAGTGATGGCGTCAAATGCTTATAAGTGGATAATTGAGAGTGTACTCCTTTTAACTCTAATGATCCTACAGACAAATGTGCTCAGTTCGAGCTGTACATATCATGGCCTATTTACCAGTAAAGAAGGGCCCTGCTCTGTACATGGGTAAAGAGAAAATACAGTAGGAGGTGCCCCTATGTATTATGTAACAATAAAGGCCTCCTGGATAAAAAAGGGGAGGGAAGCCACTGCCAGTGGCTGATACCAGCCTGTGCTTTCAGTTCTTCCATTGAATCAGTCTAGCATTTATAAGCCCTTTCTCTGATAAGCTGCTGGTGGGAAAGTGCAATCCTGATTGCACTGGCCATTGAAACTCAGAATAATATTTCTCTAGGCTGATTCTGACTGACGTATTATCACTTTCTATAGATTTATCTGAAATGGAATGTCAGTAATATCTCCATACCAAGGTCATATTGGATATGAATGAGGCATCCAAATATCTCAGAGGATCTCATAAGGTATAGCCTTGGGAAATTATCATAGAGTGATTGGATATGTCTGTCCATACTGCAGATAAAAAAAAAATCAAGTTAGTCATTCCATTTTGATTCCCACTCACTTTCTTGAATACGATGCATTCACTCCTATTATTCATATCTTTCACCCTTGGATAAGCAAGAATATCTTTCATTTTTTTTTAAGTCAGAAACTGTGTAGGGTGATAACTTCTTGGTCTGCCACAGTATATGACATACACATATGTATATATGTGTGTGTGTGTATTAATATAATCCGTTTACATATCAAACAGTCTCTGTCTCTTTTGGTGCAGTCTGGTATCACATTTGCCAATATATGTCTTTAAAAAACTATTGTTGACTTCTTATATTTTTATTTCAGTCTAGTATATTCATATACACAAAGTTCAGTTCAAAGTCACATTAACAATTCAGCTTTTGAGCTTTGTCTTTCTCTATGCCTCATATGAAACTGGAAACCGTGTAGCTTATTGGACAAATTGGTTTAATCAGTTAATCCAATGATTAAACTTCAACATGTTCATGAATGATGATGATTGCCATGAGAATCCAAAGGGCATAACAATCATCAGATAGCTTTTGATTGTACAGGGTGCAAGTTACAACAGCAGGTATTTCCCTTCATAGGAGAAATTCTGAAATTCTACAGATTGCTTCTCAAAGTTGTCAGGATTCTGAAATTTACAGGGAGATATTCACGATCTGCTAAAATGCATATATCTTTCCAAATCTTAGTGTGATGGTAATTTAATGTGTCACCATGCTTCTGGATTCAGTTATTTGATCAAGCAAGCACTGGCTTGATTGTTACTGAGAGAATATTTCATAGATGAATTTGCATCATTTTCATGTTATTGCTCCTACATATGATGGTATTTACAATCAACAAAGGGGGTTGACTTCAACAATGAGGGAAATCTCTTCATCCAATGAGTAGAAGATGTTAAAATGGTAAAAGGTAAACTATTAGCCCCGTGTCAGGAAAAAAGCAAGCTGCTTCTGGCATTTTTAATTAATAAAGGAAACCATGTCAGATCAAATAACTCCCTTTTAGGGGCCAGTGGCTGCATTAATAGGCTTCATTTTGAGACCACTTATGAAAGAGCAGCTAGATCAATGGTGTGATTGCCTATTGTTCATTTAAGATTCATGTCTCTTCTTTGCTGGGCAATGGGATAGGATATGATTTAATACTCTTTTATTTTTCAAAACTTTATTAGTATGAAAAGTATTGTTTTGTTCGCCAGGATTGACATGCCACATGAGGTTTACTCTTTTGGTAGGAAAGTAGCCTCCACGTGTCTCTTTCGATGTGAGACCCCTCACTACAAGGATAAGGGAACTAATAAGAGTATTTTGAAAAATTTCCAGTATATATCTCAGAACTTTGCATCCAGGAACTGAGGAGAGTCTTCTAGAGCAGCTAGTAAATAGCCAGGAACTGTCTAGGACAACTGTATGGGGGACATCCGTGGCTGGACACACTCCACACACCAGTTTGGAACGGGAGGAAGGGCTGAGATCACAGTACATACTGTAAGCAAAGCCCCCAGACTCTGGAGGCTGGCACCCCTCTCCTGCTGACATGGCAGCTATTGGAGAAACTTTCCCTAGGGAAAAAGAAGCAGTCTCTGCTGGAAGCAAGGGAAGGCAGCTCAGCCTAGCTCATATACACTTTTCTTTAACAAATTTGTACTGCTGAATACAAGCTCCAAGCACAGATAAACTTAGAGCAAGCAAGAAAGGAATCCTGAAGTGTCTCCTGGCAGAAAAGAGGTGGAACTGACCAAAAAAAAAAAAAAATAGGCTTTTGGATTCAGCTGACTTCAGAATATTGGAAAAGGGTTGTACCCCCAAGTAAAGGTACACATAGAGCCAAGTATAAACTCTGGGCTTTATTTTTAATTATTTTTATTTTTATTTTTTTATTAATTAAAAAAAAAGAAAAGAAATTAACACAACATTTAGAAATCATTCCATTCTACATATGCACTCAGTAATTCTTAGTATCATCACAGATGTATGATCATCATTTCTTAGTACATTTGCATCGATTTAGGAAAAGAACTAGCAAAATAGCAGAAAAAGATATAGAATGTTAATATAGAGAAGAAAATTAAAATAATAATAATAATAAAAATATATATATAAAAAGGAAAAAGAAAAAACAAAAACAAAAGATACAAACAAACAAACAAATAAAAAACTATAGTTCAGGTGCAGCTTCATTCAGTGTTTTAACATAGTTACATTACAATTAGGTATTATTGTGCTGTCTATTTTTGAGTTTTTGTATCTAGTCCTGTTGCACAGTCTGTATCCCTTCAGCTCCAATTACCCATTATCTTACCCTGTTTCTAACTCCTGCTGGTCTCTGTTACCAATGATATATTCCAAGTTGATTCTCGAATGTCGGTTCACATCAGTGGGACCATACAGTATTTGTCCTTTAGTTTTTGGCTAGACTCACTCAGCATAATGTTCTCTAGGTCCATCCATGTTATTACATGCTTCATAAGTTTAGTCTGTCTTAAAGCTGCATAATATTCCATCGTAGGTATACACCACAGTTTGTTTAGCCACTCGTCTGTTGATGGACATTTTGGCTGTTTCCATCTCTTTGCAATTGTAAATAATGCTGCTATAAACACTGGTGTGCAAATGTCCGTCTGTGTCTCTGCCCTTAAGTCCTTTGAGTAGATACTCAGCAGTGGTACCACTGGGTCATAATCCATTCTGCCAGTCTATGTCTTTTGATTGGGGAATTCAGTCCATTAACTTTTAGTGTTATTACTGTTTGGATAATATTTTCCTCTACCATTTTGGCTTTTGTATTATATATATTATATCTGGTTTTCCTTCTTTCTACACTTTACTCCATACCTCTCTCTTCTGTCTTTTCGTATCTGACTCTAGTGCTCCCTTTAGTATTTCTTGCAGAGCTGGTCTCTTGGTCACAAATTCTCTCAGTGACTTTTTGTCTATAAATGTTTTAATTTCTCCTTCATTTTTGAAGGATAATTTTGCTGGATATAGAAGTCTTGGTTGGCAATTTTTCTCTTTTAGTAATTTAAATATATCATCCCACTGTCTTCTAGCTTCCATGGTTTCTGCTGAGAAATCTACACATAGTCTTATTGGGTTTCCCTTGTATGTGACAGATTGTTTTTCTCTTGCTGCTTTCAAGATCCTCTCTTTCTCTTTGACCTCTGACATTCTAACTAGTAAGTGTCTTGGAGAACGCCTATTTGGGTCTAATCTCTTTGGGGTGCGCTGCACTTCTTGGATCTGTAATTTTAGGTCTTTCATAAGAGTTGGGAAATTTTCAGTGATAATTTCTTCCATTAGTTTTTCTCCTCCTTTTCCCTTCTCTTCTCGTTCTGGGATACCCACAACACGTATATTTGTGCGCTTCATATTGTCATTCAGTTCCCTGATCCCCTGTTCAAATTTTTCCATTCTTTTCCCTATAGTTTCTGTTTCTTTTTGGAATTCAGATGTTCCATCCTCCAGTTCACTAATTGTAGCTTCTGTCTCTTTAGATCTACCATTGTAGGTATCCATTGTTTTTTCCATCTTTTCTACTTTGTCCTTCACTCCCATAAGTTCTGTGATTTGTATTTTCAGATTTTCTATTTCTTCTTTTTGTTCAGCCCATGTCTTCTTCATGTCCTCCCTCAATTTATTGATTTGGTTTTTGAAGAGTTTTTCCATTTCTGTTCGTATATTCAGCATTAGTTGTCTCAGCTCCTGTATCTCATTTGAATTATTGGTTTGCTCCTTTGACTGGGCCATATCTTCGATTTTCCGAGCGTGATCCGTTATTTTCTGCTGGTGTCTGGGCATTTGATCAGATTTCCCTGGGTGTGGGACCTGGCTGGTTGAAAGGTTTTTCTGTGAAATCTCTGGGCTCTGTTTTTCTTTTCCTGCCCAGTAGGTGGCGCTCGTGGCGCTCGTCTGTCTGTGGGTCCCACCAGTAAAAGATGCTGTGGCTCCTTTAACTTGCCAATCCAAATCTCGCAGTCGGCCTGGGAAACCGCGCGTGGAGGGGGGGTTGCCGGCCGCCGCGGGTTGGGGGAGTGCCGGTCCAAATTGCCCAGCTGGCCCGAGACGCCAAGCGTGGTGGGAGGGCCCCGCTATCCAACGTTCCCAGTCAGACTGGGGAGCCACGTGCGTGGAGGGGACCCCAGTCGCCAGCTGCCCTGGCCGGGAAAACGTGCACCCCTTGGGTATCTCACCGCAGCGGATTCTCCCTGCCCGTTCAGCCGTTCCAGAATGGGGTATGCTGTCTTTTTGGGCTCTCTCGTGGCTCCGGGAGCTGTTTCGTATTGTTTCTGTTTCTTTAGTTGCTGTTCTGGAGGAAGAACTAAGACCCGCGCGTCTTACTAAGCCGCCATCTTCTCCGGAAGTCTCAACTCTGGGCTTTTGAGAGGTGAATGGTGAGGCTTGGAGACTGACTCTAAAAAGGAATTTAAGAAAAAGAAAAACTCTTCTAAGTAGCTCATTAGGGAAAGCCTCAGGCATTTTCAATTGTCAGAGATGACCTAGCAAGGGTGGAGTTAAGGCTGAGAAACAAAGTAAGGAGTCAAGTGAAGGAGATAATTCCCTAAAGGGTGTATCTTTCCCAAGAAAAGGGGGCAGAGCCAGCTTGAGTGGTGGCCCTCAACCAGAGGATTCAGACTTCAGGGGCCGGAAAACAGAAGCAGTCTAATGCACCTTCTACCACAACGTCTGTCTCAAACCTTCCCCTGGAAGGTGCGGTCTGCTTAGAATTATGGGCACCACACCACTTTACTTGGATGGGCAGCTCCAGGGTGACAAGGGCCACCTGTGGGGAGGATGGGAGGAGCAGATCATCGAGAGGCTTCACAGGAAATCTGACCACCGCTGGGTCTCACCCTCAGTTAAACCTGATACTGGTTACACCCACCTCCGGAGACCTGGGCCTGTCTTGTCTTGGAAAATCTGGTTGTGGAGGCCTTCCTGAAAAAGAAAGGTTTCATTTAGGCAGGGCAAGAACCAGAAAAACGAGAGCTGAAAAATTATCACCAGTTAAAGAAAAACTATGCTAGAGGTCTATACTGAGTTGAACTGAACATCAAAGAACAGATTCAGAATAGAGCCCCAACAAGTAAAACCCCAGGTAAAAGAATGAAAACAATGTCCATAATAAACAAATCAAGGAAATCAGATGCTGTGACACCAACAAAAAACTATCAGTCAGACTAGGAGAAACAAATACATGGCCCAGTTAAAGGAAAAAATTAAACTTCAAATGAGATATAGGTGTTGGAACAACTAATTAATGTTCAAACAAACATGCTAAACAAGTCAAAAGTCAAATCAATGACTTGAGGGAAGTTATGGCAAAAAGAAATGAAGGATATAAAAAAGAAGACATTGGGTGACCATAAAGAAGAACTTGAAAGTTTGAAAAAACAAATGGCAGAACTTATGGGAATTAAAGGCACAATAGAAGAGGTGACAACCACAATGAAGACTTACAACAGCAGATGTAAAGAGCTAAAAGGCAGGATTAGTGACCTAGAGGACAGAACATCTGAAATCCTACACACAAGAGAACAGATAAGAAAAAGAATGGAAAAATATGAGCAGAATCTCAGGGAATTAAATGACAATATAAAGTGCAGGAATATACATTTTATGGGTGTCCCAGAATGAGAAGAGAAGGGGCAATGGGCAGAAAAAATATTTTAGGAAATAATCACTGAAAATTTCATGTCCCTTATGAAAGACAAAATTACAGATTCAAGAGGCATGGCATACCCAAAAGACAATAGATCCACATAGTTCTACTCCAAGACACTTGCTAATCAGATTGTCAAATGTCAAAGACAATGAGAGAACTCTAGAATCAACAAGAGAAAAGTGATCCATCACACTTAAGGGAAACTGGATACTTGCAGATCTCTCAGTGGAAATCAGGGAGGAGAAAAGGCAGTGGTATGATATTCTTAAGATTCTGAAGGACAAATACTACCCATCAAGAATCCTATACTCAGAAAAACTGCTCATCAAAAATGAGGGAGAGTTTAAAATACTTTTAGACAAACAGAAACTGAGCGAGTTGGTAACTATGAGACCTGCTCCACAGACATACCAAAGGGAGCACTACAGGCAGATAGGAAAAGACAGGAGAAAGATGTCTGCAGAATAGTGTAGAAATGAAGACTATCAGAGTGAAAAGGAGGAAATAAAATCTGACCTATAAAATGCGAAAGACAAAATGGTAGAAAAAAGTACTGCCTTTACAGTAATAACATTAAATGTTAAGGGATTAAACTCCCCAGTCAAAAGACATAGACTGGCAGAATGGAATAAAAACAAGACCCATCGGGTTCCAGGAAGATGGCAGAATAGGATCCGTCAAGGAACAGCTAGAGGAGGGATGGAACGGTGACTGAGTTGGCGATTCCAGCGTGTGAGTGACCTGGGAGAGTCTTCTGCACCACACAGGAAGACCCTGGTTGCAAGAGCTGAGAACCAAGAAGTAGAGAACTGGAGCCCATCAGCTGGTGCAAACAGCTTAATACAGAAGTACGGAGCCCTCAGGAGTGCATGGGCTGGAAGACAGGTACTAGGAAGTAAGCCAAATAGCATTCCTTGAATGCGCTGCCCTTTCTGGCACAGCCCAGTGACCCACAACTGACCCCACACCCCACAACCCATGCACCCGAAACCCGGCACTGCCAATCCTCCTCATGTTCCAAGCACCCCCACCTCGCCAACCCCTCACACGCATACCCGCCCCACACCCCAACCCCAAGTGCACACACATCTGCGCCAGCCCAACCCACGTCTCCTGCAAAAGTGCAGTCTTGACCTGCCCCTCCTGAGCCCTACCTCCCCATCCCCATCCCTGACCCTGCAGGCAATCAGCAGCACGTAAAGGCTGCAGGCGCTTACCTCCATACCCAGGCTGCACCTGCCCCCAGCCCATACAGTTGTGCAACCCCACCACACCCTCCTTGAGCTCTGCAAACGTGTACATCAGTCTGTGGTCCTCCCAGATCTGCACATGCACACGGCCTCCAGTCACGCCCTCCAGCTCTGGGCAAGCGCTGACCTGCACAGCCAGGCCACATCCACCCCCAGCCCATGCAGACACATGGCCAACCCGCTGCCCTGAGCTCCACACATGTGCACAAAGGATAAATATTCCTTTTTAGCTTCTAGTGTACTAGCAAAGCTAGAAGGGAATGCCTGGAACTGTTGCACTGTAGTCCAGTAAACTTGATTCTTGATGATGATTGTATAAATATAGCTTATATTTATATGTGACTGTGTGATAGTGAAAACCTTGTCACTGGCCCTCCCTTTATCCAGTGTATGGTCAGATAAGTAATAAAATGAAGACAAATAAATATACAAATAGGGAGTATAACTGTATGGGATGTTTGGGGTGGTTTTTTTTTTTTTAATTTTTCTTGGAGTAATAAAAATGTTCTAAAATTGATTGTGGTAAAGAATGCACAACTAAACGATGACACTGAAAGCCATTGATTGTATACTTTGTATGAATTATTTGATGTGTGAATATAGATCAATAAAAATGCATTAAAAAAAAAAGGCTGAGTGGTACCTGACTCTGTGTGCCATTTTTCTTGTGGCACAGCCTTTTTCAGTGTTCTGAGTCCTGCCACCTCCATAGGTTTCTGTTTTCCTCATCTACCCCAGCTTCTCGCTGCCAGGGAGAGACCTCCGACTTTCTTTCCTGCTTTTTTGTATACTTGTGTATTGACCTGTGCTCAGAGCTTGTATTCAGCAGTCAGAGTGTGTTCATAAAATCTGCAGTTGGAGCAGGGTTGAGCTCTCCTTTCCATGCTCCTAGTAGAAAACAGAAAACATGTTTTCTGTTTCCCACCTGAGAGAGACTTCAAATCAGCCTGCTGTGCCAGCGAGGGAGGGGCACCAGCCTCCACAGTGTGGAGGAATTTACTTGCAGTTCTGTGCTGTGATCTCAGCCCTCCCACCCACTCCAGGCTGGTGTGAAATGTGTGTCTGGTCCTGGACATCCCCCAAACAGTTGTTCCCAGAACACAAGCTTCTCTGAAGGAAAGCTGCTGACATCTGGGACACCTCTCACTTGTGAAGGCACATGGCTGGCATCTTTTGGTCCTTCTCTCCTGGGTTTTGTTGCTTTCAGCTTTTGGCTTCGGTTTCTTTCTCTCTCAGCTTCTGGGGGTATGCCCTTGACTTAGAAGCTCTCTGGAGCTTCTCTCCATAATAGCGTTTTATTGTTTATATGTGTTGCCAAATATTTTCCCTCCCACTCTGAGGCTTTCTTCTTTTCTTTCATAATATCTACAGAATTTTTAGTTCTATTATAGTCTAATTTATCAATGATTTCATTTATTCTAAGAGCTTTTTGTTTAATTTTAAAAATTAGTGTATTGTAGGATTATAAAGGTTTTCTTCTATATTTTATTCTATGTTTTATCTTTCACCTTTAAGCTTACTACTCTTCTAGAAATGATTTTTTAACATAGAAGAAATCTGATTATTTGGCAAATACTCTTTTTTATTTATTTATTTATTGGCAAGTACTCTTTGCATATATGGTCTTTTCACAATTCTCTGTAGTACTGCTTTAGAGATTTATTAATTATACTTATATAGGTTGTTCTAAAAATGTTTAAGCTTTTCCTTTGTATAGTATTAAGTTCTTTGTCTACCTATGACCATTAAAACCCAGTAGAAATTGTGCAGCTCTCTGCAAATCTTATGCCTAGTAAAGCATTATCAAATTTTTACTTTCCTAAGTTTTTTACTGCTTTATTTGTTCAGACTTGAGGAATAACAAACAACAATATCATCACTTGATCATTGCATGATAGAGTAACAACGTATGTGTTCTGAGAAAATGATCAATATAATCAGGAGTGGACTGTTAGGTTTAAAATCTGCATGAGGGGATTAAGGCTTCTGGTTCAGTTATGACAGGTGGGTTTTTTCTGGGCAGGTATATTTACAAGGACAATCTGTCTGTCTCTGCTTTTTTTTCCCCTATACTCTCATGGTGGTCTGAATTATGTATCCTTCAAAACAGAGGTTCTTGATCTTAATCCACTTTCCTATGGGTGTGAACCAATTATAAATGGACCCTTGAAGATGCTGTTTCTCGCTCAGGCGTGGCCAACTGTGGCTAACCAGGGCCTGGCTCCCCTCCACACTGAGGTAGCTGCCTACAGGGGCAGGGACAGAAGCTGGAAGCCATCAGACCTCTTCTGGGGGAGGGGAGAGGATGTAAGGTGGACGCATAGACAAAACATTAAAAGTCGCCTCCCGGATCCCTGTTGATAGCAAACCTCCAGACCCCTGTGTCATGAGGCCTTGGGGAACCTCGATGTCTTTGCTCTAGACCCTTATAGGCTGTCCCACGCACTCCCTGCCATTTCGTGGAGCACTGGGCTCACTGTCAGATGGACGTGAGTCTAAATGAAGAGGACATACTGCACAGTAACCCCCATGGGCAAAATATGAAAGAGATAAAGGACATTTTAAGGGGGCCTGGAGTGAAACGTGCCATTTGTGCTGTGGCTTTTGAAGGTTCTGAAACTGAAGTTTCTACTGCAAGAAAGAAAGACACAGTATTGCATACTGCCCCGAACGATTACTCTGGGTCTGTCTCTCATGTCTATCCTAAGCCGGCTGGTAAGACAGCCCATTTCCCTGGCTGCTCAGGTTATTGCTGACCTCAGAGAGTTCAGAGAGGCTGCAGAAAAAAGGAACAAGAGTAAGGGCAGTGGAAAAGGCTACCTGTAAGCACGATGGTCATAATTTGTTTCCCACAAGCAGATGTGGGTGGATCTTATTTCTGCAGGCACAGAGACAGAGGATATATAGATAAGCAACCTAACGTTGTCCTGGTAAAACTATGGAACAAATGACTAAAGTGAGCTCCCAAGCTTCCAAGGGAGAAAGGAAATCAGGAGAGAAACTGCCGTTTGGAGCCCCAGCACAGGAGCCCTCCACTCTTCTGGAAGATGCTTGGTAATCCTCTTTCCCTCTTCCATAGGGGGAGGTCAAGATTCCCAGATGCAAACAACAGCCAGGGAATTAACCATCTGCTAGTCCCCTGCAAACCAACCGTCAGTGCTAGTAGATGCGTGTGCCCGTTTGAATCCGTTGTGTACTCCAGAAAAGCCATGTTCTTTAATCCTCATTCAGTATTGCTGGGTGGGAGCTTTTTGATTGTTCCCAAGGAGACGTGACCCACCCAGTTGTGGGTGGTTGCTTTTGATGAGATGGTTTCCATGGAGATGTGCCTCCACCCATTCAAGGTGGGGTTGCTTACTGGAGCCCTTTAAGAGAGAACTATTTTGGAAAAAGCACAGAGCCCACGCAGTCACAGACCTTTGGAGACACAGCAGGAAAATGCCCCTGGGAAGTCTTATGAAATGAGGAGAGAAAGCTAGCAGACAATGCCCTGTACCTTCCCAGCTGAGAGAGAAACCCCAAACCTCACTTGCCCTTTCTTTGGAGTTTAGGTATCTTTCTCTGCAACCTTCTCGACCAAAAGGGGGAAGAGAGAAATGAGACAAAAATAAAAGTGTCAGTGGCTGAGAGATTCCAAACAGAGTCGAGAGGTTATCCTGGAGGTTATTCTTATGCATTAAGTAGATATCACCTTGTTAGTCAAGATGTAGTGGAGAGGCTGGAGGGAAGTGCCTGAAAATGTAGAGCTGTGTTCCAGTAGCCATGTTTCTTGAAGATGATTGAATAATGATACAGCTTTCACAATGTGACTGTGTGATTCTGCAAACCTTGTGTCTGATGCTCCTTTTACATCCTTGACAAGCACCTTGTCAACAGATGAGTAAAACATATGGAATAAAAATAAATAATAGGGGGAATAAATGTTAAAATAAATTTAGATTGAAATGCTAGTGATCAATGAAAGGGAAGGGTAAGGGGTATGATATGTATGAATTTTTTCTGTTATCTTTTTATTTCTTTTACTGAATTGATGCAAATATTCTAAGAAATGATCATGATGATGTATATGTAGCTATGTGATGATATTGTGAATTACTGATTATATATGTAGAATGGAAGGATCAAGAGTTAAGAATGCTTGCATTTGTTTTTGTTATATATTTTTTAAATTTTTAAAAATTAATTTAAAAAATAACCAAATTAAAATGCAAGAAAAAGAAGAAAAAGAAATCTTTCTCTGGGTACCGTAATTTGGACATTTTCATGGCCTTAGAACTGTAAACTTGCAACTTAATAAATTCCCTATTTAAAAGCCATTCCACTTCTGATATTGCATTCTGGCAACTTACAAACTAAAACAATGTGGGAGCCAAATGCACCTTAATCTATGGGAATGTAGCCTGATTCTATGGGTCAGTACTGGCTATAGTTAGTTATGGCGGAAAAATTACCCAAGCAGTGTGGCACAATCTAACTTTACACATTGGGAGATTGCCCCCCGCCCCCAGTGGATACAGCGTATATTTCCCCTATACTGGAACACATTTTAAGAATTGATGCTCTGGAATGCCATACTGCAGACACTATAGGGGAATTCTGCCTCTGTTGTAGAATGATCAAAGTGGTCTTAAAAGGGCAGGCAAAGTGGTCCCCTGTAAAAGTACCCCCACCTCAGAGGATCATGGCTACAAAACAATATAAACTTCCAGGCGAGCACCAAGAAATCTCAGCCATTATCAAAGAGTTGGCTCCAGCGGGGGTAAATTCCCATCGCCCTGTATGGCTAGTATGAGAGTCTGATGGGACGTGGTGTGTGATGGTAGATTATCAAGAGTTAAACAAAGTATCATGACCGTTGTGTGCCGCAGTCCTGCTCATCACTGGCTTATTACTAGAGATTAGTACCTAATTGTGTCAGTATCATTTTGTGTTGGATCTTGCTAATGCTTTCCTTAGTATTTCCCTAGGAAAATCAAGCCAGCTTGCATTCACCTTCACTTAGGGAGGTCAATGATGAACTTTTACTGTGCTTCTCCAAGGATGTGAACATAGCCTGACCATCTGCTATGGTCTCATGGCACAGAATGTGAATGGGTGGGAAAGTCCCACACGCATAACTCTATTTCACTATATTGATGCTGTCATGTTAATTAGTAAGTATCTTTCAGAATTGAAAGAAGCCCCAGGCTCATTGTTATCTCACCTTGAGAGCTGAGGATGGGCAGTCAATTTTGACAGGTTGCAAAGCCCAGGCTGCTCTATCAAATTCTTGGGAGTTGTATGGTTGGGTGGGTCAAAAACTATACCTTCTGCTGTAATTGATAAGGTAAAATGTTTCCATATGCTGCAAACACCAAAACAACTGTGGCTTTCTTGGGGTTGTTGGGATACTGGAGATCTTTTTTTCCTCACATAGCCCAAATGTTAAAACCTTTATATTTGTTTATTAGGAAAAGCCATCCCTGGGACTGAGATACCTCCCAACAATGTGCTTTTGAAAAGGCAAAAGGTCAATACCATAGGCACAAACATTGAGGGTCATAAATCCAGACCCACCTTGTGAGTTGGATGTAGCACCCACGGATACTGGCTTTTGGTGGGGTCTGTGGCAGAGGAAATATTTTAAATGAATTCCTTTGGCTTCTGCTTACAATAATGGAAAGAGGCAGAACCGAGAAGCAGCCCCCTGGAAAAGCAATTGTGTGCTGCATATAATGCCTTATTGCAAGTGGAAGGACTGATTCAAAGATACCCAGTCACCTTGAAATCTGGCATACCTTTTCAGGGGTGGATAACTTCATAGCTTCAAAGCTATGCTCTGACAGTGCCCGGCTGAGCACATTGACCAAATGGGAAGCCTACCTGCTACAGAATAATATTTTCACTGCCAGCCCTTTGGGTTCAGAAATGCAAGAAATGTCCAACATAGAATATTCAACAGCTAAAGTTGCTGCACCTGAAATAGCTCCTGAAATGTCCAATAGAAATGTTCTATAGAAATGTCCTATAGAAGCACAGGTACCATTCCCAAGTTTGCTTGATGCACTGATGGATCAGCAAGTAGGCAGCCTCCCACATGGACAGCTGTGGCCTTACAAACCCAGTACTGATACTAAATGTGGGAGACTGGTGCCAAGTCAATCAATGGGCTGTGGTAGGCACAGTATAAGTGGTAATAGTGCCTGAACCAGGAGACACACTATCTGTATCAACAGCTGGACTGTTTACAAAGGGCTTACAATCTGGATGGCAATGTGGAACCTGGAATAATGAACAATCATAATCACTCCCTAGGGGGGCAGTAATTGTGGAAAGACATCTGGGATGCCTGTCAATGAAGATAGGTAACTGTCTATCATGTACCTGCCCACACTCCCAAAGTGTTACCCAGGAATGTGAAAGCAAATGCACCTACATGGGCTCAGAGCTGCACAGCCGAAACCAGAGAAGCAGTGGAATGGCTTCATCAGAAAAGCAGAGCACTGACTTCCATTTGCTGGATGTCCACCATCAGGAAAGATCTTTGCTTGTTCATAAGTCCCAATAAACCCATACCTAACTCCCTGCTTAGAGTTTTCTTGGTCTTGGGGCAGCACTGGGTTGCAACACCAACTAAGTCAGGGTGGGTCTTAATCTGCTTTACTGGAGGCCTTAAAAAGAGAACACAGAACTCAAAGAAGTTAGTAAAGCCACAAGGAGTGTCATGGTTAGGGACAGGTGTCAACTTGGCCAAGTTGTGGTACCTGTTCATCTGATTGGGCAAGCGCTGGCCTGTCTGTTGCAATGAGGACATTTCATAGGATTAGGTCATGATCACGTCAGCCACATCCACAGCTGATTCCATTTGTAATCAGCCAAAGGGGAGTGTCTTCTGCAATTAGTGATGCTAAATCCAATCATGGGAAGCCTTTTAAGGAGGACTCAGAGAAGACAGATTGCATTCCTGCTTTGGCTGGTGAGCCTCTCCTGTGGAGTTCATCCAGGCCATCCATCGGAGTCATTGGCTTCGCAGCCTGCCCGGTGGGTTTTGGACTCTGCGTTCCTACGGTCATGTGAGACACTTTCATAAATTTTATATTTGCAAGTGTTCCCTGTTGATTCTGTTTATCTAGAGAACCCTAACTAATACAAGGAGGAACCAGAATCAGCTGTCACACACAAAAAAGAAAGATCAGACAAGGAGAGAGAGAGATAGAACCATGACCACAGGATGGGATGCAAATAGGCAAGTCAAGGAACCCAAGGGATTGCCAGCAGCTAGCATCACAACACTATGCATTCTGAGAGAAAGCAAACCTTGCTGATGTCTTAATTTTTGACACTTTGCCTCAAACCCTTGAGACAATAAATGTTTTTTGTTGAAGGCAAAACCAGTTTGCAGGATTTGTAACAGCAGCTCTGACAAACTAAGACACATCCCTTGTTGGTTTATCAAGTATTTTAAGTCCCCATGAATATAAAACCAATTGCATTCCTTATGTTCTTTCTAAACATTCTCTTTTCTCCTGTGATGTCTTCAGATGTACTTGCTAAGACTCACTCTATAAATTATGAATTATTCCCTGCGTCCCTTCCCCTGATCATTCCCTGCTATTGTGGACCTTTTCTGCAAATATTTTAATTGCCTCTCTGGTCTATTTGATATCACCCTACTGTTTTCTATAATGGGGACATCAAGTCTGCACCTTCCTAGAAGAGATGAAACCCCAGATACATATGTGCATATTTTGGTGGTGTGTCTTTATTCTGATGATTTCAAACACCCGAAGTAATTTCTTTTTACATACCATTGTTTCTTCTTTTTTCATTAGAAATGTTTTGTAATTACAGAACAATAAACTATAAAATACAGAATTCTCATACCCCACCTCCAAAACCTTGCATTAGTGGGGAACATTTGTTAAAATTGACAATAGAGCATTTTTATAATTACACTATTCACTAGAATTGGGTCCACTCTTTGTGTGGTGGAGTTTCAGGGGTTTTCTAAAAAAAAGTTTATTCTGCTATCATATACACAATCTAACATTGCCCCTTTTAATCACATCCAGATATATATTTCAGTGCTGTTCATTGTAGTCACCATGTTGCACTACCATCACCACCCATCCATTACAGATTTTTTCCATCATTCCAAGTAGGAACCCGTAGATTTTAAGCATTAACTTCCCCTTCTCTGTCCCCTGGTAGCTCATATTCTAGACTCTGGCTCTATGGGTTTTCCTATTCTGATTTCTTCAAATCAGCAAGAAGATAAAATATCAGTCCTTTTGTGTCTAGCTTATTTTACTCAACATGATGTCTTCAAGGACACGTAGTGTCCCATGTGTCAACACTTAATTTCTTTTTATGGTTTAATAATATTCCATTAATGTTATACTATTTAAGTTGTAAGATATCAAGTTAAAGAATGAATGTTGCCCAAGGATTTGCGCCCTATTCTGGAGAGATTTAATGTGTTTCCAGTTATATGCAGGAAAGTTGAGTATTGTTAGGTAAAAGGAAAAATGTGTGTTTTATTGTTTTTATTTGGAAATTGGGTATGGTTTAAGGTGATATATATAGCTGCCAAGTTGACAAGGGGTGGACTGTCATGGTCAGGGTTATGTGTCAACTTGGCCAGGTGGTGGTACCTGTTTGTCTGGTTGGGCAAGTGCTGGTCTGTCTGTTGCAATGAGGACATTTCATAGAATTAGATCATGATCACATCAGCTGCATCCACAGCTGATTCCATTTGTAATCAGCCAAAGGGGAGTGTCTTCTGCAATGAGTGATGCTTAATCTAATCACGGGAAGCCTTTTAAGGAGGATTCAGAAGAGACAGGCTCTCTTCCTGCTTCAGCTGGTGAGCCTCTCCTGTGGAATATGTCCAGACCTTCCATTGGAGTTGTCGGCTTCACAGCCTGCCCTACGGATTTTGAACTCTGCATTCCCGCGGTCACGTGAGACACTTTTATAAATTTTATATTTGCGAGTGTTCCCTATTGATTTTGTTTCTCTAGAGAACCCTAACTAATATATATGTATATACCACATTTTATTCATCAACTCATCAATTGATTGACAGTTGGGTTGCATTCATCTTCTATCAAATGTGAATGGTGATGCTATGAACATAGTTCCTTCTTAAAATACGTTTTTTTTATTTTTATAAATACCATATATCATTCCATCCTATGCCCTCTCATATATTGTTTTATTCAGTGTGAGTTGGGAGAGGAGCAGGATGGGCCCCCTTACAGTACCGATGACTTTTTTTAGTTGAACAAGTTGGGTTTACTGTTCATTGCAAGGAGGGAAAACACACAGCATGGAGAGACATAGGGAATCTCATGAAGAGGGCTTTAGAAAGGACTTACAGGATTGATGTTCATGATAAATGAGATTTAAGAGAATTCATGGACGTGATGTACTGCTTTGTGTGGGGCACTGTCAAGAAGTGGAGGTGGGGGATGGGAAGGTGGGAGCTGGCGAAGCGTAGGGCTACACTGGGGTCTTTTTTTTTTTAACAATTTTATCATGAAATATAACATATATACAGAGGACAGAAAGACATATACACTAACATATATATACAAAGTACCCTTCAACAAGTAGCTGCAGAACAGATTTCAGAGTTTGTTGTGGGTTACCCATTCCATTATTTCAGATTTTCCCTTCTTGCTGCTCCAAAACACAGGAGGCTAGAATATCAATATAGTAATTCAATAGTCATAATCATTTGTTAAATCCTATTTTCTCTGTTCTAACTCCTCTTCCTCTTTTAATCCTTCTCTCGATATATAGGGATCATAAGGCAATGCTCATTGTTTTAGTTTTTTAATCTGCTGGAAAGCAATATACCAGAAATGGAATGGGTTTTTAAAAGGGAATTTATTAAGCTGCAAGTTTACAGTTCTAAGGCCATGAAGGTTTCAATTAAAGCAATAACAAGAGGTTACCTTCACTCAAGAAAGGACGATACCATTTAGAACACCTCTGTCAGCTGGGACGGCACGTGGCAATGTCTGCTACCTTTCTCTCCTCATTTGAAAAGGTTTTCCCAGGGAAGTTTTCCTTCTGCATCTCCAAAGGTCTCTGGCTGTGTGTGCTCTAAAGCTTTTTCCAAAATGATTCCCTCTTAAAGGATTCCAATAAACATCCCCACCTTGAATGGGTGGAGACACATCTCCATAGAAACCACCTAATTAAAATGTCCCACACACAATTGGGTGGATCACATCTCCATGGAAACAACTTAAACAAAAGATCCCACCCAGCAATACTGGACCAGGGTTAAAGAATATGCCTTTCTGGGGTACACAACAGTTTCAAACCAGCACACCCATTCTGATTTTTATGTTGAGAAGGGGTGTCAACACTGAAGAATAGGGGTATGTAATTAGTTGATAATCTTGGACAGGCTAGTTCTTCTGAGTTTCAGGATTTATTTGGACTGGGAACCCTCTGGAAATTATAAATCTCAGGAAGGCAAATGTAGCGCATGAAACTTTTATAGAGTCTCAGTTTGAGCCCTAGGTTTTCCTAAGAGTTAACAGGAGTGTTGCTGGTTGGGGTTTAGCAGACCATGGAAATTAACAATATCTAACTGAAGCTTGCATACAAGTAACCTCCGGAATAGCCTCTTGACTCCATTTGATCTCTCTTAGCACTGATGCCTTGTTTTATTACACTTCTTTTCCCCCTTTTGGTCCCGAAGGCATTGTCAATCCCATGCCTTGGTGCCATGGTGAGACTCATCCCCAGGAGCCATGCCCCACGTCTACACAACTTATTTTTGATGGTTGATTTGATTCAGAAATCCTATATTCACTTCAGAGACCCTGTCTGCATAAAGAAGGGTCCAGTCTCTGAGATTTTGTTTTGTTACCCTGCAGGTTTGGGCTGAGAGGGTAACTGGGGAAACTCTGTCACAACTCCCTTCTCCTGCCATAATAGAGCCAAATTCACCTTGTAACTCTGGGTCTCCCTGACTAGGCATTGAAGGATACAAGGATGAATTAATTAGTCCAGGGAATTACAGAGTTAAGCATTCAGTCTTTTATTCAGTGTGTCTTTAGTGAAAATTTTCCACATGAATATGTTAAACCAATCATGGAGACACCAATGAATCAGTGTAAGCAGCCATGCACAAACTTACTTCTTATCAATTGTTATGAAAGATGACAAAATTATAATCAGCAATACCAGCAATGGTTGATACCACTTATAATGTTCTACATGCTTTCAATATATTGGTATTTTTACTACTCAGAGCAAGTCTCCTGGGTAGCTACTCTTGTTAAGGAAAATTTTATTAACATGAAATTTAAGAGTTAGGGTGTTTATTAATTTGCTCTGAATCACTCACCTAAGAAGGGTTACTTCTGGAATTTGAATTAAATGCAGGCAGCTTGGCCTCAATCTCTGCTTAATAGCCTAGGCTAAGAAAACAACTTCTTTACATTACATATGTATTCTCTCTCTCTCTCTCTCACACACATACACACATATTCCATGGAGAGGAAAATTATTTTCTTCCTTGAGTAAGTGAATTAAGAAATACCTCATTTCTATGTTGAAGTAAAAGCGGTTGCTAAAGAATAAGCCAACCTTAACTTTTTAAAAATAAAATCACGTGTAAGGAAAGCAATGAAATTAGAAGCAAAATTATAAATAAAAGCAGAGTTCAACATTACGTTCTGTGTAAAGGAAACAACTACAAATGGCATTTTCTTGGTGTTTCTGCACATGGAGTACATGTAGGAAATCAGATAAAAAAGAGATTGGTTGGTGTAGCTCTTAGGACCTTGATTGCCAGGCACTTTTATAGAGATCATATATTTAAAAAAGACATCTGATTGCAGTCCTCTCCAGGTGGGCATTGGAAAAGGGCTTTTGCTGCACATTCCCCTGAAGATGGCTGGTTGCAGGGGCACCATATCCACAGATGGGTCAGGGTCAGCCGTGGGACCAGAAGGGACTCCTGCTGGGCTGAGAACATCTCTCAGGTTCATGGACCTTGGGTCAAGCCCTCCACTAGGTGTAGAGGGTCTGGAAACCTTCGAGAGCCTGGGAGAAACCACACTAGGAGAGGGCATTTACTAAGAGGAAACAAGGAGGTAAATGGACATTATGTCCACCATCCATCACTTGTAAATAGCAGCTGATAGTCCTGAGATCCAGTTTCTCCTGATGAATTTGTGCTATTATATGCACGTGTACACGCACACGTAATGTAACTACAGTAGAGGTGCAATGTCTTTTTTTGAGCTGTAAGCCCCAGGAGGTGGTCCTTTATGTGGACTAAATTGTAGGGTCATAACTGAGCCTCCCGCATTCATGGTATGTTCAGGAGCAAAGATAATGAAATGCTCTCATATTTGAGACGCTTTCAGCAGGACAAACCTAGTCTACCTGGATGGTCATGGCCAACTGACCTGGAGTTGAAGGACTTATGGGCATAGGGAATGTCATTGTCGACTCCGTAGCTGTGGAACTATAAAATGCAGATGCTCCAGTTGAGTAGCTGATGCCCCAAACTCGTCATCTATCACTCGGAGTCCTTCTGTGTGATGCCTGGTCCAGCCTGCACCCAAGAGCTGTGAGGAAGCTCCTGGGAAGTTCACTTCTCCAGGCCATGGCTGTGTTTTGTGAGTTCCTGGACCTATGAATTGCAGCATTATTCTTTTTACATTAGTAGTGAAGGACATTTGTATATTACTCTAATTCTGAATATTAATAAATTATAAGAGGGACAAAGGTGGGCATAAATTTCAATGCTTAGGCATTTTTTGAGATAACTTTGGAATTAATTTGCAAATTTGAAGTAATAAGTCTTAAATGTATCAGAGAAAAGAGATTACTTATTCGATATGATATAGAATACTGGTACAAGATTTGATGTTTACAACTAAAATTTACTAATGATTATAAACGTTCACACAATAAAATCGTGATTACAATTAAATCAAAAGAACATAATTTTTGGTAAATATTTGTTAATAAATACCTTCTTGGTTCCAGTCTGTGCTACCATTAAAGGGATTAGAACGGAACCGAGAGAAAGCCACATAAAATGCAATTTTCATGAGAAATGCACTGTTAAAACATTGGGCCAAGGAAATTTCCCTCAGGGATGTAATAACTAAGGTGATTATTCAAGCATAAATAGGAGTCTGGGGACAGCTTGGTGCTTTCTCAGCTTCACTTAAATGGATCCCTATGCAAATGACAATGCAACCAATGACCAATGAAACAACCTACCCACAATCCTATTTTGCAGCTTGGACGGAATACGCTGCATCCTTTTTAATATGTCTGCTTCTAAGTTTGTCTCTTTTCATTGTCTTTCAGAAATTTAACAATGATTTGGTTAGGTTTAATTTATTTGTAAGTATCCTGCTTGGGTTTTCCTGAGGTTTTTTAAATCTTTTTGCTGAGGTCTGGCATCACGTCTGGAAAATTCTCAGTCATTATCGTTCCAATATGGTTTTCCTCCAATTATGTTTGTTTATACTGATAGCATTCATGTGATAGTGTTCCATGAGACCCCTAAATTCCCTTCCAATTTTAATATCTTTCTTTTTCTCTCTGTTTCAGATTTATATTTTCTCTATATTGTTTTTCAATGTCACTGTCTTATCTTCTTTTGATTCCAATCTCTTATTAATCTCATCTATACAACTCTTACGTTTAAGATGTTGAATTTTTTAGTTATTGAAGATCCATTTAGTACTTTTCATTTTTAAATCTATTTTTATCCATCTTTTGCTCTATTTTTATGGTGGTAAAAAATATAAAGTGAGACACAAAGTGTACAACTCTTCAAGGTATATATCAATATATTTATTACATAAAATATATATGTTAACATTGTGTTTTACATGTGATCTCTTTTAAATATAAGAAAGCTAATGAGCTCTCTTTATACATAACTGTGCATACATGTATACATATATACATATGCATACACACACACACACATATATATATATATACATATATGGTTAATCTAACATCATTCAAAAGTTGAGAGATATATTTCCCTCATCACAATGTATCCATTATGCTTACAATGCTATTCCTTACAATGATAACCATTTTTGTTTTCTATCACAATTGATTAAAAGTGTCTGTTCTTGATTAAATGTCTGTCCTTGAATGTCATATATTATAGAATAGAATATTTAACTTTTGCTTCTTTTGCTCAGCATAATGATTATTGCTTTCTCTCTTTTAGTGTATATTCACAACTGTTTCTTAATTATTGATGTGAAGGATCCCATGATATAAAAATAATACAATTTGTTTATGGCTTTCTCTGTTGATGGATATTTAGACTGCTGTCAGCTTTAGACTATGATAAATAAAAGCTGCTATGAGCACACTGTATATGTCTTTTGGTAGACATGCACACTCATTTCCGGTTACTCTTGTTATTTTGTCTCCATTGCACCTAATATCTGTGATACTATGTGTCAAATACTGTATCTCAGATGTGGTAAAGCAATTGCTTATGTCCTAGAATGGAGTCACCTTGGGCCAGCGAGTGATGTCGCATCCTTCGGACAGGCCCTTGGGCACCAGCAACTGCTAAGCCTATGGTTCAAATTCAGAGACTGACATTTCCAGAAAACCCAGATGACGCCCACCCGACCTGCCAACCAAGGAGGAGCTGGTTTTAGCCATTTCCGCTTTCTCTCTTGGGTTGCAGCACTTTAGGGATGCGGCACAGTGTTCTGGGATTTTCCAGGGCCTCTACACTTAGCAGGACGTTTCAACTCGTGCCCCAATAATTCCTTTACTGGGTTGTAAAACCACCCAGTGGAAATGTGGCTCCATCTACCAAACTCTTGTCTTTCTTTTCAGTTTTCTACTGGTATTTAGCCTTGTAATTCTTCAAAAAATTTTTTAACGACTTAATGACAGATTTAAATCTATTTCAGTCATTTGTTTAGTCCTTTTAACTGTCCTCAATGGGATGCTGTACTCAAGTAATTAGTTTGCCATTATTGAAAGCAAGTGTCCTTGCATTTTCAACTGCAGTACTTACTCTACTACATAGAAGTCTCTTTCAGGTCTAAACACTTTTGTAGACTTTTGGAATGCAATTAAAAATACAATTTTCTGAGTATAAGCTTAAATGAGGATAAAAAAATGTGGCATACCATATTTCACCCAGAAGTACCCATTACAAACAATACATTTCCTTATTCTCTCCAATATATGTGTCCTAAGACATGCTTATATAATCAATATATTCATAAAATCGCATTTTGTGTACAGACAAATGTTTTCACTCAAGATGCAAAGCCAGGGTGCTTCATTATTTTACTGTTTGGCCATCTTTGCAGACGCCGATAAAACCAGTGAGTACATTAAGTGGAGCTACCTTATTTTATTTTCTGTCTATTTCTAGTTCTAAAATCAAAGATATCCAAGAAGAGACAGAGCAAAGACTAAACCATGATAAGCCTTGGAGTTTTGGCTGTACAGACAACCAAGCAGGTACGGCTCAACAATTCACATGTTCATAATCATTAGCCCCAATAACAGTGCACCAGCCATAAAGGCAGAAAAAATACTTATATATGAGGACACAGCACAAATAATGAGTCTATAATGAGGCACGTGGGGAAGCAGTGTACAGTATAGAGAAAGCAGTGGGATGGAGCCCCACTGTTTAATGCTGAATTATCTGAAGCTCAGCTCTTACCCATCCTGTGCTCACTTGAGATTTCTCAGTATATTTTAATATTTATCCTGCTTTTCTGGTTTTCAGTAGATTGATAATGCAGTCAGTGGATTCAATTTTGTCCTAAAGATTTATTCAAGAATCAGGTTAATGCCTTTGTCATACGCATCCCAGCAGTAGGTTCAGCTCTGTCCCTGGACCAGACAATACTCACCTTTTGACAAGGGATCACTTATTGGAAGTTAAAATATGTCATAAGTGATTCTCCTACTCACCTTTTGTCAGTGTGACGTTCTCTTATGAATGACACATTTTAATCAGCTGCAGTCATGCGTTGAGCCTCGCTACTCTCCTAGCAGATAGGGAATTTACTCCATTTTTCTAGTTTGGTGTTTTCTTCTCTTATGACCAAATATGTGCTGCTTTTAAGATGTGACTTTCAGAGATCAAAGACATTTTAATTCCAAAAACTGGGTTGTAATTTTTCTTTGACAGAAGTTGCTCCACGGAAGCCCAAACATAAAAACCTTTCCTCACTTAGTTAAGAGTTCAGCAGTGTTTATTACCAGGAAGTTTAAGAGTCAAAGAAGAGTGAAAGAGAATAGGGCTTATGATGATTTTGGGTGTCCCCGCCTTGTCTCCTGAATGCTCCTATCTCATTCTCAGAGGCTACAGGCAGAGCAGCTCAGCCTGCTCCCCTTGGTCTTGGAGGCAGCGACAAAGGGTAAGCAGATGGAAAAGACATCATTCACTTCTCTCAGGCAGAGGTTGGCACAATAAGGAAAAGTGATGCTAAGAGCATTCAAGAAGGAGAAAATGAGTCAAGGTCAAAGAAGAGAAAATATACACATTTCTTTTCACCTATGTCTTCCCTCTGATGCTGGAGCTTTCCAGAACTTTGGGGAAGAGCTGGAGAACCTCAGTGGATACCAGTCCTTAGGTCTGGTCATATGCCCAGTCTCGGTGTGGTCTCCTAAAGGTCTGCCACAGTCAGATACTGACTGCAGGCTCCCGGATCAGGTGTGTGCCTGGGTTTGGGGACTCCTTAATGAATTTATATTCCTTCCACCACATCAGTCTTACTCAAATGAGGACTTCAGCATCTATAAGTACTGAGCTGGTGTCATTTTTCTAGAATCAATCTCAGCAGAATGCATTTATCCCAGTATACACTGTTATTGCAGATACCACAGAACTCTTGTGATGCACTCAGGGAGAAAAGTCTTCATTTATTCTTTAACCATAATTTAAATATATTATTTACAAATATATTTGAATCTATTATCAATGCATTCAAATTATCAATATATTAATATACTTTAAAAGTATTTGAATATCATATTCATGCAAATGCAAAACCAGTTATCCAACAATTGCATTATTTTCCTTATCAATGCAAGTTATCAGTTCATCAGGATTATCACAGGATTATTGAAGTAGAAACCAGTGTCCTCACAATGACTTGACTCCTATAGAAGCCGTGCCTGGCTGTGCTGGTCTGAATCTGTGGTGGACCCCAGAAAAGCCATGCCCTTTGATCCTCATTCACTATTGCTAGGTGGGAGGATTTTGATTGTTTCCAAGAAGATGTGACCCACCCAAGGGTCGTGATTTAGATGATTTCCATGGAGGTGTGTCTCCACCCACTGAAGGTGGAGTTGCTTGCTGGAATCCTTTAAAAGAGGCAACATTTTGGAGAGAGTCCCTTTTGGTAGAGCCACGAGAAAGCCAGCAGACACCACATTCATCCGTGAGCCCTTCAAGCTGAGAGAGAAACGTTGAACATTGTTGGCCTTCTTGAACCAAGGTATCTTTCCCTGGATGCCTTTGATTGGATATGTCTATAGACTTGTTTTAATTGGGACATTTTCTCGGTCTTAGAACTGTAAACTAGCAACTTATTAAATTCTCCTTGTTAAAAGCCATACCACTTCTGGAATATTGCATTCCAGCAGCTAGCAAACTAGAACACCTGGGGTAGTTGTTCAGTAAAGGGGGTCCCCCATCGCTGTCCACATGTGTGTGAGGACCCTGAAGAATGCACTGAGATATTCTAAGCTATGTATTGTAGCTCTTTGGTTAGCTTTCCCCACTGGAAAAGCCAGAAACAGTCCAGTGGCCATATCTACAGCTATAAAGGCATATTTTGCACCTTCAGACAGGGAAGGGACCTAATATAACCTACCCACCACCTGGTGACAGGAATTTTTCTTGGTCAATATGACCAACTGATGAGGCCGCATCCTTCGGCATTGCAGAGAACATGAGGGGCAGAGGGTCACAACTTCTTCCAGTTGTTGCTGGGGAACCATCAGCTGTAATTATTGTGCAAACCTCCACAGAATCTGGTACACTCTGTGTCCTGTTTTTCTATGCAACCATTCAGCAGCCTCATGCAATCATGGCTGTAGGCTATACATTCTTGCTAAAGCATCTGTTTTGATATTGCCAGGTAAATAATCAGATATATGGACAGAGATATGAAATATGGTTACCTTTTGCTTGTGACAAGCAGTCCAGATGTCTTCCCACATTTCTTTTTCCTGTAAGGGTGGCCAACAATAGTCCATTGCTCTTGCTTCTACATGGCCATCCATACTATCAAGCCCTGGTGTACTGCCCAATTGTCAGGACAAATAGTTAATACATCTCCTGGTTCATGAACAATGACCATCCATACAGCCTTTAACTCAGCCCACTGAATGCTCTGCATAGTTCCTGAGTGGAACTTGTTAGCAGTGTCACATACCCACCCATGTATGGGTATGGCCATTTGTAAAGACTCAGGACACACCTGTGTCAGCCCTTTGACTTGGGCATTATAGGATACACATAAATGTTTGCCCAGTGCTAGGTTGGACAGGTACCCTCATCCAAGTAGTAGGTTGCCCATGTCCTGATCTATCAGTATACCACGCAGAGTCAGGTATACTTCCACATCCATTAATGGTGGGCATAGGGGTAGCTACCTCAGGAGGATCAGCAGGAAAGTGCAAACATTGCTCCTCCATATAAGAAACTTGTCCTACAATGTCATGCATTTCTGCACTTAGAGGGCTGTTGTTAAAGATGCAGCATTGGAAGATGGCGGCTTAGTAGGACGCGCGGATCTTGGTTTCTCCTCCAGGACAGCTACTAGGGGAGTAGAGGCGATGCAGAAGGCTCCCAGAGCCACGACAGAGATAGAGAGGACAGCGTACCCCATCCTGGAGTGGCTGGCTGGCTGAGAGAAGCAGCTCGGGTGAGATCACAGAGGTGCGCGGGCTTCACCGGGCGGGGCGGCAAGTGGCCGGAGTCACTCCCTTCCCCCTTCCCGGGCCAGCTGGGAGAATTGGAGAGGCGGTCCCCTGAAACCGCGGTGGTTGGCGCCCACACCACGCGCGGCCCCCCGGACCAACTGAGAGAATTGGATCGGAAATCCCCAGGCCGCGGAGAACGGCGACGGGGGGTGGCCCCTTCCAAACCCGTGACTCCCCGGGAGCATGCACTCTCCCGGGCGGGCCACTGTGGCTGGTGCCCTCCCACTATGCTTGGTGCCCCGGGCCGACTGGGAAATTCGGACGGGTGCTTTCCCGGGCTGCGGCGGCCAGCAATCCTCCCCGCGTTCGGACCCCGGGCCGGTTGGCACTCTTCCAAGCCGCTTCAGCTGGCAAACCTCCCGGACGGCGAGAGTTTTCCAAGGTTAAAAGACCCATGGCACCTTTTGCTGGTGGGACCCGCAGACAGGCGTGTGCCACAAGCGCCACCTGCTGGGCAGGATGGGAGAAACAGAACCCAGAGATTTCACAGAAAAATCTTACAACCTTGTTGGGTCCGACACCCAGGGAAATCTGACTAAATGCCCAGACGCCAGCAGCAGAAGATAACTATCCACGCTCAGAAGCTTGGGAATGTGGCCCAGTCAAAGGAACAGACCAATGGTTCAGATGAGATATGGGAGCTGGGACAGCTAAGGCTGAATATACAAACAGAAATGGAAAACCTCTTCAAGAATGAAGTCAATAAATTGAGGGAGGACATGAAGAGACATGGGCTGAGCATGAAGAAGAAATAGAAAAACTGAAAAAACAAATCACAGAGCTTATGGAAGTGAAGGATAGAGTGGAGAAGATGGAGAAAACGATGGATACCTGCAGTGATAGATTTAAAGAGACAGAAGATAGAGTTGGTGATTTGGAGGATGGAACGTCTGAATTCCAAAAAGAAACAGAAACTATCGGGAAAAGAATGGAAAAATTTGAACAGGGTATCAGGGAGCTCAAGGACAATATGAACCGCACAAATGTGCGTGTTGTGGGTGTCCCAGAAGGAGAAGAGAAGGGAAAAGGAGGAGAAGAACTAATGGAGGAAATTGTCGCTGGAAATTTCCCAACTCTTATGAAAGACCTAGGGTTGCAGATCCAAGAGGTGCAGCGCACCCCAGGGAGATTGGACCCAAATAGGCGTTCTCCAAGACACTTACTAGTTAGAATGTCAGAGGTCAAGGAGAAAGAGAGGATCTTGAAAGCAGCAAGAGAAAAACAATCCATCACATACAAGGGAAACCCAATACGACTATGTGTGGATTTCTCGGAGGAAACCATGGAAGCTGGAGGACAGTGGGATGATATATTTAAATTACTGGGGGAGAAGGGCTGCCAACCAAGACTCCTATATCCAGCAAAATTATCCTTCAAAAATGAGGGAGAAATTAAAACATTCTCAGACAAAAAGTCACTGAGGGAGTTTGTGACCAGGAGACCAGCTCTGTGGGAAATGCTGGAGGGAGCACTGGAGTCAGATGCAAAGGGACAGAGGAGAGAGGTATGGAGAAGAGTGTAGGGAGAGGGAAAGTCAGATATGATATATATAATACAGAGGGCAAAATGTTGGAGGAAAATATTATCCAAACAGTAATAACATTAAATGTCAATGGACTGAATTCCCCAATCAAAAGACATAGACTGGCAGAATGGATTGAAGAACAGGATCCTTCTGTATGCTGTCTACAGGGGGCACATCTTGGACCCAGAGATGGACATGGGTTGAAAGTGGAAGGTTGGGAGAAGATGTTTCATGCAAATAACAGCCAGAGAAGAGCAGGAGTGGCTACACTGATGTCCAGGGAGTTGGACTTCAAATGTAAAGCAGTTAAAAGGGACAAAGAAGGACACTATCTACTAATGAAAGGAACAATTAAACAAGAAGACATAACAATCATGGATGTCTACGCACCGAACCAGAATGCCCCAAGATACGTGAGGAATACACTGCAAACACTGAAAAGGGAAATAGACTCATATACCTTAATAGTTGCAGACTTCAATTCACCACTCTCATCAATGGACAGAACATCTAGACGGAGGATCAATAAAGAAATAGAGAATCTGAATATTACTATAAATGGGCTAGACTTGGCAGACATTTGTGGGACATTACATCCCACAACAGCAGGATACACCTTTTTCTCGGGTGCTCATGGATCATTCTCAGAGATGGACCATATGCTGGGTCACAAAGCAAGTCTTAACAAATTTAAAAAGATTGAAATCATACACAACCCTTTCTCGGATCATAAAGGAATGAGGTTGGAAGTCAATAATAGGCGGAGTGCCGGAAAATTCACAAATACGTGGAGGCTCAACAATACACTCCTAAACAACGAGTGGGTCAAAGAAGAAATTGCTAGAGAAATTAGCAAATACCTCGAGGCGAATGAAAATGAAAACACAACATATCAAAACTTATGGGACGCAGCAAAGGCAGTGCTAAGAGGGAAATTTATTGCCCTAAATGCCTATATCAGAAAACAAGAAAAGGCAAAAATTCAGGAATTAACTATCCATTTGGAAGAACTGGAGAAAGAACAGCAAACTAATCCCAAAGCAAGCAAAAGAAAAGAAATAACAAAGATTAGAGCAGAAATAAATGAAATTGAAAACATGAAAACAATAGAGAAAATCAATAAGACCAGAAGTTGGTTCTATGAGAAAATCAATAAGATTGATGGGCCCTTATCAAGATTGACAAAAAGAAGAAGAGAGAGGATGCAAATAAATAAGATCAGAAATGGAAGAGGAGACATAACTACTGACCTCACAGAAATAAAGGAGGTAATAACAGGATACTATGAACAATTTTATGCTAATAAATACAACAATTTAGAGGAAATGGACGGGTTCCTGGAAAGACATGAACAACCAACTTTGACTCAAGAAGACATAGATGACCTCAACAAACCAATCACAAGTAAAGAAATTGAATCAGTCATTCAAAAGCTTCCTAAAAAGAAAAGTCCAGGACCAGACGGCTTCACATGTGAATTCTATAAACATTCCAGAAAGAATTAGTACCAACTCTCCTCAAACTCTTCAAAAAAATCGAAGCGGAGGGAAAACTACCTAATTAATTTTATGAAGCCAACATCACCCTCATACCAAAACCAGGCAAAGATATTACAAAAAAAGAAAACTACAGGCCAATCCCTCTAATGAATATAGATGCAAAAATCCTCAATAAAATTCTAGCAAATCGTATCCAACAACACGTTAAAAGAATTATACATCATGACCAAGTAGGATTCATCCCAGGTATGCAAGGATGGTTCAACATAAGAAAATCAATTAATGTAATACACCATATCAACAAATCAAAGCAGAAAAAGCACATGATCATCTCAATTGATGCAGAGAAGGCATTTGACAAGACTCAACATCCTTTCCTGTTGAAAACACTTCAAAGGATAGGAATACAAGGGAACTTCCCTAAAATGATAGAGGGAATATATGAAAAACCCACAGCTAATATCATCCTCAATGGGGAAAAATTGAAAACTTTCCCCCTAAGATCAGGAACAAGACAAGGATGTCCACTATCACCACTATTATTCAACATTGTGTTGGAGGTTCTAGCCAGAGCAATTAGACAAGAAAAAGAAATACAAGGCCTCAAAATTGGAAAGGAAGAAGTAAAACTATCACTGTTTGCAGACGATATGATACTATACGTCGAAAACCCGGAAAAATCCACAACAAAACTACTAGAGCTAATAAATGAGTACAGCAAAGTAGCAGGTTACAAGATCAACATTCAAAATTCTGTAGCATTTCTACACACTAGCAATGAACAAGCGGAGGGGGAAATCAAGAAACAAATCCCATTTACAATTGCAACTAAAAGAATAAAATACCTAGGAATAAATTTAACTAAAGAGACAAAAAACCTATATAAAGAAAACTACAAAAAACTGTTAAAAGAAATCACAGAAGACCTAAATAGATGGAAGGGCATACCGTGTTCATGGATTGGAAAACTAAATATAGTTAAGATGTCAATCCTACCTAAATTGATTTACAGATTCAATGCAATACCAATCAAAATCCCAACAACTTATTTTTCAGAAATAGAAAAACCAATAAGCAAATTTATCTGGAAGGGCAGGGTGCCCCGAATTGCTATAAACATCTTGAGGAAAAAAAACGAAGCTGGAGGTCTCGCGCTGCCTGACTTTAAGGCATATTATGAAGCCACAGTGGTCGAAACAGCATGGTATTGGCATAAAGATAGATATATCGACCAATGGAATCGAATAGAGTGCTCAGATATAGACCCTCTCATCTATGGACATTTGATCTTTGATAAGGCAGTCAAGCCAACTCACCTGGGACAGAACAGTCTCTTCAATAAATGGTGCTTAGAGAACTGGATATCCGTATGCAAAAGAATGAAAGAGGACCCGTATCTCACACCTTATACAAAAGTTAACTCAAAATGGATCAAAGATCTAAACATTAGGTCTAAGACCATAAAACAGTTAGAGGAAAATGTAGGGAGATAACTTATGAATCTTACAACTGGAGGCAGTTTTATGGACCTTAAACCTAAAGCAAGAGCACTGAAGAAAGAAAGAAATAAATGGGAGCTCCTCAAAATTAAACACTTTTGTGCATTGAAGAACTTCATCAAGAAAGTAGAAAGACAGCCTACACAATGGGAGATAATATTTGGAAATGACATATCAGATAAAGGTCTAGTATCCAGAATTTATAAAGAGATTGTTCAACTCAACAACAAAAAGACAGCCAACCCAATTACAAAATGGGAAAAAGACTTGAATAGACACCTCTCAGAGGAGGAAATACAAATGGCCAAAAGGCACATGAAGAGATGCTCAATGTCCCTGGCCATTAGAGAAATGCAAATCAAAACCACAATGAGATATCATCTCACACCCACCAGAATGGCCATTATCAACAAAACAGAAAATGACAAGTGCTGGAGAGGATGCGGAGAAAGAGGCACACTTATCCACTGTTGGTGGGAATGTCAAATGGTGCAACCACTGTGGAAGGCAGTTTGGCGGTTCCTCAAAAAGCTGAATATAGAATTGCCATACGACCCAGCAATACCATTGCTGGGAATCTACTCCAAGGACTTAAGGGCAAAGACACAAACAGACATTTGCACACCAATGTTTATAGCAGCATTATTTACGATTGCAAAGAGATGGAAACAGCCAAAATGTCCATCAACAGAAGAGTGGTTAAATAAACTGTGGTATATACATACGATGGAATATTATGCAGCTTTAAGACAGGATAAACTTATGAAGCATGTAATAACATGGATGGACCTAGAGAACATTATGCTGAGTGAGTCTAGCCAAAAACTAAAGGACAAATACTGTATGGTCCCACTGATGTGAACGGACATTCGAGAATAAATTTGGAATATGTCATTGGTAACAGAGTCCAGCAGGAGGTAGAAACAGGTTAAGATGATGGGCAATTGGAGCGGAAGGGATACAGACTGTGCAACAGGACTAGATACAAAAACTCAAAAATGGACAGCACAATAATACCTAATCGTAAAGTAATCATGTTAAAACACTGAATGAAGCTGCATCTGAGCTATAGGTTTTTGTTTTGTTTTGTTTTTACTATTATTACTTTTATTTTTTTCTCTATATTAACATTCTATATCTTTTTCAGTTGTGTTGCTAGTTCTTCTAAACCGATGCAAATGTACTAAGAAACGATGATCATGCATCTATGTGATGATGTTAAGAATTACTGATTGCATATGTAGAATGGTATGATTTCTAAATGTTGGGTTAATTTCATTTTTTCCGTTAATTAAAAAAAAAAGAGAGAGAGAAGGGGTAATTGGAGCTGAAGGGATACAGACTGTGCAACAGGACTGGATATAAAAACTCAGAAATGGACAGCACAATACTACCTAATTGTAATGCAATTATGTTAAAACATTGAATGAAGCTGCATGTGAGGTATAGGTTTTTTTTTCTCTCTATTATCGTTTTAATTCTTATTCTGTTGTCTTTTTATTTCTTTTTCTAAATCGATGCAAATGTACTAAGAAATGATGAATATGCAACTATGTGATGATATTAAGAATTAATGATTGTACATGTAGAATGGAATGATTTCTAAATGTTTTGTTAATTTTTTTAAATTAATTAATAAAAAAAAAAGATGCCGCATTGCAGGATGTAGTGCCAAGCTGAGCACTTCCTGAATGGAACTTGTTAGCAGTGTCACATACCCACCCATGTATGGGTATGGCCATTTGTAAAGACTCAGGACACACCTGTGTCAGCCCTTTGACTTGGGCATTATAGGATACACCTAAATGTTTGCCCAGGGGGTTTTATCTGAGTTCTGCCCCTTTCCATGGCTGAAACCAGATGCCAAGAGATACACATTTTGCTGTTGCCTTTGTCACAGACTCTACCCAAAGCCAATATTGGTACTGGCCACATCCAATTCACAAAGTGTGTTTGGGTCCACCCTATTAAAGCTTGTGTTTGTGCTATAGCTCATTTGGACTTTTCAAAAGCAGTCTGCTGTGGGTACCCCACTGAGAAATCTTTCCCTTGTGAACCAGAGTACACAAAGGTTTTTAAATCGGTGCCAAATGAGGAATGAATGGCTTTGAATAGCCCAACAAGCCAAGAAAAACCATTAACTGTTTAGGAGTGTAAGGAGTGGGGTAGATCTGTACTTTGCCAACAACAGCAGAAGGCATAGTTTCAGTCTTACCGACCAGACAACATCCAGAAATTTGACAGAACATCCAGGCCCCTGTAATATGCCTGTATTTACTTCCCATTCCTGGCTTTCAATGTGGGTCACCATTGGGTTAATGGTGGTTTCTAGTTCTGAAAGAGAGCATAACATCATCAATGTAACGAAAAAAAAGTTACATTGGTGGGGGGGGTCCACATTTTCAGGTCGTGAGCAACTAAGCCATGGCAAACAGTGGGACTATTAAGATACCCTTGGGGTAGCAATGGAATTCTCACATGAAGGCAAAGGCAGATTGGCTGGAGGAAATACTGAAGAATGTATTAACAAGGTGTAATACAAAATGAAATTGACCAAAGTGAATGTGCTGGTTTGAAGCTATTATGTACCCCAGAAAAGCCATGTTTTAATCCTGTTCCAATCTTGTCAGGCCAGACCTATTGTTTAGGGTGGGAGATGTTGTGTTGTTTCCATGGAGATGTGACACATCTACTTGTGGGTGTGACCACTTGGTTAGATTACTTCCATGGAGATGTGACACACACAATTGTGCATGTGACCTTTTGATTCGATGGAGATGTGACTCCATTCAAGGTGGATCTTGACTAGTTACAAACATCCTTTAAAAAGGGAAACATTTTGGGGAAACTTTAAATGAAGAAGCTTGGAGAATAGCTTCTTCAGATCTGACAGGCATGCTTGGAGTGCTGAGAGAGAGCAGATACCTAGACAGGGACATTTGGAGCCCAGGAGACATTACCCATCTTCAATTTTGTGGTAGCATTTAGAGGAATTGTTAATTCTTGCAATATTGGGTATAATTCACCAGTGAAGCCTCCTGGCCCTGGTCTTTTCTCTGTGGGGAGGTATTTGATGACTGATTGTTGTAGGTTGAATCACACAGCTCAATTTGTATACACTTCCTGCCTTCTGGTCTGCATTCTGGTGGGTGGACCTATCACGTTTAAGATATCCTCTAGATGTTACTTCAGTTAAGGTGTGGTCCACGGAACAGGTTAGGCTTTAATTCAGCCACTACAGCCCTTTATAAGTGGAGTGAAAGTCAGAGGGAGAAAGCAATGGTTTACATCCAAAAGAATCAGACCTAAACCAAGAGCATGAGTCAACTGGGGCACAGAGTTCATTCCCCATCAAGTTGCTTCCATCTTTTGGCAATTGTGAATAATGCTGCTTTGAACACTGGTGCGCATAAATCTATTTGTGTCTTGCTTTCAATTCTTTGGGGTGTATACCTAGCAGAAGTATTTCCAGGTCATATGGTATTTCTATCTTAAATTTCTGAGAGATTGCTGGACTTTTTCTGCAGTGGTTGCATCATCTTACATTCCCACCAACAATAGAGTAGGGTTCCTCTTTGTCCTCTTTTTTAATAATAGCCATTCTTCTGGGTGTGAAGTAGCATCTCATGGTGGTTTTGATTTACATTTCTGTGATGGTTAATATTTTTAAACACTTTTTCCTATGCTTATTGGCCATTTATATATCTTCATTGGAGAAATGTCTATTCATGTTTTAGCCTATTTTCAATTGGGTTGTCTGTCTATTCTGTTGCTGCATTACAAGGCTTTTTATAGATTCTGTATATTAAAGTCTTACTGGATATACAATTGCCAAATACTTTTTCCCATTTTTGCTATGCTGACTTTTTTATTACCTGATAAAGTCATTCAATGCCCTTAAGATTTTAATTTTGAGGAAGTCCCAATATTTTTTGTTGCTTATGCTTTTGGTGTGGACTCTAAGGAACCATTCCAAAACACAAGATCCTGAAGATATTTCCCTAGATTTTCTTCTAAGAGTTTTATAGTTTGGGTAAATTATATTTACGTTTTTCTATCCATTTTGGGTTAATTTTTGTATTTTGTGTGAGGAAGGGGTCCATCTTCATTCTTTTGCATATAGATATCCAGTTTTAAAACATCATTTGTTGAAAAGATTATTTTCCCCCCATTGAATGCATTCAGTACCTCTGTCAAAATTCAAATGGACAGGGTGGGCCATGTGGCTCAGCAGGCAGAGTTTTCACCTGTCATACCGGAGACCCAGGTTCGATACCTGGTGCCTGTCCATTAAAAAAAAAAAAACACATTCAAATGGACATAGGCATGAGGGCTTGTTTTTGTGCTCTCAATTAATTTCCATTGGCTTATATGTCTGTCATTGTGCCAGTACTATGCTGTTTGATTACTGTACCTTTGGGATAATTTGTATAATCAGGAAGCATGAGTCTTCCAATGTTGTTCTTTTTCAAGATGGTTTTGGTCATCTGGACCCTTTATCTTTCTATATGAATTTGATGATTGGCTTTTCTATTTCTGTAAAGAAGGCTGCTAGCATTTTTTTCTTTCACATACCTATAATTATATTCTTCAAAGGATTACACATCCAACGAATTCACTAATGATGCAGAGAATTAACATCTCCCATGCAACAGATAAACTCACATACATTATCTAAGCATGAAGATTATATTTGCAAATAATTTTTGCTTAAAGATAAAATTTCAATTAAGGACCATAAGGAGAATTTAGTTATTTAATACAACCACTTATTTAATGTTCTCAATAAAAGCTACTCAGTTATATCACAAAACCAGGGTTATATTCAGTGGACATGCATTAATAAACTATATAACTTAACATTATACCAAAAATAGAATTGAATACAAAATTTCCCTTAATTTTGGGTGGTTTTCAAATACCATAGCACAGATACAAAAAAAAAAGCCTGTAAAAACAGATTTTTAATGTTTTAAGTAAGACAGTAAAAAAAAAATTGAATACACCTTTGAAATTTTCTTACTTGCCTGAAGATTTAAGCATCAAAATGGCCTGCAATTTCTAGGCATCTTTTATTGCAATGATACAGGAGGGCTAGTCCTTCCTATCAAAAATCTTTTGTGGAATTTCGTCTGTGTGGTATCCAGTGCTGGGTTTTCCTTCTTTGTTAGGTTTTGAAAACTAATTCAAACTCCTGTGACTGGTTTGTTGAAATCTATTTCCTCTCAAGTCAGTGCAGGTTGTTCATGTGTTTCTAGTAAGTTGTCCATTTCAACTAAGTCATGTAGTTTGGCGTACAGTTGTGCCATGTAACCTCTTAAGATCCTTTTAATTTATTCAGGGTCTATGGTAGACGCCTGTTCTAGTTTGCTAGCTGCTGGAATGCAATATACCAGAAATGGAATGGCTTTTAAAAGGAGGAATTTACTAAGTTGCTAGTTTACAGTTCTAAGGCCATGAAAATGTCCCAATTAAAACAAGTCTATAAAAACGTCCAAAATAAGGCACCAACGAGAGGTTACTTACCATCACTCAAGAAAGGCCAATGAAGTTCAGGATTTCTCTCTCAAATGGAAAGGCACATGGCGACCATGGCGGCATCTGCTACTTTCTCTCCCCGCTTCCTATTTCATGAAACTCCTCTGGGGATGTTTTCCTTCTTCATCTCCAAAGGTCTTGACTGTGTGGGCTCTCGTGGTTCTCTTGATTCTTAAAAGGGACTCTTTCCAAAATGTTTCCTCTCTTAAAGGATTTCAGTAAATGAATCAAGACCCACCTGGAATGGGTGGCGTCACATCTCCCTCTAACCAAAAGTTAATACACATCAGTGGGTGAGTCACATCTCCTTGGGAACAATCCAAAAGTTCCCAGCCAGCAAAACTGAATGAGGATTAAAGGACGTGGCTTTCCTAGGGTCCACAGCAGATTCAAACCAGTACAATGCCCCTCTCATTTTCGACATATTTTGCAGATTCTCTCTTTTTATCTTTGTTGGTCTAGCTACGGGTTTGCCAATTTCATTGATCATCTCAAAGAATGAACTTTTTGTTTTATTAATTCTGTTCTGTTGATTTTTACTCTCTATTTCATTAATTTCTGCTCTATAGACTTTGTCATTTCTTTCCTTCTGCTTGATTTGGAATTTGTTTACTGTTCTTTCTCTGCTTCCTCCAGTTGTTCAATTAGTTTGTTGGTTTTAGTTTTTTCTTCCTTTTTAATGTAGACGTTTAGGGCTATTAATTTCCCTCCCAGCACTGCCTTTGCTGCAACCCATAAATTTTGAATCATTTTGTTCTTATTTTCATTTATCTCAAGATATTTACTGGTTTCCCTTGGAATTTCTACTTTGATCCACTGATTGGTTGAAAGTATATGGTTTAACATCCATATATTTGTGTCTTTTTTGGTTCTCCTTTTGATATTGATTTTCAGCTTCATTCCATTATGGTCATAGAAAGTGCTTTGTATAATTCAAATCTTTGAAAATGTATTCAGACCTATTTGTTTCCCAGCATATTGTCTATCCTGGAGAATATTGCATGAGCACTTGAGAAAAATGTGTATCTTGCAGTTTTGGTATACAATATTCCATATATCTGTTTGATCTAGTTCATTTGCAATACCATTAGGTTCTCTATTTCCTTATCGATCCTCTGTTTAGATGTTCTATCTATTAGAGCTAGTGGTGTGTTGAAATCTCCCACTATTGGCCAGTCTGACTGGGATATTGAAAATGAGGAAAGTAGGCTTGCTCGTCTTCTTACCTCCCAAAAAGTAAAGTCAAAACAGTTTCAACACCTGGTCCTCAGTCAGGGGTAAGTGGTGGTGCTGCTACTACCACCCCAACAGCATCTCCTGACCAAAAAGTGCTAGTCACAATGAGGATTAAGAATAAGAAAAATTATAAATAAGTACAGGCAGAAATCTGAAAAGGTCTTACCAAACTGTTTACTGTGACCGTGAGGCACTGGCACAGAGGGAATATTGCTTTCAGGGTCTGAAATAAGCAGATTGGCATCTCTCTCTATTCATCCCTCCCTCCACAAATGTATGTATTCTCTGGCTTCCTGGACTGAGTCTAATTCATTAATAAATTGGCTCATAATCCAGTGTAAAAAAAGCCTGGTCTAATGTGAGGGACATACCCCATGCCACCCCTCATTGGAATTTTCTTGATGAACTCCAGGATATACTAAGGTGGCTAGAAATGAAATAAGCAATTTACACTGCTTACTTTGTTGGACCATGTATCAGTTAGCGTTCTCTAGAGAAACAGAATCAACAGGGAACATCGCAAATATAAAATTTATAAAAAGCATCTCACATGACCATGGGAACACAGAGTCCAAAATCCACAGGGCAGGCTGTGAAGCCGACAATTCCGATGAAGGGTCTGGATGAACTCCACAGGAGAGGCTCATGGACCAAAGCAGGAGGAGAGCCTGTCTCTTCTGAATCCTCCTTAAAAGGCTTCCCGTGATTAGATTAAGCATCACTCATTGCAGAAGACACTCCCCTTGGCTGATTACAAATGGAATCAGCTGTGGATGCAGCTGATGTGATCATGATTTAATTCTATGACATGTCCTCATCGCATCAGACAGGCCAGCACTTGCCCAACCAGACAAACAGGTACCACCACTTGGCCAAGTTGACACATGGACCTGACCATGACAGACCAGAAAATGAAACAGTCATAAAATACATCCTTTTACAGAGTGCACCACGTCAGTGCTATGGAACATTAGTGCCCATCCTTGACCCATTAGTAGGACCGCTCATCTCCAAAGCTGCCTACATATTAGCAGATTTGGGAGAATCTGAATGCCTAAGGTGAATGGAAACCAGAGCCAGAGCTACAGGCTGTGCCCCATGATGGCCCAAACCGCGTGCCATGCAAACAGACGTGAGCTGACCTAATAGCTGCCAGCACTGGAAGGGAAGCTATTGGTACACAGCTGAATGCAGTGCTAGCAAGACTGTAGAGTAATTTACCCAAATAACAAAGGTACACTAAACTTGAAGCCCAGACAGCCAGATGGGGAGATGAATTTGGGTCAAAAAACTCAACCCTCACAATACATGGAGAGCATCCCTCCTGCTGAGGAGACCTTCAAACACCTTTACCCTGCCCATAGGGATAGGTTAGGACCCCTAAATATGGGCTAAATGTGCAGACCCTGCGGATTGGAGACTGCATTTCCCCAACAAATGAGCACAGGGTTTCAGTGCTGGTGGACACTGCAGAGGAATGCACCCTAATGTACAGGAAATGGCCATGACCCAGAGGTCCTACACTAGCCATTGCAGGATATGGAGGTCAAAGTATTAAAGCAACATGGCAACAACTACTAATGCAAGTTGGCTGACTACCACACCAAAGGTGCACAGTGTATATCTCTCCTATTTCAGAATATATATTGGGAATTGATATTTTGCAAAATATCACTTTGTAAACTACTGTAGGCGAATTCCATCTCTGGTGCTGAGTGGCCAAACCTGTTGAAAGAAGACATGCTAAATGGTTACCAGTAAAAGTACCTACCTGCAGACACTTGATGGCAGTAGGTCAATATACGTTACTAGGGGACATCAAGAAATTACTGCCACCATCAAAAATAACCCAATCTGGCTAGTAAAGATGTACTGTTGATAATATCGAATCAATGAAGTAACTCCTCCTTTGTTTGCAGCTGTACCAAATATAGCTACCTTGTTGCAAGACATAAGTACTCAATTAAGCCAGTTTCATTTTTGTTATACCTTGCTAATGCCTTTTCAGTATTTCTTTAGGTCCCTCCAACCAGCTTGCATTCACTTTCACATGCAAGGACAACTGTGGGCATTTTCTGTACTACTGTGAGTACATCTTCATAGCCCCACTGTTTGCCATGGTTTAGATTTAAATCCCAAGATTTAAAAATGAGGACATCACCAGCAAAGGTCACTCTTTTCCATTATATTGATGATGTTACACAAACCAGTAACTTTCTTGCAGAATTGGAAACTGCTGCTATGACTGTATCAGTTTTACATCCTTTAAAGCAAAGGATGGGCAGTAAATTTGGAACAAGCTGCAAGGGCATGGATGCTCTGTCATATTCTTGAGTTAGACTAAAAATATTCCCTCAGTTGTTGCTGATAAAGTGCAAAATTATCCCACACCTCATACTCCTGAACAGTTAATGGCTTCCCTTGGTTTATTGGATTATTGGAAGCCATTTATGTCTCATCTAGCATGAATCTTGAAACCTTTGTATACCCAAGGTAGAAAAGGAAAAACATTGGAATGGGATATTTCAGAGCAGACTGCCTTTGATAGGGCTAAATGAGCTACTGCACAGGTGCAAGCTCTAAGGGGGTAGACCCAGCTGTGCCTTCTCAATTAGATATGGCCAATATCAATATTGGCTTTGGATGGGGCTTGTGGCAAAAGCAACAGGCAAAGTTAGTTCCCATCAGCTTTTGATGAAAACTATGGAAAGGAGCCAAACTATAATACAGCCCCTTAGAGAAAGAACTGTGTGCTCCCTATAATGCCCTATTGCAAGTCCAAAAGTGCCCTGTAATTTATGGACTGCCCTCCCCATCCAGGGGTGGGTCTGTGATGCCACTACTAAACCCTGTTCAGAAAGTTCTCAGCTTAGTACTTTAACTAAGTGGAAAAACCTATTAGTACTTTAACTAAGAGGAAAACCTATCTGCTGCAATGCAGTGCTCTCAACAAGTCCCTTAAGTACAGAAATGCATAGTACTCTGGGACCGTGTTTACTCCTCCCTGCTGATCCTTCCGAGCTGGTTATCTCTGTACCCACCACTGACTGATGTGGCAGTATACCTGAATCTACATGGTATACTGATGGAACAGCACATGGGCAACCCACCACCTGGATGGCAGTAGCTGTGCAGCCTAGTACAGACACAATCTGGTAGAAAACTGGAACTATGCGAAGCAGCTAGTGGGCTGAATTAAGGGCTATATGGATGGTCATTGTTCATGAAACAGGAGATGCACTTTTTGTACTGATAACTGGGTAGTGTATTGAAACTTGAAAGTGTGGATGGCCACATGGAAACAAGAAAACTAGTCTATTGTCAGCAGCCCCTTATGGGGGAAGATATGTGGGAAGACATCTGGATGGCCTGCCATAAGTGAAAATTAACTGTGTTTCATGTCTCTGCCCATAGCACTGATTTTTACCTAGTAACATTGAAGTAGATGCTCTGGCAAAAAAAATTGTAGCCTGGAGCCAACATTGCACAAGGCTGCTGCATGGTTATATAAAAAAAACAGGACACCAGACTACATGGAGACGGGCACAACAATTCCAGCTGCCCATCATGAGACAATAGCTAAAATATGTTGTGGATGCCTGCCCCTCTTGTTCATTATAGCACCCTAGGATGCCCCCTCATCAACTTGGCCCCATTAGTCACAAACAGATTCCACTCTAATGGTGGCAGATAGATTATATTGGACTCCTTCCCTTATCTGAGGATGCGAAATATGCCTTTACAGCTGTAGACAAGGCCTGTGGACAATTACTGGTCTCCCCAGTGGAGAAAGCTAAGCAAAGAGCTATGGTACATAGCCTAGAAAAATTGAATGCTTTCTTTGGGGCCCCCACACAGCTGGACAGTGACAGAGGCCTCCCTTTTTCTGGACAAATAACCCAGGCCTGGGTCACTAAACATGATGTCTTATGGACATTTCACTTACCTTATCTTCCCATAGCAGTGGCATTGACTGAAAGAATGAATGGGCTTTTAAAACATTTAGAGAAACAAATTAACCCATCAAGTGAAGGAGACAATTCCGTAAAGGGTATTATCTTTATATGAGAGAAAGAGAGACACCACAGGATGAAAATAAATAAAATCAGAAATGGGAAAGGGGACATAACTATTGGCCCCACAGAAATAAAGGAGATAATGATTCTGTGAGCAACTATATGCTAATAAACTAGACAATGTAGATGAAATGGACAATTTCCTAGAAAGGCATGAACAACCAACATTGACTAAAGAAGAAGCAAATGTTAAACAAACCAATAACAAGTAAGGAGATTTCATCAGTCCTCAAGAATTTCAAAAAAAAAGAAAAGTCCAGTACCAGACAACTTCACATGTGAATATTTCCAAGCATTCAAGAAAGAAATAGTGCCAATCCTGTTTAAACTCTTCAAAAAACTTGAGGAGGCGGGGAAGTCTACCTTATTCATTCTTTGAAAGTCAACGTCACCCTAATACCAAAACCAGACAAAAATTCTACCAGAAAAGAAAATTAGAGACCAACCTCTTTAATGAATATAGATGCAAATATCCTGCCCACTAAAATAATTATACACCATGACAAAGTGGGATTTATTCCATATATGCAAGAATGGCTTAACACAAGAAAATCAATTAATGTAATATACCACATCAACAAATCAGAGCAGAAAAACCACATGATCATCTTGATTGATGCATAAAAGGCATTTGACAGAATTCAACATACATTCTTGATGAAAATTCTTCAAAAAGGATAGGAACTAAAGGAAATGTCCTCAACTAGATAAAGGAAATATATGAAGAACCCACAGCTAATTTCATGCTCAGTGGAGAAAGACTGAAAGCTTTCTCTCTAAGATCAGGAATAAGACAGATGCCCACTATCGCCATTGTTATTCAATGTTGTGCTAGAAATTCTAGCTAGAGCAGTTAAATGAGAAAAAAGAAGTAAAAGCATGCAAATTGAAAGGAGAAAGTAAAACTTGACATGATACCATATATAGGAAACAAACAAACAAAGCTACCAGAGGTAATAAATGGGTGCAGCAAAGTGGCAAGATACAAGATACAAGCTCACCACCCAAAAAATCAGTAGTGTTTTCATATATTATTAATGAGCAGTCTGAGGATGAAATCAAGAAAAAAAATTCCATTTACAATAGCAACCAGAAGAATCAAATATTCAGTAAGAATAACTATAACCAAGGTCACAAAAGACTAATACACAGACAAGTATAAGAAATTTCTAAAAGAAATCAAATAAGATCTAAATAAATGGAAGGACATACCATGTTTATGGATTGGAAGACTATATGTGTTTAGTATGTCAATTCTATACAAATTGATATATAGATTCCATGCAATACCAATTTAAATCCCAATGTACTTTGCAGAAATAGAAAAAACAATAACCAAATTTACATGGAATGGCAGGATGCCTCAAATAGCTAAAAATATCTTTGTTTGTTTGGGAAGTGCCTGGGCTGGGGATTGAACCTGGGTCTCCTGCATGGCAGGCAAGAATTCTACCACTGAACTACCCTCGCACCCCTCTGCTACCATTTTAAATCTGTTGATCTTTCTTTGCTGGAGTCATTTCATGACCTGAATATTCAGTCCTTCCACAAGGTGCTGCCTGAGTGATGCTGATTATTGTGCTTGTTTGCCCTGACTAACACGGTCTTTGATGAGCTTCTTATTTAGAACAATTTGGATAAACTTTGCTGATGAGTGAATCAGAGGTTTGGTCTTCTCTTAGTGATCTGCTGGAAATTAGCTCTTTCCGACAGGTAGGACATTTTTTGTCACCACTTTGGAGGGTGTTCTAGTTTGCTAGATGCCAGAATGCAGTGTACCAGAAATGGAATGGCTTTTAAAAGGGGAATTTAATAAGTTGCAAGTTAGCAGTTCTAAGGCCATGAAAATATCCCAATTAAAACAAGTCTATAGAAATGTCCAATCTAAGGCATCCAGGGAAAGATACCTTGGTTCAAGAAGGCTGATGAAGTTCAGGGTTTCTCTCTCAAGTGAGAAGGCACATGGAAAACACAGTCAGAGTTTCTCTCTCAGCTGGAAGGGCACATGGTGAACACAGTGTCATCTGCTAGCTTCTTCTCCTGGCTTCCTGTTTCATGAAGCTCCCCAGGAGGCATTTTCCTTCTTCATCTCCAAAGGTCGCTGGCTGGTGGACTCTGCTTCTCGTGGCTATGTCATCCTGCTCTGCTCTCTCTGAATCTCTCTTTCTCCAAAATGTTTCCTCTTTTATAGGATTTCAGAAACTAATCAAGACCCACCCAAATGGGTGGAGACATGTCGTCACCTAATCCAGCTTAACAACCACTTTGATTAAATCACATCTCCAGGGAGATGAGCTAATCACAGTTTCAAACATACAATGCTGAATAGGGATTGGAAGAAACGCCGCCTTCACAAAATGGAATTAGGATTAAAACATGGCTTTCCTAGGGGCCATACATCCTTTCAAATCCACACAGAGGGCACACAAAACGATGTGAACATTCCTTTGTCATCAAGGTGTTCTTAAGATAATCCAGATTTGGCACATCAACTCACTTACAGACCTCAAAGGCAAACCACAATTTCCAGGCCATCGGTTATTGCCTCCTGATGTATCCACTGTGATTCATATAAACTGAGTTCCCTGCTTTACTTAGCAGTTGGGAGCCATTTGTCTGCACAGCCTGAGACATTGCAACTGCTGCCCCAGCTGAGGGTTCTGCTGACCCCAGCCAGAGTGAGATAGTGTACAAACCATGGCCCTGCACCCCAAGTTGAGTGTGGACCTCTGCAGTGGAGCTCAGGAAATACAAGGGCTGCTCACTGTTCCTCAGAGCCCCAGAGAGAGCCTACTGGGCAGGTACTGTGAGGTGGAGGGGAAGGGGCAGGTCACAGCACAAGGGAAGCCCTAGTGGCATGCGAGGTGCTGGCTGTTATTTTGATTGGGGTAGCACTGAATCTCTAAATCACTTTGGGTGGAATTGATATCTTAACAGTATTTGGTATTCCAATCCATAGATGATGGTTTTCTATTTATTTAGGTCTTCTTTGATTTCTTTAGTGATGTTTTGTAGTATTTCATGTATACACTCTGCATCTTTGTCTAAATTTATTCCTAGATGTCTCATTGTTTTAGTTGTTATTGTAAGTGGTATTTTTTCAATTTCCTTTTCAGGTTGTTCATTCTTATTGTGTAGAACCACCACTGATTTTTGTGTATTGCTCTTATAATCTGCCACTTTCCTGAATTCATTTATTATCTCTAGTAGTTTTCAAGATTTTCTGCATATAGGATCATGTTATCAGCAACACAAAAAGTTTTATTTCTTCCTTTGAAATCTGACAGTGCTCCCTCTCTCTCTCCCTCTCTCTTTGCCTAATTCCTCTGGCTAGAACTTCCAGTACAATATTGAATAATAGTGGTGGCACAGGCAATTTAGTCACCTTCCTAATCTTAGAGGGAAAGAATTCAGTCTTTCATTATTGAGTTTGATGTTGACTGTGGACTTTTCATTTATACCCTTTATCATGTTGAGGATTGTATTAGCCAGAGAAACAGAACCTACAGGATATACCCATAAATATGAGATTTATAAAGGTGTTTCATGCAACAGTGGGGACACAAGAATCTCAAGTCCGTAGGGCAGGCTGTGAGGTAGGCAACTTTAATGAAGGATCTTGACAAACTCCACAAGAGAGGTTGCTGAAGAAGCAGAGAAAATTTTCTCTTCTCACTTAAAAGTTGTCAATGATTGGGTGAGCTCCAACTGATTAGATTCTCTTGTTTGTGGAAAGCATACCCTTCATTGATTATAGATGTAATCTATTGTCATGGGTCCAATCAACTGACTGACAATTTAATGAACCAGCCATCTGGTTTATCAAACAGCCATGAACTATCCTTGCATAACAGGCTAGTGCTCGACGGACCCGACAATGGGCACCATCGCCTGGCCAAGCTGACAACTGAACCCAACCATTATAAGGAAGTTCCCTTCTATTCCTAGTTTTCTAAGTGTTTTTATGAAAAAGGGGTGCCAGATTTTGTCACGTGCCTTTCTGTGTCAATTGGGATGATCAGGTGGCTTTTTACCTTCATTCTATTAATATGGTGTATTGATTTTCTTGTGTTGAACCCCCTTACATAACTGGGATAAATAACGTGATCATGGTGTATAATTTTTAAAATATACTTTCAGATCTGATTTGCTAACATTTTATTGAAGATTTTTTACATGTTATGCTGCCATCTGCATTGACCGGATATGCTATTGATGTTCTTTTTGATTAATTTATCTTCTTTACTGGACAAACAGGGTATGATATTTACTCTTGTCTTTTTCCAAAACTTTATTAGTGTGAGAAATAGATCTGATTTCCCCAGACTTGCAGGGTCCCATGGGGTTTACCCTTTGGGTGGAAAATTAGACTCCATTTGGCACTTTCTGCATTATGCACTCAAGCTCTAACAATCAGGAAAACAAATGGCAATACTTGAATTTCCCACTATAGTATCTCAACTATGCCTACTGAAACTAAAGAAACCACCACAGCACAAATGTATGGACATGTGACCCACTGAGGAGAGTGTCATGCCAAAACCACATTTATCCCTTATTCACCACAAGTTCTAATTCTGACTGGAGACCCAATCTACCATTTTATTCCTCAAAGCCAAACATCTCTAATTCCCTTTAATTCTGAGTATTTTTTTTTTTTGCCCAGTAACTCTGGTAAATGATTACAGATTCATTTCAGGAAATTTATGAGGAAGAATTGGCAGTACATATTGTGACAATATTAAAGTCTTCAAAGGACCTTGCACTTACCTTAAAAGTTTAGATGTGGATGTGGGTGAGAAGCCATGACTTTCTGTTATGATGACTAACTTCTAGTTATTAACAAATACTGTTGTTTAGATTTTGCACAACTTGGAAGAATTTGTAGTCTGATAACTCTTTTCAACCTATCCACTGCTAAAGACCTTTGAAGATCTTGCCATTACTTCTCTGTTTCCAAAAAAGTCCACCAAGACTGGCACACAAATGAGCTTCCAATTGTGTGCCCATTATGTCAATCTGGGAACCCACCATTCCTATGGAAATCAGAAAATTGTTTTGTTCATGGTCTCCCTTATCAATACCTTTGGTTGCTGAGTACATTCTCAGCTAAGCTTTTTTAGCATTTTGGTGCTCACCCATGCATGATTTTGTGATTTAAGGATTGGAGTGCCCTCTTAGGCTTCTCATTGTCATAAGTGAGGTGAGTGGGCAGATGGCACAGGATCGGTCCACTTAATTTATAAACTTCCACTCTTCAAATGCCTTTGTATATGGCAATGATTCCCTTCTACATCAACTTCATATAACTAGGCTACAATGTAAACACGTCTCAGCCATTCACAGGAGCACATTTTTAGATAAAACTTCTGCTGTTCAATCATAGAGAAGGAGACCCTCCTAAAAAGGTAACAGTGTTAATGAAGTCCCTTTAGGGTTTCCAAGATCAGGGAAACTGTACCCTGTCACATAGGAAATGCTGCTTTTGCTAAGGAAGTCACTGGACTCAATTGTTCAGTCATTCGATACACTCAGATTTATTGACAATCCAGTCATTTCTCAAGATTTTCACTCTTTCCCACTAAAATATACTCCTGGTAGCACAATTCCATTACTACTAGAGATCCATGAAAGGATTTTCCATACTCAATCCAAAAATATATTTAAAAAAATCACACCACTCTATGCTATCCGATGTTGACAGCAGGGGTCCAGTTACATTTGACTCCATTGTTCCATGGCCTGAAGTGTAATCTTGCTAAATTTGGTGTAGGTACCACAGTTCAACCTGTTGTGTCATTTGTTTAGAATTCGATTCCATGTCGTTGATAAGATGAGTTCACCACGCATTTAGGGGTACAACTAGGGAAAGAAATCTGAGAAAACATTTTTTAAGCTCGCTAGAGTTCTAAGTGTTGAAATTAATTGAAACCAGTAAAGGAGCTGAAATGAAGTAGAAAATGAGGTAAGACGAAAATAAAAGGAAGTGTTTTTGAACACTTGTTATATGACATGGTTCTAGAAAGATAAACTGATTAACTGATTAGTTTGTTGATATGGAGCATGGAGCACATTTATGGTTCTCTGCAGAAATATTCTCGTGGAATTTTGTTTGCAATGATGCAGGAAAGATTCCAACAGGACGTGTGAGTACTGTGAATATGAACATGGAAACTTCTCACTAGAAATGAGAGCTGAAAATAAAAAGGACTGAACCATACTTGGAGAGAGATTGCACCCTCTGGACTCCCAAAAGACATGTCCTCTCCATATGCAAAATACATTCATTCCATCACAATATCGCAAAGCCTTAAACCATTTCAGTAACAATACAAATACAATACAGAGTCAGAAACAGTACAAAATCTCCACAAAGTCAGCTACAGGCATGGTCTGTTCTCAGAACAAGTTATCTGCTGCCAACATGCATAGGAGAAACAGTCATAGGATACATGCTTCCATTTCATAGGAAGAAACTGGAAGGAACACAGGGGCCACCAGACCTAAACAGGTCCAACAACCTACGAGGCAAACTCCATTAGTCTGGGAGTCATTTATCCTTGGGGCTTTAGAAAGCAGCAAGCCCACCTTTCCTAGGGCCTACTCAGTGGCCCTGCTTTCTCCAAACACTGGCGTGGAGTTTGCAACCTTGAAGGGCACTGGGGAGACCACCTTTAGTTTGGTTCCACCCTCTCCAAGCATTGGGGCAACACCCAGGTTCTCTGCTAACTCTGGGGTGCACACTGAACAGAACAATGTGGTGGCAGCCAGGCCAGTCCCCAAGGAGTGTGCCCCACCCTCTCCAAGGCTTGGGCGCTGAAACTCCTGCCCTCTGCCTTTGGGGCAAACTCACCCTCTCCAAGTGCATGGGTGCGTCTGCTCTCCTGACCCAAGTTTTCTTGGCTTCAGACTTTAGCGTCCATGGTTCTATCTTTGAAGTTCTTTTTCCTTCAGTTTGTCCCTTCTCTGTCTCTTTTAGTCCAGACTGACCATGGTTCCATTTAACGGATCCCACAACACTCTTGTTGGTTTTCTATGCAGTAGGCAGGAATCATAACCATCAGACAATAGGACTTTCCACAAATCCTTCCTGGATAACTCCATGTCCAATCCTGGCTTTCTCTGAAATGGATGACTGGTTCCATGTTTGGTTAAATCCTCACATGGGGCACTATTCCCTGGAGTCTCCCTTTCTAGAAGCCCTGAATTTTCCAGACCATCAATCAATTTCTGGTTCCTTGTACCCAAGAGTTCAGTTCTCAACTTATCTCCTTCTTTTTGCATTTCACTGTAAACTGCAAGGAGAAACAAGGCTGCACTTTCCACATTAACTTGGAAATCTCTTCTGCTAAATATCCAAGTTCATGGCTTTTAAAGTTTCCCTTCCAGCCAAAACCAGTAGTCAATTTTGTCAACTGTATCAAACCAGGAAGAGCATGGAGAGACAGTGCTCGGAGCTGAGATCTGTCAGGAGACCCAGGTTCACCATCCAGGAGATGGCTGTGAGTCCTGAAGCGAATGAATAAAATATAGTTATAAACTGCTTTAAAAGAAAAGTTATGAAACTCACAGTTTTGTATCATAGGAAGATGAAGTGGGCACATGCTCAGTTGAGGATGTAGATGGAGAAAGGGTTCCTTCTGATGACGAAACCAAGCAACCAGATGACAATTCCATTTGCCACCAACCCACAAAGGCTAATTAACCCAGTGAACAAGAAAATGATGCTTTTGAAATTGCAAAAGGAGGGGTCAGTGTCTTCATTCGATGTAGTGTTGACTGTTGCGTTGCCCATTGTTGGTAACTCAGAGCCATTATTTGGTCTGATCGCCAGGGGGTTCATTTCTAGGCTCAGAAAACATCTGCTGGGCTCTGATCCCTGACCTTCCCAGCCGAGGTCGCCCCTGGGAAGGTGGAAATGTGAGAATGAGCAAGGACCTGAGGTCAGGGGTAACCCTGTTCATTCCGGGAGACCCATGCTTCCAACCCTCCCTCAGAGACTTATGAGCTATGGGTAAGAGGTTTTGATCCTCTCCAAGGAGAGACACACCTGGTTTCCCCTTTCAGCTTAAAGATTCTCTTCCCACCGTGCCATGATGCCAGTGAATGCGAATGAGTATTTTTTGTGATCCTTAGGGCCAGTCTCTCCCCTGAAGACTCCTGGAGAAATCAAATTCTTGCATCTTTTCCAGAACCAACCAATAGTGCCTAAGATTCCTGCCTCTTAAACATGCCTAAAGGACCATCACTGTAGCTGGATCTAAGGCTTTGCATCTTAAATTTCTTCAACTCTTTTCTCCTTTCACCACTGATTTCTCTTCCTTGAAAATATTCTGTAACTTTATAATCCAATGGAAAACATCAGACAAAAGAATATTTAAATAAAAATGAGTAATAAATCACAAAAACCTAGCACATCAGAAATAAATATATGAAATTTATTTGCATGTGTGCTTTCAGTTACCACATACAAAATAATCAAGGGATGTGTTGGTTCACACTCCAACCTATTTTTCAGCACATAGCTCACTGTTCTAGTTTGCTAGCTGCCAGAATGCAATATACCAGAAACAGAGTGGCTTCTAAAAGGGGGAATTTAATAAGTTGCTAGTTTACAGCTCTAAGGCCGAGAAAATGTTCCAATTAAAACAAATCTATAGAAATGTCCAATCAAAGGCATCCAGGGAAAGATACCTCAGTTCAAGAAAGCTGATGAAGTTCAGGGTTTCTCTCTCAAGTGAGAAGGCACATGACAAACACAGTCAGGGCTTCTCTCTCAGCTGGAAGGGCACATGGTGAACACGGCATCATCTGCTAGCTTTCTCTCCTGGCTTCCTGTTTCATGATGCTCCCCAGGAGGTATTTTCTTTCTTCATCTCCAAAGGTCGCTGGCTCGTGGACTCTCTGCTTCATGGTGCTGCAGAATCTCTTCCATTCTCCAAAATGTTTCCTCTTTTATAGGACTCCAGAAATTTATTAAGACCCACCCAAATGGGTGGAGACATGTCATCACCTAATCCAGTTTAACAACCACTCTTGATTAAATCACATCATCCAGGGAGATGATCTGATTACAGTTTCAAATATACAGTATTGAATAGGGATTATTCTGCCTTTATGAAATGGGATTTTGATTAAAACATGGCTTTTCTAAGGGACATAACATCATTTCAAACCATCACATTCACGCATACACACACATCTTTTGAATGAGTAGAAAAAAAGTATAAACATAACATGGAAAAGATCAAGCAATGTAATTGCTTTACTCAATATTTAAATCAGTATGAAGGCATGAAGCATTTCTTTCTTTTTCCCTATTTATTACCAGTCATTTGTTGTATCCTCTTTATTCCATTGAACTGAAACCCTTTTATTTAGGTATTCTACTTAATTGACATTCTATTAATAGATATTTAATTTGCTTTTGTATTTTGTTAAATAAAACCCTTTGTATGTTTAGAGACTATTTTGTATTGAATATTTATCCTATAGGATAACTGTATGTGAGCATTTGAACTTTTTGTTATTTCTGTTACTGCCAAACTGCATTTCCAGACTTCAGGCCCATATTTTAGGTACTCAATTGTGATTGCACTTATTTCACTTCAGCATTTGTTGTGTTGTCATTTTCATAGGGATACATTTAAGTGAGCGGAGAAAGCAGCCAGCTGTCCCCAAATTCCTATTTGTGCTTGAATAGTCACCTCAGCTATCACCTCCCCGACCCAATACTCTGTGACAACACACAGTGTATTTCTCAAGGAAACTGTATTGTATGTGACTTTCTCTCTCTTCCATTCTAATCCCTTTAATGGCAGCACAAACTGGAATGAAGAAGGTATTTATTAACAAATATTTACCAAACAAATATGTTCTTAAGTAGATTCTCTTTATTTTAATTGTTATTATAATAATTGTATTTGTGAATGTTTATAATTCTCAGTAAATTTTAAATTGTAAACTTCAGTTCTTATACTTATATTCTATATCATATCACATAAGTAATCTTTTTATTTTATCTATTTAACACACATTCATTCAAATTTGCAAATCAGTTTCCAAAGCTATCTCAAGGCATGCTTATGTATTAAACTTACACCTGCCTTTTCTCTCTTATGATTTATTAATATCCAGAATTAGAATACACAAATGTAACTCACTATTAACATAAGAAGAGTAATGTTAGAAACTAGAAGAAACAGACATTTAAAGTTATTGTGGAACAGTGCCATCAAAATAAAACAAAACAAAGCGACTCACCCAGGTACATGGTATACGCCAGAGACACTTCCTGGGAGAAAATATCTTGTCAAGCAGAGGGATGTTTTTTAAACTTCCTGAGAATCCTTCCACTAAGACCCATTATAAAACTTTGAAGTCAAACCATATTTATCACGTTCAAGAGACAGTGGTTATCATATCGATGATTCCTGAATGTTTGTTAAATGAAAGGAGAAAATTAACACCACCAATTAGATTATAAGAGAAACATCTTTTTTTTCCACGCCTGGAGCAGCTGGCTCACGTCTGCCCTCTCCTTTCCCTATTCCCCCTGAATGCAAAGCTATTTTCCTGTAACTGCACAGATTATACAGAGTCAAGAAAAAAATCAGCAGGATGCCACAAGTGATCTCCTGTCAAATCGGTCTCATTAGAATTAGAGATCTTACCCAGTGTTCTAGTTCGCTAGCTGCTGGAATGCAACACACCAGAGACGGATTGGCTTTTAATAAAAGGGGATTTATTTTGTTGGTTCTTCAGAGGAAAGGCAGCTAACTTTCCACTGAGGTTCTTTCTTACGTGGAAGGCACAGGATGGTCTCTGCTGGTCTTCTCTCCAGGCCCCTGGGTTCCAACAACTTTCCCCCGGGTGACTTCTTTCTGCATCTCCAAAGGCCTGGGCTGAGCTGCGAGTGCTGAGATGAGGAATGCTGAGCTGCTTGGGCTGTGCTACGTTGAGCCTCTCATTTAAGCACCAGCCAATTAAGTCAAATGTCACTCATTGCAGCAGACACTCCTCCTAGCCGACTGCAGATGTAACTGGCAACAGAGGAGGTTCACATACCGTTGGCTCATGTCTACAGCAACAAGACTAGATATGCTCACCTGGCCAAGTATACAACTGAATCTAACTAACACACCCAGTATTATATTTTGGTATAATTCATAGGTACAGGAAACCACAAAACACAGGCCTGGCCTGGAGAAGTGCAATGTCCCAGGACTTCCTCACAGCTCTCAGATGCATGGTGGCCCAGATTTCTTGCAGACGTGATAAGTGACAGATGGTGAGGGGTGCAACAACTACTCACCTAGAGTAGCTCCACTTTATAGTCCAACGGGTACGGAGCTGACGGTGACATTTCCTAGGCCCTCAAATCCATCAACTCCAGGTTTGTTGGCCATAACTACCTAGGTGGCCGCGATATATCCTGCTGAAAGCACCCCAAATGTAAAAGCACTTCTTTATCTTTGCTAAAAATACTGACAACTCAACAGAAAATTAGACAAAATATATTAACAGGCATTTGATAAGGAAGATATCAAAATGTGAATAAACTTCTGAAGAGTGCTCAATGTTATGATTCATAAAGGTAATGCAAATTGAAACCATATGAGATACTTTATTCATCTACCAAAATGGGGGGAGAAAAGGACTTGGGGAGAATCTTTTCTAAAATAAACATTTTCTAATTCTCTTCTGGAACCTTCGTACACTGCTGGAGGAAAGATTAGTTGGTCCAAGTACTTTGTAATATCATTTACTGGTGTCTGTCTATTAAATTTTATATTTAAATACAGTATAAAACAGCATTTACACCCAACAGAGACCTGTAGTATGTCCCTAAGGCCAGGTACACACATGTTTATAGCTTTAAGATTTTTAATGACAAAAGTTGAAAAATGCCCAACAGCAGTCCGATAGTTATATTTTCGTGTATTCATATGATAAAGAAATTCATCTGGTAAAGAAACTTACCAGAACCAACACACTGAATCCCTCCTTGCACTGCATGTCAGAAATTGCAACACCAAAAAGTAGCCAGTTTCCTACTTTCTAATATAATACAGTGTGGCTGTTGATTTTTGAACTTGTTAAAATCAGAATCATACCGTACAAACTCTTTCATGTCTGGCTTCTTTCACTTAATAATATGTTGTATTTTGTGTCATATATTTATTCTCATTGATTCATGATTCATTGATTCACTTAAAATACTTTAGATCCTTTTAATCAAAAGATGTACCATTTTCATTGCTGTTGTCAGACATTTTAATTCCATAAACATGCAAACTTCCCATGCTGTTCTTAGCGTTTACCAACAATCAGTATCAATTTATATTTACAAGCATTTTACCCTTTCCAGTGCTCATTATTCTCTGCTATTTTATATTCCCATTTGGGATCATTTTCTAAATACCTAAATTTTCTTTAATATTTGGCCTAAAGCAGGATAATTAGCAATATATTTTACCAGTATTTGTTATTATGAAAATCATTTATTTTAGCTTTATTTTAAAGGAAATTGCACTAGGCATAGAATTTTAACTTGGATGTTATTTTCTTTCAGCTTCTTATCCATCTTGCATCCTTGTCTTCTGGATTCCATTGTTTTCCTTCAACAAGCTAGTTTCAGTCTTATTTTTCTCCTTGGAAGGGATGAACTATGTACTCTTAAATCTGGCTGCTTTTAGGATTTTCTCTTCAACTTTGTCTCTCATAGGTTTGAGAATGAAATGGTTAAGTGTGATTTATTTGAATTATCCTTCTTGGGATTCACTGAGATGCAGTATCTCTTCAAATATGGTTTTCCTCCAATTATAAGTTCACACTGAAGATGTTCCACGAGTCTCCTAAATTCCTTTCCATTTTTTTTTATTAATTAAAAAAAATTAACTAACACAACATTAGAAATCAATCCATTCTACATATGCAATCAGTAATTCTTAATATCATCACATAGGTGTATGGTCATCATTTCTCAGTACATATGCATCGATTTAGAGAAAGAAATAGCACGACAACAGAAAAAGAAATAAAGTGATAACACAGAAAAACACAAATAAAAATAAAAAGTACAAAAATATATAAGAGAAAGAAAAAAAAAACAAAAAAAAAACTATAGATCAGATGCAGCTTCATTCAGCGTTCCAACATAATTACATTACAGTTAGTCAGTATTGTGCTGACCATTTTTTTTTTTTTTAGACATCATACCATTCTACATATGCAATCAGTAATTCTTAACATCATCACATAGATGCATGATCATCGTTTCTTAGTACATTTGCATCGGTTTAGAAGAACTAGCAGTATAACAGAAAAAGATATAGAATGTTAATATAGAGAAAAAAAATAAAAGTAATAATAATAAAAACAAAACAAACAAAACAAAACAAAACAAGAACCTATCGCTCGGATGCAGCTTCGTTCAGTATTTTAACATGATTACTTTACAATTAGGTATTATTGTGCTGTCCATTTTTGAGTTTTTGTATCTAGTCCTATTGCACAGTCTGTATTCCATCAGCTCCAATTACCCATTATCTTACCCTGTTTCTAACTCCTGCTGAACTCTGTTACCAATGACATATTCCAAGTTTATTCTCGAGTGTCGATTCACATCATTGGGACCATACAGTATTTGTCTTTTAGTTTTTGGCTAGACTCACTCACCATAATGTTCTCTAGGTCCATCCATGTTATTACATGCTTCATAAGTTTATCCTGCCTTAAAGCTGCATAATATTCCATCGTATGTATATACCACAGTTTGTTTAGCCACTCGTCTGTTGATGGACATTTTGGCTATTTCCATCTCTTTGCAATTGTAAATAACGCTGCTATAAACATTGGTGTGCAAATGTCTGTTTGAGTTTTTGCCCTTAATTCCTTTGAGTAGATTCCCAGCAATGGTATTGCTGGGTCGTATGGCAATTCTATATTCAGCTTTTTGAGGAACCGCCAAACTGCTTTCCACAGTGGTTGCACCATTTGGCATTCCCACCAACAGTGGATGAGTGTGCCTCTTTCACCGCATCCTCTCCAGCACTTGTCATTTTCTGTTTTGTTGATAATGGCCATTCTGGTGGGTGTGAGATGATATCTCATTGTGGTTTTGATTTGCATTTCTCTAATGGCCAGGGACATTGAGCATCTCTTCATGTGTCTTTTGGCCATTTGTATTTCCTCCTCTGAGAGGTGTCTATTCAAGTCTTTTTCCCATTTTGTAATTGGGTTGGCTATCTTTTTGTTGTTGAGTTGAACAATCTCATTATAAATTCTGGATACTAGACCTTTATCTGATATGTCATTTCCAAATATTGATTCCCATTGTGTAGGCTGTCTTTCTACTTTCTTGATGAAGTTCTTTGATGCACAAAAGTGTTTAATTTTGAGGAGTTCCCATTTATTTATTTCCTTCTTCAGTGCTCTTGCTTTGGGTGTAAGGTCCATAAAACCGCCTCCAATTGTAAGATTCATAAGATATCTCCCGACATTTTCCTCTAACTGTTCTATGGTCTTAGACCTAATGTTTAGATCTTTGATCCATTTTGAGTTAACTTTTGTGTAGGGTGTGAGATATGGGTCTTCTTTCATTCTTTTGCATATGGATATCCAGTTCTCTAGGCACCATTTATTGAAGAGACTGTTCTGTCCCAGGTGAGTTGGCTTGACTGCCTTATCAAAGATCAAATGTCCATAGATGAGAGGGTCTCTATCTGAGCACTCTATTCGATTCCATTGGTCGATATATCTATCTTTATGCCAATACCATGCTGTTTTGACCACTGTGGCTTCATAATATGCCTTAAAGTCAGGCAGTGCAAGACCTCCAGCTTCGTTTTTTTTCCTCAAGATGTTTTTAGCAATTCGGGGCACCCTGCCCTTCCAGATAAATTTGCTTATTGGTTTTTCTATTTCTGAAAAATACGTTGTTGGGATTTTGATTGGTATTGCATTGAACCTGTAAATCAATTTAGGTAGGATTGACATCTTAACTATATTTAGTCTTCCAATCCATGAACACGGTATGCCCTTCCATCTATTTAGGTCTTCTGTGATTTCTTTTAGCAGTTTTTTGTAGTTTTCTTTATATAGGTTTTTTGTCTCTTTAGTTAAATTTATTCCTAGGTATTTTATTCTTTTAGTTGCAATTGTAAATGGGATTCGTTTCTTGATTTCCCCCTCCGCATTTCATTGCTAGTGTATACAAATGCTACAGATTTTTGAATGTTGATCTTGTAACCTGCTACTTTGCTGTACTCATTTATTAGCTCTAGTAGTTTTGTTGTGGATTTTTCCGGGTTTTCGACGTATAGTATCATATCATCTGCAAACAGTGATAGTTTTACTTCTTCCTTTCCAATTTTGATGCCTTGTATTTCTTTTTCTTGTCTAATTGCTCTGGCTAGAACCTCCAACACAATGTTGAATAATAGTGGTGATAGTGGACATCCTTGTCTTGTTCCTGATCTTAGGGGGAACGTTTTCAATTTTTCCCCATTAAGGATGATATTAGCTGTGGGTTTTTCATATATTCCCTCTATCATTTTAAGGAAGTTCCCTTGTATTCCTATCCTTTGAAGTGTTTTCAACAGGAAAGGATGTTGAATCTTGTCAAATGCCTTCTCTGCATCAATTGAGATGATCATGTGATTTTTCTGCTTTGATTTGTTGATATGGTGTATTACATTAATTGATTTTCTTATGTTGAACCATCCTTGCATACCTGGGATGAATCCTACTTGGTCATGATGTATAATTCTTTTAATGTGTTGTTGGATACGATTTGCTAGAATTTTATTGAGGATTTTTGCATCTATATTCATTAGAGAGATCGGCCTGTAGTTTTCTTTCTTGTAATATCTTTGCCTGGTTTTGGTATGAGGGTAATGTTGGCGTCATAGAATGAATTAGGTAGTTTTCCCTCCACTTCGATTTTTTTGAAGAGTTTGAGGAGAGTTGGTACTAATTCTTTCTGGAATGTTTGATAGAATTCACATGTGAAGCCGTCTGGTCCTGGACTTTTTTTTTTAGGAAGCTTTTGAATGACTGCTTCAATTTCTTTACTTGTGATTGGTTTGTTGAGGTCATCTATGTCTTCTTGAGTCAAAGTTGGTTGTTCATGTCTTTCCAGGAACCCGTCCATTTCCTCTAAATTGTTGTATTTATTAGCGTAAAGTTGTTCATGGTATCCTGTTATTACCTCCTTTATTTCTGTGAGGTCAGTAGTTATGTCTCCTCTTCCATTTCTGATCTTATTTATTTGCATCCTCTCTCTTCTTCTTTTTGTCAATCTTGCTAAGGGCCCATCAATCTTATTGATTTTCTCATAGAACCAACTTCTGGCCTTATTGATTTTCTCTATTGTTTTCATGTTTTCAATTTCATTTATTTGTGCTCTAATCTTTGTTATTTCTTTCCTTTTGCTTGCTTTGGGGTTAGCTTGCTGTTCTTTCTCCAGTTCTTCCAAATGGATAGTTAATTCCTGAATTTTTGCCTTTTCTTCTTTTCTGATATAGGCATTTAGAGCAATAAATTTCCCTCTTAGCACTGCCTTTGCTGCGTCCCATAGGTTTTGATATGTTGTGTTTTCATTTTCATTCGCCTCGAGGTATTTGCTAATTTCTCTAGCAATTTCTTCTTTGACCCAGTCGTTGTTTAGGAGTGTGTTGTTGAGCCTCCAGGTATTTGTGAATTTTCTGGCACTCTGCCTATTAGTGATTTCCAACATCATTCCTTTATGGTCCGAGAAAGTGTTGTGTAAGATTTCAATCTTTTTAAATTTGTTAAGACTTGCTTTGTGACCCAGCATATGGTCTATCTTTGAGAATGATCCATGAGCACTTGAGAAAAAGGTGTATCCTGCTGTTGTGGGATGTAATGTCCTATAAATGTCTATTAAGTCTAGTTCATTTATAGTAATATTCAGATTCTCTATTTCTTTGTTGATCCTCTGTCTAGATGTTCTGTCCATTGATGAGAGTGGTGAGTTGAAGTCTCCAACTATTATGGTATATGAGTCTATTTCCCTTTTCAGTGTTTGCAGTATATTCCTCACGTATTTTGGGGCATTCTGATTCGGTGCGTAAATATTTATGATTGTTATGTCTTCTTGTTTAATTGTTCCTTTTATTAGTATATAATGTCCTTCTTTGTCTCTTTTAACTGTTTTACATTTGAAGTCTAATTTGTTGGATATTAGTATAGCCACTCCTGCTCTTTTCTGGTTGTTATTTGCATGAAATATCTTTTCCCAACCTTTCACTTTCAACCTATGTTTATCTTTGGGTCTAAGATGTATTTCCTGTAGACAGCATATAGAAGGATCCTGTTTTTTAATCCATTCTGCCAATCTATGTCTTTTGATTGGGGAATTCAGTCCATTGACATTTAGTGTTATTACTGTTTGGATAATATTTTCCTCTACCATTTTGCCTTTTGTATTATATATATCATATCTGATTTTCCTTCTTTCTACACTCTTTTCCATCTCTCTCTCTTCTGTCTTTTTGTATCTGACTCTAGTGCTCCCTTTAGTATTTCTTGCAGAGCTGGTCTCTTGGTCACAAATTCTTTCAGTGACTTTTTGTCTGAGAATGTTTTAATTTCTCCCTCATTTTTGAAGGATAATTTTGCTGGATATAGGAGTCTTGGTTGGCAGTTTTTCTCTTTTAGTATTTTAAATATATCATCCCACTGTCTTCTAGCTTCCATGGTTTCTGCTGAGAAATCTACACAAAGTCTTATTGGGTTTCCCTTGTATGTAATGGATTGTTTTTCTCTTGCTGCTTTCAAGATCTTCTCTTTCTCTTTGACCTCTGACATTCTAACTAGTAAGTGTCTTGGAGAACGCCTATTTGGGTCTAATCTCTTTGGGGTGCGCTGCACTTCTTGGATCTGTAATTTTAGGTCTGTCATAAGAGTTGGGAAATTTTCAGTGATAATTTCTTCCATTAGTTTTTCTCCTCCTTTTCCCTTCTCTTCTCCTTCTGGGACACCCACAACACGTATATTTGTGCGGTTCATATTGTCCTTGAGTTCCCTGATCTCCTGTTCAAATTTTTCCATTCTTTTCCCTATAGTTTCTGTTTCTTTTTGGAATTCAGATGTTCTATCCTCCAATTCACTAATTCTATCTTCTGTCTCTTTAAATCTATCATTGTAGCTATCCATTATTTTTTCTATGTTTGCTACTTTATCCTTCACTTCCATAAGTTCTGCGATTTGTTTTTTCAGTTTTTCTATTTCTTCTTTATGTTCAGCCCATGTCCTCTTCATGTCCTCCCTCAATTTATCGATTTCATTTTTGAAGAGGTTTTCCATTTCTGTTCGTATATTCAGCATTAGTTGTCTCAGCTCTTGTGTCTCATTTGAGCTATTGGTTTGTTCCTTTTACTGAGCCATATTCTCAATCTTTTGAGCGTGGACAGTTATCTTCTGCTGCTGGCGTCTGGGCATTTATTCAGATTTCTCTTGGTGTTGGACCCAGCAAGGTTGTAATATTTTTCTGTGAAATCTCTGGGATCTGTTTTTCTTATCTTGCCCAGTATGTGGCGCACGTGGCACACGTTTGTCTCAAGTGTTTGGAATGGGTCTCCCCCAGTCACCAATCTCCGTAGCCTGGGGATTTCGGATCCAATTCTCTCCGTTGGTTCAGGGGCCGCGCGTGGTGTGGGCGTCAGCTGCCGCGGCTTGAGGGGACCGTGTGGCTGGTTGCGGGCCGCAGCGGGCCTGGGGGATTCCCCACCGGACCAGGAAGCCTCCCGTGGGGGGGGGCTACCGCTGCTTGGATAGCCCTCCTATCCGAGACTCGTATCCGCGGACTCGAAGCAGAGACTCGAAGCCGCCCGCAAAAGAGGGGTGCCGCCTACCTCGGCTTGGGAAACTTGCTTCTCCAATACTCTCAGCCGGCCCGGAAAGGAGGGAGGGAGTAGCTCGGACCACCGCAGCTGCCGCTGATTGGGAAATCACACGCCGCTCGGGGGTCTCACCGCAGCCAAGTCTCGCAGTCAGTCTAGCCAGCCCAGACTTTGGATAGCCCTCTGATCTGAGATTTGTAGCCGCGGACTCAAAGCCGAGACTCGAAGCCGCCCGCAGAAGAAGGGGGCCGCCTGCCTCGGCTTGGGAAACTTGCTTCTCCGATACTCTCAGCCGGCCCGGGAAGGAGGGAGGGACTAGCCCGGACCGCCGCAGCTGCGGCTGCTCGGGGGTCTCGCTGCAGCCAAGAGTCGCAGTCAGACTTGCCAGCCCAGACTTTGTATAGCCCTCTGATCCGAGACTCGTAGCTGCGGACTCGAAGCCGAGACTCGAAGCCGCCCGCAAAAGTGTGGCGCCGGCCGCCTTGGCTGGGAAGCTTGTCTCTCCGAGTCTCTCAGCCAGCCCGGGAAGGAGGGAGGGATTAGCTCGGACCGCCGCAGCTGCGGCTGCTCGGGGGTCTCGCCGCAGCCAAGTCTCGCAATCAGACTTGCCAGCCCAGACTTTGGATAGCCCTCTGATGCGAGACTCGTAGTCGCGGACTCGAAGCCGAGACTCGAAGCCGCCCGCAAAAGTGTGGCGCCGGCCTCCTTGGCTGGGTAGCTTGTCTCTCCGCGTCCCTCAGCCAGCCCGGGAAGGAGGGAGGGATTAGCTCGGACTGCCGCAGCTGCGGCTGCTCGGGAAATCGCCCGCCGCTCGGGGATCTCACTCACCGCAGCCGAGTTTCGCAGTCAGACTAACCAGCCCAGACTGGGTTACGCTGTGTGTCCATTCGCTGCTGTAGCCCCGGGACTCCTTTCCATTTTTAATATCATTAAAATATAATGATATTTTCAGCTTTATATTTTCTATATGTTCTTTTTCCAGGTCATTGTTTTGGTTTGCTAAAGCTGCTGGAATGCAATATACCAGAAATGGAATGGCTGTTAAAAGGGGAATTTCTTAAGTTGCAAGTTTATAGTTCTAAGGCCTTAAAAATGTCAAAACAAAGATATCCAAAGAAAGAAACCTTGACAAGAAAGGCTGATGTATCTGGGGGACCTTTTCAGCTGGGAAGGCACACAGCTGGCATCTACTTGTCCTTTGACTTCTCATTTTCAGAGAGTTTCCTGAATGTGCTTTCTTTCTGAGGTGCGTTGGCTCCATCAGCTCTGGAGCTTTTTCCAAAATGGCTCCCTCTTAACCGTCTCCAGTAAGCATCACACCTCAATCAGGTGGAGACACATGTGCATGGAAACCACCTAATCAAAAGGTCCCACCCATAACTGGTTGGGTCCCATCTCCATGGAAACAATTTAATAAAAAAGATTCCACTCAACAACACTGAATCAAGATTAAAGAGCGTGGCTTTTCTGGGGTACACAACAGTTTCAAACCAGCACATTCCACCTTCTGAACCCTAAGAAAAAGACATGTTCTTTCCATATAAATAATACATTAATTCTATTACAATATCAAAAAGTCTTAAACTATTTTAGTAACAATATAAATACAATACAAAGTCAAAACCAGTACAATATCTCATCAAGGTCAGTGACAGGCATGGTCTGTCTTAAGGCAAAATTCTTCTCTGGCTCTAGATCTGCAAAACTCAGAAGAACTTACCTGCTGCCATTATACAAAGGAGCAACAGTCATAGAATACATATTCCCATTTCCATTGGGAGAAATTGGAAGGAACACAAGGGTCACTGGACCCAAATAGTTCTGAAAACCTGCAGGGCAAACTACATTAGATTTCAAAGTTTGAGAGTGATTTATCCTCAGGGCTTGATAGAGTAGCATTCTCACACTTTCTAAGGGCTTACACAGTAGCCCTGTTCTCTCCAGATGCTGGGGTGATGGTTGCAAACTTAGAGGGCATTGGGGAGACCACCATTTTCTCAGCTCCAACCCCCACACATTGGGGCCGCACCCAGGCTCTCTGCCAACTCTGGGGCACACGCCTAATACCCTCAGAACAATGGGGTGGTGGCCAGGCTCTCCCCAGGCCACAAGGAATGTGCTCCACCCTCTCCAAGGCCTGAGGCACCAAAACTCTTCCCAAATATCGAGGTGGAAGGCTCGCCCTCTGCCTTCACCGCCCTCTAAGAGTATATGAGTGGGTCTGCTCTCCTGGCCCAAGATTTTTTGGCTTCAGACCTTAGACTCTATAGTTCTTCCCTTGAAGCTATTTTTCCTTCAATCTGTCCTTTTTAATCCAGACTGGCAGTGGTTCCATTTATACAGATACACAAACAATACTCTTATTGGTTTTCTGTGGAGTATGCAGGACCATAACCCCGCATAACCATCAGCCAATAGGACTTTCGACAAATTCTTTCTGGATAACTTTATCTCCAATCCTGGCTTTTTCTGAAATGGCTGATTCATTCCACATTTGGCTAAATCCTCATGTGGGGCACTATTCTCCAGGGTCTCCCTTTCTGGAAGCTCAGAATTTTCCAGACCATCAATTTCTGGTTTCTTGTGCCCAAGTGCTCAGTTCTCAGCCTATCTCTTTCCTGTTGCATTTGCTACAAGCTCCAAGGAGCAAGCAGGCAGCATTTTCCACATTTAGTTTGGAAATCACTTCAATTAAGTACCCCAGCTCACCACTTGTAAATTCCAACTTCCATTCAACAACAGTACCCAATTTTGCCAAATTATCTGCCATTTTAAAACAAGGGTAACCTTTCTTTCAGTTTGCCATTAAACATTCCTCAACTCTTTCTAAAACCTTGTCAGAAATATCTTTAGAGTCCACATATCTACCAACAGTCTCCTCAAAATATTCTAAGTCTTCTCTATCAAGCACCTCACAACTCTTTCAGAATCTTTCTCTTATCCACTTAAAAAGCCATTCCAACATGTTTACTATTTGTAAACTGCAGCACCCTACTCTCAGTACCAAAATCTGTTTTGGTTTGCTAAAGCTGCTGGAATGCAATATACCAGAAATGGAATGGCTCTTAAAAGGGAAATTTCTTAAGTTGTGAGTTTACAATCCTAAGGCCTTAAAAATGTCCAAACTAAGGTATCCAGTAAAAGATACCTTACTATAAGAAAAGCCAGTGGGTCCAGAACACCTCTTTCAGCTGGAAAGAAACATGGCTGGCATCTGCTGGTCCTTTGCCTTCTTGTTTTCAAAGAGCTTCCCAGGGGGATTTTTTTTCCCCACCTCTCCAAATGCCTCTCTCTATGTTGGCTCTGTCAGCTCTGAAGTTTTCTTCAAAATGGTTCCCTCTTAATGTCCTTATATAGGTGGACACACATGTCCATGGAAACCACCTAATCAAAAGGTCCCATCCATAACTGGTTGGGTCACATCTCCATGGAAATAACTTACTCAGAAAGATCCCACCCAACAATATTGAATCAGGATTAAAGGACATGGCTTTTCTGGGGCATGAAACAGTTTCAAACTGGCAGAATCATCAACCCTGACTTCTTTTGATTCCAATATCTTACTAATCACCAACTAAATTATTGATTTTTGGATGATGAATTTCCTAGTTATGGATTTAGCACTTTACATTTTTAAATCTATCTTATCCATCTTTTCCTCTATTTTCATAGAGGTATAAAATATAAAATGAGATACACAACGGGTACAGCTCTTGAGGCTATATCTTTATTTCTTTATTAGCTATAATATGTGTTTTCACAGTATATTACAATGAACTATTTTATATATAATAAAGTTGATGAGCTCTATATACTTATCCATATGTACACACGCACACAGACACACACACACACACATATGGTTATCTGTGTAAGCAACACTCAGATGAAGATAGAAATAATTTCCTTATCACAATGTTTCCATTTGGCCCTGTTTTGGTTTGCTAAAGCTGTCAGAACACTATGTAAAATAAATGGAGTAGTTTTTATAAAGGGGATTATTAAGTCACAAATTACAATTCTAAGGCCATGAAAACGTCCAACTTAGGTACCTACAAGAGGATACCTTCTCCGAGAAAAGGCAGCTGGCAGCCAGCACACCTCTGTCAGCTGGGGAAGGCATGTGGCTGGGATCTAAGTTTCTTGTTTCCAGGTCACTGCTTTCAGTTTCTGATTCCAGTGGCTTTCTCTCCGACCATCTGTGAATCCTCACTTAGCCTCTCTGGGACAAACTCTGGATTTCATCTCTGAGCTTTCCTTGGCTCTCTCCAGGTTCTGGCCATTTCTGTGGGTTCTTGCTTACCACCTGGGGTATTTCTGTCTGGATCCACTCAGCCATGAGGGAGCTCTCGGAAAGGACTCTGGTAAACGGATCGAGACCCACCTTGAATGGTCACATCTCCAAGAAAACAGTCCAATCCAAAGATCCCACCTACACTTGGGTGGGTCACATCTCTATGGAAACAATCTAACCCAAAGGTCCCACCCCAAACAACAGATCTGCCCACACAAGACTGGTAAAAGAACTTGGCTTTTCTGAGGTACACAACAGATTCAAACTAGCCCCTTTCCATGTTATATCTTACAATAATAACTATTTTTGTGATTTCTATCACAATTTATTAAAATTATCTGTTCTTGAAAATCGTATGAATTGTATAATATAGTATACAACTTTTGCTTCTTTTGCTCAACATAATGTTTGTGGATTTATTTCTTTTACTGTCTATTCATAATTATTTCTTTATTATTGATATGAAGTATCCCATGGTATAACGATAATACAACTTGTTTATCAATTTATCTGTTGAAGGATACTTAGGTTGCTCTCAGTTTTAGCCCATGATAAATTAAGTTGCTATGAGTATACTGTCCATGTCTTTTAGCAGAAATGCAAACTCAATTCTGGTTACTCTTGATATTTTCTTGTCTCCATTTGCACCTGAATACCTACGATACCACAGGTCAAGCATTGTATCTCATATGTGGTGAAACAATAGCTTATGTCCTAAAATTGTGTAACCTTATGCCAGCAAATGATGTTGCTTCCTGCAGCCAGGCCCTTGGGCACCAGCAAACACTAATCCTATCAATTTATAGTTCCAGAAAATCCAAATGGCTTCCACCTGTCCTGTCATCTCAGGGGGAGCCAGATTACCTTTCCACTTTTTCTCTTGGGTCGCAACACTTTAGGATTGTTGCAACCCAGTGTTCTCGGAACAGGGCCTTGACTCTAGGCAGGACCTAGTTTCCAACTCACATCCTAGTAATTCCTTCATTGGATTGTAAAATCGCCCTGTGGAAATGTGGCTTCACATGCCAAGTGCCTTTCTCTGTTGTCAATCTTCAACTGAAACTTGGCCTGGTAATTTTTCAGTACTTTTTCAACGATTTAGTCAAATATTTAAATGCATTTTCGATCATGATTTTAGTTCCTTTAACTGTCCTCTGTGGGATGACAGCACTCAAGTAATTTGTTTGGCATTATTAAAAGCAAGTGTCCTTATTGTTTCAATTGCAGTACTTACTCTACAACACAGAAGTCTCCTTCAGCTCTAAACACTTTATAGAGTTATGGAATGCAATTTAAAATGTCATTTTCTAAGCGCAGGTTTAAATGAGGATAAAAAATGTGGCTTACCATATTTCACCCAGAAATATAGACTATAAACAATTTTTTTCCTTACAGTTTCCAATATGTGTGTCCTAGGACATGCTTCTATAATCAGTATATTCATAAAGTCACAATGATTTGTATAGAGACAAATACTCTCACTCAAGATGCAGAGCCAAAGTTCATCATTTTACTGATTGTCCATCTTAGCAGACACCTGATATGATGAAATCAGTGAATGCATTCGGGAAATAAAAGTGGAGTCACCTTATGTTATTTTCTATATATTTCTATTTCTGAGGTTAAAGAAATCAAAGAAATGACAGAGAGAAGATGCAGCCATGGGGATGCCTGAGGCTTTGCTGAGTTCTGACCACCAAGTAGTTATGACTCAGCAACTCACAGGCTCATACTCAACAGTCCTAATAAGAGTGAACCAACTTTAAAGGCATGAGTAATAATCACATATAAAAACAGGACACAAATGAGTCTATAAAGATGCGTGCAGAGGGGAGCAGAGCACAGTATGAAAGAGAGAGTGGGATGGAGCCCCACAGATTAATCCTAAAGTATCTGAAGCACAGCTGATATCCATGCTGTGATCACTTGAGAATCCTCAGTATCTTTTCATATTTATCCTGCTTTTGTTTTTTCAGTGGATAGGTAATGTAATAAGTAGATTCAATTATATGGTAAAGATTCATGCTCTTGACATACCTCCCCACAGTAGGGTGAGCTTTGTACCTGGGACCAGACAATACTCACCTATTGACAAGGCATCATCTTATTGAAAATTAAAACGTGTCATGAGTGATTCTCTTTGTCACCTTTTGCCACTGTGACTTCCCCTGCTGATTAAAAGATGGATGCATCTTTTAATCATGCACAGTAATACATTGAGCATTGTTACCATGCTAGCAGATAGGGAATTTACTCCATTTTCTAATCTACTGTTTCCTTCTCTTATGACCTAATATGTGGTGGTTTTAAGATGTGACTTTCAGAGATCAACGCCATTTCCTGTAATTCCAAGAATTGTGTTTTCATTTTTCTTTTGGGTAATTGCCCTATGGAAACCCAAATATTCATTCCTTCTTTATTTGAGAGTTCAGCATTATTTATCCTCAGGAGGTTTAAGAAACAATAGAAGAAGGAAAGGCATAGAGAAAAGGGCTGAAGAGAGTTTGGGCATGTGCAGTCATACCATTGCTTCCCCAGAGGTTTGGGGGTCTCAGCCTTGTCTCCTGAATGCTCCCATCCCATTCTCCGAGGCAGCAGCTCAGCCTGCTCCCCCTGGCCTTGGAGGCAGCGACAAAGGGTAAGCAGATGGAAGAGACATCATCCACTTCTCTCAGGCAAAGGCTGGCAAATAAGGGAAAGAGATGCTAAGAGCATTCAAGAAGGAGAAAATGAGTAAAGGTCAAAGAATAGAAAATAGACACATTTCTTCTCACCCGTGTCTTTTCTATGATCCTGGAGTTTTCCAAAGTTTTGGGGAGGAGCTGGAGAACCTCAGTGGAGACAGTCCTTCGGTCTTCTGATTATGTGCAGCCTAAGTGTAGTTTCCTAAAATCCCACGGTCAGATGCTGACTGCAGGCTCCCGGATCAGATGTGTGGTGGGTCTTGGGACTCCTTAATGGATTTATATCCCTTCCATCACATCAGGTTTATTTAAACAAGGCCTTCAGCGCCTACAAGTGCCGCAGCTGATGTTGTTTTTCTACAACCAACCTCAGCAGAACGCCTTTATCCCGGTATATACACTGAAAGTACAGAGAACACAGAACTTTTAAAATGCACAAGGGAGGGTGGGCCGCGGTGGCTCAGCGGGCAAAGTGCTTGCCCGCCATGCCGGAGGACCTCGGTTCGATTCCCGGCCCCAGCCCATGTAAAAAACAAACAAACAAACAAAATACAATAAAAACAAGAAAATGTTTAAAGATGTTTCCCTTTCTTCCTTCCTTCCTTCCTTCTCTCTGTCTTTCCTTCCCTTCCTCCCTCTTTAAAAAAAAAAAAAAAAAAAAATGCACAAGGGAGAAAAATCTTCATTTATATCTAAATAGTCATTTGATTATATTATTTACAAATATATTTGAATCGATTATCAATGTATTCAAATATATCAATATATTAGTATAATTTTAAATTATTTAAAAATAGTATTAATATAAATGCAATGACTCATCCAGCCATCTCCATTATTTTATTTGTCAATATAAGTTATCAGCTCATCAGGATTATCAAAGTAGAAGCCAGTGTCCTCACAATGACTCGAATCCTATAGAAGCCGTGCCTGATGCACGCCCTCATATTTCTCTTGGACTGTTCTCCAGGTTTGCTGCTTCAGCTGCATTGCCCTCCTGGCTGCACCAAAAGCTCCAGGATCTAACCTGCCACAGGCCTTTGCACTGGCAGTTCCTTCTGGTTGTAAAGGCTTTCCTGAGACTTTTCATATCCTGAACACTCTCACCTGCTTCCAATCTCAATCATAAGCCGAAGTTTCAGGGAAGATTTGTTTTCCTCCAAACATTTCCTTTCTCCTTCTCTTGCTTTATTTCCTCACCAGAAGTCTTCTTCATCGGCTCTAGCGTACTTCACTAGTGTGAGTCTATCTGACGCTCACCACTAGGATGCTCGCTCCGGAGGCAATAATTCTTTATCTGATTTGACAACTGAACTACTTCCGCTAGTAGGGAGAACTGGTATACCTGAGAGGGACAGGCTTACCATCCAAGGGACGTCAATAAGCACACTCCTTTTGGGGATCATTGATTACTCTGCAGTTCTAATTTTACATAAGATATCTTTTCCAGAAAATGTCTTCCTCCAGTCTATTTAAATCAATTTGGTGTTTAGGGAAAATAAATCAATTTAGAGTAGACTTAAAAGAGCACACATTCTAACAACTACAGAAGAGAATGGTTTAACTTTTCCAACGGTAACCATTCTGGCTGCCGTGGAAGGATGGGTCCGTGTGATAACGTGCTTTAAGCCCTGTCTGGGTTTGCCATACATTTACTCTCCTTAAACCCAGACCAGAGTGTGACAGAAGAGAAATCCATGTCTTCATCTTCCCTTCCCTGGAATGAGAACAGTAGACATAAGGAAAGTTTTGCCTGTCACCACTGATTGTTTTAGGTCTGGGCTTCACGAAGTCTTGTCAGTGAAAGGAAAACATGGGTGAATCCCTTGGAGGAGCCTTCAATCTTGGGCCTTGTGGGAACAAACCCAGGGTTGGGTGCCAAGGCTGAGAGAGGAGCTACCGTCCTCCCTTCTGAGCCCCTGTTCCACCCATCTCGGGCCCTGCATTAATGTGCGTGGTGAGGCAGGAGTTCTGACTGGGAAAACAAGATATTTATTCGCTTGTGCCTTTAAAAATGTTACAGGAGAACAATGATGAGGTATTTAGGATGGAGGAAGCCTGTGCACTCACCCCAACCACATCTTGGTGCTGAGTGTAACAGAGAGACCCATTACCTCCCATCACACTGCTCTCTGCACTTCTCAGTGTCATCTCCCAGGGCCGCTCTCATTACTTCAATTACCTGGGTTTTCTCCTTAAGGAAAATTCTGTCACACTAATTTTACTTCATGCTCTCTTGATGGGCTCTGAATTGGAATGAGGCCGGAAAGAATTAAAAACAAAAAATAAAACCCAAGGCAGGAGCTGATGCCTTTTTGCTCTCCAAATGAAAGTATGTGGAAACGTAATTCAGAAACAGGTTCTCTGAACTCGATTGCTTCACTGAAAATGACATCAGAAATGCAATTTTATACACTTTACCAGCTGCAGTTTCACATCATTCTTAAATGCCAGAAATGTGCTTACATAAACATTATATGTACTATAAGTCATTTAAGACTGTTATTGTAGCACTTCTACAGCTACACCCACTTCATCCTTGACCTCTGGCACCCACTAACTTGTTCTCCATTGCTACAATTTCTCATAATTACGCTATATAAATGTAATCATACACTATGTCACCATTTGGGGTTGGCTTTTTAACTTCAGGAGATCCATCCCGGTAGCTGCATGTATGAACAGGTCACCCCTTCTCATTACAGAGCAGGTTTCCATGCATGGATATACCATAGTTCATGGAACCATTCAATCAGTAGAGGGATCTCAATCACTTTTCATTTTTGGCTATTATTAATAAAGCTGTTATAAACATTCCTGTTGTTTCTATGAATATAAATTTTTATTTCTCTGCATAAATTCCCAGAAGGGCAATTGCTGGGTCATGTGGTAAGTGTATGTTAAGGTTTTGTTTTTATTTAAAGAAACTACCACACTGTTTTCCATAGTGGTTGTACCATTTTACATCACCACTAACAGTATATCAGTCAGCCGGTTTCTCTGCATCCTCACCAGCATTTGGGGTTATAACTAATTTTTTTATGTTAGGCATTCTGTTAAGTAAATAATGATATGTCAATATATATTTTTATTAGAAAAATTGAGGATCAACAGAAAGATGGTGCATAAAATACAGGGTTCCCATATATCACCCATTAACACCTTCCACTAGTGTGATATATGTGTTACAACTGATGAACGTACGTTTTAATAATTGCACTATTAATCATAGCCCATGGTTTACTTTAGGGTTAACTCATTGTGTTATACACTCCCATGGATTTTTTTTTTTTAATTTTTATTCTACTAACTTACAAACAACCTAAAATTTCCCTTTTTAATCACATTCAAATATACAATTCAATGCTGTTACATAATGTTGCACTACCTTCACCACCCATCTATTACCAATAGAATAGAAACTCTGTACAATTTAAGCATTAATTCCCTATTCCCTACCCTCACTCCCATTCCCTGGTAACATATTCTAGAATGTGACTATGATTTCACATCAGTGACAGCATACACAATTTTTTCATTTTTGTCTGGCTTTTCCCACTCAGTATGGTTATCTTTGTGGTTCCTTAATGTTATTGAATATATTAGAATTTCATTCCTTTTCACAGCTCAATAATAATAGTATTGCATTGTGTGTTTATACAACATTTTGTTTATCCATTCATCAGTTGATGGACATTTTGGATGCTTCCATCTTTGGGCAATTGTGAATAATGCTAATATGAACATCAGTGTACAAATGCCTGTTTGAAGCCCTGCTCTCAAATATGTTGGATATTACCTAGTACTGGGATTTCCAGATCATACAGTAGCTCTATACTAAGCTTTCTGAGGAACGGACGAAAAGTCTTCCTCAGTGGAAGTGCCATTCCACGTTGCCATCACCAATGAATGAGTTTTCCTATTTCTCCACATCCTCTTCAACATTTGTTATTTTCCATTTTTTTAAAGAACAGCCATTCTGGCGGGTGTGCAATGGCATTACTGTGGTCTTGATTTGCATTTTCCTAATAGTTGATGAGGTTGTGCATCTCTTCATGTACTTTTTAGCCATTCACATATCTTCTTTGGAGAAATGTTTATTCAAGTCATTTGCCCATTTTTACTTGGGTTGTTTGTCTTTTTGTTGCGTTGTAGGATTTCTTTATATATTCTGGATATTAAACTCTTATTGGTGTGATGCCCCAGCCTGGGGACAGTGGGAGCTGGACATAGTGCCCATATAGGTGCTGCAGAGAGACTGTGACTCCTGCCCAAGTACATTAGTTTGCTTATGCTGCTGGAAAGCCATGTATCAGACATGGAATGGCTTTTTTAAAGGGAATTTAATAAGTTACAAGTTTACAGTTCTAACACCAAGAAAATGTCCAAACTGGGGCACCAACAAGAGGTTACCTTCATTCCAGAAAGGCTAATGCCACCTGGAACACCTCTGTCAGCTGAGAAGGCATGTGACTGGCATCTGCTGGTCCTGTGTTCCTGGGCTCCATTGCTTCCAGCTTCTGATGCCCGTGGTTTCCTCTGTAAGCATCTGTGGCCTTCACTTAGCTCCTCCAGGACACAACTCTAGGTTCTGGCTTGCTTAACATCTCATGGGAAGGCACATGGTGACATCTGCTGGGTGCTGCCGGTGTCTAGGCATCTGCTCTCTCTGCAGCACTCCAGGCATCTCTAACATCTGCGTCTTTGTCAACTCTAAAGCAACTGTTCTCCAAGTGTCCACATCAGTTCTGAGCTTTCCCCATTACGTTCCCACTTTAAAAGGACTCTAGTAGACTAATCAAGCCCCACCATGAGTGGGCGGAGTCACATCTCCATCTAACCAAAAGGCCACACCCACAATTGGGCGTGCCACATCTTCATGGAAATAATTCCATCGAAAGTATTTCCACCCTACAGTATTGTCAGGATTAAAGAGCATGGCTTTCCTGGGGTACACAACACTTTCAAAGCAGCTATCACCAAGAATTGCTTCTTGGTCAGTTCCAGTTGGCTGGCATGTGTTTTTAGATAAAATGTTCCAGGCTGGTGACATTGTTGAGATTTGCAGCTTCTTGGCAGCTCTGCTCTCCTCCCACAGGGACCCAGAGGAAAGTTCTGAAAGAGGCAAAGGGAAGGGGCTGTATACTGAGAAATAGTTGAGACCCAGCGAGATCGTGTGCTAGAAAAACTGCCCTGAGTAGAGTAATAGCAACTGCACTGAAATTGAAAAAAAAATAAAAAAACAGTTTGGTTTGAGCTTCCTGGGAATGGTCAGATCTTCAGGGGCATGTTTGTTAAAATGGGTGACAGATGTTATGGGGTGCGCCGGTTTGAAAAGATGTATGTACCCTAGAAAAGCCATGTTTTAATCCTAATCTCATTTTTTAAAGGCAGCCACTTCTTCTAGTCTCTATTCAGTACTGTATGTTTGAAACTGTAATTAGATCATCTCCCTGGAGATGAGACTCAATCAAAAGTGGTTGTTAAGCTGGATTAGGTAGAGTCGTGTCTCCACCCATTCCAGGTGAGTCTTGATTACTTTACTGGAATCCTATAAAAGAGTAAATTTCAGAGAAAGTGGGAGATTCCCATGGCCTCATCTATTTTCTCGTGCTTACTATTTTCACAGTATATCTTTGGCCATTCCATTATTTTTCTTTCAAATTGTTTGTGTCTTATACTTTAGGTGCAACTTCTGGAGGTGCATATATTTATGATTTACTTTTTATTTAGGCTGATGAGCTACATCATTGAACAGGAATTTTTGGAACAATTACATATAATGTAATTATTGACACTGTTGGATCTAAATCTCCATCTTGATATTCATTTTCTATTTATCTTCATGTTTTCTCCTCTGTACCTTATTTCTTGCCTTCTTTGGATTGACTGAATATTTTTAATATTCCATTTTATTCTTCTTTGGCTTTTTAGCTACACTTTTAACATTTTTTTTTTTTTTGCTGGGGACTCTAAAAATGTGTCACATTCATCTTCACAGATTCTCTAACATACTTATGGAATGTGGATTTGATGACTGGAGGTCTAACCACAATCTTGTCTATGCATATAGGGCCAATTTCTAGGAATAGTGGAAGGTTGAGCCAAAGACAATCCAGATGTCTAACAATTTCATGGACCCACCCTGGTTTACCTGCCTCTAGAAAAGTTTGTGAGATGTGAATTCTACCAAGCATTCAAGAAAGAATTAGTACCAATCCTGCTCAAATTCTTTAAAAAATTTGAAGAACAGGAAAAGCTATCTAACTCATTTTATGAAGCCAACATCACCCTAAAACCCAAGCCAGACAAAGATACTGGAAGAAAATAAAATTACAGATCAATCCTTTTATTGAATATAGATGCAAAATCCTCAACAAAATACTTACAAATCGGATCCAGCAGCACATTAAAGGAATTATACACCATAACCTAGTATGGTGTATACTAGGGATTTATTCCAGGTATGCACAGATGGTTCAACACGAGAAAATCAACTAATGTAATACACCTTATCAATAAGTCGAATTGGAAAAACCACATGGGCATCTTGATTGATGTAGAAAAGGCATTTGACAACATCCTTTCTTGATGAAAACACTTCAAAGGAAAGAAATAGAAGGGAACTTCCTCAACATGATAAAGGAAATATATGAAAAACTCTCAGCTAACGTCATCCTCAATGGGGAAAACTTCCTTTTAAGATCAGGATCAAACAAGGATGCCCACTGTCACCATTGTTTGTTATTCGACATTACACTGGAAGTTCTAGCCAGAGCAATTACATGAGAAAAAGAAATAAAAGGCATCCGTATTGGAAAGGAAGAAGTAAAACTCTCACTGGTTGCAGATAACATGATGCTATATGTTGAAAATCCTGAAAAATCTACAGCAAAGAGATTAGAGCTAATCAGTGAGTACAGAAAAGTGGCAGGGTACAAGATCAACACCCAAAAATCAGTAGTGCCTCTATCAACTAGTAATGAGCAATCTGAGGAGAAAATCAAGAAAAAATTCCATTTACAACAGCACCCAAAAGAATCACATATTTAGGAAAAAAATTAACTAAGGATACAAAAGACCTGCACACAGAAAACTACAAGAAATTGGTAAAAAGAAATCACAGGAAACCTAAATAAATGGCATGCTATGCTCATGGATTGGAAGACTGTATTAGTTAGGGTTCTCTAGAGAAACAGAATCAACAGGGAACATCGCAAATATAAAATTTATAAAAGTGTCTCACGTGTTTTGTCAATTTTTTTAAGTTTTGTTTGTTAATTTTTTTAAGTTTTGTTTGTTAATTTTTTTAATTAATAAAAAAAGTTAAAAAAAAAAAAAAAGTGTCTTACGTGACCGTGGGAATGCAGAGTCCAAAATCTGCAGGGCAGGCTGTGAAGCCGACGACTCCGATGGAGGGTCTGGATGAACTCCACAGGAGAGGCTCGCCAGCTGAAGCAGGAAGAAAGCCTGTCTCTTCTGAATCTTCCTTAAAAGGCTTCCAGTGATTAGACTGAGCATCACTCATTGCAGAAGACACTCCCCTTGGCTGATTACAAATGGAATCAGCTGTGGATGCAGCTGACGTGATCATGATTTAATTCTATAAAACGTCCTCATTGCAACAGACAGGACAGCACTTGCCCAACCAGACAAACAGGTACCACCACTTGGCTAAATTGACACATGAACCTGACCATGACAAAGACTAAATATAGTCAAGATGCCAATTCTACCCAAATTGATTTATATATTTAATGCAATGCCAATTAAAATCCCAAAACCTTACTTTGCAGAAATAGAAAAAACAACAACCAAATGTATTTGGAGGGGCAAGGTGCCCCCAAATAACTAAAAGATCTTAAGAAAGAAAAATGAAGTGGGAGGTCTCACACTACTTGACTTTAAAGCATATTACAAAGTTACAGTGGTAAAAACAGCATGGTACTGGCATAAATTTAGATATACTGACCATTTATGGAATCAAATTGGGTGTTAAGAAATAGACCCTCTCATTTATGGACAATTGATCTTTTCTTTTTTTTGTATGCTGTATGGCAAGGTCATTTTCATTATTTTTCCATGTGAGTATCCCATTATTGCAACACCATTTGTTGAATTTTTGTTTGTTTTCTGTTTGTTTGGTTTTGGGGAAGTACACATGAACTGGGAATTGAACCTGGGTCTCCTGCATAGCAGGCGAGAATTCTACCACTGAACTATCCTTGCACCCCCTGGACAACTGATCTTTGATAAGGCAGTGAAGCCAACTCACCTGGAACAGAACTGCTTCTTCAATAAATGGTGCCTGGAGAACTGGATATCCATATGCAGAAAAATGAAAGAGGATCCATATCTCATACCCTATACAAAAATAACTCAAAATGGACCAAAGACCTTAACATTAGAGTCAAGACCATAAAACTCTTAAAAGAAAATATACAGAAATATCTGATAAAACTTGTAATAGGAGGTGGTTTCCTAAGCCTTACACCCAAAGCAAAAGCAACAAAAAAAGAAATAGATAAATGGGATCTCCTCAAAATTAATACTTTTGTGCATCAAAGAATTTTGTCAGGAAAGTAAAAAGGCAGCTTATGCAATGGAAGACAATACTTGGAAACCATATATCAGATAAGGGTTTAAATCCGGTTAATATAAAGAGATCCTACAACTCAACAACAAAAAGACAAACAACTCAAAAAATGGGTAATAGACATGAACAGACACTTCTCAGAAGAGGAAACATAAATGGCTAAAACGCACCTGAAAAGATGCTCAACTTCACTGGCTATTAGGGAAATGCAAATCAAAAACACAATGAGATGTTACCTAACACCCACTAAAATGGCCATTGTCAAAAGAACAGAAAATGACAAGCACTGGAGAGGATGTGGAGAAAGAAGTACACTTTCCACTGTTGGTGGGAATGTAAAATGGTACAACCACTGTGGAAACCAGTTTGGTGGTTCCTCAGGAAGCTAAGTATAGAATTGCCAAATGATCCAGCAATACCATTACTAGGTATCTATTCAGAGGACAGGAGGGCAAGAACACAAATGGACATTTGCACACTAGCGTTTATAGCAGCAGTATTTACGACTGCCAAGAGATGGAAACAGCCCAAATGTCCATCAACAGAAGAGTGGCTAAACAAGCTGTATACATCGATGGGCTGTTATGCAGCTGTAAGAAAGAATAATGCCATGAAGCATGTAACAATGTGGATGAGCCTTGAGGACATTACGTTGAGTGAAAATTAGCCAGAAACAAAAGGACAAATACCATAGGGTCTCACTAATAGGAACTAACATTAATGAGTGAAGTTGGAGAATTTCAGTTAAGAACATAGGTTAACGGGAGATAGAAATAGGGTAGAGATTGGGTATTTGGTGCTGAAGGAATACAGAATGTGCAACAGGACTGATTGTAAAGATTCAGAAATGGATAGCACAATATGATGTACTGGTAGCACAATAATATAAGTACAATCAAATGAAGCTGAATGTGAGTATGATAGAGGGAGAAGGGCTGGGAGCACATATGAAGCTAGAAGGAAAGATAGAGGATAAAGACTGAGATGGTATCATTTAGGATTGCCTAGAGTGGACAATTATGGTGATTAAATGTACAAATATAAAAACTGTTCTGCATGAAGGAGAACAAATGACTGTCAACATTGCAAGACATTGAAAATGGGATGGTATACAGGAAAAAGTAGAATCAATGCAAGCTAGGGTCTGTGGTCAATGGTAGACTGTAATGTGCTTCCACTGAATTCACTGTATGAATTCCACTGAATGCCCAAACTAAACGTTAACAAATGGGGGATATGGGGGAGGAGTATGGATTCTTTGTGGAAGAAAAGAAAATGTATTCATGGCATGGCTTTTTACTTAGGTTGGATTGTATGATATGCAAAAAAAACTGTTTTAAAATGAACAGAGAGAAATAAGTGCCAGGGAAAATGTGAAGAGAGAGATGCACCTATTCACTGTCCTAGGGAAGCTGAGAGGTGCAGCTCCTTGGAGGGCAGTGGGTGGGTCCACAGGAGCCCAGGGGTGGGGTTACCATAGGATCCTGAAACCCCGTTGCCCAGCATACACTTGGAGAAACTGAAAGTGGGGACAGGAGTGGACATTTGCACACTGTGGTTTGTGGCGGCAGTGTTTCTGATTAGCAATGGAAAGAGGTGGCCTCAGGGTACAATGTCTGAGGAATGGAAGGGGGAACTGTGGTGTATACATACAATGGACTCCTGAGCAGCCACAAGAAGGAATAAAGTTGTGAGGCCTGAAACAAGGTGAACGAACCTTGAGGACATTATGTTGAGTGAAATATCAGAAACAAAAAGACAAATATTATCATGCTTCATGCATATGGACTAAATATAATATACAAACTCAGAAAATTGAAGTCGAGAGCCTGGGTTGTCAGGTTGGGGCCTATTGTAAAGGGTCCTAGACTGTGAGCTCTTACAGCAGTCACATCGATTCAGGAGTTGTAACTTATTTCTAAATTCTTAGATACTGAGCTATTTGCATAGAACCTGGTCGTTCCCTGAAACTTCAGATATTTAGGTGACATCTGAGACTGAGACTCAGAGTTAGAGTACTGAAGCTGTCACAGTCAGCACTACCTCATATGGGAACTGTTTAAAAAGTTGAAGAAAGGATCAGATTTCAACTAGAGATATGAATGAAGCTGATCTGGATACAACGAAGGTAAATCAGAATACAGGGTAAAGGATGATACGGTCCATATTTTTACATTTCAACTTGTGTATGAGACCAAAGGGAGAGATATTTATTTGGTGCAAAATTTACATTTGGGTAGTGCATTATCTAATTGTATGGTCAGCTTACTTGAACACATAAGTACATGGAACCTTGTATAGGGTGTGAGGTCTACTTGGTTTGTACAAGTTAGTGTGATGCCTCAATATATCCCAGAGTAATTTGGGCACGGAATAAAAAAGTATTTTCAAAGTCCCCTTGGGGGAGTGTAGAGAAAGGAGGAAATATTCAACTTCCCCATTCAGAGAATTCCTGATAATCTCATAAACAGTGGAGACAACCAGTTCAATAAACCGAGCCCTTGATCTTGGGGTCTGCCCCTACAAAACTTATTCCTGCAAAGGAGAAGCTAAGCCTACTTATGATTATGCCTAAGAATTACCCTCAGAGAACCTCTTTTGTTGCTCAGATGTGGCCTCTCTCTCTAAGCCAACTGGGCAGGTGAACTCACTGCCCTCCCCTCTATGTGGGACATGACTCCCAGGGGTGTAAATCTCCCTGGCAACATGGGACAGGACTCCCAAGATGAGCTGGGACCCAGCATCATGGGACTGAGGAAGCCTTCTTGACCAAAAGGAAGAAGAGAGATATGAGACAAAACAAATTTTCAGTGGCTGAGAGATTTCAAACAGAGTCAAGAGGTTATCCTGGAGGTTATTCTTATGCATTATATAAATATCCCTTTTTAGTTTATGGTGTATTGGACTGGCTGGAGGGAAGTACCTGAAACTGTTGAGCTGTGTTCCAGGAGCCTTGATTCTTGAAGATGATTGTATAATGATATAACATTTACAATGTGACTGTGTGATTGTGAAAATAAATAGGGGAGATAAGGGGTAAAAAAAATTGTATAGATTGAAATTAAGTGGTCAATGAGAGGGAGTCATAAGGGATATTGGACGTATGAGTTTTTTCTTTTTATTTCTTCTTCTGGAGTGATGCAGATGTTCTAAAAATGATCTTGGTGATGAATACACAACTGTGTGGTGATATTGTGAGCCACTGATTGTAAACTATGGATGGACTGTTTGTGTGTGAATATTTCTCAATAAAAATATTTTTAAAAAAGAAGTTTGTGAGAGATAAGCTTGTATCTGGTTTAAACTAGCTTTTTGTGTGTGTGTGGCAGGCTGGGAGACAATTTCTGTCACTTGAGACCCAGTCTAATCTGACCTGTTTTCTTATTTCATTTACCACAATTTATCAACTAATATAAATGAGTAACAATAAATATATTTGCATGTTCCTCCTAATCTTAAGGATTATAGTACCAGGAACCACTGCCCTGGCAATTCTAGAATTCATGAGAAGATCACAGATGATAAATTGTTTAAGAAATATTTGATTAGTTTATTTATCATTTCTCCTGATATAACCAGGAGAAAGTTTATGCAATGTTATACTAAAGTTATCATGTTTCAGGCCTTGTAAACCCAAAAGCCCCCCTGTTACTCACATATTAAGCCACACCCAGTCTCATCCTCAGAAACTTCATTCTAACACTTCCCCCACCATAATATTATACACCATATTCTCTTTATGTCTACTCAACCATCCCATAAGACTTCTATCCTTTCTTTACTAGAATAAGTTTTCACTTAAAGAGAAGATGCTGGTCTGTCTCAGTTAACCCCACACATTTCCCTCAGCACCTACAAATGAGTGTGCAATTCTGAGAATTTACTCACCTTGCCTAAACTTCATTCATTACTCTCAGGTAAATACTGAAGTTATCTCTGCTCCAATTTTGTTAAATAATTCCCTTTAACTTCTTACTTCGCTTGCAGAGTTGATGCCGTGGAATCCTTGCTGGATGGGAAGTCAGTTAAAATCTTTGCACTGTCACTTTCCAATGATGCAATAAACAGGAAATCAGAGATTTAGCTGAAAGCATAAAAACTGAGTTAATATACTCTCTTCAAGAATATTTGAATAAATCTACAAACATTGCTGAACCTGTTTTTTACTTGTATTCATCTGGCATGAGCATCAGGTACTTATTGGAGAAGACCTTCTTTTTCAGGAATGCTTGGCAACAAACAGAAGTCCTAAAATATTCAAAACATTGAATAAGTGTTTGAGATTCAAAACACTTGAGTGTTTTGAATCTCATGGTTTATTCTGGAACAATGTGTTGAGATTTGCACAGTGGTGCAAAGGTAGGATGCATAAATCTGCTGCTATCTTGGCTCAAATCAAGTGGCAACCAAAAAAAAGTCCAATTTTCCGAAATTGGACTTGTAGCAGTCATTTTATTCTCTACTGTGCGGGTTTGAAGGAAATATGCACTTCAAAAAGCCATGCTTTACTCCTAATCCAATCTTGTGGGGGGTAGCTATTTCTTTTAATCCTGATTTAATATTGTAAGGCAGAAACTTTTGATTACATTATCTCCACAGAGATGTGGCATGCCCAGTTGTGGGTGTAAGCTTTTGATTGGATGTAGATGTGACTCCACCCATTTAAGATGGGTCTTGATTGGTTTACTAGAGTTCTTTAAGAGGGAAAACACTTTGGAGAAACCTCAGATGCAGATGCTTGGAGAACAGCTGTTTCAGAGCTGACAGAGACACGAATGTTTGGGGATGCTCAGAGTGCTGATAGAGAGAGAAGATGCCTAGACATGGGCAGACAGCCCAGCAGACATCACCATGTGCCTTGACTAGACATGGGCAGACAGCCCAGCAGATATCACCATGCACCTTCCCATGAGATGCTAAGCAAGCCAGAACCTGGAGAGAACCAAGGGAAGCCAAGAGATGAAAGCCAGCCCTGGAGAAGCAAAGTGACAGGCACCCACAGGAACAGAGGCTGAAAGCAACAGAACCCAGGAGCAAAGGACCTGCAGAAGCAGCTACATGCCTTCGCAGCTGACAGAGGTGTTTGAGTTGACTTGAGCCTTTCTTGAGTGACTGTGACTTCTTGTTGGTGCCTTAATTTGGATATTTTCTGGCCTTAGAACTGTAAACTTGTAATGTAATAAATTCCCTTTATAAAAGCCACTCTATTTCTGGTATATTACCTTCTGGCTGCTTTAGCAAACTAAAACAGATTTTGGTACCAGGAGTGGGGTGCTGCTGCAGTTTGCAAATATCAGACATGTTGGGACTGTTTTTTTTATATGGATGAGGGGAAGATTCTGGAAAAGTTGTGAGGATCTTGATAAAGAAGGCCTAAAATGCTCTGAAGAGACTGTTGGTACATATGTGGACTGTAAAGATAACTTCTGACTAGGCTTTAGACGGAAATAATGAACACGTCATTGCAAACTGGAAGGAAGGCATTCTCTGTGGATAGAAGGGAGAATTTGAGAGTGATGAACTTGGATATTTATCACAAGAAATTTCCAGACTAAATGTGGAAAATGCAGTCTGGCTGCTTCTTGCAGCTTATAGTAAAAATGCAAGAGGAAAGATATAAGTTGAGAACAGAATTCTTGGGTAAAAAGAAAACAGAAATTCATAGTCTAGAAAATTCTGAGCTTCCAGAAAGAGAAACCCCAAAATATAGTACCCCATGTGAGGATTTAACCAAACCTGGAAGCAGTCAACCATTACAGGACAAAGGAGGATTTGAGATGAAATTATTCAGAAATGAGTTGTGGAAAGTCCTATTGTCTGATGGTTATGATCCCTGCCCATTACACAGAAAACCAGCAAGAGTACTGCGGGATCTGTATAAACAGAACTACTGCATTAATACTACTGTATTAACATGTAATGGATTCATTACTTTTAAAAACAATTTCACAAACTTAATATTTTTAAAAACTTTTGCTTTTAACTTTTCATGTGGTACATATCAACAGACATAAACCATACAAACCAATGCTCTTTGGAACTTGAGGCCACATTGTTTGTGAATCACCGCCATAGACTTGTGAAAGATTTACAGAGGGAGGAAAATGAGTGCTTTTGTCATCAACAGTGTCCAGTTGAGTAAGAGGCTTGAGCTGGTTGAATCAAGGATGCTGTGCAATAGAAATGTATCCATGCTCTGGGCAGACATGATTCAACCTGTCTCCTCAACTGGCAAAGAAAACATCACTTCCTGTCTCTTTTCTCATTTAATTTCCCTAATATTTGATACTGGGAAATGCAAGCCTGGAGTGACCACCCAAGTTGCCTCGTCACTGCACAAAAATCTCATCCCACTGAAGATAATAACCTAGACATAGTGGGAAAAAATCCTTCTGATGGGAGTTGGAGACTATGACTGAGTGATTTCTGGATCTTTTTCTCTCTCAGGAAGTTTAGGAGACTGATAGGCCATGTTGCCTCCACCGAAGTCCTGAATCCCCAAAGGCATGCTTTGAGACTGAGCATTTATTTCTGATCTTTCTTTCTACCAGAGGAACCTCGTCCACACTATGTGATCTCCCCACCCTCCGCAGTCCCACCTTGCATCCTGAGTTCATGAGGCCATCGGTGACACCAGTAGATGCAATTTCTAAGATGGGAATGTGATTCAGCACCCCTCATGCTGCTTACTTCTTCAGATGCAGCAGATTCGCCATCCCACCCAACCCCACAGAGACTCACCTTGAAGGTTTTGCATAGAATCAGTGTTCTGTGGACGTGGAGGCAGAGGGAGGGGGTGCATGGCAGGTAAATCTGGGGGGATGTGATTGAGGGAGGCAGGATGTATGTTGAGGCAGAAAATCACCCCATACGGAGAATGGTGGCCTGAAAGGACATTCTCCCAGGCTAATTTCAAGGGATGTTGAAGGGCAGGATTGTCAAATAAGGCTTCACGATGCATTATTATGCCCTAACACATGCAAACTGGCCAGCACTTTGCAGAACACTGTAATTGTGCTGTCAAGGTTTGTCTAATATTAAAGTTAATGGAAGAGAGTGTTTCTGAGAGGAGACAGTAATATGATCCGAAGGCCAGATGCGGGTAGGAGGCAACTCAGGGGAGGAAAGGTGGAGGGGGGACAAATAATACTCTCCTGAGGTGGTGCTCTGGATTCTGATTGGCCAGTGACCCTAACGCAGGAAAACACAAGGGAACTTGCCCATATTGATAACATTTCCACATCTGCAACCTCAAAGGCTCCAGAGAGAGACATCTGATGGATCACACTCTCCAGAGAAGATCCCTTTGACCTTCAGGGTCAGGTCCCTGCACTTGCATCCAAGGTAAGATTTCATCATCCACCTCTTTCTCCTTTCCCCCCAACTCTCCAAGGGATTTTAACCCTGTGACTGGTATAGATCTCTTGAGCTTCTTTGTTCTCCTGAGTTTCTCTGGATAGCTATTTCCATCACTCTGTCATTGAACCAACCACTGTCTCCTTGCTGTCATTGAACCAACCACTGTCTCCTTACTGTCACTGAACCAACCACTGTCTCCTCGCATGGTGAACTTTGGTCTGACATCTCAGTGGAAACAATGATACCCAAGTCACACACCTTATGTGCACAGGAGTCTACAGTGGGGTTCTGCCCAGTTTTAGCTAACACATCTTCCCTCCCTGCTCATCCTACTCTGCCCTCGCAGCTTCACTCTATTATGTTATGAACTGACTTGTGCCATTTTTTGCATTACTACTACTACATGGCACTGATTTTTTAAAATGGCATTTTACCTTAAACCACAAAAGTCTGAAACGGAACAGCTAGTGATGCCAGGAGCCACATGGCTCCTTAAAGAAGTGGCCAAGGATGAGCCTGCCACAATCTAAGATTTTATTTTGGGCCTCTTCCAGCCTCAGAAACAGCTTTCAGGAGCAGGTCCTCTCTGAAGAATGTGCCCCCAGGATATTTTGGTAAGAGAAGTAAAGTTATTGATGATATATCAGTCCCCTAGTGTTCTACCTTCCATGTCATTTGAACATTACTGACATGTCACAGGTCGAAAATTTAAACATCTAAAATATGCCAAATTCTTCATGCTATTCATATTTTTCATGAATTCAAACTTCCAAGGAATTGCTCCAGCCCTTGGCTTCTTGAACTCGGCTCAGTTGTTCAAGGAAAGTTTCTCACGCCTGTGTTTTCTTCTCTCCCCACTCATTCTCGTCTCCCTCGCCCGTCCTTTTCTGTCTACCCATTTGTTTTAGTTTGCTATGGCTGCTACGATGAATACCATACTAAGTGTTGGCTTCACAGGCAAGATGCATTTTCTCACAGTTTTGGAGAAGTTAAGGTTTCAACAGGCCATGCTTTTTCTCAGAGACAGTAACACTCTTGTGCTGCCTTGTTGCAATCCTCTTGGATTGCATCTCCACCTGGTCTCCTGGCAATCTGCCTCATTCGCCAACCTTTACTAGCTTTGTACTGCTCCTTCTTATCTCTGTCTAGATTTCCTCTCCTATTAAGGACTCCAGAGCAAAGTCTCAGAGGCAAGAAAGGGTGTGGTGCAAACACACACTACGAGAGATCTGTACCCAAGCACAGACCACGGGAGAAGGATTTGAGCTGTGCCTCTAATAATGGAATAGGAGATTTATTAGATTCCTATTGTTGCTATTGCAAATTACCACAAACCTGTTGGTTTTAAACAACATACATTTATGACACAATAGTTCTGGATATTGGAAGTGTGAAACAGCTCTCACTGGACTAAAATCAGTGTTGGCAGGGCTGCCATCCTTCTGAAAGCTTTAGAGAGATAACGTGTTTCCTTGCCATTTCCTGCTTCTTGAGGCCACTCACATTCCTTGGATAGCGGCCCCTTCCTTCCTCTTCAAAGCGGCAGTATTGGGTCAAATCCTTCTCACATCACATCATCCCAACCCTGCTTCCATCTTCTCATCTCCTTCTCTGACTCTGACTCTTCCTCTGCCCCTCCCACTTTGAAGGATGCTTGTGGCTCCACTGGACCCCCCGGATGATCCAGGGGGATCTCTCCTCTCTCAAGATCAGCTGCAACCTCAGCCCATCTGCAACCTTAACTCCCCCTTACCATGGAACCTCACATGGTCACAGGTTCTGGGGATCTTTGGTGTGTGGGTGGGAGCAGAGCATTCTTCTGTCTTCCACAGCTACTAAGGTATGAGAACTCCAACTCCCTGGAGCCCGAGAGCTGTGTGGGTATCTGGCTTTCTCTTCTGTTTCATTAGCATATGGATGGTTTTGAAGTAACTGGAGTGGACAGGACCCCTCAGGGACATGGGGCAGCACTCACTACAGCCATCAGTGTATCCACTGCAGCCTGGAGCCCTGAGCTTGCTGCCCAGCCCTGCGTGAGGAGCTGGGACAGATGCCTCTATTTACCTTCATGTCTTTCTCTCTTCCATACCCCAAACTGCATTTCCTGTTCCAGCCAGCTCAGAGGTCCACCCTTGGTACATGCGCTCACAACATGCTCCCCCAAGCTTCTGACCCTTCCTTAGGTGGTTCCTCTGCATTGCATACCATGCCCCAGAGAATGCCTTTGCCATCTTCAAAGAGCAGCTCGAGCAGCGGCCCCTCCTTACATCCCTGGTGGGGACCGGGTGCCGGAGCTCCCAGCACACTGTCCTTAGGTAGCTGCTGCCTTAAGCTCCTCAAGGACAAAGTTTGGGTGTCTCCCAAACCCCCCTCTGTATTCTGCTTCTCGCCTGACCTGGAGAGCACATCTAGCAACTCATTTGTTGAATGCACAAATGGGTGAATGAGATACACTGATGCTCAAGGGGCCCAGGCAATAAGGGTGAAGCTGAGAGCCCATCTCATTTCCTCAGGGGAGATGAGCTCACCAGGCAGGCATCTACTATGGAGGACTTCCATAGCTGGGTCTGGGGGTCGGGGGACAGGGATGGAGGGAGATGGGTAGGCAGGTATTTAGGTAAGTAGTTGATGGATGGATGGATGGATGGATGGATGGGTGGATGGAAAGATGGATGGATGGATGGGTGGATGGATGGATGGATGATGGATGGGTGGGTGGATGGATGGATGGGTGGATGGATGGATGGATGATGGATGGGTGGGTGGATGGATGGATGAAAGGAGGAGGAGAGAGGCAGAGGGGAGACAGAGGACAGAGAAGGAGAGAGGGAGAGAGAGGGAGAAAGGGGTAGGGAGAAAGGGAGGGAGGGAGAAAAGAAGAGACCTTCACTTGCCTGCAGCTCCACCCTTCCAAGTCTTTGTCTTCCCAGGAGTGGCAGGAACCCACTATCAGAGGAGCCCAGCAGCATCTCCTGAGCTCAGATCGTCCCGCCATGGACAAGTACTGCCAGACAGAAAATGATTCCATTCCCAGCACTGACGCAGGGATGTCTCCAAAGACAGCCTCTTTTGCCCAAGTGCTTTTCCAGTCCATCTCCGTGGTCGTGGCCCTTTGTGGGCTGGTGGAAAATGGGATCGTCATCTGGCTTGTCCATTTGTCCATCAGGGGAAATTCTTTCTGTGTCTATACTCTCAATCTGGCCATTGCAGATTTCGTCCACCTTTCCTTCCAGATTCTGTTCTCCGTGCGTCAGATCCTCAAGTCTTTCCTGAGTTACTGCTTCCCTCTTCTTGGCATCTTTATGGTCCTAAGGTTTTTCTCCTACTTCACTGGTCTGGGTATCATGACTGCCATCAGTTTTCAATGCTGCCTGTCTGTCCTCTGCCCCATCTGGTATTGGTGTCACTGCCCAAAGCACATGCCAGCCATCGTGAGTGCCATCCTCTGGGCTCTGACCCTCCTGCTCAACCTGCTGAGAGGCCATGCCTGTGGGCAGCTGCACAGCACGGACACCACGTCCTGCCACGCCTTCGTGGTCACCATCGCCATGTACATGTCCCTCCTGTTCTCCATCATGGGGTGTCCAGGCTTCTGTTACTCTGCCGAGTCCGGAACAGCTCCCAGGGGCACCGGGTGCTGCTGCTCTCAGTGTCCTGGGCTTCGTCCTCTGTGGCGTGCCCCTGGCCATCCTCCAGATCCTGCTCCACCAGATGAAGAACGAGTCTCTCAACGACATCAGCGTCCTCCTGTCCTGCGTCAACAGCACTGCCAACCCCACCATTTACCTCCTCATTGGGAGCCTGAGGAGGCAGCGGTCGAGGGTGTCTCTCAGGGTGCTGCTCCAGAGGGGCCTGGGCGAGGAGACGGTGAGCACGAGAAATGGACACCGGGCAGCAGGACCTAAAAGGTGCAGCTCTGAGCCGCAGGGGGTCCCGGGGGGGGGACAGCGGCTCTGGCCCCCGCGGCCTCCTGGTGGTGCCCACCTCTCACCCTGCGGGAAAGAGCCCTCTCCCCAAACCAAGCATCCCAAGCACGTTTTCTTCATAGTCTCCTCTTTGTATAAAAATTGAGGATAGAGGTTCCAAGATGGCGGCTTAGTAAGGTACGTGCGACTAAGTTCCTCCTCCTCCAAAGCAACTACTAGGTGAACTGAAACAGTGCAGAACAGCTCCCGGGGCCACGGCAGGGAATGGACACACAGCATAACCCAGTCTGGACTAGCTAGTCTGACTGCCAGACTCGGCTGCGGTGAGATCCCCGAGCGGCGCGCGATTTCCCGAGCAGCGGCAGCTGCAGCGGTCGGAGCTACTCCCTCCCTCCTTCCCGGGCCGGCTGAGATTCGCGGAGAGGAAAGTTTCCCAAGCCGAAGCGGCCGGCGCCCCTCTTTTGCGGATGGCTTCGAGTCTCGGCTTCAAGTCCGCGGCTACGAGTCTCGGATCAGAGGGCTATCCAAGCCGCGGTGGGGAACTCCCCAGGCCGCGGTGGCCGGTGGCCGATGCCCCTCCCCTGCGGGCGAATTCCTGGTCCGGTGGCGAATTCCCCCGGCCCGCTGTGGCCGGCGACCAGCCACAGGGTCCCCTCAAGCCACGGTGGCTGACGCCCCCACCACGCGCGGCCCCTGAACCAACAGAGAGAATTGGATCGGAAATCCCCAGGCCACGGAGATCAGTGACTGGGGGGGGATCCATTCCAAACACTTGAGACAAACGTGTGCCACGAGCGCCACCTACTGGGCAGGATAAGAAAAACAGAACCCAGAGATTTCACAGAAAAATCTTACAACCTTGTTGGGTGCGACACCCAGGGAAATCTGACTAAATGCCCAGACGCCAGCAGCAGAAGATAACTGTCCACGCTCAGAAGATTGAGAATATGGCCCAGTCAAAGGAACAAACCAATAGCTCAAATGAGACACAAGAGCTGAGACAACTAATGCTGAATATACGAACAGAAATGGAAAACCTCTTCAAAAATGAAATCGATAAATTGAGGGAGGACATGAAGAGGACATGGGCTGAACATAAAGAAGAAATAGAAAAACTGAAAAAACAAATCAAAGAACTTATGGAAGTGAAGGATAAAGTAGAAAAGATGGAAAAAACAATGGATACCTACAATGATAGATTTAAAGAGACAGAAGATAGAATTAGTGAATTGGAGGATGGAACACCTGAATTCCAAAAAGAAACAGAAACTATCGGGAAAAGAATGGAAAAATTTGAACAGGGTATCAGGGAACTCAAGGACAATATGAACTGCACAAATATACGTGTTATGGGTGTCCCAGAAGGAGAAGAGAAGGGAAAAGGAGGAGAAAAACTAATGGAAGAAATTATCATTGAAAATTTCTGAACTCTTATGAAAGACCTAAAATTACAGATCCAAGAAGTGCAGCGCACCCCAAAGAGATTAGACCCAAACAGGTGTTCTCCAAGACACTTACTAGATAGAATGTCAGAGGTCAAAGAGAAAGAGAGGATCTTGAAAGCAGCAAGAGAAAAACAATCTGTCACATACAAGGGAAACCCAATAAGGCTATGTGTAGATTTCTCAGCAGAAACCATGGAAGCTAGAAGACAGTGGGATGATATATTTAAATTACTAAAAGAGAAAAACTGCCAACCAAGACTCCTATATCCAGCAAAATTATCCTTCAAAAATGAGGGAGAAATTAAAACACTCTCAGACAAAAAGTCACTGAGAGAATTTGTGACCAAGAGACCAGCTCTGCAGGAAATACTAAAGGGAGCACTAGAGTCAGATACAAAAAGACAGAAGAGAGAGGTATGGAGAAGAGTGTAGAAAGAAGGAAAATCAGATATGATATATATAATACAAAAGGCAAAAGGTTAGAGGAAAATATTATCCAAACAGTAATAACACTAAATGTTAATGGACTGAATTCCTGAATCAAAAGACATAGATTGGCAGAATGGATTAAAAAACAGGATCCTTCTATATGCTGTCTACAGGAAACACATCTTGGACCCAAAGATAAACATAGGTTGAAAGTGAAAGGTTGGGAAAAGATATTTCATGCAAATAACAACCAGAAAAGAGCAGGAGTGGCTACACTAATATCCAACAAATTAGACTTCAAATGTAAAGCAGTTAAAAGAGACAAAGAAGGACACTATATACTAATAAAAGGAACAATTAAACAAGAAGACATAACAATCATAAATATTTATGCACCGAACCAGAATGCCCCAAAATACGTGAGGAATACACTGCAAACACTGAAAAGGGAAATAGACTCATTACCATAATAGTTGGAGACTTCAATTCCCCACTCTCATCAATGGATAGAACATCTAGGCAGAGGATCAATAAAGAAATAGAGAATCTGAATATTACTATAAATGAGCTAGACTTAACAGACATTTATAGGACTTTACATCCCACAACAGCAGGATACACCTTTTTCTCAAGTGCTCATGGATCATTCTCAAAGATAGACCATATGCTGGGTCACAAAGCAACTCTTAACAAATTTAAAAAGATTGAAATCATACACAACACGTTCTCGGATCATAAAAGAATGAAGTTGGAAATCAATAATAGGCGGAGTGCCAGAAAATTCACAAATCCGTGGAGGCTCAACAACACACTCCTAAACAACGACTGGGTCAAAGAAGAAATTGCTAGAGAAATTAGCAAATACCTCGAGGCGAATGAAAATGAAAACACAACATATCAAAACTTATGGGATGCAGCAAAGGCAGTGCTAAGAGGGAAATTTATTGCCCTAAATGCCTATATCAGAAAAGAAGAAAAGGCAAAAATGCAGGAATTAACTGTCCACTTGGAAGAACTGGAGAAAGAACAGCAAACTAATCCCAAAGTAAGCAAAAGGAAAGAAATAACAAAGATTAAAGCGGAAATAAATGAAATTGAAAACATGAAAACAATAGAGAAAATCAATAAGACCAGAAGTTGGTTCTATGAGAAAATCAATAAGATTGATGGGCCCTTAGCAAGATTGACAAAAAGAAGAAGAGAGAGGATGCAAATAAATAAGATCAGAAATGGAAGAGGAGACATAACTACTGACCTCACAGAAATAAAGGAGGTAATAACAGGATACTATGAACAACTTTACGCTAATAAATACAACAATTTAGAGGAAATGGACGGGTTCCTGGAAAGACATGAACAACCAACTTTGACTCAAGAAGACATAGATGACCTCAACAAACCAATCACAAGTAAAGAAATTGAATCAGTCATTCAAAAGCTTCCTAAAAAGAAAAGTCCAGGACCAGACGGCTTCACATCTGAATTCTATCAAACATTCCAGAAAGAATTATTACCAACTCTCCTCAAACTCTTCAAAAAAATTGAAGCGGAGGGAAAACTACCTAATTCATTCTATGAAGCCAACATCACCCTCATACCAAAACCAGGCAAAGATATTACAAAAAAAGAAAACTACAGGCCAATCTCTCTAATGAATATAGATGCAAAAATCCTCAATAAAATTCTAGCAAATCGTATCCAACAACACATTAAAAGAATTATACATCATGACCAAGTAGGATTCCTCCCAGGTATGCAAGGATGGTTCAACATAAGAAAATCAATTAATGTAATACACCATATCAACAAATCAAAGCAGAAAAATCACATGATCATCTCAATTGATGCAGAGAAGGCATTTGACAAGATTCAACATCCTTTCCTGTTGAAAACACTTCAAAGGATAGGAATACAAGGGAACTTCCTTAAAACGATAGAGGGAATATATGAAAAACCCACAGCTAATATCATCCTCAATGGGGAAAAATTGAAAACTTTCCCCCTAAGATCAGGAACAAGACAAGGATGTCCACTATCACCACTATTATTCAACATTGTGTTGGAGGTTCTAGCCAGAGCAATTAGACAAGAAAAAGAAATACAAGGCATCAAAATTGGAAAGGAAGAAGTAAAACTATCACTGTTTGCAGACAATATGATACTATACATCGAAAACCCGGAAAAATCCACAACAAAACTACTAGAGCTAATAAATGAGTACAGCAAAGTAGCAGGTTACAAGATCAACATTCAAAAATCTGTAGCATTTGTATACACTAGCAATGAAAAGCGGAGGGGGAAATCAAGAAACGAATCCCATTTACAATTGCAACTAAAAGAATAAAATACTTAGGAATAAATTTAACTAAAGAGACAAAAAAACCCTATATAAAGAAAACTACAAAAAACTGCTAAAATAAATCACAGAAGACCTAAATAGATGGAAGGGCATACCGTGTTCATGGATTGGAAGACTAAATATAGTTAAGATGTCAATCCTACCTAAATTGATTTACAGATTCAATGCAATACCAATCAAAATCCCAACAACTTATTTTTCAGAAATAGAAAAACCAATAAGCAAATTTATCTGGAAGGGCAGAGTGCCCCGAATTGCTAAAAACATCTTGAGGAAAAAAAACGAAGCTGGAGGTCTCGCGCTGCCTGACTTTAAGGCATATTATGAAGCCACAGTGGTCAAAACAGCATGGTATTGGCATAAAGATAGATATATCGACCAATGGAATCGAATAGAGTGCTCAGATAGAGACCCTCTCATCTATGGACATTTGATCTTTGATAAGGCAGTCAAGCCAACTCACCTGGGACAGAACAGTCTCTTCAACAAATGGTGCCTAGAGAACTGGATATCCATATGCAAAAGAATGAAAGAAGACCCATATCTCACACCCTACACAAAAGTTAAGTCAAAATGGATCAAAGATCTAAACATTAGGTCTAAGACCATAAAACAGTTAGAGGAAAATGTAGGGAGATATCTTATGAATCTTACAATTGGAGGCAGTTTTATGGACCTTAAACCTAAAGCAAGAGCACTGAAGAAGGAAATAAATAAATGGGAACTCCTCAACATTAAACACTTTTGTGCATCAAAGAACTTCATCAAGAAAGTAGAAAGACAGCCTACACAATGGGAATCAATATTTGGAAACGACATCAGATAAAGGTCTAGTATCCAGAATTTATAATGAGATTGTTCAACTCAACAACAAAAAGACAGCCAACCCAATTACAAAATGGGAAAAAGACTTGAATAGACACCTCTCAGAGGAGGAAATACAAATGGCCAAAAGGCACATGAAGAGATGCTCAATGTCCCTGGCCATTAGAGAAATGCAAATCAAAACCACAATGAGATATCATCTCACACCCACCAGAATGGCCATTATCAACAAAACAGAAAATGACAAGTACTGGAGAAGATGCGGAGAAAGAGGCACACTTATCCACTGTTGGTGGGAATGTCAAATGGTGCAACCACTGTGGAAGGCAGTTTGGCGGTTCCTCAAAAAGCTGAATATAGAATTGCCATACGACCCAGCAATACCATTGCTGGGAATCTACTCAAAGGAATTAAGGGCAAAAACTCAAACGGACATTTGCACACCAATGTTTATAGCAGCGCTATTTACAATTGCAAAGAGATGGAAACAGCCAAAATGTCCATCAACAGACGAGTGGCTAAACAAACTGTGGTATATACATACGATGGAATATTATGCAGCTTTAAGGCAGGATAAACTTATGAAGCAGGTAATAACATGGATGGACCTAGAGAACATTATGCTGAGTGAGTCTAGCCAAAAACTAAAAGACAAATACTGTATGGTCCCAATGATGTGAATCGACACTCGAGAATAAACTTGGAATATGTCATTGGTAACAGAGACCATCAGGAGTTAGAAACAGGGTAAGATAATGGGTAATTGGAGCTGATGGGATACAGACTGTGCAATAGGACTAGATACAAAAACTCAAAAATGGACAGCACAATAATACCTAATTGTAAAGTAATCATGTTAAAACACTGAATGAAGCTGCATCCGAGCTATAGGTTTTTGTTTCGTTTTGTTTTGTTCTTACTATTATTACTTTTATTTTTTTTCTCTATATTAACATTTTATATCTTTTTCGGTTGTATTGCTAGTTCTTCTAAACCGATGCAAATGTACTAAGAAACGATGATCATGCATCTATGTGATGATGTTAAGAATTACTGATTGCATATGTAGAATGGTATGATTTCTAAAAAAAAAAAAAATGGACAGCACAATACTACCTAATTGTAATGTAATTATGTTAAAACACTGAATGCTGAATGAAGCTGCATCTGAGCTATAGTTTTTTTTTGTTTTTTATTTTTTTGTTTTTATTTTTTTTTCTTATATATTTTTGTATTTTTTATTTTTATTTTTATCTTTTCTCTATATTATCATTTTATTTCTTTTTCTGTTGTCTTGCTATTTCTTTTTCTAAATCGATGCATATGTACTAAGAAATGATGATCATACATCTATGTGATGATATTAAGAATAACTGACTGCATATGTAGAATGGAATGATTTCTAAATGTTGTGTTAGTTAATTTTTTTAATTAATAAAAAAATGTAAAAAAAAATTGAGGACAGATTGCTAGTAGATTTCTTGTAGTACACGAAATGCACGTTTTTAAGCCTTTGGAAGCATGTTGATTTGTCTGCAAACAGATTGTAAAATTCCATACAAAGTCATGTTTACCAACGGTGGAGAGTCTGGTATTTTAATTTTTGCCTCCTTGTAAGGACTGGCACCGGTTTTTACTTATTGATAATTGGAGACGCTGAGCTCCTTTCACGTGTTCTCTAGAAAATTCTCTCTCCTTGTCCTTTGCCCCATTTTCCTTCTTGCTCTGGAATCTCACGGCAGATTTCCTTCTTCTAATACACTGACCATGGAATGCACTCTCTCCTCTTCAAAACGCTCTTCTTTTTTTATCTTAAGAATTCCAATAAAATAAATCTTTGTTGGCCAAGTTAATGTCTGAACAGCCAGCATAAGGCCATTCGTGGCTTTGGCTATTCAGTAAAACCTTGGTATAAGGAGGCTTGGAATCTCACTGTGACCCCTCAGGCTGGCTTTGCTTTTTTTTTTCAGTGTTTTAACATAATTGTATTACTGTTAGGTAGTATTGTGCTGTCCATTTCTGAGTTTTTATATTCAGTCCTGTTGCACAATCTGTATCCCTTCAGCTCCAATTACCCAATATCTTACCCTATTTCTATCTCCTGATGGTCTCTGTTACCAAGGAAATATTCCAAGTTTATTCACTAATGTCAGTTCATATCAGTGAGACCATACAGTATTTGTCCTTTTGTTTCTGGCTAATCTCACTCAGCATAATGTCCTTAAGGTCCATTCATGTTGTTACATACTTCATAACTTTATTCTGTTTTTACACCTGCATAATATTCCATCTTATGTAAATGTCACAGTTTGTTTAGCCAACTGTCTGTTGCTGTATATTTTGGCTGTTTCCATCTCTTGGTGATTGTTAATAATGCTGCCATAAACATTGGTGTGTAAATGTTCATTTGTGTCCTTGGCCTCATGTCCTTTGAGTAGAGACAGCATATAGATGGGTCCTGTTTTTTAATCCATTCTGCCAGACTTTGTTTTTTGATTGGAGAGTTTAATCCATTAACATTCAGTGTTATTACTGCATGGGTAGTACTTTCTTCTACTATTTTGCCTTCTGGATTTTATATGTCATATCTAATTTTCCTTCTTTTTACCTTTACTCATAGTCTTCCTTTCTACACTCTTCTCCACACCTCTCTCTTCTGTCTTCGTATCTGTCTCTAGTGTTCCCTTTAGTATTTCTTGCAGAGCTGGTCTCTTGGTCACAAATTCTCTCAGTGATTTTTTTGTCTGAAAATGTTTTAATTTCTCCCTCATTTTTGAAGGACAATTTTGCTGGACATAGAATTCTTGGTTGGCAGTTTTTCTCTTTTAATAATTTAAATATATTATCCCACTGTCTTCTTGCCTCCATGGTTTCTGCTGAGAGATCTACACATTGTCTTATTGGGCTTCCCTTGTATGTGATGGATTGTTTTTCTCTTGCTGCTTTCAAGATCCTCTCTTTCTCTTTGACCTCTGACATTCTGATTATTAAATGTCTTGGAGTATGTCTATTTGGATCTATTCTCTTTGGGGTGCGCTGTACTTCTTGGATCTGTAATTTTAGGTCTTTCATAAGAGTTGGGAAATTTTCAGTGATAATTTCCTCCATTAGTTTTTCTCCTCTTTTTCCATTCTCTTCTCCTTCTGGGACACCCACAACACATATATTCATGCGCGCCATATTGTCTTTCAATTCTCTGAGTCCCTGCTCATATTTTTCCTTTTTTTTCCCTATAGTTTCTGTTTCTTGTCGGATTTCAGATGTTCCGTCCTCCAGTTCAGAAATCCTATGTTCTGTCTCTCAAAATCTACCATTGTAGGTTTCCATTGTTTTTTTCATCTCTTCTACTGTATCTTTCATTCCCATAAGTTCTGTGATTTGTTTTTTCAGACTTTCAGTTTCTTCTTTTTGTTCTTTCTTTGCCTTCTTCATATCCTCCCTCAATTCATTGGTTTGGGTTTTGATGAGGTTTTCCATGTCTGTTCGTACATTCTGAACTAGTTGTTTCAGCTCCTGTATGTCATTTGAATTGTTGGTTTGTTCCTTTGGCTGGGCCATATCTTCAATTTTCCTACTGTGATTTGTTATTTTTGCTGGCGTCTAGGCATTTAATTGCCTTAATTAGTTTATTCTGGAGGTTGCTTTCACTTCTCTTTTCTAGGATTTTCTTGCTGGATGAATTTGTTGTCTATCTGTTCTTTGACATTCAGTTCACCTTTACCTGGACCTTTAGCTTAAGTTTTGTTTAACACAGGAGAATTTTTCAGTTCTTGTTTTCTTGTTTCTAGCCCTGTTTGTGTGGTGCCTTCCCCCCCACACACACTTAAGAGGGTCTACTTAGATGTTATAGACCCCAGACAGATTTTCCCACCAAACTGGCCTCCTATCAGGAGGAAAGAGTCACCTGCGTCAGTTTTCCCTGAGGGTGAGACCCAGCAGGTTGAAAGACTTTCCTGTGAAGTCTCTGGACTCTGTTTTTCTTATCCTGCCCTGTGTGTGGCGCTTGTCTGACTGCAGGTCCCACCAGCATAAGATGATGCGGTACCTTTAACTTTGGCAGATTTTCCCTGCTGGGGGCGTGGTGGAGACAGAGGAGAGGTTGTAGGCTGGTTTTAATGGCTTCAAATTACCAAGCCCTGGTGTCTGAATTCCTTGAGGGAGGGATTCCACCTGGGTGGGGCTTCACCCCTCCCCTGGGGAAGGCACAGGCTCCAGATAAGCCCCCAAAAGAGCTCACTTCTGCCTATGCCTGGGGCAGTTGCAGCCTGAAGAGTCCTGCTGCTGTATCCAGAGGCAGTCAAGCCTTCGTAGATACACAGCCACAAAAACCTCTGTTTCCTTCTTTCTTTTTCCCCCCTTTTTCTGTCAGTCCTGCCCCCTTGGCGCCAGGGCAAAAATGAGCAACCTCCGGTTTGATCAGGTTCACCTAAGCTGGGGGCCTATTTTTAGTAGTCAGAATTTTTTAATTAGTCCCACAATTGGCGTTTGATTGTGCCCAGTCCCTGCTGCTGGTAAAGTCCTTTCCTCTCCCCTCTGGGAAGTGGCCTGTGGGGGAGGGGCGCTGGCCACTGCAGCTTTGGGAACTCACGGTTCTGGGGAGGCTCACAGCCGGTCCAGCTGGTCCAGACTGGGGTACACTGTCCAATCACTGACATGGCCCCAGGAGCTGTTCTGTACTGTTTCTGGTTATTTAGTAGTTGTTCTGAGGACGAACTAAAATGCGCACGTTGTTAAGCCACCATCTTGACCTGGAAGTGGCTTTGCTTTCAAGTGAAATGTGTTGGCAACAAGCTTGGAGCCTTTGCAGCCTGAAGACCAAGGCTCTCGTGGGCCTTCCTTCCCAGTGCCATCCCCAGGCATCCTGAGAAGGCTCCTGGGACTCTGAGCCAGCTCCGTGGTTGACCAGTCGTCCCCCCTCCAGGAAGTAGGCTGAGACTTAGGAAAGAGCCCCGGGTGCCTCTGCAACTTGCCTCTGGCTACAGAGAGGAGCCCCAGCTTCTCACTTAGCCCAGCTCTGGTCACAACCACCCAGGCAGAGGGAATGGTTCCCCATTCCTGGAACCCCTGAGCTGGGATAGCTCCCATGGGTGGAGAGTCTCAGAACCTCTGACCCTGACTGCGTCAGATGAGGCCCTCCCAGGTGCTCCAGCCTCTTTCAATTACCATTTCCCAGACAGAGGAAAACAGTTCAGTGGGCTTTTGCTGGACAAATGGAAAGAGATAGGCACTGATTTCCTGCTAGGTATGAATCTGGCCGTTGTCGGAGCTAGAGCTGCAGTGCACGGGGGCAGAGCCCAGCAAAGAGAGAGCAAGTCCTAGCTATATTTTCTTACACCCTGAGTCCAGCCAGGCCTGAAGTGAGGGCCCCAGCTCTGCCCTCCTGCACCCAGCCACTGGCCACAGGCTTGTAGACGACCATAACGCCCATGCTCAAGCTGAGCTAACTCTCACAAACCAGCCAGCTCCTGGGCATTTCTCCCACTGTCCACCTGTGTCTCCCAGTCCTGCCAAGACCCAGTCCAGAATGTGCCCTGTGAATCCTGTGCCTGCAGACCCATCAGGGCAGAGGGAACACTGCAGGATGTAATGTGGACAGCAGATTCCTCAAGGGAATGACTCAGAGGATGATGGTGACTAGGGCGAGGTGCCTACAGGGCACCATGCCAGCTGTGGGGCCCCCTGAAGGACACTCTGGGAGGGGCACTTTTTAGGCGTCCCCCACTGAACATTGGCTCCAACCCAGAGACAGTGAGGCCAAAATAGAGCCAGGAGGCTGTGAAAGATGTCAGCAGGCCTTGGGTGGCCTTTCCTAGTGGCAAAAAGGTGGAAGGGGTTGGGGCTGGTGCAGGGGCCATTTGAAATCTCCCCTGTCTGCATGGAATGGACATGCATGGGGCTTCCAAAGCCCCAGAAACTCGCTTACTGGATGCATTTGCGTTTACGTCGTAGTGTGTTGGAATTGGTCCCACCAGTTCGTATGGGCCAGCTGATAACTGACATTAACATGAAACAGAGACAGGGAGTGGAGCAGGTGGAGACAGAGGACGAAAAGGCCAAAGGGGGGGGGGATGATGAAGATTACATGATGGGCGGTGGAGGATGTGTGTCACCCAGAGATTCTCCACCCCAGGGCCTCGCCCCTCCCCCTCCCGGAGAATTCTCCCACCGCTTTGGGCTGTGCTGAGCCCAGGTCCGGGTTTTTGTCAAGGGCTCTGGGTAAGGCTCAGAAGCGGCTGCACGATGGCAGAGGAGCCGGGTGGGCAGGGGGCAGAGGGAAAGCAGACCCCAAGCCAGCCCCAGGACATTTCAACCTTACCCTGCAAGCATGGGAAGCCAAGGTCCCCTGGAGTGAGGCCTGGAGAGAGGGCTCGGGGCATCGGGGCAGCTTTGGAGAAGCAGCTGGGGCTACTCTTCTCCCCCGTTGCATGGACACACTCAGACACTGGAACCTGAAGCCACGTCCCAGCAGGGAAGGGCAAAGCGCAGAGGAAACCGATGGCTGCGCTCGACGACACAGGCGGAGGCACCCATCCCGTCACCCCCCTTCTCGGCAGCTCCTGCGCTGGAGCTCCCGCTGCGGAGGCCCCTCCTGGCAGAGAAAGGGGAGCTGAAAGGGCCCTAGGACCGCCCCCCCCGCGCCCCCCTCAGACAGGTGGTGTTCCCAGCACAGGGTCAAAGATGGGTCAAGGATGGCTGGTCCTCGGCGGGGACCGGCTCCCTGTTGGAGTCTGAATCACGTTCCCAGTTAAAGGCAGGCTGAAGCCCCAAGTCCCCACTCCCTGGGGGGACTCATTGGTAGAGAAGACCTCTGAAGACACGCGGATCAAATAGGGTCTTCGAAGGTTCTGTCGAGATGAGGATAAGTTGAGTCGGGCTGGGTTCCCTTCCCGTGACTCGAGGCCCCGCTCAGAAAGGCCAGAGGTTAGCGGAAGTCAGAGGAGCAGATGGGGAGAGAGGCCGCGGGGTGACGGGGAATCGCTGGGGACCCCTCCCTGTCGGGTCAGCGCCTGCTGAGCTCCAGAGCTTTCCACCAAAGCACAGAGGAAGGAGCTCAGGCAGGGGGTGCACGCTTCAAGTAGAGGAGAAAAGCACATGCTCTTTTATTTTAGCCTTTGTCAGAAACTGGAAGGCAGAGATTCCGCTTGCCTGAAATGTAAAACAGAACTTGTTCCCCAGGCCATTTCAGTGTGGAGACCCTCCAGCAGGGGCGTGAGCTTCAGTCCAGGCCGTCCAGCTCCCGCTGCTCTGTCTTCTCCAGCCGCAGAACCTGGAACGAGGAGAGACGGGGAGAGAAACTGCGTGAAGACTTAGGGCCCCGGGCAGACGAGAACCATCACGCTGCAGAAATGAACCGATCCGTGGCAAAAGGGGCTGACAGGTTCGGCAGTAAACAAAGCAGGCGTGCTGGTTTCAACCTGGTATGGACCTCAGAAAAGGCCGGGTTCTTCTCATTCATTCTTCGGGGGGCAGACCCATTGTGGGCGGGGCCTTCTGCTTAGGTTGTTTCCATGGAGATGTGACCGCCCAATTCAACGTGGGTCTTAATTCTTTAGCGAAGCCCTTTAGGAGAGCTCAGAGATGCTTGAGACAGAGAGCAAAGAGATGAAAGTAAGAGAATGACACACAGAGAGAAACACCCCGGAGATGCTAAGAGGAGACCTACAGGACACAGAGAGCTCAGAGAGCTGTCGCTGGCAGAACAAGCAAGGACCCATGGGTGCTCAGAGAGAAAACCACTGGAGTCAGAAGCTGAAAGCAATGCAGCCCAGGAGCAAAGGACCAGCAGATACCAGCCATGTGCCTTCCCATGTGACAAAGGAACCCTGCATGCCATCAGCCTTCCTTCAGAGCCAAGGAGTCTTCCTCTTGATGTCTTAATTTGGACATTTTCAAGACCTTAGAACTGTAAATTTGTAACCCAATAAATCCCCTTTGTGAAGGCCAACCCATTTCTAGTATATTGTATTCCGGCAGCATTAGCAAACCAAAACGGCATGTAACACAGTCTATAAAAGCTAAGGCTGCCTTTGGTTTGGGGCTCAGACTTTCGGGGTGACTCGGCTGAGACCCGTGCGCACAAGCCAATAAATCACTTCCTTCCTGAAACTGCGGACCCTTAATCTTGGCCTGTTCTAATTTCACAGAATGTTCCTGGAGTCCTGTGGCCTCATTTCTGGTTTTTGTACTGCAGCGTAACTTGGGGTCGTGCCCCATGAGCCAGTGACACGAGTGAGAGCAGGTCCGCAGCGGGGTGCTGTGTCCAGATGTCCAGCATGGGCTCCGTCCAGCACAGCAGGGGATTCAGCAGGGTGTGGGGCAGCCCAGTCCCTGCCCTCTGCTTTCCTCTACCCTCCCTTCCGTTCACTAAGTGACCCTCCCAGTAAATTTCTTCCCACTGAAATTAACCAGACTCAGCATCTGCTCCCAACCCAAAAGGCCAGCTCAAGGTCTCCATGCAGCACTGCTGACACGTGGGGCCAGAGAACTCCTTGGGTGGGGGGGGACTGGGCATGGCTGGATGGAGAACAGCGCCCCTAGCCTCTGCCCACTGGATGCTAGCAGCACCCCAAGCCCTGCGACGACCCACTGGTGACTTGCGACAATCAAAAAGTGTCTCCTGACATTGCCAAATGCCCCCGGGTAGGGGAGGGGTGGCACAAAAGTCCGCCAGTGGAGAACTGCTGAGACTGACACGCATTGTTACTTACTTCTGTTACAAATGAATAATAAGTGCATCTAAGTTTGGCTGAATGTGTGGGTGTGTGCGCACGCACATGGATGGATATGTAAAAAGCACTGTCTCCAATTCACTTTGCAGCGTGAGTGTGCAGACGCTCCTGCACTGGGCAAGCCCGAGTGGTCACTGCCTCCTCCGGTGAGACCCGAGGAGGGTCAGGGCAAAGTCCTCCCCTCCAGGTTGCCTTTGCTTCCGCCAGGACAGCTGGGGGCAAAGGTCCCCAGGAGAAGTGGCTGTGACAGGAGGGAGACCAGGGCCCTCACGGGGCAGCAGGGAAGGGGCTCCAGTGGCAGGGCAGCGGCCAGAAGCCCCAGGACCCCGGGAGGAGTGGTGGCAGAAGGCGCTTATGCCACAGCCCCCACCTCTGCTGACGCCCCACTCATGTCCTTCCTCCTTATCTCTTTGCACAAATACGATAAACCCAAGGCTGGCAGCACCATCGGAGGTCCCTCTGTGGGTTAAGAAAATGTGGTCAGTCACCTCCTCAGGCCCTGTACTGTGCAGGTGCCAAGACGAGCAGCCTTGGGGGACTCGGCACATGTGTTTCTGAGGCCCTGTGGCCCACTCCCCACCTTCTGTGTGGCTTCACATATGGCCGGGACATTAAAGTTACGGCATGGCTTTCCAAGCCACCAGCTCGGCCAGCTCCCAGCGTCCCAGGCCTTGGGCGGCTGTGACCACACTGTCCACTCACCCAGGCCACCGTGAGCCAGGCCCAGTAACCACCATGCCCAGTCATGAGTGACTGTAAAACTTCCATAGTGTAGGGACAAGGCCCTTTCCCGCTGAAATGTGCCCAAAGGTCAAGCTCCTTCTCCCTGCTTGGGCAACTCCAGGGGGGCGTCCAGCAGGAAAGCAGCTGCCGTGTTTCCTCCCTCCAGGGTGGGTGAGGGCACAGGAGGGCCCAGGAAGGGTCTGACCGGGCGGGCCCTGAGCAGAGAGGGCATGGGCGTCTTCTCCTGGGGAGCCCGTGGAGACCCTTCTCTTATTTCCTTAATGGATCTGAGCAGGGTAAACTGAAAGCCTTCTGGAAAGGATTCATCATTCTAGACGCCATTAAGAACATGCATGACTCATGGCAGGAGGTCAGAATATCAACATTAGCGGGAGTTTGGAAGAAGTTGAGTCCAGCCCTCATGGAAGACTTTGAGGGGTGCAACACTTCAGAGGAGGAAGCAACTGCAGATGTGGCCGAAATTATAGGAGGGCTAGCATTAGAAGTGGGGCCTGAAGATGGGGTTGAACTGCTACAATCTCATGATAAAACCTGAGCACATGAGGGGCTGCCTGTCATGGGTGGGCAAAGGAAGTGGTTTCTCAGGATGGACTCTACTCCTGGTGAAGATGCTGTGGCTACTGTTGAAATGACAAGAAAGGATTTAGAATGGTGCATCGACGCAGTCAATGAGGCAGTGGGCATGGTTTGAGAGGCTTGACTCCAGTTTTGAAAGAAATTCTTCCATTGGTAAAATGCTACCAAACTGGGTGAGCCATGGTGGCTCAGCAGGCAGAGTTCTCACCTGCCATACCGGAGACCGGGGTTTGATTTCCAGTGCCTGCCCATGCAAAAAAAAGAGAAAAAAGCTACCAAACAGTACTGCAGAAAGGGAGAGTCAATTAATGCAGCAAACCTCGTTGTTCTCTTAAGACATTGCCACAGCCAGCCCAGCCTTCAGCCACCACCACCCTGGCTGGTCAGAGCCTGTGACACTGAGTCGAGACCTTCCACCAGCAAAAAGATGACCACTCCTCGAGGGCTCAGGTGATGGGCAGCATTTTTTAGCACTAAAGTATTATGTAAGGTATGTATATCATTCTTAATGGATTACAGTATAGTTTAAACAGAACTTCTATATGCATTGGGAAATTTTTAAAAATTGTATAATTTGTTTTACTGAGATATTTGCCTTATTGCAACGTCTCCAAGGTGTGCCTGCTTTTGACCTGTCCAGAAATAATGGTAATTAAAAATGCCACTGTGTGTGTATACAAAAGCCTTCCCGATCCTCAATTGACATAGCCTGTATTTCTTCCACAGATACATAAGAACCAAGAAAAATCACTGTGCTCAATTTACCTGGTTTTCTATGCACCGAAACTGCCAAGGCCAGCTGGTGTTGTACAAAAACGGTCGCAGATCAAATCTATTGTCATCGGGACTGTAGTTTTCAGCATGATAGGCAGGTGTGAGAGTTGTCATTTTATGTCTGTTCATGGAATATTTGCAGAAAAATTGCTTCACTTTTTCAGCCACCTGGTGGGTATGCAAAACGCAGGGCCTCAAGTTAGCAACATACTAAAAGACACAAGTCTGGGATTTTTGCCAGTGTCATACTGAACTGTGCAAGAAAACGGTTAGCAGGTAAAATTTCTGCCTGTGGGCTTCTTTGAGGACAGGGGGAGGGAAATGCCCGGGCTCGGGCCAGGTCGGCCGGCTGAGCTACACGCCTGTGGACCCCTTGGCTCTCACCACACGCCTCTCTCCCACACCCTGCAATATTCTGTTTCTGGAAGCTTCCAGGATGTTCTGTGAGCTAACCCTGTTTGTGGGCTTCAGCCCTGCCAACCCTGGCAACAGAAAAGCAGTCAAGTTCTGACCCCAAATTTACACTCTGCCATCCACAGAAGGGGGAGCCTGCCTGGCATCTTATGGGCTGTGTCTGGTGAAAACTCTTAGTCGGAGCAGAGGGAAGACCTGAGCTGGTGAAAAGCTGGCACTAGAAGGCATCATCGTGTGAGACTCTTAGGTCACACGGGATTAACTTGCGCCTGTGAGTCCCTCTGCCATGTCCAGGTAATGCTCCCCGATCTGGCTCCCCCTGAGATGTCCCAGGATTTACCTGTCGTGGGGTGTAGAGGTCCCTCCACATGTTGAGGAGTTTGCAGAACATGCTGTAGGGCCCGGTCTTGGCTAACTTCCTGAGTCTCCCATAGACTGAGAGCTCTGCGTACGTCATGCCCATGTCCTCCTGTCCAGGGAAACACACGCACGGAGCAGGGGCAGGTCAGGGGAAGGAGCTTTCCCAAAGGGCCAGGAGTGCATGCCAAGGGTTAGGAGGGGACACAGGGGGTTAGGAGTGAGTGCTGGGGGACAGGAGTGGAGGCCGGGGCAGGAGTGGACACAGGGGGCAGGAGTGGAGACCAGGGCAGGAGTGGACACAGGGGGCAGGAGTGAGCACTGGGGGACAAGAGTGGAGGCCGGGGCAGGAGTGGACGCAGGGGGTTAGGAGTGAGTGCTGGGGGACAGGAGTGCATGCAAAGGGTTAGGAGGGTACACAGGGGGCAGGAGTGAGTGCTGGGAGACATGAGTGGAGGCCAGGGCCCATGTCCTCCTATCTGGGGAAAACACATACACACGGAGCAGGGGCAGGTCAGAGGAAGGAGATTTCCCAAAGGGCCAGGAGTGCATGCCAAGGGTTAGGAGGGGACACAGGGGGTTAGGAGTGAGTGCTGGGGGACAGGAGTGCATGCCAAGGGTTAGAAGGGGACACAGGGGGCAGGAGTGGATGCTTGGGGTTAGGAGTGGACACGGGTAGGAATGGAGGCCGGAGGTTAGGAGTGGACACCAGGGGTTATTGCCCCACAACTGACTGGCCAAGAGAAGGTGGCATTCCAAAACAAAAAAGACAAAAGCCAGGAATTTAGCTTTGAAGACTGTTGTGGGTTGAGTGGTGATCCCCAAAAGACAGGTCCACGTCCGAGCCCTGGATTCTGAGAATATAACCTTATCTGGAGATAAGGCCCTCGCAGATGTGCTGAGGTTAAGACGCGGTCATGCTGGATTGGGGTGGACCCTAAGTCCAATGGCGGGTGACCCTACTAGAGACAGGAACAGGGAGATTGGAGGCGGACAGTGGAGGCCGTGGGAAGGCAGAGGCAGAGGCTGGAGGAGGTGAGGGGGGACCTCCCTCAGAGGCCTGGTCAACACCTGCATTTCGGACCTCTGGCCACTCTGGCTTTGGCTCCCACGTGCCCTCCTGGAGAGCCGGGTGCTGACCTCTCTCAGGCCCACTGACACTCCATCACGTGACGCTGGGCTATTTTAGTTCACAGCAGCGTGGCTGTCTGCAGCAATCATCCCAGCTTCTTCCCCATCTGGGCGCCCGGTGCCCCCCAGCAGACCTGGAACTTCCTAAGAGCTGTGACCGACTGTGTCTTCTGGGCACAGGGCCCCCAGCACTGAGCAGCTGCTGCTTCAGAGCTTTCCCCACTTCCATTTACAGGAAGTGAATGTTTTCTAGTGAAACGCTCTAATTTCTTTAACTGAACAGTCATCATTGGAGGCTCGGAGACACTTCAACGCCCCACATCCAAAGATGGATGGAGGAGCTGAGCCGATCAAGAGGGAAACCGGGGCCCAGGTGACCTGACCGACTTCAGCAGAACCCTCAGCTGGCAAAGCAGAGCCCACAATCCTCTCCAACACCCACCCTGGTCATAGGCCAGGCCACAGGACTAACCCCCATCGTTTTAAAAATATGGCAGTCATGCCAGATGTGCTTTCCAACCACACTGGGATAAGATTAGAAACCCAGTGGCAGAGAGAGAGCTGAGGATGCTGAGCGGCTGCGAATGGGCACGGGCTTCCCTTCCAAGGTGATGAAAAGGATTTGAAATGATAGCAGGTGTGGTGGCACATCTCTGCAAACCAATGAAAGCCCCTGGCTGTGCCCTTTATGTGGGTGGTGTGTGGTCTGTGACTCGCACCTCAATAAAGCGCTTTGGAATGAAAATTAAAAAAAAAAAAACCAAATATCGCAACCGGGAAGGCTTGCCTCCAGAAGTTCCTCCCTTTGAAATTGCTAAGGGCTGTCACCCACAAAGAGGAAACTTCTAGAAAGCTTAGGAAAGGTTATCAGAGAAGGCTTCAAAGTTACAAAGACAGAGAGAAACACCCCGCCAGGCAGATCTAACCCTGGCAATGACCACTCGCCACAGCAGGTACTGCAGCCGACCTGCTACTGCGTGCACAGCCCGGGGGCAGGGAAGCCACTGCAAATGTCTGTCGGGATGACCAGGTCTGCGCGATGGAAAAACACTAAAGGGGAAGGTGTATGTAAGGCCATTTGGGAAAGCAGGAGCCTTTGCGTTCTTAGGAAATGCATTCACAAATAGCAAACCTGATTCAATAAACCACATTCCTGAGCAACCCCAGCCTGCAGGCAGAGATGGTCAGGTTTCCTGCTCCAGCAGCTTCCGTGGTGGGAGATTTCCCAGAGCCCGTGGGTGGGTTGGGGGTGTGTGAGGGGGGACCCCCCTTCTTGGCTGAGGGAACTATGTAAGGTGAGGCTGAGACGTGAATCCTGAATAGACTGCCTGCTTGGACTCCTGCTCCACCCCGTGCCTCAGTTTCCCCTACAGACAAGGCACCCGCTGATGGTCTCTGCCTCCCAGCGTTGGGCGAGGATCCACTGCTCCCACTGACAGTGCCTGGCACGGAGGGGGCTGCATAGGTGCTGGCCACTGGCACGAAGGACAGGAAAGGTCGTGCTGGGGGAGAACAGGGCCAGGGGCAAAGCTGCACCACGGGGACCCGCAGGCCATCACGAGAGATGGGCACAAGGCTGCACAAGCAAGGTCTCCAGCAGGAGGTGACAGGAGGGTCAGCTGGAGGCAGCAGCATGACGCATCACGGACTCCAGGAGAGACCACGGCCCCTCTGCAAACCACACCCTATGGTTCCGATCCACAGGGTGGATGAGAGCACAGAGGTTCTTCTCCAGGATGCCCCAAAGCTCGTGGAAGGACACTTATCCCCCTCGCAGGGGCCTGAGCTTCCTGGGCTTGTCTTTGTGCTTCACCACCCTCCCTGGGGCCCCAACAGGAGAGGCCGAATGTGGGCGGTGCTAAAGGGCCAGCCTGGCACCCGTATATGTGCCAGAGACCCTCAGGGCAATGGACCTCTATTCCCAGGGGGCCCAGCATGACAAAGTCCCGCCATTACCTCGTCCGTCTGGGACACGTGTCCACCGGCCAAGGGCTCCAGCTCGGCGGTGGCCGGGGCTGCCAGGATGCTGCAGCAAAGACACGCGGGTGAGTCATCTCGGCTGCAGAAGCGCTCACAGCCTCTGGGACAGACCCTCACGCCCCCCCTCATGTGGGGCTGCACACGCCTCTGTCCTGGGGGCCGTCCTGTGCATTGCAGGACCTTCAGTGCATCCCCGCCCACCCCACTGGTCGCCGGCAGCACGTCTCCCACAAGGGAGAGCAGCCATGTCTCCAGATACTGCCAATGACCCTGGGGGTGGGAGCAGCACAAATAAGACCAGGAAATATACCTACCCAACAAACACCATGGGAGCTCCAGGAACTCTGCTAAACAGAGATGGGGAGCCCCCAGCCCAGGGATGGTGGGAGAAGGGGGGCCCGAGGAAGAGGGGAACAGTGGCACCACGCTGGGGGCTGGGCGAGCGCCAACAGAGAGGACAGCGATGGCCTGATCGCCGGACTTTAAATGTCAGGACAGGAAGAGCAGGGCTGTTTTCGTCAGGCGACAGGGAGCTACAGAAGGTGGCAGAGTAGGGGCAGAGTGGCCAGGAGCGGTGCTGGGAGAGCTCACGGGTGGGCTCCGGCGCTCGCTCACTCACCTCTGCAGGGCGGGGAGCTGGAACTGCTCGGCGCAGTGCCGGACAAAGACCTGCAGGTCCGTCTTGCTGATGCTGCCGATGGGGTTGATGTCGGCACTGGAGCAGTCGTACTTGGTCAGGTAGCCAAGGAGGCTGCAGCACAAGAGAGCACATGGTTGCCCGCGGGCTGATCCGAGGGCTGCGGATTCCACCAACCTCAGGCCCTGGAAGTCTGACCATGAGTCAACTGGGAACTTCCTGCCTCCAGGAGCCTGGAGACCAACCCAACAGTCTGGGAGATGTCTGGTGTGGCTGAGCAGGCAGAGAGAAGGGCAGCAGCTGCAGGAGGCCATGGCGAGGTCCCTGGCAGGCCGGACAGGCTGTCCGGGCAGGGGACCACAGATCTGGCCACCACCAGCACCAGGTGGGAGGGCGAAGGGCAGGGCCAGCTGAGCTGGGCACTGACGGACAGAGGTCCCAATTCAAAGCGGAGCGGCGGGGAGCAGCTCTCCAAGGCCTGCCACCTCCAACCTCCCCAAATGCCCACGTCCTCACCCCCAGGGGCTGTGAATAGGGTGCCTGGCATGGCAAAGGGGGCTTTGCAGATGGGATGAAGTGAAGGGTCTGAAGAGGGATCCTGGATTATCAGGGTCCCAGTGAATCGTCCAAGTTTCCTTAAATGTGGGAGTGGGAGGCAAGAGAAGAGAGGCAGAGGCGGAGAGACCACAGAAGGAAGGCGCGGAGAGATGCAGCGCTGCCAGCGTGGACGATGGGGCATGGCCAGTGCGGGGCGCCTCCAGGTACTAGGCACACCAAGGAAACAGAGCCCTAAAAGGTCCAGAAGGAACGCAGCCCTGCTGACTCCTGGATTTCACCTCCCTAAGACCCATTTCTGAGTTCTGACCTCTGGAGCTGTAGGACGACCCACTGGTGTTGTTTTAGCACTAGTGCAGTGGCCATAGGAGACCAGCGCGCCTTCTCCATGAGCCGTTCCTCTCCACTCCATCCCTCCGGCAACCCCAGTCCAGGGTGCCGTGTTCTCCAGCTGGACCACTGGATTATGCCGATCTCCTCCCTCCCCCCAGCCCCCCAGGGAGATTCCTGAGCAGGCCCCTTCCCTGCCTCAGTGGAGCCCTAAGTGTGCCTTCTGAGGTCTCCACCTACGTCCAGGTCCTCTTCTCAGCACTCCCCAGGTTCTGTGCTACTGAGCTTGGTGCTGATTACTGTGCCCCTTGGAAGCTATTATGTCCCCCAGAAAAGCCGTGTGGTAATCCAGATGCTATCTTGTGGGGCAGCCGTTTCTTTTAATCCTGATTCAATATTATATGGTGGAAACTTTTGATTAAATTACATCCACAGAGATGTGCTATGCCCGATTGCAGGTGTGACCTTTTGATTAGATGGAAGTGTGCCTGCCCATTCAGAGTTGTTTAGTTTGACTAGTTTACTGAAGTCCTATAAAAGAGGGAATATTTTGGAGAAAGCAAAGCTGACCCAGATGCTACTGCTTAGAGAATATAGACACAGATGTTTGGAGATGCTTGGAGCCAACAGACATTGCCATGAGATGTAAGCAAGCCAGAACTTGCAGAGAACCAAGGGAAGCCAAGAGATGGAAGTCAGCCCCAGAGAAGCAAAGTGAGGAACCCTCACAGGGGCTGAAAGCAATGGAGCCCAGGAGCAAGGGACCAGCAAATGCCAGCCACGTGCCTTCCAGCTGACAGAGGTTGTTTGAGACCCATCAGCCTTTTCTGAATTAAGGTACCTTTCTCTGGGTGCCTTAGTTTGGACATTTTCTTGGCACTAGACTTATAAACTTGAAATTTATTAAATTCCCTTTTTAAAAGCCATTCCATGTCTGGTATGTTGCATTGTGGCAGCTTACAAACTGAAAGAATCACCCAAATCTGGAAGCTTCCTCCCTGTTCTAGTTTGCTAGCTGTCAGAATGTAACATACCAGAAATGACCACTCTTTTGAAAGGGGGAATTTAATAAGTTGCTAGTTTACAGTTCTAAGGCCGAAAAAATGTCCCAATTAAAACAAGTCGATAGAAATGTCCAATCTAAGGCATCCAGGGAAAGATACCTTGGTTCAAGAAGGCTGATGAAGTTCAGGGTTTCTCTCTCAAGTGAGAAGGCACATGATAAACACGGTGTATTAGTTAGGGTTCTCTAGAGAAACAGAATCAACAGGGAACACTTGCAAATATAAAATTTATGAAAGTGTCTCACGTGACCGTAGGAATGCAGAGTCCAAAATCCACAGGGCAGGCTGCAAAGCCAATGACTCCAATGGATGGCCTGGATGAACTCCACAGGAGAGGCTCACCAGCCAAAGCAGGAATGGAACCTGTCTCCTCTGAGTCCTCCTTAAGAGGCTTCCCATGATTACATTTAGCATCACTAATTGCAGAAGACACTCCCCTTTGGCTGATTACAAATGGAATCAGCTGTGGATGTAGCTGACATGATCATGACCTAATCCTATGAAATGTCCTCATTGCAACAGACAGGCCAGCGCTTGCCCAATCAGATAAACAGGTACCACAACTTGGCCAAGTTGACACCTGTCCCTAACCATGACAGTCCACCCCTTGTCAACTTGGCACCTATATATATCACCTATAAGTATCACCTTAGACCATACTTAATTTCCAAATGAAAACAAATAAGCACACATTTTTTTCTTTTACCTGACAATACTCAACTGTCCTGCATATAACTGGAAACACATTAAATCTCCCCAGAATAGGTGCAAATCCTTGGGCAACATTCATTCTTAAACTTGATATCTTACAACTTAAATAGTATAACACAAACAAAACAGCATTACAGTCCTCGTTTCTGTAACTGATCACGTGGTCGAAGTTCATATTTATCACTACCTTCTTCCACTACCCATTCCATGTTCCCTTTCCCCTCAGCAAGCACTTCAGCTGGCCGTGGTTCTTTGCCTGGTGGGGTGACCCAAACTTTCATTCCTGAAGTCTCAGAGCCATTAGTGGTCCTGCCTGGATTGTGTTGTTGCAGTTTTCCATTGATTTTAATCACAGGGCATGGTAGTACTAACAGACGCCCCAGGGGATCTCCTATATTCCAAGAAAACTCTTCTTTACCTCCATTATGTAGTTGCAGTCCTACTTCCTTCTGATAGTCAGGGTCAATTACCCCAGACAATAATGTAGTCCCCTTCTTGGTGGGTTGATCCAGAGGCATAAGTAGCCCAAAGTGGCCAGGTGGCAATCTTAACTTCCAGTTCAGTGGTATCACTGTTGTTTCTCCTGGAGGAAGCACACCCCATTTTGGAACTAAAACCTGTAGACCAGCAGGACTCAGGGTAGCAGGGACAGGAAGCAAAAATTTTCCTAGTGGATCACTAGGGGTAATAGTGAGTGGCACCACACCCATTTCCACCCCTTGGTTCCTGGACCCATGGATTCTGGCTATGGGAGAAACAGCACCATACAGCGGACGCTGATTCAGAGCACACACAGCTTCCTGGAGAATATTACCCTAGCCTTTCAAGTTTTTGCCACCTAGTTGGCACCGTAATTGAGTTTTCAAAAGGCCATTCCACCGTTCTATCAATCCAGCTGCTTCTGGATGATGGGGAACATGGTAAGACCAGAGAATTCCATGAGCATGTGCCCATTCCCGCACTTCATTTGCTGTGAAGTGTGTTCCTTGATCCGAAGCAATGCTATGTGGAATACCATGACGATGGATAAGGCATTCTGTAAGCCCACGGATAGTAGTTTTGGCAGAAGCACTGCGTGCAGGGAAAGCAAACCCATATCCAGAGTATGTGTCTATTCCAGTTAGAACAAATCGCTGCTCCTTCCATGAAGGGAGTGGTCCAATGTAATCAAGCTGCCACCATGTAGCTGGCTGGTCACCTCGGGCAATGGTGCCATATCGGGGGCTGAGTATGGGTCTCTGCTGCTGGCAGATTGGGCACTCAGCAGTGGCTGTAGCCAGGTCAGCCTTGGTGAATGGAAGTCCATGTTGCTGAGCCCATGTATAACCTCCATCCCTACCACCATGACCACTTTGTTCATGAGCCCATTGGGCAATGACAGGAGTTGCTGGGGAAAGAGGCTGACTGGTATCCACAGAATGGGTCATCTTATCCACTTGATTATTAAAATCTTCCTCTGCTGAAGTCACCCTCTGGTGTGCATTCACATGGGACACAAATATCTCCATGTTTTTAGCCCACTCAGAAAGGTCTATCCATATACTTCTTCCCCAGACCTCTTTGTCACCAATTTTCCAATTATGGTCTTTCCAAGTCCCTGACCATCCAGCCAAACCATTAGCAACAGCCCATGAGTCAGTATACAAATGCACCTCTGGCCAGTTTTCCTTCAAAGCAAAATGAACAACCAGGTGCACTGCTCGAAGTTCTGCCCACTGGGAGGATTTCCCCTCACCACTGTCCTTCAAGGACATCCCAGAAAGGGGTTGTAATGCTGCAGCTGTCCACTTCCGGGTGGTACCTGCATATCGTGCTGAACCATCTGTAAACCAGGCCCGAGTTTTCTCTTCCTCAGTCAATTCACTGTAAGGAACTCCCCAAGAGGCCATCACTCTGGTCTGGGAAAGAGAAGGTAATGTGGCAGCAGGAGTGGAAACCATGGGCATTTATGCCACTTCTTCATGTAACTTACTTGTGCCTTCAGGACCTGCTCTGGCTCTATCTTGTATATACCATTTCCATTTTACAATAGAGTGCTGCTGTGCACGCCCAATTTTATGGCTTGGTGGGTCAGACAACACCCAGCTCATGACAGGCAACTCAAAGGTCTCATGGTAACTTGGTGGCCCATGGTTAAGTGTTCAATCACTACTAAGGCCCAGTAATAGGGTAGATGCTGTTTCTCAAAAGGAGAGTAGTTATCTGCAGCAGATGGTAAGGCTTTGCTCCAAAATCCTAAGGGTCTGCGTTGTGATTCTCCTATAGGGGCCTGCCAAAGGCTCCAGACAGCATCTCAATTCACCACTGACACTTCCAGCACCATTGGATCTGCTGGATCATACGGCCCAAGTGGCAGAGCAGCTTGTACAGCATCCTGGACCTGTCGCAGAGCCTCCTCTTGTTCAGGTCCCCACTCAAAATTAGCAGCTTTTCTGGTCACTCGATAAATGGGCCGGAGTAGCACACCCAAATGAGGAATATGTTGTCGCCAAAATCCAAAAAGACCCACTAGGCGTTGTGCCTCTTTTTTGGTTGTGGGAGGGGCCAGATGCAGCAATTTATCCTTCACCTTAGAAGGGATATCTCGACATGCCCCACACCACTGGACACCTAGAAATTTTACTGAGGTGGAAGGCCCCTGTATTTTTGTTGGATTTATCTCCCATCCTCTGACACGCAAATGCCTTACCAGTAAATCTAGAGTAGTTGCTACTTCTTGCTCACTAGGTCCAATCAACATGATATCATCAATATAATGGACCAGTGTGATGTCTTGTGGGAGGCAGAAACGATCAAGGTCTCTGCGAACAAGATTATGCCATAGGGCTGGAGAGTTGATATACCCCTGAGGTAGGACAGTGAAAGTATATTGCTGACCTTGCCAGCTGAAAGCAAACTGTTTCTGGGGGTCCTTACTAATAGCTATTGAGAAAAAAGCATTTGCCAGATCAATAGCTGCATACCAGGTACCAGGGGATGTATTGATTTGCTCAAGCAATGATACTACATCTGGAACAGCAGCTGCAATTGGAGTTACCACCTGGTTGAGTTTACGATAATCCACTGTCATCCTCCAAGACCCATCTGTTTTCTGCACAGGCCAAATAGGAGAGTTGAATGGGGATGTGGTGGGAATCACCACCCCTGCATCTTTCAAGTCCTTAAGAGTGGCAGTAATCTCTGCAATCCCTCCAGGAATCTGGTATTGCTTCTGATTTACTATTTTGCTCAGTAGGGGCAGTTCTAGTGGCTTCCACTTGGCCTTTCCCACCATAATAGCCCTCACTGCACGAGTTAGAGAACCAACGTGGGGATTCTGCCAGTTGCTAAGTATGTCTATGCCAATTATACATTCCGGAACTGGGGAAATAACTACAGGATGGGTCCGGGGGCCCACTGGACCCACTGTGAGACTGACCTGAGCTAAAACTCCATTGATCACCTGGCCTCCATAAGCCCCCACTCTGACTGGTGGTCCAGAGTGACGTTTTGGGTCCCCTGGAATTAATGTCACTTCTGAACCAGTGTCTAATAATCCCCGAAATATCTGATCATTTCCTTTTCCCCAGTGCACAGTTACCCTGGTAAAAGGCCGTCGGTCTCCTTGGGGAAGACTTAGAGGAAGGTTAACAGTATAAATTTGTGGCAGTGTAACAGGTTTCTCCCCCAAAGGGACCTGGCCTCCCCTTCATTCAAGGGGCTCAGGGTCTGTAAACTGTTTCAAGTCTGGAAATTGGTTAAGGGGCCGTGACTCTGTGTTTTTGTAATTCAGGTTAGACTTCTGTTCCCTTGACCTAGAACTCTTTTTGTTTATACAGCTCCAACAAGAATTTAGTAGACTGCCCTTCTATTGTATTTCTAGGCACCCCATGATTTACTAGCCAATGCCACAAATCTCTGTGTGTCATATAATTTTGATGCCTCCTTTGAGTTTGTTGTCTATTATAATACCCACGTCTACCCTGTCTTTGGTGATTAAGTGCTGCCACCTGGCTTCTGCCAACTCGGGATCCTGTCATCCCCATTGTGTTTAAGGATTCCAGCTCAGTGACAGCAGTTCCTACAGTAATATCTGACCTACAGAGAAGTGCAACCACAGAGCTCTTGAGGGATGATGGTGCTAGTCTCACAAACTTATTTCTCACTGTTCTGGTAAAAGGTGCATCCTCTGGACATTCCTGGGGTGTAGGAGCAGGCTTTGCATGACAAATCCACTCTAACATTCCAATCTCTCTAAGCCTCTGGATCCCCTCATCTACAGTATACCAGGGCAGTTCTGGCATTTCAACCTCAGGTAATGTTGGCCACCTTTTGATCCATCTTTCAACCAACCACCCAAACAAGCTGTTAACATCTTTTCTAACTGCTCGAGCTATAACATTGAATGCAGAATCTCTGCTTAGTGGGCCCATATCAATAAATTCAGCCTGATCCAGCCTTATATTCCTCCCACCATTATCCCACACTCTTAAAATCCATTGCCACACATATTCCCCTGATTTCTGTCTATATAAATTGGAAAACTCACACAGTTCTTTTGGAGTATAACGTACCTCCTCATGTGTGACACTTTGTACCTCACCTTTAGGGACCTGTTGGGACTTTAGTCTAGTTATAGGTCTAGAAGAAATGAGGGGTGGTGGGGGTGGGTCATGAAAAGAATTAGAAATATCTTCCAAGCCATTTGCATCAGGGCATTCATTTGCAGTTTCATCTGGTGAAACAGGATTAATAACTCTAGGGCTAATCCCTTCAGGAGGAGGTTGGGTGGCCAATTCCTCAAGGCAGGCTGGAGGTGGGGCGGCTATGTCCTCAGGGCAGACTATTACAGGGCTATCTAAAGAAGGCTCAGCATGGTCTAGGGTTTCAACCTCACCCCCAACATCATGATCAATCCATATGTCACCATCCCATTTTTCAGGGTCCCACTCCTTTCCAATCAATGCCCTCACTTTAACAGCAGACACCATGCAACATTGAGACTTCAGTTTACGTTGTAAAGTTGCTACTCTAACAATAAGATTCTGAGTCTGATTTTCAGAGATCTCAAGTCTACGGCTACAGGAAATAAGATTTTCCTTCAGGATACTCATAGAAACCTCTACATCTTTCAGACGGCACTTAAGCTTCTCGTTTGAAGCCTTAAACCCATCCCTTTCACCCTTTAATGTAGACAGTGTATCTAAAAGCAACCAACCAACATCTCTATAACTCTTATTTCTACAAAACTCTGTAAAGGTGTCAAAAACATTATCCCCCAGAGTCTGGCTTCGTACAAGTGAAGCATTAGGAGAATCGAATGATGATATTTTGACTATCTCCTTTGCCAACTCAGTCCATGGATTGGGAGTGTCATTCTGATTACGGGAATCAGAGTCCTTGGTGTCTCTGAGCCCAGTAAGAGTAGAAAACCATTCATAAAAACCCATTTTTAAGATTCTGTTCCTTAAGAACCACTCCTGGTACCAAGATGTATTAGTTAGGGTTCTCTAGAGAAACAGAATCAACAGGGAACACTTGCAAATATAAAATTTATGAAAGTGTCTCACATGACTGTAGGAATGCAGATTCCAAAATCCACAGGGCAGGCTGCAAAGCCAATGACTCCGATGGATGGCCTGGATGAACTCCACAGGAGAGGCTCACCAGCCAAAGCAGGAATGGAACCTGTCTCCTCTGAGTCCTCCTTAAAAGGCTTCCCATGATTGCATTTAGCATCACTAATTGCAGAAGACACTTCCCTTCGGCTGATTACAAATGGAATCAGCTGTGGATGTAGCTGACATGATCATGACCTAATCCTATGAAATGTCCTCACTGCAACAGAAAGGCCAGCGCTTGCCCAATCAGATGAACAGGTACCACAACTTGGCCAAGTTGACACCTGTCCCTAACCATGACACACGGTCAGGGTTGCTCTCTCAGCTGGAAGGGCACGTGGCAAGCATGATGTCATCTGCTAGCTCCCACTAGCTTTCTCTCCTGGCTTCCTATTTCATGAAGCTCCCCGGGAGGCGTTTTCCTTCTTCATCTCCAAAGGTCACTGGCTCGTGGACTCTCTGCTTTGTGGTGCTGCAGCATTCTCTGCTCTCTCCGAATCTCTCATTCTCCAAAATGTTTCCTCTTTTATAGGACTCCATAAATTTATCAAGACCCACCCAAATGGGTAGTGACATGTCATCACCTAATCCAGCTTAACAACCACTCCTGATTAAATCACATCAAGATCACATCGAGATGTGACTCCCTACATCTTATCTCCAGGGAGATGATCTAATTACAGATTCAAACATACAGTGCTGAATAGGGATAAGAAGAAACGGCTGCCCTTACAAAATGGGATTAGGATTAAGACATGGCTTTTCTAGGGAACATGCATCCTTGCAAACCAGCACACTGCCCTTGACTGAAACGCTGCCCTACACTCAAATGCCTGAAAACACACCTGCACCAAGAACCCCAGGTTGGGTCTGTTCCACTTCCCATTACACACGTTCCCACTGCTCATGAGAAACATGAACTTCTTGGCAATCCCCACTCTTACAGCAGTGCCAGACAGAGGGAGGATTCAGAGTACAAAGGTCAGACTACAAACCTAACCTGGTGGTGGCGGGGGGGGGGCTCCTCGAACCCAACACAGGTGGGATACTTCAAACCTAACCCAGGTGGGACACTTCAAACCTAACCCAGGTGGGGCTCCTCAAACCCAACCCAGGCGGACGCTTCAAACCTAACCCAGGTGGGGTTCCTGAAACCTAACCCAGGTGGGGTACCTCAAACCCAACCCAGGTGGGGGCTCCTCAAACCCAACCCAGGTGGGGCGCCTCGAACCTAACCCAGGTGAGGCTCGTTGAACCCAACCCAGATGGGGCTCCTGAAACCCAACCCAGGTGGGCTCCTCGAACCCAAGCCAGGGGGGCTCCTTGAACCCAACCCAGGTGGGGCACCTCGAACCTAACCCAGGTGAGGCTCGTTGAATCCAACCCAGGTGGGGCTCCTCCAGCCTAACTCAGGTAGGGCTCATTGAACCCAACCCAGGTGGGGGCTCCTGAAACCTAACCCAGGGGGAGTCTCCTCAAACCCAATCCAGGCAGGCATTTTATTGCTCTCTGGTCTGTTAAAGGAACAACAGTAGAGGACCCTTGAGGGCACGTGGTCCTCATTCTACCACTCCACCTCTTCCACCCCCTGCCTCGTGCTGAGGAATGCATCGCTCCCCAGGAAAGGTCACAGGAACTAACACCAAACACGCGTCCAAGACAAATACAGAGGGTGTGGTGTAACAGGCCAAGCAGGAGACACCTTTAAGGCAAGGTTCTGAGCCTGATCTGTGTCTCAGAATGAAAATCTCAGAAGGGAAATCGTGAGTGGAAATCAAAACAGAAATGTCCTGACCGAAATAGAGACAGATTTGGTGGCTCGGTCTGGCTCTAAGAGCAATTTTGCTAAAAAGGTGGTATGTCATGTATTTTCATAAATTTCAGTAAATGGACAGAGCTCCAGGAATCTCCCCTCTCCCACATACACCATCTTTCCCCCCCTCTATCTGAGGCCACTTCCATTAGCTTAAAAACTGATCTTGCTCCTTAAAACAAATCCTCTCTGTCTTAGTTTCCCAGCTGCTAAAACAACTGACCACACAGTGGGCTGGCTTTAAAAATGTCCCATAGACTGGGGGGCTCAAAACCACAGAAACCCATTCTGCCCCATCCGGGAGGCCAGAAGCCTGAGAGCCCAGTGTGGCAGGGCCGTGCATTCAGACATGGTGCTTCTCACCTTCTCCAGCTTGTATCTGCCCACCATTCCTGGCACTCCTCGGCTTGTAGAAGCGGCACTCCAGCCTCTGCTTCCATTGTCACATGGGGGCCTCTGTGTGACTCTGTCTCAATTTCCCTCTTTTTATAAGGACACCAGCCATTGGATGAGAGCCTGCCCTGATCAGGTTTGGTTTCATCTTAATTGTCCATATTTTCAAAGGCTGATTCCAAATAAGTTCACGCAGGTACTAGGGTTTAGAACTTCAATCTATCTTTTAGGGGTCAAAATCCAAAACCCACACCCCTGGTTTGAATCCAGCTCTCTCTCTTCTCTGTACATGGACCCCTGCAACAGCACGGCTGGAAGTGGGGAGGAGCGGTCCTCAGGGCCACTGGCAACCCCACTGTGTGTCCCTAATCCATCACACTCCTCCAACCATCTCATCCACTCTCCCCCCAAACACCTCACACTGGCTCCCCAACACTCGTGCCCAACTGAGGACTCTGCTTCCTACTTCTCTGAGAAAAGCAACTGTTCAGAAAAGAAGTGTTCGGTAAAGCCGACCCCTGCTGTTCACCAGCTCTCATCTCCTCTGGCTACTCAAGGAATATCCTCATCCCCTGTATCAGCAAATGTCTTCCCTCTGTAGTGGACCTTTCTTATCAGCATATAAAACATGTTTTTATTTCTACCACCTCAAAATAAAAAAACACTTTCTCCTATCTGCACTGTGCTCTCTAGCCACTATCCTCTGCCTCTCTTTTCTTTTAAAGTAAAATTTGGAGAGCCTTGTCTCCACATCCTCTAACCCCACTGTCTTGTTCCAGGTCTCCTTTTCAGCAAGACAAAGGTTGGGCCCTCATCCCGGTGTGCTCCTAGCCCCAGGGCCTTTGCACAGGCTGTTCTAGAATTGCATTTCCCCACCCTCACCTTCTGCACACCTTTATAAAACATCCCTTCTCATTGAGGACTTCCTTGGCCCCCCTATTTACAACTGCCAGCCTGAACTCTCTCTTATCCAGCTGTCATCTCCTCTCTAGAACATATATTTCATGCATTTGTACTTGTTATTGTCCCCTTCCTCTACGAGTACAATGGGAATTATTTTTCTGTTTTGCTCACAACACCTAGAAGAAAGCCTGATGCCCCGGAGGTGCTCAATCCATAGTTTTTGAATGAACAAGCAAATCGAATGCAACAAAATGAAAACATGCATTAGAAGCAATCATAAAAAAGAATCAATACTATAGAAAATTATAAACCTGAGATCCCATACCAGATTATCAATGAAAAATACAAACAGTTAAAATGGACGAAAAAAAAGGATAGTAGGTGGGGAGGGTAGTAAATAAAAATTGAGCCAGCATAGATACGGACAAACAGGACAGAGAAAACATAATTAAACAATAGTAGAAGAAAGTTCTCTTCAACTGTAGGAATACATCTACCTACCTATGAAAAAGACTTACCAGGAAAAAGTGGTGAAAAGATAAGACTATCTAGACAGATGTGCACAAAAAGACGTTATTTTCTAAACAGACATCTAGAAGCTTTACACACCCAGAGCTCCCTCCCAGAAAAAAAAATCGATGCTCTTTTGCTAAAATACTGAATTAACAAAAAAGAATGGGCAAGAGTTGTGAGGGGGGAATGCTACAATAAAAGAACAGTATATTGCTCATGAGCAACAACCAATTATTGCTCATTTACCAAAGCAAAAAATAAAATAAAAGGGTTTTCTCAACCTAGTCAGGGGTCAAAACATCCACCGGCCACAGCACTGTGTGATGGAACTGGGACCAGTTGCCCAAAGCCCAGCAGCACCAAATTCAAATTCTCACACATGCAGCTGCTTTAAATATGGCCCAAATGAGCATATTGTTGGCCATTTGGAGCCTACATACTTTGTACAGTCCACAAAACTGCACCAACATCTGCTAACCATAGATAAGACAAAACCTGAACTATCAAAGACCGCAAACCGCTGCCACCCTTCGGAGCCCCCTGACCCAGACACAGCCCTCCCTGCTGCCGAGCAACGACACCTGGACACAGGAGCCCTCTCTCCTTTTCCCCTTCCCCACTCCCCGCCCTGGGAGTTCCCCTTTCCCTGATCCTCTTCCAGGCAGGGGCTTTGCACCTCCGTCCGTGGAAATTCTCCTGCTGGGAGGAACTTCCCTCCCATGCAACCCCGTCCAGGCGCCACCCAAAACAGCTTGTGCAGTACCGCCACATGTGGTTCTGTCTTTCCCTTGTCAATTCCAAACTCCTGGAACTTACCACACTCTCCTGAAAAATGACTCCCTCACAAAAACACTAGAGTCAACAGAAAAGCAATGAAAATGAAGAAAATATCCACGGGGAAAGGACTATTAGCTACAGTAATAGTAATTTAAATTCAAAATTAATATAAGTATGGCAATAAAATACAATTCAAAAGTCAAAAATATTATATAAAAGGGAAGACATTGACACACATGAAAGGATATAGAAAGATTAAAACATGCATCCCGTAAATGATGGATGGATGGATGGACAGATGGAGAGATGTATGGATGGACAGATGGATGGTGATGGATGGTTAGATGGACAGAGAGACAGATGGACACATGGAGAGATGGATAGGGAGACTTGATGGATGGATAGATAGGTGAATGAATGGATGGATGGAGAGATGGATGGATGGATGGATGGATGGAGATTTGGGTGGACGGATCAATGCATAGGTGGATGGATAGAGAAATGATAAAGTTTTTAAAATTATTCAGCTAATAAGGAAAAGCTAAGAATTGCAAAGAGAACAGGAGAGAGGAGTGGAGGCTGACTAAGGGAAAAGAAGTTTTCCCAGCCTCTACTGTCAGGCTTGAATGCCAGCTTGAATGTTACCAAAAACAAAACAAAATAATACAGAGTCTCTCACCATTTTGTTTTTCTCTTGCCATTTCTTTTAAAAAATGGGAGCAGTACAGGAGAAAAATATTTTAAATCCTTTTAAGTCCATATTTTAAGTCTGGTTTGGAGGGGAAAACTCAATGTAAAGAGAGGCGCTAAGAAGCCGTGGAATAGCCCAGGAGAGCGCAAAGAAGCTGGGAGGAGGGAGAGGGACTGGAGAGCCAGCATGGATGAAGAACTGCAAGGCTCGGAGACAGTGGTGAGAGCAGAGGGGGGTCACTCTGGGGATAACGTCACCATCCCCCGAGGTCCAACAGATACAGCTAGACCTGGCCTGGCCCTGTCACATGCCACCCTCAGCGGCCGGGACGCCAGGGGACCGTCTCTGCATGCGCCGGTCACACCCACCTTTCATCCACGTTGGCGGATCCAAGCACCAGGAGCCCACCGGGGACGCCCCGAGACCAGAGGCTCAGCTGGGCAAAAAGATAGGCGAGGACCATTCTTATCCGCGCCTGGACAGTGAGAGGGAGAAAAAGGAGTTGGCTGGTAAAAGGAGTGTGGGGAGTGCATGCCAGGGTCGTACTTCCCCTAGAGCTCAGGAGAAGAGGGTTTTCTGGACGCAACCGTAGGGAAGAGAAGAAAACTAAAATAATCTCAGGAGCTCTCCCCGGGGGGCATTGCTGTGGGGTTAGCCCCTCCCCTGGGGACCGGACACACTCAGCGGGGTCCTCGTATCAAAGAGGGGTTTGCCCATGAGTGGGGCTCCCTGCTGACCCCGCAGGGGACGATGGCTGGCCCCGTACCTGCACGTTCTGCAAGGCCAGGTTCTCCCTGCTGCTCCCTCCGTGCGCAGCGAACAGAGGGCGCCTGCCCGTCACCAGGCTGAAGATGCCCACGACAGCCTTCACGGCTGGGTCGATGTTGAGACCGATGTGGTGGCTGGAGGGACAAAGGTGGGCGAGGAGGGCCAGCATTCGCCGAGCTCGGCAGACTACGGGGAATATTCCTGTGGGGACCCGAGGCTCCTCTCTGGAAGGGGGCTCCCCTCCTCCCCACCCCCCCAGTACAGACAGCCAAGTGGGGATGATCCGGCCCTCTGGAGACCTGCTGAGCTGCTCCACAAGGGACTCAAACCACCCCCCACCCCGGCCAAGGGGCAATCAGCACCCAGGCAGGGGAAGGAGGGCAGGGGGAGTGGCTGCTCCAGGGTCTGGGGGCGAAAGTTACATATTATTTCCCCAAAATCTGGCTCAACCAAGAGGAAGCAGGAAAATGCTCATCTCCTGATGAACACTTAGAGGCAAACGCAGCCTAGGGGGGTCTCTGGCAGCTCCGATCTTTGTGGCACAGCCGCCACCCTACGCCCAGGGCAAGTGGCCCCCTGTGGTCCCTACCTCCCAATCTGTTGGGCTAGCTCTCTGGCCCTCTGGCACGTCTCCTGGGAGGAGTTCTCGCTGGCCATGTAGCATGTGGTCAGTATCCGCCCGCAGAGGTCTCGGGGGTCCTGGGGGGTGTAGTCGACCTCATTCACAATGGCCCGGACATCTGCCAGCACTTCCTGATCTGCAAGCCATGGGGATGGCAAGGGTAGAAACACCTGCTCCCCACCAGGTAGGAACACCTGCTCCCCGCCAGGTGGAATCACCTGCTCCCCACCAGGTAGGAACACCTGCTCCCCGCCAGGTGGAATCACCTGCTCCCCACCAGGTAGGAACACCTGCTCCCCGCCAGGTGGAATCACCTGCTCCCCACCAGGTAGGAACACCTGCTCCCCGCCAGGTGGAATCACCTGCTCCCCACCAGGTAGGAACACCTGCTCCCCACCAGGTAGGAACACCTGCTCCCCGCCAGGTGGAATCACCTGCTCCCCACCAGGTAGGAACACCTGCTCCCCACCAGGTAGGAACACCTGCTCCCCGCCAGGTGGAATCACCTGCTCCCCACCAGGTAGGAACACCTGCTCCCCACCAGGTAGGAACACCTGCTCCCCGCCAGGTGGAATCACCTGCTCCCCACCAGGTAGGAACACCTGCTCCCCACCAGATGGAATCACCTTCTCCCCACCAGGTAGGAACACCTGCTCCCCGCCAGGTGGAATCACCTGCCCCCCAACAGGCAGAATCACTTGCTCCCCACCAGGCAGAAGCACCTGTTCCCTGCCAGGTGGAATCACCTGCTCCCCACCAGGCAGAAGCACCAGCTCCCCGACAGGTGGGATCCCCTGCTCCATGCCAGGTAGGAGCGCCTGCTCCCCGCCAGACGCTTGCCTGCTGGATCCCAGCCAGTCATCCCCATGGGCCGTGAGTGATATGGTCGTCCTGTTTCTCCAATACACTAAGGCCATGTTTGACGCCACAGTGCACAGTGGGGAGGACTGAAACCTGGATCTGCCTGACCCCAAAGCCTGTGCTTTGACCCCAAAGCCTGTGCCGACAGCAGCAGCAGGCAGCAGACACGCGTGAGCGGCCGTCCCACGTCACCTACTTTCGCTCTTCACTGCCTCGCAGACCTGGCGGCACATGGAGTACACGAGGCAGGCTGTGGCCGCGCTGTCCAGCCCACCACTCAGGGGCAAGAAGTAGCCCGCCTGCGAGGGACCGAGCAAGAGGCGGTGTGAGCAGAGCCTCGGAGCGGCCGCGTGCCCAGGCCACTGCCCAGGCCTGCCCACCAACATGCACACGGGAGCCCAATATCTCCGGGTGGGTGGGGAGTGCACCTCACATTCCAAAACGAGCTTGTGGAGGGAAGAAAGAACCTACCCTACAGAGTGTCGAGGCTGGCTCCCCACACAGGGGTCACAGACATGCCTGGTCCCCAAAAGACAGAGGGACAGCAGGTCTTATAAGGGAAGGCCAGCAAGCTGAAGCTCTGCCGAGACTGTGCAAACCTGGAGCCAAATCTAGGGGCACCCGTGACGCCCCTATGTGGATTAACTGCCCAACTAAGCAGAGCAACAGCAGAGAAGCTTTCGTTGCTTGCATTAAAGAAAAACATATCCCTTGCGTGCATCAAGCTTAAACACAAACCAACCAGTACAAGAAGCAAAGTGACTGGGCCACAAACTGGGAATCCTACCTGTCGGCTGCGCCTTAAGAAGTCCCAGAGCCAGCAAGCAGGACCAAGGCTGGAGAGCAACCAGAGGCAGCGGTGGGTAAACTGCACGGCGCAGGGCACTTTATCAGCCTCTCTGCACCCAGCCTCCAATGGGGGTCATGCTACTGAATTCACTCACGCAGTCCTCACAACAGCCCTGGGAGCCCCCTGCTATCATTTCCCCATTTTACATGGAAAGTCGGAAATGCAGAGAGGACAGGTGCCATGCCCAGGTGCCGTGCCCAAAGCCCCAGGGCAAAGTGAGGGCAAAAGCTGGGGGTGCATGCCCCCCCCAAAGGCAGGTCTCCCCCTAGGGCGGGTCTGAGCAGAGGCCCCGCACTCTGAGCCACCACCCCCCACACTGGACGCTCCCCTGCAGTAGACCCGAGCAGGGCCAAGGGGGTTGGGGAGCTCAGACGACTGCAGGACATCCCCTGCAATGAAGAGCCCCCACCTTATCTCCTCTGCAGGACTGTGGTATCTCCACTCGATGGGCTCCGAGAGTGGTAGCAGCAGGTCATCACGGCACGAGAGGGCGAAGTCCACCTTCACGCGGGGGTAGGGGCTCACGCCGCTGGCCTGACAGCCGAGATGAGACACAAAACGACATCCTCCTGTTACCTCCCATCTCAGGGGTTTCTGAGACCCCCTAAAGGACCGGACCCAGGAAAGCAAACTGAAACCCCAATCGGCCATCACTGCGCACCCAGCAGGGCTGCAATAGAAAAGACGGATGGCAGCAAGTGTTGGGAGGCCGTGGGGAAACTGAGCCCTCGAGCGCTGCTGGTGGAACGCAAAAACGGAGTGGCCCCTTTGGAACATGGTCCCAAGGCTCCTCAAATGATTAAACACAGACTTGTCACACGAGCCAGCAATTCCACTCCTCGGTGTACGCCCGGGAGAAAGGAAAACATTTCCCACACAGCTCGTCATGCCATTATTCTCAGGATCCAGAGGGAAGCAACCCAGGCGTCCCCCAAAGGCGGATGGAGAGACGGAATGTGGTGTCTCCATTCAGGACAGAATTCAGCCATCAAAAGGAGTGAAGACATAATCCATGCTGCCACGTGGGTGACTCTCGAACACATTACATTCAGTGGAAGCCAGACACAAGAGTCTACGTGTTACATGAGTCCGTTTGTCTGAGATGTCCAGAAAAAGCAAATCCACAGAGAGGGAAAGTAGATTCGTGTTCACCAGGGTCTGGGAGCAAGGAGGGAATGGACAGTTTCTATCTAATGGGTCAGGGTTTCCTTTCAGGGAGATGGAAACGAAATGAGGTAGAGGCGATGGCTGTGCAATTCTGGGGATACACTAAAAATGTATGCTGAATGGTACAGTTTAACAGAGGAACGAAATGGCATGTATATTAGAGCTCAGTAAAGCTGCCACCAACAACAAAAAAGCAGCTCCATTTGAGCTTCACACTTCTGCAGTGTTTGCAAAAATCAACATCTCATGATGAACCCCCAGTTGAATGTTCCGTTTTTAATGAAGTTTTATAAAAACAGACAGTTCCAGGTGGTTCTAGGTTGAACTGGGAACACAGAATTTGGCTGGGTGCAGCCTGGGGGTGCCAGACACAGGCATGTCACGCCCCCAGACCTTGTCCCTGACTCCCTGGTGGCCAGCAGGCCTCGCTGTGCCCCTGCTCATCCTCTCCCCAACCTTCCCGTGACCCTTCCTGCCTCCAGCCTGGGGGAGGCTCCTCTCCCATGGCAGCAGCTACCGCATGGCCTGTGATGGCCTCCGCATCTGTCTGTCTATTTCCTGGTGAAGGGACCAAACTCATCCTGAATCCTGCAGGCTCAGGGCCCAGGCCCTGGCAGGGTACCGGGAGGTGGCTCCACGCAGCCGACGAGGCCCTGGGACTGTGCTTTCTGTACCACGGCTCCCTCTCCCCAACTTCTGACGCCTACATTTCCCGTCAAATGCCGTCCCCCAATTTCCACACACACTCCTGCTCCCTCATGGAACAGGACAAGTTGCTGAGCTCTCACGAGCACACCAGGCTGTCAACTAAAGAACTCACCGCCACGTTCCGGGATGAAATCTCCGCCCTGTAGCTTCGGATGTCCTCCAAGTCCAGCGTGGCTGTGAGGACCTCCTGGAGGAGCAGATTTCAAATAAGAACCAAGACCATCTCTTTTTTCCCACTTATATTGTAATCCAGTATTTACTGCTTTGCTAAATGCACCAAGTTGCATATGAATGAGCCACGCCTTTGAAAGCAGGGGTTGTGTACCTGTGGACTCCTAGCATCCCTGCTGTCCCAAAGACTTTCTCCCTTGTCCTTGCCACCACAACCCCCTCATATTCAGACCCTCACCCATGATCATTGGTCAGTTACAGCACTGCCAATTCTGCCAATCTGCTGGGGGGTTCTGGGGACATTGCTCTCCTCTTAAAAAAGACACAGGGAGCAAAGGTCTCTCTTCTGCCTCTGAGGATGGCTGTGTGAAGATGGGATGGCTGGAGCTGTTGCAGCCATTCTGTGTCCTTGAGGAGAGACAACCGGAGAATGAAACTAACAGAGAAGAAGGCCAAGCTGGAGGAAAGAGAAGGGCACAGAGGTGGGGCCAGAGGCTAGCAGAACTGCTACAGGAAGTGATACTTTCCTACCATTGACCACAGCTGAGGCAAAGGGCACTGGCACTTGCATCATGTAGCAAAATAAGAAAGGTTTTAACATTTGGATGTTGTTCCTTTCTTTATGAAAAACAATAACAACAACAACTGTGGTAGTTAGGTTCAGGTGACAACTTGGCCAGGTGAAGGTGCCTAGTTCTGTTGCTGTGGACATGAGCCAATGGTACATGAACCTCATCTGTTGCTCATTACATCTGAAGTCGGCTAGGAGGCATGCCTGCTGCAATGAATGATGTTTGATTTAATCGACTGGATGCTTAAATGAGAGAGCACAATGTAGCACCGCCAAAGCAGCTCAGCATACCTCATCTCAGCACTCGCAGCTCAGCCCAGGCCTTTGGAGATGCAGAAAAAAATCACCCTGGGGAAAAATGTTGGAACACAGAGGCCTGGAGAGAAGGCCATCAGAGATTGCCCTGTGCCTTCCTGTGTAAGAAAGAACCTCAGTTGAAAGTTAACTTCCTATCCTCTAAAGAACTAATGAAATAAATCCCCTTTTATTAAAAGCCAGTCCATCTCTGGTGTGTTGCATTCTGGCAGCTCCGGCAAACTAAAACAACAAACAATCTTAATCAAATTCTACTATACTTCTAGAACAAAACAAAAGTGTGGGCAAGGACACAAATTGCATGACATCAACTATAAGAGATGAATGGCGATAGCATGTGTGCGGAGATAGAAAGCAGATTAGAGGTTACTGGAGGAGGGGAGGATGGGGGGAAGGGGGAAGGAGGAGTATTGGTTTGTAAAACTGAAATAAAAAGAAAACTGAGGCACAGGGATGCTCTGACATTAAAAAAAAAAAAAACAAAGGAAAAGAACTGCCACTTGCAATAACCTGGATGAATGTGTTGCTATGTGCCCAGAAAGAAGCCAAATGTGAAAGCACACACTGTGCAAATCCACTGATGTGAAGCACAAGAACTGATACAACCAGTCTATTGTGACTGTGACCTGGGCTGAAAAAACAAAAACAAAAGCAAAACTTAAGTGTGGAGTGCATGGTGGTTTAGTGGTAGGGTGCTCGCCTTCCATGAGGGAGACCCAGGTTCGATTCCTGGACCATGCATCTCTACCCCGCCACCCCCAACCCCCAAAATCAAGTGTGGGGCAGCAAGAATTGCTTCTGGACACCAGCAGGTGACACAAGGCGGCAGGGCTGCCTCATTCCTTCTCAACAGCTCCCACTGGTGCAATGTGAGCCCAGCTGGCCTGAGCTGGAAAACATCCACGAAGGCAAAGAGAACAAGGAGTTCGGACTTGGTTTAGCCTGCCTCCTTGGGCCACCAAAGCCACTGCAGGTGCTGTGGCTTCCCACAGAAGAAGGCTCCCGTGGGCTGTTCCCTAAACTACAGCTTCAACACAAGCGTCTGGTCTGAGGTCTTGGGCAAGCCGGAAAAGCTACACAAAATTAGATACTATGAAAGGGCATGGAGGACCTGCCACGCAGAGTGGAAGGAAGAGAAGGGGTGCTTGGGCAAAATGACAAAATGCACAAAACTGCTCCTAAACCTTCTAGGCAGTTCACGGAGGGCCGAGCAGAGCAGGCTGGCAGGGACGCCACCTCTGCACGGGGCCAGCTGTCTGCTGCCAGCTACTGAAGCTGCCAGCTACTGAAAACGGACGGAAAATCGCTACAAAAATGCTTTTCACCTCTGACCTACACTCCATGAAAGAAACGGATGTCCAGTTAAATAAATTACATGAAAGGAAGAAACTGCACCTATGTTAAAAGGTATTTTAGAAGCAGAGGGTGTGTGGCTTCCGTCAGCATCTCAAAGGAATTTGTGGGCCCAATAACATACACCCTATCCCAGAAGGGGGGGCTGGGCTTGCCAGAAAGGACTGTGCAGAGGGAGAGTCTGGGCTTTTGGTTCCACCTAATTCCTGTCCCTTGCACTGCGCCATGTGTCCCCAGGAGGGCGATGGCACTTCTGGAATGCACCACCCCTCTCCCCAAGGGACCATCAAGTGGTCAGTAAGGCCCAGGCCCCCCCCCAGAGCCAGGCCTGTCCCACAAGAGAAGGAATATAGGCGTGTCCATTCTGCCCCAGGACTCCCAAAGCGGGGCACCCTGTGGAGTCCCCCTGAACACCAGTGTGCAGGGAGAATGCGCGGCCGTGGAGAGGGAAAGGGGCTGTCTCCCCCGCCCCAGGGCGCCCCGCACTGGTCCCTTACCACGTCGTCCAGGGAGAACTGGGCTCCCTGCGCAAAGACGAGCCCGTTCATGGCGATGGCGGCGCAGCCATCGAAGTACAGCCGGTCCCCGCCGCAGCCTCTCTGGTTGGCCAGCAGGTAAATGCCGCCGTTCTGGGAAGCGCAGAGCCGAGCAGCGCTCAGCGTGGCCCCGTCCCCCCACCCCCGCCGCTCAGCGTGGCCCCGTCCCCCCCGCCCCCGCCGCTCAGCGTGGCCCCGTCCCCCCGCCCCCGCCGCTCAGCGTGGCCCCGTCCCCCCACCTCCACCGCCAGCCCAGGAAACACAAAACGCAGCACGGGAAAGGCACGCCCTGAGCTGCTTTGCCGGCCCATGGCCTCTTCTGCCGCTCGAGGACCCCACGTGGGAGGCAGGTGTGCTGTCTCCTTTGGGCACGATGGGGAAAGCGATGATCGGGAAGTCACTCCGCTAGGCAGCCAAGCTGAGATTCAAAGCTGGCACAGCCAAATCCAAACCCATCCCACCAAGGATTAAAAGTCATGTGCCGCGCCGTAATGCCAATGGACAAGCGGCACGTTCTGGCTTCCAGTCACGAAGTTGCTCATCCCATGACATCGTGGGGTACTCGACAGAGCGCTCCTGGGACACCCCTGCTAAGGGATGAACTCTGTCTCCCGCAAACACACATGAAAGCTCTAACCCTGGTCCTGTGAACGGGCCTCATTTGGAAACAGGATCTTTAAGGTGCTTGGAGGTGTGATGGGTTAAGATGAAGCCAACCTGGACAAGGCTGGGTCCTGCCCCACAAGACTGGGGACCTTAGCAGAAGTCGTATGGAGACACACACACAGGGCAGAATCCTATGTGGCCAAGGTGGAGCAATGCATCCACAAGCCAAGGACTGCAAGGATGGCCAGCAGCCAGCAGAGCTGGGAGAGGCGAGGAAGCAGCCCCTCCTGCAGGAGTCAGAGGGAGCGTGGCCCTGCCAGCATATTCCTTTCAGACTTCTGGACCCCCACAGTGGGAGAGAGTACGTTTCTCGGTGGTGTGCATTGTGATTCTTTGCTACCCTGGTCCCAGGAGACCATGACACCTGCCACGAGGCTGCTTCCCTCCTCGAGAGGCAGGGATAACCACAGTCAGGCGAGGGTCATGAGCCAACTTGCTGTGTGCTGGTTGTGGTCACCAGGGCAGCCAGCCATCCTCACGAAGCCCAGGGTGGACCCAGTGCCCAGCCCTGCCCCGCATGTGCAGCCGGCCCGCCTGCCACCTACCTTGGCGGTGGCCGAGGTCACCAGCTCCACCCTGGTGTGAGCTTTGCGCAGCACGTGGTGGCTGCCCGAGGCATTGGTGAAGACCTCCACGCCATCCAGGCCCATGTCGATGTGCGGGCTGCGGGCAGAGGTGGTGCTGGGGCTCACCCGGCATCTTCGTGGGCCAGGCCAGAGACCTGGCCACTCCCAAACCCCAGCCGCCCACCATTGGCCTGTGTGGGGATAGGGCTCACCTGCGGGGCGTCCAGAGCTCCTCGCAGATCTCGCTCCCCAAGCAGGTGTCCTGCGTGGCCAGCACGGCGTCTCCAAAGGGAACAGTCTCCTGCAGGCGGTGAGAAGGTGCATCTAAAACAGAGAGCTCAAGGAGCCTTGCCGTCCCACATTGAATCAGGAACTGACCCTGGACCCCAGGGCCCACCCAAAAGCCTTGGCTCAGAGCGCTCCCAGCCCAGGGGGCCCAGGACCCTGGCGTCACCCCGGTGGCCCCAGTCGCTGGCCCCGAGCCATGCTCTCAGCTGAGTGGTGCTCAATGGGGCTGTGACAAGCCACAGAGGAGCTGAGTGCATGTGGGTCCCACTGCCACCATCACCTGTCACTGGTAGCAGCTGTCTCTTATCTGGCGTCTTCTCTCCACCCTTTGGCACATTATTTATGACACCCATATTCCTACTTGGTTGGAATTCTCCTGCTGTGCAGGGACAACTGAACGGAGGCTGGCAGAGTTCAAAGAACTTCAGACTGACAGGAAGTAGAACGCAGGTATGTCTGTCTACAAAGGGCACATTCGTAAACCAAGCGCGCCCTGAAGTTCCCAGGCAGGGACCACATCAGCCTCTCCAGCAGTGATACAGTCACAGTGAAATGCTGCAGTCACACAGTAGAGACTGGGGGCTCCTGGAGGGTGTGCCAGGAACACAAGTTCAGCATGGCCACCTCCTGAGAGCAGCATCAAATCAGAGCTGCCCAAGCAATAACCCCCTTTGGGAGATTCAGAAGGCACCCTAAATGTCTTGGCGGGAGTTCCCTGGCACATGTGTGAGTCCAGCTCCCTTTATCGCCAAGGGCAGGACCCAAAGCCAGAGTCTCTCCCTCCTCTGCCTCCTGCCACAGACAAAGGCACTACGGGCTTCCGCCCCCCCAAAGAAAACCCTTGCGGCAAGACCCAGCCTGGTGATGACTGTAGAACCATTTGCTCTCCCCGTCCTGGTGTCCCTCCGACCCTGACCACTTCGGCAGGGCCAGATTTGGGACCCCATCTGGACATTGAGGGGCTCAGTGCGACAGAGGTGATTAAACAGGGCATCTAAATGAAGCTCGGCGATCCATCCCTGGACTTCCACTGTCCACGGCCCAGAGGGTCTTGTACCATCTCTGCCCTGTTTCTTGAATCCACTGCTGAACCTTAGCTCCCATCTGCCCGGGGTCCTTTTACACAATATGATCCCACGCTTGACTCGACTGGGCAGGGGTGTCTGATCTGCAGACTGCACCCCTATAAGGGACGGTGGACAGCATCTCGCCTGGGAAGGCACAGCTGCAGAAGCGTCCACCTCACTTATATGCATGTGCAGATTGCACACTGGGTCATGGTAATTGTAAAATGTACCCATTCATCCCCTGGGAGGTGACCATACCTGGCTGGAGTCCCTTCCCCAGACCTCACCCCTGGCCACCCCTGACCAGCCATGCAGAAGGCACCGGGCAGCTGGCCTCTCCAAGCTCCTCTCAGAAATTACAAAAAGGGACCAGGGATGTAATCTGGCTCCTGCACAGAGGTGACCTAAGCTCAAGAGCCCATGGCAGCCACTCTCCTCCAGGTAAGCGAGAAGCAGAGAAAGACGAGTACAGAAAAGATCAACGTCGATCCTGAGAGCTAAGTGTATCTCTGCCTACCCACTCTATTAGAGAGGCTTGGTTATGCCCTCATAAGAAGGTCACCCTGGATTTTGTGGGGTTTTTATTGATGCTAACAGAATCACATCACACAGTGACAATATTAACAAGTGTCACGATGGGGAGAGCCACAGAGAAAAAGCATTTGAACGAGATAGAACGGGAGTGAGGACAGGGCCATGTTCCGTGAATGTCAGGCCCCAGGCCCAGGGCCTAGGCTGAAAAGAGGGAGCTAGGAGGTGGGTTAGCAGCTCTCGGAACCTAAGCAGGTGCCACGGGAGAGAAATTAGCCCAGACCTCAGCAGCACCAGAGAGCAGACTGGGTCCAAAAAGCCCTTCGTAAAGGGTGCAGATTCTGCAGCTGGGCTACGCAGGTTTAATCCAGGCCCCTCTGCTACATGCTGTGCAATTTGGAGCAAATTATTCAACTTCTCTGTGCCTGTTAAATGCAAAACAGCAGTTGTTTTGAGGATTAAATACATCAATACAGAGAAGAGCTTAAACATACTATCAATTTTCGAACCGTAGTCACCATTAGAGCAAATGTTAGTGCACTTAGGGTACCAGGACCCTGGGAGTCAGATGGAGCCAGAGGCCCCCAAAGCAGCCTTCACTGTGACCCCTACTCTCAACCCCTGGACAAAAGAGATGACACCCCTGCTGGAAATGGTTGAGAATCCCTGGCTGGCGCAGCCACAGAGAGAAGAGGAGTGGACAAGGCCCCAGATAACCCTGGGAGTTCAAAAGATATGTCAAGACAGATTTCTGACCGGGGTTTTCACAATAGGAAGCAGCAGCCAAGCAAAGATTTCCATGAGTCACCCCACTAGAAAAACCCCAAACCTCGTCCACAATCCTCACAAAGCCTGCCTGAAATGTGTACGTTTCACCACCCAGAGCGGACCTCTTCCACTCACACTCAGAGGGCCACACACTCCCACGTGGCTCTTTTGGGGGGAATGTGACAGTTCAGGATTGAGAGGTCCAGGGGCAGGGGGGTTCTCAGCACATCCCTTGGATTGTGTATGGCACAGCACAGTGTTTACAGAAGGCTGGTTGTCAAGTGGCAGGTTTTATTGGTTTTAAGATTTCAAGATTTCAAATTCTCCTCTGTTAAACAAAACCTAAGCTAGAGGTCCAGATCAGTATCTGATGGTCTGAAGTTTTTTTTGAAACCTCATTTCCATTTTCTTCCAACTTCTTCTTTGCCCAATCCTGACATGCATTACCCAATGATGTGGTGCTGTCTACTAGATCAGGCTTTTGCCTGCAGATATGGGTATTCAGACCTTGCTCGTACCCTGGGAAATAATCAAAACAGCCCTACAGGAGGTGACTTCAATTTATGCAAAAGAAACGGTCTTCATTCTCCTGGCACACCTTATTCTCAATCCACTTTACTTGGCACAGAGGAAAGGAAGAGAGTTTGGCATATCTGATCACGAAGGGTCTCTCCACAGCCCACAGGATGAAAGATTTGGTGCAGTGAAAGTTCTGGAAAACTTCCATTCCTTCTGGGTCTTGAGTAATATCTTTATATCTTCGTGGATCTAATACCATCCCATAGAAACTGTGTAAAAGCCATGGATACAGATACGGGTATGGGTGTATATTTTATGTGCCCTCTTGCTCCTAAAAGACCTTAGTCTTCTCTTTCAAATTGAAAGATTTACCTACCTCAGGGGCCAAAGTCAGTGGCAACGGATACAGCTGGCATTCCTGAGTTCCATTCGACATGCTCCCTGTTCTAGTTTGCTAGCTGCCAGAATGCAATATACATGAAACAGAATGGCTTTTAAAAAGGGGAATTTAATAAGTTGCTATTTTACAATTCTAGGGCCGAGAAAATGTCCAATTAAAACAAGTCTATAGAAATGTCCAATCGAAGGACTTCCGGGTCAAGATGGCAGCTTAACAACATGCGCATTTTAGTTCGTCCTCCAGAACAACTACTAAATAACCAGAAACAGTACAGAACAGCTCCTGGAGCCATGATAGTGACTGGACACACAGCGTACCCCAGTATGGACCGGCTGGACTGGCTGCGAGCACCCCCCAGAACCCAGGGAGAGTCTGCCAAAGTTAAAGGTACCGCATCATCTTATGCTGGTGGGACCTGCAGGCAGACAAGCGCCATACACAGGGCAGGATAAAAATAACAGAGTCCAGAGACTTCACAGGAAAGTCTTTCAACCTGCTGGGTCTCACCCTCAGGGAAAACCAATGCAGGTGACTCTTTCCTCCTGATAGGAGGCCAGTTTGGTCTGGGAAAATCTGGCTGGGGTCTTTAATACCTAAGTAGACCCTCCTAAGGGTGGGGGGGGAAAGGCACCACACAAGCAGGGCAAGAAACAAGAAAACAAGAACTGAAAAATTCTCCTCTGTTAAACAAAACCTAAGATAGAGGTCTAGAAAAAGCTGAACTGAAGGTCAAAGAACAGATAGACAACAAATTCATCCAGCAAGAAAACCCTAGATAAAAGAAGTGAAAGCAATCTCCAGAATAAACTAATTAAGGTAATTAAATGCCTAGACGCCAGCAAAAAATAACAAATCACACTAGGAAAATTAAAGATATGGCCCAGCCAAAGGAACAAACCAACAATTCAAATGACATACAGGAGCTGAAACAATTAATTCAGAATGTACGAACAGACATGGAAAACCTCATCAAAAACCAAATCAATGAATTGAGGGAGGATATAGAGAAGGCAAGGAAAGAACAAAAAGAAGAAACTGAAAGTCTGAAAAAACAAGTCACAGAACTTACGGGAATGAAAGACACAGTAGAAGAGATGAAAAAAACAATGGAAACCTACAATGATAGATTTTGAGAGACAGAACATAGGATTTCTGAACTGGAGGATGGAACATCTGAAATCCAATAAGAAACAGAAACTATAGGGAAAAAAATGGAAAAATATGAGCAGGGACTCAGGGAATTGAAGGACAATATGAAGCACATGAATATACATGTTGTGGGTGTCCCAGAAGGAGAAGAGAAGGGAAAAGGAGGAGAAAAACTAATGGAGGAAATTATCACTGAAAATTTCCCAACACTTATGAAAGACTTAAAATTACAGATCCAAGAAGCGCAGCATACCCCAAAGAGAAGAGATCCAAATAGACATACTCCAAGACATTTACTAATCAGAATGTCAGAGGTCAAAGAGAAAGAGAGGATCTTGAAAGCAGCAAGAGAAAAACAATCCATCACATACAAGGGAAGCCCAATAAGACTATGCACAGATCTCTCAGCAGAAACCATGAAGGCTAGAAGACAGTGGGATAATATATTTAAATTACTAAAAGAGAAAAACTGCCAACCAAGAATTCTATAACCAGCAAAATTGCCCTTCAAAAATGAGGGAGAAATTAAAACATTTTCAGACAAAAAATCACTGAGAGAATTTGTGATCAAGAGACCAGCTCTGCAAGAAATACTAAAGGGAACACTAGAGACAGATACGAAGACAGAAGAGAGAGGTGTGGAGAAGAGTGTAGAAAGGAAGACTATGAGTAAAGGTAAAAAGAAGGAAAATTAGGTATGACATATAAAATCCAGAAGGCAAAATAGTAGAAGAAAGTACTACCCATGCAGTAATAACACTGAATGTTAATGGATTAAACTCTCCAATCAAAAGACATAGTCTGGCGGAATGGATTAAAAAACAGGACCCATCTATATGCTGTCTCTACTCAAAGGTCACGAGGCCAAGGACACAAATGGACCTTTACACACCAATGTTTATAGCAGCATTATTAACAATTACCAAGAGATGGAAACAGCCAAAATGTCCATCAACAGACAGTTGGCTAAACAAACAGTGACATTTACATAAGATGGAATATTATGCAGCTGTAAGACAGAATAAAGTTATGAAGTATGTAACAACATGAATGGACCTTAAGGACATTATGCTGAGTGTGATTAGCCAGAAACAAAAGGACAAATACTGTATGGTCTCACTGATATGAACTGACATTAGTGAATAAACTTGGAATATTTCCTTGGTAACAGAGACCATCAGGGATAGAAATAGGGTAAGAAATTGGGTAATTGGAGCTGAAGGAAAATAGATTGTGCAACACGACTGAATATAAAAACTCAGAAATGGACAGCACAATATTACCTAACTGTAATACAATTGTGTTAAAACACTGAATGAAGCTGCATATGAGAATGATAGAGGGGGGAGGGCTGGGGCATAAATGAAATCACAAAGAAAGACAGATGATAAAGATTGAGATGGTATAATCTTGGAATGCCTAGAGTGTATAATTATAGTGACTAAATGTACAAATTTAAAAAATGTTTTTGCATGAGAAGAACAAAAGAATGTCATTACTGCAGTGTGCTGAATAGAGATGGTACTTAATGTTTTAAAATTTCAACTAATGTGTGAGACTAAAGCAAAAAATGTTTATTTGGTACAAATCTATACTTTGACTAGTGCATCTCCTAATATAACTTATGTAGATAGTTGATTGAACCCCTTAAGTACATGGAACTTTGTATAGGACATGAGATTTTGTTGGTTTGGCCAGGTGATGCCCTGATGAATCCCAGTGTGATTTGATCAGTGAGTGGAAAAGTATTTGCAAAGTCCCCTTTGGGGAATGGTGAGAATGGGGGAAAACTCAACTTCCCCAAATTGAATTCTTGATATTCTCACAAGCAGTGTGGACAACCAAAGCTATAGGCTGAGCCCCCAATCTTGGGATTTGTTCATATGAAACAGCCCCACAAGAGGATAGGTCAAGTCTACTCAAAATTTAGGCCTAAGAGTCACCCCCAAGAGAACCTCTTTTGTTGCTCAGATGTGGCCTCTCTCCAGCCAACACAGCAAGCAAACTCACCACCCTCCCCCTGTCTACGTGGATCTTCCTGGCAGTGTGGATCTTCCTGGCAGTGTGGGACAGAAATCCCAGAATGAGCTGAGATTCAGCATCAAGGGATTGAGAAAAACCCTAGAATGAGCTGAGACCCAGCATCAAGGGTTTGAGAAAACCTTTTCGACCAAAAGGGGGAAGAGTGAAATGAGACAAAGTGTCAATGGCTGAGAGATTCCAAACAGAGTCGAGGGGTTATCCTGGAGGTTATTCTTACGCATTAAGTAGATATCACCTTGTTATCCAAGATGTAATGGAGAGGCTGGAGGAAACTGCCTAAAAATGTAGAGCTGTGTTCCAGTAGCCATGTTTCTTGAAGATGATTGAACAATGATATAGCTTTCACAATGTGACTGTGTGATTGTGAAAACTTTGTGTCTGATGCTCCTTTTATCTACCTTGTCAACAGATGAGAGGAACATATGGAATAAAAATAAATAATAGGGGGAACAAATGTTAAAATAGATTTAACATTTGTGAAATGCTAGTGATCAATGAAAGGGATCAGTAAGGGGTATGGCCTGTAAAATATTTTTTTTCTGTTTGTTATATTTTTCTGTTGTCTTTTTGTTTCTTTTTCTGAATTGATGCTAATGTTCTGGGAAATGATCATGATGATGAATATGCAACTATGTGATGATATTGTGAATTGCTGAGTGTATGTGCTGGGAATGTTTGTTTCTTGTAATTGTTTTTAATTAATAAAATTAAAAAAAAAAAAAAGCAATGTCCAATCTAAGGCATCTGGGGAAGGATCCCTTGGTTCAAGAAGGCCGATGAAGTTCAGGGTTTTTCTCTCAAGTGAGAAGGCACATGGCGAACAGGGTCAGGGTTTCTCTCTCATCTGGAAGGGCACATGGTGAACACAGCGTCATCTGCTAGCTTTCTCTCCTGGCTTCCTGTTTCACGAAGCTCCCCGGGAGGCATTTTCCTTCTTCAGACTATTCCAAAGGTGACTGCCTGATGGACTTTGCTTCTCGTGGCTATGTCGTTCTGCTCTGCTCTCTCTGAATCACTTATTCTCCAAAATGTTTCCTCTTTTATAGGACTCCAGAAACTAATCAAGACCAACCCGAATGGGTGGAGACATGTCGTCACCTAATTCAGTTTAACAACCACTCTTGACTAAATCACATTCCAGGGAGATGATCTGATTACAGTTTCAAACATATAGTACTGAATAGGGATTAGAAGAAACGGCTGCCTTTACAAAATGGGATTAGGATGAAAACATGGCTTTTCTAGGGTGCATACATCCTTTCAAATCAGCACACCCCCTTTTGTCAAGGTTGCTTCCTGATAAAATGGGGAGAATGAAGTTTCTCCAAGCAACAAAAGTTACCAAAGAGAAAATAAGAAATTAGATACATTTTTATTATTATTTGATTGTGGAAACATCTGTTACTGTAGAAAAAACTTAAAAGGTATGCCTGTTACATTATGAAACACTAAAGAATGAATGGATTCTCAAGCCACTGAATCTGCTAGTGAGAATGGTCTGCTTTTCCAATGTACTATTAGATGAATAGTGTTCCCTTTTTATAATTTTTGTAACCTCAGTTCCAAAGAAACAGATAGGTATAACTACTGAAAAGACGCATGAGGTTACAGAGAGCCAGGAGGCCTTTTAAAAGTACAATTCAGCATTACACAGCTCCATTTTGTGACTGATAATTGAGAAATCAGAAGTGGGACAAAAGACCAAGTTTAAAACTTTTAGTTACAGTATAAATCCCAAGTCTTACAAGACTTTATTTTGCAATGTAAGGTCCAAGCTTACCGCTCTTTTCTCAAGGGAATTTGCACAAAGTAGGCAAAACTTGAAAAGAGCCCGTTACACTTTAAGTGTTTTCAGGATTTACCTATGGCACAAACAACCGTGCAGAAAGCTCCCTGCTTAAATGCCTCGGGGTGTTAAATGGGGGCTCCCTTTGGGAGTAACAAGTCTGCCTGTGTCCAGTTCAGAGGCTGGTACCAATGACATTTCTCACCAAGCCTTATGATATTCCCCACTGATGGCACCAAAGCTCCCTGCAAGTACAGGAAAAGCTAAAGACCAGGAAATTTACGATCAGGACATACAGGAGAGAGAGAGACGCCAGAGACCTACTGAAGACCCCTCCTTTTTTTCCTTTTTGAAACACAGAAAACACACATTTTATGTCACTCCGGTCATAAATAAAATTTTAACTTAAAAAAAACAAAACCCAAGCCTACTTCTCAGGTAACCTCCAGGCCCTAGAGGGAAACAGCCTGCTGGGGGGTGGCAGGCGACCCTCCCCAGTTCCCACCCACCCATGGTGATCCTCAGCATCTCTCTCGGGGGTGGCTCTGGCCACAGGGGATGGCAGCAAAGATGGGTTCACCGGAGTCCCTTCCCCAGGAATTCAAAATGGAGGCGAAGACCTTTCACACTCAGTGCAGAAAAGCTGTGGGGGTGGGGGGTAGAGGTGGGGGTGGGGGGGTGGAGGTCGGGGGGTGGGGGTGGGGGGTAGAGGAGGGGGTGGGGGTGGAGGTTGGGGTGGGTGGGGGTGGGGGGTAGAGGAGGGGTGGGTGGGGGTGGGGGGTAGAGGAGGGGGTGGGGTGGGGGTGGGGGGTAGAGGAGGGGGTGGGGGGTGGAGGTCGGGGTGGGTGGGGGTGGGGGGTAGAGGAGGGGTGGGGTGGGGGGGTAGAGGAGGGGGTGGGGGGTGGAGGTTGGGGTGGGTGGGGGTGGAGGTCGGGGTGGGTGGGGGTGGGGGTAGACGTGGGGTGGGGGTGGGGGGTAGAGGAGGGGGTGGGGCACTGGTGGCCGTTTCCTGCCACATGGGGAAGGGGAGGCAGCTGGCCTGAGCGAGGTGGGGTGGGGGGCGCACAGAGGAAGAGCAGGAAGGGGCTGCCCCCGCGCCAGTGCACCCATCACGGAAGCCTGCCTCGGCATGGTGGGGACTTGGGCCCCCACGGGGGTTTCCACGTTTTGCACCGGGCTGAGCATGGAGGAGACCCCAGGGACCCACCTGCTGCGTCAGCTCCTGGATCATCCGAGGGAGAAAATATTCTTCCGTTTGCCTGGAAAGGAAAACGCCACAGGTCTAAGGGCCAGTGGGGACTGTCCCCTGGCCTACCCAGGGGAACGAGTCAGTAAAAGCATGGCCGAGAAATCCCACAGTGCTGCCCCTGATGCTTTTAGATAGAAGGGAAAGCATGCAGGTGGCTGCTGCGACCTCTGGGATCTGCGCGTTGGCCACGGCGCACGGTGGGTCATCCCGGGCCTCGGGTCCGCTGCTGGACAGGACGTGCGCTGGCAGCTGGAGCACAAGGGGGGGCCCAGGTCACACATCCCCAGAGACAGGGGCAGGTGGCATGCCTGACCCGAGTCACCGAATCAGAAGAATCGTGGGCTCGGCAATTCACATACAATTACTGACCTATATCGTCATTAAAACAATAAAATGTTCTCAGTCTCATAAAACAGGTAAAGGAGTTCGATGTGCAACTTTAAGACAAGGCATGCCCCAGTGAGACACCCAAAAGTAGCGTTAGAAAATAGATGGGTCCTCAAATGTGACCTCCACAGGCTGTTTCATGAGGCATTATTTAGACGTTATATTATATAACGTATATTTAGACTATATACATATATATTTCTTGTTCACCTTCTTAGAATTTACAAGGGCCTTCTGGGTATGATGTTAGTAGCTCTACTTTATTTCAGTAAGATTTAAGAAGCTGAAAAGAACACCTAGAGCAATATATGAGAATCCACAAGGATTCCATGCACTAGGGAAACTTTCCAGAAACCTACAACCTCCAGAAGGGTCCCTGGACCAGGTAAATCCTGAAACCTAGAGGGCCCAGCCTCTCCAGAACATCACCTAATTCCATCTCCCTACCCCTTATTAGTGACAGACCCTTCCCTCCACCATGGAAAAGTTAGAATGGCCATAGCCCAAAGACCCTAAAGAGAGGGATGGAAAGATCAAAGGTGATGGTGGAGTTATACAGAGAAGGTAGGGTTTAACAAATGAGTATGAGTGCTAAATCATTTTATTTGCATTATTTAACTTAGGTCTTTAACATCTTTTCTTTTGGGGGGGGGTAGGGGGGTGGTGCATGGTCCAGGAATCGAACCCAGGGCTCCCGCATGGAAGGCGAGCACTTTACCACTGAACCACCTGTGCACCCTGAATGCTGAATCATTAAATGGATATCTCTTTTAGTCTCCAGTGTTTTAGAGCAGCTAGACATAAAAACCTAAAATTGTGGAATTGTAAACTCTGAAACATGTTCTACAACTAATTGTGGTGCTGTGCTTTGAAATGTATTGCTTTTTTGTATATATGCTACTTTTCACAAAACAAAAAGAAGGGAAAAAGTCGATTATAATGATAAAAACATATTGAAGCCCTCTAGCCTCCTATAGTCAGCTAGAAGGAAAAATCTGAGCTGATGGTATGGTAGCCCATGACAAACTCTGGGATCTTCTGCTTGTTGAAGAGTGCTTTGAAAACTATTGCTTTTTTCTTTCTTTGCCTTGTATATATGTTATAGTATACAATAAAAAAAGTTTAAAAATAAAAAAAAAAGATTTAAGGTGCTGAGAAATTGAGCAGCTGCCTCCATCCCTCCCTCGCCAGGTGTTGGCAAAGGTGGAGATGCCCGTTGGGCAATACCTTGCTCGCCCGGAGCCAGGAGCAGCTCACTGCCACAGGTTGGCTGCTTTGTTTTTATTCTGATAGTCGTTTTTTTTTAATTTTGAAACCATTTATTGGGATGCACCTTTATAACTTTGTAAATTAAGAAATACATGCTCTCAAGAAAACATTTGTAAAATACAGCTTGAATAAAATGGAGGAGATAAAAGTTCCCTATAGCTCTACTCCCTCCATGTATATATATATACTATATATGATTTTAAAAGTTAATTTTTTATTAAAATAAAAATGGCATTTTATGTTATGTAATTTACAACTTTAACCTTCATGTGGCTGCTATCTAAACGAACTTCTGTCTTCTGGTAGTTTCTGTATCTGTACCTCTGACCTGGAACTCCCTTTAGTTTTAAAACCCAGCTACCCTTGGGGCACCTCTGTTGGCATTTTTAGCTCATTTAAATTTCAACAGGTATAAAATCAGCATCATCCTATTTCCTCCTTGACTGTGTCTGACATTGGCACCAGATGCCCTCGATATACTTCTCAGGTGAACGGCCTTGGATCTTTCCCAGCTGGAGGTTTCTGATGGTGTCCACTCTCCCTACAGGCTCCTCCAGCTTCAGCGTCACCAGTCAGATGGCCGCTGGTCATCTCACTTGGTCAGCCAACATGGCGGACCCGGAGAAGTCCCCGCCGTGCAGCCCATGCTGCAGAGCTCGCCTCCCACCAACCCGATCTCTCTATCCAGAAGCACCTATTTTTGTGTGAATTGTGTCCCCTAAAAATACAAGTTTGAATGCCAACATGCAAGCTGATAGAAATAGGGCCTTTGCAGATGGAACCAAGCTAACATGCTGGAGTAGGCGGGTCCTAACCCAATGACCGGTGTCCTTAGAAGAGAGAATGCGGGGTAGACAGAGAGCACATGGCCATGCAGCAATGGGGTCAAGGATGGAAGAGCTGCTGGTGAGAGCCTGGGAGCCCCTGGGGCCACCGGAAACAGGGAGAGAGGCGTGGACCAAACACTCGCCTCCAAACTTCAGAGGGCATGGCCCTGCCAACACCTCAATTTTGGACTTCAGAATTATGGGAGAAGGAATTTCTGTTGTTAAGCTGCCCAGTTGTGGCATTTCATCACAGCAGCCTCAGGAGAGCCCAGCCCTACAGGCCACATCCGGGATGCTGTCCCGGTCTGCACACGCTGTGGTAGGCTCTGCTTGGACCCCCCACCCCCACCCCCGGCAAACATCCCCTTGGAGAAATCCCAGCTGTGCTTTTCTGACAAGATGTCATTTTTGATTGTGCCACCTGAAAGTAGCTCTGCCTCTGGGAGCCCCCATTGCCCAGTGTTCCCGTGCCAATCACAGAGCGCTTAGATTGGGTGGGTCTTATTCTCATTTCTAAGAGATCCTGGAATAATACACCTGCGACCTGTGATGTCCCGTTTCTAAAGAAGGCACATCGTTGCCTTTTTTTGAACCAGCTGCCAGAGCCTAAAAGTCTCTGCTTTTTATAACAGAACAAAAATTTAAGCTCCATATCCACTGTGGCGCCCTCTATAGGCTAATTAAATGAGGGACAGTCTGAAAGGATTCCAGGAGAACTACATCTGCATGCAAATTACAAATGGAGAAAAACAAGGAAAATGAAGTACTAGATGTTTTGACTCTCCAAGAGATTAGAGATGAGGTGAACTGATAAAAGACCTCAAAGAAAAGACAAACAATAGAAGGAGATACAAAAGAGACATATTAAGAAAATAACTTTGCAGACCCAAACCAGCAAAAAGCTGCAGAGAGGAGACCCTTAGGGGCCCAGGAACACAAAAGAAAACACAAGTAGATGAGAAGGAACAAATGGTTAAGAGATGATAGATATGGAAAACCGACAACAGAGATGTAACATGCCAAGAACCAAGGTTCCTGAAGGATAGAACAAAAGTCTCTCTGAAAACAGAAAAAAAGAAAACTTGCCTAAAATAAAAAGACCTGAAGGTAAAGTCGAAACATCTCACAATAAATTATGAAAAAGAAGAGACACATCAAGCCATGTATTGAAGATACTGAATCTCCAGGATAAAAGGAAAATCCTATAGGCATCTGAGCAGACAAAGCAGGACACCTACAAAAGAAAAAAACAAAATCAGGCTGGATGTGGCCATCCTTTTCAAAGTATTTTTATTGTGGAATATATTAATACAAAAAGTACAAAAACACACACGCCTGATTTTAAAACAATGTTGAAGGACACACAGGTGCCCGCCATTCTTCACAAATATCCACCGTGCTGAATTTTGAGTTTTTCTTCAATTATTCCTTTGTTTTCTTTGTATCTTTGCCCCCAACGTAGCCTTCCTTAAACATCCTATTGTTTGGTTTGGATGCTTTTTAACTTGACGTAAATAGACTTGCACGGCACATATCTTCTGTCTCCTCTTTGACCTCCACAACCACGTCCAAATTGCAAGGACTCAGGCTGGCTAAGGCCCATCTCGATTCCGCTTAGCCTCAACTTAAGATCTTTAGAGCTCCTATCTACAAATGAGTCCACTGTGGGAGGGTTGGAGCTGGAATATGTCTTTACGGGGCCATAATTCAAACTGTCACAGGTAGGAACTCAACTGTGCTTCTCTCCATAGGACTCACCGATGGGGCAGTCTGTGCAACGTCTTGACGACATACAACGTGTCACGGATCGAGGGACACCAAGAGTTGATTTCCAGGCTCTCCTCTAGAGCCGTTGCTCCATCTGCATCAGCAGCTCTCTAGCTTAACTGCTGTCACTTCACAGTTTAGACACTGTGGGGGCAGGAGGCGCCCCCAGTTCCCACACTGGGGTAATCTTCAAGGGTATTCTGTTCTCCGTCTCTCGTTGCTTCACAGCAGTGCTAGAATCAGTCTGTTGAGTTCCATTAAAAGCCCAGTGCAGATTCTGGAGCTGCACTGAATCTACAGCTCAACCGGGGGTGGGGAGCAGGATGCTTCTGCTGGATCGCATCTTTTTTTCACGGGTGTAGGATATCTCCATTTATTCGGGTAGTCCTGCCGGCGAGTCAGTACACTCCCATGTGTTTTCTTCCCATGAAGGGTTTGCACATCTTTCGTGATGTTTATTATAAACTTTTTTTTTTCTTTGCTGCTGTAATAGGAGGTGTCCTTAAAATCATATTTTCTAACTGAAGTTGGCTGGCAAGCAAAATGCAATTCACTTTTACTGATTGCTTTTGCAATCAGCAACCTTGATAAAATTTATCTTTAACTACTTTACTTTATCTAACTATTCTTCCGTGTTTTCTGCACTTATCTTGTTCATCTCCCATTGTTACGGTGGCTTTGCTTAAGCGATAGTGGTGAGAGGAAGCATTCTTCTCTTCTCCTTGATCTTAATTGTAAAGCTTCCAACATTTAACTGGTAACTGTTCTGAGCGCTCTGAGGAAGGGATGCCCTTTCCATTCCTCCTTTGCTACGAATTTGTATGTTTTTTTTTAATCATGAATGGATTTTTTCCACATTTACAAAGATTGTGTACTTTCTCGTTTAATCTTCCACTGTGAAAAAATTAATTAATTTTCTAACATTACAGCAGCACTGTATTACTGGGTTAAACCCAATTTGGTCAGATGCAATATATATATATATATGGATATAGGTTCTTCCTGCTATGTTTAGAATTTTCACATTTCTTTTCATGAGTGAGCCAGGCCTGAAAATTTCCAATCTTGTACTGCCTTTATTTAGTTTTGACATCAGCATTATTATCTCAAAACACGTGTTGGGGGGTGTTTCTTCATTTTTTTCTTCTCTGAATGAGTTACTGGAAGTTCAGAACTAGCAGTTTCTTGAATAGTTTCTTGAATAGGTAGAATTTGCCTATACGCCATTCTGGGTCTGGTGTTTGGGAGGCTGATTTGTGAAAAACAATTTCATTTCTTTAACAGCTATGAGCTGACTCCAGTTCTCTATTCTTTACTCACTTTCGCCAGTTGTATTTTTTTAAGGAAAGTACCCATTTCATCTAAATCTTCCAATGTATTGGCATGTAGCAGCTTATTGCCTATTTTTGCCAACTTAAATATCTGTAGCCTCTGTCGGGTTGTCCGTTTTCCATCCCTAACATTATTTATATATGTTTCCTTTTTCTCAAGAGCTTGCCAGAGTTTTGTCTATTTTGTAGCCTTTTCAGAAAATCAGTTTTTGACTCATACTTTTAACATAAGCTTATTTCTTAAGTTTATTAATGTTTTCTCTTAGCTTTACTATTTTTTTCTATTTTCTCAGGGTTTGTTCTTCAGTTTTTATTCTTATTTCTTGAGACAGACATATGGCTCGATAACCTTGAGTCTTCCTTCATTTCTAATGTCACATTTAAGGCTACATATTTCATGCGATATGCCATCTGCTGTTTTTATCATTTTACTCTATATAGTTTTTAATGCTATTGCTTTCTCCTTTGAACCACAAGCTATTGAAAGTTATGACTTTATAATTTCTAAACATACAGAGATTTTCTCATTACCATTTTGTTATGCACGTCTAATAAATAACACTGTGGTCACGGAATGTGGATATCTGAAAATAATCCTTCAAAGGTCACAGAGACGTTGCAGAATGGAATAGGAGGCCATGTTTCATAAACATTCAATGTGTGCTTGAGCAGAAAACATGTGCTTTCCTAGCTGGGGATACAGTGGTTTTTATACTCCAACAGATCAAGCTTATAAATTACCTTCCGCAATGTTATAAATCATTAATGATGCATTGATGTATAGGTTAGTGAAACTTCAGTTGTACTGAAATTCCCATCATGATGGTGGATTTGTCCATTATTCCTAATAGAACTATCAATTTTGAAGTTATTTTATCAGGTACATACAAAGTAAGAGTTACTGCCTCTCTCTGGTGAACTAAAAGTTCTGTAGTTATTACTAAATTTCTTTATTTCACCTCAGTATATTTTAACAAATTGGCATAATACTGATCTATAAATCTGGAAAAGAGGGCAAAAATCCTTTAAGTATGAGTATATTGAAACAAAATTGAATATACCATATCCTTTGGAGTTTATTCTGGACAGACAAGCATCTCATATAGATTGTTAGAAAGAAGAGCTCTGCTTACCTTAACATATGCTGAAAAGACATTTGATAAATTAAACAATGGTTCTCAGGTAATTTTTTAAAAAGTAACAATAACCAAAAATGGATGTAAATCTGAAACGGAATGCAGAAACATGAAGAATTTTCCCTGTAAATCAGAACAAGACAAATATGCCCATGATGCAAGGCTCTGATTTAAGGCTGTCCTGGAAAAATGCAGGCCAATGAAAGTCATTAAGGAAATGAAATGAGAGGTGTAGATATTAGAAAGACAGAAGTAAAATGAGTTGCACATGATAACTTTCTATTTGGAATAAAAAACGGAAAAAATCAGCAGGAAAAATAATTAGACGTGGTGAGAGCCTTTAATAAGGTGGTTGGTCACAAATGCAACGAACAGAAATAAAAAGTTCACCTACAGGAAAATACTCACCATTTAAGAACATGATGTTGAAGCTTGCCTTCACAATAGCATGAGGATAAATAAATAAATGGGGTAATGAAGGCACCAAGATTGGAGAGTAATTTTTAACCAGGACAACTGGGTTCCCAAGGGGCGTGTGGCGACGTCTGGAGGTCTTTCTGGTGGTTACAATTGGGTTGGGGGTTGCTACTGGTATTTAGGAGGCAGGAGCCAGGGCCTTGCTGCACGGGACACCCACAACAAAGAATTATCTGGGTCCATAATCAATGGTGCCAAGAGGCTGAAAAACCCTGATACACAGACTCACTCAGGATGTAAGTAGCACAGCACTTAGCATGATTGGTGGTCACTCATGAGGCCTGAGAGCGTTACCAAGGGGGGGTTTGTGAATAGCACCCAAGCTCGCCCAGCACTCCTGACTCACTGGACCCCCACCCCTGATTCACTGGACCCCTGCCCCTGACTCCCCGGACCCCCGCCCCTGACTCACCGGATGCCCACCCCTGACTCACCGGACCCTGGCCCACGGTGTAAACCAGCGCAGCTCGTGGTAGTTGCCTTCGTTGGCCAAGGCCATCTTGGGTCTGATGAGCAAAATCCTCCTACAGGCAGGGAACAGGCTGCTGGCATGCCACCCTCCCCAAAAAGGAGCCACCGCGGCAGGTTACCGCACTGAAGGGCTGGCTGGACACAGAGCTGGCTCAAGGACCGGCTCAGGACAAATCGCCTTCCCTCTCTGGGCTCCAGTTTCAGGTCTGGAAAGCCGGTCCCCAAGGCTGCTCCCATCCCCGGTTGCTGACAACTCACACCCAGGGTCTCCCAGGAGCACGTTACAAGCTCTCCCATACCCAGGCCAGGGTCAGGCGCCAGGGGGCTGCCCCTGGGTCTCCCTCTTTCTAATGCCCAAGGTGCCCACGGGGTGGGGTCAGAGGCTGCGGGAAGTGATGGCACCTGAATCACGTGACGCAGCTGCCCTCAATAGAGCCTAGGTGCTTCCAGGAGAAGCCACCTGGCCCTTGGCCCCCAGGAACCGACGTTAGCAGGACCCCAGGACAAGGCCCCACAGCCCCAGCGGGGCCCCCGGGCCGGACGGGAGCACGGGAGCTGACCCACCTGTTGAGAAAGATGACCCTGCAGTTGTAGCGGACGTTTCTGTGCATCACAGGCCTGCAGAAGAAAAGGGGTTCAGGGGCTGCCTTCTTCCAACGTGAAAACACGCCGGCGGGAGGAGAGCCCTGTGGCTCTGGAAATCATGCCTTGTTTGTAATACGGACCATCCTCAGACCCTTTAGGAGAAGCCACGAGGCTTTTCTGTAGCTTTCTAAAATCAAAATGCACCGAGAGCCCCAAAGCCCCCCACCCAGGGCCAACACCCCACCCCCGAAGCGGTGTGTCCAGGACAGGCAGAGGCATTCCCATCTCAGAGTCCACCGTCTCCCTGCGGACAGCTCCACGCCCAGGCCCCACGCACCCCAGCCTGGCTCATGCCTCTGCCGCGCCATCACCTCCCCTTGCTCCCCAAGCCTTGGAGCAGAACCTGAGCCTGCCAATTCTGCACACGCTGCTGGCTCTCGGGTCCCCCTGGAACCCAGAGTCCTGGCCACACGCCCTTGGACCCAGGGCACAGCAGCAGGAGGATCTCGTGGAATCGACCGGCAGCTCGGTGTCCACTGTGTCTCAGGACGGGCCTCGTGCTGGGGGCTCCCTTCACCCCTGAGAGCCTGGGGTCCTCCCCTCACGCCGGAGAGACCAGCAGCTCGGCCGAGGGCACCCCACGAGCACGGGGCAGCGCCTGGCTGAGCTGGGGCCGCGTCTGTCCTCAGCCTACGCAAAGCTGAACTCGGAGGATGGAGCATTAAATAAAAGTGAGTGAAGACAGGAAATAAATGCCCAACGAGGTGGTCAGCTGTGAACTGGGCAACCAGGCTTTGGGGAAATAAAACCAAGTTGTTAGTAGCACAGGCTTTCAAGTCAGACTTCCAGGGTTCAAAAGTCACCTCGGCCTTCAAGGCCCCTGGCCTTGGCTCTCCATCCTAAAACGGGGACTAATGTGCAGGGGAGCAGCGGTGGGGATGCGGCACGCCAGCTGGAGGGGAACTGCTTGCACGGTTATTCTAATTATTGTCTCTATTCCTCCCTCAAACCAAACCAAAAGGCATTTTCAATGGCTCAAAGAAGACATTATGTTTTTAAAATAAAACAAAGACCCCTAAATGGATGACAAAAACTGAAACAAGCAAATAAACAAAGGCAAACCATTGGAAGCTTTGGCCACGTGGAAAAAAATGTAATGCTTAAAAAAAATGAACAACTGAAAAAGCTGCAGATTACAGGATCCCAACTATATGACAGCCCCGAAAGGGCATAACTAAGCAGAGAGTGAAGAGGTGAGTGGTGGCCGGGGGGGGGGGGGGGGGGGATGAGCCAGGGGCGCTTTTAGGGCGGTGAACAACGGTGGGTGCACCAGTCCCGCACTTGTCAACCAACCCACAGAATCTGAGCACGCAAAGAGGGACCCCAAGTGTCTGCCGTGGACCTGGGGTGGTCATCCCACGTTGGTCTCTGCTCAGCAATCGTAATGAATGTACCACACTAGTGTAAGGTGTTCAAATAGGGGAAACTGAGCTGGGGAAGGCTGGGGAACAGGAAAACTCTCCGCCCTTTCAGCAGGATTCCTCCGTCAACCCAAAACGGCTCTAAAAATAAAATCTAACGGACTAACTAAATAAATACATCATCACACCCCTCAAAATGAAATAGCAAACAGTATACAAGGAACACAGTCTTCTCGTGCATGGGAACAGGTTGCTATCTTTCATATACAAAGAAATCTTAAAATAAATTAGACACAGACGCTTCAAGAGTAGGCAAAAGAGTAAGAAAACCCAAAACCGAGCTACAAATAACCAACGGGCAGAAAAAAACGTTCAATTCCACAAGTAGTGACAACAAATTAAAATAAGATCATTTGGGCTTCTTTTAATTATTCTTCATTCAAAGATATTCCTTTAGTTTTCTTTGGAAAAGCCAGTGCTCCCAGGTTGATCAGCACTGACAGTACAATTTCCAACCCTGGTGCATTCTTTCTGGGGATAGGGTGGAAGACAGTTATAGATGGGAGATAGCAAAGACATCGTGCTTTCTTCAGTGGAGCTTACAGATCCATATCAACACAAGACTTTATTTAAAATACGTTTCTTCATTTATGATTGTTAACACTAATCCTAAAAGAGGATTATAAATTCAGAGCCAGCACAGGGAAGAAAGTGAGATGAAGGAAACAAAGTCCAAAAAAAGAAAGGAACAAAAAGTAAGAAAATATGTGACTAGGAAACTCAATAAAATGTCAAGAATAGGGCGGGCCACGGTGGCTCAGTGGCAGAGTTCTCGCCTGCCATGCTGGAGACCTGGGTTCATTTCCCAGTGCCTGCCCATGCGAAAACATAAAAAGTCAAGAATGAGTCCACAGATCAATAATCATAGCACATGTGAACAAATTAGATTAAAAACCACATCTATAGGCTGCTTAAAAGAGACCCCATTAAACAAAAGGTTCCCATATAGTGAAGTAAAGAGGTAGAATATATATATATTCATATATATATATATATGCAAGGCAAATGCTAAGAAAAAGACAGCAAAAATGGTCCTATTTGTATCCGGAAATGAGACTTTAAGACAATGTGCGATGTAAATAGAAACAGCTTAAATGTGTCGCTAGCACGTCACAGCGTCCCCAAGAGAGCACCACGGCACAGCCCTCCTCCTCCCACAGGGGGCACGCGTGGAGGGACAAGGAACACGCACCGGGAAGCCCATGGAAGTAAGAAATGCATGATGTGCAGACCCTGACCCCGTTTGTGCACAGGGTGTTCACGTGTGCAAGGAGCTCGCTGGAAGAACGCGCAGAAATCGCTTCCAGGAGCTGCCTGGTGGGGCTGGGGGGGGCGGGAGGGCTGCAGGGCTGGGTTGGGAACAAGTCTGCTTTTCAACATATGAATATTACAACTTTCAAATTTGCAAATTACTCATCCCTGAATTTAGGATGGTGTTTTTATGGCCCTGGACACTTGGCTATGTGAAGCCCTTGGACACTAGGACATGTGATGACCTTGGACACTTGGCTATGTGAGATGTGGACACTAGGATATGTGACAACCTTGGATACTTGGGATATGTGAGGTTTGGACACTTGGACATGTGACGACCTTGGACAGCTGAATATATGAGGTCCTTGGAGACCAGGATATATGATGAGCTTGGACACTTGGACATGCGATGACCTTGGACACTTGGACATGTGATGTCCTAGGACACGAGGGTACGTGAGGTCCTTAGACCCTTGGACATGTGACAACCTTAGACTTGTGGATATGTGATGACCTTCAAGACTCGGATATCATGTCTGGACACTTGGATATCTGAGGTCCTTGGACACACAGAGATGCCATGTCCATGAACACAGGTCCCAGACTCCCTTTCTTTCTGAGCTTGCCCACCTTGGCACTTACATCCCCACATCGCAGATGATGTCCTGAGTGACAGGAGATTCCAAAAGTGCAGCCAAGACTTGAAGCGAATGCAAGAGGGTGTCTGACTCGTAATAATGGTCCCAGCATCCATAGCCACTGTGGGAACAGAGCAGGCTGTGAGGCCACACGCCCCAACCCAGGGGAGGCATAAGGGTTTCCGACCAACCGAATCCGGATTTCTGGGGGTGAGGCTCAGACACTGGCATTTCTCAAAAGCCTCCCTGGCCAGTCTGTTGTGCAGCCAGAGTTAGAACCAAAGTTATACACTTTACAGGAAATTAATAAACATTGGTCCGTGTCCTTTCCTCTCATTTTAAGTTGTTATGAAAAATTCTGTCACTTGTAAGGAAGTGTCTACCCTTGGATTTTTTTTTAACCTTTAATGTGGCAAAAATCCCCCTGATTTATAAGGGCATCCAAAAGAAACAAGCTATCCAGGCCTGTGCATGGATTGCTGATATAGGCCTGGCACCTCCATGTCCTTTCAGCTGGGGCCTGCTGGCACAGACGCTCCTCCTGCACCCCCAGGCCGTGAGCTCAGGCAACCCCGGCTTATGGGTGGGTCTCTCCTCACCATATTTCCAGTTCTGGTCCAAGCCTGTACTTTGCTCCTTTACTTTTGGCAATTTCAATGCCTAAGTGTATAGAGAAGAAAGAAAAGAGCATAGTTTCAGCACCTACAACATGTTCAAAGGCAGATAAAACACCTGCAGATACAATACGAAATTCACAAATAAGAACCCTCCACCATCCCTGAGCCCCTGACAGCCTGGCAGCAAAGGACAGAATATCCCAGACTCTGCTTATTTTTCCAGGAAATGAGAAACAGGGACTGCACTTGACAGGGCTGACCTTCAGCACCACGAAGGAGGAGGAGCGAAGGGGAGGAGGGGGAGATGAAGAAGGGAGGAGAAGTGGGGAGGTAGGAGGGAAAGGAGTGGGAGGGAAAGGAGTGAGAGGAGGAAGAGGGGAAGGGGGGCGAGGAGGGAGAGGAGGGCAAGGAGGGGGACGGGAGGAGGGAGACACCATAGTGGTTTACTCACAAGCAGGAGCAGGCCCTTCTGCCTTGAGAAGGCAGAGCTTGAGGAGATACCAGCGTCCTCAAGAATTCCAGCCCCATGGGCAGCCCTGCAGCAAACCCAGCTGGCTAGATGAGTTTGAGCAAGAACTTCATATGCAGGCTAGCCAGAGAGGCCGGCTGAGACCTCCTCTCTTCCCCTCAAATTAAATTTTCTCTGCTCTCAGATAAGATGAAAACAGGCTGATTTAAAATTTTTAAAAAATAAAGGAGGTGTTTCTTGAAGATGATTGTATAATGATACAGCTGTCACAACGTGACTGTGTGATTGTGAAAACCTTGTGTCTGATGCTCCTTTTATCTACCTTATCCACAGATGAGTAGAACATATGTAATAAAAATAAATAATAGGGGGAACAAATGTTAAAATAAATTTAGATTGAAATGCTAGTGATCAACGAAAGGGAGAGGTAAGGGGGATGGTATGTATGAATTTTTTTCTGTTGTCTTTTTATTTATTTTTCTGAGTTGATGCAAATGTTCTAAGAAATGATCATGATGATGAATATCCAACTATGTGATAATATCGTGAATTACTGATTATATATGTAGAATGGAATGATCATAAGTTAAGATGCTTGTGTTTGTTGCTATATTTAAAAAAAATTTTTAAATTAAAAAAAACTCATCTTACTGGGTTCAGCAAGAGGCCTGCTGACAAAAAAATCATTCATATAAAACATTTATTGTCAACAGACATTGTAATATAGTCATAACGTGGAATCCTATACAGCAATAAAAATATCAATTACATGTAAATAAATAAATGAATAAATAAGTGAGTAAAGGAGGGCCAAGGTCCATGGTGGATTAGTGTGGTTACTCCCAGCACTGTTTTCACTATTCCTGGCAAACATCCCTGGGGCATGGGCTCAGTAAGAGGCTACAGAAGTGGCCACAACCCAACCGGGGGGGTTTGCCCGGGGCAGCCCCCATGGAGGAGGGAAGTATGAACAGGGTGACCTTCCCACTCAAAGTGAGCGGGTTTGAAAGGAACACTGTCTGGCCAGCCCACGGGACTATGCTTTAAGCCCTGGGGCTCACCCCTTATTCTACCCCCTCTTTGGGGCACATTTCTCCCATGCCTCACCCCTCCAGCCGGCGGCTGGCCATCCCGCCCCCTGACACCTCTTGATGGAGAGCTCAGCCTTGGCCATGCCACGCGGGGCCGCAGAGCCGCGGGAGGACAGGTGCGCCCCTCGGCCTGCACGCCCAGGGTCTTCTCACGAGAGCTGCACTTAGCCACGTGTCCCCAGCCACTGCCCCACCCCTCCCCGAGGAGCGCCCCGTCCCTTACCCCGGGCGTAGCGATTAGCCCTTATCGTCTCTGTCCCCACGCCCGCGGCGGTGAGCTGCTCCGGGGCACGGCTGCGGGTGAGTCCCTGGCAATCTCCAGCCGGCCAGAGCGGACGTGAGGTCCCCACCCCACCGCCGCCCCCAGACTCACTCTTTAAAATCCTTTGCAAATTGCCTTCGAAATCCAGGGCCCACTGGTTGAGGGCGCAAGTGGCCACGGTCACCTTCCGGCCCATCCTGGCTGCAGTCGCACGGTGGGTCCCTCTGTCTGTCCTACAAGCCAGGCTGACAGCCGCGGCGCGGGCACTTCCGCCTCGACCCCTTCCCGGCCCGCGGATAGCCCCGCCCTACACCAGCCACGCCCTACACTAGCCACGCCCACATTACCCCCGCCCCCACAACAGCCCCGCTCCCGGCGAGGCGGGACCTGGGACGAAGGCAGAGCCTCGGCGTCTGGCCACGCCCACCTGGGCAGTGCTCCGTCCCGCCCTCCCGGCGAGGCACGGCCGCGCCTGCGCAGAAGGGAAGCCGGCGGCGCCGCTCGCTCCGCTAGCTCTGGGCGCCGCCCGGCCCCAGACCCCCGCAGGTGGGACACTCGCCAGGTGCCGGCGCGCAGGTGGAGGGGCGCGGGGCTCTAACCAGCTCCCCCACGACCCACATATACCAAGAGGTGTAAGGAGTATTAGAAAGAGCACTCTGCCGTCTACCCGCCGGCCAGTTGAAGGGAACGATGAATTACCCACATGGCTGAGGACCCAGAGAAGCCCCCCAGCGAGAATGCCCCCTGGGCCTTCATCCCCACTGCCTCGAATTCGGGGTCCTCCCTCCCGCGCCCCCTTTATTTCTTTAGTAACCTTAAGCAACACGTGATGCTCTTTAGCTTGGCTTAAACTGTATACAACGTGGACCTTAATGCACTTCTGCAGCTTGATCTTTTTCCCCTGCCATATTGTATTTTAACTATTTTTCTGCAGTTTGGTATTCGGTTTATCTGTTTAATAACGGATGGGCGTTGAGGTCGGTTAGTTACTCAGCCGGTGCATTTCGCTGTTCGCGCTCCCTGCGGCGACTCACCGTGTTAAGCCTCGGTAGGTTTGGGGATTAGCAGGATATGCGTACCTCTAGCCTCACTAAATATTGCCAGATTTCTTCGCCAAAACATTGAACCAGTTCACTACCAGCAGTTTTTCAGCTTTTCTTTTTACAGTTCTTTAGTCCACTTGATATGACTGATTTTTTGCAAGCGGGGGTGGGGGGGGAGGGATTGGTTGTAAGAATCCAAATTTTTTTCGTATGGATATGCAACTGTCTCAGCACCATTTACTGGCCAGCCCAGCTTTTCCTCCTGATTTGCAATGTTGCCTTTGTCATTCATATACACATGTTTTCACTTTTTAAATACTTTGTTTTCTGTTGAGGTAATGCTTGTTCATGAGAGACAATTTGGACACTCCAGAAAACCTCAAGAAATGTACGTGTTCATTTATTTTCTTCTCCCGTCAATCCTTTCAGGATCGTTTTCATTTCCCAGAAATCCACGTGATTTGTTCCCTCAGCTCCTCCAGTTTTCTGCTTACATATCTCCTGGACTGGGAGTGGTACAGAAAAAGATTCTGGAATACCAGGTTGAACCAGAAATTAAAGAGCCTCCCAAAGAATGTCAGAGCCGGTTTGTCATTTGAAAAATGGAGCCAGTTTGAAGGGGCACCCACTAACCAAATGTGGGGTCATAACTCAGTGAGTTTTAAAGACAAATCCCTTAGTCCACACTGTACTAAAAAAAAATTAAATTAAAGGATGGGAGTTCTTTACGAAATATAAGACAGGGTGATAAAATGGGGCAATCACCTCTGCACCAAGCTGTGAGTGCTTCCAGCAAGGGTCAGCATTAAAGGCTAGACCACTGGGTCAAAGGTTGCACAGGGTCAGCGTTTTTGTTTGTTTTTTGTTTTTTTTTTTAAGAGGCTAATGCTCCTATCCCTTTTAGTTGTTTTTTTTTATTATTATTTTTAACATAGGCAGGCACCGGGAACCCAACCTGGGTCTCCGGCATGGCAAGGGAGAACTCTGCCACTGAGCCACTGTTGCCTGGTCAGCGTTTTTTTACACCCTCAAACTATCACTCCATAGATTACTTATTAATCACAAAAGGGAAAAATGGAGGACTCCGGAAGAAACCACTCTCTCAGCCACTCATACCTTATTTGTTATAATTCTTTCCCCCCTTTTCATCAGGAAGGCACTGTTAATCTCATGATGCCAGGGCCAGGCTCATCCCTGGGAATCATATCTCAAGTTTCCAGGGAGACTTTCACTCCTGGATCCCTAATGGAGAGATTTTAGTCAGCTCAGAACAGACCATTAACTGATTTCACTCCTTTTCATCTGTAAGCTGTTTCTGCTATCTCTCTCTCTTTTCCTTATACTTACTATTGAAATGGTAGTGACTTCATCTCCCTTGATAGAATCCATAAAACCTTGAAATCCTTAGATTTGGGGAGAGAGATTTTGGGGTGATAGACCATCTGCCCTCCTACTTTGCAACTAGCAAAAAGCTCTTTTTTTGCAACCCTGGTGTCTCAGGAATTGGTCATTTGAGCACATGGGCAGCCTCTGTCCCGAAGCAGGGTCCCCCCACCTTGTGAGTCTCCTAGCAGCAAAGCTTTCCTTACACCCATAAATAAAACTACCACCTCCACTACACTCAAAAACTCCCTCTTGCCCTGCTTTGCGAAAGCTCTCCGCTATGGCACACTTGGCATGTACTTATATTCACTTCTGATTGGTTTACTGATTCCTTGCCTCTGCCTCCTAAGAAGCTTAACTCTACGGCTGGGATTTTATGTTTTGTTCAATGCTAGGAATCCAGCCCCTAGAACACGCCCGGGCTCGCCGGATGCTCAATAATGTCTGTTGCCTGCTGTGGAATCCCCATCGGCAGAGAAGGAAACTGAGGCACGGCGATGGTCAGTAGCTTGCGGAAGGCGGTGAATGGACGAGCCTCATGGCCACAGGAGGTTCATGTGGCCGTTCCCCCCTGTCCATTCCCCGCGCGTCCCGCAGCTCGGGGCGACTTGGGGAAAGCAGGGTCAGGCTCCCTCCCCACCCGACCGGACCCGTGGGTGTATTTCCCCGCCAGCTTCGCTGAGTGCCTGAAACACCCAGAACCAAGGTCCCGCGCCCCACTCCAGTGCTGCCCCCTCCGGGTGAATGCCCTGTCCCGCGGCCTTTGGACACCCACGTGATGAGAGCGGGGTGGTCCAGCCCGCCGTCAATCTCGCGTCACGCGGCCGTCTAGTGGTCCGCGCGGTATCCCCGCAGTCAGCCCAGGGGCGGGGCGGGGCGCCCGGGCCAATCCGCGATGCAGGGACGCCAGCCCTCGGCAGGGTCCGCCTCCCATTGGCTGGCTCCCGCAATACATCAGGCTAGGAGTGGAGGCTACGCGGCGAAGCTGACCTAATTCACAATTGGGGACCTGCTGAAACGTGCTGGCCTGGAGAGGTGTCGAGCGGCGCGCGCTGGGGAGGAGGCGGCTTGTGAGCGCAGGTGAGGGGCGATCGGGTGCGCGCAGGGGAGGAGGGGGCATGTGCGCTCAGGGGAGGTGGGGGCCGGTGCGAGCAGGGAAGGAGGGGTCTGTGCGTGCAGGGGAGGAGGGGGCCGGTGCGAGCAGGGAAGGAGGGGTCTGTGCGTGCAGGGGAGGAGGGGGCCGGTGAACTCAGGGGAGGAGGGGGCATGTGCGCGCAGGGGAGGTGGGGGCCGGTGAGCTCAGGAGAGGAGGGGGCTGTGCGCGCAGGGAAGGAGGGGTCTGTGCGTTCAGGGGAGGAGGGGACCAGTGAGCGCAGGGGAGGAGGGGGCCGTGCGAGGAGGGGAGGAGGGGCCTATGGTGCGACACATCTTGTGGAAATTGCAGATTCTATGACCAAGACCTGTTTAAAAACCTTTAGTTGTTTTATTAATTATGTTACTATGTAAGTGCAGTCGTGTTGGGAAAAATAGAAAAAGTAGAGTGAAGTAGAAAGAGAAAACAACTGTGTGCCCAAGGCTTTTAAGATTTTAGTGTCTATAGAGCAGCTAGCTCTCTTTCTGTGGACTGGGCCTCTTTCCTTGTTGACTCATGTACAGCTCCCCCATCCTTTTGAACAGCTGCTGAGCCCCTGTGTGGTCCTGGTCATCAGTTTATTGGATTTGCTTATTGACAGTCATTTAGCAGTTTCTGGTATTTTGCAAGTATATACAGCAAAGCACAACGAAAATTCTTGTGTCTGCAGGCTTCCCCAGCAGTATGCATGTTTCCTATGATGAGTTCCTACAAGTTAGGTGTTGGGTGCAAGCATAGGTTTTCCTGGCCTCTGGACACTTGCCCCATCCCACCCCAGAATGCAGCTCCCACACCCTCATCGATTCTTAATTTCATCACTTTCTCATCTTCAAGGCCCACGTGGGGCGTGTCTGTGTTTTCCAATCTCTGCGGCTCTCCAGGTCCTCCTAGTAGTAAATTCCCTACTGTCCCAGAAATGTGCCAGCAAATTCCAAGCACTGACTCCCAGCTGTTCTAATAATGTTCCAATGAAACATATTCATATATGTCAAGTCTTGTCCTAGCACAGTGCTCAAAAAAGTTAGCTGTTGTCATCATCATCATCTTCATTTCTAACTTTATCCTCCAGTCTCCTAAGTGTGGCACGGAGGTGGCATTTCTGTGGGCCCACCTCCTCCCTGTGTGTCTGTGAGTATTGAACAGCTTGCTCTACCTTCCTCAGTTGTGCGATGGCTGCAGTAATGCTAGCATTTCAGGGCCCGTGTGAGAATTCAGTGAGCTCACAGGTTCACTTGGTAGAGGGTAGATACATAAAGGACATCAGGGACAGATTTGTAATTTCTGCTTCAAGCTCTCTGGTCCCCCTGACTCTGATGTCTGACGCTGCCCCAGCAGGAGGTGGAGTCATTTCCCCTTCATTTGAAAGTCCATGGGCTCGGACTCACTTTTAACCAACAGCATGTGAGGGAAGTGCTGCCACATGCCTTCTGAGCGTAGATCAGGAGAGGCGAGTGAGCTTCAGCCTTGTTTGCTGGAACCTTTGCTGGTGCCCTGAGCTCCAAGCAGCTCACATGGAAAGAAAGCAAGTCCTGGCCAGCCCTCAGCTGTTGCGGTGTTCAGCTGTTACAACTGCATGAGACACCTCCCCCAGGCTAGAGCTCCCTAGCCAGTCCCTTCCCAAACTCCTGAGCCAGGAAGCCAGGAGGATTAAAAAGTGAGAGGTGATTGCTAAGTGTTAAACTCTCAAGATGCCCAGATGCCACCACTGGGCTTTGGGTTATCACAAAACATTGGGAGCATGGTCCCTTTAGGCTTGGCCCGTGAAAATCGCAAGTCAGTGCCATACAATCTCTATCCATTTCCCTGTGCATTTTCCCCATTTTTATCCACCTTTCACAACCGTCACCACAAATCTTCCTGTGCCTGCACTCTTGCAGCCTGACACTCGGGAAGGGCCTGGAACTCTGCAGGGCTCGGAGCTCAGGTCACGCAGTGCCACTTGCTGTTCTGAGGATCTGGGGGAGCTCCTGGAATATGCTCCTGGGAGCATGCAAGGTCCAGGGTGGCTTAGCTGGGGTCAGCGCAAACAAACTTTTGAGAGGTACCTCCGATGCACTTGGTGCTTGGTGTGAGTCTCCAAAAGAAAGAACATGCCTTTTGGTTTATTATTTGGATCCTTAGATCCAAATCTGCCTCTGTTGTTAAGGCTCGCCTCCAAGGCAACTCCTCCTTGAAAGCTTCTGTTCCATTCCACCCTTGGTATTTGCAAGCTGTGTACCAGGGAAAGCAGCACCCTCATGAGACCAACGCCCCCGGGTGGGGCCTCCAGCCTGTGAGTCCTTGACCACTGAGCACTGACCTTGAACTCCCTCCGCCTGTTTACAGCAGGGACCACGAATAAATACCATGCCTGCCTGCAGCCCTGAAATGTGAGCTCCTTGACTGTCTTCATCATCTTTGTGTCTCTACAGAACCTTATCCAGCAGGCTGAGAAAGAACAAGCAGGGCCTTTGGAACATAAGAGTCTAGAAATTTCCAGGAGCCCACTCAAGAGGGGAAATAACAAGAAGCCAGAGGTAAGTGCTTCACACTGCTGATTTGGGTGTAGGCAGCAGCTTTCTAGCTTTGAAAAAGTAGAAAGGACAACTGGTGCGTCAGCTCCCAGTGCTGGCTGCTGGCTGAGAATCTTAGGAGACTAAGGACACTCTCCCCCTCCCCAGCTCCCAGCCCTCTAATGCTAAAGATGTTCCTTGAATGTTATTTGCAGAATTCGAGGCTTATGACCCAGCAGATTGCTCCTGGGTGTGGGAGCTCTGTTATGAGCTCAGAATGCTTGTTTGCTTCTGTTTTTATACCTTGAAAACATGCTTTGTCCACTTGGCATTCCCTGTTTGGCTTGTCCGCACTTAGTTCTGAGATTATGCCTCTCCTGGCTCTTTTGAAACTTTCCAACATGGTCGGTTATCCAAGGATAACGCCAGTGACAAGAACACAGGCTTCTGTGAGATTTGACCGTCAGTTCCTGCCCACTGAACCTTCCTATACGTGGATATATAAATAGGGACTTGAGCCAAGCTCAGGTTAGCTGGAAAACTTGGGCACAGAGGGGATGGGACGTTGGCTGTGGAAGGGGAGTGGTGAAGGAGTGCGGTGAGAAAGGTATGACCTGAGGTTTGGAGGCATTTCTGCTCAGCAGGGAGCAGTGGGCGCATGTGGGGTTGGGGTGCTGTCAGAGGAAGCCAGCTTGTGTCCAGGTGGCTGTGGTCCTTACATCAGAGCTTGTAGCCGCGTCTCCGGGGCAGTTTTCTTCAGTTTAATCGTACACATGCAAATGGAGTGAGACACTCCATAAAGTAAGCTGTATTCAGTGATGTGACTGTCCTTCCCACACGCCGTGGCGAAAATATTCTTTCATCATTGAGGTTAAGATAAATATCATTTTATTAAAGTGCTTCTTGCTCACATGGAAAGACTCAGCATTCGTAGGCTTATTAAAAACCAGCACCCTGCCCCATCTTGGAGTCCAGCGCTCTAGAAGCAAACACTTTTTATTCTGAGCTACTCTCAAAATAAGTTGTTTTACGTACTTATTTTTTTTTTAATTTTTTTATTAATTTTTAAATTTTTAAAAAAATATGATGTATTAGTTAGGGTTCTCTAGAGAAACAGAATCAACAGGAAACACTCGCAAATATAAAATTTATAAAAGTGTCTCACGTGACCGCGGGAACGCAGAGTCCAAAATCTGCAGGGCAGGCTGTGAAGCTGACGATTCTGATGGAGGGTCTGGGTGAACTCCACAGGAGAGGCTCACTGGCCAAAGCAGGAAGAGAGCCTGTCTCTTCTGAATCCTCCTTAAAAAGGCTTCCAGTGATTAGATTATGCATCACTCATTGCAGAAGACACTCCCCTTGGCTGATTACAAATGGAATCAGCTGTGGATGCAGCTGACATGTTCATGATTTAATTGTATGAAATGTCCTCATTGCAACAGACAGGCCAGCGCTTGCCCAACCAGACAAACAGGTACCACCACTTGGCCAAGTTGACACATGAACTTAACTATGACATATGACAACAAAGAAACACAAACATTCTTAACATATGATCATTCCGTTCTACCTATGTAATCAGTAATTCACAATATCACCACATAGTTGCCTAATCATCATCATGAACATTTCTTAGAACATTTGCATCAATTCAGAAAAAGCAATAAAAAGAAGACAGAAGAAAATTCATACATATCATACCCCTTACCCCTCCCCTTCACCAATCACCAGCATTTCAGTCTACTAATTATGTACTTATTTTGAAAGAATTTCCCCCTGTGCTGCATTTTATAGTCCATGTGTTTATGTTTTTTTACATTGTTAAGACAAAGTAGTTATTTACTGTTGAGACAAGAAATGTGCTATAATTACATTTTCTTCCCCTCATATGACGTTTTCCTACCCTGGAATTCTCAGTTGCCTTACTTTTTTCCATTTGCTCAAGTTTCTATGTATTCTGTCACTAATTTTTCTGAATACTCTAACAGAGCTGTCAGATGATGCCATGGTCAGATTCATGTGCAACTTGGCCAAGTGGTGGTACCTGTTCTAGTTTGCTAGCTGCTGTTTGTCTGGTTGGGCAAGTGCTGGCCTGTCTGTTGCAGTGAGGACATTTTATAGAATTAAATCATGATCGTGTCAGCTGCATCCACAGCTGATTCCATTTGTAATCAGCCAAAGGGGAGTGTCTTCTGCAATGAGTGATGCTTCATCTAATCACTGGAAGCCTTTTAAGGAGGATTCAGAAGAGACAGGTTCTCTTCTTGCTTCGGCCAGCAAGCCTCTCCTGTGGAGTTCATCCAGACCCTCCATCAGAGTCGTCGGCTTCACAGCCTGCCCTGCGGATTTTGGACTCTGCATTCCCACGGTTATGAGACACTTTTATAAATTTTATATTTGCGAGTGTTTCCTCTTTATTCTGTTTCTCTAGAGAACCCTAATTAATACAGATGCGTATCAATAATTTTTCTAAACACCCCAACTTTTGCCATCTCCACTACCCCGTTCCCCACTCTTCCCTCATGTTCCCCGGGGACTGGCTCCCCCACGGGGCTGCCGTGCCGAACGTGCCCTGGCCTTGTCTCTGGGCACTTGCCTAGCGGCCCTCTCAGATCCTCAGAATCCCGTCTTCCTTTCCAAGTAATTGATCAACCTGAGAATGGAATTCGAGGTAGTAAAAAGTTAGCCTCAGAATTTTTAAAAGTTTTTCAACATTGTCTTCTAGAGTGCAGCTTGCTGTTGGGAACTCCAAGACTGGCATGTTTCTTTTTTTTTCTTAAAGCAGTTTATTCACACATCATACAACCCATCCAAAGCATATAATCAATGTGTTCATCACTACAATCAATGTTAGGACATTTTCATTACTTCAAAAAAAAAAACCCAAACCCCTTTACTCCCCTATTATTGACACTTAACATTGGTTTGGTACCTTTGCTGCAATTGATGAAACAAAAGTGAGATGTTACTGTGAGCTATAGTCCCTAGTTTACATTAGGTGTACGTTTTCCCATATACCTCCTGTTCTAGTTTACTAGCTGCCAGAATGCAATATACCAGAAACAGAATGGCTTTTAAAAAGGGGAATTTAGTAAGTTGCTAGTTTACAGTTCTAAGGCCGAGAAAATGTCCCAATTAAAACCAGTTTGTAGAAATGTCCAATCAGAGGCATCCATCCAGGGAAAGATACCTCGGTTCAAGAAGGCCGATGAAGTTCAGGGTTTCTCTCTCATCTGGAAGGGCACATGGTGAACACGGCATCATCTGCTAGCTTCCTCTCCTGGCTTCCTGTTTCATGAAGCTCCCCAGGAGGCATTTTCCAAGGTCACTTGTTTGTGGACTCTCTGTTTCATGGTGCTACAGCATTCTCTGTGCTCTCCAAATCTCCCATTCTCCAAAATGTTTCCCTTTTATTAGGCTCCAGAAACTAATCAAGACCCACCTAAATGGGTGGAGACATGTCGCCTAATCCAGTTTAACAACCGCTCTTGATTAAATCACATCAAGAGATCACATCGAGATGTGACTCTCTAAGTCACAGGGAGATGATCTAAGTACAGTTTCAAACATACAGTACTGAATAGGGATTAGAAGAAATGGCTGCCTTTACAAAATGGGATTAGGATTAAAACATGGCTTTTCTAGGGAATATGCATCACTTGAAACCAGTACACCGCCCTATTATTAGCACCTTGTAATTGTGACATATATTTATTCCAGTTCATGAAAGAACTGTTTTATATTTTATACCATTAACCACCTTCAGTGTCCCAAACAGCATTCACTATGTTATATATACTTATATTTTTTCCTCCAGCTTTTCTTCTAGTGGCATCTATGACTCTAGACTTACCCTTCAACCACAATCACACATATAATTCAGTGCTGTTAATTACACCCACAATGACATTTTACCATCACCTGTATCCATTTCAAAACTTTGACCTAGTTGAAAATCCCACATATATTAAGCAACTATTCTCTAGTTTCATTCTGTATCCTGGTGGCCTATATTCTGGATTTTGTGTCTACGAGTTTGCGTATTATAGTTAGTTCGTATTAGTGGACTCACACAATGTTTGTCTTTTTGTGTCTGACTTGTTTCATTCAACATAATGTCCTCAAGTTTCATCTGTGTTGTTGCTTCAGGACTTTGACTCCTTCTACGGAAGAATAAATTCCTTCATCTGTGTAGACCACATTTTGCTTGTCCGTTCATTGATTGATGGACACTTGGGTTGTTTCCATGTGTTCTAGTTTGCTAGCTGCTGGAATGCAAGTTACCAGAAACAGAATGGCTTTTAAAAAGGGGAATTTAATAAGTTTTAAGTTCACAGTTCTAAGGCCGCAAAAAATGTCAGATTAAAGCAAGGCTATAGAAATGTCCAATCTAAGGCATCCAGGAAAAGATACCTTGGTTCTAGAAGGCCAATGAAGTTCAGGGTTTCTCTCTCAGACGGAAAGGCACCTGGTGAACATGGCAATGTCTGCTCATTTCATCTCAGACTTCTTCATGAAGCTCTCCTGGGGGCATTCTCTTCATCTCCAAAGGTCACTGGCTGCTGAACTCTGCTTTCGGCTCTTTCATCGTTCTCAAAAGGAACTCTCCCTAGAATGTCTCCTCTTATATAGGATTCCAGTAACTAATCAAGACCGGTGTAGAATGGGTGGATACACTTCTCCATCTAATCAAGTTTAATACCCACAGTTGATTGAGTCACATCTCCGTGGAGATAACTTAATCAAGTTTCCAGCCCAGAGTACTGAAGAGGAATTAGAAGAAACCGTTGCCCTCACGAGATTGTTGAGGATTAAAATGGGGCTTTTCTAGGGAAACATGAATCCTTTCAAACCGGCACACCACCTTTTGGCAATTGTGATTAGTGCCACTGTGAACATCAATGTGCAAATGTCAGTTTGCATCCCTGTTTTCAGCTACTTTGCATCTATGCTTGGGAGACCGCAGGGTTTACAACCCTGGTTTTCCTGTCTGAAAGCTTTCAGGATCGTCTCTTTTATCTGCTGTGTGACATTCGCTTTGTGAACTTGTCCTGGAAGGGGTGTCTGGCTTCCTCCTAGTTCACAGCCCCAGGGGGCAGGTTCATGCAGTTTATGGAGAAATCCAGCGTCTTCTCTTGCAGGTGTGATGGTGTCCGAACCTCCTGTGGTGGGGGGCACTGTTGCAGGCAGTGGCGGTAGAGAGCTGATAGGAAGTGGTTCCCACCCCCCACCTCGGGAAGCTTACATTCCAGTGGGCGCAAACGCAAACCTGTCCTCAAACAAATAAAACAGGTCCACGTGGTGGTGAGAATTATCAAGAAAAAAAGGAGAAGGTACAGTGAGTGCCTTGGGGGAGGTGGGGAGGGGACGGCAGTCCCTTCAGATTGGCTGGGCAGGGCGGTCTCATCCGGGAGGGCGCAGTTCTGTAGGACGTGAGTGAAGAGACCTGCAGCGCGTCCCGACAGCGCAGTGTGACTCGGCTGTAAAAGGGAACGTCGTTCTGCCTCCCCGTGGCAGCACCTTAGCATCATTCTAAGTAAAAGAATCCAGACACAGAAGAGCAAATATTGCATGATTCCACTCGCGTGAAATGCTAGAATGAGCAAATCGTGGAGACAGAAGGTAGAATTCAGGCTACCAGGGGGTTGGGGAAGGGGGTCTGTTGCTTGATGGGTGCAGAGTTTCCATTTCGTTGCTGGAGGATGGCATGATGGATGTGATCATGCCACTGAGCCGAGCAGTTAAAAAATGGTTAAAATGGGAAACGCCATGTAAATAAATGTCACCGTGATAAAATTAAGAACAACCACAAAAAGAAGTGGGACAGGCAGGAAATATCTTTAAGGCAGAGGGAGTGGTGGGAGCCAGAGGCCAGGGTGAGTGAGACTGGGATTGGTTAAACCCCCATGTGCCTGGGCTGAGGATCCGTTGCGGGGAGGGGGTTGGCAAGGGGAGGCAGGAGCCGGGCGGTGGAGGGTCAGAGAAAGGTATCTGCACTGTTTGGAGGTGGCATTGAGACAAACGTGCGTGGAAACGGGATGGCCAGGTGGGAGGTCACTGCCCGTTCTAGGACGGAGACCCAGGTCTTTTCTTTAGTCTGAACTTGGCTTAGCAGGCTCAAGGCACAGAGAAGTCCTGCAAGGGGCCAGGCCAGGTGTGCCAGGGGCTCCTGCCGTCCCTCATCGCCGATGACCGTCTCTTCTCCCCTTAGGCCACCATGGCTGCGAGACCCCAGCCCAGCGCTCCCAAAACCAAGAGCCCAGGCAGCATCCCCAACAGCTGGGACGCATCCCACGGGCAGTGGGGCCGGGCCTGGTAAGGGTTTTTGCCGGCCTCTCCGGCTTTCTGTAAAGTGGGTGGTCTTGGTAGGAGGCTTCCAACTTCGAGGGTTTCATGAACCAGTTAAAAATATATTTTATTGTTAAGATGGGCAAAATGTTACTGGTTTCCCATTTTCTAAAGCAAAGACTCTTAAAAAGAGGGCAGTAACTCAAAGCTACTATTACCAAATAATGTAGAAAGGACATGGTCTTACAATAAAAGGCAGCTGGTGCCCTTCCATGCCCCTAGATGGAATGTTCCAGTGCTTGTCGCACCTTGAGATTCCCCCAGACCTGGAACTGGGAAAGTCACGGGCCCTGGCGGCCCTCCGAGGGTGCTGGCCGCAACCCTGCTGGACCCCGGAAGCGCTGGCTCCCGGGTGGCTGCACCTGGCTGCGGGGAGGTGGGTCCCGGGCGCTGGGTGCCTGCACAGTGGGCTCCGTCCCCACGTACGGCCAGAGGGCCCAGCGGCTGCCCGCGTCACCCGCCATCTCCCCTCAGGGAGGTGGACTGGTTTTCCCTGGCGAGCGTCATCTTCCTGCTGCTGTTTGCACCGTTCATCGTGTACTTCTTCATCATGGCATGTGACCAGTACGGCTGCTCCCTGACCGCCCCCGTGGTGGACGTGGTCACCCGGCGCACACGCCTCGCGGACATCTGGGCCCGGACACCCTCTGTGACGGCGCAGGCGGCCCAGATCTACGCCGCGTGGGTTACCTTCCAGGTGAGGCTCCCCCTGCGTCGTGGCGGGCACAGCGGGCACAGCCAACCCCTCCTGCTGGGACGCCCTTGCCATTTGCGGGGAAATGGGGCTCTCAGGCTCCTGAGTCCCACCTGGGCATACCTGGAGCCAGGTGCACCTGTCCCCTCCTGCTGGGACGCCCTTGCCATTTGCTGGGAAATGGGGCTCTCAGGCCCCTGAGACCCGCCTGGGCCTACCTGGAGCCAGGTACACCTGTCCCCTCCTGCTGGGACGCCCTTGCCATTTGCTGGGAAATGGGGCTCTCAGGCTCCTGAGTCCCACCTGGGCATACCTGGAGCCAGGTGCACCTGTCCCCTCCTGCTGGGACGCTGTTGCACGGAAGGCAACATAATATTTGTGGCCACTGAATTGATAGATTCAGATTCGCAGACATACAAACTTCAGTGATATAAAAACAGATTTTATCAGGAAAGTAATTAAAAGAAAGTTGTTAAAAGAGCTTTCAAAAATAAGGCATAATTACGTCGATAAGATGGCACCAACCCCTGAAGAGAAGTGCTGGGGAGTCTCAGAAGCAGCATTTTGAGTCTCATTAGTAAGAATCCACAGCAGTCGTGGAGACAGCGTTTGGAGTCTCCTCAGCTAAAATCCATCGCAGGGCATAAGGTTCTGATGGGGCACTCTCCCTCACTCAGGAGATTCTTCTTTCCCTTCTTCTTTTTCTCAGTTTCTCTTCTTTCTTTCTTCTTTATAAGATTCTCCTCTCTCTTTCTTCTTCTTCTCCTAAGTTTCTTCTATCTCTCTGCTTGTATGCAGTTTTCATGGCATCTTCACACAGTACTGGCCAAATTCCAATTAGCTTACCTGACCAGGCCCAGTTTGGTCCTCTGGGAGCTGGTTAGGGACCGAAAGGAGCTTCCTGGGACCCAGATATCTTTATCACAGTACACCTCCTTCCAGGAGGACGGCCAGTCCTCCCAGCTGGACTGCACATTTCAGCTGTTTCTTACCAGGGTCACTTCATAGCAACATCAGTTGCATGCAGTGGCAACATCAGTTGAAGGGAACAGACTCTACAAATTTGTCTTTCCCCTACAGACACCCTTGCCATTTGCTGGGAAATGGGACTCTCGGGTCCCTGAGACCTAACAGGGCATATCTGGAGTCAGGTGCTCCTGGCTTGGCCAGCAGATTCAGGGTGGGTGAGGCCACCCATCAGCCTGGCATGTCAGGCATGTGCGCAGGCACTGAGGGGCGAGACCAGGGGTGGGCCCAGGCACAAGGGAGCCCCAGGCTCTGCAGGAATCGTGAGGCAGCAGCCCCAAGTGACCCTCGGCTGCCCGAGGCAGCACACAGCAGGGTCGAGGGCTGGTCTCCCAGCAGATTGTCCTGTCGTCCTGGCCCCGGCAGCCGCAGCCTCCCAGCCCCGACGCGGTTCACCAAGGAGGGCCTGGGTCCCAGCAAACCTGCCGTGTCCCCAGGAAGCCGTGCGTGCGAAGGTGAACCCAGGGCTTTCCTCCCCCAAGGGAGGATCGGACCTGCCTTTAGCTGCTCCAGCTTTTGGGCTTCTGAATCCCCCACTTTTCAGGGCTCTCAGACCCTTTGGGGGCAAAAAGTGGAAACAATCCAAATGCCCATCAGTTGATGAATGGAGAAGCAAAAATAAAAAACGGTGGCACTTCTGTATAACAGAATATTTTTTGGCATAAAAATAATGAAGCTGAGATACATACTACAGCTTGAATGAAGCATAAAACATCGTGTAGGAAGGCAGACACGGGACGTGTGGTGTGTGATTCCATTCGCGTGAGATGTCCAGAACAGGCGAACCCTTAGAGATAAAAAGTAGAAGAGTGGTTGCTGGGGTTGGGGAGTGTCTGCTCATGGGGAGGGGGCTTCTTTTAGGGGTGGTGAAATTAATTGGAATTAGAGAGTCATGATTGTTCAACCTTGTGATGATGCTAAAAACCTCTTAATATACTTTAACAGGGTCGAATGATATGGGATATGAATTGTATGTCCATTTTCTTAAAATGGCAAGTAAGTGCTGGGAATGACAGGTGCCTGAGGGCGGTCACAGAGGGGAGGACACTTTGGTTCTCCAAATAGTGAATGAGTCCCCTGATCAGGCACCCCTTCCATAGGGGGAAAGGGGACCTGCAGTCAAAACCCCCCCATTTCAGTTTCCTAGCTGCTAAAGCAAGTACCATGCACTGGGTTAGGTCAAACAACAGGAATGTATTGGCACATGATTTTGAGGCTACAAGTCCAAAATCGAGGGTTTATCAAGGTGGTGCCTTCTCCCAGAAGACGCTGGCGTTCTGAGCTGGCTGCCGGAGACCCTCAGCCCTGGGCTTTGCAGTCCCCAGCAGTGCACGTGGCGGCCCCTCCTGACCTCTCCCTTCTCTTCTGGCATCCCCAGCTTCTCCCTGTCCCCTGGCTTCTCTCTCCTGTGGTCTTCCCTGTAAGGTTTCCTTAGTCCCCCATCCAAAGGTCCCATGTACAAGCGTTCACCCCACAGGAATGGATGGACGTAAAGGACATATTTTGGGGGGTACATAGTGCCAAACCACCACACTCCCAGAGGCAGTGAAGTTTTGTAGAATAAAAAAAAACTAACTCATAGTAATCAGTTTTCTTGTATTAGCATTTTACGGTTTTCCACATTTGTCATCCGGGACAGTGAAAACCAGGCTACCTTCAGACATATATAACTCTTCTCCAGGGTGCCTGTCTGCTGGCTTAGAATGTCTCCATCTCTTAGGTGGTTTTGTACATGTTACTCCCTGACGTCTGCCACAAGTTTCTGCCGGGCTACGTGGGAGGAGTGCAGGAGGGGGCCGTGACCCCAGCAGGTAAGGGCTGGTGCAGTGTGTGTCTCGTCCTGCCGTCTGCCGGGACCCCTTCTCCAGTGTCCACGGCACCTTGCACCCATGCCAGCAACCAGCCCACCAGCTATGCTGTGGCCACTTCAGTTCTCGGTCCTTGACCCTCCCTATGTTCATTAAAAAAAAAAATTCATTTTGTTTGTCCATGTGCCTGGCCCAAACCTTGAGATAACTGAGGACAGCCAGAACTGACCCAGATGCAAGATTGAAAATCACTTTCAAGAAAGAGGGAATGACATGTCACCCAGCCCCAAGGTGGGCTGATGCAGCCCTTCCCCCAAGGGCCTGTGCATTCTGTCTGTGGTTTCCGCAGGGGGGTGCTTTGGGTTAGGAGGCTGGGGGCTGCCTTGTGCCTTCATTCATCACAATTGCTGGGAACCTGCGAGGAGCCCAGCTTCGTACGGGTCAGGGGGAGAGGCATGGGTTCGAGTTCCTGCAGGCCCAGTCTAGTGGGGTGAGCCTGAGGCACAGGAGGGGTTTCCTCATTCCACTTCTGCTGGTCACTGACTTACTACGGCTCATTGCTCAGCCTGTGGTCAGTTAGGGAGGATCAGAGCCCAAAAGACTCTCCTTCCCCTGTTCCGAAGATTTGGCAAGCACCAGCAGTGAGTTTCTCCTATATCAGGGTAAGGTGCCCTCCCTGGCCTTGTGGTCTGGGGCCTGGGTTCCAGCAGAAGCTGACACTGCCTGGCTGCCCTGGACAAGGACCTGCAGCAAGAGGGCCCATAAAGTGAATAGGGCCTGAGCCAGGCGCGTAGACAGTGGGGCCAGGCTGCCTCATGGAGGTCGAGAAAGCACTTCACTGTTTAAATCCTCCCGCTGCAGGGATTGTGAACAAGTACGAAATCAACGGCCTGCAGGCTTGGCTCATCACACACCTGCTCTGGTTTGCAAACGCTCACCTCTTCTCCTGGTTCTCACCCACCATCATCTTCGACAACTGGATACCTCTGCTGTGGTGCGCCAACCTCCTGGGCTATGCCGTCTCCACTTTCGCCATGGTCAAGAGCTACCTGTTCCCCACCAGTGCCAAAGACTGGTACGTTCTTTAGGGCTCGGTCAAGCCTGAGGGGAAAGGCCGACACATCCACTCCTTGCCTCTATTACCTTGGGAGGGGAGATTATAAGGGATCAAGGATTGAGAATCCGTGAAGGAGGAGGTTGTTGGATTATGTGTGACCTTGGGGAACATCCTTCCTGAGTGGCTGGGTGGCTTCTCCTGCCTAGAAAGAATTCAGCTGAAGGTAGCCAAGTCTGCTTTTATGGCTCAGTCCTTTCCCATAGGCCTGTTACGGGAGCAGAGAAGTAGGAGCAACAAACTGGCCAGGAGCAAAGGCAGCCCATTGCCTCTTTCCCTTGAATATCTAATGTCACCCAAATCACATCAATCTACCCATCCATCCATCCCTCCATCCCTCCCTTCATCCTTCTGTCCATCCATCTATCCATCCACCCACCCATCTATCCATCCATCCATCCATCTATCCATCCATCCATCCATCCACCCATCCCCATCCATCCATCCAACCACCCATCCCTCCATCCATCCCTCCATCCATCCATCCATCTGTCCATCTATCCATCCACCCATCCCCATCCATCCATCCAACCACCCATCCCTCCATCCATCCATCCATCTATCTATCCATCTATCCACCCACCCAGCCATCCATATATCCCATCCATCCATCCACCCACCCATCTATCCATCCATCCATCCATCCACCCATCACTCCATCCATCTATCCATCCATTTACCCATCCATCTATCCATCCATCCACCCGTCCCTCCATCCCTCCTCCCTCCATCTGTACACCATCCACCCTCCCATCCATCCATCCATCTGTCCATCCATCCATCCACCCACCCACCCATCCACCATCCACCCTTCCATCTATCCATCATCCTCCATCTACCGTCCATCCATTCATCCAGGCATGCATCCATGTATCCATCAATCCATTCTTCAGCAGTTAGGCTCCTCCTGTAGTCTGTTAGAGGCAGAGGGGCTTTAGTGTTTAGCTAAAGCTCTTGGGGTGCTTAATTTTAGTCTGCAGGACCAAAAGTAACCCACACTTTGTTTCTTTTAACTTAGACACTTAGGCTCTTGGGAATTGTCTTTGGATAATGGGACTTTGTGGCTTATGTGATTATAAATTAATGAGGCTGCCACCTTCTTTTCTCATGAAAAGCATTTGGCCACCAAAGTCTACACCAACCATTGTAGATTTTGCTTCTGTTTACATATCCTGACTAAGGGAAGTGCACCTAAAAAATAGGTTTTTCCTATGCATTTACCTGCACATTACAGCTAACAAGGGGCTGTGGATGGATGATGTCAGCTGATGCACTGGTCACCTCTGGGAGGCTGTAGGATCAGGTAACAGGCCACAAGTGTTTTTTTAAGAAATTTACCCAGCAAGGGGTAGGTGAGGGGCCTGGATGCCAGGCAGCTGGCTCTGAGCAAGGTGCTTTCTGCCGCTCTCTGCCTTGGTATAATTTATCGTTTCATTTGCCCACGGGAGGCTGGAATGCCTGTGTATCCACTTCAGGCCGCACACCCGGGCCGCAGCACAGGGAATGCTGGTCCATTCGAGCCAGTTCTACTCAACTCTGGGGAGTCCCTGGAGATGCCACGAGGAGAAGGACGAGGATGGGGGGCTCGTAAAGTGCAGCCTCTTGGCCGTCCCTGGGAGAGTGCCTCTCTCCGAGGCTGTCCCTGCTGAGCCAACTGCAGAGTGAGAGCAGATGAGGGCACGGGGGGACCAGCCCGAGTGGAAGCGTCCTCGCGAGGCCTGGGTCTTTGCAGGCTACGGCAGACCCTCTCTATCTCATTTCAGCTCTCGGCACCCTAGGCCCAGGCACAGCATGGGGGCCACAACGGCAGGCCTGGCCGCAGGTCGTGGGACATGTGTGCCGGCTGAATGCACCTGTTCTTAATTATGTTTTTCAGCAAATTCACAGGCAATTTCTTTTACAACTACATGATGGGCGTTGAGTTCAATCCCCGAATCGGAAAGTGGTTTGACTTCAAGCTGTTCTTCAACGGACGCCCTGGGATTGTGGCCTGGACGCTCATCAATCTGTCTTTCGCAGCCAAGCAGCAGCAACTGTACGGCCAAGTGACCAATTCCATGATATTGGTCAATGTCCTGCAGGTGACCTGGCCGTGCCCGCGTGGGTGGGCGCGCTCATGCATGCAGGCCCCTGGCAGATCAAAAGGCAGATCATGTGTGCGTGCTTGTGTGTCACTGGGGACCAGGCTGGCAAGCACTTGGTGAAAGAATCCCATCATCATGTGCCCCGGGAGGTGGGGCGGGGAGGGCGTGTGGTTGGCGTGGCCCAGCCAGGTGCAGGAAGGGTCCCCAAGGTGGGATCTGGGCAAAGGAGGGCATTGAGCCAGATGAAGAGAGGAGGGAAGGGGGAGTGTCCCAGCAGAAGACGTGGGCTGTGCAAAGGCCCTGTGGTAAGACAGTGGGGGTGAGGCAAGTCCTGTGGGCTGGGGAGCCCGGAGGCAGGTGGGGCTACAGGTGGATACGGCCACATCAGTGGGGGCTGTGGAGGCCACAGTAACGTCGTCGTCTTTGTCTTAAAAGCAGTAAGAAAAAAATAGCAGTAAGACACCCACCCACCCCCACCCACAAAAGCATATGCTAAGCAGCAGCTGGGGGGCAAGTCTGGGTTCAGAAGGATATGTTGGTCCACTGAGGGGCAAGTAGAGCTGGGGGGGGCCGCACTGGGGGAGGCTGAGCAGATTCTGCAGGTGGAGGTGGACAGGAGGGAGGCCTGGGCAGGGATGAGTCCACGCATTCAGCTGCCCCCGGTCTGCGTCGAGCCCATCACAGGCCCTGAGATCCCACGATCGGTGGTGCACAGGCCACGCTCTGCAGAGCCTCATGGGCCGTGAGGAAGGAGTCTTTCTCCTTGGAGTGACCCCGCATGACCTGTGTGGCTCTCAGGGCTGCTTGGCCTGGTTTTCTCCTCCCCAGGGATGCATCACAGGGTATGATCCCCATGGGCTCCTTTTCCTTGAAGTCTGCAAACTCCCTGGGTGCAGCCTTCCGTCCTGCCTGCCATGGCCCGGGGTGGGGAAGGGTGCTGCGAAGTGAGCCCAGCCATAGTCCTGCAAACCCGGGGCTCTGGGAGGGTGATGGTGAGTGAACAGCTGCCCCATCCCGCAGGCCATCTACGTAGTGGACTTTTTCTGGAACGAAACCTGGTACCTGAAAACTATGGACATCTGCCACGACCACTTCGGATGGTACCTGGGCTGGGGGGACTGCGTCTGGCTGCCATATCTCTACACGCTGCAGGTGAGCAGGGGCAGGGGGCTGTGCAGGGACTTATCTTGTTCGAATGTCTTCACTTACATTTGTTCCTTCAAAAGACATCACAAGGGGTGGGTCATGGTGGCTCAGCAGGCAGAGTTCTCGCCTGCCATGCTGGAGACCCAGGTTCGATTCCTGGTGCCTGCCCATGCCAAAAAAAATAATAAAGACATCACGAGGCTTACAGGGACCCGGCACTGAGCTGGGGAAGCCATGGTGAAAATGTCCCGGAGCTAAGGCTGTCAGGGACTCCAGCAAGGGTGCTGACCACTGAGGGGGAGCCCCTCACCCAGTCAGGCAAAGAGCAGAGTGGCCGGAATGTTCCAGGAAAGCAAAACAGCATGTGCGAAATCTTAGATGCAAGAAAACACGTTGGCGTGGGAGGGGCCGAGGGAATGTTTGCAGCCCCCCCAGAAGTTCAGTATGGCTACAACATCGAACGGGGGCGGGTGGCAGGAAGAATAGCCAGACTGGAGACTGGAGACGTCCGCAGAGCAGAGCCTGAGCGTGTGGGGCTTGGGACAGGGGTGGGTGACACAGGCTGCCTCTGCCCAGCTGTGCTGGGAGAAGTGGCGCCGCTGTTATATCCACCCTCTGCCAGCTATTCCCAGACCGGTGCCACGGACCAGAGGCCACCAGGGGGGCAGGGCGGGGGCCTCTGTGCTGGGCCCTCGCTCCATCAGTGTAGGAAACAGTGGGGTTAGAGGGAGCGGCTGCCAGGCTGCTTGGGCAGATGTCGGTGCTCTCAGGGCGGTGGGGGGGGGGGGGTGGCCGGGGGTGTTTAGGAAGGCTGGGAGGTGTAGAAGAGGGAAGGGGCATTCTGGATGAGAGGGAGGCTGCAGCAAAGGCTCCGAGGGAAGAGCCCCTAGTGGGAGGGTGGTCTTGAGCACGTCCCTGAACGTCCCTGGAAAGTCAGAGTAGGCGGTGACTCTGTTAGGGACAGGCAAAGCCACCGAGTCCCTCTACTGTGGGACATACACTGGCACGTCTTCATTCACGCGTCCTGGCGTGCTGCGCGGGCGCAGGCCGGCTGCCTGGGGACTTCCAAGACGGACGGGGGCTGTGGGAAGAGGCCACCGTCCAGCCTGCCCCCACCCCTCCTGCTGGCACGGGGCAGCCATGCTCATCCCTGTGCAGAGTGCAGGGCTCCCGAGTGAGACGGCACCTTGGAAACCCTGGTGGGGAGCCACCTGTTACTTCTAGGGGAGCAGGGTCACATGGTAGAATGTGCTCTGGGGCGCCCGTTAGGCAGCAGCAGGGCTGTGGGGTTGTACAAGATGGGAGAGAACCAGCAGGGTGAGGGGCTGCCTAAGCCGTGGCAGACGTGAACAGCTGGGTGTTGCGTGGCCCTGGCAGGGATGGAAGGTGCTCTGGGACCTGCCCCACAGCATGTAAGAGGAAGGGGCCCTGGGGGAGCCTACAACTTGCAGCAGGGGAGGGATGTTCAAGGGCACAGACTGCTGGGTGGGGGTCGGGGGTCCTAAGCTCAGCCCCGGGGCTGTCAGCAGCTGCCTGTCCTTGGGCCCACAGCGGCATCTGCCTGGACCCGCTCCCCAACGTCCTGGCTCAGACTTGGCCCCTGCTTCTCGGAACGCCCTTTTCCAGGGCCCCGAGGTCCCTCCCTGGCGGGGGTGTCAGCTGGCGCTGCTTTGGACGCTGACAGCTGAGGATACGTGGATTTGTCTTCTCTGCAGTTTTGCATGTCTATCACTATTTTATGTTACATATTACGCATTAGTGTTGCACGCTGTCCTCTTATATATGGTATCTACACATGCGTACGTGTCACTTCGTTCTCCACAACCACCCTCGGGGCAGGTGGCTTTATTTATAGCAGGTGGCTATATTACAGGTGGCTTTATTTATTTATTTATTTATTTTTCATGGACACCGAGTCACGGCTGCGGGGCGGGCAGCCACAAAGGGTGGACGCCAGGGCTTGCCCGCCCCCGCGGCCGCAGCCGTGCCTGACCCAGTCCACCCTCGCCCCCCAGGGTCTCTACCTGGTCTACCACCCCGTGCAGCTTTCGGGCCCCCACGCCGTGGGCATCCTGCTCCTGGGCCTGCTGGGCTACTACATCTTCCGGATGGCCAACCACCAGAAGGACCTGTTCCGCCGGACGGACGGACGCTGCCTGATCTGGGGCAGGAAGCCCAAGGTCATCGAGTGCACCTACTCGTCGGCCGACGGCCAGCGGCACCACAGCAAGCTGCTGGCATCTGGCTTCTGGGGTGTGGCCCGTCACTTCAACTACACGGGCGACCTCATGGGCAGCCTTGCCTACTGCCTGGCCTGCGGCGGCGACCACCTGCTGCCCTACTTCTACATCGCCTACATGGCCGTGCTGCTGACCCACCGCTGCCTGCGGGACGAGCACCGCTGCGCCAACAAGTACGGCCAAGACTGGGACCGCTACACGGCCGCGGTGCCCTACCGCCTGCTGCCTGGAATCTTCTAGAGAGAGGGCCGTGTCCGGGCGCGGCTCCCGGGGGGGGCCTGTGCAGGCATTCGGGCCCGGCGCCCCAGCTCTGCCCGCCCTTTGCCTCGGTTTCCTCGTCTGTCGGACAGGAAGGAACTGGCACGAGGCTGATGAACCCGTGCTCCCTTGCCTTTCGCCCTTGCCCGTGGGAACTTCTGAGTGTGGACACCAGCTGCCCTCTCACCAGAGGAAATGGTCTGCCTTCGCTGTTCCGTGTCCTGAGGGCGGGAGGAGGGCCCGCTCACCTGCAGTGGCCGTTTGGTGGCTGCCGTGCCATGCTGTCTTGGGAACCCCGGCCGCCACGCTGCCCATCTCGTGCCTGACCCTAACAGGACGTCTTCCGCCCCCTTCCTGGGGCTGCCCTGGAGCTTTCCTGCCCACATTCGCATTCTAACACCAGCGTTTACAGCTGTGTGACCTTGAGCAGGTGACATGCCCTCTCTGTGCCTCAGCTTCCACACAGGGCATGCCAGTGGTCGGTGTGTTACTTCCTGGCCCTGCCGGCCAGCCCACCCACCCTTCCCTGCCCTGTCTTCGTGACCTGGACGCTGAGAGAGAAAGGGACTCCTAGATCCAGGGTTGCATCTGTCACCCTCCAGCCCCCGCTGCAGATCTGCCAGGGGTGACAGGGGGCCTCCTGCAGCACTGCCCGGCGTGCACTGACCCGGCGAGCTGGCCGTGGCCACCCCATGCAGACGCTGCCCACCCAGGCTGCCAGGCCCCAGTTCTGACCCAGACGAGGGGCCCCCGGTACCCTGTGCCGTCTGAGCACCTACCATTTCGCCTTTGTCCCCCTGCGCCCCGGCAGAGTATTTCCCGCCTGGCCTGCAGGATAGAACAGGCCTGGGCTTACCAACCCAGACCACTGATGCCTGTTCCTTGGGGAGGGGCCCTCCTTGCTGGATTTTCCTCCCGTAGCCCTGGGGAATTCTTTCAGGTTCTCTGAGCTCCCCCCGACCAGTTCTAGTCACTCACCTAGCCTTAAGCCGTCCCCATTGTGGCAGCAGTATGGCGTCTCTCCCATGTGGACCAACTAACACAGAAAGGATCGGTTCCTGGAGTGTCAGTCCCATGCCCACATGCTGTTTCAGGCACCCCTGAGTCCCCAATTAGGGATGCCACCTTCCCCGGGACCTAGCCTGTGCATCCGGACCCTGCTAGGGTTGGAGGTGAGGCGTCCAAACCCCTCAGCAATGGGAGAGGGTGGACCTGGCCACCTGTGCCCACTGGTGAGCAGAGAAGATTCCTGCTTGATTTGCATCGAAGAAGCCAGGAAGATGAGGCTGGGCTCCTCTGACACATGGGAAAACACTCAAAGAGGCCGTGGGCCCAGTGCCCACAGTTGGGGCAGGGAGGGACAGCATGGGCCGTGCCTCCCCTGCTGCAGGTTAGAGCAGAGGGACCTCTGAAGCGCCTGGGGTGGGGGTGTCTCAGCTGTGGCCCCTACCCAGGTCGGCCCTCGCACCTGCTATTCCATTGCAAGCTTGATTTTCAAATGTTAGTGCCCCTGCCCTGCAGAAGGCAGCTCCCCAGGCATGTATTTGTTACAGGCCACATGTGTCAGCCAGCCTAGGGAACGAACCACTGTCCTGATAGGACTGAGTTAGTTTGACCCCGGCTCTTCCCAGACATTGAGCAAATCCATTATACAGAGAGTAAATGCCACTAGCAGAGTGGCAGATAGCAGCAGGCCCGGGAGCCTTCCTGCCCACATTTGCATTCTGACACCAGCATTTACAGCTGTGTGACCTTGAGCAGGTGACATGCCCTCTCTGTGCTTCAGCTCCCTCATTTGTAAAATAAGAGTAATCATTATTTTCCTGTTTGATGTGAGAAGGGCTTCCCAGACTTTTTAGAACATCAGCTAGTTCCATCCCCCAACCCATATTTTTGACAGCCCCTTCAAACATGAAAATGTTAGAATGGGCATATCCCAAATACTCCTAAAGAGTGGGAGAAAGATCAAAGGTGATGGTGGAGTTATACAGAGAAGGTAGGGTTTAACAAATGAGTATGGGTGCTGAATCATTATATTGATATTTCTTTTAGTTTCCAGTAGCTTAGAGCAGCTAGAAATAAAAACCTAAAATTGTGGGATGGTGACCCCTATCAAACTCTGAAATCTGTCCTGTATCTACTTATTGAAGTGTACTTTGAAAATTATTGCTTTCTTTTTCTTTTCTTTGTATATATGTTATACTTAACAATAAAAAGCATTTTTAAAAACAGAAATTACCTAAGGAATTTGAGGAAGGAGAAAAATGTCAATAAGGAAGTTAATACAAGTGTGATTAATAACGTTTTCAAAGGAAAAAGGGGAACACGCCAAGATGTTAGCACTACTTATAGCTCTGCCGTGGGGTAATGGGAGAGTTGCACTTTTGGTTTTCCTGCATTTTTAATAAAAGGCATTTTTTAGCGACTGTTCTTCAGGGTTGTACTCCGGATTTGGAATGATACACGTGCCTGGGACAGGTAAGAGTGGTCTGTTGCATTACAGCGGACCCATCATCCTAAGCCGACCGAAGAGAAAGGGGGATGTGGGCTGGTGGGGATGGTCTTCACACTGCAAGGCCAACCAGAGTTGGCCTGTCTCCTCTCACCCCGGGCTGGCTGGTTGAGAAGGGACTGAGTCCAGGATTGCCTTCATCTGATTCTTCACAGGGACCCCTCCCGCCTGGAGGAGGGGCTGGGGGTGGGGGCCTGGGTGGTGTTTGCCAGCCCAGGCAGCAGAGTGGAGGCCAGCTGGGACCTACCCAGATTTTCTGGGTTAAAACCAGGTGAGTTGAGGGGGCGCAAGGGTGGTTCAGTGGTAAAATTCTCGCCTGCCATGTGGGAGACCTGGGTTCGATTCTCAGCCCAGGCACTTCCCAAACAAACATTCAACAAATGGTGCTGCAATAACGAGATACTTACGTGGAAAAAATGAAATGTTACCCCAGCATACAAAGGAAAAAAAAGAATACCAAGTTTAGTTGATGTACTGATTTGAAAGGATGTATGTCCCCTAGAAAAGCCATGTTTTAATCAAAATCCCATTTCACAAAGGCAGAATAATCCCTATTCAATACTGTATGTTTGAAACTATAATCAGATCATCTCCCTGGAGATGTGATTTAATCAAGAGTGGTGGTTAAACTGGATTAGGTGATGACGTGTCTCCACTCATTTGGGTGGGCCTTGATAAGTTTCTGGAGTCCTGTAAAAGAGGAAACATTTTGGAGAATGAAAGAGATTCAGAGAGAGCAGAGGAGAACGACACAGCCACGAGAAGCAGAGAGTCCACCAGCCAGCGACCTTTGGAGATGAAGAAGGAAAATGCCTCCCGGGGAGCTTCATGAAACAGGAAGCCAGGAGAGAAAGGTAGCAGATGACGCTGTGGTCACCATGTGCCCTTCCAGCTGAGGGAGAAGCCCTGACTGTTCGCCATGTGCCCTTCCACTTGAGAAAGAAACCATGAACTTCATCGGCCTTCTTGGACCAAGGTATCTTTCCCTGGATGCCTTAGATTGGCCATTTCTATAGACTTGTGATTAGGACATTTTCTCGACCTTAGAACTGTAAACTAGCAACTTACTAAATTCCCCTTTTTAAAAGTCATTCTGTTTCTGGTATATTGCATTCTGGCAGTGAGCAGACTAGAATAGTGGCGTAGAGCACTGTACTGCATATAACGAGACTGTGAGTCCACTCTGCATCCTGAGTTATTCTCGGGAAGCCAGGCTCCTCTCCCGGAGTGCATCTCATCCCGCAGAGCCAGCCTCCTGCCCTTACTAGGCTCAGGCCTCCAGATCTGTTTGGAATAGGTTGAAAGCTCACCTCTGGGTTTTGCTCAAGAAGATCCAGTGGTCAGCACCAGGAATGATCTCGCTGTCCACCTTTGGCTGCTGCACAGTGACCCACAGATACCTGCAGACCCTGGCCAGCTCCTTGTCCTAGAACGTGGTGGGGCTGGGGCTGGAGGTCCACACAACATCGGCCTGATCACCTGGACAGATGGGGAGGCTGCCCGAGGGCTCTCGGCACAGACAGGTATGCAGGTGGTCGCATCTGTCCCCACAAATGCTGACTACCCCCCAGTTCCCTCTCCAAATGCACCTTTCTCCTAAACTCCATCTGTCTAATGTCCTGTGGCCACTGCAACAAAGTACTGGAAATTGGGGGGCTCAACAATGCAGATTTATTCTTGCAGTTCTGAAGGCCGGACATCTGAAATCCAGGTGTTGGCAGGTCTGCTCCCTCTGAACCCTGCAAATGATATCCTTCCTCGGCTCTCCTGGCTTCTGGTGGGGCTGGCTGGCCCCTGGAGTTCCCTGCTTTTGTCTTCATATAGCCACCTCCCTCTGTCTGTCTGTCATTCTGCCTGTGGCCAATTCTTCCCTTCTTATGAGGACGCTAGCTGTGTCAGATTGCAGCCTGGCCTCGTTTTAATCACACCTTCTAAGACTCTATTTCCAGCAGCCAAGATAGGGAGGTGGGGTCAGGGAGCGGCTTAGTGAGGTGTGGACTCGAGTCCGTCCTCCAGAGCAGCCAGTAAGTAGCCAGGAACAGAACAGAACAACTGCTGGGGCCACCTCAGTGACCAGACACAGTGTACACCAGTCTGGACCAGCTGGACCGGCTGCAGTCCGACCCAGAACCGTCAGTCTCCTGAGCCATGGAGGCCGGCACCCCTCCCCCACAGGCTGGTTCCCAGAAGGGATGGGAAACAGACTTTACTAGCAGCTGGGGCTTAGCTCACCCAAGCTCCAATTGCGGAATTAATTAACAAATTCTGACTACTGGAAACAGACCCCCAGCACAGATAAACCTGGAATAAGCACTAAAGGAACTAGGAGTTTTTGCCCCAGCAGAGAGGGGATGGGGCTGATGAAAAAAAAACAAACAAAAACCAGAGGCCTTTTAAGTTGGACAGCACAACAGCCCAAAATACTGCAAAAGCGCTGGACCCCCCAAAAAAGGGGGTACGTGGGGCCTGGAGATACATAGGGACACAGACCAACTTAAGCTCTTGACTGGAAACCTGAGGAGCTGGGGTCTGGCTCTGAGAAGGCTCTTTTTTTTTTACTTTGTTTCTACTCCTTAACAGCTCACTAGATAGAACTGCAGGGCTCCTTAGGCTTCAGCACTGCTCCAGGCAAGGGCAGAATTAAGCTTTTCTGAGAGACAAAGTAACTCAGGAGAAAGGAGTTAATTCCTTAAAGGTTGGATCATTCCCAAAAGGAAGTGGATTCCCTCCCTCAAGGAACTAAGGCCCCAGGACTGGAAAACTGAAGCTATTAAGGCCAGCCCACAACCTCCCGCTGTCTCAACCTCACCCCAGCAGGGAGAGTCTGTGAAGTTAAAGACCGCATCACCTTTCACTGGTGGGACCCTCAGGCAGACAAGCACCACATATTGGGCAGGATAAGAAAAACCGAGCCCAGAGACTTCACAGGAAAGTCTGTCAACCTGCTGGGTCTCACCCTCAGGGAAAACCGATGCAGGTGACTCTTTCATCCTGAGAGGAGGCCAGGCCAATCTGGGAAAATCTAACTGGGGTCTATAATACCTGAGCAGACCCTTCTCAAAAAAAAACAATGCTTCCATATAGGCAGGGCAAGAAAAGAAAAACAAAAGCTGAAAAAATTCTGATCCGTTAAACAGAACCTAAGCTAGAGGTCTAGAATTAGCTGGACTGAATGTCAAAGGACAAATAGAGAACAAAACCATCCAGCAAGAAAATCTTAGGTAAAAGACTGAAAACAATCCAGAATGAACTAATTAAGGAAATCAAATGCCTAGACACCAGCAAATAATAATGAGTCATACTAGGAAAATTGAAGGTATGGCCCTGTCGAACAAACAAATGAACACTTCAAATGAGATACAGAAGTTGAACCAACTAATTCAGGATGTTAGAACAGACATGAAAAATCTCATCAAAAATCAAATTAGTGATTTGAGGGAGGATATAAAGAAGGCAATGGGAGAACAAAAAAGAAATCAAAAGTTTGAAAAAACAAATCACAGAACTTATGGGATTGAAAGGTACGAAAGAAGAGATGGGGGGAAAAAAGGAAACCTACAATAATAGATTTGAAGAGGCAGAAGAAAGGATTAGTGAACTAGATGACTGGACATCTGAAATCCAACACATAAACAAGAATATAGGGAAAAGAATGAATAAATTTGAGCAGGTTCTCAGGGAATTGAATGACAACATGAACACATGAATAAACATGTTCTGTGTTTCCCAGAAGGAGAAAAGAAGGAAAAAGGAGGAGAAAGACTAATGGAGGAAATTATCACTGAAAATTTCCCATCTGTTATGAAAGACATAAAATTATAGATCCAAGAATTGCAGTGTACCCCAAACAGAATGGATCCAAATAGACGTCCTCCAAGACGCTTACTAATCAGATTGTCAGATGTCAAAGAGAAAGAGAATTTTGAAAGCAGTAAGAGGAAAGAAATCCAACACATGTAAAGGAAGCCCAATAAGACTATGTATGGATAGCAGAAACCATAGAGGCAAGAAGGCAGTGATATGATATTTAAGATTCTAAAAGAGAAAACTGCCAACCAAGAATTCTATATCCGGCAAAATTGTCCTTCAGAAATGAAGGGGATATTAAAATGTTTTCAGACAAACAATCACTGAGAAAATTTGTAACCAAGAGACTGGTTCTGCAAGAAATACTAAAAGGAGCATTACAGGCAGATAGGAAAAGGCAGGAGAGAGACAGAGGTGTGGAGAAGAGTGTAGAAATGAAGACTATTAGTAAAGGCAAAAAGAGAAAAAAAATAGATATGATATATAAAATCCAAAAGACAAAATGATAGAAGAAAGTACTGCCTTTACAGTAATAGCACTAAGTATTAATGGATTAAACTCCCCAACCAAAAGACACAGACTGGCAGAATGGATTAAAAAACAGGACACATCTATATGCTGTCCACAGGAGACTCATTTGAGATCCAAGACATTTCATGCAAACAACAATCAGAAAAGAACAGAAATAGCTATAATAATATCCAACAAATTAGACTTCAAATATAAAACAATTTAAAGAGACAAAAAAGGACACTATGTATTAATAAAAGGAACAATTCAACAAGAAGACATAATGTTCTAGTTTGCTAGCTGCTGGAATGGAATATACCAGAAATGGAACGGCTTTACAAGGAGAATTTAATAAGTTGCTAGTTTACAGTTCTAAGGCCGAGAAAATGTCCCAACTAAAACAAGTCTATAGAAATCTCCAATCAAAGGCATCCAGGGAAAGATACCTTGGTTCAAGAAGGCTGATGAAGTTCAGGGTTTCTTTCTCAAGTGGAAGGGCACATGGTGAACAGTCAGGGCTTCTCCCTCAGCTGGAAGGGCACATGGTGAACACAGAGTCATCTGCTACCTTTCTCTCCTGGCTTCCTGTTTCGTGAAGCTCCCTGGGAGGCATTTTCCTTCTTCATCTCCAAAGGTCGCTGGCTGGTGGACTCTGCTTCTCGTGGCTATGTTGTTCTGCTCTCTCTGAATCTCTTTCTCCAAAATGTTTCCTCTTTTATAGGACTCCAGTAAACCAATCAAGACCCACCCAAATGGGTGGAGACATGTCATCCCCTAATCCAGTTTAACAACCATTTTTGACTAAATCACATCATCCAGGGAGATGATCTCATTACAGCTTCAAATATACAGTATTGAATAGAGATTATTCTACCTTTATGAAATGGGATTTATACTAAAACATGGCTTTTCTTAGGAGGCATGCTTCCTTTCAAACCTGCACACATAACAATCGTACATACTTATGCACTGAGTCAGAGTGCTCCAAAGTACAGGAGGCAAACACCGGCAATCCTGAATGGAGAAATAGACACCTCTACCATAATAGTTAGAGACTTCAGTTCCCCACTGTCATCAAAGGATAGAACATCTAGACAGAGGATCAATAAAGAAACACAAAATTTGAATAATATAATAAATGAACTAGACTTACTAGACATTTATAGAACATTACACCCCGCAACAGCAGGATACACCTTTTTCTCAAGTGCTCATGGATCATTCTCAAGGATAGAACATATGCCATCTCAGAAAGCAAATCTCAATAAATTTTAAAAGATTGAAATCATACAAGACACTTTCTTGGATCATAATGGAATGAAGTTGGAAATCAGTAACAGGAAGAGGCCCAGATAACTCACAAATATATGGAGGCTAAACAACCAGTGGGTCAAGGAAGAAATTACAAGAGAAATCAGTAAATATCCTGAGGCAAATTAAAGTTAAAACACAACATATCAAAATTTACGTGATGCAGTAAAGGCAGTGCTAAGAAGGAAATTTATTGCCTCAAATGCCTATATTAAAAGAAGAAAGAGCAAAAATTGAGGAAGTAACTGTTCACTTGGAAGAACTGGAGAAAGAACATCAAACTAACCCCACAGCAAACAAAAGGAAATAAATAATGAGGATTATAGCAGAAATAAATGAAGTTGAGAGCATGGAAACAATCAACAAAAATACATTCTTTGAGAAAATCGGTAAAATCAATGGGCCTTTAGCTAGGCTGAAAGAGAGAGAGAGGGAGAGAAGATGCAAATAAATAAAACCAGAAATGGAAAAGGAGTCATAACCACTAATCCTGCAGAAATAAAGGAGGTAATGAGAGGATACTATGAGCAACTATATGCTAATAAACTGGACAATGTAGATGAAATGGACAACTTCCCAGAAAGGTATGAACAACCAACATTGATTTGAGAAGAAATAGATGACTTCAGCAAACCAGTCTCAAGTAAAGAGATTGAATCAGTCATCCAAAAGCTCCCAAAGAAGAAAAATCCAGGGCCAGATGGCTTCACATGGGAATTCTACCAAGCATTCAAGAAAGAATTAGTACCACTCCAGCTCAAACTCTTCAAAAAAATTGAAGAGGAGAAAAAGCTACCTAACTCATTCTATGAAGCCAACATCACCCTAATATGAAAGTGAGACAAAGATACTACAAGAAAACTACCGACCAATATTTCTAATGAATATATATGCAAAAATCCTCAACAGAATACTTGTAAATCAAACCCAGTAGCACATTAAAAGAACTATACACCAGGACCAAGTGGGATTTATTCCAGATATGCAAGGATGGTTCAACATAAGAAAATCAATTAATGTAATACACCATATCAACAAATCAATGCAAAAAAAACACATGATCATCACGATTAATGCAGAAAAGGCATTTAACAAAATTCAATATCCTTTCTTGATGAAAACACTTCAAAGGATAGGAATAGAAGGGAACTTCCTCAACATGATGAAGGGAATATATGAAAAACCCACAGCTAACATCGTCCTCAATGGGGAAAGACTGAAAGCTTTCCCTCTAACATCAGGAACAAGACAAGGATGCCCACTGTCATCATTATTATTTAACATTGTGCTGGAAGTTCTAGCCAGAGCACCAGACAAGAAAAACAAATGAATGTTTCCAAATTAGAAAGGAAGAAGTAAAACTCTGTTTGCAGATGACATGCTACTATATGTTGAAAAGTCCAAAAAATCTACAGCAAAGCCAAAATGAATTCAGCAAAGTGGCAAGTTACAAGATCAACACCCAAAAGTAGTAGTGCTTCAATCAACTAGTAATGAACAATCTGAGAAGGAAATCAAGAAAAAGATTCCATTTACAATAGCAGCCAAAGGAATAAAATGTTTAGGAATAGATATAACCAAGGTCACAGAAGACCTATATACAGAAAACTACAAGAAGTTGCTGTGCTGGTTTGAAAGAATGTATGTCCCCTAGAAAAGCCATGTTTTAATCTAAATCCCATTTCATAAAGGCAGAATAATCCTTATTCAATACTGTATGTTTGAAATTGTAATCACATCATCTCCCTGGAGATGTGATTTAATCAAAAGTGGTTGTTAAACTGGGTCAGGTGATGACACCCCATTTGGGTGTGTCTTGATAAGTTTCTGGAGTCCTATAAAAGAGGAAACATTTTGGAGAATGAGAGATTCAGAGAGAGCAGAGCAGAATGACATAGCCACGAGAAGCAGAGTCCACCAGCCAGCGACCTTTGGAGATGAAGAAGGAAAATGCCTCCTGGGGAGTTTCATGAAACAGGAAGCCAGGAGAAGAAGCTAGCAGATGATGCCATGTTCACCATGTGCCCTTCCAGATGAGAGAGGAACCCTGACTGTGTTCACCATGTGCCTTTCCAGATGAGAGAGAAACTCTGTGTTTACCATGTGCCCTTCCACTTGAGAGAGAAACCCTGAACTTCATCAGCCTTCTTGAACCAAGGTATCTTTCTCTGGATGCCTTTGATTAGCCATTTCTATAGACTTGTTTTAATTGGGACATTTTCTCAGCCTTAAAACTGTAAACTAGCAACTTATTAAATCCCCCTTTTTAAAAGCCATTTCATTTCTGTTATACTGCATTCCAGCAGCTAGCAAACTAGAACAGTTGCTATAAGAAATCATGGAAGACTTAAATAAATGGGAGGAAATACCATGTTCATGGATTGAAAAACTAAATATAGTTAAGATATCAATTCTACCCATATCAATGTATAGATTCAGTGCAATACCAATTCAAATCCCAACAATTTACTTTGCAGAAATAGAAAAACCAATAACCAAATTTATTTGGAAGGGAAGAGTGCCCCAAATAACTAAAAATATCTTAATAAAGAAAAACTCACACCCTAGACAAAAATTAACTCAAAATGGATCAAAGACCTAAACATTAGAGCTAAAACCATACAACTTTTTGAAGAAAATATGGGGTAATATTTTATAAAACATGTAATAGGAGGCAGTTTCTTAGCCCTTATACCCAAAGCACAAGCGTTGATGAAAGAAATAGATAAATGGGAACTCCTCAAAATTAAACACTTTTGTGCATCAAAGAACTTTGTCAAGAAAATAAAAGGCAGCCTATGCACTGGGAGACAATGTTTTTATTTAAACCACATATCAGATAAGGGTTTAGTATCCAGAATATAGAAAGAGATTCTTCAACTCAACGAAAAAAAGATAAACAACCCAATTGAAAAATGAGCAAAAGGCATGAATAGACACTTCTCAAAACAGGAAATACAATTGGCTAAAAGGCACATGAAAAGATGTTCAACTTCATTTGCTATTAGGGAAATCCGAAACAAAACAAAACAAAAAGCAGAAAACAACAAGTGCTGAAGAGGATGTGGAGAAAGAGGCACACTTATCCATTGCTGGTGGGGATGTAAAATGGTACAACCACTCTGGAAGGCAGTTCATTGGTTCCTCAGGAAGCTAAGTATAGAATTGCCATATGATCCAGCAATTCCATTACTAGGTATATTTCAGAGGACGTGAGGGCCAGGACACAAAAGGACATTTGCACACCAGTGTTTATAGCAGTATTATTTACAATTACCAAGAGATAGAAACAGCCCAAATGTCCATTAACAGATGAGTGGCTAAACAAGCTGTGGTATGTACATACGATGCAATATTATGCAGGTGTAAGACAGAATAATGTCATGAAGCATGTAATAACATGGATGAACCTTGAGGACTGTGCTGGTTTGAAAGGATATATGCCCCCTAAGAAAGCCATGTTTTAATATAAATCCCATTTCATAAAGGTAGAATCATCCCTATTCAGTACTGTATATTTGAAACTGTAATGAGATCATCTCCCTGGTTGATGTGATTTAGTTAAGAACGGTTGTTAAACTGGATTAGGGGATGACATGTCTCCACCCATTTGAGTGGGTCTTGATTGGTTTACTGGAGTCCTATAAAAGAGGAAATATTTTGGAGATTCAGAGAGACTCGGAGAGAGCAGAGAATGCTGCAGCACCACGAAGCAGAGAGTCCACCAGCCAGCGACCTTTGGAGATGAAGAAGGAAAACGCCTCCCGGGGAGCTTCATGAAACCAGAAGCCAGGAGAGTAAGCTAGCAGATGACGCTGTGTCTGCCATGTGCCCTTCCAGCCGAGAGAGAAGCCCTGACTGCGTTCGCCATGTGCCTTTCCAGATGAGAGAGAAACCCTGAACTTCATCGGCCTTCTTGAACCAAGGTATCTTTCCCCAGATGCCTTTGATTGGACATTTCTATAGACTTGTTTTAATTGGGACATTTTCTCGGCCTTAGATCTGTAAACTAGCAACTCATTAAATTTCCCCTTTTAAAAGCCATTCCGTTTCTGGTATATTGCATTCCGGCAGCTAGCAAACTAGAACAAGGACATTATGCTAAGTGAAATTAGCCAGAAACAAAAGGACAGATGCTATATGGTCTCACTGATATGAAACTAACATTAATGAGTGAACTTTGAGTTGAAGTTAAGAACACAGGTTATCAGAAGATAGAAATAGGGTAGATAGAAATGGGCAACTGGTGCTGAAGGGACACAGATTATGCAACAGAACTGACTGTAAAGATTCAGAAATGGATAGCACATTACTAGCTGATTGTAGCACAAAAATATAAGAACACTGAATGTGAGTATGATAGAGGGAGAAGGGCTGGGGGTACATATGAAACCAAAAGGAAAGATAAAGAATGAGATGGTATAATTTAGGAATGCCTAGAGTACACAGTGATGGTGATGAAATGTACAAATAATCATTTTTTTCATGAAAAAAAGACCCTATTTCCAAATGAGATCAAATTCACAGGTACAGAGGTATGTTAGTGTGTCTTTTTGGAGGATATAGTTCAACCCGTAACCCTCTTTACAGGTCCAAATGCCCACTCACAACTCACCCAGGGGTCTAAACCTCACCTTTGACATGTCAGCACCTCCTGATCTCCCCTGAATTCTCTCTCAATTCTCTTGAGCATCTGCAAGACTCCTATGTGTGGATGCTCAGGCCAGGTCTGTGGGATCGTCCCATTTCCCTATCCACTCACCCCACGTGCAAGGGCAGGGCATACCAAAGTGCACCCAGAATCAGACCTTACCTGCTTCCTTGGCCACCAGCTGGTCCCAGCCCCCAGCCCCTCTTGACTGTGCTGTTGCCATAGCAGACCCCCCCCCGGGTCCCTACACCTTCCCTCACCCCACTGTTCTCTGCCCGACAGCAGACTGATCCTGCTAAATCAGAAGTCACGTCCGTCACTCCTCTGCCCAGAGTGTCCCGGTGGCTTCTGGAGTCACTGTGTGATCTGCCCTCTTCCCGTTGCCTCCGGTCCTGCTCTCCTGGCTCCTCCCGACACTCACTCGGCCAGGCCACGGCTGTGCTGGTGCCTCGTTGCTTCTCAAGGGCCCCAGGCACCCTCCCACCTCAGGGCCTTTGCACTGGCCAGGCCCTCTGCCTGCAACACTCTCCCCGGACCTCCCTGCTCCCCAGGCAGCGCATTCAAGACCTTGCTCTATAGTCACCTGCGGTGAGGTTTTCCCACCTGCTTCCACGACCACTGCTCAGCTTTCTTCATGGCGAGTAGAATATGTCTGCTGGAGCAGTGGGGACAACCAATTCAATAGGCTGAGCCCTCGATCTTGGGGTTCACTTCTATGAAACTTATTCCTGCAAAGGACAGGCTAAGCCTACTGATAATTATGCCTAAAAGTCATCCCCAGAGAACCTCTTTTGTTGCGCAGATGTGGCCTCTCTCTCTAAACCAACTCAGCAGATGAGCTCACTGCCCTCCCCCCCTACATGGGACACAACTCCCAGGGGTGTAAACCTCCCTGACAACGTGGGACAGAAATCCTGGGGTGAGCTGGGACCCAGCCTCAAGGGATCGAGAAAGCTTTCTTGATGAAAAGGGGAAAGAGAGAAATGAGACAAAATAAAGTTGCAGTGGCTGAGAGATTCCAAACAGAGTCAAGAGGTATCCTGGAGGTTATTCTTACGCATTATATAGATAACATCTTTTAATTTTATTGGAGTGGCTGGAGAGAAGTACCTGAAACTGTAGAGCTGTGTTCCAGTAGCCTTGTTTCTTGAAGATGATTGTATAACTATATAGCTTTTGCAGTGTGACTGTGTGATTGTGAAAATCTTGTGTCTGATGCTCCTTTAATCCAGGATATGGACAGACGAGTAAAAAATATATATAGGTAAAAAGAAATAATTGGGGCAATTAAGGGAAACATATGGGTAGATTGGAATACCGTGGGCCAATGAGACGGAGAGGTTAGGGGTATGGGATGTATGAGTTTTTTTTCTTTTCATTTCTTTTTCTGGAGTGATGCAAATGTCTACAAATGATCATGGTGAAAAACACACAATTATGTGATGATATTGTGAGTCATCGACTGCATAATAGGGTTGGACTGTACATGTGTGGGTATTTCTCAATAAAAATATTTTTAAAATAAAAAAAGAATATGCCTACTTATTCTGTTTGTCATCCTCCTCTACCTGAATGTAAGCTCTGTGAAGGTACATTTTCATTTGTTTTGCTCCCTGGAGTACCCCCAGACCCCCAGGACACTCCTGGCCCCATGAGGAGAGCAAACTCCTACAGCCCCTCCTGGGTGCCAGGCGCTGCTGGAGACACTGGATGAGTGTAACTCATCTCCACAGTCACCCCCCGTGGTAAGAGCTGTCATCACCACCTCCATTCTAGAGATGGAGAAATGGAGGTGCAGAGACAGAGCGGGGCTTGTCCAAAGCTACGGGCTAATCAGCTGCAGAGCTTCAGTTAAACTGAATACAGGGCCAGAGCCTGTGCTCTGAACCCCCACTCTCTGTGCTTTGTCCAAGAGAGGCTCAGTAAACACTTGTTGGATGGCTAGGAGATGGCCATGCCATGAAGCAGGGGTGGGGCCAAGCACTTCACAAGAGTATTTGCAAAATGTGGAATGCAACCTCTTCATGGGTTGCAAAATCAGCCCTGGAAGGACAGGGTTATGTGTTTCCTATTGCTTGGAATAAGTAGCGCCCCCCCCACCCACCCACCCCCAAATTTTCTTAGCTGACACCAACTATAAATATATTTCACCTCTCACAGGGTCTGAGGGTCAGGAATCCAGGAGCCGTCTGGCTGGGTGGTCTCACTTAAGGTCTGTCATGAGGTGCAGCCAAGAGGTTGGAGGGGCTAGGGGAGCTGGAGGCCTGATTGGGGCTGGAGGGCCCACGGAGGCAGGGGTTTAGTTTCTCGCCACGTGAACCGTCCATAGAGCTGCTTGAACGTCCTGCCAGCATGGCGGCTGGCTTTTCCCAGACAAAGCGGCCAGGAGAGAGCAAGGCAGAGACATGATGTCATTTATAAAGTCCAGCCTTGGGGACCCTGCTCTGTCATTTCTATAATACCCTATTTGTTTCACAGGCCATCGCTATTCATTGTGGGAGGGCACTACATGAGGACAGGAATCACGTGGGGGCCTATTGAAGGACAGCTGTCCAGAAACTGGCCAAGGGCCATGGGGAGGAGGGACTTGCCAATGGCGGTGAAGCTGCTGCATGGCAGCGTTCCACTCAGACGCAGCAGCTCCGGCCTTCACGCCCTCTACTGACCAGGAACACCTTAGGGTTGGGGTCCAGCTGTCCCTCATTTCTTCTTCTTTTTTTTTTTTTAGTCTTCAAAGCACCTTTCAACAAGTATTTACAGGACAGATCCCAGAGTTTGTCATGGGCTACCATACCATCCTCTCAGATTTTTCCTTCTAGCTGCTCCAGAACTTTGGCAGCTAGAAGGAATAAATATTTTTTTATCATCACAATTGACCTCTTCTCGTGAAAAATAATGTATATGCAAAAAAGCAATAAATTTTAAAGCACCTCACAACAATTAGTTGTAGAACAGATTTCAGAGTTTGGTATGGGTTAAAATTCCACAATTTTAGGTTTTTACTTCCGGCTTGCTCTGGGATACTAGAGACTAAAAGAAATAGCAATATAGTGATTCAGCAATCATAATCGTCTGTTAAACCCGACCTTCTCTGTATAACTAACTCCACCATCACCTTTGGTCTTTCTCCCACTTATTCATATTTGAAGGGGCTGTCAATAATATGGGGTAGGGAGATGGAACTAGCTGATGTTCTGGAGAGACTGGGCCCTCTGCATTTCAGGACTTATCTGGTCCAGGGACCCAACTGTAGGTTGTAGTTCTCTGGAAAGTTACCCTAGCCCATGGAACCTTTGCAGAATCTTATATATTGCCCTAGGTTTTCTGTAGGATTGGATGGAATGGTTTTGGTTGGGGTTTGGCAAGTTATGACAGGTAGCAATGTCCAACTGAAGCTTGTGTAAGAGTGACCTCCAGATTAGCCTTTCGACTATTTGAACTCTCTCAGCCACTGATACTTTATTAGTTATACTTCTTTTCCCCCTTTTGGTCAGGATGGCATTGTCGATCCCACGGTGTCAGGGCCGGACTCATCCCTGGGAGTCATCTCCCATGCCTCCAAGGACTTTCACCCCTGGATGTCCCTCATGTCTTATAGCCCCTGCCCTTTGGACCTGGCACCTGGATAATTCTTGGTGCACTCCTTGATGAACACGAGATAAAGGAACCTCAGGCAAACAGGAAGTTGGCGAGAGCCGATAACGAACGGGACAATGGACTGAGATGAAAACAAGGCTCCAGCACCCTCAAGGCCCTTTGTTTCTGGGTCTGAAATTCCTCCCCTGCCCTCCTCCCAGTGCAATGACAAAGATGCAATGAGCTGATCTGGGAGAAGGAGAATTGCAAAGTGCAAAGCACAAATCAAGGGTAGGAGACCTTGGTTATATTTGTGGAAAAGCTGTGGGAGAGGCCAGCCAGACCCAAAGGGAGGTGCCGGCCAGACCCCAGGGAGGGGTGCTGGGTCCCTCCTAAAGACCGGGGACAGTGGGGGCACCTTATGTTGTCCACACAGCACTTTCTTTCATTATTAATTTTTACAAATGCATAATAAGCCAGCATTTGCATGCTGGGGCATTTGTCCCAGGGACATGAAAACTTACGTTCTCACAAAAGTCTGCATGTGAATGCCTGTAACAGCCAAAAATTGGAGATGACTCATGTCCTTTCATGGCACTTGGTTGGATAAACTGATGCATCCATGCCATGGAAAGCTACTCCGCGATAAAAAGGAACTAATGATAATGCAACAACTTTGTGAATCTTTGGGGAAATAATTCCAAATTCAAATGGGAAAAAAATCCCCAAAGGTGACATGCTTTTGGGATTGGTTCCATTGTTGCCACCTTTTAGGATTGTCTCCATTTATATAACACTCTTGAAATGACACGGTTATCAAAATGGAGAACTCATCGATGGCTGCAGGAGTCGGGAGCCAGGAAGAGGGCTGGGCGGGAAGGCAGGTGGGCAGATGGGGTTATAAGAGGGCAGCCCCAGGGCTCTTTGTCCTAAGGGAACTGTTGAGGGGCTTGGCTGTGATCACGGACGTGTGAATCCACACAGGGATAAAATTACATAGAATTAAACACACATGCATGCACACACACACGCGCAGATGAGTACAAGTGAAACTCATACATCTGAAAAAGACTGATGGGTTGACTCACTGTCAACATTCGAGCTGTGCCATTACCCTCTAATTTTTCAAGATTGTACCGTGAGGGGCACTGAGTAAAAGGTTCTGTCCTTTCTCTTTTTAAAATGCAATTTGATTGAGACATATTCACATAACCATATAATTATCCAATGTATATAATCAGTGGTTCCCAGTATTATCATATAGTTGTGCATTTACCACCACAATCAATTTTTGAACATTTTCCTTACTCCATAAATAGAAATAAGAATAAAAGTAAAAAAGAACATCCAAAATATCCCATACCCGCATCTCCCCTTTTATTTATTTAGTTTTGTCCTTATTTTCCTACTCATCTGTGCATACACTGGATAAAGTGAGTGTTGGTCACAAGGTTTTCACAATCACACCATAAAAGCTATATAATTACACAATCATCTTCAGGAATCAAGGCTACTGGATTACAGTTCAGAAGTTTCAGGATTTTCCCTCTAGATACTCCAATACACCAAAAACTAAAAAGGGATATCTAATGCCTAAGGATAACCTCCAGAATGACCCCTTGGCTTTGTTCGAAATCTTTCAGCCACTGAAACTTTGTTTCATTTCTCTTCCACCTTTTAGTCAAGAAGTTTTTCTCAATGCCATGGTGCCAGGGCCAGGCTTATCCCAGGAGTCCTGTCCCACATTGCCAGTGAGATTTACACCCCTGGGAGTCATGTCCCACGTAGCGGGGAGGGCAGTGAGTTCACCTGCTGAGTTGGCTTAGAGAGAAAGACCACATCTGAGCAACAGAAGGGGTTCCCTGGGGATGATTCTTAGGGCTAATTTTAAGTAGTCTTAGCTTCTCCTTTTCAGGAATAAGTTTCATAAGGGTGAACCCCAAGATCAAGGGCTTGACCTATTAAATTGGTAGTCCCCAGTGATTGCAAGAATATCAGGTCTTCCCAGGTGGAGAAGTTAATATTTTCACATTTTCCCCAGTCCCTAAAGGGGACCTTGCAAATACTTTTAAAATTTTCTGTCTGGATTACTCTGAGATATATTGGGACATCCCACTAATCTCTACAAACCACCAAGAGCTCATGCCCTATTCAAAGTTCCATGTAATTATGGGTTCAAATAAGCCGACCATAAAAGCTAAATCAGCGTGCCACTGAAAACATCAACATCTCTTCCTTTGGTCTCACACAGAAGTTGAAATTTTAAAATACGGCCAGTATCATCCTTTACCCTTTAGTCTGATTTACCTTAGTCCTATCCAGATCAACTTCATTCATATCTCTAGTAGAAGTCTGATCACTTTTTCAGCTTTTTACAGTTGCTGTATGGGGTAATGCTGACTTCCGTGGCTCCAGAGCTCTAACTCTGAGTCTCAGCTGTCACACAAATACCCGAAGTTCCTGGGAATGACCAGGTTATACACAAAGAACTCAGCATCTCAGAATTTGGAAATAACAGTTACAACTCCAGGACACATGTGGCTGCTATAGGAGTTTCAAATCTACGACCCTTACAGTCAGCCTTTCCCTGATAACCTGTGCTCTCAAATTCAATTCTCAGAGTTTGCACATTGTAGTTTAGTCCATATTGGTAAGACGTTATAATATCTGTCTTTTCATTCCTGGCTTATTTCATCTGACATACTGTCCTAAAGATTCGTTCACCTGGTTGCATGCCTCACAATTTCCTTCCCTCCTGCAGTGGCTCCATAATCCCTCGTGTGTTTGCAGCACAGTTCTCCCTTTGGTTCATCAGCCGATGTACCCTGAGCCCATCTCCATCCATTGCAAATTGTGAATACTGCTGCCACAAACGCCAGTGTGGAAATGTCCTTCCGTGTCCCCACTCACAGTGCTTCCAAGTATATACCCAATAACAGGGTTGCAGGATTATATGGCAACCTGAACTTAGCTTCCTGTGGAGCTGTCACATCCAGAGAGGCTGCGCCAGTCAATTCCCCACCAGCAGTGAATACATACATCTCTCTCTCCCTACATTTTCTCCAGCACTTGTATCTTTCTGTATATTTTTAATTCACACATCAAACCACCCATCCTAAGTAAACAACCAAAGGTTCCAAATTAATCACATCATTATGCATTTACCACGACAAACTATGTGAGAACATTTCCATTTCTTCCACAGAGAAAGAAGAGGAAAATAAAAGAATAAAAAATAAAATGAAAAGGAGAAATCACACCAAGAATCTCATACCCCTCCTGTATATCCCCTTTTATGGCCATTCAGTTTTGGTACAGTGCCTTTATTACACTTAATGGAAGTATGTTACAATGTTAATATTTGTATTAACTATAGACCTGTGCTGGTTTGAAACTATTGTGTAAGCCAGAAAAGCCACCTTCTTTAACCTGATTCGGTATTGCTGGGTGGGAGCTTTTTTATTACCTTGTTTCCATGGCCATGTGGCCCACCCAATTGTGGGTGGGACCTTTCAATTAGGTGGTTTCCATGGAGATGTGTCTCCACCCATTCAAGGTGGGGTTGCCTGCTGGAGCCCTTTAAGAGGGAACATATTGGAAAAAGCTTCAGAACCCACAGAAGAGACAGAGACCTTTGGAGATGTGGAAAGAAAACCCCCCAGGAAAGCCATTTGAAGCTGGTAGAGAAACTAGCAGACATCACCATGTGCCTTCCCAGCTGAGAGAGAAACCTGAAACGACATTGGCCCTTTTCTTCAGAGTTAAGGTGTCTTTCTTTGGATGCCTTAGTTTGGACAATCTATGGCCTTAGAACTGTAAACTTGCAACTTAATGCATTCTCTTTCTAAAAATCAGTCCATTTCTGGTACATCGCATTCTGGCAGCTTTAGCAAACTAATACAAGACTCTTGTTTGCATTGATTGTTTTTTTTGTAAATACCATACCATTTCAACACCTTGTCCTGTTGACATTCATTTAACCTCCCTTGTGTAAAAACATTCTTTTATTTGTACATTCAATCACCATCATTGTCCACTCTAGGTTTCACTAAGTTATACAGGCCCAGACTTTATCTTCTGTCTCTCTTTCTGGAGTCATACATGCCCCTAGCTTCCTCTTTCAACAGTACGCACACTCCACTTTGTTCAGTGTATTTAGAATTTTTTGCTAAAATCAGAGAGTATTGTGCTATTAATTTCTGCATCTTTACAATCAATCATTTTGAACACTCTGTACTCCTTCAGCATCCTATGCCCAGTCTCTACCCTTTTCCTATCTCCTGATAACCTGTGTTCTCAGTTTTAACTGTCAAAGTTCGCTCATTAATGTTAGTTCATATTAGTGAGACCATACGGTATTTGTCATTTTGTTTCTGGCTAACTTCACTCAACATTATATCCTCAAGGTCATCCCCATAGTTGCATGTGTCACGACTTTATTCTGATATGTCATATCTTTTTTTTTTCCTCTTTTCACCCTTACTGTTCTTCATTTCTACAGTCTTCTCCAGACCTCTCTCTCCTGTCTTTTCCTATCTGCCTATAGTGCTCCCTTTAGCATTTTTTGTAGGTAGGTCTCTTGTTCACAAACTCTCTCGGTATCTGTTTGTCTGAAAATATGTAAAAGTCTGCCTCATTTTTTGAAGGAGAGTTTTGCTGGATATAGAATTCTTGGTTGGCAGTTTTTCTCTTTCACTGTCTTGAATATATCACGCCACTGCCTTCTCGCTTCCAGTTTCTGCTGAGAAATCTGCACATGGTCTTGTTGAGCTTCCTTTGAGTGTGGATTGCTTTTCTCTTCCTGCTTTCAGTATTCTCTGTCTTTGACATTTGCCAATCCAATTAGTAAGTGTCTTGGAGTAGGTCCATTTGAATCTATTCTGTTTAGGGGATGCTGCACTTCTTGGAGCTATAATTTTATGTCTTTCATAAGAGATGGGAAATTTTCAGTGATTATTTCCTGTTATTCTTTCTTCCCTTTTCCATTCTCTTTTCCTTCTGGCACACCCTTAACACATATATTGTGTGCTTCAAGTTGTCATGCAATTCCCTGAGTCTCTACTCATATTTTTCCATTCTTTTCCCTATATGTTCTTTTGTATAGGACTTCAGATGTCTTCTCCTTTTCCCTAATCATTTCTTCTGCCTCTTCAATGCTGCTGTTGTAATTCTCCATTGTGGTTTTCATCTCTTCTATTGTAATTTTCGTTCCCATAAGTTCCACCATTTGTTTTTGAATTCTTTATGATCATCCAGTGTCTTCTTTGTATCCTTCAACTCTTTTAGCATATCTTCCTTCAAGTCATTCGTCTGATTTTTTAAATTGATTTAGTAGGCTTGTTTGACATCTGTAAGTAGTTGTTTCAGCTCCTGTACCTCATTTAATGTGTTAATTTATTACTTTGAATGGGACATCTTGCTTTTCCTTGTATGACTCATGAGTTTTTGCTGGTGTCTTGGCATCTGATTTCCTTGGTTAGTGTACTCTGGAGGTCATTCTCAGTCTCTAACTTAGGGTTTTCTTGCTGCACAGCTTTGCTCGCTATCTGCTCTTCAGCCCTCAGTTCAGCTGATTCCAGACTTCCAGCACAGCTTCTGCCTAACTCATCAGAAGTTTTCAGCTCTTGTTTTTCTGAAACAACCCAAAGTCCTGAGTCCACAATGAGAACAAAGCCTTGTAAATCTGCACAGCTTAATGTAATACCAGGATACCTCTTAGAGTACAGAAGACCGATAATTAAAAGTATTGGTAGAATCTCTTGAGAGTCCAAAGAAAACAAATTGAACTATTAAACTTTCCCATCTGGAAACCCCCAGGTATCTGCCCAACCACTGGGGACTCCTAAGAAAATAAGCCAAGCTCTGGATTTTGAGGTTTACTCTTATGAAACTTACTTCTGTAGTAGAGAAGCTAGGACTTCCCATAATGAGGCCTAAGAGTGCTTCCAGGAAACGTCTTTTGTGGCTCAGATGTGGCCTCTGTCTCTCTAAGTCCAACTCTGTGAGGAAAGTCATTTCCCTTCCCCCTGCCTGGGACACGACATCCGGGGTGAACGTCTCCCTGACAATGTGGGTGTGACTCCTGGGCATGAGCCTGGCCCTGGCACCGTGGGCTCAACAACGCCTTCCTGACCAAAAGGGGGAAAAAGTGTAATAAAATAAGGCATCAGTGGCCAGGAGAGATCAAATACAGTCGAGAGGCGATTCTGGAGGCTACTTGTAGGCAAGCTTCGGTTAGATAGCGCTGATGCCATGGTTTGCTAACCCCCAACGAACATCACTCCTGTTGACTCTTGAGAACACCTAGCACTTGAACTGAGACTCTGTCAAAAGTTTCACGAATATAAGTTTGCTTTCCTGGAACCTATACTTTCCAGAGGGTTCCTAGGTTCAGATAAATCCTGAAACTCAGTGGGACCAGCCTCTCCAATTGATAATGTGATTATCAATTAATCGCATCCCCCATCCTTTAGTGTCAATACCCCTTCTCAACAGGAAAAAGTCAGAACAGGCATTGCCTAAAAATCCTGATAGATTAGGAAAAGGATCAAAGGAGGAAGAGGAAGTACAACAGAGAAAATGGAATTTAACAAATGAGGATGGCTGCTGAATCACTATATTAATATTCTTACCAGCCTCCAGTGTTTTGGGGATCAGCTAGAAGGAAAAATCTGAACTAGTGGAACAGTAGCCCATGACAAACTCTGAAATCTGTTCTGTAACTACTTGTTGTCAAGGACTTTGAAAATTATGTTTTTTCTTTCTTTGCTTTGTATATATGTTGTATTTCACAATTAAACATGTATTTTTTTAAAAAGAGGGACATATCACCTAGTCTCCCCTGGACCCCAGAAGCAATCACCTTTACCAGTTTCTCCTACTCCCTAATAAGGTATATTCTGAGTGCAAACATACGGTGAATCAAATTTTGGAGATATGTGGTAGCTTAGCAGCTACACGGCTCTCTGCCTTCCTTTCTGCTCTGAAAACTACGTATTTAAATTATTCCACATCTATTCGATGGCCTTGTTCTTTCCTGGACTCCAAACTTATGTACAGTCTGGCACACACAGAGCTGCAACAGCAGCCTTGAACTTGCAACCATTTTGCACACGTGAAGGCACAAACCGTGAGACCAGCTCACTGCCTTCCTGTGTGAGCAGGAGACAGCACAGGTGGGCTTAGCCACCTCTGCCACCCTCACGGGGTCACCTCTCCAAAGCAACTGCTCCCCTCTCCACTCACGCCCCGACACAGCACGGCCCAATCCTGAATTCAGGTCTCCTCCTTGGGGCAGGTTAAGAAAAGAAAACACACGTACAACTCAGAGATCTCCCCATCCTGCTCACATATATAAATCTGAATACCTCTCAGGTGTGCTCACGGGAAGAATAAAAGACACCCTGACCCAATAAATTTGCAAATCCCATACAGAATTAGAACCACTGCCGGGGCTCAGACTATACTAGATTCTATCATGGAAACCTTGTGCCAACAAAGCTCGGCCATCCGCATCCTCAGCATCCTGGAGAAAGAACTGTGGGTGTGGGGGACTCTCTGCATTGAGAAGCCCAGATGGGTTTCAGCAGAGATGGGGTCCCCGCTGGGCATGAGATGTCAGCAGCACCTCTGTCCATCTGCAGTGGTTGAGGGGCGACTTCGGGGGGGTGTTCCCGGCGGGGACCCCGAGGAGAGGGAGCAGAGGTGGAGGGGATATTGCCATCCCTGAGCTGGCCGGCCTCAGGCCTGAGACATCGGGACCAGAAGACAGGAGGCCGCTCTTGGCCCTTGAAGAAGCTGTTCTCACCGGGACTTAGGGGGCCGCGAGGGCAGGCAGTGCTGCTTCCGGGCCCAGAGGCAGGTGGGGCCCAAAGCATTTGTTTGCTGCATGCTTCTCTGTGTGTGGGATTTTGCAAGTCTGGAGACAGAAAAAGCAGCATCCTGGGGTAAGGACACAGCGTTCTCTAGTGGTGTTGCTGCAGAGACGAGGCTGGGCAGATGCCTGGAGAGGGAGATGAGAGAAACTCGGGTGAGCTCTTAGGAAACGACCCACAGACACTCCGAAATGATCACGGGGGTCTTGGGCAGTGGGTGTCAGCCTGAGCTCGAGATCTGTGGGCTGAGGCTCAGACGAACCCCGAAGCAATCATGAGCAGGCGTTCTCGTACACCAAACGAAGGTCAAGCCCAAGGGGAGACACCGGGTCCTACTTAGCCCCACCTTAGAAAGAAGCATCCGCCAGTGGAGCTCTCAGCGTTCCCAGGGCTAAACGCCCTGCCTTGTTCCAGGAAGCAGTTTCCCTTCGGGCACCTGTGACTTTCCCCAGAGGAAGGACACAGGCTCAGAGTGATTTTCGCTCTGGTCTCCCCAAGACTTGTGTTTCCAGATCAGGAAAGACTCAGGTGTGCTTAGAAGCACCTTCCCAAGAGGCTCTTCTACCCCCTAACTGTACGGCTTTGGGCAGGATGCTAGCACCTCTAAGTCTCTGTGCCCTCACCTGTGCCAGGGGCGTGGTCATTACCTTAGTGAAGGTGTAGGAAAGTATCTTATGCAGTGCTTGGTGCACGCAATGAATAGGGCCTACTGTCGTGGTTAGCTACCAGGATTCCCACTACAAGGACTCAGAACAGGGGGCAAGGGAGACCCCTTACCTGCTCCAGCCATCAAAGGAAGACCTGGCAGCCAGCGGGGGAACAGAGAAAGAAATTTTTATTTTCCATGAACTGTAAAATATTGCACCAAATGTAACTTGTTCCTGCTAGCAGCCTAGCTACTGACACTCACAGGCAATACAGGTGCACACACGTGCATGGAGTATGCCTGGGGTCCCAGGCACTTTGCCATGTGCTTTGGATGCTTCGTCCTCTCTACCTTCTGAGGAGATGAGGTTGGACAGGTTAGAAAAATCAGTCGAGGCTTCAAATGGCAGGATGAGATGCAGGCATGGTCTGCTTGCTTCTGGAGAACAGACTTTTTAGCACCACCCTGTTCTGCCTCTCAGTGAGTTCCCACAAAGTGAGGGAAAGAAAAGGAAAAATAAATTCCGACAGGGTTGAAACAACTAAAAAACTGGGCAATATAAAAGCAGTATTGGTTTTGAGACATTGGACTGAAGGCAATGCAGGAGAGCAATCCCTGGGAGAAGGGAGACAGGTGGGGTGAGGCTTTCGGTTTCCAGTTTCCTGCATCTACCTGGAGAGGTTTGCAGGTCTCAGGGCAGAGGGGGCATAGGCAGAGCCCGGGAGAGGAGAGAGCCATGCAGAGAGAGGGCTCCAAAGATCTGCCAGGGGTCCCTGAATTCACAGCTGAGGATCAGCGTTTGAAAGGGAGCTAATTCCCTGAAGCCAGGAAAGGAATCACCTGCAGAGATCAGAGGGAACCCTCTGCAGGGCTCGCCCTGAGCGGGGGCAGTGCACATCCTGGCAGCCAGAGTGGAAAACCTCACAGGGCATCGCAGCGGGTGCTCTGAAGGACGCTGCCTCGGAAATGGGGCGAGATCAGCCCACGACAAAAGCGACCTGGTCCCACCTGTCAGAGCCCCAGAGCCAGCCTGCAAAGGGTCAAAGTATTTAAAGTTACAGTGTCCCAGCACCGTGCAGCTGAGTAGTTACAGGAACGCACAAGTATCCAGCACCAGACAAAGTAAAATTCACAATGCCCGGTACCCAAAGTTAGCAAGGAAGCAGAGGCAGGAAAATAAATGAGGAAAATCAACCACTAGAAACGGACCCCGAAGATCATAAATGTTAGAATTTGTCATCAAAGGTATTGGAACAGTCATTAGAATTATAGTTCATATGCTCAAAAAATTTCTTTAGACATAGAGCAATTGAAAATGTTTAAAACACAGGAAAAAGCTTAAAAAGTGAACAGTGTACTGCTCATTTTCTTAAATAAACAAAAAGAAAGAATAGATTAAAGTTTTATGAATTTGGAAATTTTGAATTATCTACAGATTGAAAAAGCTTAAGAAACCCAAGCACAAGAAATAGGAAGAATAGGTGCATCATAATTAAATCGCCCGACAGAGATAAAGAGAACGTCCCACAAGCTGCCAGAGAGAAAGGACCATTTTATAGAGGGAGCAAACGTGGAACTCGGCAGGGCACAACCAGCCACCTTTTCAAATCCAGGTCTTAGTCACTGGGGGTTACCAGAGGTCGCTTTCCAGCCAGGCAGGACTGCCCGGAGGTAAGAGCGTTGATCTAAAGTCTGCAGGCCCTCACGGAGCCTGTGTCTTCCAAGCAGGTGACTTCACCTCTTGGAGTTTCTGTAAAATGGGGGCGAAAGTGAGACTTCCTGCAGGTGTGGTGAGGACTAGGGAAAAAATAACAGCAATGCCAGGTGCTCCGTCAAGGGTTTTCTCAACGTTTTAATTGCCGTATTTGCTCCTCTTAACACGGCCACAGGATGGGCATGACACGGCCTGGGGAGCCACGGCTAAGCCTGGTGTGGAGGGCAAGTGGCCGAGCCACGGTGCACCCTCTCCCAGCCCCGGGGCAGGGGCTGAGCACGCTGTGCGCATTATTCCTTCGGCCCTCATGGAGCCAGCCCATGCTCTGCTATCGTCGTTCTCAACTTGCACACCAAGAAACCGAGTAGCGAGGGGTCGGGGTTTTGCTCGAGTTCGCAAGTAGCGAGGACACTGCACCCTGCCAGGACCCACACTCTGGGGAAATGTCTGAGCGGTGACTCACGTCCAGCTCTGCCCGTCCACACGGCCTCGCCTTTTTTCATCCCACCTGCAGCATCTGCGACGGGCACGTAGTAGGAGCGAAAATATCCTCCCCCTTCCCTTTCCCTTCTCTATGCCCAGGGAGAAAACTCAGATGGCAGCTTAGAAACACCAGCTTCTAACATGCTAGGAAGATGATTGCACTCTGCTCAAAGAAAGAGCTACTGGCCGCATTATCTTAAGAGAGCTGACCTCCCAATGATCACGAAGGCAACCGTGAACTCCAGTTCCTGAGACTGCTGGGAGGGAAACAGTAACTCCCAGAGTGAACATCCTTTGAGCTGAGCCACCACAAAATTAGCGTGGTCGTCCTGGCCAGTACAGGAGCCACACTTAATTCTCTGATATCTACAGGCCACGGAGGGTCCTGTAACTTCGCTCATTCATTCAGCAAACATTTCCTGAGCCCCTGCAAGTGCCAGGGTGCTGTTTTAGGCATTGGGGAAATAGGAGTAAGTAAAACAACCTCCCTACTTCCGTTCACTATGGGGAGAGGGAAAGAACCCAGACAATCAAATTATATAATGTGTTATTTGGAGGTAGGTGCCAAAGAGAAAAGCAGAGCAGAGTAAGAGGGGCGGAGGTCCTGGGAAAAGTATTCTTTTTTGACAATAATAACTTTTTAATTGTCAAAGTATGATAAGCTGTTGGGCACATCCACAAAATCAAGTAGCCAATGTGGGTTGAAACTAGAAGAGAAAAATGCAACCTTGGCCATTGTAAAGGAATTGCAATGGGTAGCGTTATGATAAATTCCAGAAACAGGATTGCATAATAATGTGGTAAAGGAACTTCCAGAGCAGCTCGTGTGTGTGTCTGTGCATATTGTCTTACAAATGCAATAAAGTTGGAAAAGGCAGTTTTTTAAAAAAAAGGAATAAAAAAGCAAATTAAAAGCGTCCCTGTATGTGGAGAACAAGGACAATTATATATTTTTTTCTGTAGCTGGAAGAGTCTGTCCTTTTAGAGGAGGAAAGATGGAAATGTCACTGCCAGGTGTGAATATCATTGATCTGCAGCCATTACAACAGTTTGAGGAGAAAGAGGCTGTTCCTTCCAGTCGTGATTTTGAAAGAACATCTGATGGACGTCAGCAAAATTTGGCAAAGCTCCTTGCCGCTTGCAAATCTGAAAAGCTCCTAAAATCCAAGTAGAGGAAATGACACCCGTCATGACTCACAAGGAAGAAGTGCTTCGGATCTTTTTAAAAGTCAGTCTGAGAACCGGAGATTCGAGGAATAGCTAAGAAACTCAAGGTAAAAAATAAAACTTAATGTGCCAAGAGTGATGCAGTTTGTAGTGTGGAAACCCAAAGCACCCAGTGCAGGCGTGAGCCCAAACACCAGTCTTGGAATTCCTTGTAAACACTAGGAAAATACACGTGTCACAAATATGCCTACAGAAGAATCTGAATAATCTGACAAAGGACGTGCAGAGAAAAGGGAATTTTTAATAATGACACCAAAAGACCTAAATGATCGACGCACCGGTAGTAGCTCTGCCCTCCCCAGTGCCCCTCCCCTCTTCTAGTTCTTTAACCCAGCCCGTATCCAGCAAAATCTTTAAATGGATTGAATTGACCAGTCTTTCACCCTACTTGCCTGGCACAGGAAATGTGGGGTATCAAGGGCTCCTTTTTGCTCAACGACTATCTTACAATATAAAATTATTATACCTTTAAAGGGGTAGGAAAATGTTCCCACTAGCAAAGAGAAAAAGGAGACATAGAAGCACATCCGCAAATTATCCAAATATTTAAATTAGCAGACAGAAAATTTTAAGCTATGATTAATCATGCTGAAGAAATATAGAGGAAAAAGCAGGTAAAATGGATGAAAAGATGGAGAATTTAAACAGAACTGGAGTCTATATAATTCTAATTGACAACAAAATCCAGTCAACAACTTATAAGTGAAAAGCATCATATCTGAAATTAAATACAACCATATAAATAGTTACATTAAATGCAAAAGGACTAAACAATCACATAAAACGGCAGAGGCATCCGACTGGTTAGTAAAAGGCAAGACACATACAGTTGTCTATAATGGATGTACTTAAAAAATGCAGATAGTAAAAGATATGCCATGCAAACACCATTGGTAAGAAAAGCCAGTGTAAATACATTAATATTACACAAAGTACTCTCCAAAGATAAGGAATATTATCAGACATAAGGAGGAACACTTCCTAATCATAAAAAAAAAAAGGACAAGTTACTGAGATGTAATACTAAATGTCTATGTACCTAATAGCAGAGACTCAAAATATAAGAAGCAAAAGCAGATAAAATGAAAGGGAGAAATGGAGAATTCCGCAATCACAGCTGCATATTTAATAGCCCTCTTTCAGTAACCGATAGAGCAAGTAGACAAAAATCAGTAAAATTATGGACGACTTGCACAACAAATTTAATAAACTTTACATAATTGAAATGCATAGAGCAGTATATCCAACAAGAACAAATTATGTATTATTTTCAAATGTATATAGAACAATCAATATATGGACAGTGAGTCATAAAACAAGTTTCAATAAATTTCAAAGAATTAAAGTATAGAGATTAATTTAGCAATTTAATTAGAATTAAGTTGGAATCAAATTAGAAATCAACAATAGAAATTATCTGGAATATTCCCAAATATTTGAAATTAAGCAGTATGCTTAATAGAAAGCCCAAGGGAAGTTAGAAAACTTTTTGAACTGGATGATAATGAACACATAAAATTTCAGTATTTGTGGGAAAAAGCTAAAGCAATGTATAAATCTTTGTAGCTTTAATGTATACATCAGAAGAATAAAAATTTAAAAGCAATCCTATTAACTTCCAGCATAAGAAGCTAAAAAAAGCAAAACAACTTAAGCCCAAATAATATAGAAGTAAGCAAATAGTAAAGATAAGAACGTGAGTCAATGAAATAGAAAATACTCAAAAGGGAAAATTAAAAAACGTTAAAATTATTTCTTGAAAAACATTACGAAAATAGATTAAGTTCTAGCAATAATAAACAAGTGAAAAAGAGAGAAAATAAATGAGCAATTATATAAATGAAATAGAGGATATCATTTTACAAGTCCTAAATACAATAAAGAGATAATAAGAAAATATTATGAATAATTTTGATAATTTAAATAAAGTACACATATTCCTTGAGAAACACAATTTAACAAAATGTACACAAGAAGAAACTGAAAATCTGAACAGTCTTATATCTATTAGAGAAATTTAATTCTTAATTCAAAAATGTTTCAACAAATTCCAGACCCAAATGGATTGACTGGTGAATTCTATCAAAATTCTTAAAGAAATAATACCATTATTACATACATGTTTTTCATATAGCATAGAGAATAAGAGAACATTTCCCAACTCATTTTTAGAGGCCAGTATAACTCTCATTACAAAACTTGACAGGAACATTATAAAAAAAGAAAATTATAGTCCAATATTAGATGCCAAACATCCTCAATATGATATTAGTAAACTGAATCCAGAAATATATCAAAAGGTTAATGTGTCATGACAAAGTGGGGATTATTCCAGAATTGCAAACTTGTTTTAACATTCAAAAAGTGATCAATATAAGGTCTGAAACGCAGAGGGGCCATCCTCTCCAGAACATCAAATAGTTCCATCCCCCATTCCATATTATCAACAACCCTTCCACCGTGAAAAAGTTAGAATGGGCATAGCCCAAATAACCCCAAAGAGTGGGAGAAAGATCAAAGGTGATGGTGGAGTTATACAGAGAAGGTAGGTTTAACAAAGGAGTGTGATTGCTGAATCAAATTAGAAATCAATAACTGATTTTTTAGTCTCCAGTATCTTAGAGCAGCTAGAAGTAAAAACCTAAAATGGAATTGTAACCCATATGAAGCTCTGAAATGTGTTCCACAACTAATTATTGTGATGTGCTTTGAAATTTATTGCTTTTTTGTATATATGTTATTCTGCACACATACACACACAAAGATATTTCTTTTAACCTCTAGTGTTTTGGAGTAGCTAAAAGGAAAAACTGAAATACTGGAATGGTAACCCATGTCAAAATCTGAAATCAGTTCTTTATCTACTTGTTGACATGTCCTTTGAAAAATCATTGCTTTTTCTTTATTTTCTTTGCGTAAGTGTTATATTTTGCAACAAAAAATTTTTAAAAAAGCAATCAATGTAATTCATCACATTAGCAGAATAAAAAAAGAGAAAAAACATATGATCATCTCAATATATGGAGAGAAAGTACATTTGGCAAAATGAGATACCAAGGCTTGATAAAAATTCTCAGCCAACTAAGAATAGAATGGAACTTTATCAGCCCGATAAAGAACATTTGTGAAAATGTGACAACGTATTTAATGTTGAGATATGAACTCTCTCACTCTGTGATATCAGGAACAAGGCAAAAGTATCATGTGCTTCACCGCTTCTATTAATTGTTATCCTGGAGATCCTAGAGATTGCAGTAAGGCAAGAAAAAGAAATAAAAGACATATGGATTGGAAATAAATGAGTGCATTAGCATGTTTCATAAGATCGTTGTGCACAAAAGAGTCACTATAACAGGCCTGAACTCCTGTCTTTGGAGAGGACTCCCTGCAAGGTAAGCCCATAGCTAGCATCTGGGACTTAAATTTTGGTAGGGCTCTTGCCGCTAACTGATAAGTGTGGCTCACTGGGCCACAACTGTCCATACAAATTATATGCTTTTTGCAAAAACACCTGCTTTCCTCTGGAAGACTGGGATTTTGGTACATTCTAGCAGAGGCTGTGTATATAATCAGCACCCAATAAAAACCTTGGGCGTAGAATCATTCACAGGTTGTTAGAACTCATTGCTGGGGACTCATTCCATGGGAGAGCTGCCTTGGATTCTCGTGCCTGGTATGGAGAGAAACTATGACGAAAGGAGGCACCAGAGACTTTACCCCATGCACCCATTCCCTTCAGTGATTCAGCTTAATTTCCTCTTTTTGCTGTAATAAATCACAGCCGTAAATATAACTATGTGCTGAATTGTGTGTCCTAACAAATCATCAACACTATTCCCTAACACTATTGCTTATGTGAGAAATCTAAAGGAGTTTATATATTTTTAAAAAGCTACTGTAAGTATTAGTGATTTTTGCATGGGTGTAGGATGTAAGGTCAATAAGTAAAATCTATTGTCTTCCTATTCTAGCAAAGAAATCATCAGAAAATGAATTTTAAAATACCATTTATAAAGCATCAAAAAACACAAAATACATAGAATTAAATTATTGAAAAGCATGCAGGAAATGCTGTCCACTGAAAACTACAAAATGTTTCTGACAGAAATTAACAAAGACCTAAATAAATAAAGGGATACGCCGTGTTTATGTATCAGAAGACTCCATCAGGTGATTAAAACACCATTGCAATCAAGTGGGGAAAGAAAAGTCTTTTCTATAAAAATAAAATAAAATAAAAATTTAAAATAATAAATAACTGGGGGCCATATGGATACCTAAATGGAGAAAAATGAAGCTCGACTCTTACCATACATCAAATACAAAATTGAGATGGGTCACTAATTTAAATGCCAAAAGATACAATAAAAATTTCTTTAAAAAAAAACACATAAAAGAATGATTTGGGGTAGACGAAGATTTCTTAAACAGAACAATAAAAGCACTAGCCACAAAGGGAAAGAAAAGAAATTGGACGTCATGGAAATGAACTTTTCTGGAAAAGAAAATTTTGAGAGAGTGGAAAAACAACTCCCAAGCAATATAAAGGCATTTGCAGTGATGCCTGTAGCCACCAAAAGAGTCATGGCCATACAAATCACTAAGAAAAACAATTTTATAAAAAATGAGAAAGTGACTTGAACAAGCATGACCAATAAATGTGAAAATGTACTCAATTTCGTTCATTGAAGTCCACTAAAAAGGCAAAAATTAAAAGGTCCGAGAAGCCCACTAATGGGAGGCTGTGGAACAACAGAAAAGTGTAACTCAGGACCACCCTGGGGGAAATCGTTCTGCAGCATCTCTTAAAGCCACGCCCTCAGATGCCTGTGAGCTGGAAACCCTGCTTCTGGATATGTGCCCAAGGACGAAATGCTATGTCCACCAGAGGACTTGGCTAGAATGCTCATGGCGCCATGTTCACAAAAACCAAAAGAGCTTGGGAACAACTCAAACGCCACGAACAATAGAATGGATCCGTTGTGGTGCGCCACACAATGGGAGACAACACACACACACCTTAAAAAGAACAAATAATCTACGGCTGCACACACAGCACATGGGAGGTCTGCCAAGTGTAATGTTGAGTGAAGGAACCAGATCCAAGAGAATAGACACTGTGTGATCCCAGAGTATGAATTCCAAGGAAGGGCAAACTTAGTACTGCAATAAAGACAGAAGAGTGAATACTTGGGGTAATCCTGGATTACCCAGCAGCTATGAATGCAGAAGGGAATGAAATATTTGCACAGGGGTAGGCAAATATAAAAAGTCATTCAGCTGTATATGTAATCTTTATAAGCCAAGTACGTCATCCAAATGAAGCATCGGGGAAGAGGCTGGATGGAGAGTGAGAATGTACAAGGGAGTTGGGGACATGCGAAGCTGGAAGAGGTGGGTTCTCCTGGAGAAGAGCACAGAGCAGGAAGGCAGCTGATGCAGCAGTTTTTTGTAATGATCTTTTGGGTAGAGTGGGAACTGCTGATGGGACAACATGCAGCCAAAGGGAAGCCACAGGGTCTGTGCATTATGTAGTAACCAGCCTTCCTTGTACACTCGCTGTGGGCCAGGCACTCTTCTGAGTCCTTTCCATCCTCACTCCAACCCCATGAGGTAGGCTTATGTTAATTGTTATCCTCATTTTATATGGAAAGTGCCATGTTCAGGTAATTTTCTCTAAGTCATAGAATCTTCCCCACCTGGCTCCAGAGCCCTCACACTAAACCCGAAGTTGCAAGTTCTATCTCCTCCAAGGCTCCCGTTGATAGCTTTCTATCTGTTTTTCTAACAATCTTGGTTTTCTTTTTTATAGCCTCCCAGCACTTAGAGAAGCACATTTGGAGGCAAGAGGATTTCTCCACTTGAGTCTCCAGTGATGGGAATCGATGGCCCACCGACCGTTACGAGATGTTCTGGGAGATGGACTTGGGAACTGGGTTCCTGACCTATGGAAGGAGACTTTCATAGGAGAACCAAAGCTGTTACATTAACTGCTCCATCATGGCCCCATTTCAAAGTCCCAAGTGGCAGAAGCTGCACCACCATGCCCTTAAGTAAGAACAGGTTCCAGTGGTCACCATCGCCTTCTATTTGGGCAACGCTACCCCCCCCCCCCCCAATGTGCCGGCATGTCCATGTCCAACCCACTTCCTGGACCCTTCCATACCTGCCCAGTACTATGGCTTCAACCAAGGTGCCAGGAAGTCTCCACCCACCTATGTGAGCTCCTTGTTCTGTCCTTGCTTTCTCCAGACCAGGAGACCTGGGTGCTGCTTCTACACCCCTCAGCATGAGCCTCACACTGGCCCCCATGGACCTCCCATCACGTCCTGCTTGGGGGCAGCTCTGCCCAAAGGCTCAAGCTCTGTCTTCAGCTCCCACAATGTCTCATCCCAGGCAAAGTCCTTGGGGTGGTCAGGCTGGAGACCACGGTCTCTTTTGTCCTACAGTAGGACACATCCCTGGAGCATCCAACATGCCAAAACAGCTGTAGGGGCGGATATAGAATAAGTAGAAACGCAAAGATGAAGACGAGAAGGTATTGAGCTGGGGCCATTTCACACAGGGACTGGTGTCCTTGTGCAGCTGAAAGGCCCTGAGGTCATGCTGTGTTACAGCACAGAGCAATTGTTGTTCAGGGGTAGGGTCCAGCCACCAAGGAGAGGCCGTGCTGCACTCAGCATCCGCGCTTGGGAAGGCAGGAAGGTTTGTCATTTACTTGGGAGATGCTTGTGTTTCTCAAAACGTTGTGTTCTAGGAGAGCTCGGTGAATGGGTGGTTCTGTTGCGTGGGATGATCCATTCTCTAAAGAAAAGAGGAGAAGGGGTTGCCCGCAGGTGGCATTTTCAGGCAGTTTTGCAGTTTTTGTTTCCGTAGCTTTGTTTCCATCATTTTAATTAGAGCCTTTTTGGCATCTGTTTTGTTAATAGGAAGTTAAAATGTCACTGAGCGAGACCAACTTGTTGAATGACTAGAACCCCCGTGGAGCATCAGGGCCACACACGCTGCATCCCTGAGCCGAACAAAGCAAAGGTGAGCATGGAAGCCGTGCTGCCCAGGTGTTGGAGAATCATGAGCCAGGTTTGCTCTGGAACTTTTCAGTTTCTTGTATGTTTTACTGTGCTTCCTCTTGGCTCTCCTTTTTACCTTCTTCCTGCAGCTACTACAAAGTCTTCTTACTAGATGGGGATTGAACAGAGCTGCTTGTGTGACCCTGTAATACCCGCGGGTGTGTGCTTATGTGTGGGTTCCAGTGTCCCAGAGCTGGGTTCTGCTGGGCAGATCACGTGGGAACGTGCTCTGTGTGTCTGTTAACACGTCTCTTTGCGCGATGAATAGGTCTGTGTTTAAACAAATGCTCTGTGTATGAAGTAGACGGTTCTGCGTTGAGCCCCTTATAACACACAGGCAACCGAAACCATGTTGGAGTTTTCTTCATTATATGTCTGAAATTCTCACAAATGATGCAAGCCAAGGTGACACTAAGAGAAGTGAGGAAATCCCTAATTGAGCAGAGACTTGGTGTGACAATCGCCGTGTAGCCAGGCCCAGATGTCCCCACTCTCCTTCCGTGGGCATTGGCCCGCCAGACGTCCCTGTTGGCATACCCTGTAGAAGGCAAATTCGGCCTCTATCGTCGTCCGGAGATGTGTGAAGACGGAGGCTTGTCCGTGAAGTTCCACCCAGCAGCGAGGCGTCGGGCACCTTTGGTGAAATGAGTAGCCTTTGATTCGACATTTGCACTCAGTGGTTGAAGCCAAAATTAGCAAGGAGCTGTTTTTGGGTAGATAAATGCTAGTATCTGATATAAGTTATTTTCCAAACTCAAAACACTAAAGCTTTCCAAGTTTGAAAATATCAGGAATCTTTTCTGGCCAGAAATAATGTCTGGCACATAATAGGAATGCAATAGATTTTTTTTTTGGGGGGGGGGAAATAAATCTTTAATGGAATTTAAAATTTTATGTTTTATTACTAGTGTATTCAAGTTTCCAAGTTTGTCCAAGTAACAAACATTTTTTTTTTTTTTTAGAAATCATACCATTCTACATATGCACTCAGTAATTCTTAACATCATCACATAGATGCATGATCATTGTTTCTTAGTACATTTGCATCGGTTTAGAGGAACTAGCAACACAACAGAAAAAGATATAGAATGTTAATATAGAGAAAAGAAATAAAAGTAACAATAATAGTAAAAAAAAAAAAACAACAACAAAAAAAACCATAGCTCAGATGCAGCTTCATTCAGTGTTTTAACATGATTACTTTACACTTAGGTATTATTGTGCTGTCCATTTTTGAGTTTTTGTATCTAGTCCTGTTGCACAGTCGGTATCCCTTCAGCTCCAATTACCCATTATCTTACCCTGTTTCTAACTTCTGCTGGACTCTGTTACCAATGACATATTCCAAGTTTATTCTCGAATGTCCGTTCACATCAGTGGGACCATACAGTATTTGTCCTTTAGTTTTTGGCTGGACTCACTCAGCATAATGTTCTCTAGGTCCATCCATGTTATTACATGCTTCATAAGTTTATCCTGTCTTAAAGCTGCATAATATTCCATCATATGTATATACCACAGTTTATTTAGCCACTCTTCTGTTGATGGACATTTTGGCTGTTTCCATCTCTTTGCAATTGTAAATAACGCTGCTATAAACATTGGTGTGCAAATGTCCATTTGTGTCTTTGCCCTTAAGTCCTTTGAGTAGATACCTAGCAATGGTATTGCTGGGTCGTATGGCAATTCTATATTCAGCTTTTTGAGGAACCGCCAAACTGCCTTCCACAGTGGTTGCACCATTTGACATTCCCACCAGCAGTGGATAAGTGTGCCTCTTTCTCTGCATCCTCTCCAGCACTTGTCATTTTCTGTTTTGTTGATAATGGCCATTCTGGTGGGTGTGAGATGATATCTCATTGTGATTTTGATTTGCATTTCTCTAATGGCCAGGGACATTGAGCATCTCTTCATGTGCCTCTTGGCCATCCGTATTTCCTCTTCTGGTAGGTGTCTGTTCAAGTCTTTTTCCCATTTTGTAATTGGGTTGGCTGTCTTTTTGTTGTTGAGTTGAACAATCTCTTTATAAATTCTGGATACTAGACCTTTATCTGATATGTCATTTCCAAATATTATCTCCCAGCAATAGATTTTTGAATGGATGAATGAATGAAAGCAAAATTGCACCGAAATAGAAAGCTTCTTTCCTGGCTGATAATAAACAGCTCTATTGCTATAGGTCTCTCGGTGGACTCACTCAACCAGGGTGAACAGACTTTTTCAGTCCAGAGACAGAGTAAATATTCAATCAATTCTGTATGACTGTCTCAGTAAAGCTTTATTTATAAGGAGAGGAGGTGGGCCAGATGCAGCCAATAGGCTACCTTTTGCGGAGCCTCCGAGAAGGACTCACTTCTCCAACAATCACAGACCATGTGTCTTTGTCTCTTTGGGTCTTCCCAGGACCCAGGACTGGGTATTGCAGTTAAGTCACACACATTAAAACTGCGTCTCCTTTTACCATTGTGCTTTAAAAACATCTGTTTAAATGAAGTAAAATGACTGTGCGTTGTATTAGGGGTAGGAGTAAAGACTGAAGAGACAAACTCTGCCACGAGAGAAATATGTGAACTAGCAGCAACACCATTTCCTTCCTGTAACTTGGATTTGAGAGCAAGATTCGTGAAAATTTTGGTCCAGCAAGCAGACTGTGGTCCAACAAGCAGCCACCAGGTGGTGCCCTGGGCACACAGAAATGCAGCTGCTTTTGCACAAAGAGGCAGGAAAATCGAGCGTTCCGAGGGTGTGCCGTCCCCACTGTGTCGCATCTGCCTCTGGGATGAGAAGGGAAGACGGAGCAGGGAGCTCTCTGCCCACACCCTACCCTTTGGGAGACTTTGCTTTATTACCATGTGCAGGTATCAGGCATGCAAATAAACACCTCATTTTTAAATACTTAGGTTTGATGTGTTCGCACTAGACCAGGAAGCATGGGCATCCCGAAGGGGTGAGTTATGTCCCTTCAGATCAAATTAACGAAATGACTGACCATTAGGGGAGAGATGGAGCACCGTGCGGGAGGAGATGACACCGAGCCTCACCCAGCTTCCCCAAAAAACAGCTCCGGCCCTGTTATGGGGTGCATTGTGTGCCCCAAAAATATACGTCGACATCCTAAGCTGATTCCTCAGACTGTGGCTTTATCTGGAAGCAAAGGCTTCACAGATGAAATTGGTGGAGATGGGGCTGTGGTGGAGCAGGGTGGACCCTTGGTCCTCTCTGCCCAGTGTCCTGCAGGAAGGGGAGAGGAGGCTGGACTCAGCCGGGTGGCCGAGGCAGAGGCTGGAGCGATGCAGCCAGGGACAGGGACGCCGAGGACGATGGGCCAGGAGCTAGGAGAGGCAGGAAGGAGCCACTCTGCAGGCTGCAGAGGCAGCGCGGCCCTGCCCACTGCTGGACTCCAGACTTCTGGCCTCCAGACCCCGGAGACAATGTATCTCTGTCGTTCTAAGGCATCCAGTTTGTGGGACCTTTTTACCCAAGCTCAGGATGCAAAGGCCCCAACCTGCACAGCCCACCAAGCTGCCCAGCCTTCCAGGCAGAGGCTGGCACATCCCTGCAGGACAGTTTATTTTCAAATACGTCCTGTTCTAGTTTGCAAGCTGCCAGATGTGATATACCAGAAAGAGAACAGCTTTTAAAAGGGAGAATTTATTAAGTTGCAAGCTTACAGTTCCAAGGCCATGAAAATCTCTAAATTAAAGCAAATCTATAAAAATGTCCAAATCAAGGCACCACCCAGAGGTTACCTTCACTCAAGAAAGGCCGATGACATTCAGGGTTTCTCTCTCCACTGGAAAGGCACATGGTAAACATGGCAGCATCTGCTAGCTTCTCTCCAGGCCTCTTGTTACATGAAACTCCCTGGGGGCCATTTTCCTTCTTCATCTCCAAAGGTCTCTGGCTGTGTGGTCTCTCCTGGTTCTTGTGGCTCTCTGGCTCCCTCCGAAATGTTTTCCTCTTCTAAGGGATTCCAGTAAACTAATCAAGACCCAAATGGAATGGGTGGAGTCACGTCTCCCTCTAATCAAAGGTTAATACCCACAGCTGGGTGAGTCACATCTCTGTGGAGATAATCTGACCAAGTTTCCAACCTACGGTACTGAATAGGGATGAAAAGAAACGCTGCTCCACAAGGTGGGTCAGAATTAAAACATGACCATTCTAGGGTACATCATCCTTTCAAAGTGGCTCACCTCTCTTGGCGCACATGAACGTCTATTCAATCAGTGGAATGCGGAGCACTACATAGCAGTGAAAAAGGAGCCACTGCAACATGCATCAACACAAATGAATCTCCAAAGGTTGAGGGAAATAAGCAAGCCATTCACGTAACGTTCAAGAACAGGCAAAACCTAACAATACCTTATAGATACAGCTAGACATAGCAAAAGTCTAATAGAAAGCAGGAGAATTATTAACACAAAATGTGGCATGAGGCTACTCTGGGCGCGAGGGACCTTGTGGGCACAGACGGATGATGGTATTCAGGTCTGATGGTGGGTCATTTATCAAAACAAGTGGAAGTCCTGAGAGGTACATAAACAGCTTGTACATCCTGTCACACAACACAGCATCATAAAATAGGATGAAAATAAGGATAATAATCATCACTCTCCTGCTTGTTGCTCAAGGCCAGCACTCTGGGGCAGGGGAAAGAAATTGAGATTTAGGATCTTAATTCTGACTGCCAGGCCTGAAGTGTGATTTCCCAGAAGCTGTAAGGGGAACGAACTACATTCGCTCTTCCAGCCCAGAGGAGCCACCCATCGGCTAAGTCGGGTGTTTTAGTCCGTACGCTGCCGAAATGTGATATACCAGAATTGGAGCGGCTTTTTAAAAGGGGAGTTAAATAAGTTACAAATTTACAGTTCTTAGGGAGTAGAAGTGTCCAAATTAAGGCACCCACAAGAGGTGACCTTCACTCAAGGAAGGCCAATGGGTCAGGAGAGCCTCTGTCAGCTGAGAAGGCATGTGACTGGCATCTGCTGGTCCCTTGCTCCTGGGCTCCATTGCTTTCAGCCTCTGTTCCCCTGTGGGGGTTCCTCACTTTGCTTCTGCCCCCCAACTGGCAGGCTCAGATGCCCCTGCCATCAGAGCCCCCGCAGTCCCAGGACTTTCCGTCCTGCAGCATTTATTATATTACCCTGCGTGATGAGTTTTGCCTGTTTTTGAACTTCATGAAATTGCAGTCATCACCCGGTGCACCTCTTCTGTGCCTTGCTCATTTCACTCACCCTTTGAAGAGTCGCCAGGTGAGTGCTCTTAGCTTTGGGGACCCCTGACCGGTGCCCAACACCCTCGCTTGGCGTTGGAGATGCCGTGGATGGGATGGGGGCCGGACGACCCGTGCACGTGGGATTCTCTCAAGGATGCCTGGCCCTTCGAATCCCAGAGTCAGGATGCCAGTGCCCAGTTTGCCAGGACTAAGGGGCTTCCAGGATGCAGGACTTCCCACGCCAAAGCTAGGGAAGCCCCAGGCAAACTGGGATGCCCTTGTTATTTTAGCTGGACTTTGGTGCAAGGTGTAAGGCTTAGTTTTGTTATAACCGAATCGGATCATAGGAACACTCCAAGCATTGGTGTGACACTGCTTTGTACGCCGCTCGGACCAAGGCTCCTTGGAGGGCCTGCGAGACGGCTTATGGAGCGACTCCTCGCCAGTCCCTGATCTTGCTGACGGTGGATTTAATTAGTAAACTAAGGCTTCGGGCACTTCTCACCCCCCAAAAGGCTGACAGCGAGAATAAGACAAAATGCTTTTTAAACTGGGGACTTGGCAACCACACCAGGTTTTTGTCATCGAAGAGGGTTGTCTGCTGTTGTCTTATCATAAAGCAGCAGGTGTGAGAGTCATTCTGGGGTTTTTGTTTTTTTTTTAATTTTTTAAAAATATTTTTATTGATAAAACAACATACAAACACAAACATTCCATACATGGTCTACAATCAATGGCTCATGATATCATCAAAGAGTTGTGTATTTATCCCCATGATCACTTTTTAGAACATTTGCATCATTCCAGAAAAAGAAATAAAAAGAAAAAAGAAAATTCATTTTAACCTTTGTTCCCCCTAGTATTTGTTTATTTTTTTATACATATTTTTTACTCATCTTTCCATACCCTGGATAAAGGAAGCATCAGACGCAAGGTTTTCACAATCACAGTCACGTTGTAAAAACTATATCTTTATACAATTGTCTTCAAGAAACAAGGCTACTGGAACACAGCTCTACAGTTTCAGGTACTTCCCTCCAGCCTCTCCAATGCACCATAAACTAAAAAGGGATGTCTATATAATATGTAAGAATAACCTCCAGGATAACCTCTTGACTCTGTTTGAAATCTCTCAGCCACTTAGACTTTATTTTGTCTCATTTCTCTCTTCCCCCTTTTGGTCAAGAAGGTTTTCTTAATCCCTTGATGCTGAGTCCCAGCTCATCTGGGATTTCTGGAAAGAGTTGTTTTTGTCCGGGGGGTGGGGGGGGAGTTGCATGGACCAGGAATCAAACCCTGGTCTCCTGCATGGCAGACGAGAATTCTGTTACTGAATCACCCTTGTACCATCCATTCTGGGGGCTTTTTATAGTCGGATTGCTGCATTTCTGATTGAGTAGATCTGGAGTGAGGACTCGGGGTTGAAGTTACTAGCAAGCAAAGCCAATTCTGCTGGCCTGGGGACACAGATGAGACCTTCGATCTCAGTGGAAAGGGCACTGAGGCCAGGCTAGGAGTGAACAAGCCTTTTCTGTAAAGGGTCAGGGAGTAAATATACACAGTCTGCACTACTCAACTCTGCCGTTGTAGTTTAAAAGCAGCCAGCGATAATATGTAAACAAGCTTGCATAGCTATGTGGACAGGCGGAGGGCCGGAGTTGGTCCATAGGCTATAGTTTGCCAACCCTAGTCTATACCTTACTGTGTGACTTTCAGTAACACCCTTAGCTTCTCTGTTTTCTCCATCTTCACTGTACTGACGAGCAGATGATTTTGAATCAGTTGACCGTGGATCATGAGTAAGGACCGTTCATTTAGAACACAGAGGCAGTGTGGCCCAAGTGTACCCATCAGTCTTTGCTACCTAACAAAACATCCCAGGAGCTGAGATTTAAAACAATTATCTTATTTCCCACCGATCCACTGGTTGACTGGTCTCTGCTGGGCACTCTCATGCACGTGGGGTCACCTGGCAGTCCTCTGGTGTCTGGGTGATGGAATTGGCCTCACCCACATGTCTGGCAGGTGGCTGGCTATGGGCTGGGGCCCCTCAGCTCTCTCCCACGAGGGTTCCCATGCTCTCAGGCGCTTGCATGTAGCAAGAGCAGAAGCTGCAATCCCTCTGCCGACCCCCTCAGAGCTTGCTCAGTGTCACTTCCACCACACATTGTACTGGTCAGAGGAAGTCATGGGGCCAGCCCAGATGAAAAAGTGATGATGGATTGCATCTTGTGATGGGAGAAGCTGCAACGAATTTATGGCTGTTTGCAGTTTACCACCCAGAGGGAGAAGTAGGACAGAAAAACAGGCTGGTTGGGGTTGAATCATAGCTCCAGCTCTGACCAGCCCAAGACTTCATCTCCCGATGCCTATTTCCTCATCAGAGATGTGAGAATGATGATTCCCAATCTCACAGGGTCACCAGGAGGCTTAGACAAGTTGGGTTAGAGCTGCGTTTGGCATGAGAAAGTCTCCTCCACGTTCATGTCTCTATGAACCCCCACAGATGGAACAGCACTCGGGGTGCAGAGAACTGAAGATAGTCGGGGCCACCTGAAATGAGCCTTCCACATTCTTCTCCAAGGACTACCTCCATGGTGTTTGAAAGCTGCCAGAATGCGATATACCAGAAATGGAACAGCTTTTAGAAAGGGGAATTCAAAAAGTTACCATTTTACAGTTCTAAGGAAGTGAAAGTGTCCAAATGAAGGCACCCACAAGAGGTTACCTTCACTCAAGAAAGGCCAATGGATGAGAAACCCCTCTGTCAGCTGGGAAGGCACGTGGCTGGCATCTGCTGTTCCCTGGCTCCTGGGTTCTGTTGCTTTCAGCCTCAGTTCCTGTGGGGGCTCCTCACTTTACTTCTCCAGGGCTGGGTTTCATCTCTTGGATTCCCTTGGCTCTCTCCAGGTTCTGGCTTGCTTAACGTCTCATGGTGCTGCCTGCTGGGCTCGAAGCGTCTCCACACATCTCTGGTCTCCACATGTCTGCATCTGCATCAGCTCTGCTCTGAAGTTCCTGTTGGCTCCGAGGCTTCTGTCTCCAAAATGTTTCCTCTTTTAAAGGACTCCAGTAAACTAGTCAAGACCCACCTGGAATGGGTGGAGTCCCATCCCCATCTAATCAAAAGGACACACCCACACAGGTGTGTCACATCTCCATGGAGATGAGCTAATTGAAAGTTTCCAACCTACAGTACTGAATAGGGATTAAAAGAGATGGCTGCCTCCACAAGATGGAATCAGGATTAAAATATGGCTTTTCTAGGGTACAGAATACTTTCAAACCAGCACACCCACCCACCTTGAACTCTGGGCTTTTGCTCTATCTGACCCTGCCTGGAATTTGTCCACCTGTGTTCAAGACCAACTCAAAATGATACCTCTTTTCTGGTTGAAATAGTGATTTTCTTTATACAAATGTCTCTCTCAGAGGAGTCAGGAGCTCCTTGAAGCAGAAATAGTGCTTTGTTTAGAGTTTGCAGTAAAGGCTTTGGAGACAAAATTCTTTCAAATCATTTGGGACAGGTTTCTCCCTGTTTTCTGTTAAAAATGTTGAAAGAAAACCAGCATAATTTCTCAATGAAGAAAGAACTTTTAGCAGGAAGCATGTAAACATTACATGTTCTTTTCCCTTGCAGCAATACATGGTTTCTCTTCTGGGAAATTGCTTCAGGGATCTTGTATAATTTGCTTAAGAAAAACAAACAATAGCCGCATTCTGTTAACCCTGTTTCTTTCCTTTGAGGAAAATAAATCTCATCATGATGGTATCAGAATGATCATGCTCTGATTTGGGGCAATATACATGGGTGGGGAAGGGTCTCTGTCTGTATTTGAGGAGATCCAAAACATTTCAGAGTCATATAATGATAAGTTTGTATTCAGCTTTGGTTTGTGGGGTTGAATTCTCTTTCATTGTAAAAATGTGCCAAAATTGTGGAAATGTTGCATAGGCGACAGACAGGTACATCATTTCTATTTCAGTAAAGACCACTTTTGAAATGGATTCCTGCCTAACAAATGGGCTAGGCAAAGATATTTTTGTCTGAATTTAGAGAGGAGAAAGATATGCAAGGATAAAAATTATTATAAGCATACCTATCTATATCCATCCATCCATCTATCCATCCATCCACCAACCTGCCCATCTATGCATCCATCCATCCATCCATCCTTCTATTCATCTATCATCCTGGGCTCCCACAATTCTTTGCAAGTATTTCAGCCTCATGATTTATTGTGCTGATTTGAAACTATTGTATACCCCAGAAAAGCCATGTTCTGTAATCCTGATTCAATATTGTTGGGTGGGATCTTTTTGATTAAGTTGTTTCCGTGGAGATGTGACTCACCCAATTGTGAATGGGACCTTTAGATTAGGTGGTTTCCATGGAGATGTTCCATTCAAGGTTGGGTTGCTTACTGGAGTTCTTTAAGAGGAAACCATTTTGGAAAAAGCTTGAGAGCTGATAAGAGACATTTGGAGATGCAGGAAGAAAACCTGGGAAGCCATTTGAAATGAGAAACTGGGAAAGAAAGCTGGCAAACCTTGCCATGTGCCTTCTGAGCTGACTGAGAAGCTCCAAATGTCAATCAGCCTTTCTTAAGTGAAGGTATCTTTTTCTGGATGCCTTAGTTTGGACGTTTTTACAGCCTTAGAATTGTAAACTTGCAATTTAATAAATTCTCTTTTTAAAAGCCATTCCATTTCTGGTTTATTGCATTCCAGCAGCTTTAACAAACTAAAACACTTATCCTCCAATTCTAACCCGCCAACACTCCCCACACACATACACATGCTATCTCATCATAATGCACATTCACCATCCCACTCAGAACAGCAGAGGGAGAAATCCTTGATGTCATAATGTCCGCCCCTTAGGTATGTATGGCACTTTACAGTTTGCAGAACGTGGACCCTTCCTTCTGAAGCTCACATCTGTATCCACGCAACTCAAGCAGAAATGCCAAGGTCACAGGTGGAAGAGCCTGCCTTCTTGCAACCATGGAAGGTGGGGCAGGCACCAGAGAAACAGAAAAGGCGATGTCCAGAGACTGGACACTGACCATTCTGATGTTTTCCCTCCCCTTTGTGATGGATTTTGAGGAAGCAAAACAATAATACTATCAGACACTTCTGTGATGTGATGGCCTCTGTGTTAGTTTGCAAATTCCCGTTGCTGACAGAGGGAGCAGATGTAGATGCTTGGAGAACAGTTGCTTCAGAGAACAGAGACCTGGATGTCTGGAGGTGCTTGGAGCCCAGCAGATGTTGTCATGAGATGTTAAGCAAGCCAGAACCTGGAGAGAGCTAAGGGAAACCAAGAGATGAAAGCCAGCCCTGGAGAAGCAAAGTGAGGAGCCCCCACAGGAACAGAGACTGAAAGCAATGGAGCCCAGAAGCAAGGGACCAGCAGATGCCAGCCACGTGCCTTCCCAGGTGACAGAGGGGTTCCTCATTCACTGGCCTTTCTTGAGGAAAGGTAACCTCTTGTTGGTGGCTCGGTGGCAGAAATCTCGCCTGCTGTGCTGGAGACCCAGGTTCAATTTCTGGAGCCTGCCCATGCAAAAAAAAAAAGAAAAGAAATTTGTTTTCTTGTTGTGAAAAGAATACAGAGAAGAAGAAACCCATAGGGTGAGATCTTGGGGAGTCTCAAACACAAGCTTTTCTGTCCTCAGGACACGTCATCCTCTGTTGTAGTTTCCTAGCTGCTGAAACCAATACCAGATGATGGGTTGGTATAAGTAGCAGGAATTTATTGGTTCATGGTTTTGAGGTTAGGAGTCCAAAATTGAGGTGTCACCAAGGCGATGCTTTCTCTCCAGACACTGGCGCTCTGGGGCTGGCTGCCAGGAATCCCTGGTCCTTGGCTTCTCTGTCACCATGGCGGTGCCCATGGTGGCATCGTCTGGCTTCTCCGCCTTCCTCTGAGTTTTGGCTTCTTCTGGTGGTTTTTTCTCTGTGTGTCTGAATTCTATCTGGTTTATGAAGGACCCCTGTAATAAGATTTAAGATCTCTCCTGATTCAGTTGGACCACACCTTAACTGAAGTGACCTATCCAACAGTCCTGCTCATACCCACAGGTATGGATTAAGTTTAAGCTCATGCTTTTTCTGGGGTACATGGTCCCAGCCACCACCCCTCCCCACACGTCGATGTGTATTAGCCATCAGAGAAGCTGGCTGGCTCTTCAGTGCCCAAGAGTCTTTACTGAGGTCCCGTTATGTGGACACAAATGCTGGAATCAGTGCCCAGGAGACTGAACTCAATCTCCACCCCTCTCCTCTCGCCGGAGGTTCGGGAGTTTGGGCTGATATAATCTGACTCAAAATCCCAACCAAGTCATTGCATTAGCATAAGACACACAGGTGTGGTCTGGAAGCCAGCTTGAATAAAAAAAGACCTCCTCTTGTTGCAGGATGCTCCAAGGATGTAGAGGAACGAGGAACCAGGGACAACACCAGCCACCTTCTCTATTAGGCTACCCCGTCCTTTCCCACTGTCTCAGGAGTAAATCGCCTGTGATGGTTTTGAGCCAGTAAGCCTAGAATAAGGGTCCTGGAGCTCCAATGCTTCAGGGGCCCCCAGGCAGCTCCAGCCAATGGTCACCATGACAGGGAGGTGGTGGAGGTCCCTTGTGTCATCCCTCAGTGAAGCCAGCCATCTGTGCCTGCTTTTGTTTTTATTGAGAAATCTTTGGATTTTTTAACATTGAACAACCGAATCAAATTTGTTCAAGTGAAGCAGAACAAGCCTGCAGGTCAGAGTCTACCCAAAGGCCATCTGTGTTCCTTCTGTGTCCCGAGGGTCCGCTGGGTCCCCGTGGCGCTCTTCTCCAGACTGGGGACTTCGGGTCCCACATCCCCTCGCTCTCAGCCAGGACATTCGCGTCTTATTCAGAACCCCAGCTACGGACCCAGAGCACCGGGTGGCTTCAGCAGCTGGACAGATCCACTCCGCTTTGACTGAGCTCCTTCTCCTGCCCTCTCTGCTCCACCGGCTTTACCTGTCAACACCTCGGCTGCAGCTCTCAGGACTCCCACCTCCCACGCGTCAGTGCCCATTTCCTCCAGCGACCGGGCTCTCTTGCTGGCTCCAAGAATTCCTCGCAGGGTGTGTGAAACCCCCTCTGGCAGCGGGAGTCCCCTCCTGCCCAGAGCCCAAGTTGAAGCGAGTCCTGGCTGAACAAATCAGCAATGTTAAACAAAACCCCAGGAAACTAGCTGAGCTGGTGGGGATTTCCATTTTGAACCTTAACAGGCAATCACTTGTAGGTGATACTGTATTTCCAAATTGTAATTTGCTCTTCATAATAATTCTATAGCCCATAATAATAATCATACTTACCTTGTCAACTGAGCCCCTGCTATGTCTCTGGTGTGGAGTTTACTTAATCCAACACCCTGTGGAGTTGCAGCCTTTTCATGTTTTATAGCTGAGAAAACTGAGGTTCACTATGGTTGAATATGCCCGACTGGAGACTGAAACCCTTTATCATTTCCCTGTTATCTCAGTTTAAAATACTTTTCCTCATTGAGAAAAAATTACTTCTCTATATACAATCAACTCCTAAACTACTTTGAATATCATTGATTACCTGGTCACCTGTACTCTCAGCAGGAATTACAGCTACTGCCTACTTAACACTATGCCAGGTGATGCTAATTATAAATGTGTGAGAGAGAGAGAGAGAGAGTGTGTGTGTGTGTGTGTGTGTGTGTGTGGCAGCTCCAGTGGAACTCCAGGTTTACAAAGTTTTCCTGGTTCATGAATGCAGTGAAGACTGTCTTTCCTGACAGTTGTGGCCAGGGTTCCAGGAAGGAAACTTAGCTTGGGTCCCAAGCCCACTTCTTTTTTTTTTAATTGAGAAATATCTACCCATGTGCAGTCCAACCACATTGTACGACCAATGGCTCACAATATCCTCACATAGTTGTGTGTTCTTCATCATGGTCATTTTTAGAACATTTGCATCACTCCAGAAAAAGAAATAAAAGAAAAAGTAAACTTATACATACCATATTCCTTACCCCCCTCTCATGACCACTAGTATTTTCCTCTACCCAATTTATTTCACCCTTTATCCCTCCTATTATTTATTTATTTTTTTGATCTATAGTTTTTACTCATCTGTCCATATCTTGGATAAAAGAGCATCAGACACAAGGTTTTCACAATCACACAGTCACATTGTAAAAGTTATATCTTTATACAAGCATCTTCAAGAATCCAGGTTACTGGAACACAGCTCAGCAGTTTCAGGTACTTCCCTCCAGCCACTCCAAGACACCACAGACTAAAGAGGGATATCTATATAGTGCATTAGAATAACCTCCAAGATAACCTCTCGACTCTGTTTGAAATCTCTCAGCCACAGAGACTCTATTTTGTCTCATTTCTCTCTTCCCCCTTTTGGTCAAAAAGGCTTTCTCGATCCCGTGATGCCGGGGTCCGGCTCACCCCACCGTGCCCACTGCTTGAACAAGGGTCAAGGGTAGCTGCAAAAAATGAAACACAGGGGGTGCAAGGGTGCTGCAGTGGTAGAATTCCTGCCTGCCACGCAGGAGACCCGGGTTCGATTCCCAGCCTGTGCACTTCCCACCTCCCCCCAAAAAGAAAAACATCAACCAATGGTGCTGCAATAATGGGACGGTCACATGGAAAAAGAATGAAACGTGACCCCCACCCTACAGCAGACAAAGGAAAAAAAGCAGCAGCATGAACTGATATCCTACAGTTGTGGAGGTGAGAGGCCCGAGACGGATTTTACTGAGCAGAAATCAAGGTGTCGGCGGTACTCCATCCAGAGACCCCAGGAGAGGCCACTTGCTGGCCTCTGCCAGCTCCCAGAGGCCGCCTGCCCTCCTGTCTTCAAAGCCAGCAGCGAGACAGCTCCGGATCGTCTCCTGCCTGTGACCCGTGGTTCCATCATCCCTTCTCGTCCCCCGATCCTGCCCTTCTCCATCCTCCTCCAAGGATGCCTGTGACTACGTTTGGGTCCCAGCAAGGTGACCCAGCATAACCACCCCCTCACAACGTCCTTCACTTCATCACGTGGTCCGAATCCAGAGGCTCGGGGAAGGCGATGTGGTCACCCGTTCTGGAGAGTAGGATGAGGGCATCTTTGGAGGGCATTCCTCTCCGTCCCCCAGGAGCCCCGGGCAGGGGATGAGCTCATGGGCCAGCCTGGGCCATACATGTGTCTCCGGTGCCAGAGGCTTTAGAGATGCCCTCATCCAGATCACCGAGAACAAAGCTGGATTGTGGTGGAAAGACTCTAAGAGGTCAGTGGGCAAACTTGAAGCCCTAAGTAGGTCAGGAAGCCACAGGCTCTGCTATTCCACCACGAAGGCTTTGTGCAGAAACATTGACATTGGAGACCATGGGCCAGGCTAGAGTGTAGACCCAGCCTGCTAACTCTCTGGAACTGTCCATCCCTTTATCTCACGGGCAGTGGCACAGTGTCCAGATGGTACTGGAAATTTGGGAGCACTTCTGTCACTACCTCCCTTTTGCACATCAATGATGTAGCAAAAGGCTGACCTCTCCAAAGTGGCTGGATCCCTCCCTTCCAATCTCCTTGAAGCTTCCTTTAGATTTTTATTTCTGTGCATTAATACTGAATATTTCCCAAGTAAGTCCCAGATCAATGGGGATTTGGACTGAAGTTGAAAAGCTCCCCTTCCTCCAACACAGCTGTCTTAGCACCAGTTGCTCCAGCCTGCTTTTCAGCAGTCAGGCAAGGTCAGGAATTCAGCCCTCACCACGCTAAACTGGCTTTTATTTCACTCAAGACACCCCAGATGAAAATGTTCTGGCTCAGGGACAGCGCTGGCAATTACTCATGGCCTAATTTCCTTCCTTTTGCGAAAGAAGTAGAAATGGAAGGCAACATTAAATGTTCTAAAACGAAACAAAAGCAAAACCAGATTTTTGTCCCTGGAGCTGATGTCCCTTATTTGCCCCAAAGCAAGGATCAAAACAGCCTGACCAGCCCGAGAATTAATTCATTTCTGGGCCCCAAGTGCACTGAGCTGTGGTGGAAAAGGCACAGCTTTGGGATTCCCATGCCCAGGCCAGCCATTTGCTACAGGAGAGGCTTGGGCAATTCCCTTGCCTAGGAGAGACATCTCAGTCTGCTGAACAGGCTGATAACGACAGCAACAGCAGTAATAGTAACGCTTGCCACAATGGCGAGAGACCCGTGAGCAAATTTGTATGTGCCTCCTGCAGTCCAAAGTGCCCCATGAATCTTGCACTTTACTTGGCACAGGCAGGTCCTTCCCTGCACTGCGAGGTAGGAAACGAAAGGACGGCCAGTCCTGCTGTCGAGATGCAGCTGCACAGGTGAGCTTACACCAAAGGCAGACAGGATGCCTGCAGGAGCTCCGAAGTCTCCTCCGAAATGGCACCCAAAGGCCACCGAGAAAGGTTCACTGCGCATCAGGGACGGCAGTGGGTGCCTGGAGGGAGGCAGGGGCATGTGGGGACTGTGACAGTGCTGTGTGAAAAGCACCTTGGTACAGCCATGGCAAATCCACCAGCATTTGGGTTTGCACAGCACTTTGGCAAAATGTTGACGGGGCTTTTAAAATGTCTAGCTCTTCTAAGTAGAAATCCAGATACAGGACAACGAATGAGGAGTAAGATTGTTCAGTGCAGCATTGCTCACAAAAACAGAAAAGACTGGACCTGATGCAGCCAGGAAAACAGTAGGGTGATTCCCCAGTAGTGTAAACACAGAGTTATCATATGACACTGCAATTCCGCTCCTGGGGGATAGACCCAAGAGAATTGAAGACAGGTGTTCAAACAAAAAGTTGTACACCCGTGTTCATTTCAGCATTATTCACAATGGTCAAAAGGGGAAACCACCCAAACATCCATCAGTCAGTGAATGGATAAATACAATGTAGTCTATGCACTCCACGGAATAGTATTCAGCTGTGAAAAAGGAACGAGGTTCTGATATATGCTACAGTGTGAGTGACCCTTGAAAACATTATGTTACATGAAAGAAGCTGGTCCCAAAAGACCACATATTCTATCCATACGAATTGCCCAGAATAAGCAAATCTATGGACAAAGTAGACTAGTGGTTGCCGGGGTTTGGGAAGGAAGAGGTTGGGAAGTGCCTGTGAATGAGCTCAGGGTTCCCTTTTGGAGATGAAAATGTTCTGGAAGTAAATAGAGGCGACAGTTGTGTGACACTCACTGCGAATGTATTAAATGCCAGTGAATTGTTGACTTAAAAATGGTTATAATCAGTGAATTAAAAAGTATTTGCAAAGTCCCCTTGGGGGAATGGTGAAAAAGGGGGAAAATTCAACTTCCCCAAGTGGGGAATTCCTGATATTCTCACAAGCAGTGGGGACAACCAAAGCTATAGGTTTATTTATACGAAACTTAACCCCACAAAGGATAGGTCAAGCCTACTTAAAATTAGGCCTAACAGTCACCCCCAAGAGAGCCTCTTCTGTTGCTCAGATGTGGCCTCTCTCTCCAGCTAACACAACAAGCAAACTCACCACCCTCCCCCTGTCTACGTGGAACATGTCTTCCAGGGGTGTGGACCTTTCTGGCAACGTGGGACAGAAATCCTAGAATGAGCTGAGACTCAGCATCAAGGGATTGAGAATACCTTCTCGATCAAAAGGGGGAAGAGTGAAATGAGACAAAATAAAGTATCAATGGCTGAGAGATTCCAAACAGAGTCGAGAGGTTATCCTGGAGATTATTCCTTCGCATTAAGTAGATATCACCTTGTTAGTCAAGATGTAATGGAGAGGCTGGAGGGAACTGCCTGAAAATGTAGAGCTGTGTTCCAGTAGCCATGTCTCTCGAAGATGATTGTATAATGATATAGTCACAATGTGACTGTGTGATTGTGAAAACCTCGTGTCTGATGCTCCTGTTATCTACCTTATGGACAGATGAGTAAGACATATGGATTAAAAATAAGCAAATAATAGGGGGAACAAATATCAAAATAAATTTAGAAGATTGAAACACTAGTGATCAATGAATGAGAGGGGTAAGGGATATGGTATGTATGATTTTTTTTCTGTTTCCTTTTTATTTCTTTTTCTGAATTGATGCAAATGTTCTAAGAAATGATCATGATGATGAATATACAAGTATGTGATGGAAGAAAAAGAATGTTCATATTGTATGTTGATAGGTTTATTAATAAAAATTTTTCAAAGTCACAGGATTTGAATAAACTTTATGAGAATGAAAAAAAAGGATTATAATAGTAGATTTTACCTTATGTGTATTTTATGACAGTAAGAAAACTGCAATAGCCAAAAGAGAAAATGCATCCATTCATTTCGAGGGCAATCAGTTTTTTAAAAATCTATACATAGAAATAGGTGGGAAACTGCAATGCTAAAATACAAGGACAGCTGTGGGTGGTGGGACTATAGGTGATTGTTTTTTCTTCTTTATATTTTCCCATGATTTTCAAACTTGCAAAGCATTGGGAGGGAAGCTCTGGAAGCAATGCGGAGGGTGGGATGAGTTTTGACCAGGACTAGGCAGGTGCACACCTCACAAAAGCAGCAGCATTTGACCTGGAAGTAAGTGGGGGGCCTGGCTGCAGATCACAGCTCCTGCTGGGGGTCCCCTCCAAGTCCCCGCCCGGAGCCCCTCTCTCTGCGGATGGACAAGGACCTCCTTGTCCACGAGGGGCCCTCATTCCAGGGCACTGCCCATAGTACCCAGAAAGTGGCTGGTACCAGCTTGGGGCAAACCCCCGCCACACCTGGGGGATGCACCCTAAGTTCTGAACTAGAGTAGCCCTGACCTCAGCGCCTGGCATGGCAGCTAGCTGACAGCCTTGTTGTCTCTTCTTGCAGCCTCCTCCCTGTCAGCCCCAGCATGGAGAACACACCCCTCGTCTGTGACTACGGCTCTGGCTTCAGCAAGGTGGGATATGCAGGAATGGAAGCCCCCCAGGCCGTGTTCTCAACAGTCCTCGGGAAACTTCGGCATGATGTGAGTGATGGGGGGGGCATCCTGCTTTGGGTGCAACCCTGTCCCCTCTCTGGCAGGGCCCACAGGGTCCCTCCTACGCGCGGGGGCTCCCCAGTGTGAGCGCGTGCTAGGATCACGGTGGGTGCTTGGCAAGCACAGGCGGCCAAGCTGCACCCAGAGCTTTTGCTTCGGGATGTCCTGAATGGGGCCCAACACGCTGTAGTCCTCACCCCTTCCCAGGTGCCAGGCTTTGGGGAGCCCTGAGTTAGGTGGAGCATCAGCCGGGGAAGAGGACCAGGTGTGAGAAAAGCAGCTGGGGTCCACTGTGACCTGCAGCACAGCTACTACTGACCCACGCCCCAGACCAGACCTGGGCAGGCACGGCTGCCGGCCTTCCGTAGCCTATCTCAGGGCTGTAAGGAGGTAGAACATTTCTACTCACCTGCAGCTTGCTAAAAATAAGGATAAACAAAATACCAAAGCCATCATGTTCTTGGGTGGCTTAGAAATGATGCAAAATAAAACGATTTCAGCTTTTCTCAGAAATCAGACTCTAAATCAGATCATGCCCCATGTCTCGCCCATGGAAGCAGTGCACTTTCACTTCATGTTTGGAGAGAGTGTGGGCCTGAGACCCCAGAGGTCCTGGAGACGCACATCGGTGGGTGGGCTCCGTGCATCAAACCCACCACGTCTGCATATGGGGTCTCAGATCATTGAAGCATTCTTAAAATAATGGACTTGCTTGAACCCAAGGAATAAATAATCCGCTGTAGAAAGAAAACAGAGATGGATGCACTGACGAATAATTCCACTTCAAAGTTGGGAAGTCTGTTGTCCCCTCCAGGCTCTCCCAGTAGCAGCAGCAGCAGAGCTGGGGGGTCTGGTGTCCCCTCCAGGCTCTCCCAGTAGCAGCAGCAGCAGAGCTGGGGGGTCTGGTGTCCCCTCCAGGCTCTCCCAGTAGCAGCAGCAGCAGAGCTGGGGGGTCTGGTGTCCCCTCCAGGCTCTCCCAGTAGCAGCAGCAGGTCCTCAGCTCTAGGCTCAAATAATCCCCCAATCTGTTGAGCGAATGTGAGCTGGCAGCCTTTTCAGTAGGTGCTTTGGCTACCCCTTCTTCTGGAAAGGGCACCGCCACTCTGGGGGTCACTTCTGGCACCCAGGTGGTGGCTATGTGGGGGCGAGACCCAGCTGAGGTGAGTGTTGTATAAAGTCCACGCTCTGAATTATGCTCCTCCTGGGAAAGTTTCATTTGTCCCCGATAAGGAGGGACATGGCGGCATGGAGAGTCACGCCACAGGAGCCCGCGGTGGTCCCTCCTGTGCTTTATAGCACAGGAGACAATTACAGACCATGTTTCTAATTATTGCAATAATTACCTGCAACGTTCCTAATGATTCAGCTCCAGTGAACAGTGCATTCGAGCCTGTGGCTTCGTGGGTGGTGCAAAGGGGACCTCCCTGCCTTCCCACTGAAGTGGGTGGTTCGCACATGGATCTTGGGGAGCCGATGGATTTCCCCTCACCGTCCAGAAGGTGGGGTTCATGGTCACGATGGCCCTGCACCCCAGCCAGCTGAGTGCTTGTTTCCTCCAGAGAGGATAGCTTAGTGGTTAGGGGTACAGGCCACGGGATCAGAGAGACCCAAGTTCAAACATCAGATACCACTCACCTGTGGGCAGGTGTGCCTGCCTAAGCTTCCTGGCTCTGCAACAACGGCTCAGAGCAGAACACTGTCATTCTCTCCAGATCTGAAGATCAGAAATCATTCACACTGGGGTAAGGTCAAGGGCTTGGCCAGGCCACTCTCCTCCAGGGGCTTTAGGGGAGAATCTGCTTATGGCCTTTTCCAGCTGCTGGAGCTGGGGTCCCTCTGTGTGCGGCTCCATCTTCAAAGCACTCCTCGGACCTCAGCCGCCACATCGCCTCCATCGCCTTCTTCCCCCTTGAGGTCTGTGGGATGGCGTGGGGCCCGCCTGCACCACCTGGGGTCGCCTCCCCCCATCCAGGCCCTGAGCCTAATCACATCTGCCAAGTCCCCTCTGCTGTGTGCATTACCATATTCGCATGCTCCAAGAATTAGCGGGCATTTCATGGGGCCATTCGTCAGCCGACCGCAGTACCTTTGCAGGTGTGTTTCTCCTTTGCGCAGTGGGGTGGACCAAAGCATGCATCTTGCAGACTGGCCAGGTTAAGTGGGAAGGCGAATGCATGCTTCGGTACAGTTTCCAGCCCATGAAGTGCTTACGGATGATGACGATGTGAAGTCCCAGCCCCCAGCTCCTCTCTGCTCTGCCCTCCGAGGATGAAGACACTTGAGAAGGGTGCTCTCGGGGGCACTTGGCCTAGGGCGAGGCTCTCCCCTGCCCTGGCACCCCCACCCCATCCCAGCAGTCTTGAGGTGGACCCAGCACAGAGCTCAGCCAGCCCAGGGGGGCTTTTCTGTGGTCAGATCGTTCTCTAGAAGGAAAGTCAGACCTTCCGTAGGGGAGGGAGATGAAGCGCGCACTGAGGAGCGTGTCCAGATGGAGACACATGGCGTCCAGGAATCAAGGGCATCAGGGTCGCCGGTGGAGTGGGACAAATTGTGTTGTCCTGGCCCCACCCTGGATCTGATAAGTCAGAACCTCAGGGGCGGAGGGCAGTGAGTTCCATTTTAACAAGCTTCCCAGGGAGTTCTGGCGCATCCAGACCATACCATTTGTGGATCTGCATCTGGGATCCATTGCTCTCGGGTCTGTAGCCTTCACTGTACAGGGGAGAAGACAGGTGTTGCAGAGGCACCTGGCTGGCGAGGCAGCCACTCAGACCTGATGTGGTGGATTAAATCCAAGGATGTGGCCATGCCACGGAGGCAGAGATGCAAACCAGGGAGCCTCCAGGAGGGCAGCAGGTCAGCCCCAGAACACCAGACCTTGGGGAGAAAGCATGGCTTTGTCGACTTCTTGATTTGGGATTTCTGGACTCTAAAACCATGAGTCCATCAATTCTTATTGTTTAAGCCAATCCACTGTGCGGTATTTTCATCGCCTTTTAGCAAACCCAAGCTCCTGATTCTACACTCAGGCAACTGCCCTCTACTGTGCCATTGTATCATAAAAGGGACCACAGACAATACGTAAATGAATCAGCATGGCTGTTTTCCAATCAGACTTGGTTTATGGATCGTCAAAATTTGAATTCATCTAACTTTTTTGTGTCACAAAATGTTCTTCTTCTTTTGATTGCTTTCAACTCTTTAAGAATGTAAAATCCATTCTTGGCCTGTGGGCTGCACTAACACGTGCTGAATTTGGCCCATGGGCCACAGTTTGCAGCCCCTGTTCTCTGGGTCTAGGGTTCAAGAGGACCCTCATGGACTAAGAAGTTCCCACTGAAAAGAGCCCAGGCTGTGAAGCTTACACATCTCATCATCTCTTGCGTTAAGCAGTAACAAGAAGCATGCTCTCTTCAGGGAAAAATTGGCATCGTTTTTGTGCTATTTCAACACCAGCATGAAAAGGCTCTTCTCCCTGGAAGGCAGCCACACTCTCCTCCTGGGGCCTCACTCGGGACCACGACTCAGGCCTCTTGACTGAGTGTAGAGCTCGGTGGGCTGGCGCTGGAGAGGCAACTCCTGCGCCGGGCAGCAGGCAGGCGCTGGAGACGGATCTGAACCATACCCAGCGGAACCACTTTGGTTGCTACCAGTTTCAGCTGAAATTGAGCCACCGGGCATCCCCAAAGAGCCACCTCAAACCCCAAACACAAAACCTTTGATGCTGGTGATGGCTGCCAGCTCCCAGACCCTTGAAGTTTCCTGAGTCAAGAAGCAGTGTGAATGCTGTCGATAAGAAGTCACCTGCAAGGGCCCTTGTTGATCTCAGGACATCTATTTACAGGGCCTGAGCTGAGCGAGATGGGAGGTGCCTGCCCAAGATTATTTTGGTATCTCCATAAGGCCCTCTCAATTCACGTGTGAGACTTACCTTCATCCAGGACAGCTTCCAGCGAGCACCATCGGAAGGAAGCAGAATGTTCTTTCCATTGGCCCTTCCTGCAATGTCCCCCCAGCAGCTGGAGCCCTGCCCAAGGACGCTGTATGCTACACCTCGGCTTGCTCCTGCCCCAAAGTCTCAAGGCAAACGCGTTGCTCCCCGACTCACCGTGAAACCTAATGCTCTCCTTGAATGGCTCCCTTCCCACCTGGAAAGGACAGGCATGCAGTCCCCCCACAGCACCCCCGCTTTTAGGGCTTTATCTATCCCGTAGTGCAGAGAGGAGGAGTGAGCATAAGTCTGGGGGAAGCAGCAGGGGCTCGAGCATGCCACGCTATAACCGTCCTGCTGTGCTATGGCTGCGGCCGCAGTCATTCCCACAGGGTGTAACATGACAGGAATTCATGCTCTGACAGTTCCGGAGGCCAGAAGTCCGAAACCAAGGGGCCAGCAGGGCAATGCTCCCTCCGGACCAGCAGGGCAGTGCTCCCTCCGGAGGCTCCAGGGGAAGTTCCCTCCTCTTGCTTCTTCCAGCTTCTGGAATGCTCCCGGAAGTCCTTCGCCTCTGGCTGCAGCAGCCAGGGTCTGCCGCCATCTGCTGCTGACCGCACCTGGCATGCATGTCTTCTCCTTTTCCATCAGTCTCGATTCTCCCTCCACTTCTCTCCTATAAAGACTTGTCATTGGAATTAGGACCCCCCCCTCCCCCAAGAGACGCCAGGATAACTGCCTCATCTTGAGATCCCCACTTGAATTACATCTGCAAAGTCCTTTTTCCAGGTAAGTTAACCTCCGTAGGTTCCAGGCATCCAGACGCGGACAGATCTTTTGGGGTCCCCCTCCAGCTCCCAGCAGTGGTTTCTACTTATTGCCTCTGAGCTCTGCGCTGCTGGAGCTGGGAATTTGCAAGTGACATTTCCAAGACTCCCTTATCAATTACCTTCCAGTTAGGCCAAGCAGGAGCTCCTCGGGCAGGAGGAGTGGAAGGAGGGGGGCAGGACTCCCTTCCTGGCCGCAGTCACGTCCGGCCTCCCGCTTCTGTCTGCCCTCCAGCCCTGTGCAGTCCCTGCCCTATGGAGATGCCTGCAGCAGCCAGGCAGAGCCCCCAGTTCTCTGGGGTCCTGTCTCTGAGCTCCTTGTTCTGTGGGATCCTTTCTCTGAGCCTCCCATTTTGTCACTCCCACCCGCACCCCGGCCTTTGCTGTAGTTGTGCGGGTCTTCCCTGCTGTTCTGGTCTCTGAAGACTCCTGGACCCAACTCCTGGATTCCGTCTTTCTGTTTGAAATACTCAGCAGCCATCACTTTTCCCAGCTGCTACCATGATTGGTCTTGTGACATCAAAGTTTAATGCTGCCCCATGACGTCCCCCTGGCCCAAAGGGGAGGAAAAGCGGATGTTAACCACACGAACAACAGTACGTAAAATTGGTTATATAAATAGCGAAATACAAGATCATAGAGAGAAAAATCAAATTCTTCACCGAAATAAAAAGGAGTGACCGAGATGGATTATGAGAGCCGTAAATTATCGACCTGACCCACCATCGACTGGGGACCCCCACGGACTGCGGACCTCTGCTTTATTTTGTTTTCTAGGAGATATCTCTCGGCTGTGAGCCTTGGGCTTCAGGGCCAGTGTCTGGGCAGCAGGGCAGTAAACTTCTGCCTCTGAGAGGGGTCTGAGCCCTGAGAGAATGTTCTGAAGGAACTCACACTTCCTTGCAGGTGTAAACTCTACGCTGTTCAACCACAGGCTCAGTGAAATGGTCTCCTTAACTGCCCAAATCATCCCCAAATCAAGGTTTCACAGGCATGGAGACTCAGAGTGCTCCTCGGGGCTCCCCTCACCCCCACACTCTCCGTCCAGGGCCTCAGCCCAGCAGCCAGGAGGGCAGTGAGACCAGCCTTGGGAAGGCTTGTGAGGACATATGGACAGGACGCCCCAAGGCCGGTCCGTCCATCCTAACTCGCACAGCCACTCCAGCCTGCCTGAGTCCAGCAACTGGACCCCAGGCCAAACCTTGTCCATCTTGTTATTTCCAATGATGACATCGTTCCTTCCTCACCCCCCACCCCCAACCATCTGTGGCCTCCCCCACCTGCACTCACTTTATCTGGGTAAAACTGAAAAATGTCAGCGCGGTGGAAGCATTGGCAATATGTCACATCAGTGTGCCTGCATCTGTGAGGGAGCCCCAGAGAAGCAGAGCCAGCAGGATATATATATATATAGGGAAGCTTATTTTAAAGAATTGGCTCATGGGACCATGGGGGCTGGTGCAACTGAAATCCACAGGCAGGCCAGCAGGCTGGAAATTCAGGCAAAAGCTGATGCTTCCATCTTGAGTTCAAAACCTGCAGGGCAGGTGGGCAGGCTGAAAACCCAGGCACGATACTTACACTGCAGTCTGAAGACAGAATTTCTTCTTCTGCAGGGAACCTCAGGTTTTCTGCTCCTCAGGCCTTCAGCTGGCTGGGTGAATAATAACAACTAATAACATCTACAAAACGCCTTCACAGCAATGTCTAGACTAGAGTTCGGCCAAACGGCTGGACGCCATGGTCTAGCCAAGTTGGTGTCTAAGTCAACCATTACAGAGTTCTTTTCATTTATAAAATGCATTTGGTCTCATTTACTTGATCCTCCAGTGCTTAGCAGTGGGTGGGGAATCGTTGGCCCTGTTTTACAGGCAAGGTGGTGGGGGACTCAGAGGAGACAAGCTACTTGCTCAGAGGTGTCAGAGCAGAGGGTTCCACCCCAAGAGACTCCTGGGAGCGTAAAGCTGTGTGCAAGGGGCTGTGGTGGCCGCGAGAATGGGTCTCACAGACCTGCTGCCACAGGGTTTCCACTCTAAAATTCACTGCACCAACGCCGCAGTGTCCAAGGGTTGTCCCCAGCCAACGACTGAGTAGGGATTAAGACAAGAAGTGTTCCTCGGATGACTGGTACTTCACTGATGATTGGCTTTGGCTTGAAAACGCTGCAACACCCTTGCCAAACCTTTCTTAGACGGCACAGTGGCCTAGGACAACCAGCCAACTTTTCTTTCCTTTCTCCAGCCACCAGGTTCCATCCTGGTCAACAGCCTGAGGCCTCTCTCAGCTTCGGCCGGCTCTCTCTGCATTTCCTCTGACACAGACATAGTCCCTAACACAATTCTTATGTCTTGAATCCTGTGTTGGTATCTGCTTCTTGGCATACCTGGACTATGCACATGGGCCAACTGATCAACCCCTCTGAATGACAGAATGAATATATGAATCTGCCATGGAAGTAGCTAGGTTTGTCTTTACAAAAGACAATAGAAATTACATTGCTTACCCTTCCCCACCCACCACCCAAGCAATGGTAGAAAAGAATTCCTCTCCTGCTCACGATTCTTTCCTCAGTCAGCCTCTCTCCTTTTTTGCCCTCAGTTTGCTCATCTACAAAGTGGGCACAGTGAGTGTCAGGGGAAACAGTTCTTCAGATCCCCTTTCCCCTTGCATGGAGCTTTCTGAACCTATTAGTGGCCTTTGTTGAAATCGTGTAAATGGTCCTACACGCCGACTTAAAACCATCTCCACAACGATGGCTGACTCCCAGTTAGGTCTCATAGTGTGCTGGCAAATGAAAGCTGAGCGAGTCCAGTCCCTCAGCCACTTTTCAGAGCTGATCCCTCCTGGCCTGTATTTTTCAGAAAGTGTTGGTAGGAATGGAAGAGAAAGACTGGTTCATCGGAGCTGAAGTGCAGAAAAACCGAGAGAAACTCAACTTGGAATATCCGATATCTCGGGCGAATATTACCAACTGGGACCACATGGAAAAGGTAGGCGGCAGCTGCCGTTGGGTTGGGACCTGTTCCCGGAGTCTCCCAACCAGGGCCAGGTGATATACCTCTGTCTTGGTCCCCAGGAAAGGAGTATTGCTGGATGTTGACATCAACTCTCTAATGTCTCAGTCCCTGTAGACATTACATCACGCTGCAGTTACACTCAGGATATCTAGACTTGGGTTTGGCTTCTGCCTCCACAGCTTATCAGTTATGCCACTTTTGGCCAATAATTTAGTCTCTCTGACCCTCAGTTTCCTTCTCTGTAAGATGGGGGTATACTGTTCCTGCCACATAGGACCATTCTGAAGGTTAAAAGGCACAATGAGTAAAAAGTCCTGAGTTCAACATAATAAAAGTTATAATAAATATGGCTAATTTGAACCATTCTCTCTTAGTAGCTGAGGCTTCTTCTGATCAGGGCATTCATTTATAGTTGAACTAGTTACATGCTGATGTAGGGGATGTATCAGTTATCCAATGCTGCGTAACAAGTCACCTTAAAACCTAAAGGTTTAAAGCAGCAAGGTCATCCATCACCTGTCATGGTTCTTGTGGGTCATGGATTTCAGGTGGCTGAGCTGGGTGGCTCTGGCTCAGAGTCTCTCGTTGGGCTATAGGCAGATGTCAGCCAGGGCTGGAGGGTCCACTCCCATGTGCCTGGCAAGATGCTTCCTCTTCCCAAGGAGTTCTCTACTGGGCTGTCCAAACGCCCTTCCAGCAAGGTGTTGGCTTCCCTCGGAGCAAACAGTCGAAGAGGCTAAGGTAGAAGTTGCAATGCCTTTCTGAGCTAGCCCTGGAAGTCATACATTGTCACCTCTGCCCTACTCTCTTGGTCATATAAGCCAGCCCTGAAATGGTGTGGGAAGGGACTCTACTGGACACAGATACATGAATACATGAGAGGCATTGGGGCCATTTGGAATTGGCTTCAGGGAGCAGCATTCACAGATGTTTTCATATTCTACACTGCTGAGTGGTGGTCCTGGCTCTGGTCATAGCTCTAAGGGTATATCAGCAATGCAGAGACTGCAGCATTGGAGATGAGTCCCTGGAGTCCCAGTCCACCAATTTACAGGACCGCGCTAGCTAGGCCACTGCCGCCCCCTCCCCTCCCCTGTCATCGGGGCACTGAGCCCAGCTGAGCTGCTGCATCTTCATTTGGCTCCAGATCTTGGTTTTGAGTTCTTAGTCTAAGACCAGAATCATTGCACGGCCCTCTCTGCAGCCACGCCGCCTCCCATCTCATCCCAGGAAGTCATCCTGCACTCTCCCTCCCCAGTGCTTCTTCTAATGCTCCCTCCTGATCACAACTCCCCTCTGTTCTACTCCATTGGCGACAGGGCATCCCATGCACAAGCCCGCCACTCTGGCTTTTCTGCTTCCGGGGGTGCCATATTGTTTCTGGCTTCCAAGTCCTTGCACCTGCTAAATCCTTTCCTCAAAGGTCCTTTCTCCCTGGACCTTCCTCCCGTGACCTCCCCTTTCCCTCCCTCCCCAATTCCCAAGACCAGACAGGATTATGCATAATAATAACCATTGTTCATTGTGCACCTACTGTGTACTAGGCATGATATTGGCTCTTTAAACACATCAATCTCTTTAATCCTCAAAATCTTCCATTTTAAAGGTGAGGAAAAAGGCTCATCAAGGAGTAAGGCCACTTGCCCACAACAGACCTCAAATAAGTGGTGGACACGGGATGAAAACCCTGTCTGCAGACCTGTGCCCTGCCACGCTATGGAACTTCTATCTCCCTGTGGCATTTGCATTCACATCTGTCCCCACAGTGGGACCATGAGGTCATTGGCCTGAGGGCTGGACCTTATGAGCTTTTCTTCGTCCTGCTTCCTAACACAAGGCTCGATGTTTAGAAGAAGGTTAGTTATCTTGTCCAAAGTCACCCTCTGTCTTCCCCGCTCATTCAAAAATTCGCCTTGGAGACACTTTGACTTTGGACTTCTAGCCTCAAAACCGTGAGCCCATTAATTCCATTGTTTAAGGCAGCCCATCACATGGGATTGACTTTGGCAGCCAAGAAGCTCAAACCCCTTGCTACTAGCTTGGGCAGAGCACGACACCCCTTGTAGCTTCTTCTAAAGCTACAAATTTTTCTTCGTTCAAACATTCATTTACAAAAACTCACACCCACAGGAATGGACCAAGTCTAAGAACGTATTTTCTGAGAAACTTAGCGCCAAACCACCATACCTGGGAGCTGGGACTCCCAAGCCTGGGACAGTGGCGGTGGCTGGCTGATATGAATCAGCAACCACATATTATTTACAATATTGCTTCCTCATGTAGGCAGTTCCTGTCCCATTTATGGAAGCATTGCTGCTTCTTAGGACAGGAACTAACTGTGTCAAACTGTCTCTCCTCTGCAGATTTGGCATCACTCCTTCTACCAGGTGCTGCGTGTAGCCCCGGAATGGCACCCTTTGATGGTGGCAGAACCGCCGTTACACCCAACGACCAGCAAGGAGAGAGTGAACCAGGTAGCGGGGGAGGCTGTGGGCAAGGGGGGAGAGTGGCCCCTTTGACATGGAGGTCAACAATAAGAGCTGCCATCTGCGAGCTGTCTCGCAGTCAGGCCCAGGCTAAACGTTTAATGTGTGTCACTTCCTCCAGCCCTCACGACCGTGCTTCTGAGCATCGGGGAGCTCGAGTAATTAGGCCAAGCCCACTTGGCCACTAGCTGACAGCCCAGCCTGGGCCCAGCCCATCTGCTCCCGCAGCCCGTGGAGCTCCAATTAATTCTGAGATGAAAGCTCCAGGTTGGATTCTTTAGGCTTGCCCCCCACCCCCACCCAGGCGGAAGTCGGTGGCGTGTGCCGACTGCATTGCACTGAATTGTCCTGGGCGGTGCATCCTGCAGAGGCTTAGAGGACGTCCTCACCGCAGCCACAGGGCTCTCCTGGGGCTGGAGCCGGGAGCCAGCAGGGATGTGGCTGCAGGGCAGGGGCCCAGCGGCGACCTGCGTTCCAGCAGCGTCGCTAAGCCGCTAATGAGGTCAGAGATGAGCTGATTCAGCAAGCAGTGAGGCCTGCCCACCTGGTCCAGAGTCCCTGGGGTGCAGGAAGCGGTAACCCAAAGGGCAGGCCTGGGAGTCTCGTGCCCCCTGACGTGGTGGAGGTACGTGGCACGGCCCAGAGAAGCGGTGCCAACAAGCGCAGCACAGGTGCCAGCCTCCCCCTCATTTAAAATGAAGCTGTAATTGCGCCAGTGACTCCTCCGGCCACATTCCCACAATCAGGGCCATGGAAGTGGGCCCCGGCCGGGCTCTGGCATGGACTGGGCCACGAAGTCCAGCATCCATACGCCCACGGGAACCTGCCCCGGGGCCCCAGCGGGCCGCAGTGAGGAAGGCAAGGCTGTGCCCTCAGCCAGGGCAGCAGGCACTCCCAAACCGCAGCGCCAGCCCTAAGCCGTGCCAGCCCATCCCCACCGCCCCAGGCCCACCGTCCACCTTTCTGTCTGGGTCCCCCCTGAAGTTGCCCCCTAATTGGATCAGGCAGGGCCCAAGCAGGCAACCAAAGATGCATTCACAGGGGATAATAAACATTCATGTGAAGATGCGCACAGGTGTTAGGAGAAGCTACAAGGGGTGTCGCGCTCTCCCCAAGCTAGTAGCGGGGGTTTGAGCTTTTGGCTGCCAAAGCCAATCCCATGCAATGGGCTGCCTTAAACAACAGGAACTGATGGGCTCACAGTTTTCAGGCTAAGAGAAGTTCAAAGTCAAAGTGTCACCAAGGCGATGCTTGGGGTCGTGGAGCTGGCTGCTGGCAATCCTCAGCCTCGCCTCTTCTGTGGTCTGGGATGCACACGGCAGCCTCTCCTGGCTTCCCTCTGTGTGCCTCCCTCTGTGAATAAGTGGGATAAGTAACAGGACTAAGACCATCTCAGCCGGGCCCCACCATAACTGAAATCACCCCTTCAAAAGGTCTCATTTACAAAAACTCACACCCACAGGAATGGACCAGGTCTAAGAACATATTTTCTGGGGAACTTAGCTCCAAACCACCACACCTGGGAGCTGGGACTCCCAAGCCTGGGAGAATGGTGGTGGCTGGCCCAACCTGAGAGAGGGCCTCTGCCAGGAGCTGTGGCTTCGGGGGGCAGGGGGTACCCAGCCCTCCCGAGGGGACTGAGCAGGTGGAGCTGGGGCTTCCAGTCCCACCCCCCTCCTGCCTCCCTTGGGTCTCCCTCTGCTGCCCTCTTGGCAGAACCCAACAGGCTGCCCAAGGAAAGAGAGTCTATTGGTACAGCCCACAGGGCATGGGGGAGAGACGTGGGCACCTCTGCAGGTGCAAGTGACAAGCAGCCGGCACCTCCCGTCCACAGAGGCACTTTTTGGCACCTGTGGGCTCCACCTGGAGTTCTCCATCATGCCCGTGCTTTCCATACAGGGACTGAGAAGTGAAGGGCTTATTTTCCTCCTGCAGTAAACCTGCATTTAATAGGATGTTTGGATGCCATTTCCCAGAAGAGAAGCCGAGGCCTGAGGCAGCTCGCAGTGTGGGAAAGCGACTGGCCTGGCACTGGAGACCCCTGATCCCAGCTCTGCCTGCATGGATGACTTTGTTGTGCCGCAGTTTCCTCACCAGAAGGAAAACAACAGCGCTCCTGGGGGTTGCCATGAGGACAAAATGTGTCAACACCCATGAAGGCTGGGTGTAGGATTCAGTGCATGGGCACTGTTGAGTGCCCAGGGAAAGCCGGCTCTTAACTGCTCCTGGGAAACCCTGAAAACCCTGTTTTAGTTTGCTTAAGCTGCTGGAATGCGATATACCAGAAGTGGAATGGCTTTTAAAAGGAGAATTTATGAAGTTGCTAGTTTACAGTTCTAAGGCCGTGAAAATGTCTAAATTAAGGTAAGGTTATATAAGAATATCCAAACTAAAGCATCCATGGAAAGATACTTTGGCTCAAGAAGGCCAGTGCTGTTCAGGGTCTCTCATGCTGGAAAGGCTCATGGTGAGGTCTGCTAGTTTTCTCTCCAGGTTTGTTCAACGACCTCCCCGGGGGGCTGTTAGGCCCCTTTGGGCATCTCCAAAGTTCTCTGGCTGCATGGGTTCTCCTGGCTCTGAAGCTTTTTCCAAAATGGTTCCCTCTTAAAGGGCTCCAGTGAGCAGCCCCACCTTGTGGGGGAGACACATCTCGATGGAAACCATTTCATCAAAAGTTACAATTGGGTGGGTCACATCTCCATGGATAATCAAGAGACTCCCACCCAGCAATCTGAATGAAGAGTAAAGGACGTGGCTTTTCTGGGGTACATGATAGCTTTAAACCATCGCATCCTTCCATGCTTGTGAGCTTCTGGGTCCAAAGTAGGCCTGTGGAAGCTGAGGTTGGTCTTTGTCTTAGGGGGGGTTTTAGGAAGCGGGGTCTTTGGTACTTTTTGAATCAAAAAACTGTCCTCCACCTACGATCTAAGATCTCTTGTGCCAAGACCCAGATTTCCAGGGGTCCCCAAGAGTGGCACAAATGTGATGATGCTGCCAGACGCGAGCAGCCCTGACCCACCTTCACACTGCCCTCAGCAGGGGCTCCTGCCTCCAGGTATTTGGCACTCCACATCTTACACCTGCGGCGTCGCCAAGCCCCACATGCAGCGCCACCCTCTAGTGGCCCACGCACAGCAGGGATGTGCTGGCACCGGAGCTCGGCCATCGTGGGTGAGAATTCATGGGGTGGGGCTTGTCGGGGCCCGGAGTCCTGCAGCCTGAGTTCACGCCGCAGCCCTGCCACCTGCCCACAAAGGGGATAAAATGACACATTCCTCAGAGGGTTCGCCACAAGCAGTACAGCCCATAAAGGGGTGTCTGTTTGCTCCTTCTGCACCTGCCATATATTTGACACCCAGTGACTGTTTCTGTTTTTTCAATATTTTTATCGAGATGTTTTCACACACATACAGTCCATCCAAAGTATACAATCAGTGGCTCACAAAATCATCACATAGTTGTGTATTCTTCACCACGATCATTTTAAAACATTTGCATGACTCCAGAAAAATAAAGAGAAGAGAAAAAAAGCATGTATCCCATACCCCTTACCCTTCCCTCTCACTGACCACCAGTATTTCCATCTACCCATTTTTTTTTACTTCTAATCTCCTTCCCCATTATTTATTTTTATGTCCTTTTTTTTACTCATCTATCCATCACCTGGATAAAGAGAGCATCAGACACAAGGTTTTTGCAATCACACAGTCACATTGTAAATGTTATATCATCATACAATCATCTTCAAGAATCAAGGCTAATGGAACACAGTTCTACAGTTTCAGGTACTTCCCTCCAGCCACTCCAATACACCATAAACTAAAAAGGGACATATCTATAATGCGTAAGAATAACCTCCAGGATAACCTCTCAACTCTGTTTGAAATCTTTCAGCCACTGACACTTTATTTTGTCTCATTTCTCTCTTTCCCCTTCTGGTCAAGAAGTCTTTCTCAATCCCTTGATACTGGGTTCCAGCTCATCCCTGGAGTTCTGTCCTACGTTGGCCAGGAGATTTACACCTCTGGGAGTCATGTACTACTTGGCGGCAGAGCGAGGGAAGCGGGGGGGAAGAGAGCTCACCTACTGAGTTGGCTTAGGGAGAGGCCCCAGTGACTATTTCTCACCCAAACAATGTCTTTCAAATGTCTGCCATGTAGGAAACACAATAAATTGTAGCTTGACTTATTTCCATAATTATAAAAGAAGTAAATTATAGTAAGTGAAAGGATGAAGATTTCTGCAAACTCTTCCCATCTCAACCCTCCGAGACTGCAGGAGAGCAGAAAGAAGGGTGCGCTCAGCGAAGAGAAGGAGAACAGTTTACCATAGAGTGGTTCAGTATCATCACCGTCATGACAAATCTGTGGTTTACAAGATGATGCGAGACAGCGCTGTGCTCTCTATCAACCTCGAGACGGTCCGGCAAGGACGCAGGAAAGGATGTGAGCACATCTCACAGACTGGGAAACAGAGTTACAGATCTTCTTAGGGGCAGAACTGGGGTGAGGAGTGACATGCTGTCTCAGCCCCAAGGTCAAGGTGTCCCCTGCAAGCAGAGTTCTTGTTGCACCTGGGTAATTAGGGAAAAGCCTGCTGTGCTCTTATGTGCCCCAGAAAAGCCAGGCTCTGTTCGTCCTCATCCAATCTTGTGGGTGGGATGTTTTGGTTAGGTTGTTTCCATGGAGATGTGACCCACCCAACTGTGGGCTGGCCTTTGGATTAGTTATTTCCCTGGAAGTGCGGCCCCTCCCACTCAACGTGGGTCTTAGTGGGTTTACTGGAGTCCAACACGGAGAGCAGACACAGATGTCTGGAAATAGAGATAGAAAGACCCTGGGCACTAAGCAAGGACTCAGAGAATTAGCCAGAACCTGTAGAGAAGACATGTCCAGCCCCAGGAGATGCTAAGCTAAAAGACGAAACCCAGACTTGTGTCCTGGCAGAGCTAGGTGAGGGTCCACAGATGCTTGGAGAGAATGCCGCTGGAATCAGAATCTGAAAGTGACAGAACTGGGAACAAGTACTGAACACACCAGCCACATGCCTTTCCATATGACAGACGTCGGCTTTTCTAGGAGTCAAGGTATCTTTCTCTGGATGCTTTAGTTTATACATTTTTATGGCCTTAGAACTGTAATTCTGTAACCCAATAATAACCTTGTGAAAAGCTGTTCCATTTCTGGTATAGAGCATTTTGGCAGCATCAGCAAACGGGAACACCTGCCTTCTCCCCTGCCTGCTGGCCTGGCTGCTACTGATTGCTAATTTTCCTCTGTAGATCATGTTTGAGACCTTCAATGTACCTGCCCTGTATTTAGCCAACCAAGGAGTCCTTTCTTTATACTCCTCCGGTCAAACCTCTGGTGAGTGGCCCCATGGAAGCCCTATCCGCGCAAGCTTACGCCCTCACTGTCCCTCTGGCTGATGGCACTCAGCAAGATAAAAGAAAAATCCACAAAAGCCACACTCTCCAGCCCTTTTTCTAAGTTCCTTCCTTTTCATCCTTCCTAGTTAGACCATTTGCCACTGGAGGCTAACTCCCTTGTCCTCTAATCAGCTTATTGAGGTATAATTAACATACAATAAACCACACATGTTTAAAGTGCCCAGCTTCATAAGTTTTGACATATATATCCGTGAAAACATCCCCACAATCAAGGTAATGGATATATCCATCATCCCTAAAAGTTCTCCTGCCACCCACCACACTCTGCCCCCTCCACTCTGTCCTAGACAACCATCAATCTGCTCTCTGTCTCTAGATTAGTTGGCATTTTCTAGAATTTTATTTAAATGGGATCATATAGTCTGTACTTTTTTTGCACTTTTGGCCTTTTTTCACTCAGCAAAATTATTTGTAGATTCCTCCTTTTTTGTTGCTTATCAATAGTTCATTCCTTTTTATTAAGGAGAATTCCCATTGTGTGAATGTATCACATCTTGTTTATCTATTCACCTATGAATGGACATTTGGGTTATTTCCAGCTTTGAGCTATTATAAATAAAGTTCCTATGAGCATTTATGTACAAGTCTCTGCATGGACATATGTTGTCACTTCTTTTGGGTAAATACCTAGAAGTGAAGTGGCAGGGTCATGTGGTAGGAATTTGACTGAATCTCTCAAAATGTGCCAAAGTAGCTTCCAAAGTCATCGCACCATTTCAAAATTCATGCCAGCCATGAATGAGAGTTCCAGTCCCTCCACGCCTTCACCAACACTTGATGTGATCAGTCTTTTTAACTGCAGCCACTCTAAATAGATGTTCAGTGGCATCCCATTATAGTTTTGATTTGTCATTTCCCTAACTACAATGATGCTGAGCATTTTGTCATGTGCTTATTTGCCGTCCATAGATCTACTTTCATTGAGTGTCTGTTCAAATGTTTTGACCATTTTTTCATTAGGTTGTCATCTTTGAGAATTCTTTTTATATACTGTATACAAATCCTTTATCAGATATGTGTCTTGCAAATATTTTTTCTCAGTCTATGGCTTAATTTTTCATTCTTTTAGGTCTTTTGAAAAGCAGAAGTTTTAATTTTGCTAAAGTCCAATTTATCAATTTGTTCTTTTAGGTACTGTGCTCTTGGTGTCATACGTAAGGAATGTATGCTTAGCTGAGGCTCACAAAGGTTTTATCCTGTGTTTTCTTCTAGAAGTTTTATAGTGTTTAGATTTGCATTCAGTTCTATGATCCATTTTTAATTAATTTCTGTATATGTTGTGAAGTGTGGATTGAAGTTCTTTTTTTGCATATGGATATCCAATTTCCTACACTATTTTGTTGAATAAATTATCTTTCTTTCCTTTTTTCATTGAATTCCTTTTGCACATATTTTGAAAATCAGTTTTCCATATGTGTGTGGGCATGTTTCCAAGATTCTCTATTCTGTCAGTCTGCTGGTCTAACTCTAGATCAATACTGCACGGTCTTAATTACTATCGCTTCATATTCAAACTTGAAATTAGGTAATGTTAATGAAACAATTTTGTTCTCCTGTTTTGAAAAGGTTTGGCAATTTTAGGTTCTTTTGCATTCCCTATATGAATTTTAGATTCAGTTTGTCAACTTCTGCAAAAAAAAAAAAAAAAAAAAAAAAAAAACCTTATTGGGTTTTGATTGGAATTGCATTGAATCTACAGATAAGTTCGGTACAAACTAACATCTTAATATTGATTTTTCCAACCCACGAATAAGTTATATCTCTTAGGTCTTTAATTTCTCTTAGCAATGTTTTGTGGTTTGGAGTATACAGATCTCGAATGTATTTTGTTAGATTTATCTCTAAATATTTCATGAATTTTTGATGCTATTGTAAATTGTATTTTCTTTTCCATTTCTGATTGTTCATTTTTAGTATATAGAAATGCAATCTGTTTTTGTATGTTGATATTATATCCTGAAGCCTTAATAAACTCATTTATTTAGTGCTAATAAGTTGTGTGTTTTTGTTGTTTTGGTAGATTTCACTGGGTTTTCTACTTAGACAGTCATGTCGCCTGTACAATGAAAAAAGACAAGTTTGCTTCATTCTTTCCAAACTGGATGCTTTTGATTATTTGTTTGTTTGTTTGTTTTTTCTTGCCTGGTTGTCCCAGTTAGAACCTCCAGTACAATAGTACAGTATTGATTAGAAGAGGGAAGAGAGAGGACCTCTGTGTCTCTTCCTTTGTCTCAGAGGGAAAGCTTTCAGTCATTTTCATTAAGTAGGATATTAGCAGTAGTTTCTTCATAGATGTTCTCTTTCAATTTGAGGAAGTGCTTTTACATTCTTAATTTGCTGAGAGTTTTTAAACTCAGAAATGGTATTGGGTATTGTTCAGTACATTTTCTGTTAAATACATATCTATTGACATGATAATATGGATTCTCTTTTTTATTTCATTAATATGGTAATTTACTTTGATCAATTCTTAAATGTCAGCCTTGCTTCCTGAAATAAAGCCCATTTGTTCATGATGTAATGTCCTTTTTGTATGTTGTTGGATTCAATACGTTAAAATTTTGTTTAGAATCTGTATGTTTATGTCATGAGAGATAATGGACTATGGTTTACTTTCTTTTGATGTCTTTATCAGGTAGTCACATTCTGTCTGTCAGAGATCACTGTCCTTTGTGCCTGATGTCCAATAACTTGAAAAAGGTTTCATTGATTTTGTCTGCTGTTTTGGTTTGGTTTCCAGGTTGGGGATAAAATCTAGCCCTTGTCCTCCAAGTTAGTTAGAACCGAAGTCCTCTGGACTCACTTTTGCTACACTTAACACTTGAAGTCCTTGGTTACTCGCCCAGACTCAACAGTTGAAAAGAGCCAACTATCCAGACTCCTAAAGAGCTCTAAACAGCTCTGCAAGCTGCTATTTCACCCAAAATGAGGCCATGTGTTCCCATCACCACTTCACGCTCTTCTGTAATAGCGGAGATCGCTAGATTAACTTGCTCCCTAAAATCTATGCCTCCTTAGCTGTATTCAGGCTCTCCTGATAGGCAGGGGCCACCCAGAGACTCCTGGTGTTTCATCAATGCACAGACGGTACTTTAGACGAAAGGTTGTTAGGACTCAGGATTCTTCTTCCTCTTTGCCTGGGAACGACGGCTGAGACGTGCATGCATGCATCAGTAAGAAGCCTCCAGAAGGAGCACTCGTGGTCTGACCCGTGCAGGTTCTGCCCCAGGCACTCCTCTAGACGTGGGAGGAAAGCTTGCTCCTCAGATCTTTGGATTGCTTCTCCAGTTATTCCCCCTCCCGCCCTCTCCTCCTGCAGACTTAGCAATTGATCAGGGATACCCTGCATCCTGCCTTAGGAGGCCGCTGTGTTCTCTTATCCAGGAACAACCATCGAATCTGGAGAAGGAATGACGTACTTGGTGCCCACCTTCGAAGGTTGTCCTCTGCACCAGTCGATTGTGCAGATGGATGTGGCAGGTCAAGACCTCACCTTGTACCTCTTGCAGCTGTTGGCAGAGAGTGGACACTCATTTATGGGCACAGGTGGGAAATGGCTCTTCCTGGCCAGGTGACCCAGTCCCTGGTCTGGGACATTTGTCTTGGTTTGCTACAACCTACAGCCCTTCATCGCGTAAGCCTAAAGCCACCCAAGTTATCCAGATAATCCTCTTCATATTTAGAGACATTTAGCCCAGCAAGGCACTGGGCTCAGCAAGCACTTCACAATCCTACTTTCATCATCCCTCACTGTAATCCTAAGTAAGGGAGCAATTACTTCCTTTGCACAGAGAAAGAGGCTTAGGAAGGGTAGGCGATTTGGCCAACATCCCATAACCAGTAAGTGCAGCAGCTGGGCTGTGAGCCCGAAGGCTCCAGCATGACATTAACTAAACCTCATGCTGCTACAATCCAATGGCCAGGTGCTGGAGAAGGGTCCCAGCCCGTGTCACCTGTGCAAACTCCCAGCCCCTAGGAGTCAGCAATGCTACTCTGGACCTTGTGGCCTTCCCAGGCAAGAGTGCTGTGTCTAAAGCCAGACACAGTGGGGGAATATTAAAGAATAACAATTAAAGGGAAGGCAAGGGAAAGTGAGAAGTGTTGGCTGGGACCCTTACACTTAGCTTACACTTAGCCAGAGCTTTATGTGCATTCTTCGGTTGGGACCTCACAACAATCCTTTGAATGATGATTCATTTCGTTTTTGCAGATGAGGAAATGGAAGGTATAGGAGGATAAGAAACTTGTAAATAGCAGGGATGAAATTCTAACCCAAACTATGTGAGGAAAGGAAAAATATCAGGAGTCCAGTGTCTCAGAAGCCAAGGAAAGAGAAGGGAAATGGTTTACTTCTGGAGGGAAAGAAGTCAAGGAAGAACTGAAGAGTGTTTATGTATTTTTTAAAACTTGGAGGACCTAACAGAACAAGGAAGGGGCGGTTGAGAGGGAGTGGGTGAAGGTAGAGGTGTGGCCCGAGGAGTAGAAGGGATTCCCACACGAGACAGTGCAGGAAGCTCCTGCTTTGATATGTCAGAAGCAATGATAAAGAAATATATAAAACATCACAACAAAAAGATACAGCTGGGTTTAAAACATGTTATTAGCCACACAGAAATGGGAAAGGAAAGCAGTGTCATCTTCCAGGGATTTCCAGGAGAGGCAGCTTCCCAAAAGGGGTAGTTGTCACCATTTCGTGTGCCAGGCTCAGAGCAGCTGGGGATGGCTACACAAACTGTACATGCTTTATTAGTGGTAATGAAGTTGAGTTTAATTTCCCAGCCCCCAAAACACACACCGTACATGGTAGGGTATCTTACAAAACGCAGACATTTCAAATCTTTGCATATGAAGTCAGGATATCCCAATTCCACCTTTCTGTTCCCCAAGATGAGATGAAAATAGAAAGAGCAGCCAAAATGTACCGTCTCATCCTCGCCACGGGAGCTTGCATCTTTAGAAAGATGCTCCCTGAAAAGCATGCTTTTGTGAGCTCAGCCCATGCCCAGGCCCTTTTCTACTGGACCGGCTCCCCGTTTCTCCCGCAGGTGATCGGGAATTCGTGCAGGACATGAAAGAGAAATGTTGTTATGTGGCTTTGGACTTTGACAAAGAGAAGGTAAAAGCTGAGTCCCCTTCCTACAAGCAGAAATATCAGCTGCCTGACGGTCAGGAGATCGAGATTGGAAAGGAGAGATTCTTCTGTCCCGAAGCACTCTTCCAAACGGACCTCATAGGCAAGTCCACGTGGGCGGGACAGAAACTGGTCCAGACACAAGCAATTGGGTGCCTGGGAAGAAAGCAGGGGCTGGAGGCCGGTGTGAGGATCCTATCTGAGTTAGCAAACAGCAGCCAAGGAGCGCCCCATTTCCAGAGTCCCTCTAACACCTGCTCACACTTACGAAGCACCTACCATCCCCTGCCACTTTGCTGGCCATTGTGTCTGGGTTGGAGATGTGGGGTGTATGGGATTCTTTAATCCTCCCTGCAATCCCATGTTATCCCATTTTATAGATGCAGAAATTCACTTGAAAGTGTTAAATCATTTGTGAAGTGTTATTAATTACTACACTGCAAGTCTCGTCTCTCAGAATTTAGGATATATCCTCCCCCTGCTTACAAACTAATTTGAAATGTAAAATTTAAGACCAAGTAGGGAAGGAGACACCATAGTTTTGGAAAGCATGTTGGAATTTTGGTTGACAGAGGTTTTAAGCAAGCGCTTGAGTTGAGTAAGCGCTTTGGCAGACACATCTCAACAAGAAAAACGAATGATTATAAAATACCCACTGTCTGGGAAAATGAAGCATGCCAGGTAGTCGTAAAAAACCAGACCCTTAAATTAATTTGCCACATAAGGGACAAAGGAGAATGAGAGAGAACCAACTGTATTAGAAAGTTCACGGCAATAATAATGTAATATAAGCTGAGTGTATCTCTCGGTCCCAGAATGCAGTCTTAAAACATAACATGCGCCTTCAAAATATGAAGCAGATGTGTGAAGAGGTGACTGAGTGAGGGGCTTCAGGCCCCGCCTAAGGGGGCTCTTGGGGGGTTCCCGTCTTGGTGGAATCACCATCACAATCGCCCTAATGCTCTTTGGATCCGGCACATTCTAGATGGTTCCTCTGAATTAGCCTAATTGATCCTTAGCCCAACCATAGGCAGCCAGTGCCACCACCATGAGGAAACTGAGGCACGGACGGCCCCTCCCCCTCCCCTCCCCAAGCCCGTGCTATGAACAGACAGCAACGCAACCCGTGCACCTCTTCAGTGTCTTCCTCATTTGATCTGAGTTTATTCATTGGGCAAAATGATGGAGGAAAGTACTCATCGGTCCAACTTTTCGAAGTCTGCTTGAGCAGGCACTCAGAAATCCTTTTCGTGAAATGATTGATACCCAGGTGTTAAGAATCAATAGTCAATAACATTTGACTATTGATTCTCTCAGAGGAGAGAGAAGGGGCAGCGGTGTGGTCCAGCAGGCTTTAGCCGCCGGTCCCCGGTGTACCCAGTGGGACCCCCCGGAGCCCTGTCTTGGAGCGCTGACGCTTGCCCTCTGCGCTGCGGCAGTGTGGGGCTGGGGGGCGGGTCCATTGCACATGCGCGGTGCAGCCCCAAGGGGCCGTGTCTCCCACCCTCCGCAGGCAGCGCCGGCCTGGGCCTCCACGTGGCCGCCTACCAGAGCATCAGCTCCTGCGACCCCACCCTCTGGAAGAGTCTCTACAGCCACGTCCTGCTCTCGGGGGGCACCGGCTCCTGCTCTGGCCTGCAGTTCCGGATGCAGAGGGAAATGTCAGCCCTGGTGTCCCCGTCCCTGTCCGTGAAGGTAGGGCACTACCTTCCCCACCCCAGTGGCTTCCCAGGTATCTCTGCAGTGCCTCTGACACACCAGGCATGGTCCCAGGCAGGTGCAGAGGCATCAGCAGAGAAAACACACTCACACTGAAAAATCCTGGGTGCTTATACTCTAGGGTTCTGGGGGGGTGGGGTGGTAGTGAGGGGTGGACAGCAAGAAGGAGGAATGTTAGTCACACAGAAAAGGAAGGAGGGAGGAAGTGCTGCAGGGCTTAGGAAGACTTAGAGCAAGTGAGTGGTTAGGGCAGGTTCCTCGAGAAGGTGACCATGAGGTGGACGCTAAGAGAAGGCAAAGGGAGCTGCACAGATGTCTGGGAACAGCATTGCACGCAGTGGCCCAGAGTGCCAGAGCCAGCCTTGCTTCCCCAGGGAGGGTGTTGGATGACCCGAGTGGGCAAGGGATGAGGAGGAGATGCAGGGAACGGCTTTCACCCTGAGAGGCACTGGAAACCCCTGGAAGGTTTCAAGGGGAGATGCACTGGAAACCCCTGGAAGGTTTTGAGGGGAGATGTGCCATGACCCAGCCAGGTCCTGTGGGAGGGTCTGGTTGCCCTGTGGAGAGCGGCCTGTAGAGAGGAGACATGGGGACATGGGGCCGTGTCCAGTCCAGGTGGGAGATGCTGCTGGCTTAGGGCAGGCTGTGGTCGCACTCCAGATGGCTGCTGAAGAGCTGAAGTAGGGCATGAGTGATAGACAGAGGCCAGGGGTGTCCCCAGATGTTCTGGGAATATGGAGCTGGCATCCTGAGATGGGAAGACCAGGGGAGGGTGGGGGCTTGAGGGAAGGTGTGCATAGGTGTTTGGACAGGTCTTGGGTGAGCTGTCTTTTGGGCATCCACATGCAGACCTTGGAGAAGGACCTAGAGTTCTGAAATAGGAGCGAGGCTCTGGCTGCAGACACTCCCTTAGGAGTTTTCCGCACAGCAGTGACATTGTAGACCAGATGAGATCACTGAGAGGCAGTAGGGATGGAGAAGAGGCTGGAGCTCGTCATGGCAGCCATGGTCAGTCTGGTGAGGAGAGGCTGGAGGTCCAGGAGCAGCCAGCAGAGAGGGAGCTGCAGAGCATGGGGATCGCAGGGGAGTGGTGCTGGGAGGCCAAGCAAAGGCAGTCTTTGTAACAGGAGAGCAGGCAAGTGGGGCAGACCCAGCACATTTGCTGTGGTAGGACAAGGCCCAAAAGCTGCGTCCTACACATTCAGCAATGAGGGGGCATCCATGACAAGCAGTAGCTGCAGTCCAGTGGGAGAACCTGATAGAGGGAGCAGCAAAGGAGTTCTTCTGCAACAAAGAGCAGAGAAATGGGTGACAACTCGGGGGCCATGAGGTCAGGAGAAGCCTTGGCACATGTGATTATGGTTGTGATGGTGGTGGATGTGGTGGTGATGGTGATGGTGGTGGTAGTGATGGAGATGGTGGTGACAGTGATGGTGGTGGTGATGGACATGGTGGTAGTGATGGTGGTGGTGGTGGTGATGGTGGTGGTGGTGGTGGTGGTGGTGATGGTGGTGGTGGTGATGGTGATGGTTGTGGTGGTGGTGGTGGTGGTGGTGATGGTGGTGATGGTGATGGTGGTGGTGGTGGTGGTGGTGATGGTGGTGGTGGTGGTGGTGGTGATGGTGGTGGTGATGGTGGTGGTGATGGTGGTGGTGGTGGTGGTGGTGGTGATAGCTGTGGTGATGGTGGTGGTGGTGGTGATGGTGGTGGTGGTGGTGGTGGTGGTGATGGTGGTGGTGGTGGTGGTGGTGGTGGTGGTGGTGATGGTGGTGGTGATGGTGGTGGTGGTGGTGGTGGTGATGGTGGTGGTGGTGGTGGTGATGGTGGTGGTGGTGGTGATGGTGGTGGTGGTGATGGTGGTGGTGGTGGTGATAGCTGTGGTGATGGTGGTGGTGGTGGTGATGGTGGCGATGGTGGTGGTGGTGGTGGTGGTGGTGGTGGTGGTGGTGATGGTTGTGGTGGTGGTGGTGGTGGTGGTGGTGATGGTGATGGTTGTGGTGGTGGTGGTGGTGGTGGTGGTGGTGGTGATGGTGGTGATGGTGGTGGTGGTGGTGGTGGTGATGGTGGTGGTGGTGGTGGTGGTGATGGTGGTGGTGATGGTGGTGGTGGTGATGGTGGTGGTGGTGGTGGTGGTGGTGATAGCTGTGGTGATGGTGGTGGTGGTGGTGATGGTGGTGGTGGTGGTGGTGGTGGTGATGGTGGTGGTGGTGGTGGTGGTGGTGGTGGTGGTGGTGATGGTGGTGGTGGTGGTGGTGATGGTGGTGGTGATGGTGGTGGTGGTGGTGGTGGTGATGGTGGTGGTGGTGGTGGTGATGGTGGTGGTGGTGGTGATGGTGGTGGTGGTGATGGTGGTGGTGGTGGTGATAGCTGTGGTGATGGTGGTGGTGGTGGTGATGGTGGCGATGGTGGTGGTGGTGGTGGTGGTGGTGGTGGTGGTGGTGGTGATGGTGGTGGTGGTGGTGATGGTGGCGGTGGTGGTGGTGGTGGCGGTGGTGGCGGTGGTGGCGGTGGTGATGGTGGCGGTGGTGGCGGTGGTGGCGGTGATGGTGGTGGTGGTGGTGGTGATGGTGGTGGTGGTGGTGGTGATGATGGTGGTGGTGATGGTGGTGATGGTGGCGGTGGTGATGGCTGTGGTGATGGTGGTGGTGGTGATGGTGGTGATGGTGGTGATGGTGGCGGTGGTGATGGCTGTGGTGATGGTGGTGGTGGTGATGGTGATGATGGTGGTGGTGGTGATGGTGGTGATGGTGGTGGTGATGGTGGTGGTGGTGATAATGGTGGTGGTGGTGGTGGTGATGGTGATGGTGGTGGTGGTGGTGGTGGTGATGGTGGTGGTGGTGGTGATGGTGGTGGTGGTGGTGATTGTGGTGGTGATGGTGGTGGTGGTGATGGTGGTGGTGATGGTGGTGGTGGTGATAATGGTGGTGATGGTGGTGGTGGTGGTGGTGGTGATGGTGGTGATGGTGGTGGTAGTGATGGTCGATATGGTTGTGTTTGCAGTCATGGTAGTGATGGTTGTGTTGATGGGTATATCTGCAGATGGGAGCATACGCTCATGGAGATGAACCACAGGCAAGTGAAAGCTACTGACACAGGAGAGGCAAAGCTTCACATATAGCATGTGTGAAATTCTCCCTCCTCATTGTAAGTTCCCTGCACAAGTCATGACCTACCTCCAAGTCCATTGCTGGCTTTTAGGAAGTCACTATGACTACCGCAACCCCCTGCACCTGTCAAGTGATCTGTCAGCATCACCTGCAGCAGAAAAATAATAGTCTCCACCTATTTTTTAGAACTGCTTTCATTTTTCAAAAAACTGGTACATGGTCATAATAGAAAATCTATTAGCAAAGAAAGGGTGATGGATTTAAATTTTTAGTCCCAATGCACTCCCCCAGCTTCCTCTGACCAGCTCGGCTTGGGCAAAAGGCCCCACCGATCAGCTGGTTCGGTTGGGGCTGGAAGGCCATTGAGCTGCTTCTCACTTAACTCACCTCTGCCACATTCACTGGGTCTCTTTTGGTTAATAAAGGCTTCCACCCCTCCTCCCAGTGCATCTAGGTTTCGGGGAAGCTGTTCATGGTTGTGGGGTTCACCAGACCAGGGCTGTCCTGTAGCCCCAGCTGGACTCTTCTACCTGCTTCTTTTGCCAGGAGGCTGGGCAGGTAGTTCTCTTGGGACAGTCAGCACATGGCGTTCCTTCTCTCTCTAGGTCCTTCTCAAGCCCTCAAGCTGGCTGCAAGCCCATTGACCACCTGTGTCTGCTGAGGGATCATGGGGGACCTTTATCAGCATGACACCCCTTTGCAACCCAGGGCAGGCTCCCAGCTTCTTTTGGTACCCTCCCACAGCACGGAAACTCTGGGAAGCCAGTTGAGTAGCGCTGCGAGCAGCTATCTCAGAACTTTTCTCCATTCCTACACCTGTCTCATTTACATGTCCCTTTTGCTTGTGCCCCTCCAGCTTTGGCATGGGATGCCATGCGAGGACCCCTCCTTCCAGGGTCCAGAGGCAGGAAGTACAGACATAATCCCTGTTGCCCTCAGTGCCTCATGTTTCTCTAGAGGATTCCATCACCCACCACCCCTGTCCTACTGGAGTACCAGTGAGGGTGAGGTCCTCGCAGAGAGGACTATCCTTCTCCCTTCCTGGGTGCATCTTCTCCCTGCCACCTACCAGCCCTCTCCCTGCCTACCGACAGCCTCCCCTGCATATCTCCCTTCTTTACTCTTCACCTATACATTTTGTGCCTGATGCTTCCCAGCTCTTGCTCAGAGCTCTTCCTCTCCAGCAAGCCTTGCTCTCACAGATGAGAGCCCTGCTTTATAGACCAGAGTGAAATTTGAAAGTAAGCACACAACAAAGGAGCTAACCTGTCCTCACCCCAGAAAAGAGTGCCACCGGGGCAACAGAGAAGAGTGGAATTCCGTGGACATATAGTCTTTCAGCCGGTATTGCACAAATGTTATGCCACTCCCCCTTCCAAAGTCTGCAGCCCTCCTTATAGTATCTTATATAATATTACAAGCATTTATGTAATATTCGAAAACTGCCAGCCGACCCGTCAGTGCAACCAAAGCCCACAGCCTTGTTTTATGTCTCTTCTGCTCTTCTCTTGGGGGCCCAAAGCCCTCTAGGCTGCTGCATGTCATGAACTTTTACTAGTCACAAAGAAGGGTTACAGCTTAGCCCAGAGAGAAAACAAACAATGGAGTATTGCTGCATTGTGAATTTCTTGACCATCTTTGCTGAGGGATCTCTCTGGCCAGCTCTGTGTTCTGCTACCATGGGGCTGAGCTGCTCTTTGGCCCCAGCTCTCACCCCACCTGTCTTCTGAGTCTTAAAAAACAAAACAAGCAAAACATCTCCATCCGAAGCTTGAAGGTAGCACCCATTTCCTGAGATTTTATGGTAGTTTAGCTCTTTCTCTGCCTGCTCTCTCTCTTGCCTAATTATCTCTGGGGGAGAAAGCAAGGTTGATTCACCTTTACTAATCTACAATGCCTGTCACATTAGTCACGATTCTGTAGGAAAACAAAACCAACAGGAGATATCTGTAAATATTAGAGATTTTTATAAAAATTGTCTCACATGACTGTGCACAAGTCCAAATTCCATAGGGCAGACTGCAAACTGGGGATCCCAATGAAGGTTTTCAATGAATTCCCCAGGAGAAGGTGGCTGGCTGAAGTCGAGGTGGGAATTCTCCCCTTCTGACTGCTGAGGTCATCACTTCTCCCTCCAAGGCCTTCAACGGAGTAGATGAGACATCACTCATTGTTGATGCAATCTCCTCAGTTAGTTGTAGATGGCATCAGCCGTAGTTACAGTCAACTTACTGACTATTTAAATCCATGAAATGTCCTCCCAGAAACAATCACATCAGTGCTTGCTTGACCAGACAACTGGCACCAAAGGCAGGTCAAGTTGACACCTGAACCCAACTATCACGCCCATTAAAGTTTTCCCTAAAGAAGAGATGAATTCTCTGCCTAACACAAACTCATTAATTCTCAGCAAGAGGCTCATCGCAATGGGCCCAACACTTTAAATAGTTGTATTTCCCGACCGCCCAAATCCTGCTGTAATGAGTATTTTGGGCTAACATTGGGGGCGACATTTCCACTTATTTCTGAAGAATGGTATTTCCTTGGAATACATTTCTCGATGTGGAACTGCTGAGCCGGAAACGTATGCACGATTTAAGGCTTTCTGAACATATGGCCAGAGACTCACCGGAGCTCTCCCTTCTCCAGTCCTGCCAGCGTGGGCGAGGCTGCTGGGCGCCCACATCCGCTCTGGCATGGGGGCTCCCTGCAGCTGAAAACCTGCTGCCATATTTATAGGGACAGAAAGTCGACCAGAGGCTTCCAGGACCCGGGGAAGGGGAGAGAGGGAGGTGCTTAGTGGGCACAGGGATTCGGTTTGGGGAGATGAAAAGTTTTAGAAATGGAAGGTGGTGATGGCATCACAACTGCGTAAAAGTGATAATGCCACCGAAATCGCGCATTTGAAAATGGTTAAAATGCCAAATCTCATGTTTTATTTGCACGTTGCCACCATTTTTAAACGTCTTTTGCCAACTTGATAGAGCAGAAATACATTACCATTTTAATTTGTATTTCTCTCATTTCTAAAGAGGGGGAACAATCTTGCCCCTGGTTTCTGGCTGTATTTTCTTTTTTAGATGTTTTTGAAATGCTTTTTGCACATCCTGTGGCCATTTTTCAAGGGGTCGGTTTTGCGTGCTTCTTGAGGACACACGTCACCCAGGCTGCCGCGTGCTTTTGTAGGGTTTGTGTGTCTGTTCAGATAAGGGGCAGGCGGAGGAGACCGCCTGTTGTGGAAGGTGGAGTGAGCAACCCGGGCCCCGGTGCCAGCACTTCCTCTGCCTGATGTTTTCACCCTGAACCTGTTTTCGTTTTGCCCTTTTAAAATTTTTCTTCTGAAAATCTTAGTAATTTTTCTTCTCTTAACCAAGACCAGCAAGTGGTGTCCAAGCCAAGCCCTGGTTTTGCAGCAGAGCCAGTGCGAGCCTGGGATGGAGCCTGAGAACGTCCTGTCTTATTCCCACTTGGCTGGGTCTGCGTGTACCGAGCCCCCCAGGGCGCTTTCCCAGATCCCCGCAGTCATGCCTCTGGCGTCAGTCGTGGTTTGCCAGGCTGCTGTGGTAGACACACAAGGTGGCATGGCTTAACCACACAGGGGTCCCCAAATCAAGGCAGCTGCAAGGTCCGCTTCCTCCCCAAAGTCTGTTGTGCCGGGTACTGGCTCCCCGCCTTCCCCAGGGCCCCCCACCATCTGCGGGGACCCCACTGTCCCCAGGGCTCCCTGCTCTCTGCAGGGCCCCCCACCTCCCACAGGGCCCCCCTCTTGCACAGCTGCCTCCTGTCACCAGTGGCCTCTCTCCCGGGGTCTGCTCTTCGGGCCTCCACTTACTTCTAGCTGTCCTCGGGCTTTCTCGGGCTTCCAGTCTCTTCTCCTTCTAAGGACTCCGGCCATATGGAGTCCTCACCAGTCCAGTAGTGCGGCCTCAGGGTTGGCCAGCGTTTCACTAGAGGTCCTAATTACAAATCAACTCACACCCCCGGGGTGTGGATTAAGACTCAGAAAGTGTCTTTCATTGGGGAGCGTAATCCAACTGGGGACGCCGCAATCCAGTGGGGACGCTGTCCTATGTTTTAGACTAAGAAGCATGCTGCAGGATGCTGCACCCAAAGGCCGAAGGATGGTGAGCGGGCACGTGGGGGCAGCAGCCCTTGGCCCTGAGCCCTGGGGGTCACCTGCCACCACCTCCCTGGCCCTCCTCACGGACGGCTGGGGACACCCGAATCTCCCCCCACCCCCGGGCCCAGAGGCATAAAGAAGGCCTGTCACCACGGAACAGACCCCTAGTGGAGTGCCTGCTTCCTAGAGGTCCTGTGACAGGCCGAGCAGAGCGAGCACCACAGTGTGAAATTTGTAGTGTGCAAAGTACAAAATCCTCATGCATAGTCTTTCAATAAGTGCAAAATGGATCATATATCTCTTGGATTCATGATACACGCTTCAATGGATCTAAGTGCCAAGGAGCCCATTGTGCTTTGGTTTATTTTATCCTATAGCATAAAGGTGTAAGAAGTAACGTGCAGGCTGTTAAATAGCTTTAAAAGCCAACCATAATTTCTGTTTGCCAGGGGGGACAATGACTGTCTGTGACGTGCTACAGGGAAGGATGTGGCTGTGTCCCCATCTAGAGTGAAGTTTTGATTGTGGTGTCTCCTCCGCTCCCCTGTAGGTGCTGCGCTGCCCATACTCCACGTGCAGTGCCTGGGTGGGCGGCTCCATCCTGTGCTCGCTCTCTACCTTCAAGGACATGTGGGTCACCAGAGAAGAGTACAGCGACATCGGCTCCTCTGTCGTCAGTAGAAAGAGCTTCTGATTTGTGGCCCCCGTCACCTGTGCCCCATCACCTGTGTCCCAGCACCTGTGTCCCATCACCTGTGCCCCCATCACCTGAGCCCCATTACCTGCGTCCCTCTCACCTGTGCCACCTACACCAACTCCAAGCTACGCCTCAGCCTGGCTGAGCTACTTGGAGCTCACAATCAACCCAAGCATAGGGTGGCCCTTCGTTCCACAGACTTTTTACAAAAAGGGCCAATAAAGGGCAGATTCTGCTGCTTCATGTGGGCAAGGCTTCCTGCATCTTAGGGAATACTTCATTAATGTAGAGTAAAAGGGGGAGGGAATTTTTTATTTTCTCTGTGTATCAGGTAGGATGGCTAGATTATGCCGCAGTAACAAACAACCCCCAAATCTCAGTGGCATTAAGAAAAGCTTGTTTTCCACATGTGCTGCGTGCTCATCGGTGCTCAGGGAGGGAGTGCTGCTGCATCCTCCTTAAGCCGAGTCCAGGCTGGCAGACCAGACACCATCTGGAATGTTCCGTTCATTGTGGCCAAGGAGAAGCGAGTCTTGCATTGGCCAACAAATGTTCCAGCCCGCAAGGGACACACACAGCACTTCTGCCCACATTTCGCATGGCCCCACCAAGCTCAAGGGCCCAGGAAGTGCCATCCTGCCGTGGCCTGCCCGTGCCTGGCCTTGGCATTCTCGCTCGTGAGGGCAGGGTGAGGCTGGTGTACAGACCTTCCAACAGCATTACAAGGACATTTAATCCATATGGCATTGCTGCGAGGTCATTTTCCTTTGAGCCAGTTCCATGATGCAGGAACTGAGGCTGAGAGAGGCATTTAGAAAGAGACCTAAGTGTAAGAAAATTAAGTTTAGCTTTCACACAAGATGGTGCAGGAAAGGGCTGCAGGACAGCTCAAACCGGTCTTGCAGGCAGGGAAGGACAGAGCCTCTGATATAAGCCTAGAGCTGGTGCCAAATAGGTAGAAGCAAAGTTTAAATAAGTAATGGTCAGGGTCATTGAAATGCAAAATGTTACTAAAAGCTGGAACCTTCAGCGGGAGATTTGAATTAGTTAGAGCATCCGGATAGGCCGGAGCCCCTGGAGTATCCAATCAGCAGAGAAACGGGGGCGCCTTAGGAGCTGAAAACCTGTGGCATTCTCGTGTTTGGCGCGTTTCAGCCACGCCCCGTTCTTGCAAGATCATGAATAAATCCTTTTCTTCTCCACAATCGGGTGAGTGTTTATTCTCTTTCAGGTAGGACATTCTTTCTAACAGTAAGCAGCATCCAGTGGGCGTGCTGAGGGGGCGAGAGGAGACACGAACAGAGAAAAATGTGACAATCCCCAAACTGCAGACGCGGTTTACAGAGTGTAAATGTGCTCTGGGGACTCAGCCGGGTAAAGTGGAAGAAGTCCACGTGGACGCTGTCGCGTGCAATTTCAGAATATCAAAGATGAAGATACATTCTGAAATCTTTGAGAGAAAAACAATGAAAACAGCAACAATAAAAAATCAGAGTAACTATAAAGTGAGGCCACCAGATAAAATATGGCCTGCCCAGTTATATTAGGATTTTATCTGGTAAACAAGAAATAACTGTTTAATGTAAGTATGTCCATGCAATATTTGGGGCACGGGCATACTGAAAAGTTATTCTTGTCTATTTTAGTTTCCTAGGCTGTTCAAAGCAAGTACCTTGAAATGGGCGGGGTTAAACAACGGGAGTTTATTCGCTGATGTTTTCCAGGCTGTGGAGAAGTCCGAACCAATACATCATCGAGGCGATGCTTTCTTCCCAGAGAGCAGCTGCTGGACCCTCGGTTCCTCAACCATGTGGCAGGTTGTCCTGGGCACATGGTGGTGTCCGCTAGCCTCTCCTTCTCTTCCGGGTCTCACATTCCAGCTTCTTGCTTCTGTGGCTTTCTCTCTCTCTCTGTGTCTGAATTTCATTCCATGTATAAAGGACTCCAGTAAAGGGTTTAAGACCCATCTAATGGAGGTGGACCACACCTGAACTGGCGCAGCCTCATCAAAAGGTCCTGCCTACCATGGATTACATTTAAGAGCATATTTTTCTGGGGTACATACAGCTTCAACACCTCTCCCCTCCCCCCCGCATTGTCTATCTGAAATTCCAATTTAACCAGGTGTCCTGTATTTCTCATTTCCAAATCTGGTAACCCCACTCTACAGGAAAGAAATCAGATTCATATCAGAATTTTGAATTCTTACCTGCAAAACTCTTGCTAGAAGACAATGAAAGAATACCAGCGAAGGGAGAGCACAGGCAAAGACTCAGAAAATTTACCACCCATAAACCATTTCTGAAAAAATACCAAGGATCCCCTACAAGATAAACAAACGAAGAAATAACCCAAGAGAAACTGTGAGTGAAGAAGCCAGGCCAAACTCAGAGTTAAATCTAAATCATTTTAATACAGAATTTTTAAAAATGACTAACCGTGTGGAACAGACATCTCAGATCTCAGAATGGAAGCGATGCAGGTGGGAATGAAGAAGTGAAATTGTGGAAATATGGATATTCATTAACTCATGAGATTGATCACAAAGAATAGGTTTAGTTTTATAACTTAGGGATAACAGGTCCGTGAACAAATAGAAGGTTCTGTCTACTCTGCTCAGCATAAAGCAATGGTTTCTGTCACCTACCCCAAACCCTCCACCTGTGCCAGGTAATTCCGGGAGTGGAAAGATACCACTTTTCTATGTTCTACTGCGCCTAAATGTCATATCCCTGTTAGTGGAATGTCATTGCAGATGCCAAAACATTTTGACAGTCAGCTATTGTTTCTGATTCTTTCATGGCCTGAAATCAAATTTTATTATTTCAGTTTAGAAATTTTAGCAAAGTTGCTTGCCACTGTCTTTCCATCAGGTCATTGCCCAAAACAATACGGCTGACAAGCATTCTTTCTGCACTGATCTGCAGGCTTTCTCCACTCATCTGCTTGATAATGAATTTCATTTTCATTATACTATATAAATCAGGATACTTTTATGGTAGTGAACCTCTGTGTGATAGTGTCATTACTTAGAAGTAGACAGCGTAATCTAAAGAAATTTAAAGCAGAAGGACTGTGTCCTTTTTAATATTCTGAATGACTATGTACCATAGGCATTATACTTTGAAAAAATTTAAAATCACGTAAGGTTGACCAATCAGAATAGAAATAAATGGGACATATGTAAAATGAAATTACAAAGAGAAACTGAAAATAAAGTAATGGGAAAGGGTCCTGTTTTAGTTTGCAAGCTACCGGAATGCAATATACCAGAAACAGAAAGGCTTTTAAAAAGGGGAATTTATTAAGTTGCAAGTTTACAGTTCTAAGCTTATGGAAATGTCCAAATTAAGGCAAGGGTATAAAAATGTCCAATCTAAGGCATCCAGGGAAAAAAAACTCTTAAGAAGTACAATGACATTCAGGGTTTTTCTCTCAGCTGGAAAGGTACGTGGCGTCACCTGCCAGCTTTCTCTCCAGGAAACTTCAATGGCTTCCCCGGGGGCTCTGTCAGTGCTGTTGGCTCTGGCTGCTCTGAAGCTTTTTCCAAAAGGGTTCCCTCTTTAAGGGAACTCCACCTTGAATGGATGGAGATGCATCTCCATGGAAACCATCGAATCAAAAGTTACCACCCACGATTGGGTGGGTCATATCTCCATGGAAGCAATCGAAAAGCTCCCACCCAGCACACTGAATGAGGATTAAAGGACATGGCTTTACTGGGGTCCACAACAGATTCAAACTGGCACAGGTCTGTTGGGAAAATGAGAACAACAGTAAGAAGATGTAAAATAAATAGGATTCAAACACAGTGGTTAGAAGAATGAAAGGGGTATTTGATTTGTAAAAAGTGGGGGAGGGGGGACAACAACAAAAAAATGAGGTCCTGAATCTGTTTTGGTGAAAGCAGCTTCAAAATATATCAAGCCAAAATTTAAAGGAACACATGGAAAAATTTTCAAAAACCCAGAGTTATAGCAGGGCATTTCAATAAATATCTCAAAAATCAAGTGTTCAAGAAGCCAAGAAATCCATTAGACCAATAGGGATTGAAATTATAGATTGAGTGACTTGGCCTAACAGGTATACCCACGCCATCCGTGGACGTGTGCACACATCTGTACCACAGTTAGTCCTACACCCGGAGAAGACACTTTCTTTCCAAACATGCATCTAACACAGGCCATTTACTGTAGATTTCAAAGGTCTTAATAGATTCTGAAAACATCAGACATCCAAAGATCACATTGTCTCACCTTTTTCCAAAGAAAATTTAAAATTAAGTGTCAAAGGGTAGCAAAAACATATACACTTCAGGGTGAGATAAATGGGGTAGATGGAAATACGGGTGGTCGATGAGAGGGAGGGATGAGGGGTATGGTATGTAGGAGTTTTTCTTTTTACTTCTTTTTCTGGAGTGATGCGAATGTTCAAAAAAATGATCACGATGATGAATACACAACTATGATGTATTGTGAGCCACTGATTGTACATAGATGGAATGTATGTGTGTGAAGATTTATCAATAAAAATATTTTTTAAAATATATATATGCTTCTTGGGCCTTTCATGCAGGAGACCAGGACCTTGCACCCCCCCCCCCAAAAAAAAATATATATATATATGTACTACTTGGGATATTTAAACAGCTGTCCCGCCTGGAGCTCACAGACGTCCTGGCACCTGCTGGCATGAGTTCAGCCACTGCACGAAGCCTGGCCGACCCCACCTTCATTTCCGTGGGGCTCCATCATCCACACTGAAAGAGGACACGCCCATGGGCCTCAGCTCAGCCTGTACAGGGCAGCGGGCAGGGGGTTGGCTACATGTGGAGACATCAGGGAACAGACCAGTGAAATTGATAAACAAAACCCTCAGATTCTATGCCCCAGTTGAAAGCAAAGCAGTCAATATGCCTAGCCTAGTTGATAAATTTTAAAATTCCATGTTGAGTTTTGAAAAGTAAAAACAGAAAGAAATCTACAGCACTGTGCCATGTATTATTTAAAACACACACACAAAAAATGATATTGCATTAATTAATAAAGGAAAATAAATACTTGAGAGTATAGTAAACATATACACTGAGGGTCTACAGGGAAGAGTGGGTGGGGGCAGGGATGAAGGGGACAGATCACATAAAAGAAGATGGGATCTGTTCTAGTTTGCTAGCTGCTGGAATGCAACGCACCAGAGACAGATTGGCTTTTAATAAAAGATTTATTTTGTTAGTTCTTCACAGGAAAGGCAACTAACTTTCCACTGAGGTTCTATCTTACATGGGAAGGCGTAGGATGGTCTTTGCTGGCCTTCTCTCCAGGCCCCTGGGTTCCAACAACTTTCCCCGGGGTGATTCCTTTCTCCATCTCCAGGCCTGGGCTGAGCTGCAAGTGCTGAGATGAGGAATGCTGAGTTGCTTGGGCTGTGCTACGTCGAGCTCTCATTTAAGCACCAGCCAATTAAATCAAGTGTCATTCATTGCAGCAGGCATGCCTCCTAGCTGACTGCAGATGTAATCAGCAACAGATGAGGTTCACGTACCATTGGCTCATGTCCACAGCAACAGAACTAGGTGCCTTCACCTGGCCAAGTTGACAACTGAATCTAACTACCACAGGACCAATATTCAACTTCCCCATCTGGGGAATTCCTGATATTCTCACAGCAGTGGGGACGACCAATTCAATAGGTTGAGCCCTAGATGTTGGGGTTTGCCCCTATGAAGCTTATTTCTGCAAAGGAGAGGCTAAGCCTACTGATAATTAGGCCTAAGAGTCACCCCCTGAGAACCTCTTTTGTTGCTCAGATGTGGCCTCTCTCTCTAAGCCAACTCGGCAGGTGAACTCACTGCCCTCCCCTCTACGTGGGACATGACTCCCAGGGATGTAAATCTCCCTGGCAACGTGGGACAGAAATGCTGGATGTGCCAGGACCTGGCAAGAAGGGATTGAGAAAGTTTTCTTGACCAAAAGGGGGAAGGGAGAAATGAGACAAAATAAAATGTCAGTGGCTGAGAGATTTCAAACAGAGTCAAAAGGTCATACTGGAGGTCATTTTCATGCATTATATAGATATCCCTTTTCAGTTGATGGTGTACTGGGGAGGCTGGAGGGAAGTATCTGAAACTGCTGATCTGTGTTCCAGGAGCCTTGATTCTTAAAGACGATTATATAACCACATAGCCTTTATGGTGTGACCTTGTGATTGTGAAAACCTTGTGTCTGATGCTCCCTTTATCCAGGGTATGGACAGATGAATAAAAAAATAAAGACAAAAATAAATAATGGGGGGTAAGGGGTAAAAACTAACTGGGTAGATTGCAACACTAATGATCAATGAGAGGAAGGGTAAAGGGTATGGGATTTTTTTTTCTTTTTTTTTTCTTTCTTTTTCTGGAGTGATGCAGATGTTCTCAAAATGATCATGGTGAGAAATACACAACTATGTGATGATATTGTGAGCCACTGATTGCATACTTTGGATGGACTGTATGTGGGTGAAGATAACTCAATAAAAATATTTTTTTTTAAAAGATGAGACAGAGGCATAGCTGGCAGCTACGACGGTTAATAGTAAAATAATAAATTAACAAATAAACAAAAGTAAATAAAACGTTATTCAAGATAATTTCTTATCCAAAAATAAAAAAAAATTCTTTTAAAACGATGTTCCTTTCATAGAAGCTCCCCCAGGAAAACCTAACTTTCAAAAATTGAAACAATGATCACAGAAATCTGCACAGATATTGACTTCTAATTCCAGAAACTCTGTAGATGAGACAACTGAAAACTCTATCAGATCAAAAAAAAAAGCTAGAAAAGCTGAGGAAATACAGCAAATGTTCTTTAAACTCATAGTCACGGCGACAATGTGAGAACCAAAATAAGAGTGGAGTTAAAAGCCAGAGAGGAAAATGGGTGAGCTGTTACGAAGCTATCAAGTTCCCTTCCCTCCTTCCTTCCTTCCTTCCTTCCTTCCTCCCTTCCTCCCTCCCTCCCTCCCTTCCTTCCTGCCCCTCCCCCTCCCTCCCTTGTCCTGCCTCCTTCTCTCCTTCCTTCCTCTTAGACAAGGACTGGTCTGCTTTAATTCCAGCCTCCCTTCCCATACTGTAAATTATTTTTGTTCTGTGTTTTAGCCTGACTTATTATTGCTTCTGGAGGAAACCCCTCCAGACCACTTTCAGCAAGGCTCCCCTGGAGATAACCTCTCAGTTGCTGAGAATGTTCTTATTTTGCCTTCATTTTGTAAAGAGCATCTTTGTTGAACGACAGTTCATATATCCTAAAATTCACCCATTTGAAGGGTATCAGTCAATGGTTGGCGGCATGCTCACAGAATTGTGCAGCCATTACCCCAATCTATGTTGAGAACATTTTCACTTCAACTAAAAACCCCAAACCCGTTACAACAGTCACTTTCCATTCCCCTCTGTCTGGCAGTCCCAGGCAACCACTAATTTTCTTTTCCTCTCTCTGGATTTGCCTATTCTGGACATTTTATAACAATGAATGCATATGGTGTGAGGTCTTTTGTGAATGCCTTCCTACACTTAGCATGATGTTTTCAAGGTTTATCCATATTGTAACATGTATCAGTACTTCATTCTCTTTTTCTTTTTGCTAAATAGTCTGCTCTATGGATAGACCATATTTAATTTAGCCATTTGCATGCTAGTTTGCTTAAATTTATGTAAATGTGTGGGCCAGGAATCCCAAGCATCAAAATTATCATAAAATTAGCCCTTGCTGACATTGCTTGGGCAACTGGTGCAATCAAATGAAAACTGGTTGTAGAAGAACATTCTCTGGTCCTTGCTAAGGTAGAGGTATTGATAAAGGTCGGGCTTTGCTCAGTTTAGGAAGCCTGTGAAAACTTTACAGTAACCACTAACAAAAGATATAAAATATATTTTCTCTAAATCACAGCAGAATAAAAGGGGACATAAGGAAAATTGGGCCAATCCTATGGAAGGCAGGTAAAAAGAAAAGAGAAGCACTGGAAAAAGAGTGGTGTGAACAAACCTGAAGAGGGAGGCTGTGGACGCCAGCCTACAGACGCAAGCCTACAGACGCCAGCCTACAGATGCCAGCCTAGAGAGAACAGCCTATAGAGAACAGCCTACAGATGCCAGCCTACAGACTCCAGCCTACAGATGCCAGCCTACAGACGCCAGCCTACAGTGAACAGCCTATAGACGCCAGCCTACAGACGCCAGCCTACAGACGCCAGCCTACAGATGCCAGCCTACAGATGCCAGCCTACAGACGCCAGCCTACAGTGAACAGCCTACAGATGCCAGCCTACAGACGCCAGCCTACAGTGAACAGCCTATAGACGCCAGCCTACAGAGAACAGCCTACAGAGAATAGCCTACAGACACCAGCTTACAGACGCCAGCCTACAGACACCAGCTTACAGACGCCAGCCTACAGACACCAGCCTACAGTGAACAGCCTACAGACTCCTGCCTACAGATGCCAGCCTACAGACGCCAGCCTACAGTGAACAGCCTATAGACGCCAGCCTACAGAGAACAGCCTACAGAGAACAGCCTACAGACACCAGCCTACAGACACCAGCCTGCAGATGCCAGCCTACAGACTCCAACCTACAGAGAGCAGCCTACAGATGCCAACCTACAGACTCCAGCCTACAGATGCCAGCCTAGAGACGCCAGCCTACAGATACCAGCCTACAGAGAGCAGCCTACAGAGAACAGCCTACAGATGCCAACCTACAGACTCCAGCCTACGGATGCCAACCTAGAGACGCCAGCCTACAGAGAACACCCTACAGATACCAGCCTACAGAGAGCAGCCTACAGAGAACAGCCTACAGACGCCAGCATACAGGCTCCAGCTTACAGAGAACAGCCTAAAGACGCCAGCTTACAGAGAACAGCCTACAGATGCCAGCCTACAGTGAACAGCCTACAGACGCCAGCCTACAGAGAACAGCCTACAGACTCCGGCCTACAGACTCCAGTCTACAGATGCCAGCCTAGAGAGGCCAGCCTACAGACACCAGCCTACAGACTCCAGCCTACAGAGAACAGCCTACAGACGCCAGCTTACAGAGAACAGCTTACAGACACCAGCCTACAGACTCCAGCCTGCAGAGAACAGCGTACAGAGAACAGCCTACTGACTCCAGCCTACAGAGAACAGCCTACAGACTCCAGCCTAGAGATACTAGCCTACAGACTCCAGCCTACAGACTCCAGCCTACAGACACCAGCCTACAGAGAACAGCCTACAGACTCCAGCCTTCAGACGCCAGCCTACGGAAAACAGCCTACGGACGCCAGCCTACAGACGCCAGCCTACAGTCACCAGCCTGCAGATGCCAGCCTACAGACACCAGCCTACAGAGAACAGCATACAGAGAACAGCCTACAGACTCCAGCCTACAGACGCCAACCTACAGAGAACAGCCTACAGACTCCAGCCTACAGATACTAGCCTACAGACTTCAGCCTACAGACACCAGCCTACAGAGAACAGCCTACAGACTCCAGCCTACAGAGAACAGCCTACGGACACCAGCCTACAGACGCCAGCCTACAGTCGCCAGCCTACAGACTCCAGCCTACAGACACCAGCCTACAGAGAACAGCGTACAGAGAACAGCCTACAGACTCCAGCCTACAGACGCCAACCTACAGAGAACAGCCTACAGACTCCAGCCTACAGATATTAGCCTACAGACTCCAGCCTACAGACACCAGCCTACAGAGAACAGCGTACAGAGAACAGCCTACAGACTCCAGCCTACAGACGCCAGCCTATAGAGAAGAGCCTACAGACTCCAGCCTACAGATACTAGCCTATAGACTCCAGCCTACAGACTCCAGTCTACAGATGCCAGCCTACAGATGCCAGCCTACAGACGCCAGCCTACAGACACCAGCCTACAGTCGCCAGCCTACAGACTCCAGCCTACAGACGTCAGCCTGCAGATCCCAGCCTACAGACTCCAGCCTGCAGATGACAGCCTGCAGACGCCAGCCTGCAGACTCCAGCCTACAGACACCAGCTTACAGACACCAGCCTACTGACTCCAGCCTACAGAGAACAGCCTACAGACGCTAGCCTACAGACACCAGCTTACAGACTCCAGCCTACAGAGAATAGCCTACAGACAATAGCCTGCAAACACCAGCCTACAGTGAACAGCCTACAGACGCCAGCCTACAGAGAACAGCCTACAGAGAACAGCCTACAGACACCAGCTTACAGACGCCAGCCTACACACGCCAGCCTACAGACACCAGCCGACAGAGAACAGCCTACAGAGAACAGCCTAAAGACACCAGCCTACAGACGCCAGCCTACAGACTCCAGCCTACAGAGAACAGCCTACAGAGGACAGCCTACAGATGCCAGCCTGCAGACTCCAGCCTACAGATGCCAGCCTACAGACGCCAGCCTACAGACACCAGCCTACAGAGAACAGCCTACAGACACCAGCCTACAGACACCAGCCTACAGACGCCAGCCTACAGACACCAGCCTACAGAGAACAGCTTACAGATGCCAGCCTGCAGACTCCAGCCTACAGACGCCAGCCTACAGACGCCAGCCTACAGACACCAGCCTACAGAGAACAGCCTACAGAGAACAGCCTACAGACACCAGCCTACAGACGCCAGCCTACAGACTCCAACCTACAGAGAACAGCCTACAGATGCCAACCTACAGACTCCAGCCTACAGATGCCAGCCTAGAGACGCCAGCCTACAGAGAACACCCTACAGATACCAGCCTACAGAGAGCAGCCTACAGAGAACAGCCTACAGATGCCAGCATACAGGCTCCAGCTTACAGAGAACAGCCTACAGATGCCAGCTTACAGAGAACAGCCTACAGTGAACAGCCTACAGACGCCAGCCTACAAAGAACAGCCTACTGACTCCAGCCTACGGAGAACAGCATACAGAGAACAGCCTAGAGACGCCAGCCTACAGACGCCAGCCTACAGTCACCAGCCTGCAGATGCCAGCCTACAGACTCCAGCCTACAGACACCAGCCTACAGAGAATAGCGTACAGAGAACAGCCTATAGACTCCAGCCTACAGACGCCAACCTACAGAGAACAGCCTACAGACTCCAGCCTACAGATACTAGCCTACAGACTCCAGCCTACAGACTCCAACCTACAGAGAACAGCCTACAGATGCCAGCCTACAGACTCCAGCCTACAGAGAACAGCCTACAGATGCCAGCCTACAGACTCCAGCCTACAGAGAACAGCCTAGAGACGCCAGCCTATAGAGAACAGCCTACAGACGCCAGCCTATAGAGAACAGCCTACAGATGCCAGCCTACAGACGCCAGCCTACAGAGAACAGCCTAGAGACGCCAGCCTATAGAGAACAGCCTACAGACGCCAGCCTATAGAGAACAGCCTACAGATGCCAGCCTACAGACTCCAGCCTACAGAGAACAGCCTAGATACACCAGCCTGCAGACGCCAGCCCACAGACTCCAGCCTACAGACGCCAGCCTACAGACTCCAGCCTACAGATGCCAGCCTACAGACTCCAGCCTACAGAGAACAGCCTAGAGACGCCAGCCTACAGACTCCAGCCTACAGATGCCAGCCTAGAGACACCAGCCTACAGACTCCAGCCTACAGACGCCAGCCTACAGAGAACAGCCTAGAGACGCCAGCCTGCAGATGCCAGCCTACAGACTCCAGCCTACAGATGCCATCCTACAGAGAACAGCCTACAGATGCCAGCCTACAGACACCAGCGTGATCACTGTAAATGAGACAGAGGAATTCTGGCTGCTCTCGCTGCAGCTGCACAGCTGAGTGGCTGTGACAGATGCAAAGTCCAGCACACTTATTACTGAGCTCTTCGCCGAAGACGTTTGCTGACCCCTGATCTAGAACAAATTTGCCTCTCAAAACTGCAGGCACACATCAGTTAGGGCTGCGGTGGGGAGGAAGGAGTAGGGAGGACACAGATGGAGAAAGACTTTGAATCAATTACGATAGTCACATTTTAAAACAGGACCAAATTGTAGGACAAAAAGAACGAGTGGGCTCCAGCCCTAATGAAAGCATAACTGTCATGAAGCCATGTCCTAACACCCTACATATGTCACCTCCAGCGCCCTCACTGTGACCACGGGAGGACATGCCGTGCTCGTCCCCATTTTAGAGAACACAGATGGAAACACCAAGAGATCGTGCAACAGGTCCGAAGCCATGCCACTGAGAAGAGGGAAGTTGGGATGCAACCCCAGGCAGGTGGCCAGTCCTGGAGCAGCCTCTCCATTATAACTACAGGGATGTGAACTGTGATGGACTCTGCGTGGGTCATTACTCAGACTGCCTGCCCAGCTGGAAAGAGCAGGGTGAGCTGGGGGCTGACAGCACAGTCAAAAGCTATTACTAGAAAAACGATCCGTTGTTTCTATCCCATGAGTGAAGTTCTCAACAGTCAGGTTCCACACACATGCGTCCAGAAACCTGGGTGGGCTGTGTCCCCCAAAACAGTGCAATCATCAGCATTCAGTAAATGATTTACGTTACCTACTCAAGAGTACTTTCATTAAATGTGCAGCAATTAGTGATTCTAATAGTCCATTATGACTTAATTGGAGGCTGAAAATTGCTTTGTGAAAAGCCAATTGAGAGACTGGGGTAAATAACTGTAAACTTAACCCAACATGATTTCTTTGGTCCTAGAGAGGTGGGTCCTCACCCATGGCTGGACCAATCCCAGCCTGAGCTCCTGGGAAGCTCAGACCCAGGGACAATCACTCCACAAGAGGTCAGCTTGACTTCAGGTGTCAGATTATGGGACACATTATTTCAACAGCCATGAGACTTCAGGGAGACCGTTCTCCCATGCTCAGAGCCTCCTGATCTGCTGTGGTTTTAATGGCAGAGCCCTCCCTCTCCCAACCTTCCTGGGGTACCACTGAAGCTCTGGATGCAGCTGTCAATCTTAGCCCAGCCCATATCTGTGTACATCAATACTGGATGCCCCAGAACATAGAGGCCAGGCTAGAAATGGTCCAAGGGTATTGCTTTCTGTCATTTATTTTTACCACCTATCTATCCATCAATCCATCCATCCATTCATTTTTGCTCTCTGTAAACGATCCAGCCAACCATCCATCATGCCTCCACCCTTCCATGCATACAACTATCCATCATCCATCCACCCATCCATTTATCCATCCATCCATCCATCTATCCATCCACCCATCCATCCATCCATTCATCCATGCAACCATCCATCCACTCATCCGCCCATCCATCCATCCATCTATCCATTCACCCATCCATCCATCCAACCATCCATCCACTCATCCGCCCATCCATCCATCTATCTGTCCATCCACCCATCCAACCATCCATCCATCTATCCATCCATCCTTCCATTCTTTATTCACTACAATAGGTTGTACTATATAAATGTACAGCTGGCTTGCAGTAAAACCACCTAAATTTAAAGCCTGGTTCTATCCCTGGTTAGCTGTATGACCTTAAACAAATTACTTACCTTTCTATATATTATAGTTGCCTCATCTGTAAAATGGGGAAAAGAATATCATCAGAGTGAAATCAAAGAGTTGATCCAAGTAAGGGGTTTAGAAATGTGCCTTGTGGGTAATAAGCACCCAATGGATGTTAGCTGATATTATTATTATCATTAGTATTAAACATTCACCATGAATTGTTGCAAGATAGTCATAGTTTTGAAGAGAACTTCAGGAAGGCTTCCTGGAGCTGGCAGCATGTTTAGGGATTATGTAATATTCTAAACTTTTCAGACTTCAGGAAAAGAGAAGCTTAACATTGAAACGTGGCAGTTAAAAGTTTCCAGAGGAACCCTTTGTAAAAATAAGGGCTTGAAATAAGGACAATGCTATGACCTTATCATATGTTTAATTTCTACTAAAGTTGTTGCAAAGGCTTGGAAATTTTTTTAAGCAAAGTATGAGACAATGTTCAGCTGAAGAGAACCTAAATAAGACTGGTTTAACACACTGGAGGTAATTTTTTTTAATACCAAAACCAATTAATTTCCTAAAATTTAATGAAGAAAAACAACTTTCAGAATCTGTTTCCAAAAAGAGCTGGGTCAGATGGCTTGCCAGGTATCTTCCAACTCTGGCCGAAGCAATTCCACATGCAAAGCTTTCTGGCATCAAAGCTTGCTAATTTATAGAAGAAACTAGAATCTGTGGCTGTGTGTACCCTTGAAGAAAGGGACTTAACATAGAGGAAAATACAATCTAAAAGTAACCACTGTCAAGTGTGGTAGCTGCACTGGCCGGGCCAGTGTCATGGCAGCTGTCACATCTGCCATCTGCGGTCTCCTCCCTGGGTGGAGGGCTCTGCCTGGGGGTTCAGCTGCCAGTTGGCGGAAAGGGGAGGAAAGCCAAGTGAGAGGTGCTGTGTGGTCTGCCGCCGTCCATGATGGGTATGGGGGATGTTGCATCTCAGGTTCAATGGTGGCCAGTTTGCCCACTCTACCTAGAAAGGAAGCCCAGACTTCAACGGATAAGTCTGTACTGGACTGTGAAAATGTCACTGGTTTCTCCTCTTTTCAAACCTCCTCCTCTCTGAGGGAGGATGGAGTAAAGGGAAAGCTGCCCTTGCAGCCCAGTGACCTCAGGTCTCTATCTGCTCATCAGTCACAGGTGACAATGCCCCTGCCCAAGAATGAATAGGAAACTACCGGAACACGATTCTTTGTGAATGGCAAAGAGCTTTGCGAGCCCGAGGGGTTGGCACAGACCCCTGGTTTCCAAACTTAACCTGCGTCAGAGGCTCCCAGAGACCTCGTCAAACCAGCTGCGGGCCCCACCCCCCAGTGTTTTCTGGCTCTGCAAGAATTCCATTTCTGACAAGTTCCCAGGCGATGCTACTGGCCCAGGGACCGCATCTGAGAATCACTAGCATCAACATTCTGGTCGGTCTCTAAATTGGTCTTTACAAGTTAGGCCAGAGAGGCAAGATAACCTGTCTCCATCACACAAGTAAGAAGTGATTGATAAGGATTTAGAAATCCTTTTAAAAAGTGTGTATGTTTATCATCTGCATTATGCTGGGAATAAAATAAGTATTGTTAATATTTAATTAGCAGATGGGTTTACTAAGGTGAATAAAAGTATTTTCAAGGAGCCCAGAGACAGGGTGGAACGTTCTAGAGCTACAACCACAAACCTGGCCCTCACCCCAGCACTGGTCCAGACGGGGGACCCGCTCGGCACATGCCCCATACCTGTTTGAACCAGCACAGCAATCCTAGTCCCTGGCCAGCTATGAGCTTAGCAAATTCCGTTTTGCAAGAGCCCAGGGCACATGGTTTGAAAACAGGCGCTCATCCTCTCCCCCACTCCAATCACACACCATATGCTCTCTTCTTCAGGAGGGTCTGGGTGGGGGAAGCCTTGGGATCTAGGAAGTGGACACTTTATGGAAAGATGAGTCACCAGGCCCTTCTGGAAAAAATAAATTAGAACCCCGACTCCACTCTCTTTAATAAACTTGAAAGTGCACTACAGAATTCAGACCGAATTATCACAGCCTTCCTATACCGCCTGCCCTAAGGAAGGATTTTGAACTAATTTTTAACTCATAACAACTATCGACTCCAAAAGTTGTTGACTTGAGGTTCACAAGGGGACTACAATCTGCAGTGGATCTGTGAGTGTCTAACATTTTGGGGAAATGGTGAGAGAAAGAGAGAGAGCAAGGGTGAACCCAGGGCTCAACTTCCACTCTAACCTACTTCTAGCATCTTTTCATTCTGCATCTCCCAGAATCTCCTGCAGCAAGAGCTGTCGCAGTGATTTGGGTGTGGCTGTTGGATGTACGTGCATTTGGTTGAAAGCACACATGAAGCAGAGGCCCTGCCAGCACTGCTGGGCATTCTTGTTGGCAAGCACTTGTGTGGAGGCATCCGGTTTTCCTTCGCAGCTTCCTGTCCCTGGCAGCTTCTGTCTCTCTGTGACAGTGTCCAGGTCAGGCTGAATTTTCTGGTTGTGGCAACAGCCGCCAGGTTCTAAGCTGGCAGATGTAGCAGGAGCTTCCCAATTCTGCAGGTGCCTTCTGGATGGCAAGGAGCAAGCAGTTCCTTTGTTGGCCCAGTTTCGCTTTCCAAGTTTTTCTTGAGTATTTGTCCGAGCATCTGTTTCTTCAGGACCCAATGAGTTCCTTTGCCCAAATTTTTGGGCCGCTGTCCAGTGGCCCAATTTAGGTGGCTTAAAATAATCCACTTGTTATTAGCTCGATCATGAGCTAATAAATGATTATTTTAAGCCACTAAATTGTGGGGTTGATACACTTAACTTCATGTCCAGATGTCTACTAGGCCTCCAGGCAGAGTTAGAAAGAAATGGAATGAACATTCCCTAAGTTCAAGAAACTAAGGCTTCACACCTAAAATTTGCACTTGGTGTAGGGTACTACATTGATGTTAGTCTCCTGGGAATTTTCACTTTAAAAGAGGCTCCAAATTTTTCATGCCCCAAATGCCTGTTCACATTTGCTCCTTTGGGGGTACGAGGCAACTCTCCCACAGAGGATAAGGCTCTGTCCATCTTACATGACCATGGCCAGAGGCAGCCTTGTCTGATAGACATTTCCATCCTGCTCGAGGATGGGGGTGGGGGGGGTGGGGGGTGGAAAGAGGCAAGGATGCTGGTGGCAACAATCCCCCGCCCCGTCCCTCTTGCCAGAGTGGCCCAGGGGCTGGCGGGTTGGGAGGTCACTGACTGGCATTCAGCAGACCTGAGTTTGTACATGGCCCTTCCTCAAACAAAAAGCAGCTGAAATCACAAACAACACGGCCACGCTCTCTCTGGCACCTGTACCAGCGCAAACTTCCCTGCCTGATTTTGGGGGGTTGAAAAACATCCGTTAAACATCAATCCACCACTGATGACAGTGTGCAGAGTTGGAGGGCACACGCGACGTCCTGGCCGTGCACAAACGGGGCACACGTGTCCTGAAGGATCACACAGCGGCCGGGCCCTGGACGCATGGATCCATGCAGCGCAGCTTCCAGGAATGCCAGTTTTCCTCCACCTTTTATTTGGGGGGGAAAGTTAGATAATTTAATTGGTAAACGACTGAAAAAATTTTATTGCAAAGCAGATAAGTGACCTTGAGAAGCAGCGGCCTGGGCACACTTTAAAGAGGAGACACGAGGCTTTACAGAGCAGCCTGGGCTGTGGCAGTGGCGCTGGGAACAGTCTCACACCCTCTGCCCCAGCGCAGCTCCATTCCAGCTCATTGAGTTGGAGCCAGAATGTTCTGGAGCTGCTGGGCAGGCTGCGGGCCTCAGACTCTTTGGCCCTTCTCTTTCCTCTAGGGAGGCTTTAGAGAGGTGCCCTCTCTCTCTCTGCCCAGAGCTTGCTGCTCCACCCAGGAAGTCCCGGCTGCCTCCAGGGTTGAGCTGGGCTGCATCCTGTGTCCACCGACTCGTGGGAAAGAAGCGGCTGGGCCCATTGGCTCTGGCCTCCTCTGTCCTTGGCTGGCAGGTTCTGTCCTGACACAAGCAGGGGGGCCCTGCCGGAGTCAATGGGGGTTGGTGGGTGTGTGACCCAGGCGAGGAGGTGCAGGGTCCCGGGAGGGGAGCACATCTGCAAAGCCAGGGCTCCTTCCAGCACGTTCTCTGGGCCCATTGCTTCTCACAGCCCAAGGCCTGGGTTTCCTGCACCCTTCCTTGGACCTGAGCTCACTGTCAAAGAGGTGAATGCGTGGCCTGGGGGAAGTCTTTGCTCCTGCCTAAAGCAGCAGCCTGTGGCTGGAACAGATTAGCCCAACTCCAAGTTGGTCACACAAGGACTGGGATGAGATGAGTGCTTCCAGCCCCTAGTCACTCCCTTGACTTGTACAAAAACACGATTCCATGAACTTTTGTGGTTTGCATTGTTCCCGCCATTCAATTTTATTTTTGTGGTGTGAGGCTAAGATTAGAAACTCTGGAGGCAGGGTGCCTGTATTGTGATTCTATTACCACTCGGTTATGGTGGTGCATCAGTTATCTATTGCTGCGTAACAAATACCCCCAAACTTCCCACCTTAACAAAGCAAACATCTATCGGTTCATGATTTCTACGATCAGGGATCTGAATACAGCTTAGCTGAGTGATTCTGGTTCAGCCCCTCTCATGAGGAGGATTCCGAGGTCCCAAAGGGACCACCAGCTAAAAAGGAATTGGGACCTTGAGTCACCACATGGTCAGCAGCTTAAGAACATCTGATTGGAACTGAGAGAGAAATCAATCTAAGATTTGAGATCTTGGGCCCTGATTAATATATTACTCAAGCTCCCTCCTCCAGGAAGCCTCTTGGGATTAGTGACTTGGCCGTCAGGGGGAGGTAAGAAGTGGGTTGTCACCTGAGCAGCACTGCACAGAGCAGTTATGCGGAGCAGAGTTCACACCTGGCTCCCACCTCTGGCTGGGATGACATCATCCAGGTGTGCTTACTGGCACCTGCAACTTTGCAGGGAATTCCACACTCAAGAGGTCCCTCCTGCTGGTATGAGGACCCGTGAGACTAGTTGCCAGTTCTTTCACCTCAGAGGGGTCTAAGCACCTGCTCCCTGCTCCTGTGACTTTCCTGGGGACACTAGCCCATGAGAACATCCACTTTGGGGGGACCTCCACCTGCTGTGCAGTGTGCACGATTAGCTGGGTCCCTATGACCACCGAGTGTGCACGATTAGCTGGGTCCCTTGTGACCACTGAGTGTGCCCAGTTAGCTGGGTCCCCGTGTGACCACCGAGTGTGCACGATTAGCTGAGCCCCTTGTGACCACCGAGTGTGCCCGGTTAGCTGGGTCCCCGTGTGACCACCGAGTGTGCCCGGTTAGCTGGGTCCCCGTGTGACCCCTGAGTGTGCACGATTAGCTGGGTCCCCGTGTGACCACCGAGTGTGCCCGGTTAGCTGGGTCCCGGTGTGACCACCGAGTGTGCACGATTAGCTGACCCCTTGTTACCACCGAGTGTGCCCAGTTAGCTGGGTCCCCGTGTGACCACCGAGTGTGCACGATTAGCTGGGTCCCCGTGTGACCACCGAGTGTGCACGATTAGCTGGGTCCCTTGTGACCACCGAGTGTGCCCAGTTAGCTGGGTCCCCGTGTGACCACCGAGTGTGCCCGGTTAGCTGGGTCCCCGTGTGACCACCGAGTGTACCCGGTTAGCTGGTCCCCCGCGCAGGCGGCCAGCAGGTGGCGCCCCGACACAGGGCTGGCAGGTGGAGCTTCCCAGTCTGACTTTCCCAAGCTGGGAAAGGTCAGTGGGTGTGAGTGCGTGTGAGTGTGTGAGTGTGTGTGTGTGTTTAAGGGCAAGAACGGGGCTGGGCCAGCACATCCCTGCAAAGGTCAGAGAATCCCCGGGGAGGGGCTTGGCGCAGAGACGGGCACTGGCGGGGAGCCCCAAAGCTGGAGCCACCCCACTGCCAGGTGCAGGCCCAGCCCTGCTGGAACTCGGGACCTCGGAGGGGCGCGGTGGACCCCGCAGCCGAGCGGGGGACGGCGACTAAAGGAGAGAGGTGCCAGGGCAGGGCACCCCACCCCCCACTGCGCGAGCGTAGGTGACCATCCCATTGCTGGCTCTCGTCCCCAAAACCTGTTGATGCCCATGAAGAGAAAACGGGGGCGGGGGGGCTCAAACTGAGGACTCGGCGCGTGGCTGTCCCACTCCCAGGACCCCCCAGTTGGAGACAAGTGTTCAAACACACACATCCACGCCCGAAGGGGAAGCAGGCCGTGTGCACGGACAGGAGACCTGACATGCACAACAGACACACACAACCGGGATGCCCAAGCTGTGTGGCCTCGGGCAGCCATGAGAAGAGATGTTCCCACACGGGGGTAGGGGGGCGAGGCTGGCAGAGGGGAAGGGAAGCAGGCAGTGGGGGGCAGGCCGGAGTGGGGGAGGCCAGCAGTGGGGAGGGGAGGCGGGCAGGGGGAGGGGAGGCGGGCAGGGGGAGGGGAGGCAGGCGGCGGTGGGGAGGCCAGTGGTGGGGGGTGGGAGGATGCAAAGTTTCCATCCTGTGAGACTCCAGAAGGGGCCACACCACAGAGGAGGGGTCATCGGTTGTGGGGGCTGGGGGACTAGAACAAGCAGCGAGTGCTGGACGGGACAGCGTCCTCCTGGGGGCGAAATGTTTTGGAACTGGAAAGAGGAGTTGTTTGCACACGCTGTGCCCTTTAACCTGCCTAATCTCGCCTTCCGACACATTCAGCTACATCTAAAGTGAGAGAACCGGCAAGGGCTGGGTGTGAGGCCCCGCGTGCCTGGCCCTGGCCGGGAGCCCGAGGCTGGGGGGCCCCGCGTGAGGCCAGGGGCTGGGGAGAAGGGCAGGCCTCGCCCTGGCTCGGGGCTGTGAGGCCGGGGTGCCAGGGAACTGGGAGCAGCGCCGGGCAAGAGAAGGGAAGTGGCAGCCAGGCCGGCAGCCCTGGCCGTGCCAAGGCCTGGAGGGACGCGCCTGGGGACGCAAGGAAGGTCTGTGTGGACAGAGCCACGCCTGGACTTGTGGAGGGCGGCGAGGCGGGACGAGGTATGGCCAGGTCCGGGGGGCTCGTAGGCAGGTAGAGGAGGGCGCCCCTAATTCTGAGAGTCACGGGGAGTCACCGAGTGATTCAGGTGGGGGTGATGTGGGCAGGGGGGCAGAGCCCCGTCCAGGGCTGCAGCAGGGGTCCCTGAGAGAAACGGTGCAGCTCAGTGTGGGGACGGAGGGGGTGGCCAGAGCAGGCTGCCCGGCATGGTCCCTGCCTTCTGGACCCTGCTCCCCAGCGGGGCAGAGTCCCCAGGTTTGGGGCGATAAGAATGTTCTGGAACTGGGTGGGATGCTGGTTACATGACACTGTCCACTTTAACGGGCTTAATTTTGCCTTAGGACAAAGCTCCATTCATGAGCTCCCGGCACGTAGTTTGTCAGGGCCCGTGTTTGCAGAGTCTCCTACGACCGCGGGAACAGGAACCCACGAGCTGGGTAGCGTTGGCAATGCACACTCACCCACCCGCAGACTGGGGGGCAGAAGTCTGACAGCAGGTGTGCTGGCCTGGGTCCTTCCAGCTTCTGGAGGACGCCTGCTTTCCTCGGCTCGAGGCCACACCGCTGGGACCCCCATGCCTGCCCCCTCCTCTCCTGCACTTCAGCTTCTTGCCTCCCGTTGCAGATCCTGGTGCCACACTGGAAATCCCAAATGCTCTCCCCGTCTGCAAGACCCTCAGCAAAATCACCCCTTTTGCCACGTAAGGTACCAGGGTCACGGGTTCGGAGGATGAGGAGGTGGGCACGTGGGGGAAGGGGGCGCTAGTCAGCCAACCGCAGTGCTCGATTTGGAAGTTTTTATCATAACGTCATAACATAAGTTTTTATCTCCCTGTCAAAGGCAGGGAGAGCTTCTAGAACACCCCGGCGCTGCATGGGAGAGGCTTCCTTGGGAGGTGCTGCCCAAAGGGGACGTGGAGCAGGAGTTCAGCAAACACAGAAGAAGGGAGAACATTGCAGGAGGAAGAGAGAGGCTGGGCCAGGAACAGGCCAGAAGGAAGCTGGGTCAGGAAAGCTCCCCTGCAGGGCCAGGAAGCTCAGCGTTTGTCCCAAGGGCAGTGGGCAGCCATGGCAGTCCTCAACATGAGGACACGTGGGCTATAGGCCCTCCGCTCATGCCACTGTCCACCCCCTGCCTCCCCAACTCCTGGGCCTGTTCGCCTCCCCGACGCCCGGACCTCCTGCCTCCCCGACACTCAGGCCTCCTGCCTCCCCGACGCCCGGACCTCCTGCCTCCCCGACGCCCGGACCTCCTGCCTCCCCGACACTCAGGCCTCCTGCATCCCCGATGCCCGGGCCTCCTGCATGCCCGACACTCAGGCCTCCTGCATGCCTGACGCCCGGGCCTGCTCGCCTCCCCAACCCGGCCTGCTCTTGCCCCTGTAGCCAACCCCCGCAGGTGCATCCCATGAGCTTCCTGGCATGGACTTCCCATTGGGTCCAGCCAGGGAGAGGCCCGAGCAGACCAGTGGGCAGAGGAGAGAGACTGGGCCATTTCAGCCCCATCCCTGACTCATCGCATGGATGGACAGGTCCTGGGTTTCCCGGGACTCAGTTTCCCCATGAGCAATAAAGCCGGTGGACTTGAGCTCTGAGATCTCATCCTTTCAGCGTGTGTCTCCATGAGATGTAAGATTCAGCCACAAAGAATAGTCTCGGGTGCGTTGCTGTGTGGCAGAGGAGCCAAGGATCACCAGCAGCCGGTCTTCGGGGACAAAGCATCACCTTGATGATGCCTGGATTTGGACACTTCCCTGGCCTCAAACCCATGAATAAAGAAATTCCCAGTGTTTAGAAACAAAACAGAGAGGCTCTACTTGTTCAGTAGAGCTAAGTCCTCTCAGACAAGATCAGAGGGGGAAGGCCAGTTAGGAGGGGCAGGCGAGCGCTTCCCCCGGGGTGTAAGGCAGAGCCTTTCCAATTCAACCCTCCCCTTTGGAGAGCACACAGAGCAGAGAATAGCCCCAGCACCAGAGCCCTGAGGCCTGGCTGTTTCCCCCAAAGGACAGAGTCCATGAAAACAAGAGGAAGGCCAGATCCACAGAGCAACCCACCCTGGCAGAAGGTGGGAAATCCTGACCCAGCATCGCTTGTCCTCCAACTCAAACACAACGAACAGGCAACTGCTGACCCACCTGGGGCATTTGGCTGGGTGCAGCCTTGAGGCTCCAGCCCCTCCAAGCCCTTTCTGGGTGGACGCTAGCCATTAGAGAGCCAAGCCCCATTCTGGGAGGGCAGGTCCAGGGCACAGGAAAGCTTCTCCTGCCGTCTTGGCTCTGGGAAGGGGTACAGAGGAGGCTGGCCTGCATGAGAGTGGAGAGGAAGGCCATGGCATCCTAAACCTTGTGTGCAGGCATGAACAAATGAACGAATGCATGAATGAATACACGAATAACTGGAGTAGCTCTTGGCAGGAAGGCAGAGTGGGGAGTGTGTCTAGGGCCAGGCCGTTTGGTCCGCCTGGTGCCCACGTGCAGATCAGAAATGGCACCCCTTCCTCCAGGCACCCTGCTGCCACCCGCTGGGAACATTTCTAGGAAATGTCCAGAGATGGCACCGAGGTGCAATCCCCAAACCACCCGATTTCATGCAGCTTGTTCCTTCTTGAGCTGTCCTCGAGCTGCCAGTCCAGGGGACAGAGGAAAGGAGAGAAGGAAAGGAGGCTGGGGTGAGGAAGGGGGGCCCCGAGGAAGGACTACCTGGCTGGGTCCAGCAGATGGCTGGCAGCTGCTAGTGAGGTGCACAGCTGGGGCTCAGCCCGGAACTTCACTTGCCAAGCTTCCTTGCAGCCGCTGACTGCTGGACCGGTCCCCCGGGGACGGATGCCTGAGACATTGATGGGCCTCTCCCAGCCCCGCCTTGGCCCCCTGGAGTCCATGGGCCAGCTGGGACTCCAAGACCAGGGGAGGTTGTGTGTCTTCTCCACCTGTGTCCAGGACAACGGGACCACCCTACTGTGTTGTTCAGAACAAGGGGACAGTTTGAAATGTGCTCCCACGGTGGCCCTAGGCCCATGGCAGCTGTCCAGGGGCCCTGAACACACTCCCAACCCCATCACCAGGGCTTGGCCCACGCATCTGTCCCTTAGATTTTGGTCAGAGGGTGAAGTGACAAGTGCTTGCCAAGGGTCTGCCAAGGGACTTGTGCTGAGCTCTTTGCAGACCCCAGACCCGTCTGAGCCCCATGCCTTGGCTTTGAGGAGAGCCCCATGCTGCCCTGTGGTACAAACTGGAAATGCGGGGCTCAGAGCAGCTGAGAGCTCACAGCTACTGAGAAGGCGTGCCCAGAGACCACACCTGTGCCATCTTGGCAGCTCAGCACCAGAGATGCTTCATGCTCCAGAATGGCTAAGCTAGGTCAGAGGAACCTGGCCGGGAGTCAGGCACCATGTGGCTCTGTCTGTCTGTCCACAGGGGAGGCTTCGGGGCCGTGAGAGAGGCCGGGCCGCCCAGCTCTTTCTCCCTCACTCGGGATTGTCTCAAGTAGCCTAACGAAGCCAGCGCCCTGGGGAACTTTCCAAGCGGCTCCGATAGCTGCTGAGGGTCTCTGGAGGGCTAGCAGCCTTGGGGAGATTTCTGTTTTGAAAGACAAGTGTTTTAATTATTGAAAGGGGCTCTCTCCCACCACGCACCCCAGCCTGCCTCCCTCCGTGCAGATCCAAGCGTGGCTATGAGAAAGCTGCCTTGCCGTTTGGCCCTGCACGGCTTGGTTCCGTCGGGCCCCTCTGCGAGGCTGGCCAAGCTGGCACAGGTGTCGGCGTGGACAGGCGCGGGACAGGCGCGGGCGGCGGCAGAAGGCGTGTCACTGTGCAAACGTGCCCAGCCAGTAGGCTGCAGAGGGGCTGGCCATGGAAAATAGGGGTCCAAGCCCACCGCCTTTATCCAGTCTCCCCTTTTCCATTCTCCAGGTTTCTCTCTTTGATTCCCAAAAAGGAGCCTCGGCGAGGCGGAGCACCGTTGTTGTCGGACTCTGGGAGCGCGTTCCCACGGGGTGGGGGTCACAGCCGCATGGGGTGTCTCCTTCTCCATCCCTAAAGCCGAGTGGGGATGGGGCGCTCCTCCCCCTGAGCGGCTGGCTTCACTTTTCTCTCTGAGCTTCCTTCTCCAAAGTGAGGAAGGGACGCCTGTCGCCCAGGTGTGTCCGAGGCCTGGCAGCATCCTGGGAAGGATGAGTGAGTGTTGGCAGCTGGCTTGGCTCAGTTCCCGCTCCCATGAGCTGCCCTGCACCGAGAACCTGCTGCCATCTGGGGGTGCAGGAGCCCCCACGTGGCGGGGGCGGCGGGCAAAGGGAAGGTACCCACAGTGGGGAAAGCGTCACCCAGACTGAGCTATCGTGTCACCCACAGACCTCGAGCCAGGACCCCACTGGGGGAGCTCACAGCCTAGGGCGAGGGCACGCACCCCCCACCCATCAGGGAGCAATAAGTGCCAGGAAGGAAAGTCACACGGAGAATGGGGAGAGAGGGGAAATGGGGGAGCTGGAGAGATGGGGAGCGAGGGCTGGAGGAAGGCATCTCAGGGGAGGTGGCATTTGGGGAAAGCCTGATAGATAGAAGGGGGCGAGACAGGGGAACAGGCACTGCTGGCTCCAGTGCCCCAGGCAAGACCCTGGAAGGCACGTGGCTGCATCTGCTGGTCCCTTGCTCCTGGCCTCCGTTGCCTTCAGCCTCTGTTCCTGTGGGGGCTCCTCACTTTGCTTCTCCAGGGCTGGCTTTCATCTCTTGGCTTCCCTTGGCTCTCTCCAGGTCTGGCTTGCTTAACATCCATCTCATGGCAATGTCTGCTGGGCTCCAAGCCTCTCCAGATATCTGTGTCTTTGTTCTCCGTGAGTCCACATCTGTGTCTGCTCTGCTCTGAAGTTTCTATGAGCCCTCTCTCTGTAGGCTCTGAGGCTTCTGTCATTTCTGTCCTTTCTGACTCTCTCCAAAATGTTTGCTCTTTTAAAGGATTCCAGCAAACTAATCAAAGCCCACCTGGAATGGGTGGAGTCACATCTCCATCTACTCAAAAGGCCACACCCACAATTGGGCATGCCACACCTCTGTGCAGATAATCTAATCAAAAGCTTCCAACCAACTTATGTAGATAGTTTGATTGAATGCCATAAGTACTTGGAATCTCAGGTAGGACATGAGATTTTGTTGGTTTGTCCAGAGTGATGCCCCGATGAATCCCAGAGTTATTCGATCTGTGAGTGGAAAAGGATTTGCAAAGCCCCCTTCAGGGAATGGTGAGAACGGGGAGAAATTCAACTTCCCCAAGTTGAATTCTTGATATTCTCACAAGCAGTGTGGACAACCAAAGCTATAGGCTGAGTCCCCAGTCTTGGGGTTTGTTCATATGAAACTTAACCCCACAAAGGATAGGTCAAGTCTACTTAAAATTTACGCCTAAGAGTCACCCCCAAGAGAGCCTCTTTTGTTGCTCAGATGTGGCCTCTCTCTCCAGCCAACACAGCAAGCAAACTCCCCCTGTCTAGGTGGGACATGACTCCCAGGGGTGTGGACCTTCCTGGCAATGTGGGACAGAAATCCTAGAATGAGCTGAGACCCAGCATCAAGGGATTGAGAAAAACCCTAGAATGAGCTGAGACTCAGCATCAAGGGATTGAGAAAATCTTCTCGACCAAAACGGGGAAGAGTGAAATGAGACAAAGTGTCAACGGCTGAGAGATTCCCAACAGAGTCGAGAGGTTATCCTGGAGGTTATTCTTATGCATCAAGTAGATATCATCTTGTTATTCAAGATGTAATGGAGAGACTGGAGGGAACTGCCTGAAAATGTAGAGCTGTGTTCCAGCAGCCATATTTCTTGAGGATGATTGAATAATGATATAGCTTTCACGATGTGACTGTGTGATTGTGAAAACCTTGTGTCTATGCTCCTTTTATCTACCTTGTCAACCAAGGAGTAGAACATATGGAATAAAAATAAATAATAGGGGGAACAAATGCTAAAATAAATTTAGTTTGAAATGCTAGTGATCAATGAAAGCGAGGGGTAAGGGGTATGGTAGGTATAATCTTTCTTTTTTTTTTTCCCTTTCCTGTGTTTCTTTTATTTCTTTTTCTATTATCTTTTTATTTCTTTTTCTGAATTAATGCAAATGTTCTAAGAAATGATGAATATGCAACTAAGCGATGATATTATGAATTACCAATTATATATGTTGATGTTTTATTTGGCTTCTTAATTTTTTAATTAATAAATTTTTAAAATAAATAAATAAAATAAAATAAATAGTGGTATTGTAAAAAAAAAAAAAAAAAGCTTCCAACTTACCGTACTGAATCAGGATTAAAAGAAATGGCTGTCCCCACAAGATTGGATCAGGATTAAAACCTGGCATTTCTGGGGAACATAATATTTCAAAGCGGACAGGATGCATCTCCTGGCTCCTGGGCTGGGAGTTTGCAAGACACTCCAGCTGAGCAGGTAAACTTCTGTGCCAGGCAGTCCTCTGTGGCCACAGCCTTGCCCAGCGTCCAGGCTGACCGGGAGCCTCAGGACACTGGGGCCGGGAGGTGGAGTCACCTGTGCCCAGCAGCTGCTGGCTGTTCCTGTCCTGGGCCCTGTGTGGTCAGCAAAGCCTCGGTTCTCCATCCAGACGGTGGGAAATGCCAGCTGAGCTCCTTGGCCCGCGGTTAGGAACCAAAGAACCACGCGCTCTGCAAGCTGTTCTGTGTTTAGCAAATTAGAGGACATCCATTATTATAACCTTGTCCCCACGCTGGGTGACCATCCCTCTCCCAAGGCCAGTTGTAGAAGCAGCAGCGATGATGACAGAGACGTGGATACCTATTGCGCTGTCCCCATGTTTGTGAGCATCCTGCTGGTTCTCCCCGGCGTTTTCTCTCTGTCCCATCTGCCCGCAAGGGCAGTTATCAGCAGCACCCCAGAACACAGAGGGGTCCTGAGTGATAGTGCCAGGGTTCTGGGTCATCGCCCTGCCTGGCCTCTAATGGGCTGGTCCCTCTGGCACATCTCAAACCCGGGACTCCTCATCAAGGGGGCCAAGGGCACCCCAGGTCCAAACAGCCCTCGCAGGCGTGGGTCCAGGCCCCAGAGAAGGGCCGGGGGCCTGCTGGGCAGAGCAGAGACAGAGCTGCTATAGGGCTCCGAGGTGGGGAGCACAGGCCTTGCTGTGGGGAGCGGGGCAGGGAGAGTCCTGGAGGCCAAACATACCGTTTCTGGGCATCACAGAACTCCCGGGCCAGCACCACAGGTGGTCCGTCCACACTGGCCCTGTGGACAGCCACTCCCAGCAGGCAGTGTCAGCTGGAGCCTGGGACCAAGACCAGCTGGGGGCTGTAGGAAGATAGAGGGGGGCCTCAGCCAAGGGGGCTGCACCCCAGAGCCCTGCCCTGGGGCCATCACGGGATCCCCCTGCCTCCGTGAACTTCCCACACTCCCACAGCTCAGCCTCAGGACCAGGCAGCCCTCCCCGGCTGGGCCATCTATGGTCGACCACTATGTCCATCCAACGTCCAGCTCCCGGAGAGGAAGCCCCTGGACGGGGCACCAGGCTCTCCTGGGCAGTGCCTTGGTTTGATTCCTGGAGGCCAGCGGGCACCACACACAGGCTCCTTCCTTCCCGTTCCCCACATCAGATGCCGCCTCTGGGAGGGACTCGGAACACGGCTGGTGGACGCGTCCAAGGCCCAGTTCTGCCTTGGCCATGAGTCTCCTGCAGGGGCCGGACCCACTCCCCAGCGAGGCCCACCGATCACGAGCGGGGAAGTATCCCAGGCTTGCAGGTCCACTGTGACCCAGTTGCCTCGCTCGGTTCAGACAGAAGAAGGTAAAGCACTGAGCAAAGAGCAAATGCCACCGTGATGGATGGATGAGCCCAGCTCACGCCAGAACTTGGAGAGAAAGTGGGTCACTCTGATCTGGACCACAGAGGGCCCCGGGACAGCCCCACGTGTGCCCACGTCGCAGCCAAAGGGAAGAAGCTTCCAAAGGTGTGAGGAAGTGGGTGACTTCAAACAAGAGTCAGCCTGGGACCAGAGGATGATGGCAAACAGCAGGCAGCACTGCCAAGCATCCGTAGAGATGGTGGTGGAGACAGAGCTAAAATACTCACTTTTTACTATGTCTACAGGCACCCACCTACTAAATAAGCTTCAGATCACTCTAAATATATGTGCAAATACAAACACATATGTAGTCTTAAATAGATATATACATTCAAAAAGTTTTAGATAAATGCTTGGCCAAGACCCTTGAATGGCATGCAAGAGTAGAGAGAGCTCAGATTTGGGGTTCTTTCCTTTGCAGGGGCTATAACAACCAAACTGGCCCAAGGCAAAAAGTAATTTCTTTGTGTTATGAAACCAAAAATTTCTTTGTCTTATGAAACACAATATCAGAGATTGATTGTGTGTATCAGTTAGCTTTTGCTGCGTAACAGACTACCCCAAAACTTTAAAACTTAGTGGCTTAAAACAACAACCTTTGTGGTGGCTGGAGTAGCTGAATCAACTGGAAAGTTTAGCGGGCAGCTGGTGGGGTGGCTGAGGGCTGGCCAGTCTAGGATGGCCTGGGTTACTTGAGGGCCAGTTGGTTCCAGCTGTCAGTTGTTGCTGGAGTTCAGAGAGGATGATGGGGTGACTGGGCCGGAAGTCTCATCCTCCCCAGCAGCAAGCGTCCAGACCCTTTTTAGTCCTCTGTTTGCATCACAATCGCTATTACTGCATTTGCTAAAGAAAACCATGTGGCCACGCCCAGATTCAAGGGGTGGGGAAATAGACTCAATTCCTTGATGAGTGGCGCTTCAGAGTCACACTGCAAAGAGGCGTGCCTGCAGAGAGGGGAAAGGCTGCAGCCGCAGTTGCAACCTACCGCCTCGGGCTGTGGGGAGGTCCAGGGACTCAGCGGCTTCAGGGCTTGGACTCCCTCCCCCTCTGGCTCCTGTTTCCTTCTTCTTCAGCTGCCCCCACTGGCAACCTCCCCCTCCACAGGGTAGCAAGCCGGCCACCAGGAGCTCAGGACCAATACCCTCCATCTCAAGCCCAGAGGAATAAAAGATTCTCTCTCTTCCCTGGTCTTCCCACAGCACTCTCAGAGCAGACTCGGTTTCCAGGGGGACGTGATGCTCAGATCATCCCCTTTTTCCAGGGGAACGTGATGCTCAGATCATCCCCTTCCAGGAAGAGAGGGGAGAGTTTGCCCCCTCCCCAACCACCTGGGCCCAGGCTGAGTGGTCACTGGGCAAGGAAAACCAGCGGCCACTCCAGAGGCCCAGGGCCACTGGCTGGGCAGCTGACACAGATGCCCACTGAATGCCAGGTAACCATTCACATGTCTCCTTGTGTGAATTGTCTGCTCATCCATTTTTCCTATATTATCGGGGCTGCTTGTATGTGTGTGTGCTTTTCTCTTTCTTTCTTTTTTTTCTTTTGCTTGGGCAGGCACCAGAAATCGAACCTGGGTCTCCAGCATGGCAAATAAAAACTCTGCTGGCTGAGCCACTGTGGCCCGCCCTCTGCTTGTGTTTTTATTATTGAATTGCAAATGCTCTTTATATAGGCTGGATGCAAGACTGGTTATCTACATATTTTGTGAATATTTTCTCCCAGTTTGAGACTTTCATTTTCTTAAAGTTGTCTTTTGATGAAGAGGGTGTTTAATTTCGATAAAGTCTAACGTATGCCCCCACTTTTTTTTTTTTTGTTTATTGCTTTCTATGTCCTGTTGAAGAAACGTCTATTTCAAAGTCACAAAGATAATCCCTGCTGTTTCTTCAAGAACACCTGTAGTTTTAACTTTTATATTTAAGTCTATGATCTAGCTTGAATTAAATTTGTGTATAGTGTGAGATAAAGGTTGAGTTTCTGTTTTTCAAACAGATATCCAGTCGTTCCAGCACATCCAGAGTATGTTTTGTGACCACAATGTAATCGAACTCAACAGCTGGCTGGTTGGAAAGTGTTGTGTGCCCCAGAAAAGCCATGCTCTTTAATCCTGATTCAATATTGCTGGGTGTGATCTTTTTGATCAAGTTGTTTCCATGGAAATGTGACCCACCCAATTGTAGGTGGGACCTTTTGATGAGATGGTTTCCATGGAGATGTGTCTCCATCCATTCAAGGTGGGCCACTTACTGGAGGCCTTTAAAGGCAGAACCATTTTGGAAAAAATTTCAGAGCTGATATTGACACATATTTGGGGATGCAAAAAGAAAACACCCAGGGGAAGCTGTTTGAAATGAGAAGGCAGGAGAGAAAGCTATCAGAGGTTGTCATGTACCTTCCGAGCTGACAGAGAAACCCCAAACATCATGGGCCCTTTCTTGAGTCAAGGTATCTTTCTCTGGATACCTTAGTTTGGACATTTTTATCATTTTTGGAACTCATAACTTGTAGCAAAAAATTCCCTCTATAAAAGGCAACACATTTCTGGTATATTGCATTTCTGTAGCATCAACAAACTAAAACTGTAACTATAAGATATCTAGGAAAATATAAAAATTAAACAACATACTTCTAAGTAACCCATGGTTCAAAGAAGAAATCAGAGGGGAAATTGAAAAAGGGAAGAGGCCACGCCCATCACCCAGCACAGCTCCCGGATGGCGAGGCCAAGGCTGGTGCCTGAGAGGGCTGGCATCCCCCCGAGCCCCCATGCCCTTCAGTAACTCGCCCTTGTCTTCATTCCCACTAAACCTCGCTGAGGTGAGCGGCTTATTCCAGAAAACCCAGCAAGATTCCAAGAAGCATGGCTTCCTTCCATTGACTGGCTGATTTGAGGGGATGTGCTCCCCGATTAAACCTCACATGCTCCCAGTCTCTTCCCTTTCATCCACTCATCTGTCCATCCCTCCAATGCATACCTGTTGAACACTTTCTGAAGGTATTGGGAAAACAAAACCAGCACAGTCTTATGCATGGGGCACTTACAAGTGAGGGACCCAGAGAAAAATAAATGAACAGACAAAATTCGGGATACTCTGTGGTGACTCTCTAAAGGCCATGAGGCCCATTGGGTGGCAATGGGGGAGATGACCCAGCTGGGAAGGACCTTCCTTTGGCTGCTGGTAGGTCCGGGAAAAATACTTGATATTCTATGCCTGTAATGTCAGAAAATTTTATCTCTCCATGGTACTAAAACTGCTGAAGGTGGGGGCTGGGTTTTGAAAGAGAGAGACTATCATTCCATCACCCCCCCCCAACCCTGCCACACCCAGGGCTGGTGCAGGGTCTCCTTTAGAGTCTTTCCTACTCCTGCTTTCGATTGTAAGCATCTCACACAGTGCCTGTGTGCCGGTTGGAATCTGTCGTGCACCCCAGAAAAGCCATGTCCTTCGATCCTCATTCAGTAACGCTGGGTAGGAGCTTTTTGATTCTCCATGCAGATGTGACCCACCCAGCTGTGGGTGGTAACTTTTGATTAGGTGGTTTCCATGGAGATGCATCTCCACTTGTTCAAGGTGGGGTTGTTTACTGGAGCCCTTTAAGAGGAAATCATTTTGGGGAAAGCTTCAGAGCCGACACAGACTGAGACCTTTGGAGATGCAGAAAGAAAATGGCCCTAGGGGAGCTTCATGAAACAAGAAGCCTGGAGAGAAAGCTAGCAGACACCGCCATGTTCACCATGTGCCTTTGCAGTTGAGAGAGAAACCCTGAACGTCATCAGCTTTCTTGAGTCAAGGTATCTTTCCCCGGATGTCTTAGATTGGACGTTTCTATAGACTTGCTTTAATTCGGGCATTTTCATGGTCTTGGAACTGTCAACTTGCAACTTAATAAATTCCCCTTTTAAAAGCCATCCCGTTTCTGGTATGGTGCATTCCGACAGCTTGCAAACTAGAACAGCCTGGTTCTGGGTAGATGGTCAGTACATCCTACCGACAATGGATGGGATTCCCCAGCCCTGTTGACCTTGGGGTGGGGGTGGGTGAGCAGGGTGTGTGGACATGAACTGAATACAACTGAACTTGAATAGCCTCCCAGAGAGCTGTGCCCCTCAACCCCCTTCAGCCTTCAGCCCGAGGGCCGGAAGGAAATGTCGGGGTCACTCAACCTGTGCCCTCAGTCCCTCTGCCAAAGCTTGTAACCCCTCTGCCACGCCCCAGTGACCATCAGAGTATCCCATGATCGCCTCCAGGCCACTCTGATTCTCAGCGCTGCCCAGGTCATCTCGGGGGAGAGTCCGCTGTTGGCAGGGTGACCGGGAGCCCCCAGGGAAGAAAAGAAAGTGTTATGGGGGGTAGAGGAGAGAGTTGTCATTATGCACTGACAGCAGGAAAGAGAGCGTTTCATATTTTTCTGAACATACCTATGAATTTATGAGAAAATGTTTGCATTTTCTGCTTTATTCAAGGCCCTACTCGGAAAAGCCAGCCAGCCTCTTTGCTGCAGGTTCTGGAATGAGTCCTTTGCTTTTGTCTGGCCCCATGAAGCCCGGCAAATACACAGAGTATTTGGATTTGGGGGAAACGTTGAGTGGAGCTGAAGGTTACGGCAGGCGCCTGCTCAGACGTAAGGGCCCGGGGGACGATCTGGGGCAGCAAGTCCACTCACACACCACCTATTTTGAGAAACGGGGACATCAGAAATAGAAAAGCCCTCATTCCGTAGCCTGAAATGCTCACTCAGAGAGCGGGCTAATAAGTCAAGACAGTGACTCCCACTCTGATGACATTTTCACAATGGAAGCTTTCCTTCGGGTGTTTCACAATCTTTAGGAGCAAAAAAGGCTGACCCATATTTAAAGACAGAACAGAAGCCACCAGCTGCCTTGGGGCAGGATAAGCTGGCAACTTGGCGAAGGATGGCTCTGCTTACAGTGCCACTCTAAGGCCTGCGATTTTCGGTCTCAGAATCTCGTGTTCTGACCTGGCGTGGCAGCCTGGAACATTGCTAGCGGGCAAAGGAGATGGTGTGGGGAAATTCTGATTGAGACTACTGGAATCAAAGACATTTCCCCTACTGCTTGGTCAGTAGCTCCTCCACCCAAGGCAGAGTTTTTGGCTTAAAGGCACTCATGGAAGGCTTATCAGTTCGAAGGCTCAGGGTGTTTCTGCGATTGCGTCTCCTCCTTGCAGCTGCTCCCCAGGAGCCCTGGCTTTGGTCAAGGCTGAATGTGCACCCAAGCTAACGCTGACCAGGCAAGAGATGTTTGCCAAATGCTACGAGAATAAGAAGCCTCAGTTTTTTTTTTTTCTCTCCTGATTTCTAAAAGCATTGGAGATGGGCTCTGAAGATCACTCACCCTGACTGGAAGATACCCATCATTATGCGTGGACTATTGACCAAACATGTGCTAAGGGCAAAGGACAGTGGGGATGCTACTCAGGCACCTCGCATTCCATGGTGGGGGTGGGGGAGTTGTTTTCAGGTAGGGGATTGTTTTCAGGTAAAAAAAACTATGTGAACCAGTGGTGCCTGGTGGTAAAAACAACAAAGGAAGCCAGAGCTGAAAAGAAAGAGCCAGCACAGAAAAGAGGTGAAAGCTTGCTTAGCCCCGGTAGGAAGGCTACCTAAGATGTCAAGGGGGTAGGGCAGGGATGGAGGGGCAATGGGGCAGTGGAGCTTGGACAAAGAGATGGGAAGATGGCAGGTGCGTGCGGAGAGGAGTGGAGTGGTGGCCACCGGAAGCCTCTGTCACTGGGGTAACTCAGAAGGGTCTTTCTCATGCTACTGACAAAACGCGGGTTCTCTGCCCGCAGCACTCAGTGACCAATCCCAAAACTCAGGATTTCAAAGGTAGGAAGAGTCTTTACCGCATTGCACAAAGCAGGAGAACAGGAGCTAAAGGCTCAGGCCTGTTCTCCCTGAATTGGAGAAACACTGGGTTTTTCTGAAACTCAAACAAAGGCTGGTGGAGATATTTGGGGCGTTAGGGGACACTGACGGTTTGTTTAATTGGAAATGTGTTAGCACAGGCCCCAGGGACTGCTGCTGTGGATGACAAAAGCTGGCTAGTTCAATCCGGGTGAGAGGACAAGCAAGGAGGCTAAAGTAAAGGGTTGTAAATCACTCAATTAACATGAGATAACAAGTAAAGAGAATAAGCTGAACAAAGTGGGCCATTAAGGTGTTAAGAATGGACAGAATCCATCTCCATGTTTGGAGAGGTAAAAGGACACAAGCAGGACCAATCACAAGTTAACTTCTCACTGTCCAATTACAAGGTAAAGCTTATGCAATTATAAAACATAGCATCAGCATCAAAGATGCAAGTTAAGTGAGTTATAGCAGTACAGATATTTGCCTCTAGCTACTGCAACAGGCTAACCCACGGTAGGGCTGCCAGTTATTTGTTAATTCCCAATACTCGGTGTCATTTGTGCCACAGCTGACCCTGACCTATACATAAAAATAGGAACTGACTAAATTTTCTGTAACATATAATCTAACTAAAGATGTCTGGATAGCTCATTTAAACAACGCAAACACATGGAATCCAGAATAGGAATGAGGGCTTATAATTGTGTAGAGCTTAAAGTAATACCCTTATACAACCCAGAGTATGTTGAGCAGATAATTGAAAAGTATTGGCCAATTCCTTGAGGGGTGGGAGAAAAATATGGAACCATTAAGCTCTACCACTGGAAATCCATGATATTTTCATGAACATTAGACAAAATATTAGACAAACCAATAGGCCATGCCCTTGATATTGAGGCTAATTCTTGTAAAGCTTACGTACATAGTGGAGAAGCTAAGCCCACCTATAGGCAGGCCTGAGAGCTACTTCTGGAGGACCTTTTTTGTTGCTCAGATGTGGCCTCAGTCTCTCTAAGCCCAACTCTGCAAGTGAAATCATTGCCCTTCCCTCTACGTGGGACATGACATCCAGGGGTGAAAGTCTCCCTGGTGACATGGGAGATGACTCCCAAGGATGAGTCTGGCCCTGGTACCGTGGGATTAATACATCTTCTTGACCAAAAGGGAGAAAAGAGTTGTATCAAAATAAAGTATCAGTGGCAGAGAGAGTTCAACTAGAGTTGAGAGGCTACTCTGGAGGCCATTCTTATGAAAGCTTCAGTTAGACATTGCTACCTATCATAGTTTGCCAAGCCCCAACCAAAACCATTCCAGCCAACCCTAAAGAACACTTAGAGCCGTATCTGAGATTCTACAGAAGTTTCACACACCAAGATTACTTTCTAGAAACCTACAACGTCCAGTTGGGTTCCCAGGCCGGATAAGTCCTAAAACCTAGAGGGGCCAGCCTCTCTAGAACATCAGTCAGTTCTATCCCTCTATCCCATATTATCGGCAGACCTTTCCAACATGAAAAAGTTAGAATGGGCAGAGCCCAAATACCCCTACTGGGAGAAGAATCAAAGGAGAAGGAGGAGCTACAACAGAGAAGATAGGATTTAACAAATGAGTATGACTGCTGAATCACTAAATTGATATTTCTTTCAGTCTCCAGTGCCTCAGAGCACCTACAAGGAAAAAGCTAAAATTGTGGAACAGTAACCCATACCAAACTCTGAAATCTATTCTATAACTAATTTTTACAATGTATTTTAAAATATATTTCTTTCTTGTATATATTTTATATTTCACAATAAAAAATGTTTAAAAAGTTTACTACAAGAAAGTAAATGAGTGACAAAAATAAAATATCATGGAAGTGACAGATTGTGGAAAAAAAAGTTAATTAGGCCAGGAAAAATGGAAGGTTGTATAAAGGAAAAAAACTTAATCATACTTGACTCAAAAAGAGAGAAATATTTACATAGTTGCAGTCACAGAAACACCAAATATTGATTTGTCAGAAAACCAGGACGAGGCTATTTTGAGCTATTTGACTATTACGTGGGAGAAGGTGCTGGCTTAGAGAGGGGTAAATCTTTACTTTCCACTTGGTCAATATCCCTAAAACGCATGAATCAAGAGGTTGCAAAATAAGCAACACACTGTTTTAAAAGAGCGAGACAAATAGCTAAGGATGTAGTTTAAAGAGTAGAAAGCAGACCCCTTTGAGGAGCCGAGTTGGGGACGGAAGTGGGGTCTGCTGCCAACCCCTTTAGCACTACTTGACTTAAAATACATACATATGTCCAACCTTCATTTACAAAAAAAAGGCAAAAAAGGGGAAAGAAAAAAAATGCCCTTGCCTTCTAAAAACGAAGTGTGATAGACGACAATAGGGGATGGGAAGGTGCTATGAGGCTGGCAGGGGCAACTCTGGAAAGAAACAAACTGGTAACAGGCCATTTTAAATCCTCATTTTTTACTTTAAATTATCAACGAAAACCACAAGGTCCCTGGGCCAGGGCCTGTGAGACCCAGAAATCGCTGGAAGTTTGGGCTCATGTTTTTGCCTGCGTGTCGTCCACACAAAAGGGTCCAGCCTCTTCACCCACCAGGGCTTGTGTGATCATTTGGGCAGCTCCCACGTAATTTACTCCAACCCCCTTCTGAAGCCCACCCCCCGGGAGGGAGCACGAGACCGATCAAAAGCAGTAGGTTCTCTGCCCAATGAGCTCAAAGGACCCATTCCTGAGACTGGGTGTGTGGGGCGGGGGGTTGTCAAAGAAAGGAAAAGTTCATTGCTAAGTGCCAAAGCTGAAAATCAGAAATCAGATGGCCTACTGGCCTGAAAATCTGTGTCTGAACTGCAGTAATTCTGATGGTTTTATGTAGCAAGTGATGGGCAGGGCTTCGGACAATGAGCACAGGGGCCCTAGATGGTGTAATTAGCGGTGCTCTAATGACTGGGCATGCGCAGATCCATTACGTGCTCAGAGAAAGTAGCAGCCTCCCTGTGATGATGGGCGTGATTAGCGACTGCGCATGTCAGGGGGGCCCAATTTTGGTTCAATACAGCTCCGTCTGGCAAGATATTTTGGCATTGAGGTGGGTTAGCCCTGGACTAACTCAAGTTCCTTCGTTAATAAACATTAGGGACTGTCTTTTTAGTGATCGCAAGGCTCTAAAGTTGAAACACAGGATAAAGGAGTGCAAATGGAGATCGATTACAGGATTTCACAATCACAAGATAAAGCCTTATAGTTATACAATCATTATCATAGATCAAGACGGCTGGATTACCGTTCAGTAATTTCAGGTTTCTCCCTCTGGCTATTCTAATATACCAGAAAGTAAAAAGAAGTATCTGTGTACTGGTTCAGTAATCATAATCATCTGTGAAGTCCTCAATTCTCTGTTACAGACGTGCCCGCCCCGAGCCTCCGGGCAGCTGGCTCCTGCATCGCATCTAAGCTTGTACCTTCTGAGGGGCTGCCGTTATCCGTGATCGCGGCGGGACACAGGCTTGCCTCTGCGTGCGCCTGGTGCAGAAGGAAGAGGGGAGCCACGGGGCTGCGCTTCCTTTTGCAACCACCTTTCTCCCCCCGGCAGCTCTGGCTTCTGCACCCCCCTCCCAGGCCCCCTGTCCTGCTCTGACAGGACATGGTCCAGCGTGGCTGGGGCAGCCAGGTGGGCACATTTGAGGCCCAACCTCGTCTCTGCTCAGCCCTCACCCCCCAATCTGGTGTCAAGCTGGGAAGGAGCGAGGGGATGTCCAGGCCAGCCCACGTGCTGCTGGATTCACTGTGGATGGGAACTGGGGTCCACGCCTCCCCCCTCTGCCCCCCAGCTCTGCAGGCTTGTCCGTGCTCAAGCCCTGGCCAATGACCCGCGTCCGCTGTACCCCTGGTTCTGCATTTGTGTTGCGGGATACTTAGAGGGGGATGTGATCCCCAGAAGATGCTGTCTGTTCTTTTAAAAAACACATACACTCATGCACGCACGCACACACTCACAAGCCCTCACACACTCACACATGCACTTGCACACATACACACACTCATTTATTTCCCTCTTGCCTCTAGCTTCACGTTTACTGAAGCCTCCAGTTCAGAGACAATGCAGGCAGATTCGAGGGAGGCAGTGGGTAGGATGGGAGAACTAGCTTTTTTGTAGTCACAAAGACTGGGGTTTGAATCTCAACTCAGGACCTTACAAAACTCCCTGTGCCTCGGTTCCCTCTGTGAAATGCAGTCAAATCCAACTCCCAAAGCTTTTGTGGTGAGCAGGTTTAAGTGAGAGACTCTGCAGAGCCCAAGTGCTGGGACAAACGGGCTCTCGGGACAGGTAGCCCCACCCCGCCACCGCACAGAGGCCGCCCGGAAGCTGTCTTTTCACTTTCTCTTCCCCTCACGTTTTCTCCTGGCCTCCGTTTTCCCTCTAAGGTAAACCTCGACAGGATGGTTGGTTCTCTGAGATACACGCACAGGCAGAATCACACGTTCACAAAACACCATGTTTCCCCTGGGGGAAGCAGGGCCGCATTTGGGAAAGTGTTTCTAACACGTTTTCTCTGGACATCGCGAGGTAGCCAAGTGCAGGCGCAGGACACAGGCTTTGGAGCCAGGGAGAGCGGGTCAGCGTCCTGCTGGGCCCCCTAATAACTGCCAGCTCCCCCACGCTGAGCTGAGGCTCCACGGCTGTGGGGAGGGGAGGGGAGGGGAGGGGAGGGGAGGAGAGGAGCCCCAAGGCCACCCAGTCCTGGAGGCTGCAGGGGGAGGCAGCAGTGGGCGGGAAGATAGAGAGACCGACACACGCTCCTTCTGGAAATGCTATGGTTTCCTGTTAGGAAAAGTCAAGAAAGCTTCTGAAATGGTGGTGGGGAAGGGTTTCACCTAGCATCCTATCCACTGCAGCCTCCTGGGTTCTCTCTAGCTTTCAGTGTCTTTGAGCTATTTTATAAGTTGTAGAAAACTCCTTTGGAAAAATGCAAGTGATTCTTGTCCATGGAAATGCAGATGATTTGTGTCTGGAGGAATGCAATATTTACTGACCTGCCATGCATCTATTGGTGAGTTTATCTTGGGATTCCCTATTGCCTCTACCCCTGTGGTTCTTTAAATTTTCCTTTGAACTGAATGTAGCCTGTAACTGGTTCCCTCACCAATAGATGAGTTCAATTAAATCTTAGGTGTTCATATTATATTGATACAAGAGCCATGATTTTGCCTTTTTAATGCATTATCCATGAGCATCTCTCTTTGCCCCTAATGGGCTAGTGGTTCCTTCTCGGACTCTTCCTCGCCTTCCCCACCTCCAGGGTTGCCCTTGGCCCTGTCCTCAGCTCCCTTTCCTTACCTGCCTGGCAGCCCGCTCAGGACGAGCCTGGCCACTGGCATACATTAAAGACTCAAGCCAATGTCTCCAGCCCCACCTCTGCCATGGACTCCACGCCAGTGAATTCAATCTTATTAATAGTCCACTGGGCATCTAACAGGCATCTCAAACTGGATACGTCCTGGAAAATCATGTCAATCATGGACATGACCCTACTGACCTAGGGGCGAGCACGCATCAGCACGTGACCGTCACAGTCTTACCTCCCATGCCCCCACCCCCACCCCCACTCCCACCCTGGAGTCTGGTCCATCGGGCCGCTTGGGGTGTGAATAACTGTTCACCCCGCTGCGTGTCTGGAAATCACAAATGCAGGCACTGGGATGGAACCCGGGGCTCAGCACTTCCGTTGAGCGTCGGGTGATGTTGGGGCTGCTGGGGCGTGGGCCACGCTGCAGCAGCAGGGGGCCAGGGGGTCTCCCCACCTTTCACGTGCAAGGGGCAGTGTGATCCGAGGCCGGACACCGACAGGCAGGGCCCGAGGCAGCCCCATGGCCTCAGCAAGAGCAGGGCAGGGTCCGGCAAGGCCCCTGGCTCTGGCTGCCTCTTTCCCCAGACTACAGCAGACAGGGGACTGTCCCCTCACCCCGTGATGACCCGCAGTGGCTTCTGGAGTTAATTCCTCGACCTGAACAGGCTTCTTTGAATTGCGGTGCACCTGCCGCGCCTCACGTGGCCGAGGAAGCTGCAAACGCCCATGACGCCGGGCGGCTCTCGTGCTAACCACACTTTCCAGCCCCGGACTCTCGGCTGGGGTAACAGCACGGACCCTCTTCCCTGGGGGCCCTGTGACATCCCTGGAAGTGGGTCATCAGCCCCCGATGGGAGACAGGGACTGGAGAAAGTGCGGGGGAAAGGCAGTCTCAGATTCTAGGCAGTGTATTATGAGAAGGTTGGGTGTCCTGAGTGGCAGGCAGTGGACGTGTCTGTCTGTCCCTGCTAAGATCAGGGCATGGTTTCCTCCTGAATGGAGCATCTGCAGATATAGAGAGAGCGTGCCTCCAGATTAGGGGGGAAGGGCAGCCGGGGGAGGAGGAGAGGGGAAGAGGAGGGAGACAGACGAGAAGGAAGCAGACAGATAAACTGAACAGATGCACCTGCAGGTGGTGCAGGCAGAGGGCGCCGGTCTCTCCCGGTTGGTCTGGAGCTGGGCCCTCCAGGGCAGGAAGGCGGCAGGCCTTGGAAGGCCAGGGGGGGACGTGGGCAGGAGGAACAGCACGTGTGGCGGATGCGGCCGGCGGGGGCTGGAGCCCGTGGACAGGGGCCCGAGCAGTGCACGAAGATGGAGCGAGGCAGGGGCTCAGGCTGATTTTATCCTGCGCGGCACGTGAAATGGCCAGGGTTTTAGATGAAAACGGGCCTGATCTGGTTTGTACTGTTCAAAGCTCTCTCGGGCCACTCTAAGGGCAAGAGAGAATCCGGGGGCAGAGGGCAGCGGCGGGGAAGCCCAGGAGAGAGGCCGCGGCCTCGGGACGAGGTGGCCGAGGGAAGATGGAGAAGAGAACCAGTCAGTGATTTGGGAGTAGATTCCTGATTGACTGAAGGAGGCAGGAGGAGAGCTCTGCAGTTCACCTGAACAGGTGGCGGGTTCACCTGCCGAGAGGGGGAAGATGGTGGGAACCAGGGATGGAGGGAAAAAGGGAGACCCTGGGAAGCTGGCGTGGCTCTCAGGCCCCCCTCATGGAATTCCCTGGTGCCCTGAACCCCCCTCGGCGCAGGGATCATACTCTCTACTGCAGGTAGGGGATCGGTCCCTGTTACCTGGCGTGTACCCTCCCCCGCACGGTAGGTTCCAGCTGGGGCCCTCTCCATCTCACTCTTTTGGAAATGTGGTTTCCTGGTTCCCCGAAAGCTGTCTTTAGAATCAGCTGCAGTGGAAACTCGCTTTTGGAATGGCCAGGTCTGCCAGCTGTGAGTCCCCTGGCACGTGAGCCGGGATAGCTTCTGATCCCCCATCTCCCAGCCTTGGTGGGCTGCTCGCCAGGATGTACTGCCTCCCTGCTCATGTCAGCTGGTGAACCCGTTCCAGGTGGCGCAATCTGGGGGGTGCTCCCCACCCCACACCCCCAAGCTCTGTCAGAGGGATGCATTAGGACTCATGAGAAGGCTTTGATGTCTGTCCGGGGATGAAATTAGGATGTCAAGTCTTGTTAAACAAATGTTTCCTCTTTGGAAAATGACTGTTCTCCAGCTCAGGATGCTGCTTGGACCAAGCAGCATACATAACAGACCTCTGAGCGTGGAGGGGGAGGCGGCACAAAGAGGATGCTGGGGGAGTCGGGGCAGCAGAGCCACCGAAATGCACGCCCTGAAAGTGCAAATGGGCTGCCACAGGGACCCTGGAGGGTGCCTATGCTTCATCCTGGACTTGCAATTGTGGCGTGCGTGATCGTGATTCCCATTTTGTCATTGAGCCTCTGCTGATTCTGGCCGCGTGTGCGTGTGCATGCGTGTGCAACATCACTGTAAAAGTGACTGGCCTTAATAAGCTATGGAGCAAATGCAAGAGGCTTTTGGGGACTCATTAACAAAAGCCACCTGGCTGTGAGCAGAATTCCTCCTGGAGTGAAGCAAATGCAGGAGGTGGGGTGAGAAGATGTGTTCCCAGAGGGGCCCAGCTATAGCAAATAAAAACATAGGCTGTCCAGTTACACCTGAATTTCAGATAAACAAGCCATTTTTTTTTAGGTAAGTATAGCCTGAATATATTGCATGACATGTACTTACACTAGGAAAAAAAAAACATGCTGTTTATCTGAAATTCAAATGTTACTAACTGGGCATCCAGTATTTCATCTGGCGACTCTACCTGGAGAGTCAAGTTCTTTTTCTGAGATTTTAATGGGTTTGACACATCCTTCCCAGAGATTGACTTTTAGATTTTTAACATCGTAGCCTCTTGGCAGAAAGGAGGAGTTTAGTTGAACAATGCAGTTTGGGATAGAGAATTCTGTCTCCTGAATCTCCTGTTGACCCTATACCCCAACAGTGGCCACAGTTTCTCCAGGGTCAGGCTTTGTGCTCACACAGGGGTGCTGCGAGGTAGGAATCCTTGTTCCATGCTCACATGGCCTGTGTGGTGGTTTGCAGCTGCATGGACCCCAGAAAACCAGGTTAAACCTTATCCATTCCTGCAGGTGTAAACCCACGGTAAGCAGGACCTTTTGATGAGGTTATTTCAGTTAAGGAGTGACCCACCTCAAACAGTCTTAAGCCTATTACCAGAGACCTTTATAAGAGAATGAAATTCAGACAAAGAGAGAAAGAAAACCAGAGCTGAAAATCAACGGAACCAGAAGAGAAGAGGGAAGCAGGATTCCCTGCCATGTGCCTTGCCACGTGACAAGTGAAGGGTCACCAGCAGCCGGCCCCAGAATGCCAGTCTTAGGGGAAAAAGCATCACCTTGATGATGCCTTGATTTGGACTTTTTCCCGGGTACAAATGGTGAGCGAATTGTTTAACCCGACCCATTTCATGGTTATTTGTTGGGCAGCTCAAGGAAGCTAAGTCGCCATGTAAGGCTCAGGAAATGTAGGGATGCCCCACGCTCAGCTGCTCATTCAGGGTTCCCCAACTGTGAGCAACAGGAAAGCAGGAGCAACTGGAGGAGAAGGGACAAGAACATTAGGACAATAAAGAACAGCGCGCAGTCTTGCCAGAAAGGAAAATGCTACTCCAAAGCAAGAGCTCACCCCAGAACGGGGCAGAGGCAGGGGCCGGGGCTGGGGACCTACGGGACCCCCGGGCTGGCCGCCCCAGCCCTCCAATGCTTCCCAGCCTCCTCCTTCCAGCATCCGAGCCCCAGCTCAGGGAAGGCATCTGATTGGTTGAGACCTTCAGGGCAAGCACACCTGATTGGCCGAGTAAGCCAGGGCAGGTGCGTGTGACTGGCTGAGTCCGCGTCCGAGCCGCAAGGTACGCTGGGAAGGCGGGTCTGGGGTGTCAGGTTCCATCCTGGGAAGGATGGGTTCTCCTTCTCCCCAGGACTCCAGAGAGCAGGGAGGAGGGGAGACAACAAAACCTCTGCTCGGCTAGGAAGCCGATGGCTGCAAGCCCCTGGCGCCTCCTTCCCTCTGCAGCTGTCCCCCAACATCCTACCAACCCAGCTCGACTGCAGGGCAGTGTCTTCTCCAAAGGGGGCTGCCTGCTGAATGAATGCCGGGCAGAAAATGCGATGTCCGTGACTGCAGTATTCCAAGCCTTATACTGATGCAGGCACTGCTCTTCCTAAGTAACAAAACCTTTCCCCTCTCATATGTCATTACCCTGCAAACCAGTCGATTGCACCGATAAGAAACGGCAACCATATGTTCCAGTTTCGGGCCCCGTCATTTGGCACCTGTTGTCCCCACATGATTATTGATAGTGTCCGTTTTCGCTCTCCAAGTGTCCAGCTTGGATGATAAATGTCACCTGCACACGAGGAAACTGCAGCCCGGAGAAAAGCTGAATTAAAGCTGAATTGCGTGATCGCGGCACTGCTTCGCCATCACACACCTGGCTTGGGTTTTGTTCAGAATCAATTTTCCCATTTGTACATCAGTACTTCCTTTGCCGTATTTCCCAGACACATAAATTAAGGTGTCAGTAAGATGAACAGGAAAGACGTTTTGGCCTCCGGCTAACATCATTGCATCTTCTTAGCGGCATTCTTGTAACTGAGAGTAATTTCAGGGCAATTTCTCTGTAGAGTTCCACAGTCAGTGAACTTTTTTGTCAAATGCGCATGGCCAAAGCATAGGATGCAGCCAGAGCACTCAACTGCAAGCGTCAGTGTTGGCTGTGAGTGGCAGTCCCAGAGCCGGTGAGCTCAGAGCCATCTCCGGAGTCCGGAAATTTCTAGGCCTGTCCTCCAAGTTCTGGATTCTGTTTAGGCTCTGAAACGATGAGGCTGGGCGATGTCTAACACCGAGGCAGGGGTGCAAGCACTGCTAAAATGAACAGAGCCCCTGCGTCGCTGAGGGCATGGGTTTGCAGCTCACCAGGCCCGCTCCCCTGTGATAGCACAGTGCCATGTGCAGCTCTGTGGGCCCAGGCCCTACCCGGCCTCGGCTTCCAGAAGCCCCTGCTCGGCCTGAGTTCGGCCAGCTGATGGGGTGGAGGTCTCAGGCCAGGCAGAGGCCCCACGCTCAGAGGTAGCAAAGGGCAGACGCTGCAGCCACACAGCCCAGCAGACAGCGGTGGGGGGGGGGGGCCCACGTCCGGTGGACAGGCACCTGCACACCTGCTGCAGAGGTAACCACAGCACGAGGCTGCCCCACACGTGGGCTGCAGTCATGGGCATTCTGCCCAGCAGAATGAAGAAAATGACCCCAGGAGCAGCCAAAGCCAGGGCCCCCTGGCCTGGGGAAGGAACAGCTGGGGGAGGCTACAAACTGCTTCCTCTTTCTGAAGTGAACAGACCTGTTCTCTGTGCCTCCAGGGGCGACTGAGGCTCGTTTCAGTGGGACAGCAGTAAAGCCTGAATCTGGAGACTTTGCTGCACGCCTGGCTCTGGAGCACAGCTGGGCACACCTTAGCTTGTTAAGGCTGGACGTGCATAGGCTGCCAGTGCTGTGGCTTCCGGGAGGGCCGAGGTTTCTGTAACATGCTCACATCATGCAGCCAGGACCCCAGGTCCAAGTCCACTCAGGCCAAAGCCTGTGCTCAGAACCACAAACACTTCTCCATGTATAGAACTTTCTAGAACTTTCCAGTTTGGAAGCAGCCCGTCTTTCGCTTAGCCAGCTGGCAGGCCTGTGCCGTTACCTCCACGTGCCGGACCCGCTTAGAATCCCAGGTGATGATTCTAAGGAAACTCCAGGCTGGATACAGAATGAGTTTCCCGGGAACCCCAGTGCAGACACAGGCTACCCTGGGGCGGGGTTCTGTGCGCTCAGCAGGGCCATTTTTACCCGGGCGCCCATGAGAAGCTTCTGTAACCCGCAGTGAGGTCCTCCAAGGCCAGAGTGTGCTGTCCCCAAGCCTGCGGCTGGCTCGCGGGTCCTGAGTCCTGCCAGCCTTTTCCTTTCAGGGCCAGGAAGCGGAAGTAGGGCCGCTGAGCGCACAGTGTGAGGGCCTGTGGGAGGGTGGACAGCAGGGCCGGCCGATGGACACCAGCCGTGGCGCCGAGGCCATCTCAGGGCTGGCCAGAGGGAGTCAGGCCAAGGGGACCGTAAGGACTCCTGGGTCCCCGACCTGGATCGTCAGCCTGCACAGCCCAGCTGGGGCCCTGGAGTGACCGTCCACCCGAGTCAGGCAAGCCGGGTGGGGACGGGGTGGGTGCTGGGGAACTGCTGCACCTGAGAACCCTGTCCCTTCTCCCGGACCCAGCCTGAGCTCAGCCCCCCGGGGGCTCAAAGGCTGCCCTGCCGGGAAGGTTTCGCGCATCAGCATCCGAGGACCGTTTCTTAAATCAGGAATGACGAAGAGGAGACGTCTTTCAGGGCACATTTTTGGTTAACTCCAAAAGGGCTGAGGCGGGGTGTCCCATCCTGAGGCCCACTGTCCATCCGGGGCAGGACACACCCAAGCCCCCTGCCGCCCTCTTCCATCTCACCTTAAGAAACTGAGCTTTGTGCTCCAGCTGTCAGAGCTGGTCAGAGCCACCAAAATTCAAACCCCACTCTGGATGCAGAGCCCAGGCTCTCCCCGTCACCGGTGCTGGGCTGTCAGGACTCAAGGACATGCATCGTTTCAAAACCCAGAGGCCAGGAGCGAGGGGACATGCGTCAGCCCCTCACCAGGTATGCCCCGTGCAGAGAACGGGCACTGTGCTGAGGCTTCCGGCATGACCGAGGCTGGACCCTTAGAGACCCCTTTCCCAGATGCCCTTGCAGTTGGGTTCTGGATGCAAACTGCGTCTGGGCACAAGCCAGCTTCTTTCAGTTGTGTCCACCCCGGGATGAATCACAGATGCTCCTACTTCTGCAGCGGAGTGCAGCCTTGGGACATGGTCACTGGCTTCTTTGGATCAGAGGCATTTGTGCAGTGGCAACGGCGGCTTCCTGCCTCTTGGGTCACAGCCGCACAGCACCTGCTGGAAGTCACAGAAGCTTCCAACTTCTGATTTCCCACCTTCCTGGTAAAGCTTCCAACTTCTGATTTCCCACTTGCCTGGTTATGGCCTCTTCTGGAAAGCCTTTCCTGGAGGCCCAGCCCAGGAAGGGTTTTTAAAACCTTTATCTGGAGAGCTTTTGTTTTCTATAACTGATGACCCTGGCAACCTTCCTGACTCCCTGAAAGGCAGAGAGGAAGCTGATGTTTAAATTGTGCCCATTGTACAGATAGAGGAGCCGAGGCCAGGATGTAGACAGCTGAATCCTTCCAGAGTCCCGTGTGGGGGCTGAGACGCCTTTCCCACCTCTTAACTCCAGCAGGAAAGGGCTGCTGTGCAGGCAACAGTGAAACATCCTGTTTCCTTTGGGCCTCCGCCTGCCTTGAATCCCAGTGTTCCCTTCCCAAAGGAGCTTTGGTAAAGTCTTAGCCCTGTCACAGTATACTTCCTTTTCAGAGTTACCAGGTGATGCCATCCATGTCAGCTGTAGGAGACTAATTAAAGGCGTGATAAGACAAATCCTGAGTGTTTTCCAGTTGATTCTGCAACTGAAGACCCGTTGTAATAGATGCACAGGCATGTGCAGGCTTCCGAACGTGACCCACTGCATCTCATACCTTGCCCTCCTAACTCTGTTTGGCAAAATGCAGTTTGCATCATGGTGTACCTGGACGCCCGATGTCATGGTCAGGTTCCTGTGTCAACTTGGCCAAGTGGTGGCTGGGCAAGTGCTGACCTGTCTGTTGCGATGAGGACATTTCATAGAATTAAATCAGGATCACGTCAGCTGCATCCACAGCTGATTCCATTTGTAATCAGCCAAAGGGGAGTGTCATCTGCAATGAGTGATGCTTAATCTAATCACTGGAAGCCATATAAGGAGGATTCAGAAGAGACACGCTCTCTTCCTGTTTCGGCTAGTGAGCCTCTCCTATGGAGTTCGTCCAGACCCTCCATCGGAGTCGTCAGCTTCACAGCCTACCCTGCGGATTTTGGACTCTGCATTCCTGTGGTCACATGAGACAGTTTTATAAATTTTATATTTGCGAGTGTTCCCTGTTGTTTCTGTTTCTCTAGAGAATCCTAACTGATACACCTGACCGAGCTGGAATAAAGGCGTGGAGACAAGGGAAATGCTGGCCCATCGGCTGCCATCTCATTTCTGCCAGTTTCATGCATCTGTCTTCAGGGTTGAGCCTCGACACTTTGAGTGTCCGCGATGCAGGGTAAGAGTCGAGAAGTGGGAATTGTCCCACCTGCAGCTGCAGCGGCTGCTGTGGAGGCCGGGGTCGGGCCTGACCCCCACAGACCCTTGCAGGGCAGCCAACCCGGAGCAAGGGAGGTGTCTCCATCCCATTCTTCAGTGGGTCGGAGAGAGCAGCGCCAAGGAAGCCTGGCCTGATGGCCAGAGAGGACCCGGGGTTTGCATTTAAACCCAGGCCTGCCCAACCCTCCCAGGGCACGGCTGCGAAGAGGCAGGTCCGCTCGCTGCTCCCGCCCCCAGGCTGGGCCTGGAGAGAACCAGGACCTGGTGTCCTGGGGACAGTCCGCCATGGACCCAGCCCCCACATCCACGAGGATGATCCTGGAGCCACCTCCCGCTCCTTTCCCTGAGACAGCTTCCAGAGAATTCCAGTGGGGCCCCAGGACTGCTTTCAAGGCTTACAATGGGAAGGAGGAGGGGCTCCGAGCCCCTCCACCCCCACCCCAGCCCCCACCCACCTGAGAGATGGGAAACCAGGCCAGAGAGACGGGCAGCAGACACCAGCGGAAGGGCTGTCCCTGACTCTGCAGCCCGTCCTGTCCCCCACACCACCCTGCTGCTTCATTTGCAGAGAGCTCCATTCTGCCCCCACCTTTACCCTCCACCCCCACCCCAGCGCTCTGGGCACCAGCCCCGGTGACCAGCCTTCCCCTGCAGCTCCCTCTGGCCAGGCCTGGCACATTTTTGACTTCCCCTTTCTGGCCACACTTATCTCTCTGGCATCCCCTCCCTCCCCCCCAGGCCTTTCCCAAACCAGCCAGACTCTGAGAAAGAGGACACCAGCAGGGTCTTCCCTGCCTCCCCTACCCCCACCTCTGGTCCTCAGAAACAAGCCAGGGGCTCTCTTGCAATGCCCCAGCCCGCCAGCTTCGGGCGAGATACTGAGCACCTCCAAGCCTCAGTTTCCCCATCTCTACCAGGGAGAGATCAGGCCTTACACCCAAGAGACGAGCTTAGTGAAACCTCATAGCTCCTTCCTGGTATACAGCAGGCGCTCAGGAAGCGTTGGCTTAACCTCTTAGGGGTTATGCAATGCTCGAGAATCCGATGACAGTAGCTGACCTTCTTCCAGAAGAAAAGAGCGTGCATGAGCAGACAACGTCCATGGAATGCGGGGGTTTCCAGGCCCACCCCCAGCAGCGCTTGCTCAGGGGTGAGGGGCGGTGGCTGTGGGTCACTCAGAACCCCCGGGCCAGGTGGGTGCTCCTGGACAGCTCTCACCCCACGTAGGAGGGGCGGCCACCAGAGCGCCGGAAGGAACACAATGAGGAAAGAGATCCCCAGGCATCAGGACACCTGGCAGGAGTTTATCAGTCTGGCTCACCTGCCAGGCCCCATCCCAGGTGAGAATCTCCCATTTCTCCCCTGCAGACGGCACCAGGGGCCTCTGGGTAACGCAGGGTGGGCAATCCCTGCATCGTAGGAGTGCATGCAGAGACAAGAGTATAAGTAGGTGCCCTCGGAAAAGTACATCCACACCGCAGACCCCTCTTCCCTACTGTCCCCTCCCCAGCAGCATTTAAGTACCCAGAACTTGATATTATCCGACTTCCTGAGAAACTGCAAAAAAAGAACAAAGCACCAACTCTTGAAAATTCAAGTATTTTAAATGCTATGTTACTCTGTTTCACTATCACTTGTTCCATTCTGCTTACAAATGGAATATTCTTTTGGCCATTAGTAGCCGGTTTGGAAATTAGATTTCTCATTAGCATTTTCAAGATTTGAAAACAAGCTTTTAATTGCCAAGCAAAGCACGCACAGACCCTAAATGTATGTGCACGGCAAGGAGACATCCTTGTCAGCAGTTTGTCCTTCTGCATTTCCACTCCGCCCTTGCCTCCTCCTTCTCCTCCTTGGGGTTCGCTGGGCTTGGTGGCGGCGATGGGGAGCAGGTAAACCAAGGCAGTGCGGGTCTGCGCGCAGGAACAAGCCGGGTGGAGGGTGCCGCGTCCCCCCGCCCACAGAGAGGGGACTCCAAATCCGGCACCCAGCCTGCCTCCAGCACTGTGTTGGTCTCCCGTATGGCAGGTATTGAGTGCTCACCTCGCGACAGGCAGAAACCCACGTGTCCCCGCCCCTGGGAACCCGACTGTCCACAGTATTATTTCCCCAGGCCAGCTACGCACCGGGCACTTTTACGGGGACTCGGGGCACATCGGAGCACATCAAAGAAACTGGGTGCCCTGCCCTAACACTAACCCTGACCTACAGGCGAATCCTGCGGCCTGTCGGAGGTGGTGGCCATGGGGCTAAGACCAGAGAGCAGGGAAGGGGAGTCCTGGGATGCCTGCTGGGTGCAGGGGGCACAGAGGGGCTGGGGAGGGGGCCCGAGGGGGAGACGATGCGTGGGTGGGGCCGGGAAGAACTTTCCAGGCAGAAGGAATGGCCCCTGCGGAGGCACTGAGGCCTACGCCTGCCTGGGAATTTGGGGAAGGGTGGAGGTGAGACCCGAGGGAATGCATGGGGGGGCGGGGTTCATACTTCAAAGGGGACCTGGGACCCGCCTACTAACCTCAGGTTTTCTCAGAGAGAAATGGGGGTTTGTATGATGCAAACTGCACTTTAAAGGCTCACCCTGAGAACTGGACAGCAAGGGACTCTTCCTGGGGCTGCCATAACGAAGCCTCACATACGGGGTGGTAGGAACCAGAGGGAGTGTTCTCTCCCGGTCCTGGGGGCCCCCTCTGAAAGCTTCTCCTCGCCTCCTCCAGCTTCTGGAGGACCCCGGCAATCCCCGGCACTCCTGGCCTGGGTGGCACAGTCTCTGCCTCGTGGGTAAGGCCCACTTCTCGCTAGGGACTGCGTCATCTCCTTTCTTCAAAGGACGCAGCAGGGTTGGACTCGGCCCACCTGCCCAGGTGCACCTCACCTGAACTCAGTGCCTCTGCAGGGACTCAATTCCAAGGAAGGTCACAAAGAGAGGCTGGGCATGCACAGGGCGGGGTGGGGGCATGCGTCCACCCAGGACAGTGTCAAAGCCGTGAGCTGCGGGAGGACCAGCCCCGGGAGGCCAGCCCTGAGAGGAAGGGGCGCGGGGAGGGCAGTGGCTGGAAGGAAATGAAACATGGGCGTCCTGGTGGCCAAGTGGAGACCGCATGTCCCAGGAGCAGGAGGGACCATGTGGCCACCTGCCCCTTGGGGTCAAGACAAGGGGGAGGGAAACCGGCCCCTGCACTGAGCATCGCGCGGGCACCGGAGCCCTTCGCCACAGCGCCCTCTGCGAGCTCCAGTCCTGGCCTCTCGGCAAGCCGAGGGGATCGCGTCATCTGCGAGCTCCAGTCCTGGCCTCCTGGCAAGCCGAGGGGATCGCGTCAGCAGGTGGTGGCTGGGGACACGCAGAGGTTCAGGACACAGCCCAGTCCATGCAGCCAGGGGGGGTGAGGGCGGCAGGCAGGGGGTCTGTGGGGTCTGACGGCCGAGCCCTGCCCAGCAGATGGGGGCTCCGGGTCTGGGATCCACAGGGGGTCCCAAGAGTTGGACAGGTGGAGGGGACAGGACAGGGTCCCAGGCTGTCCACAGAGGACAGGAAGAACCACTGGCCAGGAGCCAGGGGGGGGCCGGGCGGGACCAGAAGCCAGAACCAGCTGGATGGGCAAACATTTGTAGGTATGTTAACAGAATAAAAATGTAAAAACAAAACAAAAACCCAGGACTGTGCAGCACTGAGAATCCCAGTGTAAATCATGGACTATTTACAGCTGATACTACGATTATAAAAGTGTACTCTCATCAGTTGTAACAAATTTACCACACTAAAGTAAGATGGTAAAAATAGAGGGGTATCTCTCTCCAGCCCACACAGCAAGCAGACTCATCGCCCTCCCCCTGTCTACGTGGGACATGACTCCCAGGGGTGTGAACCTTTCTGGCAACGTGGGACAGAAATCCTAGAATGAGCTGAAACTCAGCATCAAGGGATTGAGAAAAACTCTAGAATGACCTGAGATTCAACATCAAACGATTGAAAAAAACCTGGAATGAGCTGAGACTCGGCATCAAGGGATTGAGAAAACCTTCTCGACCAAAAGGGGGAAGAGGGAAATGAGACAGAGCGTCAAGGCTGAGAGATTCCAAACAGAGTCCAGAGGTTATCCTGGAGGTTATATTCTTACCCATTAAATAGACATCACCCTGTTAGTCAAGATGTAAAGGAGAGGCTGGAAGGAAATGCCTGAAAATGTAGAGCTGTGTTCCAGTAGCCATGTTTCTTGAAGATGACTGTATAATGATATAGCTTTCACAATGTAACTGTGTGATTGTGAAAATCTTGTGTCTGATGCTCCTTTTATCTACCTTGTCAACAGATGAGCAAAACATATGGAATAAAAATAAATAATAGGGGGAACAAACGCTAAAATAAATTTAGAGTGAAATGCTGGTGATCGGTGAGGGGGAGGGGTGGGGGATATGGTATGTATGAATTTTTTTCTGTTTTTATTTCTTTTTCTGAATAGATGCAAATGTTCCAAGAAATGATCGTGATGATGAATATGCAACTATGTGATGATACTGTGAATTACTGATTATATATGTAGAACGGAATGATCAAAAGTTAAGAATGTTTGTGCTTGTTTGGTGTTTTTTGGTATTTAAAAAAAGGCTTTTTAATTAATTAAAAAAATAGGGCGGCATACAGGCACTCTGTATTTTTATGCATGATTTTTCTGTAAAGCTCCAACTATTCTAATAAAAACAAAAACCAAAATGATGATCACACATCTATGTGATGATATTAAGAATTACTGATTGCATATGTAGAATGGAATGATTTGTAAATATTGTGTTAGTTAATTTTTTTTAATTAATAAAAAAAAAAAAAAACCAAAACAGATTTCTGGGCCCCACTTTGAGGTTCTGATTCAGTAGGGTTCAGGTCTGCATTTCTAACAAGTTCTCAGGTGATTCTAAACAAATAAAGGCAGAAGGAATGTGGTATACAAAAGTTGCAGATCTTTTTTTCCAGGAGAGGTGCAAATGTTTTCTGTCTTATAGAAAAGATAATGCAAAAGCCTGTGGTTTTATCCTGCAGCAATTCTGCACCGAATTCAGCGATCTCAGGCCCGCATTCCTTTCCCCACCCCTGACCAGGCACGGCTAGGTGAGCTTTATGGACTCTCCTCTGCCTTCTTGCCAATTCCCCCATCAACTGGCATTAGAGGCTGAACTGCGCCACCCCCACCCCACCCCCAAAAACCAGGAATATTGAAGGCCTGACGCCCAGAACCTCAGTGTGATGTTATTTGGAAACGGGGCCGTTGCGGATGCAAGTAGGAAAGTCGAGCTGAGGCCGAGCTGGCACCCCCAGAAAAGGGGGAGAAGCTCAGGGGAGAAGGCGGGGAGAAGCCGGGGGGGCTGGCACCCCCGGGACCTGGGGCAAGGCCGGGAGCACATCTTCCCCCGCCCCGGCAGAGCTCGGTGGGGGTGCGGGCAGCCTCCAGCCTGTGGGCTACTGAGTCTGCGGCTTTACACCCCTTGGCGCGTGGGGCTCCGTCACAGCAGCCCCAGGAAGCCAAGGCCACGGGTTCAGCAGGACTTTGGCACGTGCTCACTCAGAAAGGCAGACACCGCAGCGCGGTGGGAGGGCTCCCGGAGGTTGCTCCCGTGAGGGCGGTTTGGTTGAAAGCACAGGGACAGTTTGTGCAAACCCCGTTCTGTGACCTGGGATGCAGAAACACAGGGCGGGGCAGGGCCGGGGGCTAGGGCTCAGGGGGCATCAGTGCAGTCCTATTTGGGCAGCCACCTGCACCAGGTGCATGTCAAGTGGGCAATGAGGACAGGGACGGGGTCTCGGAGGCCACTGTGAACTTCCCGCCCACAGCTGCTCTTGTCCCGGAACGGGGGCAGACTGAGCTCAGCTCGGAAGCCAGAGACTGGAAAGCTGACCAATAATTTGCAGATGGATCCTCGGTCTTTTATACATGGCCCTGGGTGCACAGCCTGGCAGCAGCAGAGCTAAGAGCCCCTGTCCTTGACGCCCCATCCCCACTGCCACAGGCAGTCAGGGAAGAAGCCCACCCCACTCCCGGCACACGTGTCCCAGAAATCCACATCTGCGCAGACCCGTAGACCCCTGCAGAGGTGTCAGCCCCATAATCCACACTTTTCCAAGCCTCAGGGCTTGCATGCCTCCCATGCCGGGAAACTCACTACCTAGCAGGCGTTATTGCTGTCTCTGGATGGCAAGCACGAATGGCTGCCAAACAGACGTCCACAGGGACGCCCGACTCGGCCCGGGCCTCCTCCTTTATAGCGTCTCTCGGATGCTGCAGGTCTGCAGTTGCCAGACAGAGAGAAAGGAGAGATGAAAGCTCAGCAGCGCGTTTGCTGGGCACCCAGGGTGGAGGCTGCACACGTCCTTTTGATGCCCCAAACAAGCACATCGCCATTAAGTAACCGCTCAGCGTCCCCCTGGCAGCGGCGGGAGCTTGCTGTCACCCCCCACAGCTGGCCTTATCCTGGGTGGGGGGTGTGACATGCCCGTGGATGCCCGCCGACTCTGCCAGGTTTGTCATGTCATGGTGCTGAGACGCAGAGCATCTTCGGTCTCAGCGGGGAAACGGGCTCCTTCCCAGTGTTTAAATCACTGTGAACTCAATTTGCAAAGTGTTGTCTTGGCTCTTTCCCCAGAGTGGCAGGTGTCCCTCCTGGGCAGCCGGAGACCTGCCTTGGCGCGAACATGGCGTGGGCCAGCGGGGCCGTCTTGGGAGGAAGGGGTCATTGGCCAGCTCTGGGGACGGACGGGGATGGGCGCAAACCGGGAGGCTGCAAACACTGTGCACGGAGGCGGGTACTCCGTGTGCTGACCCCAGAGCCCCCTCCGTGGCCCCTGCAGGCGCCCGGTGAGACTCCGCCACCCCAGAGAGAACCCAGACAGGGCCTGGGAGACCTGTCTGGTGCTGCAAGATGGCCTGGCCAGCTCTCGGCGGACGCTCCTGGGGACAGAGCTGACCCTTCGGAGGCACGTCCCTGGCCTTGCTGCTTGCTCTCAGGAGCTTCTCTGTGTCCTTCGCTGACCGCCTCCTCCTCTAACTGCCCTCAGATTCTCCTAGGCACCCCCGGCCGCCCCAGGGTCCTCACCTCTTCTCTCCGCTTCCCTGTGGCGACCCACCGAGTCTCAAGGTTCGAAGGAAGCTGGAGGCCGGCAACTCCCAAATGAAGGTCTTCGACCCCAAACCCTCTGCCCTGAGCCCCGAGGACATGAATCTCCCCATCTTCCTGCTTGGAGTCTTCACTGCACAGGACTCCAGGCCATGAAGTACCCGAGAGAGCAGTGCGGGCTCTCCCTGCCTCCTGCTCCAGGCGTTTGCCTCCCCACCCAGCTCTCAACCACTGCAGGGTCAGAGGGGACGGTCCCCCAAGGCTGCAAGTTCAGGGGTCCCCAGGGTCATCCTCATTCAGGCCAGTAGTGAGTTTCCCGGCATGGGAGGGATGTGAACCCTGAGCCTCGGAAGGAATCAGTAGGTTATCATTATTGGGAATGGGCTTTTTCCGGATCTTTCAAATCACTGTGGACTCAGTTTACAAAGTGCTGACGCTAATAACACACGAAGATACCAATCACAACAGCCCAGGGAGAGGCCCCCAGGGCAGACTCTGGGAGGGGTCCAAATGCAGACCCCTCCTCCCGGCCAGGGTGTGTGACAGCATCCACACGGTACTGGCAGCCAGGGAACTCCTCCTGAGCCTCTGGTGCCCAGTTTTCACCCAGTTCCATCAGTGCAACCTGTGGGGGCGAACACGGCCTGGCCCAAAGCCCCACCATAAATCCCATTGTTGGCCAAAGCCCCCAGGCAGACAAGACCCCCTATCAGGCAGGGCATTCCAGTGTCTGGAGACCCCCTCCCAGGAGCCTCAGGCTGAGGTCTCTGGGTGAGAGTCACTCTCTGCTGATTACCTTCTTTGACTCAACTTTCCTCCTTCCTCCTCGCCCTGCACCAAACCTCCAAACCACTCCTACCCGTGGATCCACTTGTCCCCTCTCCAGGCCACTGTCTCTCTCCTGGACTGTCCCAGAGCCCCCAGCACAGCTTCCCGCCACACATTTGCTCCTCCACAGTCTATGCTCTACCATACAACTAACATGAGCTTTGCAAGACATCGTCGAGATGGTTAGCTCCTTTCTTAAAATCTTCAAGATGCTTCTCAGTGCTCTTAGGTGATGGTTCAAATTCCTTAACAGGCCCTGCAGGCCTGGCCTTCCCTGCCCTCTCCTTGCTGCAGACGCTCCTGATCCTGCCCCTGTACCTTGAACACACCTAGCTTCGTCCCTGCCCCAGGGCCTTTGACAGGCAGTGGCGCCTGGAACGCTGTTCTCCCACTTCCCAGGGCCGCCTCCTTATCATCTGGGCCTCCACTTAGCAGCCACCACCCCAAAGAGCTCTTCCTGTCATTCTCACCCCTGCACCCTGCTCTGTACAGCAGCCCTGCCAGGTGTGGGGACACCCCTCGAGGCTGCTTCAGAGTGCACCCCATGGGCAACGTGATGGCCACCCACGCGCCCCGGAGAGTGAGCACACGGACGTGTGGATTCACCAACAGTGCAACGCAGAGTCACCCAGCAGGAATGCCAAATGCAGGTCCAGTTCATTGCTGGACCCTGGCATCGGGCGTGGCCGGTGTGGACGAATCCCCAGAGAACTCACGGGGGACAAGAAGACGCCTCCTGGTGCCGGAACCTGAGTGGGATGGAAAGTCCTGGGATCCCACAGGACCAGGCAGAGGGAGAGAAGGTGGCTGGGGGGGTGCCACCCCCACACACAGACATTTTCTGGTCCTCAGCGCGTGTGACCACCCGCGAGCAGGACCCCTGAAGACGCTGCTGCCGTCCACCAGGAGGCGCTTGTGAGCAAAGGGAGCAGGAGGTAGGAGGAGAAGCCAGGGAGACATCACCCGGTGACGGAGGCCCCCAGAACGCCACAAGCTCTGGAGAAAGCGTGGCCTTACCACCCCCTTGACAAGTTCCTGCTGCTTAAGTCAACCAGCTGTGGGATCCGTCACAGACTTCCCAGCAAACCGAGACCGTGGCCTCCCCGGGAATCCTTGGCAGTGCCACCGCGGATGTGACAACGACGGCTCCTGAAATCCATACTGAGAGCCAGAACTAGTGCCCAGAGACTGGCCATGGAGCCCCTGCGAGGTGCAGGGTTTGGGGACAGCGCTGGGAACAAGACAAGGCTCCCCTGTCCCGGCGCCGTTTCCTGGGCCCACCTGACCATCAGAGCCGGAGGACTGTCTTCTTAGGTTCTGACAGGGCCGGGCCAGACCACTGCGGCAGGTCTGAAAAGAGACGGCATATCCCAGCCCAGACGCGGCAAGGGGGCCCCCTCGCTCCGCCTTGCCCATCGCTAAGCTGCTCGCGCTCCTCACCACCTGGGGAGAAGAAGGGGAAAATACAACCATGCAATCCAGTCCAAAGGCTGTCAGGATGATTTTAAAGTCCCCGTGGGAAGAGGGGCTCCACCGCTGCTCCCTCCCCGTTTCTCTCCCAGAAATGGCCCACAGGCACATCAGGGGAGGGGAGGGGAGGGGAGGGCACCTCTGAGGGCGGGAGGCAGCTGCCCCTCCCCCAACCCGGGCGGGGTGGGGGTGCCCTGGGAGGCATCTGGGAAGTCACGCCCCGAGCCCCAGATCGGGTCCCCACAGGCGCAGGGAGCTGGGGCTCCAAGAGGCTCCCGCAGGATTTAGGAGGGGGGTTCAGCCCCGGCCTGAGCCTGCGGGTCTGCCCCGCCCGCCCCCCACCTGCCCACTCCTGGTTGTCCCAGGACAGCCTGGAGGGGGCAGAGTCCAGCTCCCCTCTGCCCTGGCGGGGGTCTTCAACTCACAGAACACAGAGCCCAGGAGGATCTTCCCTCCCTCCCCCCACTGCCCCGCCCCCCCAGCTCCCTCCCCCTCGGGCTCCTCTCCAGACCCCGGGAAGCCAAGGCTGGGCCCCTGGCCTGCTCCTCACTGCCAGCCACTCGCAACGACGCCCAGCCGCAGCCTGTGCCACGTGCCGGAGCCACGGGATTTTGAATACGCTGAGTTGCATAAAATACATGATTAAAATGCTGCTACCTGTTCCCTTTTACTTTCTTCTAACGTGGCTGCCGGAGAATTTCGACTTACACCAGTGGCCGGCGTTGCATTTCTTTTGGCCAGCCTGGAAGGGTGAAGGCCGCGGACACAGAGACGCCAGAGGGGAAAAAGAAAGCGCTGCTAGTTGTTAGTCTATTTCGAAATATCTCCTGATCTGTGCAGGGTAATAGTGGCCTGGGGAAGGTTAGGCGGGTGGAAGAAGAGGACAAAGGGAAGGATACCCTCCCCAGCTTCTCACCTTGAAAAACAGCCTCACTGGGGCACCGTTTCACAAACATGGTCTCGGCCCGCCTCGCCCCCTCGGGCAAAGCAAGGCTGCAGTAGACCTTGGGCTGCAGGCAAGGGCTGGGGAGGGGGGCACCTGCCCGGCTGGTCCTGGGGTACAGTGGGAGAGAGAGAAGTCCCCCTCCATCCTCCATCTAGAAGGAGAGGGAAGGGGGAGGGGGAGGGGAGGAGGGCCTGATTAGGACCAGCCCGGCAAGGCCGGCAGAGGGGTCACCCTGGAGGCCCTCCCTCCCTCAAGCAGCGGGGATGTGGACAGGAGAGCACAGAAGCTTGTCGCGGGACCCGCAGAGGCAGGGGCAGGGTCACTCCCAGGACAGGCTCAGGGTGGCATTCCAGGGCACAAGGACTGGAGGGAAGAGGTAGCTGAACCAGGGGTGAGGGACAGAGCTGGGGGGACCGAGGCATCAGGAGACAAGCTCGAAATCCTGGGACACGACTTCGTCAGCTGCAGGTCTTGGCATCCCAAGTTCTTGGCATGCCCGGTGACCACAGAAAAGGGATGTCCACCCACCCAAAGGCCAGAGAGAGGCCAGAAGTTTCTGTCCTCCCTCCCGCTAATTCGGCGAGGGCGGGAAAACCACAGCACACCTGCCCTCCCACCTGCCCTCCCACCTGGGACACCATCTTGGGGACAGCAATGGATGGGAGGAGCTATGCAGGAGACTAAGCCTGAAAACTGCCTGAAGAGCTGGTTTAAAGGAGCCTTGAGGAAGACAAGATTAACGTTTCCTGCCAACCAAGGAGGGTCGATAAGCTATAGACAAAATCAAGACAATTACACGTCCCCTGCGCACGGGATTACGGGGGAATGATGAATGGAGGGTGGTCGAACGTGGGGTTTGAAATAGGGACGGCAGGGAGGCCGACAGCCCGGAGAACAGGCTCCGCTCGGCCCTCCCTCACACCTTCTCTTCTCTTTCCCCAAATCCTCCAGGCCTAGAAAGGGGCGAGCTCCAACCCGTCAGTCACATCCCCCTGGAAGCCAGCTCACCTTCCGTCGGCCCCACCTCCCTTCCCCTTTGCCCTGCTGTCCCCGTCCAACCTGGAGCAGGCGGCCCCTCTTGGATGGGCTCCAGCAGCCCGGGATAGGTCTCCACGCATGGGGCGGGCCTCCTGTCCAGTTCCCTCCACCTCACATCGCCAAGTCCTCATCGAGGCTCTTCCCTGCAGACGGCACATCTGGACTTGGCCCAGTCCCTCTGACCCCCAGCCAGGCACGCCCCATTGCCTGCCGGACCTACACACATCGAGGCATCCGCTGTCACCCAGCAAACATGGGCTGCGCCAGCCCAGGGCCCTCTTAGGGGTTGCACTGGGTCCCCCAACATGGTATACGCTGTTCAAACCCCAGTGCTGCAAACCTCATTTGGAAGTAGGGTCTCTGCAGGTGGAATTAATTACGATGCGGTACTCCTGGGAGAGGGTGGGCCCCTAACCCATCGTGACTGGTGTCCTTAGAAGAAGAGGGAAAGAGGCAAGGAGACGTGTCAATGGAGGCAGAGATCGAAGGGCTGTGGTGGGAAGCCAAGGGACAACGGGATGCCCAGCAACCAAGAGCAAGCAGAAGACTCTTCCCCGCAGTCTTCAGAGGACACACAGCCCTGCCAATCGACTTCCCACCCCTGGGAGAGATGAAACATCACTGTGCACCTTGTCACAGCAGCCCCAGGACACTGACACAGGCTCCCACTGAGGACGGCGGCAGCTCGGAGCTGCGTCCTCCATGCTCCCTCCTCTGAGGCTGGAGCACATGGAGGGGCCTGGCTCTGCCTCCGTGAACTGGAAATGCTGGGGGTGGCCCCAGCGCATCCAGGGGCCTCTTGACAAGTGGGCTGCATCCTCCTGCCGACTGCACAGCCCTGCCTGGGCCCAGCTGCTAACCCGCCCCCGGAGCCCAGAACTTGGCACGCACACAGATGGACAGATGGGCCTGCCGGTGGCACGGAGGGCAGCCTCAGCCCCCCAGCCGGCAATCAGCAGTGATGGTGTTTGCTTCCCAGCCCGGTCAGCGGAGGCCAGCTCTTCACATCAGGCACGTCGTGTTCGCACTCAGCTTCTGCAGATCTCTCCCTGCTGCGTCAATCTGGGATCAGGGAGATGAAGTCTGCTGTTCTCTGGGAGCAGTCCTGCTCCAGATGCCACCCCCCGGCTCACCTGCCGCTGACCCAGCTTCCTTGGGGCTCCATCCTCCCCGCACGGGGCAGCGGTCAGGGCCCAGCCGAGAGCAAGAAAGCCTGGCGCCTGGGTCTCCTGCCATGGCCAGCAGCCTTGGCCCTTGCCCAGGGTCGCTGCCTGGGCCCCGTGTCCTCGCACAGCTGGCCCCTCGAATGTCCCCGCGCCCGGGGTCCCACTCCGGCCCCCTGTGGCTGCTTGGGCCCCGGGGACCACCCACCTCTCACCACCCACGTGGACGCAGAAGGCTGAGTCCAAGCGTCGGCAGGGGAGATTGACTCTCCCCAAAGCACGGTCCTGTGGCCAAGAGAAGAATGGACAGACATCGGGCAATGAAAGAAACAGCAAACAGCGGTGGGCATGGTCCACGCAGGGTGAGGCAGGCCGATGGGTGGGGACACTTGCGGTGGTCACTGCTGTCCCTCCCCTCCTAGGGGACAAGCATACAGCCCTGGGGGTCCCCAAGCCCAGGGCAGCAATCAGAACCAGCTGGGTCTCTACAGGAAGCTGTCCTTCAGGTGGCGAGACCAAGCAAGGTGTCCACGCAGGGGTGAAGGCCACAGCGGGGAACAGGAGCACGGTTCCCCAGACTGGGAGGCGGTTGGGGTCAGATGACTGGCTGGGGCACTCAGGGTCTCCCCAAAGCAACAAGGATCCCAGGCCCTCCTGGTGAGTACCCCAAGAACAGCAGTGGGGAGCCTGGCACCCCCATCCAAGCCCCCAGGACCCGCCCCCAGGGAGTGGACATGGGAGAGGGGACGGCAGGGGAGGAGGTGCCATAATAGCCTGTGGATTGCACAGCGTGCCCACACCTTGGAAAAGTTGTTTTAATTCGCTAAAGCTGTCCAATGGCAATATGCTAGAAACAGGTTGGCTTTTACAATGGGGATTTATTAGTTTACAAATGTGCAGTTCTAAGGCCATGAAAATGTCCAAATTAAAGCATCAAGAGGAAGATACCTACTTGAAGGAAAGGCTGCTGACATCTGGGGTTCTCCTGTCACATGATGTATTCGTTTGTTAAATGCTGCCGGCATTCAATATACTGAAAATGGAACGGCTTTTATAAAGGGAATTTATTATGTTGCAAGTTCACAGTTCCTAGGCCATTCAAGTGTCCGAGTTAAGGCACCAACAAGAGGTTACCTTCACTCAAGAGAGGCCGATGCTGGCTGGAGCCCCTATGTCAGCTGGGAAGGCACGAGGCTGGGGTCTCCTGGTCCTGACTCGGTTGCCTGCCAGTGGTTTCTTCTCTGAACGTCTGCAGACCTCCACCTAGCTGCTCTGGGACGCAGCTCTGGGTGTCATCTCTTAGCTGCCAGGGCCACTAATTACCTGCCGGGCCGGAGAGTTCTTCTCTTCAGATTCTGGCTGTCTCTGAGTCCTTGCTTAGCACCCAGGCTATTTCTGTCTTGATCTCCAAATGTTTACATCAGCTCTGCTCCGTCAGCTCAGAAGCAACTGCCCTCCAAGCATCTGCGATTGTTCCGAGCTCTCTCCAAAATGTTTCCTCTTTTACAGGATTCCAGTAAACTAATCAAGACTCACCTGGAATGGGGAGAGTCTCCTCTCCATGTAATCAGAAGGTCACACCCACAATGGTTTATGAAATGTACAAACAGGCTTTACGATGATTACTTAGATATATATTTTTTAATATTCCCATGGATAAGCTAAGATCTCCATTTTAGGTGGTTACGATTTCCATATGTTAATTGTAAAAATATTTGTATCTTCATATTTTCCTGAAATAAGGAAAATATTTAGTAACGTAGGTCATTACTATAGCAATGCAGATATTTGTAACAACTTTCTGCTTGATATTTTGAGAACATTCACAGTTTCAACAGCTGACCAAATGTTATCTTAGAATTTAATTTAACTCTAATACTTAGAATTTAAGAACTTTGCTATCTGAATATGTAGATGTTTTCCTTGTTGCCTTAATTTTAAATTGATTTATGAAACATACTCGGCAAACACAAGCTTTACAATGATTATATGGATACTTTATTTAAATACGCCTATTATGGTTAAGCTAACTAAGATATCCATTGTTGGTGGTTCTAAGTATATTGTTTGTTTTCTTAAATAAAAAATATGCAAAAAAGAAAAAAGAATATGTACACATACATATATATTTGCTCTCTTAATACATGTAATTGTTGATGAATGATTTGCACTTCTATTTCTTACATTCTAATGTATTCAATTAAAATGTCAAGCATGAAAAAATTAAAAAAAAATTTTTTTTTACATGTCAAGCATGTGCAAAACAAAGAAACAAACAAAAAAAGGTCACACCCACAATGGGGCGTGCCTCATCTCTGGGGAGATAATCTAATCAAAAATTTCCAACCTACAATCTTGAATCAGGATGAAAAGAAATGGCTGCCCCCCTCAAGACTGGGTCAGGATTAACACAGGGTTTTTCCGGGGTACATAATGGATTCAAACCGGCCCATGTGGGAAGGCACATGGCGACGTCTGCTGGTCCTTCCCTCCCGGTCTCGTTGCCTTCAGGTTCTGGCTTCATTGGCTCTTTCTCTCAGCTCCAGTGGTCCTTCTTGCTTCTCTGGAGCATTCCCCTCTAAGCGCCCTCTCCCTTGGTGTTTCTGTCTTTGGTCCCCTCATAGCAGCCTCTAGTAAAGGATTAAGACCCATCTTGAGTGGAGTGAGTCACATCTCCATGGAAACAACCTAATTAAGATGTCCACCCACAACCGGTCAGCACCCACAAAGATGGATTAAGAGAAGATCGCCTTTCTGGGGGTACATAGCAGCCTCAACTCAGCACCCTCTACCCTCAGGACCCCCAAAAGTTATGTTCTTTCCCTATGCAAAATACATTCATTCCATCACAATATCACAAAAGCTTAACTCATTTCAGTAACAATATTAAACACAAAGACTCCTCAAAATCAGTCACAGGGGTGGCCTGCCCTAAGGCAAAATTCTCCTCTGGCTATGAACCTGTGAAACTTGGAATGAGTTATCTGCTTCCAACACATATAGGAGGGACTATTATAGGATAAACATTAAACTAAACAGGGGTCACGGGTCCCAGATAGTTCCAAAAAACTGCAGGGCATACTTCATTAGCTGTTAAGGTCTGAGAATCAGTTATCCCCAGGGCTTGAGAGAGCAGCAGTCCCAACCTTTCCAAGGGCTCGCACGGCAGCCCTGCTCTCTCAAACATTAGAGTAAAGGCTCCAACATCTCCAAACATTGGGGAGACAGCCATGTTCTCCATTCCACCCTCTTCAGGCATCACGGCAGCATCCAAATTCTCTGCTATCTCTGGGCCACTGGCTTGCCCCTCTTCAAACAGTGGTGTCATGGCCAGGCTTTCCCAAATGCCCAAAAAATGTGCACCACTCTCTCTGAGGCCTGGGGTGGCAGCATTCTTCCTGAACAACTGGCAGCCAAGCTCCCCTCAATTCCCTGGGGAATTGAGTATGGGGTGGCAGCAAACTCACCCTCTCCACATGCATGGGCGGGTCAGCTCTCCTGACCCAAGGTTACTCGGCTCCAGATCTTAGCTTTCATGTATTTGCCGTTAAAGTTATTTTTCCTTCAATCTGTCCCTTTCATGTTCCCTTTAGTCCAGGCTGGCAATGGTTCCATTCATACAGATCTTGCAAAAAAACTTGACAGTTTCGCATGCAGCACACAGGGGTCCCAACCATCAGACAATGGGACTTTCCACAGATCCTTTCTGGCTAGCTACATTTCCAATCCTGACTTGCCCTGAAATGGCTGCCTGGGTTCCATGTTTTGTTAAATCCTCACAGAGGGCACTATCCTTGGGAACTCTTTTCCAAAAGCTCACAATTTTCCAAATGATCCATTCTTTGTTTCTTTTTGCCCAAGAGTTCGGTTCTCAGCTTCCGTCTTTCCTCTCACATTTTAGTATAAGCTGCAAGGAGAAAGCCTAGCTGCATTTTTTCCCCACATTTAATTTGGAAATTCCGTCAGCTAGATATCAAGGTCATGGCTTTCAAATCCTGTCTTCCATCTGACATCGGTACTCAATTTGGCCAAATTCTCCACTACTTTAAAACAAGGGTCTCCTTCCTGCCAGTTGGCAATGACACATTCATCATTTCCCTCTAAGGTCTCATTGGAAGTAACTTGAGCATCCACATTTCTACCAACAGGCTGTCCAAAGAAATCTATGCTTTTTCTGTTCAGTTTTTCACAATTCTTCCATAATCTTCCCCTTATCCATTCATAAAGCTATTCCATCATTTTTGGCATTTGCACCCCACTGTTCTGGCACCAAAATCTGTTTCAGTTTGCTAACGCTGCCACAATGGAGTATACCAGAAATGGGTTGGCTTTTCACAATGGGGATTTATTAGGTTACAATTGTGCAGTCTTAAGGCCTTGAAAATGTCCAAATTAAGGTATCAAGAGGAAGACATCCTGACTCTGAAGAAAGCTGTTGGCATTGGGGGTTCCTCTGGCACATGGGAAGGCACATGACGACGTCTGCTGGTCCTTCTCTCCTGGGTCTCGTTGCCTTCAGGTTCTGGCTTCAGTGGTTCTTTCTCTCAGCTCATGTGGGTCCTTCTTGTTTCTTTGGGGCATTTCTCTCTAAGCTTCCTCTTTTGGTGCTTGTGCCTTTTAACCTCTCATAAAGGCCTCCAGTAAAGAATTAGACGCACACTGAATTAAGTTATATCTCAATTGAAACAACCTAATCAAACAGTCCCACCCACAATAGATCTGCACCCACCTTGTACCCACCTTGTACCCAAGAAAAGAACTTAGGCTTTTCTTGGGTACATAACAGATTCAAACCAGCACAGAGGTCAGGCTCAAATTTGGGTTGATTTATGTAAATAAAGATGTGATTTCCTGAATCCTCAGTTTCTGGGCTAAGATTCAGATCTCTAATAAATGGACAGCATTGGGGATCGAATCACAGCCCCCACAAAAGAGCTGTTCAAGCTCTAATCCCTGTCCTATGAGCGTGAACCCATCTGTAAAGAGGACCTTTGAGGACATTATCAGCTAAGGTGAGGCCAAACAGAGTGAGCCTTAATCCAGTATGACTGCAGCCACATAAGCACAGAAATTGGGATGCGGTTATTTAAGAGAAAGCATAGGAGGGGGTAGAAAGAGATAGGTCTCCATGCAATGGAGACAGAGACTGAGCCACTAGGAGAACGTTGCCGACTTCAAAGAAAGCAGGGCCTTCTGATATGGCAACATTGGACTTCCAGCTTCCAAATCACAAGACAATAAATTCCTGTTGTTAAGCCAACCCATGTGTGGTCTGGCTCATAGCTGCACTGGCAAACTGAGACTAAGACAGATCTCAACCTACCCAGATGGTTTCCAACAAAATCAGACCTGGCCACTGAAATAAGGAGCCCATTAAAGTGCTTGATTCCCAGGACATGGTGGATTTTGGTTGATTCTGCCATTAGGCTCTGGGTTGGGGAACGAGCAGCAGGCATCTCCCCATGGGTGGAGGGACCCAGGCCTCCGGGCACTGGGTCTCTGTGTAGGGTTCAGTTGCGTAGTGGCCACCTTGGTTTGCTAGGGCCACAAAACGAAGTGCCACACATTGGGTGGGCAACAATAGTGGAAATTTACTGTTTCACAGCTCTGGGGGCTCGAAGTCTGAAATCAAGGTGTCAGCAGGGCCATGCTTCCTTTGAAAATAATGGGGAAGACTCTGTCATTGGCTTCTCTCCTGGCTTCTGGTGGTGACTTGCCAACAATCTGTGGCATTCTCTGTCTCACACGTGATGTGGCGTCTCCTGTCTGTCTGCCTGCGCATGTCTAATTCTCCCCTTCTGGTGTGGACATCAGTTATGTTGGATGAGGGCTCACCCTACTCCAGTATGGCCTGCTTTTTAACTTAACTAATTCCACCTGCAATGATCCTATTTCCAAATGAGATGAGAGTCTGGGGTCCTGGGGTTAAGACTTCCACACATCTGCTCGGGGCACACTTCAACCCATAACATCACCAAGGGGCACTGATAAAACCCTTACAATGGCCCCAAAGACGTGCCCCTTAGGTTGGTTCATGTGTCACCTTGGCCGAGTTATAGTGTCCAGTTGTCTGGTCAAGAAAGTACTGACCTGACTGTTACTGTGAGGACATTTTGTGGATTTTAAGTGATGGCTGATGACCTCTACAACCAGCTGAGGACATCACCATCAACAACGAGAGACATGGCATGCCATCAGTTGATGGCCTTAGAGGGGACACTGAGAATTTCAGCAGTCAGAAGGAAGAATTTCCATCTCGACTGCAGCCACCTAGCTCATCTTGGGGAATTCATTGAGAACCTTCATTGGGATTCCCAGTTTGCAGTCTGCCCTATGGAATTCAGACTTCCCCATCCCCACAGTTATGAGAGCCAATTCCTATAATACATCTCATAATATTGCCATTATATATATATATATATCTTGTTGGTCCTGTAACCCTGGAAAACTCTAACTAATACACCCCTGGGAAAGGTTCCTCCCATGCCTTTGACCTCACAGTCCACCTTCCCAGCCTGCCCATGATGCTCCCCGGGGAGGTGAGAGTTGGGCAGGCTGAGCAAAATACTTCGTCATACGCAGAAGCAGACATGTCCTTCCACCTCGAGCAGTCCAGACTTTAACTCCATAGCAGTCACTAACTTCAGTCATGCTCAGTCTGTGTGTCTTGGTTCAAATGACAACCGATGAAAAGCTTAATAACCCCGAGACCACTGCATTTCTTCCAGCTCAGTCACCATGATGTGTCTGAATATTGGCCGTGTGATTTCTTCCAGGGCTGCTGCAATTTGCTACGGCAGTCAATACACAGGAGAGAAGGGGGAGAAATTACATTCCAGAGAGTACAGGGGCCAAAGTCACTCCAGAAACTGTACACATAACATGCTGAAAGGTGGCCCACGTGTCCCAACTGGTAGTCCCACTGGAGACTAAAAGGAGAGTGGCCATGCCCTCTGCTCCCCAGGGATGTGACTGGCCCTCATCCAACATTAGCTCTGGTTCTCTCAACGACCCATCAGCTGGGCATCAGGAGAACCACTCATGAAGCGCACTTAGCACGGAGCCTGGATCATAGAGCATGTCATATAACCAGGAAACAGAGTCATCTCTGCTTGGAAGACGGGGAAACTGAGGCACAGAGGCTGGGTGCTTTTCCCAAGGTCAGGTGGAGAGTGGCGGACGCTGACTGCAAAACCCACACTCTTTCTGCTACTGCATACTTCAACCTTCCACAGGGGTGAGAACCCCCTCCACCCAGCAGGTGGTCTGTAGTTAATACACAAGGGCCACTGTGAACTGACTGCCCGATGGGCTTTTGCATAATCATCTCATTAACCCTTGTAATAAGGATTGCTAGACACGCTTTTCAGAAAAGCACGTAATGGCAAAGAGAGGGCAGGGGATGTGTTGCAGCCAGGGTGCCTCGGAGTGGGAAAAGGAGGGTGCAATCCGGGGAGACCCCACTGGTTTGTTATGTTCCACCGTATTAAGTTGGAAGTTTCCAAAGCATCCCAAGCTTCTCAAATCTTGGCTTCTGGAATTATGTTCTCAACATGACTATTCCCAAAAACGGGTCTAAGGATACTTGATGATTTCATGGACTCTTAGCTTATTTTGCTTCTTGATCAACTTCTCTAGAAGAAGAGAGGGAAGAACTAGTAAAATAACAGTGGAAAAAATCACGTGAGTGAATTTACATGCAGTGCACATGAAGCCTCAGGGCAGGCGTTGGCTTGGGTTAAACACCTAATATTCTTAAAACTAGCATCCATTGAGTGGTAATATTTCTGGAGCTCTGATTGCATGGCTGGCACAGAACCAGGTTCAGGCAGATTTTCGTGCAGTGACCAGGTGTGATGTGACGTCAGATGGAAAAGACTAACCAGTTTCCTCACTACAAAGGAGTTTTGTGATAAGGCATGAGACAGGGGTGACAAGGGCTCCAAGGCACAGTGGGCTTCCTCCAGAGCCCAAGACTAGTAGGGAATTAAGCCCTAGCTCTCTTTTATCCCCTCCTAATGGGTAAGGGTCCAGAGCTCTGAGTCGAAGCCCACCTCTACCACTTACTGTGTGATCTTGAGAATCCTACTTTTGCGTGTGTTTTGGTTTCCTCATCAGTGAAAAGGGTATAATGATCACAGCAAATTTCCAGGATCACAATGAGGAGTAGACAACACAAAGGAAGTGCCTGGCACACAGCCTTTTAGGGACGTTTGTCCTCCATGATTCCCTTTGCAGTGGCTGGAGTCAGATTACTGACAACGTGGCCTCCTTGTCCTCCAAGCATAAGCTCTGGAGTTTTCATTGAAACATTTGAAATAACAATGGCCAAGAACTTTCCAAAATGAATGACAGACACAAAGCACAGATCCAGCAAACTCAAATACAGCAAGTCAGAGAAATACAAAGCACATGCAAAAATACAAACAAACAAACAAATGAAACGCTTAATATGATATTCAAATTGGAGAAAACCAATGCGAAGGAAGCCAGAAGGGGAAGAGTGACTTCTCTCTAGAGGAAAAAGGAGAAAAATTATAGCAGACTTCATATCACAAACCCTGCAATCAGAAAGGGAGTAGAGCGAAATGTCTAAAGTTGAAAGAAAAATCCACCAAACTAGAATTCAATATCTGACAAAATTATTTTTCAATAGTGAAGACAAATAAAGACTTTTTTAAACAAAAAGGAACGAAAAAGTGAGGGAATTCATTGTCAGCAGAACTACCTGTCAGAAACGTTCAAAGAAGTTCTTCAAGCAGAAAGCAAATGATACAGGTCAGAAACTTGGATTTCCATGGCAAGGAAGAGCACCAGAGAAAGAAAAAATGAAGGTGAAAATGTTTTTCTTATTCTTCTTATTTCAAATGTTCTTATTTAACCTAAAAGATAACTGTGTATTTAAAGCAATAATACCAATGTAATAGGTGATTCCCGCCTGTGGATAAGCACTGCAATGTCTGTGGGTTGGGATGGACGAAACCAGAATGCTCAGTTTTAAGGTAGCTGCATTAAATATGAAGTGATATATTGTATTCGAAGGTGGACTTTGATTAGTTAAAAAGGTATTTTTTCAACTCCAGGCAACCACTCACACCTTTATAAAAGAAGTGCAATTGGTATGCTAAGAGGAGAGAGGAAATGGAATTATGCAAGGTTACTGGGACTCATCAACGGAGAGGTGATGGGTGGAACAGTAGATTGTAGAAAGGCATGAGAATACCCAACCTGACAGAGACCAGACCTCCATGGAACACTTACCTTATGGGCAGAGAAGAGTCAGAAAAGAAGTGGTGTTGAAAAGGTAGTGCAGATACAGAAATTAAGATGAGTTTTGAGGAGGACATCAAAGGCGAAAAAAAAAGAATTAAAATGTGAACGTTTCCAAAAAATGGAATTATGTAAAATGCTCAATTAAAAGCAGAATAGGCAAAAAACAGGGCAGGGAGAAAATATTCAATCTGACAGAAAGATATCAACAGGGTAGAAATGAAAACAACTATATTGGGGGTGCAAGGGTAGTTTAGTGGTGGAATTCTCGCCTGCCATGCGGGAGACTCAGGTTCGATTCCCAGTCCATGCACTTCCCAAACAAACAAACAAGCAAACAAACGAAAATTCAACAAATGGTGCTGCAATAAGGGGATACTCACATGGAAAGTGATGAAAGAAGGAAATGTGACCCCTGCCACACAGCATAGAAAAAACAAACAAACAAACAAAAAACAAATATATTTCCCATGATACACATATCACGTATCTGCCTGTGTGTGTGTACGTATAGATACAGAAATACATATATGCAGGGAGACACTCTAAAAAAAGAAAACAAATATATCAATAGTCCCATTATGTGATTAGTCTAAATATACCAATTAATAGAAAGAGAATGTCAGAGTGGAAAAAAACCAAGACCCAACTCTGTGTTGTCTCTAAGAAACCCACATTAAATATAAACTCAGGATAAACGTAAAGGGATGAAGAAAGAGATACCACACTAAAAGTAAACAAAAGAAAGCTGGACTAGCTACATCAATCTCTGAAAAGGCAGACTTCAAAAACAAGGAATTTAATCAAGAATAAAGAGAGAAATTATGTAATGAATACAAGCTCGGTTCAAGGAAAACTAACAATCCTAAATACGGGTACACCTAACAAAAGAACAACAGATTCATAAGGCAGACTGACAGCACTAAAAGGAAACAGAGACATGATTATAAACTGGGAACTTCCACACCCCCTGTCAGCAGTGGATAAATCAAGCAGGCAGAAAATCAGTGAGGGTATGCATGGCCTGAATAGCACATCATCAATTGATCTAATTGGTATTCATGGAATCCTCCCTCCCACAGCCACACACCGCACATTCTTTCCAAGCTCACAGAGAACAGTCACCAAGAGCAATTACATTTGGGTCATAAAACATATGTTATCGTGTTTAAAAAAAATAGAAGTCATAAAAAGTATGTTCTCAGACCACAGTAGAATTAATTTAGAAATCAGCAACTGAAAAAGAGCAGGAAAATCTCCTAACATTCGGAAATTAAGTAAGACACTTCCAAATAATCTATGAGTCAATGAACCCTCAAGGTCATTTAAAAATATTTTTAACTCAATGAAAATGAAAACACAACTAATCAAATGTGTGGAATGCAGTGAAAGCAGTATTTAGAGGGAAGTTGATAGCGTTAATTGCATATATTAGAAAAGAGAAAAGTTCTAAAATCAATGATCTCAGATTCTACCTTAGGAAATGAAAGAAAGAAGAACAAAATAAGCCTATGTAAGCAGAAGACAGGTGTTCTAGTTTGCTAGCTGCTAGAATGCAATATACCAGAAATGGAATGGCTTTTATTAAAAGAGGGAATTTAATAAGTTTCTAGTTTACAGTTCCAAGAAAACGGGGTCTCAATTAAAACAAGTCTATAGATATGTCCAATCAAAGGCATCCAGGGAAAGACACCTTGGTTCAAGAAGGCTGATGAAGTTCAGGGTTTCTCTTTCAAGTGAGAAGGCACATGGCAAACACAGTCACAATTTCTCTCTCAGCTGGAAGAGCACATGTCATGTGCTAGCATTCTCTCTTGGCTTCCAGTTTCATGAAGCTCCCCGGCGGCGTTTTCCTTCTTCATTTTCAAAGGTCGCTGGCTTGTGGACTCTCTGCTTCATGGTGCTGCAGTATTCTCTGCTCTTTCTGAATCTCCTTCATTCTCCAAAATGTTTCCTCTTTCATAGGACTCCAGAAACGTATCAAGACCCATCCAAATGGGCCACCTAATCCAGCTTAACAACCACTCTTGATTAAACCACATCTCCAGGGAGATAATCTAATTGCAGTTTCAAACCTACAATGCTGAATAGGAATTAGAAGATACAGCTGCCTTTATGAAACGGGATTAGGATTAAAACATGGCTTTTCTAGGGCACATACATCATTTCAAACCAGCACAACAGGAAATAACAAAAGTTAGAGCAGAAATCAATGAAACTTAAAGCAGGAAAACAACAGAGAAAATCAATGAAAAAGTGATTGGAAAAGATCAGTAAATTTGATAAACCTCTAACAAGGCTAACCAAGGAAAAAGAGAGAAGACGAATCCAATATCAGAAATAAAAAGAGGACTTATCACTGCTGATCCAAGGGTCTTTCGAAGAAAAAAGGAAAACTATGAATAATTCCATGCCTGCAGATTTGATAACTTAGATGAAAGACCCAAACTGCTAATAGTCACACAAAGAGAAAGAGATAACCTGAACAGACCAGTATTTATAAAATAAACTGAATGAATAATTGAAAAACTTAAAAAAAAAAAAAAAAGGTTCAGGTGGTTCTACCAGTGAATTCCATCACATATTTAAAGAATAAATAATACCCATTTTCCACAATCTCTTCCAGAAAATAGGAACAGAGGGAACACTTCTCTACTCATTCTATGAAGCTGGCATTACACTAATATCAAAACCAGATAAAGACATTACAAGAAAAAGAATTTAGAAACCAATACTTCTCATAAACATAGAAGTAAAAATCCTTGATAAAATAGGAAATCATATTGAGCAATACATAAAAAGGATAATACCTTTCAACCAAGTAGAGTCCATTCCAGGAATGCAAAGCTGATTCAACATTCATAACTCAATCAATACAATTCACTATATTAACAGAAGTTATAAGGAAAATTGTATGATCATATCAATAGATGCCAAAAACCATTTAACAACATTCAACACCCATTCATGATAAAAAAAAGAAAAGAAATTTTCAAAAAAAAAGCTAGGAATAGAATGGAACATCCTTAACCTAATAAGGAGAAAATATAACAGAAAACTATGGTTAATATAATATGTAATGCTTTACCCCTAAACTTGAGAACAAAGCAAGGATTTTTCTCTTATCACTCCTATTCAACATTGTACTGGAAGTACTAATTAGTGAAATAAGATGAGAAAAAGCCATTAAAAAGTGTACAGGGTATAAAGAAAAAAATGAAACCCATCTGGAGGTTGTAGGTTTCTGGAAAGTTACCCTAGTGCATGGAAACTTTGTAGAATCTTACATATTGCCTTAGGTGTTCTTTAGGATTGGTTGGAACGGTTTTGTTCAGGGTTTGGCAAGTTACGACAGGTAGCAATGTGTAACTGAAGCTTGCATAAGAGTGACCTCCAGAGTAGCCTCTCGGCTCTATTTGAACTCTCTCTGCCACTGATGCTTTATTAGTTACACTTCTTTTCCCTGTTTTGGTCAGGATGGAATTAGTTGATCCCATGGTACCAGGACCAAGCTCATCCCTGGGAGTCAGCTCCCATGCCGCCATGGAGAATTTCAGCCCTGGATGTCATGTCCCACGTAGGGCAATGGTTTCACTTGTGAGTTGGCCTTAGAGAGAGTGAGGCCACATCCAAGCAACAAAAGAGATTTAAGCCATCATGCACTAGGGTAACTTTCCAGAAACCTAAAACCTCCAGATGGGTCCCTGGACCAGATAAATCCTAAAATGCAGCGAGTCCAGCCTCTTCTGAACAATTAGCTCCATCCCTCTATCCCATACTATCAACAGCCCCTTCCAACATAAAAAATTTAGAATGGCCATAGCCCAAATACCCCTAAAGACAAGGATAGAAAAATCAAAGGTGATTGTGGAGTTATATAGAAAAGATAAGATTTAACAAATGAATATGAATGCTGAATCATTAAATTAATATCTCTTTTAGGCCCAGTATCTTAGAGCAGCTAGAAGTAAAAACCTAAAAATGTGGAATTGTAACCCATGCCAAACTGTTCAACTAATTGTGGTGCTGCGCTTCAAAATTTATTGCTCTTTTGTGTATATGTTATTTCTCACAAAAAAGAAAAAAAAGTTGATTGTGATGATAAAAATATTGTTATTCCTTCTAGCCTCCTATATTTTGGAGCAGCTAGAAGGAAAAATCTGAGATGATGGCATGGTAGCCCATGACAGACTCTGGGATCTGTCCTGTAACTACTTGTTGAAGACTGCTTTGAAAACTAAAAAAAAATTCAAGCTGAATCAGAAAGCTAAATTTAAAATCAAAACTACAAAACTTCTAGAAGCAAACATAGGATAAAACCCACATGGCGTTGGGTTTGGAGATGAGTTTTTAGATGCAACACCAAAAGCATGACCCATTGACAACAAATAGAGACCTTGAATTTTATTAACTTTTGTTATAATTTCTCTACCAAGAAATGAAAAGACAAGCCACAGACTGGTAGAAAACATTTGCGAAGCACATACCTGATAAAGGACCTATATCCAAAACATACAGAGATCTCGTAACACAACAATAAAAAAAAGATAAACCAATTCTGTCTGAGCAGACACTTCAGCAGAGAATATATGCAGATGGAAAATAAGCATAGGAAAAGAAGCTCAAAACATTGAGGAAATGCAAACAAAACAACAAGGAGACAGCACTACCTCCCTACTACAATGATTAAAATCCCCAAAGCAGACATTACCACGTGCAGGCAAGAAAACAGAGCACCAGAGACTCCAGCTCTGTGCTAGTGGGGATGCAAAGTGGTCCAGCCACTGGAGAAGACAGTTTCTTACAAGGATAAACATCGTCTCAACCTAGGACTTTCCCATCCTGCTCCTAGGTATTCGCCCAAACAATTAAAAAACGTGGTCACATAAAATCCTGCTTGCGAATGCTCACAGTAGCTTTATTCATAAGCGACAAAATGTTTTCGCAAACAAAATGCCCTTCAGAGGCAAACAGATAAACAGACTGTGATCCGTCTGCACAACGGAATGAGTTATCACGGCATGCAAACATGGAAGAATCTTAACTGCATTTCGCTGATGGAAAGAAGCCCGACTGAAATAATGTATAATTCCATTTGCATAACATGCAGGAAAAGGCAAAACTAGGAAGACAGTACAGATCTGTAGTTGCCAGGAGTTAGGGAGAGGGCAGGGTTGTGCAGATAAAGTTTGGGGCATTCTTTATGGTGGAGAAACTATCCTGTAGATTCAGGTGTGACCATCAGCCTTAGGTGCAGCCTCTCCCAAGGCCCCAGGTGTACCCCATGCCCCGAAAGCTGCACAGTTGTCAGGGAAGAGGGGTAGGGGGTGTGGGCAAACCCTGTGGCCTCATCATGCAGCCGGAGAAACGATGCAAAGCCCTGAGTTTCCTGCTGGGAGATGAGGGCAGCAAGCGGCATCTTCAAAGCCAGGGAGGACCCTGGGGACTAAGGAAAATAAATAAATAAGTGGGATTTGTACAGAAAAAGTTAAAGGTTTTCTAATCATAAAAGTCACACTCGCTCACCATAAAAAGAAAGTAGGAAAATAAAGAAAAACTTAAAAAGAAAATACCCATCACTTAACAAGGCAATAGATATATTTTAAGAAATCCTCAATGCTGCACAGTTCTATCTCTTATTTTTGACCCAGCACAGGGTGAGTTTCGGGACGCACAGGGTCACTGTGTCCCAGAGCTGGTGGGCAGGCGTGGGAACATTTTGGACGTGTGTGGCTGGAGTCCAGCATCACGGTGAATGGCCTGCTCAGACGGCTGCTGCCCGGCTGGGGTAATAGTTGGGTAGAGGCCAGTTCCCGAGACGACCGTAAGATTATTTACACCCAAGAGAATGGTTTCGAGCCAGGGGCATCTTCTCAAAGTACAAACAGAGAGCAAGTTTAGGGAGGGGCTCCCAGGCAGCCTGAGAGGTAGATGGACCCCAAATCCTCCACCCCTCAGGGGGTCTCAGCTTTCTCTGCAATCCCTTTCATCTCCCACTGAGTAGAGGAAGATCTTATGATCTCAGTGGGCTCAGGGCAAGGGTGACCAGAAGGCTGGGCAGGCAAAGCAACTCTGGGGTGGAGAACAAAAGGTCATAAGCACGAGGGTGACACCTCTTCGTCCAGGTCACCGTCACCGACCTGGGTACAAGATACACCAGGGTGACACACACACCCTGCTTTGGAAAATAAAAACAAAATGCATAATGCCATTTATCGAGAACCTAGGGTTTTTTGCGGCAGCCGTTTACACACAGGGTCTTGGTGTTGCGGCGATAAACCCACCCAGGATTTCCAGGCCCATGAGGGAAACCCAGGGCTCAGAAAGTTCCCACGGCTGGGGAGGGCAGGCCTGGCCTTCAGCTTCCTGAATATCACTTTGGCAATGTCTGGAGCCGTCTCTGATTGTCACGACTGGGGGTGCTAATGGCTTCTAATAAGGACAGGCCAGTCTTGGGAAGCAAATCTTGGGAAATGCCGGACCAGTGGCTTCCCCCAGGACCATGCAGCACCCCCAACTTTGCAGAGGGAAGCTGCCATCCTGTATCCCAGCACCCAGCTTTCCAACACTTTGCTGGAGGTAGGGACATTTCCCCGGGAAGACCCCTGGGGGTATTACTGAAAGGCTTCTTCTGTTTTCTTTTGTCTTCGTTGCTGACCAGCAGCCCTCAGGCCTTGAGGGGGGGCTGCAAAGCAGGGCTGAGCCTGCAGAGCAGCTGTGTCCACCCCCACGCTACTGGCACCGACGCCAGATAATTCCTTGCTGTGTGTTGTGGATGGTCCGACCCCTGGGCAGTGGCTGGCAGGAATCAGGGGTCTCTGTTACACCGAGAAGGGCCATCAAATTTCAAAGGTAGCCACTGGTGGGATTAAAAGAAATATCTTCTTGTGGAGTCAAAACAGATTGCTACAGTATGAGAAAAAGCCTTGCTCCACAAGGGCCCCTGCTCGTTTGGACAATGATGATAACGACAAGTTGATGACATGCTCCGGGTTTCCATACATGCAATATCATTCCTTGCATCTGGGTCTCACTTTGGCTTTTCACAAAGCACTTTTATCCCTTACATGAGCATCCCTACCCATGAGCAGACTGAGGCCTCGGGACCAGGTCAGACACCGGGAATCTTCCTTTTGCAGGAAGCACAAAACTCACCTGGAACTGCTTCCAGCAAATTGGCTTCTGGGGCTGCACGCGCAGAGCAGGGCAGCTGGGGAGTCATTCTGGCTTCATCTGTTTCTCTGGGATTCCCGCAGCTCTGCCCTGCTCTGCTTCTCAGCTTCCTTCGTGAGCGATGACCTCCCTTTCCAGGCGCAGCTGCCAGGGGTTCTGTGCTTTTTACTTATACCCGGGATGCGGGACCCTGGCAATCTCCCAGGGCCCCGCGCCTGGCTTAACGCTCGGCTGTCAGGTCTTGTAATCCTTAATTATTTCTCTTTGAGCTCGTGCCTTGTTAGTGAAGTTGAACGGACATGCCTGTGAGCAGAAGAGATGGTGCACTGTGTGTGTCCCCTTTCTTTGCTGTCCCTTTCTCGGATTGCGTTTGCAATGCCCCGTGAGCACAGAATTCCAGGCAACCCACCGTGCCTCGGAACGCAGCAAGACTCAAAGTGAGCACCGGGCAAGCACGGGACATCTATTGCAGAGTGAGCACGCGCTCGCAGCCTGAGAGGCTGTGCCTTCTGTTAGAACCACAACTTCTATCACAGACAGACGGTGATGTCCTGAGAAGCACACACCGCCAAAACACCTGTCCATCCCCTTCTCACCTGCGCTGCCTCTCTGAATGAGCAGACCAATTAGGGTAAAAATTAGAGCATAGAAGGAAAGGGGAAAAGGGCAAGCCCCGGTTCTTGTCCTTGTCCTTCCTTCTTCATCAGTGAGCTGAAGGGGGAGTGTGGTGGTAAAGTGTGTGTCTAACAAGAAGTAAAAACAGTTGAGTTTGTTTTCTGCAGCATTTCCCCTATCTGGAAAAAACAAAAATTCATATGTAAGTGCGAGCTGCAAAATACAAATTATGTCATTTCATTGATTCCACACACAAGTTAAATTTGAATTTAAAACCGGCATGGTGCAATATAAAGATGAACTGCAAACTCCACGTTGATAACTTAAATTTTTAACTCTTCTTCACTTAGAACAGCATTAAGTAGCAAACTGAAAGCACCATGAAAAGTGAAGAGCTACAGAAAAAGTAAGGAAAAAGCTCTATCTATTAGCATGGGGGGGGGGGGCAGAGGGGCAGGGGGAATGTGTGGCATGGGCCGGGAATTGAGCCTGGGTGGCCTGCATTACAAGTGAGCATTCTACCACTGAACCACCCGGTGCACTTACTCTATCGGCATTTTAATACCACTTCTCTCCTTCTTTTTGAACAATGGGCTCTGCATTTTCATTTTCTATTGGTCAAAATTACACCGCTAATTACGTACCTAGCCCTGATTGGGCCAAAGGTGCCAGCTCCCCAGCCTTTGTGTAGGTGGCTAGGTCCACTCTGATTGGATCACCACTGGACCAATGGCTGCAGGAGAGAGGGGATGTTTGCATGCTGATTGGTTTAGGCCTCAGTCACATACCCGCCACTAACCCAATCACAACAGCAATCCCTATCAGGGCCATCCCATGGAGGGGGGGAAGGTGGGACACCCCCGCAGCTGCAGATCTTTTCCTGAAGGCGTGATTCCTTAAGGGAAATCTGGTTGCAGTTAGAAAGAGGGCAGGTGAGAATGGATGTTGGGCAGACAGTCAAGGAATATCCACTGGGCACCCTTTCCTAAGACATTTCTGCTGCCCTTGAGAATCAAGCAGGATTTAAGATAACTGTAGCTGTAATTACTTGTTTACTTGCCATCTCCCCAGAGAGACATTAAGCCCAGAAGAGGCGAGCAGAAAGCATTCATCATTACTTATGAAACATAACGAATGAGAGAAGTTAAGACACTCACTGAAGGTTGCACAGAGGACTGAAACCTTATCTTTGGATGAGCTGTCCAGCATGTTTTCTTTTTGACCGCCCTTCCCGCCAGGTCAAGGTTCAGGGATGATCCTAAGGCATTGGTCTTTGGGAGAGGAGTTGCAATGGAATCCCCAATCCCAAATGTCCACTTGGCCTTCAGTGTTTACTTGACATTGTTCTGTGGCCAGAAGCCCTTTTGACTCAGAGCAGTGGGCTTTATGGCGTAGTGACCTGACCATGGGCCATTACTCAAGATGGTTTTTCCTTCTAGAGGATTCTACCAGTCGTCTTTTTCTAGATCCCAAGGAAGTGTCCCAGTTTTCCATTTGATGGTATCAATTTATCAGCCTTGGGGATGGGGGTAGTGTGGAAAGGGGTGTACCCCAAGATTGGATCATAACTTCCCCTGGCAGCTGCTTTATGGCAGAAAGTTATCCCAGGGCTGTTGTTGAAGGAAGGCCAATAGATTGGATGAGCACTGAATAATTAAACACTGGCATAATGCTGGTTCAGAAATTAGTCAATAATGATCAAAGATTACTCGTTTGTCAGCTTATGGACCAGCACAAAGGAAGAAGGGGACTGATTTCCAGCAGATTGCTCATTAGCCAGATGGAGAGGTGGGTGATTCCCACCCAGAATTATGGTCTGCAGGTGCAGGGGGGAGAAGGGGCGAGGGTCTGCTCCATGCTGCCTCTGCTTGCATTTCCAGCCGTCCCCTGCTGTCCCTCCAGTCCTTCACCAGTGAGGAGCTGCAGCAGCAGAACAGGCAGGTGGAGGGAGAGAGACACCCCCCCCTCCCCAGGCCCCCTCTCATGCCATGTTTGGGCCCCTTTGGTGCTATTCCTGCTCGGTTATATGAGGGGACCTGGATGGGGAGGGCAGGTCTAAGCTCTGCTCCCCACGCTCGGCACAGAGTCCTGCAAAGGTGTACCAAGGGGGGCTGCTGGCAACAAGACAAAAGGTCTCCCAGCAGCTCTGCAGCTGAAGCAGGTAGCCAAGCACTTGGCATTGCTTATACAACAATCACAAGTATGAATTAAACTCCAGGATCCATTTAAAGCTCTAGGAACATGAGGCCAACGTAGAGCTGTAGAGCATTCTAGTGGTGTGATGGGGTGGGTACAAGTGTGGGCTCAGGGGCAGAGAGACCTCGCAAGGAAGAGGCTGAGCTACAGGTCAGGTCATTCCATCCCACCGATAAGGAGGCTGAGCTAGGGGACAGGTCATGGGACACAGGGGTAGTGTCTCACTGACGTGTGGGCCCCACACTTTCCTGGAGATGTCTTTTGAGCACAGTCTGATATCCAAGGGCTGTGAACCCTGCGCCTGCCCAACCACTCCCTCCGCTACTCAAAAGCAAAGGACAGTGGTTTCAAAACGTGTCTGTAACTTTTTCAGCACTCCCAACCATCAAAGCTCAGAACCTAACTTCCATCCCCTTGAATCAAGGCTGGTCTTAGCCATTCACCCCAAGAAGAAGGCGGTGTGCGGGAAGCAGCCTGACTTCCGAGCCCGGATCATAAAGACACGAGAGCTTCTGCTGGCTGCCTCCTGCGCGCATTCTTGGAACCCGGTCACCCCGCTTTGGGGAGCCCAGGCCCTGAGGGGAGGATGCCGTGGAGCTCTGTCCGAAGGGCTGGGGAGGAGTGAATCACATCCCCCACAAATGTTCAGGTCCCGTCCCCTGTCAATGGGACCTCTGAAGAGCCTGTTTAGATGGAGCCAAATGGAGTCAAGGTGGGCCTGAAAAGTCCTAAGCCATCTAGAGGAGAATGGAATTGGGGCCTGGGCTCATATCCTGTAAACAAAGGAAATCTCGACACGACTCAGACCCGTGCAGGAGCAGGAGGGCCAGAAGCAGAGGCTGGGTGAGTATCAGAATGCTGCAGATTTCCGAGGAAGTGCGGCCTCCTGGGACCTTGATTTTGGACACTTAGCCTCCGAAGCTGTGAGGCAGTAAATCCCTGGTGTTGAAGCCAGCCCGCTGGGCAGCATCTACCATAGAAGCCCTGCAGGCGAGCCAAGTCCCGGCTCAGGTCCCAGCCAAGAGCTGACACCAGCCACCTGATGTGGAGGGCGGAGGGGAAGCCTTTGGGATCACCCCAGCTGCAGCCTGCAGATCCTGAGGGATCCCCCTAGCTGAACCCCGTCACTTGCAAAAGCAGGGAAGAGAAAAATACCTACTTGTTGTGGTTTTAAGCCACTAAGATCAGGGCTGGTTTTGTTACCAAGCAACAGATTGCGGGAAAACAGAACAGGGTTCTAATGTGACATGCAAGGCCCTGGGGACACAGCTGCAGCCCTTGGGGGGGCAGGGGTGAGCACATAAAAAAGGGGCTTCCACATCTCTTATTGCCTGATCACTGTTGTTTAATCAAGTATTGAAAAGGCAGCCCTTGGCTCTCACACTTACCCCTTTACAACATCTTCTCATAAGCATCGTGCTAACATATGATCTTCCAAGTTTGACTGTAAAGGTGTCGTGTTAAATGAAAATATATGTTCACTGGCCAAGCAATGACGGCATATGGGAAGGGTCTTGCTCAGCCAAGACCACCTCCCCAGCATTGCTGCCTTCTCAGCCCTCTTTTATAGGCATAGAAAAAGCCAAAGCAAAGTCCTTTGTTTTTTCAGGTGTCAGCGCATAAAGCTGCACAAGCTCTGTGCAGAAGTTCAAATTATGTAATTGCTGCCTCGTTCCTTGCTTCCAGAAGGATCGTGAGCCCGTGGATAGAGGCTATTAAGTTGTCTCGTTAGGATTTGTTCCCTGTGAGCCCAGGCCCTGATTCCACGCTCTTGTTGATGGCTTCAGACTTTTCTGCGACGCATTTTCCATTGTTTCCAATCACGAGGAAGATGAGACACGTGCAATTCTGGAATCAGGCTTCTATTTCCCCCTTGCCTGTCACTTTAACTTCCTTCTCATTTTTTCTCCTACCCTCATTGAGGGAGCAAATTCTGGGTGGTCCTTAGAGCTAATCTCCTGCATGGAAGCTGTGGGTTAATTCATTCTGGCATCATCCCTGGTGGGAGAAGAACTGTGTTCACCTCTGATGATCCACGTGGCAAAAAGCAAGAAGCTGTGCAGTCCCTTCCACCTGCTGCATTTGCCCATAAATCCTCTATCTTGGAGGCGAGCATCGTCCGGCCAGATGTGTCAGTGTCCTGCGGCCCAAATGACCACCAACTGGGGGGTTTACAACAACAGAATTTCATTGTCTCCCAGTCAGGGAGGCCAGCAGTCTGAAGGCAAGGTGTTGGCAGGGATGGTTCCTTCTGGAGGCTCCAGGGGCGAGTCCTTTCCATGCTGTCTCCTGGCTTCTGGTGTCTGCCTCCGTGCTCCTTGGTTTGTGGTTACATCTCTCAGTCTCTGCCTCCATTGTCATCATCACGTGGCCTTCGCCCCAGTGTCTCTGTGTCCTTACGCAGCCTCCTATTAGGACAGCAGTCATTGGGTCAAATCCTAATTAGCATCTGTTCTAGTTTGCAAGCTGCTGGAAAGCGATGGAATGGTTTTTAAAAAAGGGAATTTAATAAGTTGCAAGTTTTCAATTCTAAGGCCATGAAAATGTCCCAATGAAAGCAAGGCTACAGAAATGTCCAATCTAAGAAATGTCTATCCAGGGAAAGATATCTTGGTTCAAGAAGGCCAATGACATTCAGGGTTTCTCTCTCAACTGGAAAGGCACGTGGCGAACATGGCGACGTCTGCTAGATTTCTCTCCAGGTTTCTTGTTTCATGAAGCTCCTCCAGGGGTTTTTTCCTTCTTCACCTTCAAAGGTCTCTAGCTACCTGGGCTCTAAAGCTTTTTCCAAAATGGTTCCCTCTTAAAGGGCTCCAGTAGGCAACCCCACCTTGAATAGGTGGAGATACATCTCCATGGAAACCATCTAATCAAAGGTTACCATTCACAATTGGGTGGGTCACCTCTCCATGGAAACCATCAAAAAGCTCCCACCTGGCAATATTGAATGATGATTAAAGAACTTGGCTTTTCTGGGGCCCACCACAGATTAAAACCAGCACAGCAGCTTAGCCTGGTATGACCTCATCTTAACTCGATTATATCTGCAAAGGCCCTATTTCCAAATACGGTCGCATCCACAGGTTCCCAGGGTCAGCACTTCCGCATGTCTTTTTGGGATGCACAATTCAACCCATAACACCTGATGTTTCTACTCTACGCCCTGCTTATGGCTACAGAGCTTCCCAGCCCAAACCTGGTCACTACACCTCCTGGATCCCTCTTATGTGGCTGGCTCCATCTTAGCTCCGTCAGCTGCTGCAAGCCTGCCACCTGCCAAGGACAACAGTCCTGGACACTGTCATGAAGGACATGCTTTTTTCTTGGGGTGCGCTGCCCCACATCTGTACAGTGCCTTCCCGAGCCTGTTCCCCACACACCCCACCCTGCTGGCTAATGGCCCCCAGTTGAGTCCCTCTCCGCACTGAGCCATTTCATCAGGAGTGGTGTCCCACCAAGCACATGCATTCAAGTCCTGAGGCTCCCACAAACTAGGTGATTTCAGACAAGAGAGAAGTTTATCCTCTCACAGTTCTGGAGGCCGGAAGTGTGAAATCAAGGTGACAGGGAGTTGTTCCCTTTTGGAGGCCCTGAGGGAGACCCTGTCTGTGCCTCTCTCTTGGCTTCTGCTGTTTACTGGTCATCCTGGGTATCCCTTGGCTGTAGCTGCATCACTCCTGTCCCTGTGTCCATCATCACATCGCCTTCTCCCTGTGTGTCTCAGTGTCCTTCTCTTATAAGGACACTGGATATCAGATTTAAGGCCCACTCTAAATCTAGGATGGCCTCTTCTTAAGATCCTTAATTATGCCTGCGATGGCCCTATTTTCAAATAAGATCATAGTCACAGGTACCAGCTGTTAGGACATGGGCAAATCTTATTCAGGACACAATTCAGCCCACTACAGCATGCTCTGTGCATTCCTACCCACCCTCCCTCCTTTCCCATCTACTTTTTGGTAGAGAATTTATGAATGAATTCATACTGGGGTATGAATTCACAAAAGGATTTAATACAAAGGGTATTACCATTTTAAAGGCTTTATCAAGGAATTTAATCCAATTCAAAAGTATTTATTAATCTTCTATATTCTGGTTTCTGGGCTCATAAATCTTATTTTGGACCTTATCAAGGTAGTACTCTAGGTGACGTAAACCCCACAAAATAAAACATCCCACCCAGCTGAGGTCAAAGGAACTGGGCAGTGGAAGAAGCCCTCATAACCAGCCACAGGAGCTACAGAAGCAAGGACTGTGGGACATATACATATTTTCTTTCTTGCTTGTTCTTATACTATGGAAAATGCACACTGTGATGGTCAATTTCAGGTGTCCACTGGGCTGGGTTATGGTGTCCGCTTGTTTGGTCAAGAAACACTTGCCTGACTGTTATGTGAGGGTAAATCCTGGATGGATTTAAGCCATCAGTCAGTTGGTTGAATCTCACATCGTTGATCACATCCACAATCAACAAAGGAGATTGTCTCCAGCAACGAAAGGTCTTAACAGGAGAATGGAGGATTTCAACAGTGAGAAAGAACTTCCATCTCTACTCTAGCCAGCTTGCTTCTCTTGGGGAATTCAGTGTCATCTTCAGGTTTCCAATTGTGGCTGACGCCACAGAACTCAGACTTAAATCCCCATGATCATGTGAGCCAACTGCTATAATAAATCTAATATCTTCATACAGAAGTATAACACACATACACATATATCTCCTGTCAGTTCTGTTTCTCTGTAGAACACTAACTAATGCATTTGTATTTTCATGTGTACATGACTATATATTTTGACTATTTTCTTCTTTCTCTTCTCACAATTTAAACAAATTTTGTTAGCGGTTGACTTTATGATGTAACCTTTATGCAGTAGAACATTCAGATGGGACTGTGCGGTTGGCAGAATAATGCCTCTCCTCCCAAAAAGACGTCCACATCCTGATCCCCAGAATCTGCGAATATGGGATCTTACATGGCAAAAGGGACTTTGTGGGTGTGGTTAAATGAAAGATCTTTAGAAGGGGAGACTAGCCCAGATTATTTGCACGAGCCCAACCTAATAACAGAGTCCTTAATATCAGAGAACCTTTCCCAGCTGTGGCCAGAGAGAGATGTGACAACAGAAACAGGGTCAGAGAGCTGCTTCAGACCATCTGAAATATGGAGGAAGGGGCCACGTGTCAAGGGATGTGGGAAGATTCCAAATGCTAGAAACGGCAAAGAGAAGGGTCCTCCCCAGGACCTCCGCAAGATGTACAGCCCTGCCAACGCATTGATTTTAGCCTAATGAGACTTGTGTCTGAGAGCCACTGAGCTTGTGATCATTTGCTACTACAGCTGTAGAAAACTATAGTGCTCTTGAGACAAGTGTACACAAGGAGATTGAGTAGGAGACAGTCCCTCTATATCATGGCCCTTCCCACAGTGAGTGCAACTCTGTTTTTGTATTGTGTTCTCTTTCCCTAGATTATGATCTCAGAAGTACATAATAGTTGTGATTAGAATGTGTTTCAATGGCAAGTGCAGCCAGCCGCAAGATATCTTGGTCCTGCCAATGTTGATGATGCGGTTTTGTATCCTCCCTATCTTTTACATGGTGGATCAGTCAGGATTCTCCAGAGAAACAGAACCAATAGAATGGACGGATGGATGGATGGATGGATGGATGGATGGATGGATGGATGGATGGGTGAATGGATGGAAGGATGGGTGAATGGATAGATGGCTGAATGTACAGATGGATGGATGGATGGATGGATGGATGAATGAATGGATGGATGGTTGGATGGAGGGATGGGTGAATGGATGGATAGATGAATGAATAAATGGAAGGATGGATGGATGGATGGATGGATGGATGGATGGATGGGTAGGTAAGTAGGTAGGTAGATAGATAGATGGATGATAGATTTATTTTAAGGAATTGGCTCACACAGTTGAGGGGGCTGGCAAGTCTGAAATCTGTAGGGCAGGCTAGCAGGCTGAAAACACAGACAGTTGCTTTGATGTTTCAGTCTTAAGCCTATTTCTTCTTCTCTTCTAAGAAGTCTCAGTTTTTGCTGATAAGGACCTTTAATAGATTGGATGTGGCCCACCCACATTATTGAAGATAATGTCAACTGTGTTAGTTTGCTAATTGCTGGAATGCAGTATACAAAAAGAGAATTTAATAAGTTACAAGTTTACAGCTCCGAGGAAGTTAAAGTGTCCAAACTAAGGCACCAAGGAGAGTTTGCCTTTACTCAAGAAAGGCTGATACTGTTTGGAACACCTCTGTCAGCTGGGAAGTCACGTGGCTGGCAGCTGCTGGTCCCTTGCTCCTGGGCTCCATTGCTTTCGGCCTCTGTTCCTGTGGGGGGTCCTCACTTTGCTTCTCTGAGGCTGGCTTCCATCTCTTGGCTTCCCTTGGCTCTCTCTGGGTTCTGACTTGCTTAATGTCTCCTGGTGATGTCTGCTGAGCTCCAAGATATTTAAGCATCTCTGTTGCTGTTCTCCATGTGTCCACATCTGTGTCAGCTCTGCTGTGAAGTTTCTTTTGGTTCTGAGTCTTCTGTCATTCCTGTCGTCATGACTCTCTCCAAAATGTTTCCTCTTTTAAAGGATTCCAGTAATCTAATTAATACCCACCAGGAATGGGTGGAGTCACATCTCCATCTAATCAAAGGTCACATCCACAATTTGGCATGTCACATCTCCGTAGAGATAGTCTAATCAAAAGTTTCCAACCTACAGTATTGAATCAGGATTAGAAGAAACAACTACCTCCACAAAATGGACTCAGGATTAAAACACAGCTTTTCTGGGTACACAGTATTTTCCAATCAGCACATCAATAAAGTCAACTGATTATAGATGTTGTCCTAATCTACAACAGACTTTCCCAGCAACATTTGAATTTGTGTTCCACTGAATGACTGGGTATGATAGCCCAGCCAGGTTGACCCATAAGACTAACCATCACACGAGGTAACTTAGCATTTGTTTTCAGGGAAATGGCTCCCAGCCTTAAAAATATTAAGCAGCAACCACAAAGGAAGTGTTCTTTCTCTACGCCCCTGTTTGTTGGGGGTTTCAGTTTTCTAAAGCTAGTGGAATGTAATATACCAGAAATGAGTTGGCTTTTTCAAAGGGGGTTTATTAGGTTACAAAATTTACAGTTCTAAGGTCATAAAAATGTCTATACTAAGGCATCAACAGGAGGATACCTTCACTGAAGAAAGGCCAATGGCATCTGGGGTTCCTCTGTCACATGGGAAGGCACATGCCGTCTACTGGCCCTTCTCTCCTGGGTTGGTTTCAAAATGGCTCTCTCATCTCCTGTGGGTCCTTTTGAGGCCTTTTCTTTCTTAGCTTCTCTTGGCTTTAAGCTTTCCCCTTCAAAGGACTCCAGCAAGTGCCTAAGACCCACCTTGGAATGGGTAGGGTCACATCTCCATGGAAATAACCTGATTAAAAGTTCTCACCCAACAGTAGGTCTTCCCTCACAAGATTGGATTAAAGGAGCATGGCTTTTCTGGAGTCCACAACAGTTCCAAAGCAGCACATTGGGTAAACTGCCATCTCGGATCCATTGGGTTATTATCCATTGTGAATGGCAGCCCTTGCCACCTTCCGCCAGATGCCTGAACACTAACCAGTGTTTTTCTTTGATGCACCCTCTTGCTTGCCAGCAGTTGAAGGAGCAACTGGACAGATGTATATTTAAAGAGCACTTGGAGTTGCAGCCTTGCAGCTCCACCAAAATAAAAGAAAAAAGGACACCAGGAAACTAGGGGCGGGTCAGAGATAGTCGTGCCCCCTTACCAGAGCACCTCAACTCCCAAGCTCCCTTCCTTGGCTGCTTGCTGATGGGCCATGTGCCAACCTCACAGCATGGCTCAGCAGGGACAGAAAAGGAATCTTTGGGTAGACTGTGTGTCTGCAACAGGACCTTCACGGGCATGTAGGAAATGCCTATTGTTCTAAGTGCACTTTTAGTTAAAAGTAGCCAATTTGCTATCCTCCTGTTTAAGTGACAGACATTGGGGATTGTTCTTTAAAGCAAACTCACAAGGGGGAAAAGTCAACCCAAGCACAGAGTTCACAGTAGAGAAAATGCAAATGATAAGCAAATCCACGAAGAGCCACTCAAACCTACTAGTAACCAGAAAGCTGCAACTTAAAGCATGGGGATTCCCTGTTAACACGTCAGGTCTGTACAGGTTAGAGGGTTGACTAATGGCCAGGCGGTAGGGAGGCAGGAGCCCCCCAGGACCGCTGGGGAGAGCCAGCCAGTCTGGAAGGGATGTTGTGAGATGGGCTCTCAGGGGTATAGCACCCTCCCTGGGAGAAATGTACCGTCCCAGCACTGTGTAGGGAGGTGAGGAGATGGGGCTGCCTGGGAGTCCATCAGTGAAACAGCAGATGCAAACGGATGCAGTCTTGCTCAACAAATTAGAGGCACACAGCCACATAGAAACAGCTTGGATGAAAAAAAAATCATCTTAGCTGGATTGGTTCAGAGATGGACTCGTAATGAGACCGATCTTGACCAGTGAGCAAGCACCGAAGCACAGGAGTCTTGTTGAAAGTATTCTGAGAGGTGGTCTTTCCATCAGGTGCACTGAGGGAATTGTAGCAGCTAGCTTGCACTGAGCGATGCTATGTAACGAATGACATCTCAGGAGTTTATTATTTCTCATTCATGTTCATGTGTACTGCAGATGGACTGCAGCTCAGCACCACATCTTCTTCATTTTAGGATGGAGGCTGAAAGAGCAGATCCCTCCCTCTCTGCAGATCTTGGGAGATGCAGTTTTCAAGCAAAGGGAAAAGAATGACGGCAGAACTCGACAGTTGCTCCTAAGGCTTCTGCCAAAAAAAGCACGTGCCACTTCCACTTAGATTTCCTTGCCCCCAAACAAGTCAATGGTCAGGCCTGATGTCAGTGTGATGGAAGGTGGAAGCTTCCAGGAGAGACAGGAAGCAGAGAGGGCAGTAAAGATTTTGACAATAGCATGATCATTGTATAAATGCGGCACTGATGGCATCATGAGAGGAAGCCTTCCTTGAACGGGGGCTCATCAGGGAGGAGCAGAAGCAAGAGGTGGAAAGAAATGGTCTGAGACCTATATAAATAGCTTGAATGCTGTGCCTGGTCTATCTTTAAATTTTCCGGATTCATGAGTCAATACATGATTTTTTTTTTTTTTTTTTTTTTTTTGTCTCAAGCCAACTGAGGTGAGGTCTCAGTGTTCAGGAACCTACGGGGTCCTGCGTCATGTAAGGGTTAACAGATCTTTCTCCCAAAACAAGACAAAGCCCCTGGGTGAGGAGGAGTGAGGCGTTCCCCTTTATTTCCATGCAAGGGCTGAGTTCCCTGGCCCAGCCTGCCCTAGGAAGAGGCACTCCATTCATATCAAGGCTTGGGGGCCCTTGATGTGTATGGCCCTGTCCTTGGCACTGGGGACAGAGAAAAGAGTAAGATGTGGTCTTCCCATTAGAGACCCTCAGTGCAGTGGGTCAACAAGGACAAGGCGGAGGGATAAAAGCGATGGTTGGCACAGGTAAGGGGGCATGGCTCCAGGTGATGGCTCCAGGTGATGGCTGTGCTCCATTTCAGTTCAGTCCTGGGTCACAGGTGGGAGCCTGGAGCAGAGACAGACTGACCTGAGAAAGTCCCCGGCTGCAGGGATTCTCCCCTGGCTGTGATGGGCTGTTGAGTAAGCTTAAACACCCGTGCTGGAGGGGAGGAGGACATCTGCTCTGTGGCACTTGCTGCTTGCCGTGGTGTAAATGCTCCTGCCTTGGGAAACTCCAGGTTATCATGGCACCAGCATTGAACTTGGAGCTGGGAGGAAGCACAGCCAGTACCTGCGACTCCAACACACCCCAGCCTGGCCCCCTGCCTGGGTTCTCACGCCCCGTCCTCATTCCTCTCTCTGCTTCCCAGGCTCTGTGCATTCCTGAACAGACCTCTCCGTCCAGTGGGGTCTTTCTCATGGACGCTGCCTGGCATTGCCGAACAATCCTGCCCTCTGTTTGATTGTTTGTTGGATAAACAAACTGGATTATGAAGAACAGCCTTCCTCTTCCTGGTTTTTCCCCTCTTCTCTCCACCCCCATCCCCACAACCAACCCAACCAGCCTGGCCTGTTTGGAACCCAGGAAACTGGCGCCCCATCAGCTCAATGTTGCCTCTCCTCCAGATGCAAGCCGGGCTATGCAGAAGCCAAGTGAGGCGCTTGGAAGCTGAGGTCTTCATTTTCCATAAGAAGCTGCCCCCTCCAGCTGCTTGTATATTTGATAACGTAAAATTGCTTAAGAATGCCAATATCATTCAACCTTCATTGAGCATATTTATTCAACAGGCATCAATTGAGGATTTCCTGCAGGCCAGGCAGTGAACCTGGTATGGAGGAAACAAAAATGAACAAGATACGGTGCCTCTCAGTCTGCTTGGGATCAGCCCAGCACAGGCTGTGCTGGGGTGGGAGGGAGGCTGGAATGCTGTGGACTGGGGGCTTGGGGGCAAATTAAGCCTCAAGGGAGCCTGCCTGGAGGAGGTGCTGTCCAAGGAGAAGTCTCAGGATACTACTGGGATGGAAGTGCTCAGGGGAAGGGAACGGCATTGTCATATATTTGGAACACCAAGTACAATGAGTGCTGTGAGCATGAGGCGAGCTCCCAGGGATGGGGCCAGACTGGTAATATTTTATGCCACCCTGAGACAATGGGCTTTGGTCTGCAGGGGGTGAAGGGTCCTCGCAAGGGGAAGGTATGTGGGGTTGTGAGAAGGGAGAGCTTTTCTCACCATCCTGGCTAATGATATGGAAACGACCCCATGTTCCTAGTGGACCACAATGCTGGAGGAATCGGAGTCCTCTGGCGTCCACTCCCATTCCTGACTGTCTACTTTGAGTAGGGCTGGGACGCTGTCAACATTTGAGAGAAAGTGATTGAATTGGGGAGGCCAGTTGCTGTGTGTGCACCTCACCTGGGCTTTTGCCTGGCTCTCTGAAAGTACAGCTGTTAGCAAGCCTTGGGCCCCAAGGTGCCTGAGGGTGCACCCAAGTCGCCAGCATTGTGCTTGGCTGTTGTTAGAGTAGCAGAAGTAAGCCTGGCCTTTCCCAGCCACTGGATTCCAAAGGTTCCTGAACCATGTGTGAATAAAGGTGTTGTGTTCTGGCCGCCACGTAGCTCTGTCCTCACCCAGTGGCCACAGGTGAACAAAGAGCTGATTGAGGATTCTCGATGCTGGCTTCCTAAGCTGCTCTCATATTTATCTTCCTCAAGGTGCAATTGAATCAAAGTGAGAGGGGCACCCCACAGAGATGATACTGAGATTACTAGGTCTTGGGCTAAACTGCAGAAATGTCGCCGTTAGTAATTCTCAAAACAGCATTTCCAGGGAAGAAGCTCAGCCCAAGGGTGGCCTGGGAGAGGTGGGTTTGTCTTTAAGGACTTCAAGGCTTTTCTGTTTTCTAGGATGTTTTTTGTGGCCAAAACCCAGTAAATGCTGACTCTGGCTTTAAAAGAAAAAAGAAGTACGTGACTTTTTTTTTTTTTTGTATTTTAAAATAAATCATAGCAGAGTCTCAGAGTCATATTTCCTGTTGGGGTCAGGCTGAAAGTCTGGCCTTGAGACCTTGCCAAGGTCCTTGGTACTCACAGGTAAAGTGACCTCTGGCCGGAACTCTCTGCCCGTGGTTTCTTCCCCATGTCCCTTGGTGACACTTCCACCTGCCCCATGGGGTCTGCTACCATTACCTAAAAATCCAGAGTTTGCTTCTATTTGTTCCTTTGGTTTTTGAAGGACTTTAACCCAGTCACAATACCCTTTCCATGAGTGATTTTATCAAGTGCTTCACCTGAGAGCCAAAGTCAGTATCATACAGACTGAACCATGGAACAGCCGAGTTTTATAGGAAGCAAGTCTGTCAAATATGACCATGATCTTCTTTCCATTTATATGGTGTTTGTCTCACAGCTCAGGACCTTGTTGAATGCTAAATGATTCAGGAAACAGATGTTATTCTACCCCATGGTTTCAGAGTGGGAACAGGCTCAGAGAGGTGAAGTGAATCACCCAAGGTCACACAGCTAGCAAGGGGCAAAGCTGGGATTTTATGTATTTACAATTTTACTGATGTGCAATAACTGCCCACATTTAAAGTGTACAGGTTGAAGTGTGACATGTGTACACCAGGGTTTCTCCACCTCAGCTCTCCTGGCTTTGGGGGCTGGATAATTCTTTGCCGTGGGGTCTTTTCTGCTGCTGCTTTGTAGGGTACTAAGCAGCACCCCTGGATGCCAGTAGCAAGCTCCCTAGGTGTAATAGCCAGTGTCTCCAGATGTTATCAAATGCACTGGAGGGCAAAACATTGCTGATGGAGAACCACTGGCATCCACGCTTGAAATTATCACCCTCCTAAAGTTTCCTTGTATCCTCTGTGATCGTCTCTCTCACCCACCTGATCTCCAGGCAACTACAGATCTGCCTTCTGTCCCTATAGATTCCATGAGTACTTTTTTAACTTTTGTAAAAATGGAATAATGCAGTATGTACTTTAATTGGGGGGGTGGTGGTGAAGGTCGAGCTTCTTTGACTCAGCATCGTTTTGGTGAGTGTTCATCTTCTTAGGAAACGGCCAAATGGTTTTCCAAAGAGGTTACAACTTGTCGTTCCAAGTTCAGTTCTCTTTATTCCCCACCCACTGGCTTCCCAGATCCAGAAAGGAAACCCTGTCCCAGGAAGAGGGTAGGCAGACGAGGGCGGTGAGATTCCTGGGTGAGGGAGGAGCAGGAGACCGTGGGTCATACAGAAAAAAAGGAGGCAGTCAGAGACCTCCTCGAGCCCAGGTGGGACCCAGGGCAGCCCTTCACCCAGACCCGGCTGCACCCCCGCTGGACGTCTACCCCACGCCTCCTTCGGCATGCCTTACCTTTTACATCCTGGATGACAAAGAGCTTGGGAAAGAGCATTCCTGGGGCTTGTGACCACAGACAAGACTTCCTTCCCTGGCCTCTGGGTGGGTCACATTCCATGGAAATGTTAAGCAATTTGGATGACCTCATTCTCTCAAGTCAGGTGAGCTGCCCCACTAAAAGGAACTTTTATCTCCTTGAGGGACTTACCTCTCACATATCAATGTTCACATGTTGAATACTTTGATGTTAAATTTTATTTTTTTTTTCCATTGGTGGCTCCATCAATAACCTAGTTGATCATAGAAATGAACCCACTAAAAAAGCTTCCAGAAAATGTGGTGAATACCAATTTATTTGCTTTCTGTTTGTTTGACTTCCGATCCGTAAGGTTTCAGGCTTCTTAACTACAAATTCCACTAAAATGGAAGAATTTTGAGTCCATCACTATAGTAGTTTGGTGTTTTAGTTTAAGTTGCTAGAATGCAATACACCAGAAATGGAATGGCTTTTAAAGCACAGAATTTCTTAAGTTGCAAGTTTAGAGTTCTAAGGCCATTGGAATGTCCAAATTAAGGCATCCAAAAAAAGATACCTTGATATAAGAAAGGTCAATGTGTCTGAAACACCTTCATCTGGGAAGGTGCATGGCGAGGTCTGCTAGCTTTCTCTCTAGACTTCTTGTTTAAAGGACTTTCCAGGAATCATTTTCCTTCTGCATCTCCAAAGGTCTCTGGCTGTGCAGGCTTTCAAGCTTTTTCCAAAATTGTTTCCTCTTAAAAGACTCCACTAAGTGACCCCACCTTGAATGGGTGGAGACACATCTCCATGGAAACCACCTAATCAAAAGGTCCCACCCACAATGAGGTGGGTCGCATCACCACTGAAACAACTTAATCAAAAGATCCTAGCCAGTGATATTGAATGAGGAAAGAACATGGCTGTGTTCGAGCACACAACAGTTTCAAACCAGCACGCCTGGGAAGTGCTGGAGAACCTTCATGAAATTTTTCCTTTCTTTAAAACCCTTTTAATAAAGATTTTTGCAATGCTTTAAAGATGTAATCTTTAATCCTGAATTCTTACATTAAATGAGTTTTTTTTTCAAAGCTAAATATAAACCTTTCAAACAGGAACACAAAAAAAGCATACAAAGCCTTTATTTTTCTTATTTCTAGAAACATGGGGATTAAAATTTAATCTGAAATTTTAATGAGAAACAGATTAGTATATTCTGTGTAAGATATTTACTAATAATTCTGGATATAATATTCTTTCAGAGCATTATACCTTTTCACTCAGAGACTGGCTAAATTTTAATTTTCGAACTAGTTGATGAGTCAGAGCTGTTTGAAAATATGGCTACTAGAGGACATTTCTGAAAGGAAAGTAACTATTATTTCTGATAAGTGAGACTAAGGGTCAGAAAATGAGGGGAAAAGACTTGCTTTCTCCATTAAATATCATTTTTATAATGTTTGGAATCTTTCTACCATTTCTGTAATAATCTTATAATTTAAAGAAAATGTAAAATATGACTTGTGAAGAAACACCCATAATTCCTAATGCTATGTGTTTTCACAGATGATTTTTTATTCATATGTGTATCTACATATGCATGGACATATAGGAATAAATATCTAACAGCTAAACATTTTTCAAGCAGTTCATTTTTCAATTTGGAATATATTGGGTACATATTTCTGCATTAACAAGTGTATTTTATTTAGTGCTGAGGTTGAATGTAGTTTGCAAAGAGTCTGTGATTAGGTTAAAGGTCCAAGGTTTTAGGAGTACTAGTCAGCTGTTGCCATAGTAACAAACAACTTCAAAAGCAAGCATGTATTTTTTTGTTTACAGGACTGCAATTTGGCAGCAGCTTCCCTGGGCTCTGTTGGGTTCTGCCAAGGCCCCACTGGGCTCTATGGGGTTCCACTGGGCTCCCTGAGCTCTGTGGAGCTCCACTGATTTCACTGGGCTCTGTCTGGGTCCACCAGTCTCCAATAGGCTCTGTCCTAGCTTCATTGGGTTCCATGGGACTCCACTGGGTTCTGTTGTGGCTCTTTTGGACTCCACTGGGTTCTCTGGGGCTCCATTGGGCTCCACTAGACTCTCTAGGGCTCCAGGGGGTGGCGCTTGGCTCTGTGAAGCTCCACTGGGCTCCCTGAGGCTCCACTGGGCTCTGCTAGGCTCTCTGGGGCTTCAGCAGACTCTGCTGAGCTCCATGGGGCTCCGTTGGGCTCTGCTGGGCCCCATGGGACTCTGTCACTGCTCCATTGGACTCCATGGGTCTCTGTTGGGCTCCATTGGGCTCCACTGCACTCTGTAGGACTCTTTTGGGCTCTGTTGGGCCCCACTGGACTCTGTCATGGCTCCACTGGGCTCCATGGGGCTCTGTTGGACTCCATGAGGCTCTACTGGGCTCCATTGGACTCCCCTGCACTCTGTGGGGCTCTGTTGGGCTCCATTGGGCTCCACTGCACTCTGCAGGACTCTTTTGGGCTCTGTTGGGCCCCACTGGGTTCTGTCATGCCTCCACTGGGCTCCGTTGGGCTCCATGTGGCTCCACTGGGCTCCATTGGGCTCCACTGCACTCTGCGGGACTCTTTTGGGCTCTGTTGGGCCCCACTGGGCTCTGTCATGGCTCCACTGGGCTCCATGGGGCTCTGTTGGACTCCATGAGGCTCTACTGGGTTCCGTTGGACTCCCCTGCACTCTGTGGGGCTCTGTTGGGCTCTGCTGGGCCCCACTGGGTTCTGTCATGGCTCCACTGGGCTCCACTGGGCTCCATGTGGCTCCATTGGACTCTGCTGGGCCCCATTGGGCTCTGTTGTGGCTCCACCGGACCCTGCCGGGCTTGGCTCCAGGCTGTGCATCCAATCAGGTTCAAGCCAAAGCTTCTCCATGGGTCTTCCATCTGCAGCTGAGGCGGAAGGAGCAATGGGACAGAGTCGTCTTCTCATAGTGCATGAGCACTGGTGAGGCCCAGTCCTCAGCTTCAGTTCATGGCAATCCTTTCCATCTGAGTCCATTGGCCAAAGCAAGCTGCATGGCCAAGCCAACCTCAATGGGGAGGGGAAGTGACTCATCTCACCGAGGGAAGGTGGGGAGGAGTGGGGAGTAGGGCGGACATCAGTCAAACCACAATACAATCTGGCTGTTGGGGTTTGGCTGAGTAAAGGACTAACAAGAAAGTGTTAGAGACCCAGCATCTGAACTGATATTTTACTGTTGGTATGGTAGTTCTTTAACTTTTGCTCCATCTGGTTTTTTGCACTTGAATCTTATTCTGCATTTTAGTGAATAGAATGTAGCTTCTATTACTATAAACAACGTTTCAAGGTAATAATAACTAACTTTTTGAAAACTCATTAGGAGCATTTTATTTAAATTATTCAATTCTCACGGTTGCCTAACAAGATAGTTATCTTATCATTATTTTCCCTGTTTGAAAGATGATGAGACTGAGACTTAGAAGAACAAAAGTTATTCGTCCAAAGTCACACCCAAAGCTGGTGGGTAACAGGCAGGGCTCAAATTCGGCTCTGTTTGCATGCCCCAGCTTTTCAATGCAGTAGACCAAGTATTTTAGGAGTATGCATGTGTGTGTGCATGTGTGCCTGTGGTTTTAATGTTCTTTTCCTTATTGATAGAGGAAAGACTTGATTGCGTGCTCTTGGGAGGGAAAAAAATACCTCTGTCTGGATAATCCACCTGAGGGCGGAATCATAAATAAAGGAATGGTCCCTAGTTACGTGTTCCTGCATTTCTATTTCTATGTATACATGGCCTGAAAGTAAGCATTACTGAGGCCAGCTACCTGCCTTAAGCTGGATAGCCAATCCTATTGCTAGTTCTTTTCCCCTTCCTGAACACAGAAGGAAGTTCACTTTCTCCTGCCCCCTTGAGGCTGGGCATGGCCACATGACTTTCCCTGGGAAGGAAAGTACGAGTGGAGGGAGTGTGTCATTTCCGGGTGGAGCCATTCAAGGCCCGATGGGTGATGAGTTTTGCTTGTGCTTCCTTTGCCCCAGCAATTGTGGAGGCACGTGGGGGACAGCTGTTCTGGAGAATCACCCAGAGCCACAGGGGTGACCCAGAAATAAATGCCCATGTGGGTGAGAAATACAGCAGCTGCATGTTAAGCCACCTGGAATTGGGGATGCTTGTTATCACAATAGAACATGACTTACACTGACTGATACATCCCCTCTGTCTGGCTCCCAGCACCATTCCTCACTCTCCTTCTGAAAGTTTACTCCCAAGCCAAGATTTTTAAAAGGAAAACATTTCTTCCTCTATTTTGTTATGAAGCAAACAAACCAGAGAGATATGAGTCTGGCCTGCAATATCCTTCACTCAGTCTAGGACCTGCTTAGCTCCCACTTGGCAGCTCAGGTATCCTCTTCGCTGGTTCAGGATGGGCTTTCCACAGTCAGAAATACCATGGAGCTCCCTGAGAAGGTTGCTTTCTTCAGACTGGGTTAACAGCTACCCAGCAGGTCCTCTAAGCCCAGAGGGCAGTCCCCTCTGTGCAGTTTACACGCTAAATGCTTACTTTTCTAACCATGCACTTGAATTTGTATCACGATGCCCCAGGATTTCATGAGCTGCCACTGGACATGCTGTCAAGCCACTGCAAACCAATGAGCTCTCCAGCCTTCCTCGTATAATTGTCATCAGCACTTCTACCACAGTCTGCTTTGCAGACTGCTTTACAGCAGTTTTAGTAGTTATTATTCCCAAGACTCAGAGAGAGGTTATGTTAAAAATAAGGCAACCAATGGGCTGAAATTAAGACTCTCAAAGCAAGTGAAAGTTCCAAGGGGAATAATATTTCAGTCCTGACCTCATGCTGCCATCACCTGTTTGTCCCCACAACGACATTATCCAACTCATGAAATGGAGCTTCCAGCTTGATTCCTTCTTCAGGCTGGGTGTGAAAATTCTTAAACCAGACCAAAAGCTGATTCCATTTAGCTGCTCTTATTTTTTAAAGCATGCCTTCAATTTAATTTGCTATTTTTAAGATCACAGGCAGCAACAGAAACTCATATCCACACAAGACTATGAAGCTATCCAAGCTCTAGTTATAGAATTAAAAATAAAACAAACAAAAAGCTCAGGTATGGAAGTAATCTATATTTAGTAGTATTGAAACTATTGGTTGCATGTTCAAAAACTGTCTTTCCATCTCAATTCCACCTTTACCAAGCCTTGATTCTCTTTTTTTTTTCATGTTATGTCTTTTACAACAAAATACAGTCTTCTCTTGGCCTGAAAATATTCTTTTTTGTGAACTCTGAAGCTTTAGCATTCCAAGGCACATAGGAGATGCATGGAAAGGTACTGAGGACGAGTCATTAAGTGAAAGGCAGCGGTTATAATTCTTTGTAATGGGCATTCCCGTAATTAAGCTATTATTCCTGGGCCAGTTAACCTTTCGTGAGGAGGCTATAATGTCAAGTCTTGCTCCCTGAGAGTGTTGATTACTGCTAATGAAGAGGGGTAGCGCGGTTTAATTGGATTTCTGGGTTAGCCAAGGTTGTACCAAAATCTCTTTTTTGTCCTTAGGCCCCCAGACTCGTTTACTTACGAAGTCTGTCTGCTGCCACACCACTCACCCCTCCAGACGCCACAGGGACCCCCTGTAACCAACGCAGCCACATCTCACCTCTGCCCGCACACCCCAATCGCAGGGCCAAATGCGGCAGGGTGGCCCACAGAAGTGCCCCCACTGCCTTTTCATCTCTCATCCAGCAAGCAGCAAAATGAACTTTTGCTACAACAGTGGATGTGGCGATGCTGCTTTCGGACAGAATTTTATTGACGCAGATTGCGCCGAGAGGAGAGCAGGTGCCACGTGCTGTGAGCACGAAGGAAGCTGATGGCATCTGAACAGACATCTGAGGAAGGTCACTGTCCCAGAGTGCGAGAAATGTGGCTTCTTAGTACAAAGAGAGGAAGATCAGGGCAGAAAACTGTGCCACTCCACCGAGACATTAGCGTGAAGGGTAAGGAGCTTTTACTGTTGTTCTCAGATGTCTAAAAATTGCTTTAAAAAAATCTTAGTGGTAACCCCTTCTTATGAGGGATTCTTGAATTTGAAAGTCTACCCCGAATGCAACGCAGTTTAGGGCCAATGACTAATATCATTGGAAGTTCTTTCTTTTGAGCCCAGGGCTGCCCCTTGAGGCTCCATTGGTTTAAGTTTTGCCTTCATCACCCCATGCCTTCGATTTCGAGGGTGAATATCTCCAGTCGTCTCAACTGGCCTTCATAATAACACTAGCTAATGTTTACTGAGCAGTTATTACATGCCAGGCTCGGCACTAAGCCCTTTTCTATGCATGATTTCATTCACCCTCATAAACACGGAGAAATGCATCCTATTAACATCCCTATTGGCAAACAAAGAATCTGGGGCTCGAGTGCAAAGCGACCCCCCACCCCCATCCTACAGCTGGTGTAGACAGCTGGTGCAGGTAATACAGAGGGAGTCGGGGTTCGGATGTGCCAGCCCCGAGCCCTGCCCCACCTCTCCTTCACGTGGTTTCCATCCTCTGTGGTCCAGGCTTGGAAATGGATTCTTCCACTGGCCTGTCTTGCACCTATGTGAGAAGAACACAACTGCATGCTTGTTTTGTGATGAGGGTGTGGGGATGGTGGTTTTAAGGTCCATCGTGTACCCCATTGTCGGGCTACAATTAGCATCAACTGGCTTTGTCCATGACACCAATGGGAAAAATTCCAGAATCAAGGAAGCTTGGCTCAGCTCTCCTCCTCCCTCGTCCTTCAGCCCCTCCTCCTAAATGTGGGCCTATGCCCCCCCTCCAAGCTCAGAGATGTGCCTGGAATAAATTCAATGGGGACGCATGCTGACAAGGGAGAAGCTGCTCTCTCTGTGCGACAATGCAACTAGGCTTGTACTTTTTGTTTTAGAGTCTGTCTTGGCAGAAACGTGTTGTTGTATGACACTATTATTTAAAGAATAAGGAATAAAATGAAAAGCTTTGCCATATAGCATCATATTATTTCTGACATTTATCTCTATTCTCCCTGCCCCTACATACTTGAATGATGTCGGGAAAATGCAGGGGCCACAGGATAGTGGGGAGGGGGCGATGCACGTCCCCTCCAGTCTCCAAGCTTCCTCCACCATTGAAAAGGCTGACAGTTTGTCACCACCTCAGAGGCCAATTCTGGTGCAATTTGACTGATGAAGACACAGAAGGTCAGAGAGCTCAAGCTGCACGGCCCAAACAGGCACCTGAACCACTGGGTGATAACAGGGTAGATGGACATCCTGTGACAGCAGGCCATGCTCAGAGGGGAGGAGTTTTGATGATGGCTTGCAAATGACTCAAGCCTGGAAGATGCTATTGGGTGAATTGTGTGCATGTGCCAAGCTGCTGAGAGACAGAACTTTGGGGGATTTCCAATCTGCCACCCTGACCCCCCACCCCCCCCCAGTCATGCACAGTTCCCTGCCCTGGATAATCCCGGAAGCAGAGGCGTGCCCCGGAGCTGGTTGCAGACCCTTGGAGGAGACAAGCATATGCTGGAGAGTGGCTCAAACCAGGAACCAGGCTGGGGGAGGAACTGGGGAGCCCGTGGGTGGGGTGGGAACCAGCCCACCAGCCCCCAAAAGGCCCCGCATCTTAGCTCAGGAAACCCGACCAGCCCTGAGGGGCTGAGATGGGGGTTTTGACTAGGGGAGCACCTGCCCTGTTTTCCTAAAACATGGCGAATCTGCTCTCAACCCTGTGTGCATTCTGTTGTAGAAAGAAAGGAAAGTCAAATTGCCTTTAACAAAACAGCTCCATTGTTGCACTCAGCATCTGGCCCAAGGGTGGACTCTCTTCTGAAATTAGAACATTTAGGGACCCCAGAACAGAATGCAAGCTCTAATTCGAAGGCTGACAGCAGGAAAAAACATTCAATCACTTGTCAAAGTAAGCCAAGTAATTTACCATTTGACATTTTCTTTTGACTTTTATGGTACCCATTCCATCTAGAATTAATTTCCTTAACTGTGACCTAAGGAAGGGCAAAGGAAGGATTTTTAAAAGTGGGAAAGTTACCAAATGTCTCCATACATTTCCCAGACAGTGGTAATAGGCCAGATTCATTGCTTAATTAATCATTTCCTTATTAAAAAAAAAAAACTCATATTGCCTTCAGAGACGTAGATGCACAGCAGTGAATCTTATAAAAATAACAGAGATTGATCTTACATATGCATCTGAATTAATTTGTTATGAGATTTTAAACATGGCACATTATAACGTGCATATGCGTTAGCAATAGGCATCTCTTCCTCTCTGGCATTGTGCAGCCCTACAGGCAGCACTTAGCACCATCCTCCTTGTCTGGGAAGTACCAAATCACGACCCTCCTTGCTGCATCTGACCGAGAGCTCTATAGAGGTCATATGTGCATCTTATTCGCCCTGTATTCTCCACAATGCCAGGGACACTGAGGTTACAGGAGTGGCTCAATCACATTGTTACACAGTACATTTGTTCAGAAACCTGGGCCTGAGCTCTAGCGTTCACTGACTCCCCTTGGCAAACCTACGGGCACGCTGGGTACAGGAAACACCAAGCCAGGTGCAACAGAGCCTGTTTGCCGGGGGATGTGCAGGCCAGCTGGGAGAGTGCATGTGTGGCTTGAGTGTGGGATCACGCAGGAGCTCAGTCCTGTCTGGGGAGGAGGAGAAGGAGGGGGAGAGAAGCTGGAACAGAACTTGAGAGCTCTCTCCAGGGAGGCAATGGGTGGGATGAAGACGGGGGTGGGGAAGGGAAACCTCCGAGGGCTCTGTCCTCCCCAAAGAAGAGCAGGAGGGATGGAGAGACATGCTGGGATCAAACATGGGTGAGGGAGGTCCTCTCTACTGGGATGAACTGGACATAGGGGCCGAGGGGAAGGAGCAGGAATCCAGGGGCCCTCCTGTCCCCCAGCCTGGACGCCGAAATGCACAGCACAGTCACTAATGGACCGCAGGGAGCCTGGAGGGGTGCAAGCACTGTGGGAGTGTGCTGAGTTCCTTTTTGGATGTGCTGAGTTTGAAGGCTGGTGGGCTGCCAGACGCCAAGGTGAGATGCTCAGCAGAAGCCAAAGAACAGATGTGGGGGGGTCAAGGCATGAGTGGACAAGTTCATCCAGGAAAACTGGGCAGCACGAGAAAGCAAGAGAGTCAGGGGCAAGAGAGTCAGGGACAGGGCGAGGTGACCCCAGTGTTTCAGACAGGTTGGAAGCCCAGGACGCATTTGGAGGTTCCTGGAGGGGAAGTGCACACCTGCTTGTTCAATAGTGTGGGGAATCCACGGATGAGATACGACTGATGGGAAACCTCATTCTATGTTCTGGATGGAACAGTATCCCCCCAAAATTCTGAATCTGCAAGTGGGACCCTACTTGGATATAGGGCTTTTGCAGTTGCAATCAAGTTGAGGCCACATTGGATTAGGGTGGGCACTCAATCCTATCAGGCAGGTGTCTTTAAAAGAGAGAAATTTGGACATAAAGAGACAGACAGGAGAGTCAGCAGTGTGACCAAGGAGGCAGAGCTCGGAGTGAGGCAGCTGCCAGCCAAGGAATTCTGATGGCTCTAAGCCATCAGAACCTAGAAAAGACTCATGGAACAGATCCTCCTAGAGCTTCAGGGGGCATGGGGCCCTGCCAGCACCTCGACTTTGAACTTCTGGCCCCCAAGACCAGAAGAGAACACATTTCTGTTCTTTGACTGCTCCATGTGCGGTTCTTTGTTACAGCAGCGCCAAGAAGATATTTCTCTTGGTGGTCAGTCAACACAAATGCATTGCACACCAGGCAAATAAAACAATCGCTGCCCCCTAATTTATTGCCCATTTATTTCCTGCAGCTTTAAGATTGTACCCCACTGGGTGAAGGACACAATACACAAATTCACACTCACATAGCTCTCTACATACATGTTACCCATAGGGAAAGTATGTTCAAGGACACTCTTTCATAAATGGGATCTCACTATATGTGATGTCCTCCAGCTTAATTTTATACTCAACCACGTATCGTGGTCAACTCTGTCAATAAATATAGATCTACTTAACTATTTATATCAGTCACATAGTATTTCATTGTGTACTTGTAATAAAGTTAGTCTGTGATGAGCATTTCAATTTGTTAGACTAATGCATGTGTAGCAAGGATTGCATTGCATAAATAGGGCACGATTTATTTATTTATATTGTGGTTGGTGGGTCTTCGGGTATTTTCTAGTGTGGGATGATTATAAATCAGGACAAGGAAACAACCTTCTGCATGTATTCTTTGCTATTATGTAATTATGTCCTTGGAATAAATTATTAGAAGTCTGTTTCTTGGGTTGGTACATTTTACACGCAGGTACATATCACAGTAGGGCAGTCAGGTTGGTTACAACTTTTTACACTTGTCACCTACCCCAGCAGGATTTCCCCACTTCTCACATCCTGGAAAATGCTGGGCTGTGCCACTTTGTTAATCACTGCTGCTCTGTTTGGAGAACAGAATTTTATTTCAGTTTCTGTTTAGTTGGCAATTGTTTTTGTTTATTAGTGTAGAATGGGTTCATTGATTTTTTTCAAGAGTTCAATGAGTTAAAACTTTCTTTTCATTATACATACAATGAAATTCCCTCTTTTGGGTATACAGTTCTACAAACTTTGACAGTTGCATAGGGTTGTGTAAACACCATGCCAATAAGATACAAAGGGTCCCATCACCCCCAAATTCCCTTGGGCTTTTCCTTTATAGTCATCTCTCCCCTGACCTCAATCCCTGGGAACGACTGACCTTGTAACTGAGAAATCAGGATTTAAGGGATTATTTTGATTGCTGAATCATTATATAGATATTCATTTTTGCTTTCTGGTATACTGGAGCAGATGGAGGAAAATGCCTGAAATCTCTGAATTGTAATCCAGCTACCTTGATCTCTGATAATGTTTGTCTAGCCTTTATCTTCTGGCCCATTGATTGTAAAAACCTTGTGACTAATCTTCATTTGTACCCAGTTATCCAGTTTTTCAAAGTTAGAGTCTTGTAATCACTAAAGACAGCCCCTAAGGTTTATTAATGAAGGGTCTTGCGTCAGCCCAGAAGTAACCCATCCCACGTCCAAAGTTATCTCGATGACCAAGACTGGATCTAACTAAAATGGGCCACCTGACATGGGCGGTAGCTTAGACTTTCACCTTCAAATCTCTGAGACTTCACTCCACCATTCTCTTACGCACGTTCTCTGACTAAGCATGTCATCCATCTCTGCATGCTCAATAATCAGACCACTTCTAATTGCTTCATCTGGAGCCACTGTGCTCATTATCCTAAACGCTGCCCATCTTTTTCTCTGATAAAAGTATTGGAATTACTGCTGTTGGGGAGATCGATTTTGGGCCACTAGGCCATCTGCTTGCCTACTATGCGCCTAGTAATAAACTCTTTCTCTCTTTGAAACCCCAGTGTCTTAGGACTGGTTATTGAGTGCATTGGGTAAAGAATCCATCACTTTTGTTTGATAACAACCTTCTCTCCAACCCTTTTCCAGAATGTCACATAAATAGAATGAAGCAATACACAGCCTTCAGCATCTGGCTTCTTTCACTGAGCAATATGCAGTTGAGATATTCCATGTTGTTGCCTGTATCAATAGTTTGTTTGGGTCATTTTCAGGTTTTGACATTATGATTAAAGCTGCTGTAAATATTCACATGCATGTTTTTGTGTGAACACGTTTTCATTTCTTTTGCCTACATCAAATATTAAGAATATGCTTAAGTTCATGAGGAAATGCCCAAGGTTTCCAAAGAGCCTGGGCCACTTTACCTTCCCATTAGTAGCGTATGAGAATTCCAGTTTCTCTGCTTCCTGGCCAGCACTGGTCCATGCAGCACACCCCTCAATCCTACGGGTGTGAAATGGTATCTCATTGTTTTAATTTGCATTTCCGTAATGACTCAGTGTCTCTCTTCATGTGCTCATTTGCCATCCATAGTTCTTTGGTTAAGAGTCTGTCCAAATCTCTTGCCCACTTATTGAGTTCGTTTTCGTATTGCTGAGTTTGAGAGCTTTATTTTGAATATTCTGGATATAAGCGCTTTGTCAGACATGTGATCTGCAACTATTTTCTCCCAGTCTCATCTTATCATTCTCTTCAGGTGTCTTTCAAAGGAAAAAGTTTCACATTTTGATTAAGTTCAATTATTAACTTTTCTCTGTTATGGGTCATGGTTTTGTTTGCATAACTAAGAACTTATGACTCACCCAAGATCAAAAAAAAGATTTTCTTCCATGTTTTCTCCTAAAAGTTATATACTGTCATCTTTTACATTTTTTTTACGATCCATTTTTCAGGTAATTTTTGTATAAGGAGTGAAGTATAGGTTGAGGTTCATTTTTTCTCTGTGGGTATCATTTGTTGGAAAAAAATCACACTTTTTAAATTTTTAAATCAACTTTTTTTCTGTCATTCATCATTTTTCTATTAGGAGTTTAACAGACTCTATTTGGAAAGATTTTTTTTTCTATAGGTAGAATATTTCTTCACTCTTTCACACGTAGGCCTAAACATGTCCTCCAGGATCTCTTCCACTCTTCATTTTGGTTGATTTCAGTTTTTGCTTTTCCACATGAGAGTTCCTCTTTGCTATGGGATTAGACTTAATCTTTTCCTTTCGAATTTCTGAGACGTTTAGAAAGTCCTTCCAGCCGTCCGCTCCCCATAATTACAAGAATAATCATCTGTGGCTTTTCTCTAATATTCCACTATTTTATTTTAAATGGTTAAATCTTAACGCCATCTGTTTTATTTTGACATGAGGAGTGGGACAGAGATTTAGCTGCATTTTTCAAAAGTGCTCAGCATCTGTTACAACATCATTTATCGAACAGTTTTTTTCTTTTTCATTCATCTTAAAAATAAAATTTATGTTGGTCTAATTCCCTTCTAGGCTTGCTTCATTCATTCCTCCATTCATTCATTCACGCACTCGGTGAAAGCATATCGAGCAGGTACTTTGCACGAGACTCTGTGGATCCAGGTGAGCAAGAGAGAAGAGTTAGATTCAGTCCCAGGTCCTGAGGCCCGAGAGTCTCGGGAAAGCAAGGAGGTCACGTTTGGTGAACAGTGAGTAACGGAGAGTCAAAGGGGTGTGGAGGGAATGGGAGAATGTGGAGAGAAGGTAGAGCCTAGAGGGTCAGGAAACCTGGAGGGCGTTGTGATTGGAGTGGAGCATGCAGGGGTGGTAGTTTATTTCTGGATCTCTCGATTGTTCTGTCAGGTTATCCCCATGCCAGTTATGCTCACAGAAAGCATCACGGCCTTTTGGTAGACTTAAACTTGGGTCGGGCAAGAACCCCTTCACCGTCCATCCTTTGTGAAGGTCTCCTTGCTATTTTTAAGTCAATTTTTATTGAAGTCTAACATATCTAAAGGAAATGCATAAGCTCATAATGTAGAGTTCGATGAATTTTCCCAGAGGGGATGCACCCAAGTAACTGTAACTGGTACCCAAGTCAAGAAACAGACATTCCCAGCCTCCAGCAGCCTCAATCACCTTCCCTCTGAGCGCTGCTTTCCAACCCTATAGAACGATTTGCCTGCTAGTCAACCTTGTATCAGTGGAGTCATACAGGATGTGCTCTTGTGCCTGCTTTCTTTTGTTTTCTTGGTGATTGGGAGATTGATTCATGCCACTGCATCAAGTGAGGGCATTCATTTTCATTGCTGACCGGTATTTCATTGCATGAACACAATTAATTCACTTGTATCACTTTTGGGTGGCTTCCAGCTTTGTGACAACATGACCGCTACGAGACTCTTGACCTGCCTTTTGGTGCACACATGCTCTCACAGCTCTTGAGTGTTATTGGAGACTGAATCACGTCCCCAACAAAGGCAGGTTCAGGTCCCAACCCCTGACCCCGTGGGTGCGGACCCATTTGTAAACAGGGTCTTTGAAGATGTTATTCATTAAGATGTGCCCAAACCCAAATGAGGGTGGGCCTCAATCTGACAAGTCTGAAGTCTTCATAAGCAGAGGGAATTGAGCACAGGAGAAGTCAAGGTGAGCAGCCACAAGCTAGAAGTCAGTAGAACCCAGAGGAGAAAGGAAAAGACGCCGCCATGTGCACTACCACGTGATGGAAAAGATAAGAACCAAGGATCTCCAGCAGCCAGCCCTGGAATGCCACGGTCTTTGGGAACAAAGCATTGTCTTGATGTTGGGCTTCCCCTAGTCTCAAAACCATGGGCCAATAAGTTCCCAGTGTTTAAGCCAGCCCATTGTGCAGTATTTGTTTTCGCAGCTGGGAAACTAAAACAAGCGTGGAACTGAGATGGAGGGGCTGGGTCACAGGAGACCCTGCCAAGCAATTTTCCAAAGGACTTGTACCTCCTTACACTCCACCAGTGGGGTGTGAGTGTGCCAGTGTCCACACCATCTCCTGCACTTGGCATCATCTTCCTTTTTCTTTTAGCCAATCTGGTGGGTGTGAGTGTACCTCATTGTGGTTTTATTTTGCATAGTCTGGTGACTAACATAATTGGGTTCCTTTTCATATGTGCACTGGCCAATTTTTTCTTTTGCCCCACTGGCCTTTTTTTTTTTATTAATTAAAAAAATTAACAACAAACAAAACAATAAGATATCATTCCATTCTACATATATAATCAGTAATTCTTATTATCATCACATAGTTGCATATTCATCATTTTTTAGAACATTTGCATCGATTTAGAAAAAGAAATAAAAAGACAACAGAAAAAGAAATAAAACAACAACAGAATAAAAAAAGATTATACATACCATACCCCTTAGCCCTCGCTTTCATTTACCACTAGCATTTAAAACTAAATTTATTTTAACATTTGTTCCCCCTATTATTTATTTTTATCCCATATGTTCTATTCTTCTGTTGATATAGTAGATAAAAGGAGCATCAGACACAAGGTTTTCACATTCACAGAGTCTCATTGTGAAAGCTATATCATTGTTCAATCATCATCAAGAAACATGGCTACTGGAACACAGCTCTACATTTTCAGGCAGTTCCCTCCAGCCTCTCCACTACATCTTGAACAACAAGGTGATATCTACTTAATGCGTAAGAATAACCTCCAAGATACCACTGGCCATTTTTGTAGTTCTCTTTTTTGAAGTCTCTGTTCAAGTCTTTAACCCAGTCTCCCACTGGTTTGTCTTTGTTTTATTCTTTTATATATTCTAGATGTAAGTATCCTTATTGTTTTTTGCCAGTTTATCCCTTCAGATAAACTACATGTCAAGTTAAAAAATTATACTTTCATGAACTTTCAGTTTATTTCCTGAGATTTTTCATATAGAAAATCAGAGTGCCTCCCAAAATGGTAGGTTTGTCTTCTCCTTTCCAGTGGCTGCATTCCTTATTTAATTTTCTTATTTGATTGCATTGGTTAGCATTTCAGAGAAATGTGAATTACTGGAAATGTCAGCAGATTCATATATCTTGTTCTTGACTCTAATGAGAGTGATTGTAGTTTCATAATCAGACATAATGCTGACTTTGGCTTGGCATGATTCACTTTCCAATAATAGCATCAATCTGCAATACTTTGCACCGGTGAAATCTTCTCTCTCCTTAATGTCCCTTCACTGTGGCCTCAATTTGCATTGTCTCCAGGGTGCTTCCAATTATCCTGACCCATGGCTTCCACTCAATCCACACCACATAGACTCACAAGACAGTTTTCCACTTTGAATTCCCTGAAAACTTTGTCTGAAACGAGGACTTGGCGGTGGGAAGCAGGGGTGACCAGGAGAGGGAGCCCAGAAAGAAGAAATCCCCAAATAAGGGTGTTTTGTCAAGGTCTGAGCCAGAGGCAACGAGGCTCCACTGGGATGTCTTAAAGCCACTGAAGAATCCTCAGGGTAGTTGGCCTGCTGGGGAGAGGCCAAGCATGTGCCCCCAACCCCAGTTCTGCTCCCACACTGAGAGCTGCCTGGGCTCTTAACTCCCCCATACTTCCCTCTGCAGTTACACCAGGCTGAGGAGGTACAGGAAGCAGTAGACAAGTCCTTGAAGAGAGAGCAGAAGATACACCTGAGCTGGAGCTGGGATGCAACTGCAGGGTGGGCACGGGCTGTCCCCAGGCTCTGTCTGTGGTCGGAGGTGGGACCGGACACCAGCTTTCCCTTCTCTTTATGTTACTGCAGCCTTAAAGATCTGCAGCCTCCCCAACATTTTCAAAATCATCTTCTCTGGCCTCTCACGACCAGCAACAACCAAGCTTCCGCACGCGCTGCCTTCTGTGCACTCAGTGCTGGAAAGAGACCACAGCCTGCCCAAAAGGCCCAGGCCTGTGCCATGCAACCCTCTCCAGCTCCAGGGCGTCAGTCAAATCTTCCCAGGGGCCCAGTTTGGATCTCCTGAGTTCAGGGGGAGCAAATGCTCTCTCTTGCACCCCCTCCTCTGTCAGCAGCTCCAGCTCTGACTACTGGGTAGCCAGTGCCCCAGGGGGCCTCTCAAAACAAATCCGTAGAAAATAAACTCATGGAAAACTAATGGGGTCTAATAAAACTCCTATTAAGACACAGAGAGCCTAAATCTCAGGAACATGGGAGGTACACCTGCCAGGGAAATTGGGGAAGGAGGGACGTCAGATTTAGCAATATCTAAAGTATCTGGTTTATGTGATTGAGCTAGAAGTTATCACGAGATTTTGGAGAAATGAGTGAAGTTTCCAATATTTGATATGTAGAACACATACCAGAGTGCGTCTTGCTGCAGTGGAAATCAAGTAGAAAAATGTTGTACAAGTATTGGGGGATCTGCCAGAGACAAGGGTGCAGGGCAGACATGCTGGGTGGAGGCAAGCTGCAAAGATCTTCTATGGCACCTGCTTTTACCTGCCTTCTTCACCTGTGCACACCTGCCTCTACCTGGCTCTGACCACACGTCCTCGAGTCACATCCCTCCCTGGGCTCAGTGTCCCACCTTTAAAATGAGGTCCCTGCCCATGTGGGCGGCCTGAGAAACTATCCTCAGCCCTCCAGCTTCTGCACAGGAGACGCAGGCGAGGACTCTTTAGCCAACTGCTGAGACTATCTGGGTTAATCTCAGCCACAAAATACTTATGTTTTTTTTTTCTCCCCTTCAGGACAGAAAAGTTGGTTATGTTTCATATCCTTTAACAGTACACTGTCCCAGTTTCCAGCTGTGTAAAAAAGTGGCTCTTTCCTAGGTAGTCCCAGACTGCTCTGGGCACAGTGGGTGACCCCTAAACCCTGCGGCCGACTGCCTTGGGGGACCCTGCTGAAGGTGTCAGGTTTTATAGGAAAAAGCAAAAGGCAGCAGACCAAATACTAAACATTACATTCTTCTGCAAGTTCCTGTACCCTCTCCCTTTACATTATGAGACATCCTGGGGAATCCGGGAAAAGGGGGCTCCCAGAAGCAAGAAAAGCAGAGCTCTGAAATCCAAGAAGTGGAAGGATGACTTTTAAACTGAAACGAGGGTGAGGTGCTTGGGGACAATTCTGCCACGGGTTCCCCCAGAAACGAGGCTACTGAAAGTAGTCCTGTTTCAGATCGGCAACCACCGAGGGGCAGTTTGGAGGTCCAAACTGCTGGTTGTGGGGGACAAAGTTGCCCTCCGCCTGAAACATCTGCCCAGGATGTCGCGTGCAGAAGGGGTTCTTTTTGCGTGGTTTTCTGAACCTCAGCCGTTTTTGTCAGTGGCATTTAAATCTGAACGATGTTGGTTCATCTGAGTACAAGGCTGAACTGGGTATCTCCTAACATACACAAAGAAACTGGGACGAAAGTAGGATACTGTCCTTAAAATGCCCAAACCTGGGGCTCTCACAGAGCGCGGCTGTTGAGCAACAAACAGTTGAGAGGGGCTGAAGGAAGGGGCCTGAGAGGGGCCTCCTCAGTGGGCAGGCTGCCGGAGCTGGGAGCTTGGAGCAGTTATGTCTTAAAGACAGCAGAATAGCCTCGGTGCCTGAGTTCTATGGGAACGGCAGACGTGTTTTCACTGCTGAGTCCTGGCCAACTACCTCCTTTGCTGTCTGCTGTGCAGGGTCCAGAATCACCCTGGAAAGGAGGGTTTGGGAGGCATGGGATCCAGTCTGGGGAGCGGTGCTAGGTTGGCGGGTTTATCGTAGAGCATAGTTTGTAGGACAGATTCACTACCTTAGATTACATGCTTTTGGGGACCATGGGGAGGCGGGGACTGATGTAAGTTATAGGAAGGTAAAGTTTCCCTTTCAACCCCTCACCCCCAAACTCTGAAGACCTTGGAGCTGCCCCTGTAAAAGCCCAGAGAACATCGTGGCCAGCACCCACCCCCACCCCCACCCCAAGACTCCCCTCCCCCCAGCCTCCAGGCCAAAGTAATTCCATCTGCAAGCAGCTGCCCCGGCTTCATTTTTTCCATTTTGAGGATTATAGATTGCTCGCCTCCTTTATTCCGTCAACAAATATTTACTTAAGTATCATGCTTAAGGAAGCAGAGGATAGGAAGAAGTTTGCAACCCAGTAGCTGCCCTCAGGGAGTTTCTAATACTTACTACAAGTGAGTTCTGAAATATTCAGGGCTTTGTTCAAAAAATAACTTTTTTGGGAGGGGGGGAAATAAATGCCTTTAAAGACTTCTTTGAAATGTGGAGCAATTATGCAAGCAGGTAAAAAAAAAAAACAAGTTCCTAGAGCAAATATTTAACTTTGCCTTTGGTATGTTGAAGTCACCAGCCCATGCAAATCTCTCGGGCTTGTCCTACAAAACTTACATATTATGTATAAATATATCTGTATATTTTTCCCCATTGGGGCACATCTTGGGGGTTTCCTACAATGAAGGGTGCAGTCCACTGGGAAGTGAATTGTTCTAGACCCTTGTGCCGCCCCGCCCTCCCCGCCCCCCACTGCAGGTCTTCGTGGTAGGAAGTAACGCCCTCGCAGAATGTTGGAGAAAGCCAGGGCACAGAGACCGCAAGAGCTTGCTCAGAGACACACAGCCTGTAGAGGGCAATCACTAAGGAATTATGAGGGGCTGGAGAAATTGTATTAGCAGATTGCTCATGTGTCAGGTGGGAAGCGGAGAACCCATCACATCACAGCGCGGCGCCGGGGCCGGGGGCTCCTGACAACCTCCTTTGGACTTTTCCGGGACAGTGCTCGGATTCCCGGGCGGCTCTGGAGGGTGACTTTTCGCCTCCGGGCTTCGCCAGAGCCGTCGGCTTTTATTTCCCCCAAAACACACACACACAGACACACACACCATCTTTTTTTTTGGCCCGGGGACTTCTGCGGAGACACCGTTTAGCACGCTCCCGGGTGGAAAGCGCCCAGACCCGTGGCCCGGGAAGCCGAAGGTGGCTTGTTACCCGGTTCAAAGTTTTCATTCGCTTTGATGCGCGGGCAGCCTCTGGATTTCTGGATCCCATTAATATAAAGTGCTCTGGGGCGGAGCCCCGGGATCACCCTTAAGACATTAAGTCCCTTATAAAATTAAGGGACTTTCTCATCCGCTGGGTTTCACCCGGCGAGAAGGGGGCGGGGAGCCACGCAACCCCGGGCGGGGCGGGGCGGCGGGCGGAGGCGGCCGAGGGTTCCCCGCGGGCTCCAGGGTTGCCACAACAGATCCCACGCGCCGCGCGGGAGTCGCCGCCGGGCGCGGGAGCAGGGCCCCGGGCAGGTGGGGCGGGCCGCCCACGCGGGTCCCGGGCCGCGCGCCTCCTTTCGGCGGCGGACGACCCCTCCCCCACCCACGCCCGGTGCCATCCGCGCGGACCCGGCCTAGGTGGGGGGAGGGAGGGTGGGGCCGGCCCCGCGCGGCGCCCAGAAGCCCCCCGGGCCTGGGCTGCAGCTCGGGGCGGGGCCGCGCCGCCCCCTCCCCATCCCCGGGACACCTGAGCGGCGGCGGCGGCTCCCGCGCTAGCAGCTGGGCTGGGCGCGGCGCCGCTCCAGTCCTCGCGGCCGAGCCAGGTGCGCGCCGAGCCCCGGGCCCTCCGCGGGTGAGGGTCCGCTCCCCCGGCTCACCGAGCGGCCGCCGGAGCCAGGTAAGGCGGCGTCCTGGGAGAGCGCGGGGCGCGGGGCGGGGGCCACGGGGCACCCCGGGCTATGGCTGGACCCCCCAGGCGCCCGATCCTGCCGGCTCGCTGTATTGTGGGTGCATCTGGATTCCAGGAGCGCCAGCCGCCGAGTAAGCGCCGTCCCGGATCCTTGTGGGTGGGGGTGGAGAGGGCTGCGTTTGGGCGGGCGCCCCTTCTCTGCGGGGAGTCCCTCCCTTCCCCCTTGCCTCCTTCCGGGGCAGGGGCCGGTTAAAGCACGTTGGAAGCGTGCGCGCTTCTGTCCCCTACCCGTTCGGACCCCCGCCTCCCGGAGCGCGCCCTGTCCCTTCCCCTGGGGCGACGGCGGTGGGTCCCCCGCCCCCCCTGCTCGGGCCGAGGAGCCAGCGGCGGGGCCGCTAGGGGGCGCGCGGGGGGGCGGGACGCACCCACGGAGGCCGCGTCTCGGAGCCCTCCCCCCCATCCCCGCCCCGCCGCGGTCACCCCGGATTCGCTCCCGGCTCGCAGAGCCACCATCCAGCCGCGCGCCACCGGCGCTGCGGGTTCTTGGAGGCCGGGGCAGGAGCCCCCGGTGCGCACCGGGGGTTGCGGATCGGGGACCCCTGGTTCCGGGTTCCCGCCGAATGCCCGGCCTCCGCCCGCCGCCCCTCGCTGGCCGGGGTGGGTGGGTGGGGGGACGGGCAGGCGCAGGTGAGCAGCCTGCGCGCCATGCCGCCGCCGCCGCCGCCGCCGGTGAATTATGCAGGAAGCTGGCGCCGGTGCGCGCGAGTTGCTCAAGTTTCCCTGGCAACTTTCACCCGGGCATCCCTCCTCCCCCGCGGCCCTGCAGCCTCCGCCCGCGCAGCCCGGGAACGAGGAGCCGGCCCCGAGACTCCGACCGCGCGCCCGCCGCCGGGGCTGGGGTCGCGTGGACTGAGCGAGCAGGTGCGACATCCCCCCCCACCCCACGGAGGATCTCGCCGCGCGGGTCCAGGGCGTGCGGGGCGCACCGCGAAGCGCGCGGCGGACGTCGGAAGGGTGTCGGGGCCGCGGCGGACCTCGCGGTCGGGCTCGGGGGAGGCTGGGGTGCCGGCGCGTGGCGCCTGGGCGGGTCTGCGCACCCACCACCTTGCGCGGGCCCAGCGGGCGAGGTTCGCGTTTCGGTGGGGCTGGGGGCTCCCGGGGGGCCAGGCTGGGCTTGCGCCGCCGAGCTTTTAAAGTGGCCGGGGGCAGCTGGATTTGAGACGGCTCTAGGCCCAGGCGGGTGGAGAGGCTCAGTGCTTGGGGGTCTCCGGGGTGGCAGGTGGGGAACGGTGCTGGTGGTCCCCGGAGGCCATCCGAAAATAAAGTGTTTTCCACGTGGAAATTCGAGGGAGTACATTGGATAGTTCCATGACCTCCTTTTTTGGTTTGAAGCTCAAGTTCTAACGTTAATGAGGTCAATCAGCTAATTACATTAAATTTCGAAATGCACACAAGTAATTTCGGAATTTGTCCTGGGGGGGTGGCGCTGTGATCTGCGTTGGCCTTGGCTGGACTTGCTGACCCGGCCGCAGGGAGCTTCTCCGCCCCTGGAAATGGAGCTGGCAGATTCAGCCCGGACTCAGAGCTCCTGGTCTCAGAGTTAAATAATAATTGGTGACGGCCTTTTAAGCCCCAGGCACAGCGCCTGGCGCCCTGGGGGTTTTCAGGCGGATTTCAGACCACTTGGAGGCAGTCACGAGGGTCGGCTTTTAGTGTTTGCCTTCAGCCAGTGGCATGAGGTGGAGGGAGCTTTGTGTGCTCTGGAGGCTCCTTTGGTAATTAGGGATGGGGGAGTCTTGGGCCCCTATGGAATTTTGCCCAATACATCCTGTTATTCTTAAAGGGTGCGTGGGGAGACCCCTGCCATAATAGAAGTTAGATTGCCTTAATAGCCGCTGGATGTTAAAGCTGCTGGAGAGCCTGTTCTAATGGAAAGGGATTCCATTGTTATGCTCAGGAATCTCTTGTTTTCCAAAAAGCGAGACTTGAGTGGAAAGCCAGGTACTTCTTTGAACCCCTGCTGCAGGAGGCTGTAATTATTTTATTCAGGCAACCGAAGGGACCCTGTGTGAACTCGGTGATTTTGCCTATGAAGGCGGGTGCACTCGGCACTTTGGAACTGGCTGCTTGTAATAAATTAGGCCCTGTTGGGGGATCCTGCTAGCTTTTGTGTCCACATCCAGTTTGCTTTTGAGAGCCCTGTTCATACTGGGGGAAGTTGCCAAGAGACTTTCATTCATTCATTCCGCAAGTGCTCAGGGGTTGTGTGCAGCGCCCTCTGCCGGGCACTGCAGGTGCTGTGACTTGGCCCAGGTGTGTGCTTGGGGGGGAGAGGGTGGGGGAGGGGTGCCCCTGGCTAGGCGGAAACCTGGACAGGAAGGGATGGGGGGGGTCTTTGATTGGGGTGCCATCTGGAGGTCAGAGATAGCACCCCATTTTGTATTTCATCAGTGATGGGGAGAAAGATAGGAACTAAGTAAAACACGGCAGGAGTTGACCAAAATACAGAAAAACAGTAATAAAACCTGATTTTTATGGAAAGATAATCCTTTGTCATGCCTTACTTCCAAATATGTCCTAGAATCTTAAATGATCCATTTCGGGGGTCTGTGTCAGCTTGAGAGAGCAATAGGATATTTCCCAGAGCGGCGTGCAGGTGCGAGTGGAGGGTGGGGCTTCCAGTGTCTAAACGTACTCTCGGGGTGGGGCTGAGGCTTGTTCCTAGCAGCTGATACCTGAATTCCCAATTCTCTGGAATTCAGTTCCTCCACTTTGTAAGCCTAAGGCGGAGCTTTGCCTAAGGCTGTGGGGCCTGGAATCTGCACGCCTGCTCCTTGGAAGGCCATGGGGGAGGGGTGGCTGGGACTGCCTAGTAGGCATTAGCAGTTGCTGCCTCCTAGGGAGCCTCAGTTGTGCTGTAACTAGGACTGTGGCCGCTGGAGGGGAGATTTCGTATCTTTCAGTATCCTGGTGATCTCTGGCCAGAGTACTGACCTCCCTATGCCTTAACTGGGAAGCCCAGAGAGAGGCGGGGACGGGGAGGGGAGGACAGCTCCCCAGACAAGGGCTCATGTGTGGAGCCCCCCTAGTCGTTCCCCTGGCGCTGGGCGAATGCATTACTTGCTGGAAGAAAGTGGATGGATTGACAGGAGCCCTGGACTGGTCGAACTCTGAGTCCTGCACCAACTGCCACCTTCCCCCGCCCCCCCCGCCCAAATGAGAGCCCTCTTGTTCTTTGATGCTCTGAGGTGTTCCTGGCTGTATTTGATTTTCTCTGCATGTTGCATAAAAATGAGCTCCACAAATAATCAATTGAGGGCCTAGAGCTGGCCAAAGGTCAGTGCTCTGTCCCCCTCCCCCAGCTTCCAGCCTGGTGGCAGGGAAGAGAAGCGATGGGACATTTAGCACACGGTGCTATCAGGGTGACTGCAGAGTGACGCTGGGTTGCGGAGGGGCGGGGAGATGTGAAAACATCTGAAAGACGCCTTCCCTGGGTACTGAGCAAGACCTCTGGGCCAGAAATGAAGGAGAAGGACAGCTACCCAGAAGCTACAAAAAGGATGTCCTCAGCTGCAGGGAAAACAGCACCCTTCTCACTTGCTGAATGGTTTCCTTCTGCAGCATTGCATTCAGCACGTATTTTAGAGTGCCTCATTTAATTCTCCCGGAACTGCAAGGAGCAGGTTCTATTATTTCCATTTTATAGATGAGCAGCCTGAGGCTCAGTGGAGGAAAGCGGCTGGCCCTACCTGGTACTGCTCCTTGGTAGTGGAGCTGGGATACCACCCCAAGCAGCCTGGGAGAGCCCAGCTTCCCCTCCCCATCCCACACCTTGGGTAAAATGCACATATCCTGGTGGATGGTTAGAAAATTTTCCTCCCTGTTCCTGTGGTGTAAAAAAAAAAAAAAAAAAGCTGCCTTCAGCAGATGAAATCCAGAGTTTCTGATCAGACTCTTGATGTGATATGTATTTTGGGGGTGCCGGGGGCAGGAAGGAGATTTAAGAAGTTTCCAGGTGGCTAATTTCAGTGGCTCTTGTGGTCATGTTGAGGTCTGCCTTTGGGTGACAAGGATGAATCTGACAGGTGCCCCCCTGCACCTCAGGGGGTCCATTCTTAATAGGGCACAGGGTTGGGAAGTGCACCCACCCCAGCTCGAGCACCAGAGGAGAGGGCTTCCCAGCGTTCAGAGTTCAGGGCTTTTAATGAGAGGCTCCGGTGGCTGGGCTGGCAGGGAGCACAGGCCGCTCCCTGGAGATTAAGTCCTTAAAAGCTGGCCTGGCTGCTGGGGTTTGTGGACAGCGCAGTAAGGAGTGATGCCCCCTGTTCCCCCCACCTCTGCCCCCTGCTTCCCCATAGCATCACCTCCGACTGGCCGCCACGTGGTATCGGCCAGGGCAGGGGCAGAGGACCCAAGGCCTTCCCCACGGGCTCTGGCTTTTGCAAGCTTTAGGATTCCCGGGGACGGCTCGGAGAGGGGCAATCAGCACTTGCAATCCAAAGCTGCACATTTCCAACCAGCTGGGCCTGGGGGCGACGGGTTCCAGGCCCACCCCCCAGAGATTCTGAGTGAGGCGGGAGATGCAGAACAGGCCCTTCTTTCAGGGGAGTTCCGCTGTCGGTAGCTCTCGGACCACATTTTGGGAAATGCTGAGGATTTTAGTAAGAAAAAAGATCGGATAGAGCCCTGAGCTGCTTAACTTGAAAACACTTCATTTGGAAGCCTGACTGGGAGGTTCTCATTAGGCGCATCATGATTGGGTATCCACCGGGTCGGCCCAGCCGGGGCAGGGCTCTTCACATTTGTGCCTCTTGGGGCCCCCTAAAGACACGCCTTTAAAACAGTATATGACTTCTCACACCTTTTGCATAACATTTGCTTGTGAAAAACTCAGAAATCTGGCAAAACTGAAAGCAACGAGCCGGGAACTCCTGTATCCTCACCCCCCAGATTCTATCAATGACCATTTATTGTATTTCTCATGTGACATCTAAACTTTTTCATCTTAGCTTTAAATATTTGCAAAGGATGGCTCAGCCCTTCCACGAGGCAAATATTAACATTTGATTTGACATTTAAGAAGAACTGTGACGTAACTCTGTAAATGTATCCACTGCACTATAAATGCCTCCGTGATCGGATACCCACCTGTTTTCATTGACAAATACATGCCCAAGCTTTAGGAGATTTTTATTGTTCATTTTTCCTAGAGCTTGTATTGCTATTCCACTTCCCCAAAGGCTTTTATCCTAATGTCACATGTTTTATGCTGGTAAGTCTTTCATAGCATACTTCTCTCCAAGAAACAAAATACAAAAGTTGGTATCTGATATATATTTTTAAAATTTCTGTGACCTCAGCACTGAGAAGACAGTCCCATCATTGCCAGGGCACAGGCAATCAAAGCACTGTCCATATAGTACCAATTTTGAGAAGTGGAAAAAGTAAAATGCCACTGGAAATGTCCCTGTGGGTGGGAAGGGGGTTCTGTTGCTGCCTGGGGTAGAGGCCCAGCCCGGGTGCCTCCTGTGTTTGTTGGAGGTCTGGGCACCTCTGGAGGGGACTCCATCCATCTGTAAAAGGGGAAGGGGCTGTGGGGAAAGGGGAGGTGGGAAAGGGGGACCCCAGGTGCCTTCTCCCATTGAACAATTTCAAGAACAATTTTGATTAAGCCCTTTAAGTTGCTGAGACCCCATTGGAAGGGGCCTGTGCACCCCCGTTTTGGAGTCCCCTGCAGTTGGAGAAATGAATGGACCATGCCACATACTCCATGGGCTTGGGGCCTCGGCGGGTGGCGCCCTACCAGCCCCAGCAGGTGCAGTGTTGGCTGATGGATGTGCCAGCCCCCGCACCAGCTCCACCCTGGCCAAGCCCCCAGACTCCTCGCTTGGGGTACCGCCTCCCTCCCCCCCCCCCCCCCCCCCCCCCCCCCCCCCCGAGGCTGTGCAAGGGAATCCAGAGGCAGCCTGGGACCTGGGCCTGGGTGGGGAGTGGCTGAGAGCTTAGACAATGGGCTGACCTCCCCCCGACCTGGAGGCTTTGGCCCGTGTGCCGAGGACTCCCCAGTCGGGTCCCGCTGAGCATCTGGGGGCACGCGGTCAGGCTAAGACCAAAGTGGGGAGGAGGGTAAGTCATAGGGACCGTGGCTGCTGGACTTGGGTTCCAGGAGGCCTGGGGCCCCGAAGTGGGTTCAGTGTCACCCTGAGTGGAATAGAAGCCTGGGGGGTCCCAGGCCTTCCGCTGGCACCGCCTTGGGGGACCGAGTGCAAGCTGAGCTGGACCCCGACTCTCCTACTAATTCAGCACGCGAGCCCTGCGTAGGGGCTGTGAGGTGGCACGCTGCTGCCTCAGTTGTACCCCTAAGTGCATGCCAGGCCTGGACACTACTACCTGAGGTGTCTCCTGCCTCCCCAAATGTCCCTGCTGCCCCGTAGTGGTTAACTGCGCTGTGTGTCCGTGGCCTGGTGCCTGGTGCTTATCAGCGTCCCCCTGGCCGGACCTGTGGACTGGGAGGGCAAGGCGGGACCCTGCCCCTCTTTGTACCTTGGAGCCTGGAAGGGGCTCCTGGCACGGTCGAATCTGTTGACCCAGTGGATGTCTTGACTGGAAGGTCGCACTGTGGTTGGCGGGGGTGAAGAGCTCTCCCACCTGCCTGTGTCATTCAGCTCTAAGAAGTGACCCAGCCGGTCCGGCCGCTGGCCTCCCTGTGGCTGTGTTCCAGCTGCACGTGGTGCCAGGGCCTTGGGGTGATGGGGTGCCTGGGCAGAGGTTCACCCCTTTCCAGGCCAGGCGCTTGGGAGCGTGTGCAGATCCACAGCTGTGGTTTAAACAGTGATTTTTTCCCCCACTGCACAGGGAGTGGGAATGAAGCTGGGAATGGAATTCCTGCAGCTGTTCCAGTGTGGGCTGCTAATAATTCCCCAGCACGGGCAGATCAGCACCGCGCGCTCTTAGGAAGAGTTCCAGGGTGTGTCTGCTTCCCTTTGGCAGCAAGCTTGCACAGGGTTCTTTCTAGAAGTTTTGCTGTTGGAGGAGGGATCGGCAGGGCTGTTCATGGGGTGGATGAGATGGAGGGTTGTCCTTGGGCCGTGCAGGACAGAAGCCTGGAGGGTGATGGTGGGCAGACGGAGGGGGGCTTTGAATGTGAGTGTGGGGTCCTGGCGGGGCAGGGGGCCTAGAGCTGCACTGCCTGGCAGGAGGACAGATCTCTTCCCCTTTTCCATGAGAATGGGAGGGAGCCTGGGACTTGGTGGCAGCAGTGGAGGGGATTAGCCTGAAGTGGAGACTGGAGAAATCAAATCCAGCAGGAGGGCTGGACAGGCAGGGGGCTGTAGGGTCGGGGGCCACATATCCGAGGCTAGAGCCCTTGCACCGAGGGGACCCTGCCCTGTGCTGTCCCCTGGCATCCCCCAGTGTCCTCCCAATCACCTGTTCATGAGCTCCAGGAAGGCATACAGTTGGTTTGATGCACGGTTGGGGTTTGATAGAGGCAGGATTTGTTTTGCAAACGTATGGCATGTATTGTGTAATTCTGATACAGCCCAAACCTAAATTGTCTGGTGATAACCGTTCAAGAGCCAAGCAGTTCCTTAGGTGGCATTGGAAAGGCGAGGAGCTGAGTTAAGAAATCTGCAAGTTGTTGTCACGTAGAAGTTGCAGACGTCACAGGTGGAGTTGATGGGGGAACAGTCCCTGGGGGGCAAAGGATAGCGATGCATGAGGGAACTTTCCAAGGTTCTTGAAGCTGTGAGTGAGGTGGGACCACAGGGTGGACAGACAGCCTCTCCAGGCCTTGGCCCTGTGCCCACACCCCCCAACCAGAGTGGGGGCTCAGCATCTCCCAGAGAGGACAATTGCCGTCACAGTTCACGGCCATGCATGGGTGGCCTGGGGCCTGGAGTGGTAAGGCAACACCAAGGCACGCCTGGGGCAGGGACCCGGCTGCTGTGTCCAAGCTCTCTCTGTCCCCCTCCCCATGCCCCATGGCAGGATAAATACTTAAGTTCCAGTTCATCAGGCGCTGTAATCAAGCCTCTACCACGTGCCAGGCTCTTTGTGTATATATATATATATATTCCAAAATCTGTATCAGATGCTCTAGGCTACAGGAACAAAGTGCCACAAGCTGGGAGGCTCACGGCCATGGAAATCTGTTGTCTGCCGGTCCCAGAAGTCAGCTGTTCGGATTCACGGTGCCAGCCAGGCTGCACTCCCCCTGCACCTCTGCCTGGCCTCTCTCAGCTCCTGGTGTTCGCCAGTGTTTTAGCGTATTAAAGCTGCCGGAATGCAGTATACCAGAGATGGGTCAGCTTTTATAAAGGGAATCTAGTAAGTTATAAGTTTATAGTTCCCAGCCCATAAAAATGTCCAAACTAAGGCATCCAGAGAAAGATACTTTGACTCAAGAAAGGCTGATCTGGGAAGGCACATGGTTGGCATTGGCTGGCCCTTTGGCTTCTGGTTTCAAAATATCTTCCCTGGTTGGGGGGCATTTCTTTCTGCATCTCCAGACATCTCTGTCTGTGTTGGCTCTGAAGCTTCTTCCAAAATAGTTCCCTCTTAAAGGGATTAAGAGATTAAGACCCACTTTGAATGGGTGAAGATGCATCTCCATGGAAACCACCTAATCAGAAGGTCCCGCCCACCATTGTGTGGGTCATATCTCCATGGAAACAAACTAATTAATAAGATCCCACCCAGCAATATTGAATGAGGATTAAAGACCATGGCTTTTCTGGGGTCCACGTCAGTTTCATCGTGCAGCCAGCAGGCTTTGTGCCATCCTTCTCTGGCTTTGTCTTTACACAGCCTTGGTATAAATTAGATCATTTTGTTGTCACCTGTTTTACAGGTAAGAGAACCGGGGCTCGCGAGTGGACGTGACCTGCCTGTGCGTAGGAAATCAGAGGAGGCACGAGTGGGCTTTGTGGGTGTGTGAGTGTGCAGGATAAACTGGTGGACGCTTTGGGGCTGCTTTGTGTGTGCAGCTTTCATTCCTTCAGAACTTCTTTCCAAGCTTCTGAAGCTTCTTGTCTTAAATACAGATAATGGAGTAAGTGTTTTTGGCTGCACGAGTGGCTGCAAGGACTGTCTGTCTGGCAAGTTCAAGGAGGAGCTAAACTGAATGCTGGTGGGCTGATTGCTGCCCTGAGGGTGGAGGCAGGGTGGTGGCGGGGGAGGGCGGGGAGACTCCCCGTTGTGGTGGGTCCTTAGTGTGTCAGGGCAGTGGGGTTGATCCCGCTTCCATAGCCCACATGCCACGCCCTGGCCGGGGAGGGACAGTGAGTGCCCTGTCCTGCCCGGCCCTGCTCCTCGGCCCCCAGGGTCTCCCAGCCCCGAGCTTCTGTGGGTGAGAAGCGGGGTCTCCGTACCCCGGCTAGAGCAGACCTCCTCTTTGAGGGCAGGGGTGCCGGTGTCATCCCCCTGGGGGCCTCCTCCGCCATCCTCCCTTGGGGATGTGGGGTTGGGACCTTGGCTGGATGGCCGGTGGAGGGGTGAACATCAGCAGCGGTGTCCCCCTCCTCAGCTGGGGGTCTCTGCGCTCTGCCTCCGTTGCGGCCTGTGGACCCTGGCTTCTCAGCTCTGCTCCCCCCACGAGTTCCCGAGGGCAGAGACCCTGTCCACCATGTCCAGCAGTGTGTGCAGATGCAAATGGGCTGAGCATGACAGCCACGGCGAGGTGTACTTCACACGCCAGTCAGTTCACCCGCGTGAAGTGGTGCTTGGCACATCCGCGATGGCGTGCAGCCGTCATGGCTGAGTCCAGAATATTTGCATCGCCCCCAGAAGGAACTCCCTACCCCTTACTGTCACCCCATTCTCCTCCCCCCACCCCCCCCAGCAACCCCTAATCTACTTGGGGTCTCTGTGGGTTTGCCTGTTCTGCACATCTCACTTCTCTACAGTCATGCAGGACGTGGTCTGTTGTGGCTGGTTCCCTCTAGCATCTTTTCAAGGTCCATCCACGCTGCGGCATTATCAGAACTTCATACCAACGTATCATTAGACCAAATTTTATTTATCCGTTCACAAATTGATGGACGTTTGGGTTTCCACTTTGGGGCTGTTAAGAATAATGCAGTTGTGAATGCTTGTTTTTGTGTGAATGAGTCTGTTACTTTGGGACTTAAGGAGTGTAATAGCCGGGTCGCGTGTTCGCTCCAGGTTCAATCTTTTGAGAAACTGCCAAACTGTTTTCCAATGTGGCTGCACCGTTTCTCATTCCCCCAGCTGTATATGAGTGTTCTAATTTCTCCAGGTCATCACCAACATTTATTATCTATCCTTTCTACCCTAGCCATCCTTGTGGCAGTGAAGTAGTATCTTCATGTGGTTTCATTTGCTTTTTCTCTGATGACTAACCATGTTGGGCATATTTTCAGGAGCTTCTTGATTGTTGGCCATTATTTCGGTTTGCTTAAGCTGCTGGAATGCACACTGGAAATGGACTGGCTTTTATAAAGGGGATTTATTAAGTTACAGTTCTAAGGCCGGGAAAATGTCCAAATTAAGGTATCCACAAGAAGATACCTTCACTCAAGAAAGGCCGATCACATCTGGGCTTCTCTGCCACGTGGGAAGGCCTGTGGCAACGTCTGCTGTCCTCTCCCAGCTTCTGGGTTAGATGGTTCTCAGCTTCTGGAGTCTCCAGGGGCATTTCCTTCTGCATCTCTAAATATCTGTGTCTGTCCCCTCTCTGTGTGGGCTCTGAGCTCTTTTTATGTTTTCGGCCTTTTATTCTCTTCAGTCGGGGCTTCAGTAAAAGGATGAAGACCCACCTTGAACGGGGAGGGTCACATCTCCATCTAATCAGAAGGTCCCACCTGCTAATGATGGGTCACAGCTCCATGGAAACACCTAATCCAAAGGTCCTATCCGAATAGTAGCTCTGCCCCCACGGGATTGGATCAGGATTAAAAGAACATGGTTTTTTGGTGGTATATATCAGTTCCAAAGCAGCATGACCATTTGTATACCTCTTTGGAGAAACGTCTGTTTAGGTCCTTTACCCACCTTTCAGTTGGGTTGGCTTTTCACTATTGACCTATATGAGTACATTTAGACAAATGTCCCTTATCAGATATATGACTTGCAAATATTTTCTCCCATTCTGTGTATTATCTTTCACTTTTCTGATGGTGTCCTTTCACATGCCAACATCTTTAATGTCCATGAAGTCTGATTTATCTATTTCCTATTTTCTTTTGTGGCTCTGCTTTTGGTGTCATAGCTAAGAAGTCTCTGCTTACCCCAAGGTCAGGAAGAGTTACCTTTTTATTTTCATCTAAGAGTTCTTTTAGTTTTAGCTCTTACATGTAAGTCCATTTTAAGTTAATTTTTTTTTGGTGTTGTGTGAGAAAAGGGTCCAACTTCATTGTTTTGTGTATAGATATCCAGTTGTCCCAGCACCATTTGTAGAAAAGGCTATTTCACCATTGAAATGGTCTTTGCAACTTTGTAAAAAATTGGTTGACTTTAAATGTGAGGATTTATTTTTGGGCTCCTAAGGCCTGCCCACTCCTACACCAGTACCACACTGTCATTGTTACTGTAACTTTACAGTAGGTTTTGAAATCAGATAGTGTTGGGCTGTCCAAATTTCTTCTTCTTTAAGATAGTGTTGGCTGTTCTGGGCCCCTTGGGTTTCCATATGAATTTTAGGATCAGTGTCTCAATTTATGTCAAGAAGCCAGCTGCGATTCTGATGGGAATTGCAAGGATCTATAGATTAATTAGTAGATTATTGCCATTTTAATATTGTCTTCTAATCCATGGACATGGAATGTTTTCTGTTCATTTATATCTTTGATTTCTTTGAACAATGTTTTGTAGGTTCCAGAGAATAATTTTTACACTTGTTTTGTTACATTTATCCCTAAGTATTTTATTCTTTTTGATGTTGATGTAAACTGAATTGTTAATTTCATTTTGAATGGTTCAGTGATTGTGTTCAGAAATATTTTGATTTTTGCATCGTGCAATCTTACTAAACTCATTTAGTAGTTCTAAGAGTTTTTTTAGTAGATTCTTTAGAGTCTTCTAGATAGACGATCACGTTTCTGCAAATAGGCATAGTCTTTCTTCTTCCTTTCCAATTTGGATGCCTTTTATTTATTTTTCTTGCTTAATTGCATTGGTTTGAAATTCTGATACAATACTGAACAGCAGTGGTGAAATCAGCCATCCTCGCCTTGCTCCTGATCTTAAGGGGAAGGCTTTCAGTTTTTCACCAAGAATGAATTTAACTGTGGGATGTTCATAGATACTCTTTATCAGATTGAGGAAGTTTCCTCCTTTTCCTAGTTTCCTGAGTGTTTTTATTATGAAGGGGTGTTGAATTTTGTTAAATCATTTTTTTTCTGTGTCTGTGGAGAAGATCACATGGTGTTTGTCCTCAGTCTACTGATAGGGTATATTACATTAATTGACTTTGGGATGTTAAACCAACTTTGCAATTATGGGAGAAATTCCTCTTGTTCATGTTAGATGATCCTTTATATGTGTTGCTGGATTTAGTTTGCTAGTCCACAGGGTAATATTGGCCTCGTAAAATGAGTTGGGAAGTATTTCCTCCTCTTGTGTTTTGTTAAAGACTGTGAAGGATGGTTATTAATTCTTTAAATATTTGGTAGAATTTACCAGGGCTCACCTTTTTTTAATGGGCATTTAAAAAATTACCAGGTCAGTCTGAACTTGTTAGAGATGTAATAATATTTTCTATTCTTTAATCAGTTTTGATAGTTTTTATCTTTCTAGGAATTTTTGCATTTCATCAAAGCTGTCTGATGTGTTGGCATACACTTGTTCACCATGTTTCCTGAGAACCCTTCTTATTCCCTTAAGTTTGGTAGCAACGGCCCCTCTTTTATTCTTGGTTTTGATAACTTGAGTCTTTTTTTTCTCTTTTCTCAATCTGTCCTCTTTCTTTCACCCTCTGTCAGTCCAGCTAGAGGGTGGAGAATGTGGGTGATCTTTCAAGAATCAACTTTTGGTTTCGTTGATTTTTTTTCCAATTGTTTTTCTGTTCTCTATTAATTTCCACTCTAATGCTTATTATTTCCCATCTTCTACTTGTTTTAGATCTTCTTTTGATACAGGTCTACTTTGTTTGGTCTTTTTCCAGTGTCTTAAGTTGGAAGATTGGTTATTGATTTGAGATCTTTCTTTTTTAATATAGACATTTACAGCTATAAATTTCCCTCAGCCCTGTTTTAGGTCTAGCCCTAAGATTTGACACACGTATCTTCATTTTCATTTATCACAAAGTCTTCTTATTTTCAGTGCGAATTCTCCTCTGACCCATTGGTTGTTTAGGAGTGTTTTTTAATTTTCCACATTTTTGTGAATTTCCAAGATGTCTTTCTATTCTAACTTGATTCCATTGTAGTTAGAGAACACACTTTGTATGATTTCAATACTTTTTAATTTATTAAGACTTGTTTTATAGCCTAGCTATTGTGATTTGAAGCTGTCTGGACCCCCAGAAGAGCATATTCTTCAATTCAGTCCATTCCTGTGCATGTGAACTGCTGGAAGTAGGACTTTTGATGAGGCTGCTTCCCCTGAAGTGTGGCCCAACTCGTTCAGTCTGGGTCGGAATCCTATCAGTGGAGCCCTTTATAAACCGGATGGATAGAAAGAGGGAGAAAAGCCGTGGAAACAAGAAGCTGAAGTCAACAAAACCTGGAAGAGAAGGGAGAGGCTAGCAGATCCCTCCATGTGCCTTTTCATTGGCACAGGAGCAAAAGATCAGCGGGTTTTCGAGAAGAAAGCGTCACCTTGGTGATGCCTTGATTTGAACAATTCCTTGGACCCAAGACTGTCAGCTAATATATTGTATTTGTTTAAGACGAACCGTTTCATGATATTTGCTTTAAGCAGCCTAGGAAACTGGCAGACCGATACTCTATCCATGGGTACTTGAGAGAATATGTGCCCTGCTTCATTGTGTGATGTTCGGTGATGTCTGTTTGTCTGTTAGGCTGCTCTAGACTCTTAGAATGCGGCAGTGGGCCAGCCATCCAGCCCCATGTGCTGACGTTCCGACCAGGGGAGCAAACCATCAGTAATAAAGAGTGATGATAAAGTATTTACACAGTACAGGGGAAGGAGAGCTTGGCAAGGGAGGTTGGGAGTGAGGGCACGTTTGCAGTTTTAATAGGGTGGCAGGTGGGTCTCAGGGAGCAGTGGTGCTTCAGCAGGGCTTGAAGCCTGTGAAGGACATGGCGAATGCAGAAGTGATGGGAAGGCTCTTTTTAAACTCTAAGGCAAGACCGGTCCAAGACCCATCAAACCCTGGTTTTTGGGGGACTAAGCTACAGTTGTCCCCCCTGCTCACTCACCCTTGGCTGCTTTTCCCTGGGGAGAGACCCCATCTTTCTTCCTGGGTCTCGGGATAAATTAGGGGTAACCCTGTGGGTTGGACAAATTGTGGGGTGTGACCCCCACCTGCGCTCATGGTTTGTGTGCTCGGAACCTGGAACCTGGGGTGTCTCACCTGTGTTGTCTACCTGCTTTGCTGGGATCTGTTTATTGGGCCATTGGGACCCTGGTGGTCCTGCATGGGCAAGGGGGGAGTCCCGCTCCTTTCTTCCTCTCTGAAGGCTTATTTTAGTGGCATGTGGATTAATAACCCAAGAAAATCCACGTTAGCATATGCAGCTCTAGTTTATACATTTTGACCTCTGAATACCACATTAGGGAACGGATAACCCCAGGGGAGCCATTTTCCTCCTGCTGATATTTCGTCTCTTCAGGGTTTTGCACTTTCACACGATGCTGCAGTGAGCTTTTTCTTCAGAGCTAGTGCTTGTCTGGATAGACCCTTATAAGGGAAGTTGCTGGGTGTGTGGCCTGGGTGCACACTCTCGGCTTTCACAGGTGCTCCAGGGGGCTGGTATGGAGTTATAATCCCACACACACGGAGACAGAACTCATGTCCCCCATCCTCACCAACACTTTGTGTTGTTGTACTTGTGATTTTTGCCAGTTTGGTAGGTGTGAAAGGGTATCTCACTGCAGCTTGCATTTTCCCTGATTCACAGCAGCATCTTCCTGTTGGTTGACCACTTGATTCCCTTTTCTGAATTTGCCCATCTTTATGTTGGATCATGTATCTGCTTCTTATTGACTTGTGGAAGCTCTTTATATATTCTGGATACAGCTTTAACCTGGTCTGACTTATACTTTTGTTTTGCACTAGCTGCCTTCTGTGATGCATAAGTTTAATGTTTTCAGATGGTCAAATTAATCTTTGTTTTCCCAAGTCACCCCTACCCATTGTCTTGAGATACTTTCCTATATTCTCTTCTAATAATTGTCATGTTTTTGCTTTAAATTTTTCTTTTATCCATGTGGACTTTTTCGTGTGTCTAGTATAAGACAGGGGCCTAATTTATCTTCTCTGCACAGAGCAATTTGCCACAGTCCAGACAGCTGTCCTGCCCCCTCCATCGTGCACCAGCTCCCTGATTTATTTGGCATTGATTTGGGGGCTCTCTGTTTTCTCCCACTGATCTGTTGATCTGAGCTCTAAATCCATCATTTATCTTAGCTTTAACAGAAGCTTTGCTATCTGGATATCCCCTAAACTTCAATTAGCCATGTAGCAAATGACTCCACTTTATGGCAAAGATGAAGCAGGTGATATTTTGGGGCTCCCTTCTCCAGGCCCCGGGGGCTGACCTTGGGGAGCCTGTGGCTCAGGCCAGGCTGGGGCTCAGGGGGTGTTTGGGACCCCCCGAGGTGCCTGCATGTCGTCTGCATGGTGGCCAGCAGTCCTGCACTTCGTCACCTGGACACTCCTGGGTCTCAGCAGCCTCACCTTGGGGAGAGGTTATGATGGTCTCACAGGTAGCTATGAAACTTGAGTTAGAATTTATGGAGCTTCAAGATGTTGGACGGCACCCATGTATTGCCAGCTGCTACTGTTGTCAGGTTTGGCTTCATCTAACTTGGACGAGACCCACTCCCCGGGCACATGGCAAGTGTCAACCGCCTGTTGGGCGCAGCTGCCTCCCTGTGCCCCGCTGGAAGCTTGGATGCCCGCACAGGCCCTGGTGGCAGGACAGGGGGCCTAGGGACAGGGGGACTCCAGCCTCCACCTCTTCTCTGCAGAGTCTCTGGACGGGGCTATGGGTTCCCGCGGAGGCTTGGCTCGAGAGGAGGTCCTGGCGGCTGGGGCAGGCCGGGGGGCCCTTCCTCACCCCCGTGTGCAAGGACCAGGTTGCTGGGTGGCCCCTTCCGGCACCTGGGCTGGGAGCAGATGGTGTTGTTATTCCGTGTCGTCCCTCTTGGCTGTCAGATGGATTTTCTTGACAGGTGTGAAGCTTTGTTCATTTCAGATTTTATCCTGCCATCTCTTATTGGGCAGGGGGGATGGGAGGGGCCTGGGGAGGGGGCATGGAATAGTTATTTATGTGAGTAGTCCAATAAGGAGCCCTGCATATAAAGCCTGTGCTGTGGTGGAGGCTGGGCCTTTGCTGGGAGAAAACCCAGGTTAAAATCCTGGTTTGCCATCTGCTCCCTTAGCTGTGACCCTCAGTTTGCCGACCTGTACAATGGAGAGGATGAGACGCACCTAATAAGTAGGTATTAAATTAAGGACTGTAGCAGTGAGCTTTGCTGCGTAACAAACATCCCAAACCTTGGGGTAAAAGAACAGCTCTTTATTTTAACGCCAGATAGAAAATATTTTGGGCGTTCGGACCACACCACTTTGGTTCAACTCTCCCACTGCAGTGTGGAAAAAATACATAAATGAATGGGCCCAGCCATGTTCCAATAAAACTTTGTTTGCAAAAAAGAGGCAGTGGGTTGGATTTGGCTGACGGACTGGAGTTTGCCAGTCCCCTGATTTATTGAGCTTACAATTCTGCAAATTGACCATTTGAGGTGGACACAGCTAGATGTTTCTGTTCTCACCTGGGCTCTCCTGTGCCATGCCTGGGGTTGGCTGTAGTGGCAGAGCGACAGGGTGATGGGCTTCTTTCTCTCCTCATCCAGTGGTCAGCCTGGGCTCGTTCACTTGGTGGCTGCAGCATTCCCAAGCGAGAGAGAGCAAACTCCAGTCTGCAGGCCACACACTTGCTCCTGTCTCTTTGCTGTTGGCGTGGCTGTGTCCAGGTGGCCGACCAGGTCCAGAGCCGACGTGGGAGAGGACTCCCCCAGAGTGTGGATGGGGTACAGCTGCAACAGAGTGGAGCCCTTGCTGTCACAACCTAGCAGGAGCCTCAGCGTTTCTGCAGGCAGTGCCCACCCCAGCGAAGCCCCTCGGGCAGCTGCCCCTGCCCTCACCTTCCCTCCTGGAGTAGCTCCTGCTCGCATGGCCACAGAGCCGCCGGCTTGGGTCTCAGTGCCCAGTGGCTTGCCGTGCTCTGTGTTCTGTGGTTGGGCTTGCAGGCATAATTAATACGTTCATTTTGTTTCTGAATAGTCTTACATGGTAACTGTTACCAAGATCATGTTTGTGTGCACTGTGTCTCTCTCCTGTAACTGAGCTGGGGGTCGAGGAGAGTTGCGTGTGCTTATTAGACTTGGAGGAAGCCACCTGGAGTTGGACTTGCTCCCCTTCCCACAGTGGCCTTCCGGCACATTCCTGATTTCCTGGGGGAAGCTGAGCAGCTTGAAATAGGAGCCGAAGGTCTCGCTTTAGCCCCCCGTGGAGCCCTGAGCCTCGGTTTCCTCATCCAGAGAGTGGGCGAGTCAGATAAAGTCCCATTTCTGCAGCTCCGGCGCTCGGCCACAGCGTAGACCCTGCTGAAGAGGCGGTGTCTACAGAAGCGCGTAGGAGAACGTTTTCCTGTCCACACTTGGGCCACTCCCCACCGGGCGGTGTCGGGGTCCCCTGGGAGGTTGCTTTGGCCAACACTGAAGATTGAGGGTTGTTTCCCTTACTCCCTCATGCCTGTCCTACTTTCATCTTCGTTTTCCCTCTTCCTCCTGGAGTGGATCCCGTTCGGTCGTGAGCTGCTTAGAGTCAGAAGTTCTGCTCGCCTGGGCCCCCCACTCTACCCCATCTGGGCTGCTTTTCTGGAGGAGACTGCACTGACGGCTGTCCTCCATTTGTGGGGTCCTGGGGCTGGGCCTCGGAGCCCCAGAGCCCTCCCCTGCCTGCTCACTTAAACTGCCAGGCTCCGGGCAGGTGGCATCTGCCGTCCCTCATCACAGCAGAGAGCATGGAATTAGCTGGAACTCAGACTGCTGGTGAGCGGAATTGCAGGGTGCACCAGGACAGGGTCCCCAGCCCGGGTGGGGCGTCTGCTGGGGCTCACGGCCAGCGGCAGGTCACCCCAGCTCTCGCCCGCCCTCCTGACCTGCAGCCCAGGATACCGCCTGATCCCAGCACTATACCGAGCCGTTCCAGAGGGCCTTCCAGTGAGCATCTCAGTCTCCTCGGAGTGCTGAGCATTTCTAAAATATAGAGACGTCAGTCATCAGAGGCGAACGTCTTCAGGTGGTTCAATGAGTTCGTTATTCTCTGGTGAGGAGGAGGGTCCCTCTTCAGTGGATGCCGTTAAAGTGAACGCAAACCTCGTCACTTCTTTAAACAGTTTTTGGAGATATAATTCACACGCCCTGCAATTCATCCTGTAAAGTGTACAATTCAGTGCTCTTTTTTAAAACAAGAATATTCAAAGGGTGCAACCATCACCGCAATCTAATTTCAGAACACTTTTATCCCCTTTCAAACAAATCCTGTACCCACCAAGCCGTCACTCCCCTTTTCCTGTCCCCCAGCCCCTGGCAAAACCCAGGCTACTTTCCTTCTCTATGGATTTGCTCATTCTGGGCATTTCACACAAGTGGCATCATATGATAGGTGGTGCTTTGTGCCTGGCCTCTTTCACTGACCAGAGTGTTCATCCACGGGGTAGCACATATCAGTATGTCCTTCCTTTTTATGGCTGAGTACTATTCCTCTGTATGACTGGACCACATTTTGCGTGTCCGTTGATTTGTTGATAAGCATGTGCATCCCTTCCACCATTTGGTTGTCATGAGTTGCCGCTCTGAGCATTCGAGCGCAAGTTTGTGGGGGTGTATGTGTTTATTTTTCTCAGGTGGATCCCTAGCTGTGGAGTTGCCGGGCCAGGTGGTAGCTCTGTTTCAGTTTTTCGTTTGTGTTTTCCGCACAGTACTTTTGTTTGTAGATGCTCCTGCAGTGGTAAGCAGTAATAACAGAGAGGACCACATGCCTTCTCTCACTCCACCCAACCCCCAGTGCTGACATCTTATGGATCTTGTGCAGCGTCACGTAGGATGGCATCAAGCCTGGGGAGCGACGGTGACGCAGTCAGGACACAGGCACGGTCACCGCAGGGACCCGTTATGTGAGCACACCCCTCCTCCTCCTTCCCACCTCTGCCTTCACCCCAGCAACGGCTCATCTCCCCATTTCTGTAACCGTGTCACTGTGAGAATTTTATGGAAATGGGACTAGAGAGTGAGTAACCTTTTAGGACTGTTTTTTTTTTTTTTCTTTCCACCAGACTCTTGGGAGATTCCTCTGGGTTGTTGCATGTGTGGATAACCTGCTCCTTTTTACTGCTGAGTCATTTTTGTGGTGTGGCTAAACCACTGTTTGTGTGAGCATCTCCCTGTTGGAGGACATCTCAGCTGTTTCTAGTTTGGGGGTGTTACACATAAAGCTACTGTAAACAACCATGTGGGCTACTGGGTGTGAAGGTGACTCTTCCTTTCTCTGGAGGAGCTGCCTGGTATTGCTGGCTCTGGCTTATATGGTAACTGCCTGTTTAGTTTCTTAAGAAACCACTTAAATGTATTCCGGAGTGGCAGTGCCAGTTTACTTCCGACCATGATGCAGGCGAGTTTCCCTGCATCCTCACCAGCATTTGGTGTTGTCACTGTTTTGTATTTTAGCCCTTCTGATATGTGGTTAGTCACATCCCACTGTGGTTTTAATGCACATTTCCCTAATGGCTAATGATGTTGAATATCTTTTCAGTTCTGATCTGTACATCTTAAAAAAAAATGTCTTTTGGCCTTTTAACTGGATTCCTATTTTTACTGTTGAGTTATGAGAGTTCTTTATGTATTCTACCATTAGTCTTTTGTTGGATGTGGGGTATGCAAATATTTATTCCCAATCTTTTTATCCTCTCAACAAAGTCTTTCACAGAGCAAAAGTTTTTAATTTAATGATGTCTAGTATACCGAGTTTTCCTTTTATGGATCACACTTTTGGTATCAAGTCTAAGAACTGTTTGCCTAGTCTTCAGTTCCTAAAATTTTTTTCCTAAGTTTTTTTTTTCCTAAGAGTTTTATAGTTTTACATTTTAAATCTGTTGAGCTAATTTTGTGAAAGTTGTGAGACTTCAGTCGAAGTTATTACTTCGCTTATGGATGTCTCATTGCTTCTGCACCATTTGTTGAGTAGCCTTTCTTTCTTCCCTGGGTTCCTTTGACATCTGTTCTAGTTTGGTAGCTACCGGAATGCAGCACACCAGAAACTGATTGGCTTTTAATAAAAGGGGATTTATTTTGTTAGTTCTTCAGAGGAAAGGCAGCTAACTTTCCATGGAGGTTCTTTCTTACGTGGGAAGGCACAGGGTGGTCTCTGCTGGCCTTCTCTCCAGGCCTCTGAGTTCCAACAGTTTTTCCTGGGGTGATTCTTTTCTGCATCTCTGAAGGCCTGGGCTGAGCTGCGAGTGCTGAGATGAGGTATGCCGAGCTGCTTGGGCTGTGCTACGTTGAGTCTCATTTAAGCACCAGCCAATTAAAAATCATTTGTTGCAGCAGGCACACCTCCTAGTCGACTGCAGATGTCATCAACAACAGATGAAGGTCACATGCCATTGGCTCATGTCCACAGCAACAGAACTAGGCACCTTCACCTGGCCAAGTTGACACCTGAATCTTAACTACCACAATGTTCTAGTTTGCTAGCTGCTGGAGTGCAATATACCAGAAACAGGATGGCTTTTAACAAGGGGAATTTAATGAGTTGCTAGTTTACAGTTCTAAGGCCGAGAAAATGTCCCAGTTACAACAAGTCTATAGAAATGTCCAATCAAAGGCATCCAGGGAAAGATACCTTGGTTCAAGAAGGCCAATGAAGTTCAGGGTTTCTCTCTCATCTGGAAAGGCACATGGTGAACACGGTCAGGGCTCCTCTCTCAGCTGGAAGGGCACATGGCGAACACGGCGTCATCTGCTAGTTTCTTCTCCTGGCTTCCTGTTTCAAGAAGTTCCCCAGGAGGCATTTTCCTTCTTCATCTCCAGAGGTCACTGGCTGGTGAACTCTGCTTCTCGTGGCTGTGTCGTTCTCCTCTGCTCTCTCTGAATCTCCCTCTCCAAAATGTTTCCTCTTTTATAGGACTTCAGAAACTAATCAAGACCCACCCAAATGGGTGGAGACATGTCGTCCCCTAATCCAGTTTAACAACCACTCTTGACTAAATCACATCATCCAGGGAGATGATCTGATTACAGTTTCAAGCATACAGTATTGAATAGGGATTATTCTACCTTTATGAAATGGGATTTATATTAAAACATGGCTTTTTTTTTAGGGGGCATGCTTCCTTTCAAACCAGCACACACAACATCTTTGTCACAACTCAGTGGGGCGCTTTATGAGGGTCTTTTTCTGTGTTCTGTATTACGTCTCTGAGTGAGGAGTCTGTCCCTCCACCAATAAATACCGCACTGTCTTGATTACTATAGCTGTATCAAAGGACAGGAATTGGTACTAACTCCTCCTATTTTCTTCTTTTTCAAAACCGTTTTAGCTGCTCTAGATATTTTTGTTTTGTTTTGTTTTGCACTTATACACGCATTGTAGAATAACGTATATGTACAAAATTCTTGCTGGGGTTTTGGTAGGAATTGCACTGAACCTGTATATCAGTTTGGGGAGAATCAGCTTATTTGCCACGTGGACTTGAACAGTCTGAGGCTATGTATAGTCAGTCCATTTATTCCTTACTCCTTTCTTCTCTGATGACCTTCGCCAACTCTGTTGATTTCAGTGCACAAGTCTTGTGCATGTTTTGTTAGATTTGCACTTAAGTATTTTCTTTCTTGGGGAGCAGTTTTACGTGGTATTGTATATATTTTAATTTTGGTGTCTACATGTTCATTGCAAGTTTGTGGAAGTAAAATTTATTTTTATGTATTAATCTTGTATCCTGCAACCTTGCCGAGTTCACTTATTAGTTTTAGGAGTTCTTTGGTAGATTCCTTGGCATCTTCTATAATCATGTCATCCTCAAAAAGCGACGGTTTCATGCCATCCTTTCCAGTTTGTAGGCCGAATTATCCTTAATTAATTTCCTTTCCCTGCCTCATTGCACTTGCTGGAACTTCTAGCACTGTGTTCAAATGAGACCTGTGAAAATGGCCAACCTTGCCTTGCTCCTGATCTTAGAGGGGGGAAACATTCGGCCATTCACCATGAAGTATGATGTTGGCTAAAGATTTTTGTTAGACATTCTTTTTCCAGTTGAGAAAGTTCCTTCTTCCTGTTTTCAAGAGAGGTTTTATCATGAATGTCGTTGTTTTGTCGAGTCCTTTTTCTGCCTAGATGGATATGATCACGTGATTTTCTCCTTTAGCCTGCTGATAGAATTGATTAACAGTGAGTTTTGAATATTGCACAAGGCTTCCATCCCTGCAGTCAGCTCTGCTTGGCATTCTGTTTCTAATATTTCGTTAAGGATTTTTAAGCTGATATTCATGTGGGCTGTTGGTCTGTAGTTTTCCTTTGGGTTCTCCATTTGCCTTGTTTTGGTACCAGGGTAATATTTGCCCCATAAAATGAATTGAGAAGCATTGTCTCCTGTTCTGTTTTCCGGAAGCCTATCTGGAAGATTGTGGAGAATTGGCATTAATTCTTTAAATGTGTCATAGATGTCTCCAGTGGAAGCATTTGGATCTGGAGATTTCTTTTTTGAGAGATTTTAAATTGCAAATTTAATTTTCTTAATGGTTATAGGACTAGTCAAGGTGTCTATTTTATATTCTGTGAGTTGTGGTAGTTTGCGTTTTTGAGCCATTATTCTGACTACATGGACAAGTCTGTACGTGTAGAATTGTTTGTATAGATGCTTATTATACTTTTGATGCCTGCAGAGTCTGTCATAATATTCCTTGGTTCCTTCATGATATTTGTAATTTGTGCCTTTTCTCTTCTTTGTCAGTCTTAGAATTTTGTCAATTTTATTGATCTTTTCAAGGGGCCAACTCATTGTTTCATTGATTTCTCTCTACTGTTTTTCTCTTTTCAATGTCATTGATTTCTGCTCTTATGTTTATTTCCTCCCTTTTGCTAGCTTTGCATTTATTTTGCTCTTCTTTTCCTAACTTCTTGAGGTGGCTGCTTAGACTTTGCTTTGAGACTTATCTTTTCTAATGTATGCATTTTACACTGTTTCCCTCTTAGTCATGCTTTTGCTGTCTCCCCTAATTTTGATTTTTAAAATTTTATTCAATCCTATTCATTTTTTTTATTTCCCTTGAAACCTCTTCTTTAAGCTGTAAATTATTTAGAAGTTTATTTTATAAGTGTTTGAAGACTTTCCTGATTCCCTTCTGTTATTGATTTCTCATTGGATTCCATGTGATCAGAGAACACACTCTTTATTCTTTCACCTCTGGGTATTTGTTGAGGTTTGTTTTCTGGCTCTGGATTTGGTCTATCTTGGAGTATTTGTTGTGGCCACTTGAGAAGAACATACATCGTGCTGTTGGGTGGACTGTTCTGAATGTATCACCTCGAGACTGCTGGTTGTCCTTGTTTTTTTGGGGGGTGCACGGTCCGGGACTCGAACCCGGGTCCCCGCCTGCACGGTGAGCAGTCCACCACTGAACCGCCGGGCGCCCAAGTCTGTGCGTTGTTGGTGCTGCAGGGTTGTGTGTCCTGCTGGTGTTTTCTCTGATCGTGCTCTCAGTGGGTGAGAGGGCAGTGTGAAGATTCCAACCCTTCTCGTCGATTTGTCCGTTTCTCTTCTCAGTTCCGTCAGTCTGGCTTCACGTATTTTGTTCGCCGTCTTCTGACGCCCGCAGTTAGGTCGCTGGATCGTCTGGGTGGGTTGCTCCTTTTATCATGTAATGTCCCTCTCTTGTCTCTGGAAATTTTCTGTGCTCTGAAGTCTGCTTTATCTGCTATTATTACTTTATCTGATAGTATCATCCCTGCTTTCCTTTGATTCATGTTTGTGTAAGGTGTCTTTTCCCATCCCTTTCCTTTCAGCGCCTTGTCGTTTCCTGGAGACCTCGTGTCACTCCCCACCCTCCCACCTGGTGGGGGTGGAATCGTGATTTTCCACGGGGCTTCCAGGTTGGGGAAGGGGGGACTCCTTGATTCCACAGGGCAGGGACGGGGTGTCCAGCTCCCCGCGGTGCTGACGCCCATTGTTGTTGGGTGTTGGTGGACGTCCCGACTCACCCTGCCCCCGGGGTACCCCATCATGGCCCGCTTCCCGGAGTGCCACAGGCGTGGAAGGATGGCTTCCCCCTTTGCCTCGTTGGACCCCACCCTCGGGGCGGGTGGGACACCCCATTGCAGTCTCGGGGGGTGGCCGTCGGGGCTCTGCACTGGTCTTTGTTTCTGCCCTGACTGGGCAAGGGACCAGCTTCTCCATCGTGTTTGTCGAGTGGGTTATTATCTGCTGAAGGCTGCCAGAGCTGCCAGAATGCAGCACACGGGAGATGGATTGGCTTCTAATAAAAGGGAATTTATTTAGTTGAAAACATATAGCTTTTCAGAGGAAAAGCAGCTAGCTTTCCCCCGAGGTTCTCTCTGACCCGTGAAGGCACAGGGCAGTGTCCACGGGCTTCTCTCCCAGCCTCTGAGGTCAGACAGCTTTCTCCGGGACGGTTGCTTTCTGCAGCCGCAGATGTTGAGGCTGAGCCGCCCGATGTGCTGAGCTGCTTGGGCTGTGCTACCTTCAGCTCCCTTCTGACGTCTCTCTTCTAAGCCTCCAGTCAAGTAAGTTAAACACATTGCAGAAGGCGTCTCCCTTAGCCGACTGCAGATGTGATCAGCCATAGATGAGTTTCACGTGCTCATCATTCAGGTCTGCAGAACAGGGCCCCATCACCTGGCCCAGGTGACACCTGACCCTAACTCCCACGTTATCTAAGAGCCTTGCTTCGTTAGGCGTCCTCGGACTTGAGCGAGGAGATTGGTGCTGGCTAACTTTCCGTCTGCTCTGGTTGGCACTTCTGGGTTCTCTCGGGCCAGGTGCTGCGGCAGGAGGAAGCCCCAAGAGCTCACTGCCAGCCGCTGCTCTGTCCCCTCCGTGCTCAACATCTCTCTTGTGTGTCTGTGCGTGTCACAGGCAGGGTCCAGGGTTTGTCGTTGGTCTTAGTGGCAGGGATAAGGAAAGGCTCAGGGTCCGCCTGGAGCTTTAGCATTCCACCTCTCAGCTGCCTGCCTCTCACCATGCCGTGTCTCCTGTCTTTGCAGTTCTGGAAACCTCCCCGGTGTCCCAGCCTCGGCTACCTGGAGCACAGACGGCACCTGCCCTAGGGAGCCTTGTGCGGGGCTCGGTCTGCCGCCACCTCTGGTGAGTTTCCATGCGTTCCCCCTCTCCGGGTCACCTGCAGGGCAGTGGTCAGTGCCATGGCTTGTCTGCTCTCCTCCCATTGTACCCGTGGCCAGGGGACAGCCAGGTCCTTGTGGCTGGACCCCGCGTGCTTGGTCGGTGTGGGGAGAGTGTGGCGGGCTTGTCCTCGGTGCTGGGGGGACCGGGCTGCCTCTTGGCGCCCCGCAAGAGTGACCGTGAGGGGATTCCAAGGCCCTGGCTTTGCCCCCATACTCCCAGGCGTCCCACTCGCCAGGTCGGGGGCGGTTCAGAGGCTCGGCCTGGGGTTCATCTGGGTGTTGGGGGTGGCAAGGAGGGGGGACGCCATGGCCTGTGTGTTCGCCAGCACAGAGACTGCCCTGAGCCCCCTGCCTGTGTGTCCCCTAACCCCCCTTCATTTGCACACTTGTGTGTCGTCGGTATTTCACATGCAACACGTGCTTAAGGTCCTCACACGCCGAGTGGGGCCTTAACGTCGATTTTTGCACGACCGACCCTGTGAAGAAAATGAAGTGGTGGTTGTTCTCAGGGGTGGGCCCGGCTCCCAGGTGCTGTGTCCCTTGCTTGAGGTCACATGGACGCCATGAGGCTGAAACCAGCCCCGGCTGACCCCCGCAAGGCTTGTTTTAGTGGCAGCCCTAACTTCCGGCGTGGCCTGGTGCGCGGGGGACCATAAAATGCTCAGTGTGCAATCCAGAAGCCACTCTGCAGAGTTTCCCACACTTTTTCCCATCTTTGTCCACCTAAGAAGGCTTTTTAGACATTTCCCTCCAATTTTTACTAGCCCAGAGATACTGTATCTGCTTGTGTACTGGATGTACGTCTGTACTTCGTATATTAAAAGAGTAAGATGCGTTTCACCCTTGGAGGATAGGCACAGCAGGCAAGAGGAGTGTCCAGTTTAGGCCCCCTGCCCCCCCATCCTGGCCATAGTCGACTCTGGAGTTGGGGGGACCTCTGAACTGTTTTTCCTGCCTCCACGTCCTCTAGTCCTTTAGGAAATCAAGTCCAGATCCTATCGTTCCCCTTGTTAAACCCTTCCGTGCACCCACCTGTGTCCCTCCAAAGGCTCTGAGCTTCTTCTCCAGCCTCTTTCTTCCCTCGCCTAGCAGGGGCTCCGTGCAGGGCCCTGTCCCCGCAGCCCCACCGTCTCATCTGCAGGGCTTTGCAGATACCGTTCCCTTGTCTGCAGCCACTTAGCTTTGGACCCTGGCATGACACATGGCGCCTGGCATTCTTGACATTTAGTGGAGAGGCACCAAATGGATGTGTCCGAGAGTGTGTGATTCTAGTGGAGGATGGGGTCCACCTTTGTTTCAGAGGCAGGAGCAGGCTCAGAGAGAGTGAGATTTGTCCACGTTTACTAGGAGAGGAGTGAGCGACAGGTCCCGGTGCCCGGTTGAACCGTGGGAAGCTGTCAATATTCAGCTGCCTCTGCTTGGGACGTGGACTTGCCCAAAAACAGCTGGTGGCTGGAGGCAGCGCTTGAGCCCGGGATGCCATTTGCATTTCTGCATTTGGAAGGGCGCTGGATGTAGTTGGTTCCCAGTCAAATGGTGCTTCCCCGAGCTCCCATTTTGCACCAAACCCCTCTGACCTCCTCTGGGTATCTCCACGGAAAGGGGCCCCTTGAGGTAAGACACGCAGCTCTGAGCGTTTGTTTGTTACCATTGTGGGGTCAGTGCTGAAAAGTTGCTCTGCCATCCCATTACTCTCGAAGTCTTTGATGAAAGCTGGCCTCAAGCCTGTTCGCAGGGAAATGTTTTAGCTGCTGAATGGTTGGGGCACATGATCTCAGGATATCAATTCCTGGGAAGCTGATCACTGCTGTTACAGTAGAAGAAGAAAGGGAAAAGGCTGGGTTCTTGGCAGCTCATGAGAATAGGTAGTGAATGTGTTTTCATTGCAGTTAACTAGATAGGGCTCATTCAGCCCTGACGGTTGGCAGGTCTCCTGGAAAGGAGTAACGTGCTGCTTCTTGAGAAGACCAGGCTCCAGAGGAGATTCCAAGGGCCTTGAGCTGGAGGAAGGGAGGTGGGTGGGTCTGCATCTCTTGGGCCTTGATCCTCTGTGAGCCGAGGGTAGTGTTGGGTCCTGGAATGGAGGGAGAGCCGGAGGCAAAATGATGGACCAGGCCGTTGCTTACCTGGAACTCTCGCCTTCCTCTCAGTGGCTCCCCTGCACCCTGGGGTCGACCAGTTCTCCCTATGGGATCTCAAATGGGCACCTACACCATGGCGGCCCTCCTGGCATTCCCAGGTCCCCCGTGGCCTCACACCTTCCCTGTGACATGGTTGCAGTATTGTTTGACATTTGAAACACTTATCACTTCCCAGCCTATGTGCGTTTCAGACATCAGACCTTTGATAGCAATCACGTCCTACTGCCAATAAGAAAAAAATGGGGAATTGCTTTTGAGTAGTAATTTATTTAGCAGCCAGAATGGTGTGTGATGAGTGGCAGAAGGGGTCCACTTTGGAGTTATGTAATTAATTAAAAACGTTGCGAATTCTCGTTAATGACTCAAACATCCGGTGGCGTGGATTCCAGAATTTGATCTTCCTGTGATTCTTTTCCACTTACGGCTGCAAACACACAGCCCTGGGGACTGAGCTGGTGGTGTGAGAGGAGTCATGTCCACGTGGTATTACTGGGTGATGAATGCGATGCTAATTGGAAGTTGAAAGACTTATATGAAGTCTCTGTCTTCCGTGATGACCTTCAAGTAGGCTGGTTTATTCTAGTTTATTCCAGGCGACCAAGCAGAGGTCTGAGTCAAAGGTTGGCAAACTATGGCTTCTGGGCCAAACCTGCCCATCGCCTGTTTTTGTTAGTAGTGTTACTGGCACACACCACACCCATTTGTCCAGGCCGTAGTGGCAGAGTTGAGTAGCTGCGAGAGCCTGAGTGGGCCTCAAAGCCTCAAAGATTTCCTGTTGGAAGCTTTACCAAAAATGTGTGCCAGCCTCTGTTCTAATGATCTCAGAACTTTGCAGTGAGGGTTAAGTGCCCGTCACCTGCCCACACGTCGAGCCAGGAGGCCTTTCTCTGCTCTGATTCTGACAGATGGACATTCTCCTCCTGGTCTTCCCTGCAGGCATGATGGAGCCTGTGCTGCATGATGCTGTCTCTGTAATGTCTGCCTGGGATGCTGGCTGCAGGGACACAAAGGTGCCATCTTTATTCGGTGCCCTGCAGGGAAGGCTGCCACTGGGGGCTCCTTCCTTCTCGCAGGCACAGGAGAGAGGAGTCTTTGGCCACCCAGTGATGTGGCCAGAACGAGGTTCATGGTGTGATAACTCAGGCAGTATCTGCACCACTGAGCTGGTTTGGGATTTATTCTCAATCAGTTATGTCCATTGCTCTGGCCACACCTACCCTGGGGTTCGAACCTGGTTCGGGTTCTGGGGGGTTGGGAAGATGGAAAGCCCAGGACCCCTGTGCTGGGCAGCGTTGGTGTTTGGTGAGGAGGCAGCAGGTAAAGGCTCCTGCGACGTGCGCTAGCTCATCTCTGTTCACCAGAAGTCCAGTTTTATTTATTTAAATAAAAGCTTTATCACAGTATAATTCACAGACCATACAATTCACCTGTTTAAATTCAGTGTTTTTTAGCATATTCCCCAAGTTGTGCAACCATTGCCACACTCAACGTGAGAACATTTCGTCACCCCCTTTGGAATAAACCCTGTACCCATTAGCAGTCACTTCAGCCCCCGTCCCACCTCCCGCCCTGGTTAGCCGCCCAGCTACTCTCTGACTCTGTGAATTTACCTGCTGTGGACATTTTGCACAAACGGAATCGCATGGTGTGTGGTCTCTTGTGTCTGGCTTCTTTCACTCTGCGTTGTGTTTCCAAGCGTCATCCATTTGATGACTTGGGCCTTTCCATCTTATGACTGTATAATACTCCTCTGTATAGATACACCACGTTGTGTTCATTCATTCTTTCACTGACGACCTTTGGGTTGTTTCCCTTTCTTGGTGACTGAGAAGAAGGCTCCCTCAGCCATTCCCGTACCAGCCTCTGCGTGGACATCTGTTTTCATCTCTTGGGGGTTTGACCTGGGAGTAGAATGGTTGGGTCGCGTGTGGCAGAGCGAATCAGGTGCCCCAATTTAGACGTGTTCTTAATATCAACCCACATTCCTGTGGGCGTGAACCCATTGTAGAGAGGGTCTCTTGAAGATGTATTTTAAATTGAGGTGTGGCCTGACTGAATGAAGTTGGGCCTTAATCCAGATTACTGGAGAATCTTTATAAGAGATTAATCCAGATTACTGGATTAATGTTTATAAGAGAAGAGGTTCAGACATGGTCTGAGAGAGGTGTGAGGAGGAGACAGGGTCTGGAAGTCAATGGAACCCAGAAAAGAAATGAGAGGACATCGCCATATAATGCAAGGCAGGGGTACAAATCCAGGAACCCTAAATCTCGCCAGTAGCCAGCACCAGAGTTACAGACTTTGGGAAGAAAGCATCATCTTGCTGGCGCTCGACTTGGACTCCTCCAAGCTTCAAAACCATAAGCCAATAAATTCCCATCCTTTAAGCCAGCCCATTGTGTGGTGTCTATCACAGTAGCTCAAGAAAACTGATAAACGTGGTAACTCTGTGTTCAGCATTTTGAGGAACAGCCAGCCAGCTTGCTGGTCAAAGTGTCTGCACCATTTTACATTTCTACAGCATTCTGTATGAAGGTTCCTGTTTCTTTACATCTTCACCAATACTTCTTTCCCGTGTTTTTTATTATGCCTATCTTCCTTTGTGTGAAGTAGTTTCGCATTGTGGTTTTGATGGATTCAGTTTTGAGTATCACAAAGCTGCAGGATGCAATATACCAATAATGGAGTGGCTTTTAACAAGGGTATTTAATAGTTATAAGTTTACAGTTCTAAGGCCATGAAAATGTTCAAGTTAAGGCACCAACGAGACGTTACCTGCACTCAAGAAAGGCTGTTGCTGTCTGGAACACCTTTGTCAGCTGGGAAGTCATGTGGCTGGCATCTGCTGGTCGTTATGCTTGGTTCCTTTGTTCCCCAGCTTCTGATGCCAGTGGTTTCTTTAAGCATCTGTGGGCCCTCACTTAGCTCCTCTGGGAAACAACTCTGGTTCTGGCTTATTTAGCATCTTGTGGAAAGGCACATGGCGACGTCAGCTGGGCTCTGTCCGTGTCTGGGCATCTGCTCTCTGTCAGCACCCTGAGCATCTCCATACATTTGTTTCTGTCAGCCCTGAAGCAGCTGTTCTCCAAGTGTCTGCACCTGAGGTTTCTCCAGTAGTCCTTTTAAAGGACTCCAGTAAACTAATCAAGAACTGCCTTGAATGGGTCCAGTCACATCTCCATCTAATCAGAAGACTACATCCACAGTTGGACATGTCACATTTCTGCGGAGATAATCCAATCCAAGGTTTCCACCCAGCAATACTGAATCAGGATTAGAATAAATTGCTGCCCTCACAAGATTGGAATAGGATTGAAACATGGCTTTTCTGAGGGTACATAATGATTTCAAACCATCACACCAATGTAATTTTGGGTGCTTTGGGGTCTAACTTGCCTCCTTGCTTCTCAAGAACTGACAGTCCAGCTGGGAAAAATTGGGAAGTGTTGCATGCAACTTCTGCTGACTAGTCATATTTCGAGAGGTTTGAGTTTGGCAGTGGCCGAGCCAAGGCGTGTGTAGGGAAATGGGGTTGGCTGGACATCAGAGGGGTATCAGAGAGAGCCAAAAGAGTGGACCTGCCCTGTGAGTGTGGACACGTGCCCTCGGCTGCCTGGGACTCCTCTGCACTGTTCAGCGATGATGACACTGCTTTACGTGTTCCCTACATGCCAGGAAAAGTGGTGCCTCCTGGGGCCGTCTTTCCTTGTGTTTAGCAGTTCCGGAGAAAGGCCTGGCTGGCTCTCGGCTCACTACCTCAAGGGCTGTAGTCTCAGCTTCCTTCGTGTCTCTAGGTGCCTGACCTAAGCCATTGGTTCAGCCAGGGGCTGTCTAATTATTCTTTAGAATCTGCTAAAGACTGCCCGCTCCCCAACACAAGGACAGGAGGTAAGGGGAACCCTCCTGGAAAGCTCCGGAAGCACAGCTGGCAAGAACTGGGGCAACTCAGGGTCACTTGTCTCTGAGCTTCATTAGATGCTCCTGGGTGCTGGGGCTTGGAGACCGTGCGTCTTAATTAGGACGTCTTGGTGATGCCTGCACTTGAGGGAGTGTTGAGCTGCATCATCTTGGGGGATTTTGGTCCCTTCCATCTGGGGAGCTCTCTGCTGGGGTCGAGGAGCCCCTGCTTTCAGCCATTTGGAAGGCGGTCAATGGGGCACTTGCTGTCAACATGGAAACCATCGACTCTTTAGTGAATGTGTTTATTTGAAAAGCTGTTCCCGTGTCTTGATGGTAGGTGGCAAGCTCACAAAAACCAGAAAGAGAAGATCACACATTTTGTTTGAAGATGAACAGATGGGCTGCTCAGGTGCAGTGGTTGTTTTTTCTTCCACATCGAATCAGATTCCAAGTGTGGGCAGCATCAGAGCAGAGGATTAGTTATATTTCAGATCTGCTATTTAGGTCTAATGCCCCCAAATGGTACATTTGATGATTAGGGAAAAAAAATCCATGGCAGAGAGTCAGTACTTTCCTCTGCTTGTGTTAGTCTTTCCCTCTCCTTTTTCTTTTAATTAGAGAAATTGTAGGTTTAGAAAAAAGTCATGCAGAAAGCGCAGGTTCCAACCCCCTCCCCACACTGTTTTCTCTATTTACACTTTGCATTAGCATAATTCGTCTTTTATAATTGATGAAAGTACATTATTATAATTACACTTTTAAGTGTAGTCCATAGTTTACATTATGATTCTCTGCTTCTATTGTACAGTTCTATGTTTACTTTTAAATTTGTATTCTGGTAAAACATGTACAACTTAAAATTGCCCATTTTAACCATTTTCAAATATAAAATTCAGGGCTGTTAATTATAGTCATAATGTTGTAATACCACCACTATCCGTTACCAAAACTTTTCCATCATCCCAAGTAGAAATTCTACTAATTAAGCATTAATTCCCCATTCCCTGCCCACACCACGGCCCCTGGTAGCCTCTATTTTATTTTCTGACTTTATGAGTTAGCATATTCTAATTATTTCACATAAGTTATAACATAGCGTATTTGTCCTTTAGTGCCTGGTTTATTTCACTCAACATGATGTCTTCAAGGGTAATCCACGTTGCCACATGTATTTGAACTTCACTCATTTTTTACCGCTAAATAATGCTTCATCTCATGCCTATAACCGCATTTTGTTTATCCAGTCGTCTTTTGATGGATACTTGGGCTGCTTCCACATTTTGGCAGTTGTGAATACTGCAGCTGTGAACATTGATATGTACATATCAGTTCGAGTCCAGTTCTATTGGGCATATACCTGGAAGTGGGATTGCTGGGTCCTATGGTAGTTTTTTCACTTACCTTCCTGAGAAACTGCAAAACTGTCTTCCACAGCTGCTGTACCATGTTACATTCCAACAGCAATGAATGAGCATTTGTATTTTTCCATATCCTTTCCAGCACATTCTATTCTTTTTAATAGTATCCTTGGTTCTAGTGGGTCTGAAATGGTATCTCATGGTTTTCATTTGCATTTCCCTAATGGCTGATAATATTGAGCATCTGTTCATGTGTTTATTGGCCATTTGTATACTTCTATGGAGATAAGTCTATTCAAGTCTTTTGCCTACTTTTTAATAGCTTTTTTGTCTTTTGTTGTTGAGATGTAGGATTCCTTTAATGTTTTTGGCATTAAACCCTTATCACATATCTGATTTCCAAACACTCTCTCCCATTTTGTAGGTTGTCTTTTTTTACTTTCATGATAAAGTCCTTTGATGCACAAAAATTTTTAATTTTGATGTAGTCTTATTTATCAATTTTTTTTCTTTTGTTCCTAGTGCTTTTGGTTTAAAGTCTAAAAGATCATTGCTTAACAAAGGTCCCAAAGTTGTTTCCCTGTACTTTATTCTAGGAGTTTCATAGTCGTGGTTCTTATATTTAGGTCTCTGAAATATTTTGAGTTAATTTTTGTATATGGTGTGAGGTAAGGCCCACGTTTGGTTCTCTTACATGTGGATATCCAGTTCTCCCTGCGCCTGCTGAAGGAAATGTTCATTCCTAGTGGAGTGGACTTGGCGCTCTTATCAAATGTCAACTAGCCATAAACATGAGTGTCTAGTTTTGAACTCTCAGTTCAATTCCATTGTTCTGTATGAACCCATGAGGGGTTTACGAATTCCAGAATGGGCACATGGAAGGAAGGAACCAGCGTGAGTGTGAGGATGTGTGTGACGGGTGCACACTCTGTTGGGAAGAAAGGCTACGTGGCTGTCAGTTTCAAGGGGGAACTGTAATGGGTTTAATTTTGTCCCCCCAAAGTACGTGTTCAAGTCCTAACCGCTGGTCTCAAGAATGTGAACTCAGCTGTAAATAGGGTCTTGAAGATGTAATTTGTTAAGGTGAGACACACAGAAAGGGATGGGCCCTGGTCCTCTGTGACTGTGGTCCTTATTGGGAGAGGAAATCTGGACGCATCGATAGACAGGAGGGGAGGGATGGCCCCGTGATGGAAGAGATTGAATGATGATGTTCTCACAAGCCAAGGAACGCGTGCATCACCCGCAACTCCTCAGAAGCCAGGGGAGAGGTGGAGACAGATTCTTTCCATTAGGGGCAGCGAGGCCCTGCTTGCACCTTGATTTCAGACGTCTGACCTCCATAACCGGGAGAGGATAAGATTTCTGTTCTTTAAGCCAGTGCGTCTGTGGACCTTGGTGACAGCAGAACCCAGCGAAGGTCAAGCTCACAGGTAATGCCTGTGACAGGAGAGCCTGGTACCACCTGCGCTTGGCTGCTCCCTCTGCACCGAGGCACCGCTCCCTTTCCAGGGTCGTTTCAGAACAAATCAGGGTGCTCTGTCAGCCTCTTGCATCCGTAGGGCATTTGTGCCTGTGTTGGTTTGAAAGGATTTGTGTACCCTAGAAAAGCCATGATTTAACCCTAATCCAGTGTTGTGGGAGCAGTGGTTTCTTTTAATCCCTTTTCGATAATGTGGTTTGGAATAGCTTGATTAGATTATCTCCATGGAGATGTGGCTCGCCCAATTGTGGGTATTAACTTTTTAAAAATTTTTATTTATTTATGTATTTTGGCATGGGCAGTTTCTGGGAATTGAACCCAGGTCTCAATAGCAAGTTCTCTGCTGTTGAGACACCATTGCTGGCCCTTTTTTTTTTTGGTATTAACTTTAGATTAAATGGGGATGTGACTCTACCCATTCCAGGTGGGACTTGATTAGTTTACTGAAATCCTTTAAAAGGCGAAGCATTTTGAAGAGAGACACGTAGTCTATCAGCCAGAGACCTTTGGAGATGAAGAAGGAAAACACCCCTGGGGGAGCTTCATGAAGCAAGAGGCCTGGAGAGAAAGCTAGCAGATGTCGCCGTGTTCACCACGTGCCTTTCCAGTTGAGAGAGAAACCCTGAACATCATTGGCCTTTCTTGAGTGAAGGTGACCTCTTGTTGGTGCCTTCATTTGGACATTTACAAACTTGCTTTAATTTGGGCATTCTCATGGCCACAGAACTGTGAAGTTGCAACTTCATAGATTCTCTTTTTTGAAAAACCATTCTGCTTCTGGTATGTTGCATTCTGGCAGCTAGCAAGCTAGAACATGCCCGTCTGGGTGTTCTTGGGGCAGAGGGAGGCGGATGTGTGCCAGCTGCCCTGCAGGCGGCTCCCTGAAAATCGCAAGGGTGATTCCTGATTAGAAACATCCACTGTGGCCCCTGTCTGTACCTTATCATGTTCTTGCTGACGGTTTGTGAAGACATTTCCCGTGCCATGGAAATGCGTGGGTTTGGCCGTCCACTGCCAGGCTCAGCCTCTGTGTGCCGGCCACTTGCCGACCAGCTGCCCCCGTGGTAGGAGGATATAAGTCAGGAGCAGGAGGGCGAGCTCCGTAAGGCAAAGTGTAGTTCATTGAGAGGTCTGAGCTTTGCCTGGGTGCAGTTCCCCCCGGCATGGAGGTTAGTGTCCTTTCTCTTACGTGCCGTTATCTCCATTTCATATTGCTTTCTTTTTTTTAACTTTTTTTTTTTTGTATAGTATAACATACATACAAAGCAAAGAAAGAAAAAAGCAATAGTTTTCAAGCATTCTTCCACAAGAAGTTACAGGATAGATCCCAGAGTTTGTCGTGGGCTACCATACCATCATCTCAGATTTTTCCTTCCAGCTGCTCCGGAATGTAGGAGGCTAGAAGGAATAAATATTATTTTATCACCCCGTTGACTTTTTTCTTTCTTTTTTGTAAAAAATAACATATATACAAAAAACAATAAATTGCAAAGCATAGCACCACAATTAGTTGTAGTACAGATTTCAGTGTTTGGTATGGGTAACGATTTCACAATTTTAGGTTTTACTTCTAGCTACTCTAAGACACTAGAGACTAAAAGCAATATCAGTATGATAATTCAGCATTCATATTCATTTATTAAAGTCTGTGTTCTCTGTATAACTCCACCATCACCTTTGATCTTTCCGTCCCTCTCTCTAGGGGTATTTGGGCTATGCCCATTCTAACTTTTTCATGTTGGAAGGGGCTGTTAATAATAATAAGAAGGGGTAGGAAGATGGAACTAGCTGATGTTCTGGAGAGACTGGGCCCTCTAGGTTTCAGGATTTATCTGGTTCAGAGACCCATCTGGAGGTTGTAGGTTTCTGGAAAGTTTCCCTAGTGCCTGGAACCCTTGTGGAATCTTATATATTGCCTTAGGTGTTTTTTAGGATTGGCTGGAATGGTCCTGATTGGGGTTTGGCAGGTACATATTGTCTTTTTTTTTTTTTTTGCATGGGCAGGGGCCAGGAATCAAACCCAGGTCTCTGGCATGGCAGGTGAGAACTCTGCCTGCTGAGCCACCATGGCCCGCCCACATAATTGCTTTTTAAAATGCTTTTAGCTGGAAAATTAAAACGATTGGGGCACTGGACATACCTTTGTTTATTTTTCTGACCTCTGACACACACTGTGTGTGTGTGTGTGTGTGTGTGTGTATAGCAGGTGCTATGCGCTCAGGTTATTTCAGATTATTCGATTTATTGTTATAGATGGCAGTTTATGTAGCAGGTGCTATGCGCTCAGGTTATTTCAGATTATTCGATTTATTGTTATAGATGCAGTTTATCAAGCAAGTGTGTCTGTGGTGAGTGCTACTATCTCATTATCGTGGTTAAGCCTCATACCTCCCCTTCACTGTGGGTGGCATCGCATCCACTGGACAGATGAGGAAACTGAGGTCCGGAGAGCTTACATGGCCTCCTGGAGGTCCAGCCTTGGGAGGAGCAGACTCGGGAGCTACCCCAGCTTCTTATCCCGAAGACGGTCCTTGGGCCCTGTCACCTGGCCGGCTCTCCCGGGAGCATCTTCAGGGCGGGACTGTTCCAGCCGCATCTGCGGTGCGCGCGGCCCTGCGCGGTGGCGGGGTGACGCTTGAGCGCAGCCTCGGGTCCCGGCGTGCGGGGTGCCCTCAGCCTCCACCTTGCCCTGCCCTGCTGCTCTCCTCCTGGGGCATTCTCCCGCTGCCTCCGTCGCCCTTTTCCCTTTCTCTGCCCTCTTCCTGCACGCCTTCCCGGGTCCCCCGCCCGCCTGTCCCCTGAGGCCCTGTCCGCCTGCCCAGGCGCCCATGGGTGTCAGCGCTGTGCCTTTCAACCGTTCCTTTCCGTGGCTGAGATGAGCCATCCCTGTACATCTCCCCGGCTTTGGTTTTGGGCTCTGTAAGTCCTTCCTGGGTTTTCTGGGGAATCTTCAGAAGGCAGAACCCTGGCTTAGGCTAAGGACTCCAGTGCTGGGGTTTAAAAAAAAAGGGGGGGGAATTTATCAAAGTCCAGTAGGCAGGCCACGCAGGTAGACGGAAGTGGTCTCGGAGTTGTTCCTTCTTCGTCCCTCCCTGGGGGTGAGGCAAGGCTAACCCTGATGCTGGGGTGTCCTGCCCCTCCCATCAGCCGGAGACCTTCAGGTTTGGGAAATGAGGAATAGAGGATGTGAGGAAGGGAGTGGCTTCTGGCATCTACCCCAGTCTCTTGGATTCATTTGTTTTAACATCTTTTTTATTGTGAAATATATATGCAAGAAACCATACATTTCCAAGAACATTTTCACAGGTAGTTATAGAACAGTTTTAAAGTTCGGTATGGGTGACAGTCCCACAATTTTTCATTTCTTCTTTCAGCTGCTCCCGTGCACCGGAGACCAACAGAAATATCAGTTTAATGATTCAGCAGCCACACTCATTTGTAAACTCTACATTCTCTGTATAACTCCATCATCACCTTTGATCTTTCTGTCCCACTCTTTAAGGGTATTTGGGCTATGCCTATTCTAACTTTTTGATGTCGGAAAGGCCTGTTGATAATATAGCACAGGAGAATGGAGCCAGTTGATGTTGTGGAGAGACTGGCCTCGCTGGGTTTCAAGAGGTCCTCTCCAGGGACCCATCTGGAGGTTGTAGGTTTCTGGAAAGTTACGCTAGAGCATGGAACCTTTGTAGGCTCTTATATATTGCCCTAGGTGTTCTTTGGGATTAGGAATGGTTTTGGTTGGGGTTTGGAAAGTTACGCTGGGCAGCAAGGTCTAACTGAAGCTTGCATAAAAGTGACCTCCAGAGTAGCCTCTTAGCTCTCTTTGAACTCTCTCAGCTGTTGATACCTTATTTGTTATACTTCTTTCCCCCCTTTTGACTCGGGTCCCACGGTGCCTGAGCCAGGCTCATCCTTGGGAGTCATCTCCCACATAGCCAGGGAGGCTTTCACCCCTGGATGTCATGTCCACGTAGAGGGGAGGGCAATGGTTTTACTTGCAGAGTTGGGCTTAGAGAGAGTGAGGCCATATCTGAGCAACAAAAGAGGTCCTCCAGAAGTAACTCTTAGGCATGCCTATAGGTAGTCTTGGCCTATTGATTTGAGTGTCCCTAATGTTTGGCACAGTGTATGGGGTTTCTGTGCCAAAGAAAATATGGCACATATTTTATGGCATATGGCACATAATAGTTCCATATTTTTTCTCCCATCCCTTGCTAATACGTTTTTGGTTATTTGCTTAATATACTCTCTGATGTATTCAGGCATTGCATTAAGCTATGCAGGATTAAGGGCGCTCATTCTTATTCTGGGCTCCCGTGTTTGGATTGTTTAAATGATCTGTCCATACAGGTTGAGTTAGAGTGTGTGCTACAGACAAATTAGGTTCTGGACATAATATAACCTTCCTCCTTTGGTCTCAAAGAGTAGGTAAAAGTTTTCAAATACAGGCAATGACTTCCTTACCCTTTGTATTCTGAATTACCTTAATCCCGATCCGATTGGCTTGGTTTCTGTCTCGACCATACCAGGTTTTATATAAATATATACACACACACACATATGTACAAACATGTATAAATATGTACATATAAAACAGCCCCTCAAAATCCAGAAATAACAGTTACCACTCCAAACTAAATGTGTCTGCTATAAGAGCTTACAATCTAGGCCACAGTTTTAAGTATTTTCTAAATGGAATCATAAAATATTAGCTCTTTTATTTCTGGCTTATTTTGTCCCACCGGTTCATTCACCTTGTTGCATGCCTCACAACTTCGTTCCTTTTTGTAGAGCACAATATTCGATCATATACCATTGTTGGCCAATCTGCCTCTCGGTCAGTGCATTCTTCAGCCGCCTCTATTTGCTGGGCCTCCTGTGTAAGGTCCAAAGTCAACAGTCCATCAATTTTAGATAATTTCACTTGCTCCCAACAGAAAGATAATCAATAAACATAGCCTCACCAAGTTGGAAATCCAAACCCCCCCTAACGCTTGTCCCTCCCCCGTCAGATACCCCTGCTGTTGCAGCGGTACTGCTGATGCTTTCCTGTAAAATGTAGCCCATCGCGTGCAATAGCATTTCCCCCCTGTATCCCAAAAGGCATCCTTTGTCTTTGTGGATAAAACTTTGGCTACATTTCAGCAACGCATTGAAAGTAGGTTAGAAACCTGATGATTTCATGTTTTCTCAGAAAGAACAAGCGAGAACTCAGAGAGAATGTAATTCACCAAGACAAGCCCTCTAACGTGCTTCAGACTGCTGGGAGTACAGTGTGGGGCGTTTGGTTAAATCCAAATTATCCTGTTTTTTTGTTTTGTTTTATTTTGTTTTTCCCCTGCTGGCATTTTTTTTTCATCACATAGTTGTTTTTTCATCATCATGATCATTTCTTAGAACACTTGCGTAAATTCAGAAAAAGAAATAAAAAGAAAACAGAAAAAATATTCATACATACCATACCCCATAACCCTCCCTTTCATTGATCACTAGCATTTCAATCTACTAAATGTATTTGTTCCCCCTGTTATTTATCTGTTTTAATCCGTATGTTTTACTCATCTGTCCATAACGTAGATCAAAGAAGCATCAGACACAAGGTTTTCACAATCACCCAGTCACATTGTGACAGCTATATCATTATACAATCATCTTCAAGAAACATGGCTACTGGAACACAGCTCTACATTTTCAGGCAGTTCCCTCCAGCCTCTCCTTTACATCTTGACTAGCAAGGTGCTATCTATTTCATGTGTAAGAATAACCTCCAGGATAACCTCTCGACTCTGTTTGGAGTCATTGACACTCTATTTCGTCTCATTTCTCTCTTCCCCTTTTTGGTCAAGAAGGTTTTCTCAATCCCTTGATGCTGAGTCTCAGCTCATCCTAGGATTTCTGTCCCACGTTGCCAGGAAGGTCCACACCCCTGGGAGTCATGTCCCACATAGACAGGGGGAGGGTGGTGAGTTTGCTTGTTGTGTGGCTGGAGAGAGAGGCCACATCTGAGCAACAAAAGAGGTTCTTTTAGGGGTGACTCTTAGGCCTAATTTTAAGTAGGCTTGACCTATCCTTTGCGGGATTAAGTTTCATATGAACAAACCCCAAGACTGGGGGCTCAGCCTATTGCTTTGGTTGTCCCCACTGCTTGTGAGAATATCAAGAATTCAACTTGGGGAAGTTGAATTTTCCTCCTTTCTCACCATTCCCCTAAGGGGACTTTGCAGATACTTTTTTATTCACTGTTCAAATCACTCTGGGATTTATTGAGGCATCACTCTGGACAAACCTACAAAAGCTCGTGTCCTACTCAAGGATCCGTATACTTATGGTATTCAATTAAGCTGTCCACATAAGTCATATTAGGAAATGCACTAGCCAAAATATAAATTCTGTACCAAATATTTTTTGCTTTAGTCTCACACATAAGTTAAAGTTTTAAAATATGAATTACCATCTATTTTCAACACCCTGCATTATTGACACTCCTTTGTTCTTCCTCATGCAAAACATTTTTAAATTTGTACATTTAGTCACTATCATTATACACTCTAGGCATTCCTAGGTTATGCCATCTCAGTCTTTATCATGTATCTTTCTTTCTGATATCATTTATGCCCCCAGCCCTCCTCCCCCTATCATTCGCACATGCAGCTTCATTCAGTGTTCTAACATTATTGTATTACAGTTAGGTAGTATTGTGCTGTCCATTTCTGAATTTTTAAAATCAGTCCTGTTGCACAATCTGTATCCTTTCAGTTCCGAGTAACCAATATCTACCTTGCTTCTGTCTGCTGATGACCTCTGTTCTTAACTGAAATTCTCCAAGTTCCTTCATTAATGTTAGTTCGTATCAGTGAGACCATACAGTATTTGTCCTTTGGTTTCTGGCTAATCTCACTCAGCATAATGTCCTCAAGGTCCATCCATGTTGTTACATATTTCATAACTGTATTCTGTCTTACAGCTGCATAATATTCCATCGTATGCGTATACCACAGCTTGCTTAGCCACTCGTCTGTTGATGGACATTTGGGCTGTTTCCATCTCTTGGCAATAGAGATGGAAATAATCCTGCTATAAACATTGGTGTCCCTGCTGACATTTTTATTATATTACAAATATCAGCTGCTCTCTTAGGTGAGGAGCTGGTGCTTTGGGACCCTGGGGAGAAAGGTGGTGTAATTTTGCTGTGGGAATGCAGCTGATAACTTACTTGTCTGCCACAGTGTAGCAGGGCTGAGGGAAAGGACTGTCCCTAAATATTTGCACTTCTGTTGTTCTTTTCAGTTATTTCTTCTCCACCGAGATGGCAGTTGCACGTTTGGCCCCCCTGTGATAGCGCTTCCCAGGTGCTCTCAGAGGGAGCAGTTCAGGTGGCAGGGGCTGCTGAGCACCCCGAAATAGATTCCGAGTGTTACTGAAAGGAATTGCACAGAGGAGAGTCCGGTCAACACAAATGCGGCGATGAAATCCACGGCTCCCCTCTTGCTGATTTGGGATGGTCAGTGGTTTACTTCCCCCCTCCTGCTTATGGAGTGTGATGTCAGCAAACATTGGGGGTCACAGGCACCCCGCGTGGTGGTGGGCTTGCAGGGACGCATCGGGTGGGGCTCCAGGGGCTCAGTGCTCGTCAGCTCCTCAGAAGCCCTCCAGTCCAGGAGCCACAGGTCCCACGGGGCCCTCCTTTCCTCCCTTTGCCCAAATCTCAGCCGTAAGTCACCCATAAATAACTGTTGACAGGACCCCAGGTGCACCCCAAGCTCCACCCCAAGGGGCGCTGTGTGTTCTGCCACGCCCCTGCCGCTGGCACACAAATAGGTAATGCACATGTCCCAAGGTGCCTGGGAAAGTAACACACGTGTGCACATATACACACACACATCCCAAGATGCCCGGGAAAGCAACACGTGTGTTTGCACACACACGTCCTGAAATGCCTGGGTAAATGACACACACATCCCAAGATGCCTGGGTAGGTGACATATGCGTGTGCATGCACACACGCACACACACACACACCCTGAGACTGATGCTCTAGCTGCAGAGCCTGGCTGTGCTGGGCCCCTTTAAACGGAATGTTCCAGCGTGTCTGGGAACTGACACCTGTGGCGGGGTCCCAGTGCAGGGCCTTCACCGTGGCAAGTGGGGGGGCCAGCAGCACCCCTGAGACTCGTCCCCACTGACACCCGTCACCTGAGAGTCTGTCCCTGGGGAGCACGGCTCCCTGCCTGGCCCAGGCCTCCGTTCAGAGGCAGCAGGTGGCTGTCCAGAGGGAACGCAGGCGTCCGCTTCCCTAGCTGGGGGCCCTCCCGGCAACGTAGGCCGCTGTTAGCCAGGAAAAGGGGCTGTGTCCACACAGCCTGGAAGGAGAGCCCTCATCCTCTGGGGACCTGTGCCCAGCAGCTCTCCCTGGAGCTCGTCTGGGCCTTTAATTATTTTTTCCTGGACTTACATTTAAAAATTGTCACAAGCAGCCCATGTCCTTATAAAATTACCCAGGCATTGATCGCCCCAGTGCTGGCATGTGGTTCTGAGAGGGGAAGTCTCTTGGAAAGACTCTTTGTTCCTGAGAAAGAGACTCAGGTGAGAGATGGTCCCTTCCTGCTTCTGGCTTGCTTTGACTGCATGTGATGGCCAGAACTGCTGCAGCTGTTTTATGCCAATGAGGGAAGCTGGCCAGGCCCTTGCCAGCCCCTAGCACGGAGCTGGAGGGAAGATGAAATCTGAAATGATTACACGGCATGTTGGTTGTTTTGGCGCTTTTAAATTCAGAAGTAAAAAATGTAGGCGTTAAGATGTTAGTGAGCAGGTAGATGCGGTGATGTCTCCCAGCCACCCCTACTGGGCCACCCGATACATGCTGCTCGCCTGGTGATTTGGCAAATGTTTGCTGTCAGCCTCTGTGCTTGGGAGTAAAATAGTCCATGTTCCCCCGGGTTCTGCTGTGCCTTACTTCCTCGGGTCTCTGCATTCCTCCCTTCTCTGAGTTCTGGATTAAAGTTGTTTTTTTTTTAATGTGTCCTGCATGTGACTTTGGAGAGCTTTTCCTCTCCCTCCTCCTGAGATTTTGAGGAGTCGAAGTTGATACACTACTTTTATTTCATTTCCAAGACGTGAAGAATTCCCCAGTAGGCTTTTTATTATTACTCATGGCCTAAATGGAATTAAATGACCCAAACTGAAAGTCTTAGAGATTATGTTGCTTCATGTTATGAGTGCTAGTTTATGAGAGACATTATACGATGCAGTCTTTATATTTGAACTTGTATGAGTATTTAAATTCTTATAAATACTTGTTAGCTTAAACGAGTATAATATCCTTTCTAAAATTATCTAGCTAAGGCATTTTCTTCCTATTTGTGGTCATGTGAATATATACTCCTATTTAGTGGTTTGGAGGTTCTTGAACTCTCTATATGTGAAATCAACAGCTTTCACAAAGGTCAATTGCTCAGTATTTTACTTTTTCAGTACTAAAGTGCAGGTGTATTTTGATAAGAGTTTCAACATGTTTTCAAGTAAAGTGACGGTGACCATATTTATTATGTTGGAGCGTGTGGATTCAGATGTCGCTGCAAATCTGAATGCTACGAGAGCATTTTCCTTGCGCTTTTCCGATGGTGACAAGGCTCAGGTCGCCTGCGTGGCTGCACTATCCTGGCACTTGATGGAAACTGCTTAATTCCCGGTTAAATCCAAGAATGCCAAAAAAAGGCCCCTCCTCGGCCCAGGGCAAAGCTGAATAGCAGGTTCTGGCTGGCTACAGGCTGGCACCGTGCTTTGGTGCAGCGTCATTCTACCACCCTCAGACTGATGGCACCTGGAAAGGGCAGGCGGAGGTGCTTGCAGGCATTGCTGGTGAGAATGTGAACTGTTCCTGCGTTTGGGGAATGCAGTGAGACAGTCACAGAGAAGAAATCACTGTCAGCCCTCCACCCTGTTCCCATGAAATTACCCCTGAGAAGCACAGGCTGGGATACAGAGGCCTCTGTTCAGGCAAATCATTGTGTGCAGTGAGAGTCCATCAATATCTTGGTGACCAATTAAAGGTGCTGTGGCAGATCGAATAGTATGTACCTCTGTTCTAGTTTGCTAGCTGCCGGAAGGTGATATACCAGAAATAGAACAGCTTTTAAAAAGCGAAATTTATTAAGTTGCAAGTTTACAGTTCTAAGTCCATGAAAATGTCCAAATTAAGACATCACAATGAAAGTGTCCAAATTAAGGCACAACAAGAGGATACCTGCACTCAGGAAAGGCTGGTGGGGTTCGGGGTTTCTCTGTCATCTGGAAAGGCACATGGCCACGTCTGCCGGTTTCTTCTCCGGGCTTCTTGTTTCGTGAAGCTCCCCACGGGGGCGTTTTCCTTCCTCACTTCCAAAGGTCTCTGGCTGCTTGGGCTCGCTGCTTTGTGGCTCTTTCTGAAATGCTTGCTTCTTTTAAAGGATTCCAGCAAACTAATCGAGACCCACCTGGAATGTGCGGAGTCACCTCTTCCTTTATTCAAAAGTTAATACTCACAAGCGGGGGAGTCATAGCTCTGCGGAGATAATCTAATCAAGTTCCCAGCCTACCCTGCTGAATAGGGGTGAAAAGGAGTTGCCTCCCCACGATTGGATCAGGATTAAAACATGGTTTTTCTAGAGCACATAACCCTGTCAAACCAGCACCAGGCAGAGGTGAGTGGGCTGTGGCTGTGCTTGGGGTGGGCAGGCCATTAGCTCCGGATCCTGGAAGAAATTCTCAAGCATCATTACTTTCCTTACGCCTGCACCCTTGGTTCTTTCTCTGTGATGGCTCAGGGTGGGCATCCTGTTTTATGGGCTGCAGTCTCCCAAGAGTCTATAACTGGCTCTGTCCTATGGACTCAGCAAATAACGGGTGGATGAATGACCGAAGCTTTGAGCAGAGAAATTCACTTACAAATAGGTTTATTCCCCTCACCCTGCATGTTCTAATCCCTAAAACAATAATAATATTGTTTCTTATTAAACAGTAATAATAATAATAATAATATTTCGGAATAATAATAAAAACAAAGCAGAGGGTAGCTGAGGCCAGGCTTCCTTTGAGGTCCGGATGCCCGTGAGTGAGTTTAGCTGAGCACGGTGTGGACATTTCCAGATAGTTCATGGGCCAGAAGGGCTCCGAAGTGACAGCCGCTGAGAGGGAATAGCTCTGTCACCTGTGCCGGTGGGGACCGAGTAAGACGTGGCTGCGCACCATGGAAATGCCTCGGTGAAGATGGAGTGATCGTCAGACCCAGCGTGTCCACTCCTCTGAAGACGCGTCCCCACCCAAGCCTGTGGGTGACTGTCCAAGAGGGTCATCCACACTGGCCGAAAGGTGGAACCGCGCAGGTGTCAGCCAGCTGCTGAGTGGCTAAGCAAAGCGTGGTCCGTGATAACGACGGGATATTTGTTCATCCGGGAAGGCGATAGAGCCCTGGCTAGGTGGAATGGACACGATGCTCTGTGAAGGAAGCCAGAAATGAAAGGACAGATAGCATGTGATGCCTCACGTGGAATGTGCAGGATGAGTAAATCCGGAGACAGAAGGTAGGCTAGGGGTTCCAGGGGCCGGGGAGGGGAGAGTGGGACTCCCAGCCGTGCAGGGGGCCTTTTGGGAGAGACAGAAATACTCTGAAATGAGGTAGTAATGACAGCTGCCTAACACAGTGCATATGCTAAAAGCCCCTGAGTTTGTACACTTAAAAACAGCAAATTTTGTGTTACGTGAATTTGGTCTCAGAAATAACTGCAAAAAACGAAACTACAAAAAACAGTTTTTGAAGTCCACCCCAACACGTGACAGCGTTCATTAAGGCTGCTCTCTGGGTTCGAGTAAAATGCTGTCCTCTCTGCCAGTGGCTCTCCTGCCCCGGTTTTTGCTGTCTTCTCATACCTTTAATGTCTCTGACACTGTCCCCCAGTGTCTGCATCCGGGCTGAGGTCTCCTGCTGCTGCTCCCCCCTGCTGGTGGCAAGGCATGTGACGAGACATTTTCCTTCCAGGGTCTCCAGTGCCAGGAATGGTCCCCCAACTGCCCACAGCCCACCCTCCCCCCCAGGCTGCAGCCCCCGCCTGCCGGCTGCTCCCATAGGGAATGTCAGTGTTTAGAGAAGGTCTCTGAGTGCCAGGTCCCGCTTTACCCAGTGCCGTCCCCCCACGAAGGGCTGCTTTACTGCGTGTGACCGGGCGGGGCCGTTTTGGCTGCCTGGTCACAGGAGGCTGAAGGTGCTGGCGGTGCTGCCCTCGGAGTTGCAGGTCTCTGTCCCGCAGTCTCCGGGTCCTGTCTGTCCGCCTGTGGGAACCTGGAGCTGTAGGAACTGGCTTCTTTCACTGGGAGACCCCAGCTTGCTGCTGAGTCCTTCCTACTTTAATATGTTAGTGGATCTCCTCGGTGATTTCACATTTCCATTGTTTATATTTTCCAAATGCATTTTTACTGAGATGTATTCACACACCATACAGACCCTCTGAGGTATGCAAGCACTGGCTCACTGTATCATCACAGTTTTGTGCATATATCCCCATAATCCCATTTTAGAATATTTTCAGTAAAAGAAAAAGGAAAACCCAAAGTGTCCATACTCCTTATCCACCCCTCTCCCCCCAATATTGACCTCTAGCATTGGTGTGATACATTCTTATTATTGATGAAAGAATATTAAAATATTACTTCTGTTAACCATGATCCATAGTTGGCAATAGATTTTTTCCCCATATGCCACTCCCTTATTAGGTTTGTATTGGTCTTACACATTTGTTCTCGTTCATGAAAGAACTTTTTTATATTTGTGCAGTTCGTCACGGACTTTGTTCACTCCAAGATTCCCAGGCTTTAACCTCCAGCTTTCCTTCTGCTGAGTACATGACTCTCAACCTCCCTTTTCCACCCTGTTCACACGCCATTTGGCACAGCGGATTATGCTGCAACCACGCACTCCTCCACCTCTCTCCGTTCCCAGATGTTTAAGTTCTCCCTCCTTAAACTTCCTGCACGTATTAAGCAACTTCTCCCCCTTCTCCAGCCTCATTCTGTATCTTGGTCACCTGTATTCTAGATTTTAACAAGAGATTTAGAACTTGTCTGACAGTGCAAGTTATCAGGTACGTGCACAGACATCGATTTACTCTAAGAGGAGAGTTGAAGTCCCCATGTTACAGGAGATGTGGCTGAGGCTCAGAGAGGTCTAGTGGCTTTCTCAAAGTCACACAGCAAGTGGCAGAGCCCAGACAGAACCTGCTTCTGGGCACGTGATGCACTTGATTCCTGGTGACACAGTCTCCGGCCGCAGGTGCCATCCTTGGGGGTTTTTCTCACCCCCGCCCCCTGCATTGCTTATGTTGTGGGCTCTGGTGTGGCAGGATGAGTGAGGCTGCAGGTCAGGCCCAGGGAGGCGGCAGGGGCAGCATTCCCTCCAGCTGGTTGAAGCAGAAGGGAGGATACAGGGAAGTGGGCTGGACTCACAGACCCAGGGCTGGGCATCAGTACGAGCATGCGGAGCTGAGGCTGAATCAGCAGGCAGGGAATCTGGAGCACAAGCAGAGGGGAGGCTCTGCAGCCACCTCTGCCTTGGGAAAGCCAGCTGCGTTGGTGGCATCACCTGCCTACAGACGCCGTCGTTAATTCTGGATTTCAAATTCTGCTCAACAGAACTGAGCAGGCGCAGCCCCTGGGGAGTGTGTGGGGGCAGGGGAGGGTGTCCACCTTGGTTTTAAGCCTCTGGCGTGGACTAAGCCATGGATCCGGATTGGGGGTTGGAATGGAGTCGGCAGCATGGGCCACGGTCCCTTTCCTCACAAAGCTCGCAGACTATAGCATGAGGGTGGAAAGTTCTGAGGAAGTCCCGAGGAAGAGAGAGCGTATTTCCTGTGCCTCTTACGGGTGCCGAGACCTTTCTTGGGAGCCCCTTAAGAAACTTTTAATCCCACATGTGCTTCCCTAGCCTGTCGTCTGCTCGCCCACTTGAGCTATATGTCCTGTTGGCAAGGATGCCGGGCAGGCAGCCCCCAGCCTTCACCCAGCTACGACAGCCACAAGATTTAGCACATAAAAGGCAAACGTGCAAACTCAAGTATCCGTCCTCGAAGGCTTGTTGTGAAGATGAAATGAGACTGGGGACAGATGGTGCTTGACCTGCTCTGCCGCGCTGTACCTCTGTTGGCAATGACTGTTCCTGCATTGGAACATGGATTTCACTGGCATCGAATTCATGCCAGAGTGCCAGGCTCCCACCTGCCTGGGCTGGGGTTGCTGATCAGGTGCCTCTGATTTCAGTGCCTTTTCCATGGGACTGAGCACGAGTGGGAGATGGGACTCAGAACTCTCGTTCCAGTTAATCAGTCATCTATAAAATGCCCCCCAGGTTGCACTGCAGGTGATGTGAACAGAGTCAGAGATGGGCAGGGTCCCTCTCCTGGCAGGGGGCGGGGGGCCATGTGCTGAGATTGGGGTGAGCCAGACTCTGGCATCCCACCCAGAGGGTCTGCTGTAACAGAGAACCATAAAAGGGGTGGCTTGAAAGAGCAGAAATTCATTGCTTCCCCATCCTGCAGGCGAGGGCTCTGAAACCAGGCTGTCGTCAGCTCCGGGTTCCCTCTGAACCTTATAGGGGCGGCTCCTTCTCGCCTTCTCCAGCTTTTGGTGGTGGCTGGGTACCCTGGGGGCCCCTCGATGCTGGCTGCTTCCCCCCAGCCGTCACCTCACGTGGCCTTCCCCGTTGTCTGCCTGTGTCTCTTCTCTTCCTTCTGGGAAGCCTGTAACATTGGTTTAGAGCCCATCCCCATTTCAGCTTGCATACATTTGCAAAGACTTTATTTCCAAATTAAGGTTAGGACTAGGGCATGTCTTTTCAGGGCCGTTTAATCCATAACACCATCCTGATTTGTACTGAGAAAGAAACAGTTCCTGCACTGGAGGGAAGCGCCAAAGGAACTTGCTAATGGGGGTGCCTGGGGCTGTGGGGAAGAATGGGGGTTCTGCCTCTGCCCCCTCTTCCCAGTGGGGCCAGGTCCAGCAGTTCGCTCAGGCCATACAAGCAAAACAATTCCTTGGGTACAAGACCACAGCACTGAGTAATGCTTGCAGCTGAGAAATCCTGATTTAAAGACTATTTTGATTATTGAATCATTATATAGGTTTTCCTTTTTGCTCCCTGGTATATTGGAGTAGACAGAGGGAAATTCTTGAAATCTCTAATTGTAAACCAGCTGCGTTGATCTCTGATAATGGTTGTGCAGCTGTTATCTTCTGCCCCCGTGATTGTAAAAACCTTGTGACTGACCTTCATTCAGTTTTTCAACGTTAGAGTCTCACACTCACAAGGGACAACCCCTGGTGTTTATAAATGAAGTCTGCACAGAACTAACCTACCCCAGGTCCAAAGTTATCTTCATAACCAAGACTGGATCTGGCCAAAATGGGCCACCAGACATGACATCACCTTAGATTTTAACCCACAAGGCACCTGGACCTCATTATAAAATACAGCCCTTTCCTTACCTGTGCCTAAGCCTGCCATCAGTCTATGTATATGCTCAATAATCAGATCACCTCTAATCATGTCATCTGGGGCCACTGTGCTTATTAGGCTGAAATCTGCCCGTTTTTTCTCTAATAAAACTACCAGAATTACTGCAGTTCAGAGAGACAAATTTTAGGTCTCTAGGTCATCTGCTCTCCTGCTGTGCGCCTCGTAATAAACTCTTTCTCTCTTTGAAACCCTGGACTCTCAGGAATTGGTTATTGAGTGTGTCAGGCAGAGGTGTCCACAGCCATTGTCCAGCACAGAACTCAAGTTATTCTTTTTTCAGTTCTCTTTCAATTCCCCCATAGGATGAAAGCTCTTGGAGGGCAGGGTTTTTCCCTCCTGGTTTTGTTCCATGATGTGTCCCAAGCGCCGAGGAAGCCAGCTGAGCACACGTGGGTGACAAATATTTGTTGAAAGAAAGAACAAAAGGTTGGATTCTGAGTAATCAGTGTGGGAGTCAATGTTGGCCTGCGGGGAGCCTTTGACACTTCTCATCTTCCTTTTTGTCATCAAGAGCAAGAGGTACGGCCGGGCGGATGAACCAGAATTAATAACCCTCACGTTCATTTTCTCAGCTGACTTTTATTTATGGCAGGCCTTGTATCGTGGAGAGTTTTTGTTGTGCCTCCAGGCAAGGTTTCCCACGCAGAAAGGGCTATTTTTGGTTACCCTTGCTTTTAGAATTAATATTTAATTTATTAAGAGATACCAATTCAAAAACTTAATTTACTTAAAGCTTGCGAATTCGATTTACAAGTGTTATTCCATTTATAAATCTGGGCCTTTGATAAAAGTGTGATCTCATCTACAAACTTGAGTTTCCGTACACATTCTAACGATAATTTCTCTTTCAAGAATTTAAGTAATTCTTTTTACTCTAATTAAACTGAAAAAAAAATGGGAATCAACTTCTGAAGCATTCTAGAATTGCTCTTGAATTTATTGAAATCTTCGTATACTTTGCAACGTAATGTCCTTTGTCTGAGTTAAGCATCCAAGCGCACACTTCTAACGGGATCACAAGATGAGTTTGTGAGCCACTCTCCAATACCAATATAAAATAAATATAAACTTAATTTCCAGTTTTAACATTTAACACTAAATGGCATTGGTTTCTTTCTTCGTCTCTATTTTAGGCTTAAAATAACAGATTTTCTTGGGAGTACCAGATTTTTACCCATGAAGGAAAGGGTTAGACCTGCCCAAGCAATTTGGAATTTTCATCGTAGTGGCTAAGGCTGTACCAGAATCTGTTTCTTCCCCGGGATCCTGCAGGCCTGTGATGCTTCCTTGGTGAGCCTTCCCGGTCTGCAAAAGGCTGAGGTTTGCAGTCCACCTCCCCAGATCCCTGCTCAGAGTACACAATCCTGGATTCTTCTGTGTTATTTAAATCTGCAATCCACTCCCCACCCCCTACCTCCTCCCCAAAGTTTTGAGCTAACTTCCATAATTATTTGGTTCTATTTTTCATTTCTTTGACTGTAAGACATCTTAATTACTTCCAGATGGGCTCTGAAGACCCTTTATAGCCTCTCCAGCAGATCTCTCAAGCCCTGGAGTAATTTCTCTTAACTTTCTCAGTTGCCTTCCACTCCATCTCTCTGGCTTGGTTGGCCCTTTCGATCCAGCAGTTAAATTGTGCTTACTGGCTGGATTTTGCTTTTCTGTGTTAACTAAAATTTAAGTTGAAGGAGGTGATTTAAAGAAGGTAACAAGTGAGTGACATTGGGCAGATAAGGTTGTTTATGAGTAATCAAAGGTGGGAAACCTCAGAAGGGATGCAGGGAAGCCTTCCTGCACATTCCCTGCTCGTCCCTGGCTCCTGTCCCTGTCCCGGGGCTGATGTTGTGGCCCTGTGGCCATGACAACTGTGACAGGTGCCCGCGGCTCTGCCGTAGCTCAGTATATCACAGTCCTATGAGGCCAGCCACCTTCAGATAAGCAGCCTTGGATGGGGCCTCAATGGCCACTGGATGGAAAGGTTTCCCTCGAGTGACTGGCCTGCCTGTCTGTTCACCGATTCTGGAGTTGGTGATGATACGTTTGGCATTGGTTTGGCTTTTGAGTCCCTTGTTTTTCCTGTAACATGTAAACTATCATGTCCTTGGCCAAATCCCTCCAGTCAATGATGCCAAGTGTCTGGAAAGAGGACTGAGGCCTCCAGACCAGATGGTAACTGCACAAGAGAGTGGCTTCCAGGGGGAGCCGGGAGCTGAAGTCCAGGTGGTGATGCCAGGTTCTCTTCTGCTGGAATACGGGGTAGCTCTGATGCCGATCACCGTGGGGTTCTCTGCAGTTGATGAACTGGGGTTCGAGGTGAAAAAGGGTTTATTGCTAAGTGTGAAATAGGGAGAATAGAAGGCCCATGAGCCTTAAGTCTGTCTACCTGGACTGCAGTAACTTGGAGAGTTTTATGGTATTCCAAGACAGGCAGGTTTGGGATTATGAGTGTGGGGGCTCGAGATGACACAGTTAGAGATTGTCTGTTGATCATGTGCAGATTGACGACATGCTTAGTCGCAGAGCACATGGTGGCCTTAGTGTATGGATGGTGGGATTCCAGTATTATGAGGTGCAGGTCACTTGTGGGCTAAGGTTTAAGGGGTTGTACATGTCAGCCAGGCCAATCCTGGTCAGACCTCACTTTGTCTACGAAGATGACTTAGGAGTTGGGGTGGCTTAGTTTTGAGCTGATTCAAGTTATTTCCTTAGTAGACGTTAAGGGGCTTCTGTGAGCTCACAAGACTTCACATTTGTAAAACTGGATAAATGGGTGCAAGCAAGGCCAGTCATGATTTATCATGACGCTTTACAGTTAGAAGGTAAAGATGATACAGTTACACAGTAAAGCGTCATCATCAGAGGTCATGGCATATGGGTTGTAGGTCCTAGAGCGTCAGTAGTTTCAGGTACTTACTTTTGGCTATTCTATAATATCCTGGAAGTAAGGAAGCTTGTATATAATGATTCAGTAACTAGAATCATTTTTTAATTCTTGACTTCTGGTTACACCTCTGGCTCATAGTAAGTGAACCCCAGAAATGAATATCACTTTCAGCTCAAAAAAAGCCCCTTTCACTTGGATTTGCTGGTCTGCCCTATGAAGCAGCCACGAGAGCCTTGGGCTAGAATTCCAATGTTCTCAGTGAGAATCACCATCATTTTGGAAGCTTGGATTCTTGTTTGATTTGATTGGGGTTGATGGAGGACCCTGGCTTTGCCTGGTGTTGGGGACTGAATCACGTCCTCCACAAAAGATAGGCTCCAATTTATCAGTAGGACCTTCCGAGGTGCTGTTGAACTGTGGACTCATTTGCGAATGGGATCTCCAAAGCTCCTGTTTAGATGAGGCCACATAGAGTCAAGATGGGTCTTCAGCCATGTGACTGGAGGCCTCACAGGCAAAGGAAAGCTGGACACAGTCAACGAGGAGAAGCCAGAAGTTAATGGAAGCCACAAGTCAGCAGAAATCAGAGGAACAGATACAAGGAGAGAGAGAGATTTTATGACATCACAATTATTTTAGGGCAGCCATAACTAGAGTGCCATCTGGGAGAAACCACACCTTGCCACCATCTTGACTTTGGGCTTCTAGTCTCTGAACCCATGAGGCAGTAAACGTTTGTGTTTATGCCAAGCCATTCGTGGCATTTGTTGTAGGAGCTCTGGGAAACTAAGACACATGGTCACAGTTTGGCTGTTGTGTCTCAGCACTGCCAGGGCGTAGTCTGACTCTCCGTACACCTAACCAGGCATGGCTGGAAGAACAGATTTGTTCTTCCTTCCTTTTAAATATTTCTAGTATTTTTCGGATAGCCAGGTTTGGTTCTCCAGACTTTTTTAAGGTAAGAAAGAAGAGCCAGGTGTATATATATCTGCTTTTATTTGAATTGGCTATTTACCTTTGACAAGGAATATTCTACCCCTAAAAGCCGTAATATTTTATGAGAGACACTTCATTATTTCCTGGGGCACCGTGCATAAGATTTAATTAAAGAGGCTTGATTGAGTTCTGTGCTTCTTGCTCTTTCCTGTCAACTTTTGAGATGATAGCTACCTGACAGCTTGATAAAATCTCTAGGAAAAAGAAAGCCTTAATGAGTATAGATTTCTTTGCAATTTATATTTGGAAGTGAACGTTCTAGTAATGATTGGAAGCAGGAAGTATGAAATTGGATTGATTAAGTAATTTCCTGCTAAAGGCAAGACTCTCCTGTTCAGGGTGGTCCACGGTTTTCCTTGGGTTTCATTTCATTTAAAATGTCCTGGTGGAGGTTTTGCTTTTGGTCTTCCCTGCTTACTGTGGGGACAGGCTGTGGTCACAGCAGCATTTTGCTCCATTTGGGGAGCCTCAGTTCCAGCCAGGGGTCGGGGTGCGAGCCTGATGTATGTCACATTATTTTATGACATCAAAAAACCTGTTTTGTTTGACATATTGGGAACAGCAGTGTCACAGATGCAGCCTAATAGGTTAGCAGGAACCCTTATCAAAGGGTCTGATAGCAAAAATAGAGTAGAAAGCCACAGCTGAGGTGGTTTACGTGACTTCCCATCTCCCTGTCTAATAAACGCAGATTGTTCATTGCTAATGAGCATTTAGCGTCTATCAAGCTGTGCCGAGTGCATTGCATGCATTTCTTTTTTGATTCTCCCAATGCCCCATCCAGAGCTGCAGCGGCTGTACTTGCTCCCACTTTACAGATGAGGAAAGCGAGGCTGAGAGGGAAAGGAAGTGATTTCTCCAGCCTGCACGCTGGGACCCTCTAACGGCCGTGTTACCCCCACCGCCTTGTCATCTGGCACTCTGTCCTGTCCTATCGGGATACCTGGTACTGCTGGGCATCTGTTAACTGAGAGCAGAGGCACCGCGAGAGGCCCGGGGACTGGGGAGGGGTCTCCACTCCTGTTCCCGGTGGGAGCCCTCGCTGTGGGGCATGAGGCAGACACCTTGTCCCGGAACCATCTGTTAAACCAGCGACTCCAGAGTTCAGCTTTGGGGCAGCAGTCACCCCGCTGTTTCTGTCTCTGAGCCGTGACAGAAATCTTGGTGTTACTGCCGCATTCCGGGTTTGGTTTGGGAATGCGGCAGATGGGGCTCATCAGGCCTTATGTTAGATGTCTCAGAGGCTCCCCAGGCCCCTGGACCTTGGGGATCCTTCACTGGTTCCCTCACTTAGTATTCGCCATCATCGTTAGGACCGGGGTGGGTGATCAAATCAATAAAAAGGGAAGCTCTCACCCTGCTGCAGCTGCAGTCAGCAGCGCCTTCCTTGGCAGTTCATAAACCCTTTCTCCCGAGCCCAGAAAGGCCATCAGTGGCTCGGACAAGAGGGTGGAGCACGACAGAGGAGCCAGCCTGGTGCTTCAGGGCACCTGGGGTGGTGACAGCTCTGCCTTGCTGGATTCTTTCTTATCAGCCATGGACTGACCTGGACACACCTTGACACACCTGGTGTCAGTTGACTTCCTTTTTGATGACTCGCCATTGTCCTCACAAGTGAGATCTGCCCTGGGCTGGGACAGGGGAGGCTGGTCCTCCTGGGAAGTCTCTACCATTCATTTTCTGGCTGGAGGCTCAGCCTGAGTCCTGAGTGGTTCTGATGGCTCAGCTTCTGTCCCTGTCTTCTCTGATCCTTGGAATCACACAGCTAATCCTGCCCTCAGGCTCTGCAGTTTTTTGCTGGAATCTGGGTGGCATAGGAGCCCAGTCCCTGGCCTCATGGAACTCTCAAGGGCAGAAATTAGTCCAGCAGTGAAGGATCTGGTCTGCCTCTGAGCTCTCCAGCTCTATGACATTGGCCATGTAACTTGTCCTGTCCTCTCTGAGCATTTGTTGGCTCACATGTAAAGTCAGAAAAGTACTTACCTAAGTTACATATGGCTTATCAATTACACATGCATTGACTGATTACCCACGATGTAGCAGACACAAGGATAATGCCCCTGGAGATACCAGAAGAGAATACCATCCTGCCAGGATATTACCTAGCAGAGAGAACAGAACTGTGCCTCGTGTGGGAAGCCCTTGGAATGATCATGGCGTCTGCTTGAAGACTCGGGGGCAGCCAAAGCATGGTCAAGAGGAGGCTCAGGGAATGGGAACCTAGAACAAGGGGAGTTGCAGAAAATGAATGAGTGGTTGATGGTTCCTGGTTGTGAACGTTTGCTGCATCCACTTCGCAGCCAGGACCATCGTATCAGTGGGACTGGTGCACCCCAGTCCCTTCTCCGCCTGTGTCTCTGGGTCCTGAAACTGGCCGCCATGCTTATTCCATGCACAGCCTATAGTATGGCAGCTTCCCGTGGCTCGGCCTGTGAAACTTTGTCTAGGTGGGGGCCTAGAGGCTGGGGCTGTGGTGTCCAGTCATGCCATGCTTCATCTACCTCTCTTTACCCATAACTTGACTGAGAGGTTTTTCCCACATTAAAGAATGGTTTATGGTACTGGGGAGACCAGGTAAGCCTGAGCTTCACCATTTGTGAGCTCAGCCTGGGACATAGCAGGCCCTCAGCCTGTGAGAGCAGATGTGGGCAGTGCCAGATGGTTCAGTAGGATGGCATTTTTCATTGAGCACTGTACTTCACTTTACCTGTTTTTAGCATTTTTTTTTTTTTTTTGCATGTGGTTGCCATTTTAATTATTTTAAGTGTACAAATCACTGGCACTAAGTACATTCACAGTGTTGGGTAATCCATCACCACTGTCTATTTCCAAACTTTTTATCACCCCAAACAGAAACTTTGTACCCCTGGCCCCTGGTAACCTGTTATCTACTTCCTGTCTCTATGAATTTGCCTATTCTAGACATTTCATAGGAATAGAATTGTACAATAGGTGGCCTTTTGTGTCTGGCTTCTTTCACTGAGCCTCCCGCTTTCAAGCATCCTCCACATTATAGCATGTATCAAGAATCCATTCTATCCATGGCTGAATAGAATTCCATTGTGTGGGTGGACCAGGGTTGGCTTATCTGCTCATCCGTTGAGGGCCACTTGGTTATCTGGACTTTCAATGACAATTAATTGCCTTGTCTCCACTGTGCCCAGGTTGTCAGGGTAATTCACGTGGTTTTGGTTCTTTGCACTCTCCAATCATTCATCTGCCTGTGCTTTTCACACGTGGGCTGTAACTGTGGTGTTTTCCTGTTACCTTGCACAGACGTTCTACTTCCCAGAGAGAGAGAGAGTTCTGTTTCAGGTGGTGCCCTGCAGAGGGCAGGCATGTGCTTGGGGGGCCGTGGGGGCATTTCTGGACCTTCCCGCTGAATCAGGTCCTGGGAAGGACTGCAGGGGTCCAGAGCACGGGAGAAGGGGCTGCTTTTGAGATGCACTAAGTAGCTTCTCAGCTGTGTGTTCGTAGTTCCTTGGGATAGCCACAGTTTGGGACTATAGCCACAGCCATAGTCTTGTCTATCTACCTCTGATAGACAAGAGATTATCGATGACCCTGGTTCTCCCCAGGTGCTGGGGTCTTTGCTTTTCCCCCACAGCTACAAAATTGATGTCTTGTTATGATAGCTGTACCTTCTTCTTTTTCCCTAATCATCTCCTTCTCACACCCAGATGTTTCACGCAGGAGGGGTCAGGTATAAGAGGGACAGGGCATTTTTTATAAAACTTACAAAAACCCATTATGCTCCACCCCCCCCCTCCCCGTTTTGTTGGCGTGGGCCAGCGTGGAAGGACGTGGAAAGCAGTGAGCTCAGCCAACGGGTCATTAATTAACCTCATAATCTGCGACTGCAGACTGAACCAAACTAAATTTGAGTTCCCCAGACTCTCTTTCAGTGGGTGGCCACTGCACCAACCAGTCTGGCCTGGGGTTCCTGTTAGGGGAAAGAACAAACATCATGTTAGGAGTGGTCAGAATGGAAGGCTGGATTTTCCAGATCAGTCCGTATCATCCCCACTCTTCAAATCTTGATCCTTGCCCAGGATGCAGCTGAGAAGAGCTGATTCCTTTCTTGAAATGGTTGAATTCAGTGTCCAAAGTGCTTGGTGTGTGGACCAGGAGGAGCTGAGGGATGGAGAGTAAGAAGTCTTTTAAGTCGGACCCAAAGAAGAGTTTGCTCCATCACTGAACATGCCAAGTACCTGAAGATGATGGACGCATGGGCATCCACTGACGAACTTGACCGTCAGCCCCTTGTTGGATGGCTTCTATGATGAAAGGTGTCCCTTCACCCTGCAAGTGTTCTGGAAAGCTGAAACCATGGTGTCGACCAGCTTAGAGTACCACGGTGGTGTGGCTGAAACGGCAGCACTGTGATCTGAAGATGTGTCAGCTGTGGTGAAGCACCACTGATAGCTCCGAGACGGCTTGTGGAATGATGTCATTCTGCCATGTGCGGGGTGGGGGCAATGCGTTCTCTCCCTCAGGGCCTCATGGACACCTTTTGGGGAGGCATCACGTGTCTGGAATGCAGTGGTAGCCTCTGCATCAGGAACAGTGAGTGCTGTGCTTGTGCCCCGTCTGTACCAGTGAATGTGTTGCCCTATCTGGAATGACGACAGATCTGGGTGGTAGTGGCGGCAAGCTGGAACTGCCGGCGTGACCAACTGCTTGATTCCAGCCAGTCTCGTCAGAGAATGGATGACCCAGACTGTTCAGTCAGCAGCTGTGATTTGTTTCCAGTTTACAGTCCCCAAGTGGGATGTCTTTAATCTGTCATTCCAACAGCTAGGTCATTGCCAACAATTGCTCATGAGTTGGTGGAAATTTAATAAGGTTCATCAAGGGAGACATTGGCCAGAGAGCTATGAGAATGGCTTTGAGTTCTGCCCCCTGGTAAAGCGACTCTGTTGATTCTGCAGAGTTGGCACTGAGCTCGAATGGCGTAGCAGCCCAGACATTTAAGGGAGTGGCCATGAATCTAGGGTCCAGTTAAGCCAGAGATTTTGCTTTATGAGATGATAGGTGGTCAGAGTTTTCTACCAAAGGATTGCTGCAACTTTTCATGTAGAGCCCATGTGTCTGGGTTGGCTGTACTCTAGGAGAGACCATTTCTGTTGGCCAACCAAGACTTATTGTGCCTTTTCTGCCTTGTTAGTCGTTGGGTCAGAACGGACCCACCCCCGAAGGGGAATATCAGGTCTGAGCCACACGAGGTCCCCATGGGCCAGAAGTTCAGTTTCCGCGAGAGTGTAGTAGTGGGTCAATAGCTGCATTTCAGAAGGTGTCCAACTGTGAGCGGTGTTATGGAGGCAGCGGTCCAGGCGCCTCTCTGTGCAGGCTGTCTCCCCTCGTCAGAGTCTGCAGCCAGGACATTGTCAATCACAGATCATGGCTCGGTGGGGTCGCGGTGGCCGAGGGCTTCAAAGGTGCTGATTAACTCCCACTATTCAGGAGAATCGTTTTTGCATATTTCGCGTGGGGGAAATAGAAGTATATGACCCCTCCATTGCTACTTTAATTTTAGATGTGGACGTCACAAAAGCAGTATATTGAGTTTGCCCAAAGGGCTCTGCCCGCAAAGTCACATTAGCTTCCCTTCCCCACTGTGTACTCTGCCTGCGTCTCATTAGCCAAATCTGGGTGCCTTCTCCCACCTGAGATCAGGTAGGATCTTGACTTGTGCACCTGTATCCAACAGAGACATAAAAGCTGGAGTTCCCTCCCCTCCAGCTTCCCTTAATGGGTCCACATGGTCCTTGGTCCCCCTTGGGGAGAGATGGTCCTGTCCCCGAGTCATTCACCTCCTCTTGAGGGGTCAGCAGGAGGAGACAGACAGAGATAGAGGGAGACAGATACAGAGCGACAATTTACCAGCAAGCCAGGTGCATTTCCTCTCAGTTTCTGTTGGGAGCTCAACCCAAGAAGCGCCAAAAGCCTTCGATTCCCTCAGAGCTCTGTATTGAATAGCAAGCTGTTCGTTGCTGTCATCATTTATTTCAGAATTCAGGATTCCTTGGGGCTACAGCCACATTTCGTCTGACTGGGAGGGGTCCTTGCTGCTCCATTATCGCGGTAATAGCTTAGCTTTTCTCTGCTCACGTGGAGGAAAGACCCACACCCCAGGCACCATTTGGACAGCTTGTTTTCTCCTGCCTCTAAACATTAATTCATAGGACTGTGGGAGCCTTTACTCCTTCTTCCTGCCCTTGCCCCCTACTTGGACAAAACCGTTCAGTACCGGATCCTAGGGAGGCTTCTCATATCCCCATATCCAGCTCATGGGTCCCTTTTCCTCCTTCTTTTAGGAAGTCATGTCTCTGTGAGAATCCCATCCTCATGACTAAAACTGTCAAGATCTGTGGAGGGTCTGAGATTTTACTCGGCTTGCAAGCTAACGAGTTAGCTTCCTGAATGTTGGCAGAAGACACAAGACTCCCGAGTCAGAGACAAAAGACTGTTTATTCCTCACAGCAATAGCATTAGCAGAGGGTCAGCCCTCTTATGCCGGTCCCCCGTACCCCAATTCCTGCGGTAGAATGCAGAGGAGGCCAGATGCGACTGCACGCTCAGTGGGTTGAAAAACACTGTTTAGGGAAATTGAATCTTTTATAGTGAGTGGTAAACGTGCCTGCCCTTTGCACCAGAAGGAGACACCATAACTTCCAAGGCTATTTGCTGTGCAGGCATCCTTGAAAAGAGTCCGGGACAATGAAGATCGGTGCCTCTGCTCACAAGCTGTGTAGCGTACTCGAGACCTAAGGGGGAATCGTCTCTCAGTGGGTGGTTGGTGGTAGCGCTTTGGGGCGTGGGCACCTGTAATAGGACCAGATTTGGGAAGACTTGGCCCTGTCTCCCTGTGCCTGAAGGAAGTGCTGTCCGGTGAAGGAAAAGGCTCCTGTTCTCTAACAAGTTTACAGAACCGTCATCATCATCTGGAAGTTACCAAAAAAGCAATTTTTCTTTTTCCTCTCAAAAAGAGGAAACCCCTCTTTCCATCCCTGGCACCTACCTGGGAATGGCCTCCACTGTGAGGGGATGGAGTCGCTGCAGGACACACCTGGCAGGGCGCGCTGGGCCCTCGGTGGGAGGACGTGATGCTTAACCCTTGGCAGAACCACTGGGAGTAGATTTCTTTTTTGCTTTCTTCTTCTTTTTTTTAATAGAGAAGTTGTAGGCTTACAGAAAAATCATGTCTAAAATGCAGGGTTCCCCTATTGACACCTTAACGCCTTGCATAGAGTGTGGTACATTTGTTACAATTTATGAAACTACATTTTCATAATTGTGCTATTGTTTACTTTAGGGTTCGCTTTTGTGTTGTACAGCTCCATGGTTTTTTTTTTTTTTTTTAAGTTTTTATTCTAGTAACACATAGACAACCTAAAATTTCCCATTTGAACCACATTCGAACATGTAATTCCATGTTGTTATGTTCACAATGTTGTGCTACCTTCTCCACCTTAAATTTCTTTTTAAAATGCAAATTCTCATCCACACACGCACCCCGCTAGGGGTTCTGACTCAGTAGACCTCAACTTGGGGGTGCCGCGGCACCTGAACTTTTCAAGCTCCCTGTGTGGGTCTGGTGGCTTCCAGGTTTGAGGAGCCCTGGTGCATCTCTCTGCTTCCTTTTGCACAACTCTGTTCATTTGTGAGGATTCCAAAGTTGCCTCGGATGTAGACGAACCCATCATATCGCCTTGAGTGGACATCTCATCTGGAGACCTTTGCTTGGTTTCCTCCCAGCAGCATCCAGGCGTTTTCCACGGGGCTCCTTTCATCACCAAGATGATGCTTCAACCTCGGCTACATTTTTCTGAGGTTCTGCATTGTCACGGTCACTCTTAGCGACCATCCAGCACTTGCTAGAGGGTTTCTCTGCCATCGGGCGTGTGACGTTGGCTGATTTGCAGGCGTTAGCTCCTGGCCCTCTTACCAGATGAGCCAAACACAGCAAACTTCCCCTAAAGGCAGAGGGTGTGGAGGTTAATTCCTTTGTGGAAGAACGGAATTTCCCCCAGGTCGCCACCATATGCAAGCTGTGTCTTGGGGAGCCTGACGATGGTGAAAATGGCACATCTTGGTTTTCTCTCCCTCAGTAGGTGAGTCAGCGGTGGTTCTCGAGTTTCAGCACCCAGGATAATCCCCGAGGACCTGGGTTTTGGAGGTATGGCCTGGCAGTCTTCATTTTAGGACAGATTGCCCTTCCCCCCCACCAGGTCATTCTGATACAGGTGGTGTTTGGATCACGTTTTGACCCCATGTCTGAAATACATTTTTTAATCTTTTGTTAATTTTTAGGCATAAGTCCTATTTCATTGTTTAACTTGCTTTCGTTCAATTACATTTAAAAGCGTTTAGTAAGACATTTGTTCACCCTGATTTCTAGTCTCCCCTTCTGGCACTTGTTTTAGTTGTATTTTGCATATCTTGGGTTGATCCTGTTTTGTTATCTCTTCCTTCCTGTTTTCCATCTCTTTGCTTTTTTTGTTCTGATTTCTGGGAAATTTCCTCAATTTTATCTCCTCAGTTGCATTAGTCTCCTAGGGTGACTGTAACAAATGACCACAAACCTGGTAGCTTAAAACAAGAGGAATTAAACTGCTCACAGTTCTAGATGCCTCAATTCTGAAATTGGTATCACTCAGCAGAAATCAGGCGGTCAGCAGGATGGTGCTGCCCCTGGCGGCTCTCTCCAGGCCAGAAGCCCTTTCTTTCCTGCCAGCCTCCATATACCTTTTCTCTTGGTTTGTCAGGTTTCCTAGGAAGGATTCCTTTACCTGCTGGGGAGGATGTCAGCCTGCAGAGTGCTGAGATGCAAGTGAGGGGCAGGGGCAGATATCTTCCTCTTGAGTGAATAGACTTTCACCCAGTGTCCTTGTCCCCTCGGTGTTGCTTCAGCCCCAACCTTGACCGTCTCCCCTATCCCCAAGTTGAGGGACCAGCAGTCCCCTCAGGGCTGCCTTGGAGGACCAGAGCTGGGGATCCAACTGTTACCTCTCCAGACTTTGAACCCGTCTTCCTACGTCCAGCTCCATCATTGAATTCATTTCCAGAACCTTCCTTGAATTCCGTTGGTCTCTAACTCACAGCCTTTCCTTTTTCAGGATGGTAAGGGACTTCGATGTGCTAAACTTCTGTCCTTTTCCTGAAATTCTGCCCTCTCTCTTTTGCTTTTCTGTATGTGCCTTTTCTGTTTGTCCATGCGCATTGAAAGTGAAATCCCTTGGCTGCCCTTTTGGCAGGGACGTGATCCGTCTGCCGTGTGGAGTTGGGAGATGGCTTTATAACTGGAAATGCGTTAGAGAACAAGGATGTCTTCTCTCGAGAGGGTGGTATTGGGAGAGGCCTGTACAATGTTAGGTCTTGGCCTGTGATATTTTGCTTTCTTCCCCAGGGGTCTGCTTTAGAGCCATTGATGGCAGCTGGTGACAGCATTACCTCCCGTGGGTTTTGTTCTGGTCCTTTCCAGCCCTTGAGATCCTGGGCTGAAATTAATTTGATTCATGTTGGTGTGTTGGCTGATGTGGAAACATTCATGTATGTGAATCAACAAGTTTTTCAAACATGACTTATGAAGGAATTTTCTAGATGTCTGTCTCTATTTTCATTTCACATCTGGAAATTTAATTCCATAACGCAGACTTGAGTTGTGACCTTCTCATATGAAGCATTGTTAGATGGCGTTTGGGTGGGAACTCTGTGTTTCCCTGCTTTTATTCTACTCCTACCCTAATAGGAAAAATCTGTTTTAACCATCCAGCCCAAAGCTTGTCATCTCCTCCACATTTTTATGGGGAAACCTCCTTCTTCTGCTCTCTTTACTTCCACGCTGCACCTGTTGATAGCGAGCGCCTGCAGGGAGATTCCTTTGAAATACAGAAGCACAGACCCTCTCCCTAGGAGCCTGTTCTTATAGATGGGGGCTGCAGAGATAAGGTACCTCTGGAATAAGAATATAAGGGCACACAGAGGCATTGGCTTCTAGGTAATTTTTTTCTGCGAGTGCAAAAATAAAGCAATGACATTTGTCACCAGAAAAGTCACAAAATGCTTTGTCCTCCCTCGGTGGCAGGTCCCAGTGAACTTGCTGTTGGGGAAGTCTGGTGGGTTCCTCAACCATCCAGAAAAGGTTTACATCAAGTTGAACTTGGGGTTTTCATCTCTGGAGAGGAAGTCGCCGCTAAGCTGCCTCTAGCAAGGAGGATGGAGTTGACTCTGTCTCCTGAGGCCACCCTTTCCTCCGGCAGGTGGGGAGATGCTTGGTAGACCTTTGAATGTCTGCACAATGGCCGAGACACATCAAAATAGTCCTTTAAATCGTTTGAAATAGGGTGGGCAATGGTGGCGCAGTGGCGGAGTGCTTGCCTGGCATGCCGGAGACCTGGCTTTGATTCCCGGTGCCTGCCCATGCAAAAAAAAAAATTAGTGTGAAATAGTCATGTCCTGGCACTGGGCTGCCATTTCTTCAAAGACTAAACCAGCATACAATTGGAAGTATGCTTCCAATTGTATAGGTGCATCCCTTAGCTAGAACTGATCCTAGCATTAGCCTTTAGCTGCAAATAATAGAAAGCCTCTTCAGATTGGTTTCTGCAGGAAGGAAGTCTTCGGTGAACTTCCCTCAGGAGAGGGACTCCCCAGCCCACGAGGCACGAAGCCAAGTAAATGAGAGTTGGGCTGGCTCTCGTCTCTGGTTTTAGGCATCGTTCTCTCTTGCCCATTCCCCACCAGCCCTGATTCTTAGTCTTATGCTCTCCATTTTCCCCCTTCTCACTGCTTCTGCCTCCATTCCCACTTCCTAAAAATGTGATCAATAGACAATGAACCACACATGGTTGAGGTACCCAATTCAATAAAATTGGATATATGCATGTACCCGTGAAACCATCACTCCAACATGATACATATAACCAGCACCCCCAAATCTGTTTGTGTGCCCTCTTGCAACCCTTTCTTCCTTCTTCTCCTGCTCTTCCTTTTAGGCAAATTTCAGTTCTCTGCCACTATAGATTCTTTTGCATTTTCTACAATTTTAAATAAAAATGGAATCATATAGTAGGAACTTTTTATCTGTGTTCTTTCACTCAGCTTCATTATCTCGAGGTTCTTCCATATTGTGCTTGTTTCAAGAACTCATTCGTTTTTATTGCTGCATAGTGTTTCATTCATGGCTCTGCAGCTCGGTTGACTCATTTATAGATTTAAATTTCTCCACTTTTTGTCTATTTCAAATAAAGCTGCTCTGAACACTTGTATACATGTCTTCGTATAGGCATCTATTTCCTTTTCTTTTGGGTAAATAGCTAGGAGTAGAATAACTAGATCGTTTGCTAAGCATATGCATAAGTTTTTTAAGAAACTGTTTCATTTTGCATTCCCCTCAGCAGTGTGGGAGAGTTTGCTCCTCCCCGTCCCAGCCAACATGTGGTGTGTCAGTGTTTTTAATTTTAGCCATTCTGATAGGTGTGCGGTGATATTTCACTGTGATTTTATACTGCACGTCCTTTAGGAGTAACAATTTTGAGCATCTTTTCATGTACTTATTCACCATTTGTAGATCTTTGGTGAAATGTCTGTTCACAATTTTTGTCCGTTTTCAAAATTAGGTTGTTTGCTTTCTTATGATTAATTTGAGAATTCATTATGTGTTCAAGATATAAGTCCTTTACCAGATACAGGCTTTTCTCCCTGTGTGTGGACTGCCTTTTCATTCTGTTGATAGTGTCTTTTGAAGACCCGACCTTTTTGTCTTCGATGAAGTACAATGTCTCCGTTTGTTCTACTATGGATTGTGCTTTTGGTGCTGTAGTTAAGAAATGTTAGCCTAGCCAGTGGTCACAGATGTTCTCTCCTAGGTTTCCTAAGTTTTACATTGAGGGCTAAGACCCATTTTAAGCTAGTTTAAAAAAACAAACAAACGTGAGTTATATATATCCATTTATTCCAGCATCGTTTCTGAAAAGACTGTTCTTTCTCCACCGATTTGCTTTTGAATCTCTGTCAAAAATCAGTCATCTGTACTTGTGTTTTTGTTGTGGATTTGGTTGTCTAGCTTCCCAGGAGTAACATGCAGTCTTGATTACCATCGCGTTATGTAAAATATGTCTTGAAACCAGGTAGCATTAGCTCTCCAGCTTGGCTCTTTTTTAGAGTTGTTTTAACTGCTGTAGATTATTTAAGTTTCCATTTTGATTTTAGAATCAGTTTGGCAGTTAAAAAGAAAAGTCTTCTTGGAATTGGTTGGGATCCTGTTGGACCTATCTTTTAATTATTTAGTATAATGGTTTTTGGGGGGAGTCGGTTGCATGGCCTGGGCATTGAACCTGGGTCTCCTGCATGGAAGGTGAGCATCCTACCAATGAACCACCCAGGTACTCTCAGTGTTTTATCTTTTAATTAATTAATTAATTAATTAATTATCCCATTGGATCTATAGATCAATTGAGAGAATTTTAACAATAGTGAGTCTTCCAACCCATGATCAAAATATAACTCTCTGCTTATTGAGGTCTTTTTAAATTTCTGGCAAGTTACTCTAGTACACAGAACCCTTGTGGAATCTTATAGATTGCCTTGGCTGTTCGTTAGAATTTGCTGGAATGGTCGTGGTTGGGGGTTGGCAGTTATGATAGGTAGCAAGGTCTGCCTGAAGCTTGCATAAGAGCAGCCTCCAGAGTAACCCCTCTGCTCTATCTGACCTCTCTGTTACTGATACTTTATTAATTACACTTCCTTTCTCCCTTTTGGTCAGGATGGCATTGTTGATCCCATGGGGTCAGGGCTGGACTCATCCCTGGGAGTCATCTCCCATGTTGCCAGGGAGACTTTCAGCCCTGGATGTCATGTCCCACGTAGGGCGGAGGGAAATGATTTCACTTGCAGAGTTGGACTTAGAGAGACTGAGGCCACATCTGAGCAACAAAAGAGGTCCTCCAGAAATAACTCTTAGACATGCCTATAGGTAGGCTAAGCTTCTCTGGTACCTACATAAGCTTCACAATAAGCCTCCTGATCAAAGGCATGGGCCTATTGATTTGGGTGTCCCTAAAGTTTGATACAATATCAGGGGATTCCCTGATGATAAGGGTTAATAGTTCCATATTTGTTCTCCCATCCCTTGGGACTTTGCCAATACTTTTTGATTATCTGCTTAATATACTCTAGGATGTATCCAGGCTTTACAATAATCTATACAGGATTAAAGGACCTCTTTCTTATTCTGTGTTCCCTGTGTTTCATTCCATTCCAGACATTTCATTCCAGACTAAATGAACCTTTCTTCCATTGGTCTCAAAGAGTATGTATGGTTCTAAAATATAGACACTGTCTTCCTTACCTCTGTGTTCTGAATTACTTTAACCCCAACCTGTTCAGTTAAGTTCTTATTTCTAAGTATCAGGTTATATATATAAAACAGCCTCTCAAAATCCAGGAAAAATAATCACCACTCTGGACTTAATGTGTCTACTTTAAATGCTTACAATCTAGGCCCTTGTTTTCTTACAAGCATTTTCTAAAGGTGACCATACCATTGTTGTTCTTTTGTTTCTGGCTTATTTTGTCTCACCAAGTGTCCCATGTGTTCATTCACCTCGTTGCATGCCTCAGACTTTGTTCCTTTTTGTAGCAGCACAACCTTCATTCATAACTATACACCATCGTTCACTAATCTACTTCTCTGTCAGTGCATCCTTCAGCCACCTTTATGCTGGTCATAAAAGTGGAATCATACAGTACCTATCCTTTTGTGTCTGGCTAACCTTACTCAGCATTATGTCCTCAAGGCTCATCCATCTTGTCATGTGCTCCAGGACGTCATTTTGTCTTAATTTGCATAACATTCCATCATATGTATATACCACATTTTGTTAATCCACTTTCGTTTGTTGATGGGCATTGGATTTGTTTCCATCTTTGGTGATTGAGAATAATGCTGCTATGAATGTTGGTGTGCAAATGTCTGATTGTGTCACTGCTTTCAGCTCTTCTGGGTATATACCAAGTTGTGCTATTGCTGGGCCATAGGACAAGTCTAACCGCCAAACAGACTTCCATAGTGGCTGCACCATCATACATTCCCACCAGCAGTGCGTAAGTGCCCCAGTTTCTCCACATTCTCTCCAACATTTATAGTTTCCTCTTTGTTTAATAGCAGCCATTCTTATAGGTGTGAGGTGGTATCTCACTGTAGTCTTGATCTGTGTTTCCCTTATAGTCAGTGAAAATGAACATCTCTTCATGTGCTTTTGAGCCATCTGTATTTGCTCTTCAGAAAAATGCTTATTCGTATGTTTAGCCCATTTTATAATTGGGTTGCTTTTTGTTGTTGAGTTGTATGATTTCTTTGTATATACAGGAAATCAAACCTTTGTCCAATATGTGATTTCCAAATATTTTCTCCCATCGAGTTGACTGCCTCTTCACCTTTTTGGCAAAGTCTTTTGAGGTGCAGAAGCATTTGATCCCCTCCCCCCACCATGGGCAGGCACTGGGAACTGAACCTGGGTCTCTGGCATGGCAAGTGAGAACTCTGCCACTGAGCCACCAGCATTTAATTTTAAGGAGTTCTCATTTATGTATTTTTTCTTTTGTTGCTTGTGCTTTGGGTGTCAAGTTTAGGAAGCTACCTCCTATTAGTAGATGTTGAAGATGTTTCCCTACATTTTCTTCTAGAAGCTTTATGGTGTTAGTTCTTATATTTAGGTATTTGATCTACTTTGACTTAATTTTTGTGTAGAATATAAGATAGGGGTCCTCTTTCATTCTTTTTGGCCATTGATATCCAGTTCTTCCATGCCCAATTATTGAAAAGACTATTATGTCCCATTTCTGAGGATTTGGGGGCCTTGTCAAAAATCAGTTGACCATAGGTTTAGTGGTCTCTTTCTGCAGTCTTGATTTGATTTAATTGGTTAGTGCTTCTGTCTTTGTGCCAGTGCCATGCTGTTTTGACCACTGTGGCTTTATAATGGATTTTGAAGGCAGGAAGTGTTAATCCTCCCATTTTGTTCTTTTTTATGATGCTTTTAGCTATTTGGGGTCTCTTTCCCTTCCAGATGAATTTGGTAGTCATCTTTTCCAAATCTTCAGAGTAGGTTGTTGGAATTTTGATTGGTACTATTTTGAATCTGTAGATCAGTTTGTGGAGAATTGACATCTTCACTCTATTTAGCCTTCCTATCCATGAGCAGGGAATGTCTTTCCACCTATTTAGGTCTCCTTTGATTTCTTTTAGCAGGGTTATGTAGTTTTCTGTGCACAAGTCCTTTACATCCCTAGTTAAGTTTATTCCTCAGTACTTGATTCTTTTAGATGCTTTTTTTTTAAAACATAACAACATACAAAAATGAACATTCTTACCATATGACCATTGTATTCTTGGTATATAACCATTAATCACAATATCATCACATAGTTGTATATTCATCGCTATGATCATTTCTTAGAACATGTGCATCAATTCAGAAAAAGAAATAAAAAGAAAAAAGTAAAAAAGTCATACATACCATACCCCTTACCCCTCCCTCTCATTGGTTGCTGGTATTTCCATCTACCCAATATATTTTAGCCTTTGTTTCCCCAATTATTTTTCTATGCCCCTTATCACTCCCTTTCATTGATCACTACCATTTCAGTCTACTAAATTTATTTTAACATTTGTTCCCCCAATTATTTATTTATTTTTAATCCCTGTGTTTTATTCATCTGTCCATAAGGTAGATAAAAGAAGCATCAGACAAAAGGTTTTGACAATCACACAGTCATATAGTGAAAGCTGTATCATTATACAATCATCTTCAAGAAACATGGCTACTGGAACACAGCTCTACATTTTCGGGCAGTTCCCTCCAGCCTCTCCATTACATCTTGACTAACAAGGTGATATCTATTTAATGCGTAAGAGTAACCTCCAGGATAACGACTGTGTTTGGAATCTCTCAGCCGTTGACTCTTTATTTTGTCTCATTTCTCTCTGTCTCATTTCTCTCTTTCCCCTTTCGGTTGAGAAGGTTTTCTCAATCCTTTGGTGCTGAGTCCCAGCTCGTTCTAGGATTTTTGTCCCATGTTGCCAGGAAGGTCCACACCCCTGGGAGTCATGTCCCACATAGACAGGGGGAGGGTGGTGAGTTTGCTTGTTGTGTTGACTGGAGAGAGGCCACATCTGAGCAACAAAAGAGGTTCTCTCTGGGGGTGACTCTTAGGCCTAATTTTAAGTAGGCTTAGGCTATCCTTTGCGGCAATAAGTTTCATACGAGCAAAGCCCCAGATTGAGGGCTCTGTCTATTGCTTTGGTTGTCTCTACTGCTTATGAGAATATCAGGAATTCTCCACAAAGGAAAGTTGAATTTTCCCCCTTTTTTGCCATTCCCTCAAGGGGACTTTTCAAATACTTTTTTATTCACTGTTCAAATCACTCTGGGATTTATCAGGGCATCACTTTGGACAAACCTACAAACCCTAATGCCCCACTCATGGTTCCATGTACTTACGATGTTCAATTAAACTGTCCACATAAGTTATATTAGGAAATGCACTAGTCAAATTGTAAATTTTGTACTAAATAAACATTTTTTGCTTTAGTCTTACACATACATTAAAGTTTTAAAATATGAATTACCATCTGTTTTCAACACCCTGCAATATTGACATTCCTTTTTTCTTCCTCATGCAAAAGAATTTTTAATTTGTACATTTAGTCACTATTATTATACACTCTAGGCATTCTTAGATTATACCATCTCAGTCTTTATCATCTCTCTTTCCTTCTGATTTCATTTGTTACCCCAGCCCTCCTCCCTCTATCATTCTTACATTCAGCTTTATTCAGTATGCTAACATTATTGTATTACAGTTAGGTAGTATTGTGCTGTCCATTTCTGAATTTTTACAGCCAGGCCCATTGTAAATTGCATCCCTTCAGCTCCAATTCCCTAATATCTACCTTTTTTCTATCTTCCTGATGGTCTCTGTTCTTAACTGAAATTCCCCAAGTTTATTCACTAGTATCAATGAGACCATACAGTATTTGTCCTTTAGTTTTTGGCTAGTCTCACTCAGCATACTGTTCTCTAGGTCCATCCACGTTATTACATGCTTCATAAGTTTATTCTGTCTTAGAGCTGCATAATATTCCATCATATGTATATACCACAGTTTGTTTAGCCACTCGTCTGTTGATGGACATTTTGGCTGTTTCCATCTCCTTGCAATTGTGACTAATGCTGCTATAAATTTTGGTGTGCAAATGTCCGTTTGTGTCTTTGCCCTTATGTCCTCTGAGTAGATACCTAGCAATGGTATTGCTGGGTCATATGGCAATTCTATATTCAACTTTTTGAGGAACCGCCAAACTGCCTTCCACAGTGATAGCACCATTTGACATTCCCACCAACAGTGGATAAGTGTGCCTCTCTCTCCGCATCCTCTCCAGCACTTGTCATTTTCTGTTTTGTTGATAATGGCCATTCTGGTGGGTGTGAGATGATATCTCATTGTGGCTTTGATTTGCATTTCTCTAATGGCCAGGGACGTTGAGCATCTCTTCATGTGCCTTTTGGCCATTTGTATTTCCTCTTCTGAGAAATTTCTGTTCAAGTCTTTTTCCCATTTTGTAATTGGATTGGCTGTCTTTTTGTTGTTGAGTTGAACAATCTCTTTATAAATTCTGGATACTAGACCTTTATCTGATGTGTCATTTCCAAATATTGTCTCCCATTGTGTAGGCTGTCTTTTTACTTTCTTGATGACGTTCTTTGATGCACAAAAGTGTTTAATTTTGAGGAGCTCCCATTTCTTTCTTTCTTCAGTGCTCTTGCTTTGGGTGTAAGGTCTATAAAACCGCCTCCAATTATAAGATTTATAAGATATTTCCCTACATTTTCCTCTAACTGTTTTACGGTCTTAGACCTAATGTTTAGATCTTTGATCCATTTTGAGTTAACTTTTGTATAGGGTGTGAGATACGGGTCCTCTTTCATTCTTTTGCATATAGATATCCAGTTCTCTAGGCACCATTTATTGAAGAAACTCTTCTGTCCCAGGTGAGTTGGCTTGACTGCCTTATCAAAGATCAAATATCCATAGATGAGAGGGTCTATATCTGAGCACTCTATTTGATTCCATTGGTCAATATATCTATCTTTATGCCAATACCATGCTGTTTTGACCACTGTGGCTTCATAATATGCCTTAAAGTCAGGCAGCGTGAGACCTCCAGCTTCGTTTTTTTTCCTCAAGATACTTTTAGCAATTCGGGGAACCCTGCCCTTCCAGATAAATTTGCTTACTGGTTTTTCTATTTCTGAAAAGTAAGTTGTTGGGATTTTGATTGGTATTGCATTGAATCTGTAAATCAATTTAGGTAGAATTGACATCTTAACTATATTTAGTCTTCCAATCCATGAACATGGTATGCCCTTCCATCTATTTAGGTCTTCTGTGATTTCATTTAACAGTTTCTTGTAGTTTTCTTTGTATAGGTCTTTTGTCTCTTTAGTTAAATTTATTCCTAAGTATTTTAATTCTTTCAGTTGCAATTGTAAATGGAATTCGTTTCTTGATTCCCCACTCAGCTTGTTCATTACTAGTGTATAGAAACACTACAGATTTTTGAATGTTGATCTTGTAACCTGCCACTTTGCTGAACTCGTTTATTAGCTCTAGTAGATCTGCTGTGGATTTTTCAGGGTTTTCGACATATAGTATCATATCAACTGCAAGCAGTGATAGTTTTACTTCTTCCTTTCCAATTTTGATGCCTTGTATTTCTTTTCTTGCCTAATTGCTCTGGCTAGAACTTCCAACATGATGTTGAATAACAGTGGTGATAGTGGACATCCTTGTCTTGTTCCTGATCTTGGGGGGAAAGTTTTCAGTTTTTCCCCATTAAGGATGATATTAGCTGTGGGTTTTTCATATATTCCCTTTATCATTTTAAGGAAGTTCCCTTGTATTCCTAGCATTTGAAGTGTTTTCAACAGGAAAGGATGTTGAATTTTGTCAAATGCCTTCTCTGCATCAATCGAGATGATCATGTGATTTTTCTGCTTTGATTTGTAGATATGGTGTATTACATTAATTGATTTTCTTATGTTGAACCATCCTTGCATACCTGGGCTGAATCCTACTTGGTCATGATGTATAATTCTTTTAATGTGTTGCTGGATTCGATTTGCTAGAATTTTGTTGAGGATTTTGCATCTATGTTCATTAGAGAGATTGGTCTGTAGTTTTCTTTTTTTTTGTAAAATCTTTGCCTGGTTTTGGTATGAGGGTGATGTTGGCTTCACAGAATGACTTAGATAGCTTTTCCTCCACTTCAATTTTTTTGAAGAGTTTGAGCAGGGTTGGTACTAATTCTTTCTGGAATGTTTGGTAGAATTCACATGTGAAGCCTTCTGGTCCTGGACTTTTCTTTTTGGGAAGCTTTTGAATGACTGATTCAATTTCTTTACTTGTGATTGGTTTGTTGAGGTCATCTATTTCTTCTTGAGTCAAAGTTGGTTGTTATGCCTTTCTAGGAAGTTGTCCATTTCATCTACATTGTTGCATTTATTAGCATAAAGTTGTTCATAGTATCCTGTTATTACCTCCTTTATTTCTGTGGGGTCAGTGGTTATGTCTCCTCTCCCATTTCTGATCCTATTTATTTGCATCCTCTCTCTTCTTCTTTTTGTCAGTCTTGCTAAGGGCCCATCAATCTTATTGATTTTCTCATAGAACCAACTTCTGGTTTTATTGATTTTTCTCAATTGTTTTTGTGTTCTCAATTTCATTTATTTCTGCTCTAATCTATGTTATTTCTTTCCTTTTGCTTGCTTTGGGGTTAGTTTGCTGTGCTTTCTCCAGTTCTTCCAAGTGGACAGTTAATTCCTGAATTTTTGCCCTTTCTTCTTTTTTGATATTGGCATTTAGGGCAATAAATTTCCCTCTTAGCACTGCCTTTGCTGCATCCCATAAGTTTTGATATGTTGTGTTTTCATTTTCATTTGCCTCGAGATATTTACTGATTTCTGTTGTAATTTCTTCCTTGACCCACTGGTTGTTTAAGAGTGTGTTGTTGAGCCTCCACATATTTGTGAATTTTCTGGTGCTCTGCCTATTAATTGATTCCCAACTTCATTCCTTTATGATCTGAGAGAGTGTTGTGTATGATTTCAATCTTTTAAAATTTGTCGAGACTTGCTTTGTGACCCAGCATATGGTCTATCTTTGAGAATGATCCATGAGCACTTGAGAAAAAGGTGTATCCTGCTGTTGTGGGGTGTAATGTCCTATAAATGTCTGTTAAGTCTAGCTCATTTATTGTAATATTCAGATTCTCTGTTTCTTTATTGATCCTCTGTCTAGATATTCTGCCCATTAATGAGAGTGGGGAAAAGAAGTCTCCAACTATTATGGTAGATGTGTCTATTTCCCTTTTCAGTGTTTGCAGTGTTTGCCTCATGTATTTTGGGGCATTCAGGTTCGGTGCATAAATATTTATGATTGTTATGTCTTCATGCTGAATTGTTCCTTTTATTAGTACATAGTATCCTTCTTTGACTCTTTTAACTGTTTTACATTTGAAGTCTAATATGTTGGATATTAGTATAGCTACTCCTGCTCTTTTCTGGTTGTTATTTGCATGAAATATCTTTTCCCAACCTTTCACTTTTAACCTATGTTTATCTTTGGGTCTAAGATGTGCTTCCTGTAGATAACATATAGGAGGATCCTGTTTTTTAATCCATTCTGCCATTCTATGTCTTTTGATTGGGGAGTTCAATCCATTAACATTTAGTGTTATTACTGTATGGGTAGTACTTTCCTCTTCTATTTTGCCTTTTGTATTTTATATGTCATATCTAATTTTCCTTCTTTCTACACTCTTCTCCCCACCTGTCTCTTCTGTCTTTTCGTATCGAATTTTGTTGAGGATTTTTGCATCTATATTCATTAGTGAGATTGGCCTGTAGCTTTCTTTCTTTGTAATGTCTTTGTCTGGCTTTGGTAGGAGGGTGACGTTGGCTTCATGAAATGAGTTAGGTAGCTTTCCCTCCTCTTCAGATTTTTGAAGAGTTTGAGCAGGATTGCTACTAAATCATTCTTGAATGTTTGGTAGAATTCACATGTGAAACCATTTGGTCTTGGACTTCTTTTTTGGGAGCTTCTTAATGACTAATTCAGTTTCTTTACTTGTGATTGGTTTGTTGAGGTCATCTATTTCTTCTCGAGTCAGTGTTGGCTGTTCTTGCCTTTCTAGGAAGTTGTCCATTTCATCTACATTGTCGAGTTTATTCGCATAAAGTTATTCATAGTATCCTCTCATTACTCCTTTGTATCTGTGGTGTCAGTGGTTATGTCTCCTCTTTCATTTCTGATTTATTTGCATTCTCTCTTTCCTTTTTGTCAACCTCGCTAAGGGTCCATCAGTCTTATTGGTTTTCTCATAGAACCAACTTCTGGTTTTGCTGATTTTTCTCAATTGTTTTCATGTTCTCAGTTGCATTCATTTCTATTCTAATCTTTGTTATTTCTTTCCTTTTGATTGCTTTGGGGTTAGTTTGCTCCTCTTTCTCTAGTTCTTCCCAGTGGACAGTTAATTCTTCTGTTTTTGTTCTTTGTTCTTTTTTGATATAGGCATTTAGGGCAATAAATTTCCCTCTTAGCACTGCCTTTGCTGCATCCTGTAAAGTTTGATATGTTGTGTTTTCATTTTTGTTTGCTTTGCTATATTTACTGATATTGCGTGTAATTTCTTCCTTGACCCACTGATTGTTTAAGAGTGTGTTTTCTTTTTTACCTTTACTGATAGTCTTCATTTCTACACTCTTCTCCACACCTCTCTTCTCTATCTTTTCCTGTCTGTCTCTAGTGCTCCCTTTAGTATTTCTTACAGAGCTGGTCTCTTGGTCACAAATTCTTTGTGATTATTGTCTGAAAATCTTTTAATTTCCCCCTCATTTTTGAAGGACAGTTTTGCTGGATATAAAATTCTACGTTGGCAGTTTTTCTCTTTTAGTACCTTAAATATATCATCCCACTGTCTTCTTGCCTCCATGGTTTCTGCTGAGAAATCTATGCATAGTCTTATTGGGCTGCCCTTGTATGTGATGGATTGTTTTTCTCCTGCTGTTTTCAAGATTCTTTCTTTCTCTTTGACATCTGATATTTTGATTAATAAGTGTCTTGGAGTACGTCTATTCGAATTTATTCTGTTTCGGGTATGCTTCAGTTCTTGGATCTGTAATTTTAAGTCATTCATAAGAGTTGAGAAATTTTCAGTGATAATTTCCTCCATTGTTTTTTCCCTCCTTTTCCCTTCTCTTCTCCTTCTGGGACACCCACAACACTTACATTTGTGTGCTTCATGCTGTCATTCAGTTCCCTCTGTCCCTGCTTATATTTTTCCATTCTCTTCCCTATATTTTCTTTTCCTTTGGCATTTCAGATAACCCATCCTCCAGTTCACTAATCCTGTCTTCTGCCTCTTGAAATCTAACATTGTATGTTTCCGTTGTTTTTTTTTGTTTTATCTCTTCTACTGTGCCTTTCTTTCCCATAAATTCTGTGATTTGTTTTTTCAGATTTTTGATTTCTACTTTTTGTTGTTCCTTGCCTTCTTTGTATCCTCCCTCAGTTCATTGATTTGATTTTTGATGAGGTTTTCCATGCCTGTTTGAACATTCTGAATTGTTTCAACTCCTGTATCTCATTTGAATTGTTGGTTTGTTCCTTTGACTGGGCTATGTCTTCACTTTTCCTAGTATGATTTGTTATTTTTGCTGGCTTCTAGACATTTAATTTCCTTAATTAGTTTATTCTGGAGATTGTTTTCACTTTTTTTTTTTTACCTAGGATTTTCCTGATGCATAACTTTGTTGTCTATCTGTTCTTTGACATTCAGTTCAGCTTTATCTGGACCTCTAGCATAGATTTTGTTTAACAGATCAGAATTTTTCAGTTCTTGTTTTCTTGTTTCTTGCCCTACCTGTATGGTGCCTTTTTTTTTCCCCCTTAGGAGGATCTACTTAGATATTATAGACCTGAGTCAGATTTTTCCAGACCAAACTGGTCTCCTGTCAGGAGGAAAGAGTCACCTGCATCAGTTTTCCCTGAGGGTGAGACCCAGCAGCTTGAAAGACTTTCCTGTGAAGCTCTGGACTCTGTCTTTTTCCTGTCCTGCCTGATATGTGGTACTTGTCTGCCTGTGGGTCCCACCAGTATAAGGTGATGTGGTACCTTTAATTTTAGCAGACACTCACTGATAGGGGTGTGGTTGAGACAGAGGAGAGGTTGTAGGCTGGCTTTAGTTCCTTCAGTTTTCCACACCCTGGGATCTGAATTCCTTAAGGGAGGAAATCCACCCGAGCTGGGCACTACCCCTTTCTTGGGAAAGGCACAGATCCAGACAAACTCTCAAACAAACTTAATTCTACCCATGCCTGGTGCAGTTGGAGCCTGAGAAGCCCTGCAGCCATATCCAAACAGCAGTGAAGCTGAAGGAACACAGCCACAAACAGAAAAGAAAATCCTTTTCAGAGTAGGACCCTGTTCCTCAGGTTTGCCAATAAAGCGCTTAAGTTGGTACTTTGCTCTGTGCATCTCCAGGTCCTGTGTGCCCCCTCCTTTCCTTCAGGGCCCAGACCTTTTCAATATTTTGTGCTGTGTGGTCCGAAAAACCTCTGTTTTCTTTTTTTTTTTTCTTTGTATTCCCTGCCCCCCTCTGCACTGGGGCAAAACCCAGCAACCTGAGGTTTTACTCTAGGTTCAGCTGAGCTGGGGGCCTATTTGTAGTAGTCAAAATTGGTGAATTAATTCCACAATTGGAGCTTAGTTGCGCTCAGTTCCTGCTGCTGGTGAAGTCTCTTTCCTTTCCCCTCTGGGAAGCAGCCTGTGGGGGAGGGGCGCTGGCCGCCCCGACTTGAGGGACTCAGGGTTCTGGGGGGGCTCGCAGCTGGTTCAGTTTGTTGAGACTGGGGCTGTGTGTCTGGTCGCTAATGTGGCCCCAGCAGTTGTTCTGTACTGTTCTGGCTATTTACTAGCTGCTCTGGAGAACGAACTCAATCCCACTCCTCAGTACGCTGTCATCTTGGCCCCCTTTTGTTGCTATTTTGAATGGAACTTTTTCCTTAAATGACTCTTCAACTAGTTCATTGCTTGTGTATAGAAATGTTACTAATTTTTGCCCATTACTTTTATATCCTGCCACCTTGCTGAATTTGTTTATTAGCCCAAGTAACTTTGCTGTAGATGTCTCAGGATCTTCCAAGTATAGTGTCATATCATGTGCAAATAATGAGTTTTACTTCTTCCTTTCCAATTTGGATGCCTCTTATTTCTTTGTCCTGCCTGATTGCTCTAGCTCGAACTTCTAAGACAAAATTGACTAATAGTGGTGACAGTGGCCATCCTTGTTTTGTACCTGATCTTAGGGGGAACACTTTCAGTCTCTCTCCATTGAGTATGATGTTGGCTATCAGTTTTTCATATATTCCCTCTATCATATTGAGGTAGTTTCCTTTGATTCCTATCTTTTGGAGTGTTTTTTTTTTTATCAGAAAAGGTTGCTGAATTTTGTTGAATGCTTTTTCAGCATCAATTGAGATGATCATGTGATTTTTCCTTTGGATTTGCTAATGTGCTGTATTACATTGATTTTCTTGTGTTGAACCATCCTTGCATTCCTCGTATAAACCCCACTTGGTCATAGTGTATAATTCTTTGAATGTGTTGGATTTTATTTGCTAATACTTTATTGAGAATTTTTGTATCTATATTCATTAGGGAGATTTGCCTGTAATTTTCCTTTCTTATAGCATTTTATCCAGTTTTGGTATTCAAATGATATTAGCTTATAAAATGAGTTAGGTAGAGTTCCTTTTTCCTCAATTTTTTGGAAACGTTTTAGCAGGATTAGTGTTAGTTCTTCCTGGAATGTTTGATAAAATTTCTCTGTAAAGCCATCTGTGCCTGGGCTTTTCTTTGTAGGAAGATTTTTTGATAACTGATTGAATCTCTTTACTTGTGAATGGTTTGCTGACATCATCTATTCTTCCTGAGTCAGTGTAGCTTCTTTGTGTGTCCCCACAAATTTGTCCATTTCATCTAAGTTTTTAGTTTGTTGGCATATAGTTGTTCATAGTGTCCTCTTATTTCTTTTATTTCTTCAAGGTCTGTGGTAATGCACCCCTTCTCATTTCTGATTTTGCTTATTTGCAGCCTCTCTCTTTTTTTCTTTGTCAGTCTTGCTAGTGGCCCATCAGTTTTATTGACTTTTCTCAAAGAACCAACTTTTGGTTTTATTGATTCTTTCTATTGTTATTTTGTTCTCCCATTCATTTATCTCTGCTTTAATCTGTTATTTCTCTTCTTCTATTTGGTTTGGGGTTAGTTTGCTGTTCTTTCTCAAGTTCCTCCAGGTGTGCTGTTAAGTCCTCGATTTTTGCTCTTTCTTGTTTTTTAATAAAGGCATGTAAGACAATAAGTTCTCCTCTCAGCACAGCTTTTGCTACATCCCATAAGTTCTGATAAGTTGTATTCTCATTTTCATTCATCTCTAGATACCTGCTGATTTCTCTAGCAATTTCTTCTTTCATCCGCTGGTTGTTTAAGAGTGTGTTATTTAATCTCCATATATTTGTGAATGTTCTCATACTTTGGTGGTTATTGAGATCCAGCTTCATCCCATTGTGACCAGAGAAAGTGCTTTGAATAATTTCAGTGTTTTTAAATTCATAAAGACCTGTTTTGTGCCCCAGCATATGACCTATCCTTGAGAATGTTCCTTGAGCCCTAGAGAAGAAAGTATATCCTTGTGTTTTGGGTTGCAATGACCTATATATGTCTGTTAGGTATAATTCATTTATCAAGTTATTTAACTTCTCTGTTTTCTTGTTGATCTTCTGTCTGGTTGTTCTATCTATAGAGGTGAGTGGTGTATTGAAGTCTCATTCTATTATTGTTGAAACATCTATCGCTCCCTTCAGTTTTGCCAATGTGTGTCTCATGTGCTTTGGAGCTCCTTGATTGGGAGCATAAACATTTATAATTGTTCTATCTTCTTGGAGAATTGACCCTTTAATTAGTATATAGTGTCCTTCTTTGTCTCTTATGATGTCTTTGCACTTAAAGTCTATTTTGTCCGATGTTAGTATAGCTACTCCTGGTTTCTTTTGCTTACAACTTGTGTGGGAAATTTTTTTCCTTCCTTTCACTTTCGAAATATTTGTATTCTTCTGTCTGAGATGAGTCTCTTGTAAGCAGCATATAGCTGGATTATATTTCTTAATCCATTCTTCCAATCTGTATCTTTTAATTGGTAAATTTAGTCTGTTAATATTTAAAGTTATTACTGAAAAGGCCTTCCACCATCTTATCTTTTTCATTTTATTTGTCAGAGCTATATATTCTTTTCCCTCTTTCTCATTGTATTCTTTTTTTTTTAATTTTTTTTATTAATCAAAAAAAAGGAAAGAAATTAGCACAACATTTAGAAATCATTCCATTCTACACATGCACTCAGTAATTCTTAGTATCATCACATAGATGTATGATCATCATTTCTTAGTACATTTGCATCGATTTAGGAAAAGAACTAGCAAAACAGCAGAAAAAGATATAGAATGTTAATATAGAGAAGAGAATTAAAATAATAATACTAATAAAAAATATATATATATAAAAAGGAAAAAGAAAAAACAAAAACAAAAGATACAAACAAACAAACAAAAAACTATATTTCAGGTGCACCTTCATTCAGTGTTCCAACATAGTTACATTACACTTAGGTATTATTGTGCTGTCCATTTTTGAGTTTTTGTATGTAGTCCTGTTGCACAGTCTGTATCCCTTCAGCTCCAATTACCCATTATCTTACCCTGTTTCTAACTCCTGCTGGTCTCTGTTACCAATGATATATTCCAAGCTGATTCTCGAATGTCAGTTCACATCAGTGGGACCTTACAGTATTTGTCCTTTAGTTTTTGGCTAGACTCACCCAGCATAATGTTCTCTAGGTCCATCCATGTTATTACATGCTTCATAAGTTTAGTCTGTCTTAAAGCTGCATAATATTCCATCGTAGGTATACGCCACAGTTTGTTTAGCCACTTGTCTGTTGATGGACATTTTGGCTGTTTCCATCTCTTTGCAATTGTAGATAATGCTGCTATAAACACTGGTGTGCAAATGTCCGTCTGTGTCTTTGCCCTTAAGTCCTTTGAGTAGATACCTAGCAGTGGTATTGCTGGGTCGTAATCCATTCTGCCATTCTATGTCTTTTGATTGGGAAATTCAGTCCATTAACTTTTAGTGTTATTACTGTTTGGATAATATTTTCCTCTACCATTTTGGCTTTTGTATTATATATATCATATCTGATTTTCCTTCTTTCTACACTTTACTCCATACCTCTCTCTTCTGTCTTTTCGTATCTGACTCTAGTGCTCCCTTTAGTATTTCTTGCAGAGCTGGTCTCTTGATCACAAATTCTCTCAGTGACTTTTTGTCTATAAATGTTTTAATTTCTCCTTCATTTTTGAAGGACAATTTTGCTGGATATAGGAGTCTTGGTTGGCAGTTCTTCTCTTTTAGTAATTTAAATATATCATCCCACTGTCTTCTAGCTTCCATGGTTTCTGCTGAGAAATCTACACATAGTCTTGTATGTGACAGATTGTTTTTCTCTTGCTGCTTTCAAGATCCTCTCTCTCTCTTTGACCTCTGACATTCTAACTAGTAAGTGTCTTGGAGAACGCTTATTTGGGTCTGTTCTCTTTGGGGTGCGCTGCACTTCTTGGATCTGCAAATTTAGGTCTTTCATAAGAGTTGGGAAATTTTCAGTGAAAATTTCTTCCATTAGTTTTTCTCCTCCTTTTCCCTTCTCTTCTCCTTCTGGGACGCCCACAACACGTATATTTGTGCGCTTCATATTGTCATTCAGTTCCCTGATCCCCTGCTCAAGTTTTTCCATTCTTTTCCCGATAGTTTCTGTTTCTTTTTGGAATTCAGATGTTCCATCCTCCAGTTCACTAATTGTAGCTTCTGTCTCTTTAGATCTACCATTGTAGGTATCCATTGTTTTTTCCATTTTTTCTTCTTTGTCCTTCACTCCCATAAGTTCTGTGATTTGTTTTTTCAGATTTTCTATTTCTTCTTTTTGTTCAGCCCATGTCTTCTTCATGTCCTCCCTCAATTTATTGATTTGGTTTTTGAAGAGTTTTTCCATTTCTGTTCGTATATTCAGCATTAGTTGTCTCAGCTCCTGTATCTCATTTGAACTATTGGTTTGTTCCTTTGACTGGGCCATATCTTCAATTTTCTGAGTGTGATCCATTATTTTCTGCTGGTGTCTGGGCATTTGATTAGATTTCCCTGGGTGTGGGACCCGGCTGGTTGAAAGGTTTTTCTGTGAAATCTCTGGGCTCTGTTTTTCTTTTCCTGCCCAGTAGGTGGCGCTCGTGGCGCTCATCTGTCTGCGGGTCCCACCAGTAAAAGGTGCTGTGGGTCCTTTAACTTGCCAATCCGAATCTCGCAGTCGGCCCGGGAAACCGCGCGCGTGGAGGGGGTTTGCCAGCCACCGCGGCTTGGGGGAGTGCTGGTCCAAATTGCCCAGCTGGCCCGAGACACCAAGCGTGGCAGAAGGGCCCCGGTATCCAACATTCCCAGTCAGACCAGGGAGCCACGTGCGTGGAGGGGACCCCAGTTGCCAGCCGCCCCGGCCAGGAAAACGCGCGCCCCTCGGGTATCTCACCGCAGCGGATTCTCCCTGCCCGTTCAGCTGTTCCAGAATGGGGTACTCTGTCTTTTTGGTCTCTGTCGTGGCTCCGGGAGCTGTTTCGTATTGTTTCTGTTTATTTAGTTGCTGTTCTGGAGGAGGAACTAAGACCCGTGCATCTTACTAAGCCGCCATCTTCTCCGGAAGTCTCTCATTGTATTCTTTAGATTACCCTTAGTGTACCCTTCAATTCTGTGCTTCCTCCCGACCTCTTTTTTCTTTTTTTTTTTTTTTTTCAGCTGGCAGAACTCCTTTTAGTATTTCTTGTAGGGTGGTCTCTTGTTGACAGATTCTTTCAGGACTTCTTCGTCTATGAAAACTGTAATCTCTCCCTCTTTGAAATACAGTTTGGGTGGATACAGAATCCTTGGCTGCGAGTATTTCTCTTTCAGGATCTTGAATATATTGTCATACCACTGCCTTCTCACCTCCAAGGTGCTAGTTGAATAGTCTGAACTCAGTCTTCTTTAGTTTCCCTTGTATGTAGTAGTTGTTCTTCTCTTGCTGCTTTCAGGATTTTCTGCTCCTCTTCAGCATTTGACAGACTGATTGGTGTGTGCCTTGGGGAAGGGCTATGTGGATTTATTCTATTTGGAGGAGTTCATTGGTCTTCTTTGATTTGTATATTTATGTCCTTCCTGAAGGTTGGGAAATTTTCCCCCATTATAGTCTTATCTACTCTTCCTAGCCCTTTACTCCTCTCTTCTCCTTCTGGGACACCAGTTTTTCTTGTATTTGTGCACTTTGTTTTGTCCATCACTTCCCTGAGTTCCCATTCAATTATTTCCATCATTTTTGCCATTTGCTGTTTTGAGTCTTCGAAGTCAGTTTTCCTGTCCTCTGTGTCACTTATTCTTTCTTCTGTCTCTTCAATTCTAGTGTTATGTGCCTTTAGTATGTTTCTTTATTTGATCAACAGAGTCTTTAATCTCTGTGGTATTGCTATTTTTCTGTTTATTCTTTCAAATTCCTCTTTAGCTCTTCTGTCTTCTTGAGCTCCTTTATGTCATTTGCTATCCCAGTTATTTTATTAAGTAGAGTTGTATGAACATGTTTGATTAGTTGTTCTAACATCTGTGTCTCCTGTGGTGTTTTAATTTGGTTATTAGGCAGGACTACATCTGTCTGCATTGTGATATGCTTAGTGATCTTCTCTGTCTTCATGGCATGTAAATATCTTGATTGATTTACTTTGGGAGTTGATTTCTTTCAGTAGTCTAAGGCCTTGTGTTTGTGGGATGGTTGTACAGCAGGGAGCAGGGCACAGGGTGGAACACTCAGTATGGTGATTTGTTTCAGGGCAGGAATGGGTGCAGATTGGAGACGTTACGCTGATGCTTGTGAATGTAGGTGCCCAGAGGCCAGGAAGGATGCGGTTGTGTGGGTGCACCAGTCTGGGTGGTGTAATCCTGGTGTGCGCTGGTCTAAGGCATGGATGTATAGAGCTGTGGCAGCAGGTTGGCGTTATGCCTTGGTGGGTTGCGGGCAGATGTGACCGACTACTCAGGTTGGCACTTTCTCAGAGCTGGGAAGTGAGGCTGAGGGCAGTGTGCATGCGTGGTTCTAGGACTGCTGTAAAGTGTGGTTCCCAGAGCTGAATGACGTGATTGGGGGCCTGTGTGCAAGTAGGGTTTGGAGGTGCCGTAAAGGGATGCGCTGAGCTTAGGGGTGAGGGGTGAGGCTGTGCAACACTATGGGCGGGAGGTGGGGGTAGCTTAGGTGTGGAGGTGAGTGCCCGCAGACTTTATACGCTGGCAGCAGCCTGCAGAGAGCAGGGAAGGGGAGGTAGTACTCCAGAGGGGTGCAGGAGAGGTGGATGGGGCTGTACTTGGAGCGGGGTGTGGGGCAGGTACGTGCACTGGGGGTTGGTGGACGGGGGCACCTGGAGCATGGGAAATGGCAGTGGGTGATGGTGGTCAGGTGTGTGGGGTGTGGGGTGAGTCCCTGGTCATGGGGCTGCACTGGTGAGGGTCGTGCATCCAAGGAACATGGCCTGGCTTACTTCCTCGCCCTGCGTTCCCGTCGGTGCACTCCCGTGGCTCCACGTCTCCCTGCCAGGCTCCAGCTCTCTGCATCTCATTTCCTCGGCCTCTGCGGCCAGGGCTGCCCCACGTGGTGCAGAGGCTGTCCCAGGGCCGCTGCACTCCGGAGTCGCCGCCTCAGTCGCCCTCCTGTCCCTTCTTTGCCTTCTCCACGGAGCAGGGCTAATCTCAAGCTGCTCCATTTGGCCATTTTCCCAGAAGTCCTATTGTAATTTTTTGATGATGTTGTAAATTTTTCTGAGTTTCTGTTTCAAGTTGATTATCTAAAGCGTATAGAAATGAAACATTATTTTATATTCATCTCGTATCCTCCAACAATTCTAATAGCCGTTTTAAGGAATCCAATGAATTTTCTGCACGGAAGATGAGGTAATTTGCAAATAATGACTATTTATTTCTTCCTTTCCAGTCTGGATGCCTTATATTTATGTTTCTTGTCTCATGAAATAGAAGTCATGACATCCCTGTCTTATCCCTGACTTTAGTGGAAAAGCATTCAGTCCTTCACCATTAATTATGATGTTGGTTTTAGATGGTTTAGAGGTGCCTTTTTTCTGTGGAGGAAGTTCCCTTTTATTCCTGTTCTGCTAAGAGTTTTTATTAAAAATCGGGGTTTGATTTCATCAAATACTTTTTTTATGTGCCTACTGAGATGGTGATAGGGTTTTTATTTTTGGTTTGTTACTATGCTGGTTACGCTGGTTGATTTTCAGATGTTCAGTACCTCTAGATTCCTGATGTGAATAACATTCAGAATTGATAGCTTCTCCTTTGTACTGCTGGATTCGGTTTGCTGATTTTTGATTTAGAATGTTTGCATCTGTGTTGCTGAGGGTCAGTGGTCTCAGGTTTTGTGTCAGGGTAATGCCAGCCTTGTAGAAGGAAGTGGGAAACTCCCCCTTCTTCAATTATCTAGGAAAAAAAATACATAACCACTCCACTTTTCTTTGGATTAGTGTTAACCTGTTGAGCCCTTTGGCATTCTTTTGTTTTTAATCTGTTGTTGTCTTTATTTTGAATGTGCAGTTTTTTTTTTTAAGACAGCTGGGTCACAGTTAATCTGCTAATTGAGTATAGCTTGTTCCAAATCAACTTGCTGTTTATTTTCTTTTTATCCATCTATCCTTTATTCTCCATTCCCTCATTTTCTACCCTCTTCTAGATTAATATAAGATAATTTATGATTCCATTTATCTCCTTTATTGCCTAGTTGACTACAATTCTTAGGTTTGTAATTTTGGTGGTTGCTTTTGGGTTTACAGTATAACCACCCTCTAGTTGCTCTGGTGTGCCTTCAAGCTCACGTGTGGTACAAGAATGTCACGATAATATTTCCATTTTCCTTTCCCAGTCTTTATGCTGTTACCATATATTTTTCTTCTCATGTGTTATAAACCATTCACTACATTATTTTTGTTTTTGTTTAAACCCCTGATTGCCTATTAAATAGGTGCAATTTAATAGGAGAAATAGGCGTTTAAAGAAAACGCCTTATATGTTTACCAATAAAATTACCATTTCCATTTGTCATCATTCTTTTGTGTAGATTCATCTTTTTATCTCATAACGCTTTCCCTTGTGCCCAAAGACTTTCATTTAAATATTTCTTATAGTGAATGGCTGTTGGTCATGAATTCTTTCCACAATTGTATTTAACTGAAAATTTTTTATCCCAGTGTGTTGTATAATTCTTGATAGGCTATTTTTTCTTTCTTTACTTTAGAGATGTAATTCCACTGTCTTCTCATTTGCATTGCTTCTGGCAAGAAATCTGATGGCAACCCTTAACTTGGTTTTCTGGAAGTAATATGTCTTTTTTTCTTCTCACTACTGTTAAGATTTTGTCTTTATTTCAGCGTTGAGTCATTTGTTATGATACGCCTGAGTGTAGTTTTCTTTATGTTTCTTATGTTTGCATTTCATTGAGCTTCTTGGACCTGTGAGTTTGTAGTTTCATCCAATTTGTATAATTTTTCTTCCTCTCCCCTTTTTTCTCAGGGTCTCCAATTAGACATATTTGCCTGCTTAAAGTTGTCCTATGATTTAATGATGTTCTGTTCCTTTATTATAGTGTTATTGTTATTTTCCCCCTGTGTTTCATTTTGGACAGTTTCTCTTTCTGTGTTCTTAAATTCACTAATCTTTTCACCTTTAATGTCTGATCTGTTGTTAATCCTACCCCGTGTATTTTTCATTGTGGATAATACAGCTTTCATGTCTGGCAGTTTTGTCATTTTTATGCCCCTTGTGTTCCCGTTTATCTTTTTGAATGTACGGAATACAGTTATTATAGTTGTTTAATGTTTTTCTCTGTATCAGTTCCTGGTTGGTTTCAATTGATTAAATATTCTCCTTATTTCGGGTCATCTTTTCCTGCTTCTTTGCATGCCTGATTATTTTTTATTGCACGTCTGATGGGAACTTCATCTTGTTCGGTCTGGTGTTTTTGTACTTGCACAACACTCTTGAATTTTGTTCTGTGATTTGGTTAAGTTACTTGTAAACAGTCTGTTCCTATCAGGCTTGCTTTGAAGGACCCTCTTCTTGAGCAATTTCAGCTCTTGCCCCTCATTGCACTGAGGGGTATTATCATGGGGAGTTTTCCTGAATATGGAACTACTGGAAAGTTTCTGTACCAGTTTTGCAGGTTTCCGCCCTTCCACTCTTGACCAGCTGTGCAGCTTCTCCTTCTAGAACCAAGTAGGGTTAGCGTTGGGAGGTGCTTACGTCGGTGCCCTGCTGGTGGAGCTCATCTCCTCATCTCCATGTCCTGACCTGAGAACAGGGCCAGCCTCTCCTGTACTTCTGAGGACGCACAGAGTGTTCTTGTTCCCCAGGCTGCCTGTTCTAGTTTGCTAGCTGCCAGAATGCAAACACCAGGAACGGAACGGCTTTTAAAGAGGGGAATTCAATGAGTTCCTAGTTTACAGTTCTAAGGCCAAGAAAATGTCCCAGTTAAAGCAAGTCTGTAGAAATGTCCAATCAAAGGCATCCAGGGAAGGATACCTTGGTTCAAGAAGGCTGATGAAGTTCAGGGTTTCTCTCTCAAGTGAGAAGGCACATGGTGAACACAGTCAGGGCTTCTCTCTCATCTGGAAGGGCACATGGAGAACATGGCGTCATCTGCTAATGTCTTCTCCTGGCTTCCGGTTCCATGAAGCTCTCCGGGAGGCATTTTCCTTCTTCATCTCCAAAGGTCGCTGGCTGATGGGACTCTCTGCTTCTCATAGCTATGTCGTTCCGCCCTCTCAGAATCTCCTTCATTTTCCAAAATGTTTCCTCTTTCATAGGACTCCAGAAACCAAGCAAGACCCACCCAAATGGGTGGAGACATGTCATCTAATCCAGTTTAACAACCACTCATGATTAAATCACATCTCCAGGGAGATGATCTGATTACAGATTCAAACATACAGTATTGAATAGGGATTATTCTACCTTTACGAAATGGGATTTTGATGAAAACATGGGCTTTTCAAGGGTACATACATCCTTTCAAACCAGCACAACTGCCTAAAGCAGATGCCGTGACGTGGGTTGGTGTTTCACAGGGGGACTGTATCAGCTCACGGTTTGAGGCCATGCCCAAGTCATAGGCCCTGCCCCCTTCCCGAGGCCTGGCTGCCGGCGACCCTGGGCTCCTCAGCCAGGCACAGGGCGGCATCTGCTGGCCTCTCCCTTCTCTCTGGGGTTTTGTTGCTTTCAGTGTCTTGCTCCTTTGGGGTTCTCTATCTATCTATCTATCTATCTATCTGTCTGTCTGTCTGTCTGTCTGTCTGTCTATCTATCATCTATCTATCTATCATCCCAGCAAGAGGATGAAGCCACACCCTGAATGAGGGGTCACCCCTTAACCGAAGCAACCTTACCCAAAGGGCCCACTTAGGCAGGAGTGGATTAGAAGCACAGCTGCAGACCAGCCCCAGGAGGTACAAAATCCAAATGTAGCCCCAGCCCCCCACTCTGACCCCACCATGGGCGTCCCGAGCCCCTACCTACATCTGTCTGTCTCCTTTCAGCATCACAGGTCTGGTTTGTCAGGGGCTTCCTTTGGAAAGACCAACAGAGGTGTTTTACTTTTTTGTTTCTATTTTTAACTAAAATCATTCTAGACACACGGGAAAGCAGAAAAATATATATAACACTTATGTACCCACCACCAGGATTAAATTTTTCAAGTTTTTTTTTTCCGTATTTACTTATTAGCTTCGGAACTCTTTTGCCTCGCTTTGTTCTGTTTTGAGACGGCTCAGCCCTCCCGCCCTTGCCTCCCTGTCCCCCAGCGGGGTCTGCTCTTCTCAGCTTGGACTTCTTGGACCCACAGAGTCCTAAGTTCATTTTTATAAATGTAGTGTCCATTCCTTTGCAATTGGATTTTTTCCCCGTTTTATTGTTGAGATTTTCCATGTTAATAGATGTAGCTCAAATGGAGGGGTCCTTACGTCTCTATAAAATGACATGACGTGAATTAGCCAACTTTTATTTTGGTCGTGTTGATGGACATTTAGGCTGTTTCCACTTCATTCATTGATTCACCCAGGATGCATCGAGGGCCGTGTCGGGCCAGACTCCGTGCTGGGGCTGGGAAAATCCAGTGACCAAAACAGACGCAGAATTTAGTCTTGAAGGAGCATGCATTCCTTTAAAGAAGGAAATACAGGCCTTAACAACAAAGAAGGAAAAGATATTTTGTGTCAGACCTTGATGAATTCAATGAAGAAAAGTAAATCTGTGGGGGGAGGAGAGCACTAATGAATGCTGGGTGGGGTGCTGGCTGCGGTTTCGGTAAGGGTGTTGGACCCCCAGCGAGGAGGGCAGGGGATCAGTTTCCCGCACGGACGGGACAGGGGGAGCGGCCAGTGCCGGTGCCTGGAGAGAGGTGCTGCTGGGACGCATGGGAGGTGCCCTCTGCTGGGTGCTCTCCAGTCTATAGTTGACGCACGTCTTCCTTTGGATGTTCCAAAATGGTCTGCAGAAGGGACAGTAGAGTGCCTGCACTTCTCATCTGCAGTGTGTGTGCACGGGGAGGGTGTGTCACTGCGGCTGTGTAAGCGCACACACAGTGGTCTCCAAAGCATTCCCGCAGCAAAGCCGTGGGAGCTGGGGATGCCACCTGTCTTTGCAGGTGTAACGTACAGGATCTGAGATTAGGACCCAATCCTGGGCTGTCTGAGTGGATCCTAAATGCCATCCTCAGTATCCCTGATAAGAAGAGAGAACACTCAAGGGAAAAAGCCACATGAAGATGCAGCAAAGAGAGGTGTGACTGCCAGAGAGCACATGCCAACAGCCTCAAAGAGGCAAGCAGCAGAGCTGCTCGGAGAGCCTCTGGAGAGAGCATGGGCCTCTTGACACCTTGATTTTGGACCTCTGCTCTCCAGAACTCAGACATTGAATTTCAGTTGTTTTAGGCCATCCAGTTGGCAGTGTTTTGTTACAGCAGCTCCAGGAAACTAATACACACAGTAGGTTAGTATTTTAACACAATCACAGGCAAGCTTTCTCCTAACCAAAGAGAGAGCCTAAGAAGCGTGCAGACTGAAGAAGAGAAGAAAGCTGAAAATCCTTCAGAAGTGTCTCCTTTGGCGTAGGGAGAGGCTGTGGGAACAGTTACTGGGCCCACCAGGTTCAGCTTTCCAAGGAGGCATCGGCACAGGTGGAGATGCTGGGAAGACATGTACTTGAAGGAAAAAACAAAAAAGTAGATTAGCTTTGAAGAAAGTGGTGTGTGGTGTGTGGGTGTCACTGGAAATGACATCAAATTCATAGATTATTTGGTGGGGATTTTCTCCTTTACAGATGGTAAATCCTACCAGGCATGCTCATGATATTTTTCCACTTTTTGCGTCTTCCTTAATTGCATTTGTTCCATGATGCTGTTGTAATTTTCTCTGTAAGAACCTTGCACATATTGTATTAAGTATTTTTCTTAGATACCTCTAGTTATTGATGGTGTTATTACAGTGAAATATTTTTAAATTGTTTATTGCTAATGTAATAGAATTCACTTAATTTTGGTGTATTAATTCCTTACCTAGAATCTTGAACTTTCTTGGTAGTTTAAATAATTCGTCCTTAGCTACTCTGGCATTTTATGTGTTGAGAAACATATCGTCTGAAAATAATGATTTTTCCCTTCCTTTTATTCCTTAAATGATTCATTCATTTATCTGTTTCCATCGTTACTTAGTATATTGGCTTTGTACAGGATTTGGGTAGATACTTTTATCAAGTTAAGGAAATTCTCTCTTATTCCTAGTTTGCCAAGTGTCTTGATTGTGACTGGGGAGCATCCTGTCACTGTCCCTTGGTGTTCTTACAGTGGACAGGCAGAGGTGGGATCCCAGGAGAGAAATCTTGACCATTTGACCCTCATTTCATGCAAGTCCCCGTACATCATCTCCCAGCGAGCTTTTACCTTGACCCACTTGTTTCTCACTGACCCTGATGAGTGGTGTCTGCAAAAATGTTAGATAAAGAGGCTGAGCATGTTGTGAAAAGTTACAACTTAGGTTCAGGCCATGTGGTCAGAGCCTATGGAATTCTGCTGTAGGAAGGCTGACGCGTACACCTAAAACAGAACGCGGACTCTTTTGGAGATCACACTACAGTAAAAGCCCAGACAGATGCTCCAGAGGCCTGATTAGAAACCCAGCTTGCTGTTTTCAAAACCTGGGAGAGAAGGCAGCTGCTTTAACCTGTGTTGCATCTGAACAAAGAAAGATGGTGTCTTGGTTTTCTAAAGCTGCTGGAAATGGACTATATCAGAAATGGGTTGGCTTTTATAAAGGAAAATTTATTAAGTTGTAAGTTTACAATTCTAAGGCCATAAAAATGTCCAAACTAAGACATTCAAAGAAAGAGACCTTCAGTCCAGGAAGGCCAATGGCGCTGAACACCTCTGTCGGCTTGGAGGGCGCATGCCTGGCATCTGCTGTCCTTTGGCTTCTGGTTTCAAACAGCTTCCCAGGATGTGTTTTCTCTCTGCATCTCCAAATTTCTCTGTGTTCACTCTGAAGCTCTTTCCAAAACGGTTCCCTCTTCAGGACACCAGTAAGTGGATTAAGACCCACTTTGAACGGGCAGAGACTCATCTCCATGGAAACCACCTAATCAAAAGGTCCAAGCCACAGTCAGGTGGGTCACATCTCCATGCAAACAACTGAATTAAAAAGAACCCCCCCTAAACAAAAGGTCTGTCCCCCCAAGTATGGATGAGGGTTGACGGAACATGGCTTTTCTGGGGTACACAGCACCCTCAAACCAGCACTGATGGTATAAATATCTTCACGGTGCCGGTGGTCTCCACGTGGAGAAAGCAGTGCACTCCCAGGTTAGTTCTGCAGCAGGAGAGGAACAGACTGATCGAATGAGTTTTCCATCTGACCATTCAGTTAAAAAAATTTTTTTTAACCTGGAACCCTTCTCAAGACCTTGAGGCTCCAATATCTCAATGGAAGGTAAGAGGAAGGCATGGTGATTCATCTTTATATGAGTATTTGTCTTGTTTTAATTCGGGCATCTGGTTTGCCAGCTGCTCATTTTTGATTTGGGGATATTGATTTTGGCACAGTGAAGGTGATGTTGAGTGGCTGTGATAGCCCCAGGGTCCTTTAGTTTTTTCATGCACAGACACCAGAAATCGAACCCGGGTCCATGGCAGGCGAGAACTCTCCCACTGAGCCACCATCGCACCACCCCAGAGTCCTTTTCCTTAGCATAGCATTTCCGATCGCTTGGTAAATGCAGATATCCTGCTGTGTCTTTATGCCAGCAACTCACCCCAATATGTAAGGTGTTTGCGCTTGGCAGCACGCTGGCCTCAGCGGGCCGGGTGTGATAATTGCATGGTTCAGCAGCTGCCCTCTGGAGCGTGATTCCAGCTGGGAGTGGCCTGGGCTCCATGGGAAGTGGTCAGCACCTCTGCTGGGGCAGGCGCTTTTCACCATGTCCACAGGAAGTGTGTGTCCGGGGCGGGTGCCTTTCGGAAGTGCACCTTTGCCGCCTTCTCTTAGGTACGGCCATATAAAGGGCCCGGGTGAATGCTGCAGCAAAGTGACCGGTGCACGTCTGTTTACTCTGGTTACGTTCCCCCAGACTTACTTGACCAGGGGATTGTGTGTGTGTGTGTGTGTGTGTGTGTGTGTGTGTGGTGCAGGGAGGTGGAATTAGTCTCAGCACACTGGCTGGGAAATGGCGGCGTGGGCATAACCCAACCGTCCCAGCAATGGTCTCGGGGTCTTCGCAGAGGAGAGGAAGTGGACAGGAAGGGCATGTGCACCTGTTCCTGCAGTCGGGTCTGACAGTGGTATGGGGACCTGGGCCTGGGGGGAGGACTTGGGTGAATGGAGGAGAGGAATTTAGGGTGGAAGATAATGATACCAGTTGGTGGTGAAAAATAAACCACAGGGTCTCATTTTCTGCGTTAACCAAAGATAAGGGGAATTTTATTGGAGGCAGTGGGTGGGGAAATTCCAAGAAGCCCCGGACAGGAGGGGACTCCTTCCAGCAGCGTGTTTCCCACACGTGTTTAACAAGCACATGGGGGCTGTGAGGGCTGCAGCCCACCCGGTGCCGGGGTGAGCCTTTACAGGAGACGCCAGTCCTCCAGTGGGTGGGGAGCATGGCCCTAAAGTGGAGGCCGGGTGGGCCGTGTGTGCTGAGGTCAGCGTGTCACCGGACACACGGGCCTCCCTCGAGGGCTAGTGGGTAGAAGGGGGAGCAGAACTCACAGGTAGGTCTTGGGGCTCTAAGAACTGCGAAGATGCCAAGACGGCACGGGGAATTTCAGGTCTTACAGTATGGGAACCTGAGCAGGGGGCCCATCCTCTAGGTGTTTGGGGCACTGTGCCGGAAGATCTGCTGTGGATGGCCGCGGTGCATTCCAGGTGCTTCTCCGTTGATACACGTGCAGTGGGAGAAGAAAGATGAGTTAAACAGACATAAAGAAAAAAGGTATGTGTGTCAGGGTTCTCTAGAGAAGCAGAACCAACAGGAGAGATCTGTAAATATGAGATTTATCAAGGTGTCTCACGCAACCGTGAGACTGGAAGAGTCCAAAATCTGCAGGGCAGGCTGTGAGGCTGGCGGCTCTGATGAAGGGTCTGGACGAACTCCACAGGAGAGGCTCGCTGGCTGAAGAAGCAGTGAAGGAGTCTCTTTTCTCCCTTAAAAGCCTTCAGCTGATTGGATCATCTCATTGTGGGCAACATGCCTTCGTTGATCACAGATGTAATCAGCTACAGATGCAATCAGCTGACTGATGATTTAATACACCAGCCTTCCGGTTTATCAACCAGCCCCAAAGTATCCTTGCAGACACGGCCACGCCAGTGCTTGCCTGACCAGACAACTGGGCATGGTCCCTTGGCGAAGTTGATACCAGACCCCAAGCAACACCATATACATTTCTTTTCCTTTCCGACTGCTGCCCTCACCTCCCCACCTGATCTGCCCTGGAATTGCAGGGCGCTTCTCACTGAACCCCACATCCTCCTGCACCCCAAACTCCTGTGTTTACTGTCATCGTTTTGAACGGTGATTTTCCAACAGTGCAACGGAACCTAAGATGCCTCCGATATTTGATTCAAGCATTACAGATTCTGGGGGGAGGTTGTGGGGAATCCCGCCCCTGTGACCTTGACTCTGAGGTTAAATGTTTGTGTCGAGCCCCAGGACAGCCTTGGGCTCCACTGCTTTTTTAAGATGAGTCGCTCTAAAATCTTGCTTTTAATGTGTTTAATGTACAGGGCATCTGTGTACAATTCCATATGAATTAAAACTTCTTTGTTAAAAGAAAAAAAGTGCTGTAAGCCAGAGGTTGGCTGATGGAGCTTCTGTGGTTTTCTAGGTGATCTCCAAACGTTTAGCTTGAGTCTGCTTCTGCCATGAGGTTGTTATTTTTCTTAACCTTCCATCCTAGTCAACTTTCATATTTTTTGCTTTTCCGAAAAAAACTAAGCAGGAAAATCTATTTTTGCCTCCTTGGAGCTGTTAGGGACCTAGTGAGCTGGCTTAAGGTCTCGTTTTCTCTTGGAGCCATTTAGTGGTACAGTAGTGCCCGTTTGTTAAAACTGCTTTTATGGTGACTATTTTCCTTTTTTGTTGTTAATAGTTATTCCGACAGGGCTGAGGAGAGAAACACTTAGGAGACATCATTGAACTTTATCGATCCGGGTTTTATAGCTTGCAATTTCCCCCAAGAGGTTAGTCCCACTGAAAATGGTGGCCTTGGGGTGGCAGTGGGGCTGAGAGGGGTTGAGGGCCGTGAATAACCTTCCCCTCACACAGCCTGACCCAACACTGACTGTTCTGGTTTTGGGATGCCACATCCTCCCCCGTGCCCTGCCGGGAGGGTTTAGAGAAGCAAAGACAATCCCCCCTGTCAGCCTGCTGGATAAAAGGCAGGATGCCCAGCGCCATCGTACATTTGGGTTTCAGATGAATGACGGATACTTTTTTAGTATAAGTATATCCCATCCAACATTTGGGACATACTTACAGTTAGAAATGTTTATTGTTTATCTGAAATACAGTGTAACTGGGTGCCCTGTGCTGTATCCAGCTCTCTGCCTAGAAGTTAGTAACTAAAGGTTTTTCCAGCATATGCCCCCAGGTCCGCTATTCCCACTGAACTGTTCTCTCCCCTGATGGTGGTCAGCTCCTCAGGACTGCCCTGGAAAGGCCTGGAGTGGACACAGCCCAGCTGCCCTCTACCTTCCTGCTGGCCCAAGGCTAGGGCCGGCACTGTGCATCTTCCCATGTGCCCGGCAGGGCCCCCTTCTCCCGGGATTTGGTGGCGAGATGTCCATTTGCGACTGTCATGTCCAAAGCCAGTGCAAGTGGGGAAGGATGGATGTCCTTGGGGTGGGGGCTGTTTGCTAGACGAGACCGTGTTTGGGTACCCATGGGGAGCTGGGGTACACAGGAGCCCCTTGGTTGGGGGTACTCAGCCTGCCCGTTTTGGGGTGATAGGTCTATTTTCCAGGCTCTGCTTTTGATCTTTCCCTGGCATAAGCACCCCGCCATGTTCTTTCATGAAGGAAGGTCCTGGGGTGCACACACATGACGATGGGATGAGCTTGTGTGCCCAGGACCTGTCCCAAGCGGGGGGCCTGTGGATAGTGGCAAAGAGATCATTAAAAAACAAGGACTTTCTCCTGCTTAGAAAATTTTCATTTTTGCTTAAAATTTGACTTATCTCAAAAAGAAACAATAACCTGAAAATTGGGTAATACTGGGCTTGTGTTCCTTGATACCCCGCTGAAGTCTGCACCGGGTCTCCTGGGGTGTGTTGGCCCCTTTGCTCTGGCCCCAGGCTCTGTCCTCTTTCCTTTCTGTGTCCAGCTGGCTCTTGCACGCACCTGAGTCCAGAGCCCCGGGCCGTGCTCAGTGTGTATTTCTCGCATGCCCGCTGGTGCCACATCCTGGAGGTGTTCAGCACCATTGGCCTGGTGCAGAGGCCAATGTGAACTCGTGAACAGATCGTGCCTCAGGCTTCTCAAACTGCTGGCCCGGGGGCCAGAGGATGATGTCAGTGAGGGGACGCAGGCAGGTCTGAGGCAGGCGGTCCTGAGTCTCCCTGAGGTAGGGGCCTGCATAGTCCTGGGTGGCCACCTTGGAGCGGAAAAGTGACCCCCCCTCTCCTTGGCCGTGGGTCCCAGATGGAGGTTCCCAGACATGCCAGATCCTCCGAATTGTCAAGAGAAGCCAGAAATCTGGGTTTGTCCCTGAAATCTCCAGACTGGGCCCAGCAAAGCAGCCCCTGCAGGCCCCTCTGCACGGGTGGGTGGGGTCTCCGTGGGTCAGCAGGGCCTGTGTATCTTGCTGTCCCTTGGGGCTTGCATTCCCGAAGGGTCCCTCTGCAGCTGTCCTGTGGTCCCACTCAGTGCCTGTGGGTCTGGTAGGTCCTCGAGCACGTCTGACGTGGAGGGTAGAGGCTCTCTTGTGGCTGCACCCCAGGAGTGACTCCCCAGGGCTTGATGTGAGGGGACAGCGTGGAGACTGCCAGCCCCTAAACACTTCTGGGGTGGGGGTGGGGGGCTACTGTCGTTAACAGTCCCTGTAGGTAACATGAACTGGTGGGCGTCCCCTTTCCCTGGCGCAGTGCTGTTACTTGTTGCACTTTGTCTTACCTGGGCCTTTCCTGAGCACTCACAGGGCCCAGGGTGACTTGTTCTCCATGTCCTCAAACACGAGGTGGAGCAGGGGGCTGTCAGCTCTCCATGTCCTCAAACACGAGGTGGAGCAGGGGGCTGTCAGCTGGGGCGGAGGGGGTGCTGAGGCAGAGCAGGGCCCAGTGCACCTGGGTGGTGAAGGACAGGGGTGTCCCCTGGGCAGGGCTGATGAGGGCCAGTCCCTGAACCCTTGCCCCACCTGCAAGGGCAGCCCTTGCCCCAGGCAAGGTGGCTGGACCCGGTGATGTTTTCGGGAGGAGGTTGAAATCCAGATGTAAACCCTGAAGACTCAGGAGTTAGGATACAAATATCTCTCTGGACCATTTCTCCTCCCCGTCCCCCTCTCCCTCCCCTCCCCCTCCTTCCCCCCAGTGTTAAGAGCCCCTGAAACCCCCTCCTCCCTCCTGAGTTTCCCCACCGAGTGCTTCTAAACAGTTAATGGGTTGAAAATCCCTGTAAGTGTCTGTGGAATTGTGATGCCTCTTGCCAGCCTTTAACACATAACTGTGGGTACACTGTTAGTATTGCGTTCTGCAAATTCCCACGTCTCCATGCCGTTTTGGGGTTTGAGATCATCCTGGAGTAGCCCTGGTCCCTTCATCCTTCCAGCCGTGGCACTGTGGGCAGAAGATGCTACAGCACAGTCACCTGGTCCCCAGGGACGTTAGTGACGCCACGTCCACGACCCCCAGACTGCCCCACTTTTTTCTGGGGGCCCCTTGGACACCGTCCCTGGGCATGTGGTCTTGAATTTCTGTACAGAATTGAGGCGGAGAGTGGAATTGCGTGTATGACCCAGCACCTTCTCTGCCAGATCCCAGCACCCCCAGCTCAAGCCAGGTTTGACCCCAACCTTTTGGACCCTGACCCGTCTGGACGTGGAGGTGTCCCAGGTGTCGGCACCAAGTGGTGGGCGGCTCGGACCCGCTCAGGGTCAGGTCGTGTCCTGGATGCTCACCGACAGCCTAGGCCACCTGGCCTGGGTTTGCTGGGGGCCTTTATTCCACTGACCACATGGAAGCTGAACCCCCAACTGCCACCCCCTTTGGGGGGACCCCACTCTCCAGCGTCAGCCTACCCTCAACTTGGGGTTTCTTCCGCTCCTGGTCCTGGAGAGAGCAGCCTCGTCTCCGAGCCTGGCTGTGGCTCTCTTCACAAGCTGCCCGCCAGAGCCCCGGGCTTGGGGTCCGGGCGGTTTTCCCGGGTGACCTGCTACCGTGCTGACCCGGCCCCGTCAGCACTTTCCGTCCTGCTGCTCTGAACTCAGGAAGACAAGGGTGGCCTCTGCCTCTCTCTGGAAAGTTGCAAACTGCCACAAAAAGCAGCTCGTTGGTTAGTGTTTGTGAGCTGTGGTCCTCGGCGTGGATGCTTAGGGTGCCGTGAATGTCAGACTGGCGCTTCCCAGCCGGCATGGGGAGCTTGCAGAGGCCGCGGGCCCCTGGTGCCCAGGGAGGTGGTGGGAGGTGCCAAGCTCCTCTCTTCTGTAGTGGGCTCACTGTCCGCATGCAGATGGCAGGGTCCGCCGAGACCCTCCATTCAGGCACCAGTCCCCGCCACGGCCCTGACTTTGCTTTCTCTCATTGTAATGTCTCGCCCCATTTCTTTTCCTCCCGGCGCCCCTTACAGAGCCGGCGGCCGCCATGCCGCGCAGCCCCACATCCAGCGAGGACGAGATGGCGCAGAGCTTCTCCGACTACTCAGTGGGCTCCGAGTCCGACAGCTCCAAGGAGGAGACCATTTATGACACCATCCGGGCCACGACGGCGAAGCCGGGCAGCAGCAGGACGCAGGAGGCCCAGCTCCACACGCTGCTCATCCGCGTGGTCATCCACGACCTGCAGCAGACGGTGAGCGTGGCGGGGACCCCCCCCCCCCCACTTTGCATCACGCCCTCCGTCCCCTCCCTCCACTGACACGTATCAGACACCTACCCTGTGCCAGGCCTGGAGCAAGCCGGGGTCGGGGGCTGGAGGGGCATAGGGACAGAGACGAGTCTGTAGCAGTTTGAATTGTGTCCCGCCAAATGATATGTGGATACCCTTATTTGAAAGAGGGTCTGTGGGTGTGATTTATGAGGATGAGGTCATCCTGGAACCGGTTGGGCTCTGAGTCCACTCTGTCCCATGTCCTTGTAAGAAGAGGAGGGTCAGTGGGGAAAAGGGCCAGAGGAAGATGGAGGCCAAGTGGCCTGACGTGGCCGCAAGCCAGGGATCACCCAGCGCCATGTCCAGCTGCTGGACAAGGCCAGGGGCAGCTTCTCTCCTACAGCCTCGGAGGGAGCAGAGCCCTGCCAACCCATTGACCTCGGGCTTCTGGTTTCAAGCCCCCTGGTTTGCAGTACACCGGCCCCAGGAAAAGCACACAGAACTTTCCAGTTTTGCAGAGCAGCTGCACCAGCCATCCAGACTCCCAGGACTCGCTCCCGGGACCTGCAGGCACCCACTGCCTCTTCCCCAGCCACTCATGCTCTCGCTCAAGCAGCTTCTTGGTGGCCCACGCGCTTTCCCACGTCCTGGGCTTACAGGAACATCCTTCTCTGCAGGTCCTTTCAGCTGGATCCTTTTGTCCTTCCAGGCCTGAGTCCAGTATCTGTTCCTGCATTGCTCCCCAGCAGCCGTGGTGTCCCCGGTTCCACCGTCTCGCAGCCCATGCTGCCTGCCTCTGTGATGCCCCTGTGGGTCCCGTTGGCAGGCCCGCCTGCCCTGGGGGGCTAACTCACAGGGCAGGGTAGCAGAGGCAGTGTCCCAGCTACAGGGGTTTGCCAGGGGCAGGGGTAGGCATGCCGCTGGCACTCTGAGTACATCTCTGGGCGACAGGGAGTGAGCGTCTCCACTGACATCCCCTCGCCCTTCTTGGGCAGTTCTGGACGTGATTCCTGAGAAAGCATTCCACGCTCATCGTTCCCTGATTTCTTTTTCCTTCTGCAAGCCCACTGGGGCTTTCGGATGGAAATGGGAGCTGCTCAGAGCAGAGCAAAGTACTTCCAAGTCTTACTTGTCCCAACCCCCAGGAAAGGCCTCCTGCCCAGCTTGTTGGCGGCCTCACTGGACTGGGGGATGGATGCAGTACAGCCCTGTGGTCCTTCTGAAAATTCATGTGTTTGGCAGCAGGATGAGTGCCTGTGGTATGCCAGAAACTGTACCAGGCGCTGGGTCTGGGATGCGAACAAAGACCAAGGAAGGGAGCTCACAGTGGAGCTAAAGGTGGTGATTAGATGATGGGGTGATGAGTTGAGGGGTATTGGAATGATGGGGAGATGGGGTCCCTTGTTTTGGGAAATGATATTTTGGTAGGTTGAATAATGCATACCAGAGGTCTCCAGGTCGCTATCCCTGGAGCAGGTATATGTTACCTTCTCTGCAGGTGTGAGTGTCTGGGTGAGCCCTAAATGCCGTCCCAAGTGTCCGTGTGAGAAAGAAGGCTGCATGACTGAGCCTAAGGTGCCGTGCTGCCTGAGGTGCAGTGCTGCTGGCTTGGAAGGGGATGACGGAAGGGCCCCAAGCTAAGCCCTGAGCCAAGCAGCGCAGCTCTTGCCTGGGACAGGCAAGGACGTGGCGTCTCCCCTAGAGCCTCCTGGGGGGGTGTGGTCCTGTGACACCTCGATTTTGGCCAGAGAAGCCCAATGTGGATGTTCCTGCCCCCCAATTTGTGGTTGGTAGTTGCTGCAGCCACTGGAACTGCTCAGCCCCACTTAGAACTTCCGCCTGCAGGGGCCCTCCTGGCTCGAGGTGCCCCACTCCATCCGCCACCGTGTCCTGCGTCCAGGGTCCTCTCAGTTGAGCCGAGGAGCTGCTGTGTGGCGTGGCGGTGTCTGCCCCCTCGTGGGAGGGGCCGCAGCCGCTTCCCTGATGGGTTTTGTTGGCAGGGGGTAAACCACCCCGTCCATTCCTAATAGCCACCACGGCACCGGGTCTCGGCGTGGCTCTCCATTCTTCTGACAGGCACAGCAGGGCGAGGTTCCATTCTCCGGTCATGTATGAATCGTGGGGACGAGGAGCACCCTTTAGAGCTCTCTGGAGCCTGTGGGGATCATTCAGCCATGTGGTAGGATATCGCATTGCCCTTGATCCCAGAGCCCAGGGACTTCATTTCTTTTCGGTGCCCAGGTGAGGCTGAGTTAGAGAATGTTCCGGATCACTGGGGGAACGGATGGTTCCCCAGGCCCCGCCCTGGCAGGAGAAGGGAGATGATGGCTTTGGGGTCCAGCCATGTTCACTGGACACCTTGTGCTGAGATGCTGGCGGCGGTGCCAGCAGTGAGGAGGGGCTGTACCAGCCTTGGAGCCCTGAGTACTATGTCCCTTCCTGGTGGAGGGAGCCAGGGCTGGACCCCAGGAGCACTGGGCTGCATCCTGAGCCTCCCCCCCGGGACCCCTGAGGCTCCACGTGTTGTGTTTGGACAGTGGTGCAGGGTCAGTGACAATCTGAGTATGACCTTTGCTGGTGGTGGGTGTATTTTCTCGCCTTCCGTTGTTCTGGAATGGACATTTCCTTGGAAAGCTTCTTTTAAATACTCTCCATTGGCCCCACGGGGCTACCCTGAGAGACCCCAGAAGGTAAAGTCAACTTTTCAGAATTCTCGTTTGGCCCCCACTGGCTCTACCCTTTGCCCCGTGGTTTCCCTGGATTGGGAGATGCTGCAGAGCTGGGGGAGGTGGGGGACTTATGGGGATTCGGAAACTCTTTGGCCTGAAATGTTTCTGTTTCTCTAGAAGGCACTCAGGCCCCTGAGTCCTCAGTTCTTACAGGTGTGTGGTACCTTGTCTACCATCTAGAATCATCTTAATACTATTATAAAGCTGACTCTGCATTTTAGTGTTTTAGGGACTTCACGGCATCCCTCTAACCTGATTTTTGTAATTGTCCTGGAGGTTGATTTGATCTTGTCTACTTGTAACAGAAAAGGAAACTGAGGTTTAGAGGGAAGGAGTGAGACTTGTCCAAGGTTTTACAGCTGGTAGGTGTTGGAGCTGGAAATTGAATTAGGGTCATCTGATTTTGGGCTCCTTCCCTTCCTGCTTGGAAGCATTTAACAGGACTGTAAGAGAGGAGGGCTGGGGTCGGTCTGCATGAGCTCAGATCTCAGCTCCTTCACCTTCTGCTGTGTGACCTCGAACAAGTTACTTGACCTCTCTGTTGCTCATTATAAAATGGAGACAGCAAGAGTACCTTCTCTGTGGCCCTAACCGCTGCCCCTGGCCTCCCACTCCTCGGCAGAGCCTGCCCCCTGCCCCCCAGCCTCCATGTGCCCATCCTTGGGGGGTCATGCACATCTGGGTGGGGCCCATAGGATGTGGTATTGGAGATTCCCTGTCCGTCCTAGAGTCACAGCCATTCTCCTGGAGAGGGACATCCCCCGGGGGTTCAGTGTCTGCTCCCAGGAGCAGGGCTGCTTTCAGAACCTTCTGAAGACCCTCTTCTTATTTTTTACAAGAAAAATGAGCCCCCAGAGGCTGTGGTCAGAAATCTCACAGGCATGAGTTCTTGGCGACGAAGCGGCCATCGCCTGTGGAAAGCCCCCTGCCAGGCTGGCTTGCGTAGCTGGGCACACGGCGCAGTCCCCGACGCCAGGCCACAGGCGCTGAGAAGGAGCACTCACCCAGCTCCTCGTCCTGCGGCTGCCAGGAGCTGGCGTGTGCAGGGAAGTCCTTGGGGTCATCTCCCTTCCACCTAGATGTGGCCTGGACCTGCTGTCACCTGCCTGGGTGACAGGTGTTTCCAAATCCACCCTCAGGTGCAGTGGCAGTTGTAAACCCATTGAGTGGGCACTTCTAGGGCTGGTGGCACTGCCCAGATCACTCCACTGCCATCCGGGAAACCCGCAGCTCTCCATCCACAGGGCCTCGCCCCCTGCGTCTCTGGGGCCCTGGAAGGATCAGCTGGCGGTGGCGGGGGGACAAGGCTGCAGAGGCATGGGGACACCCATTCCTTCTGGAACCATCTTGAATGCTCACTGGGCTTATTGTCAAGGTGAAGGCTGGTAAAGGATGCTGAGCTGGCCTTGGCCTCTCTATATGTGCCAAAGGCCGACTACCCCAGCCCTGCCCCCACCAGGGGACTGGACCCTGTAGCTCGGCTGTGGTCGCGGCATCAGTACCCCACTGACACGGTTAATGGACATGCAGGGGTCGGGCCCACCTGCTAGAGAGGAAAACGAGTCTCCCTGTTTTAGTGCTTTCATCAATGCTTCCATTTATTAAATAAATGCACCTTCGGGTTGGATATTTCATTTAGGAAAAAGCATTTCAGCTACTCAGCTGATGTCCTCAAGGACAATTTATTGCCTTTCATTCAGCGTCTCTCTCTTTCTCTTTCTCTTTCTCCATTTCCTCCCCCATGCAGCAGCTCCAGCTTCTCAGGCCTGGGGGGGTTGCTGCCCACCCCGTCCCCCTGGCGTCTGCCCTCCTCCCTGCCCTGCAGTCAGCTGACAGAGATGCCTCTCATCGGCCGCTTGTTTCCAGATGGACTGTCAGATGTGCCTGATTTCGAGGTGACCTGGGCTCTCCTCCTTACCATTGAGGGTCAAAGCAGAACTCAAAAGAGCAAAGGGTTCACCCTTTCATACCTCGTATTTTTTTTTTTTTTTTAATTAACGGAAAAAAAGAAATTAACCCAACATTTAGAGATCATACCATTCTACATATGCAATCATTAATTCTTAACATCATCACATAGATGCATGATCATCATTTCTTAGTACATTTGCATTGGTTTAGAAGAACTAGCAACATAACCGAAAAAGATATAGAATGTTAATATAGAGAAAAAAATAAAAGTAATAATAGTAAAATCAAAACAAAACAAAACAAAACAAAAACCTATAGCTCAGATGCAGCTTCATTCAGTGTTTTAACATGATTACTTTACAATTAGGTATTATTGTGCTGTCCATTTTTGAGTTTTTGTATCTAGTCCTGTTGCACAGTCTGTATCCCTTCAGCTTCAATTACCCATTGTCTTACCCTGTTTCTAACTCCTGCTGAACTCTGTTACCAATGACATATTTCAAGTTTATTCTCGAATGTCCGTTCACATCAGTGGGACCATACAGTATTTGTCCTTTAGTTTTTGGCTGGATTCACTCAGCATAATATTCTCTAGGTCCATCCATGTTATTACATGGTTCATAAGTTTATCTTGTCTTAAAGCTGCATAATATTCCATCGTATGTATATACCACAGTTTGTTTAGCCACTCTTCTGTTGATGGAGATTTTGGCTGTTTCCATCTCTTTGCAATTGTAAATAATGCTGCTATAAACATTGGTGTGCAAATGTCCGTTTGTGTCTTTGCCCTTAAGTCCTTTGAGTAGATACCTAGCAATGGTATTGCTGGGTCGTATGGCAATTCTATATTCAGCTTTTTGAGGAACCGCCAAACTGCCTTCCACAGTGGTTGCACCCTTTGACATTCCCACCAACAGTGGATAAGTGTGCCTCTTTCTCCACATCCTCTCCAGCATTTTCTGTTTTGTTGATAATGGCCATTCTGGTGGGTGTGAGATGATATCTCATTGTGGTTTTGATTTGCATTTCTCTAATGGCCAGGGACATTGAGCATCTCTTCATGTGCCTCTTGGCCATCCGTATTTCCTCTTCTGAGAGGTGTCTGTTCAAGTCTTTTTCCCATTTTGTAATTGGGTTGGCTGTCTTTTTGTTGTTGAGATGAACAATCTCTTTATAAATTCTGGATACTAGACCTTTATCTGATATATCATTTCCAAATATTGTCTCCCATTGTGAAGGCTGTCTTTCTACTTTCTTGATGAAGTTCTTTGATGCACAAAAGTGTTTAATTTTGAGGAGTTCCCATTTATTTATTTCCTTCTTCAGTGCTCTTGCTTTAGGTTTAAGGTCCATAAAACCGCCTCCAGTTGGAAGATCCATAAGATATCTCCCAACATTTTCCTCTAACTGTTTTATGGTCTTAGACCTAATGTTTAGATCTTTGATCCATTTTGAGTTAACTTTTGTATAGGGTGTGAGAGATGGGTCTTCTTTCATTCTTTTGCATATGGATATCCAGTTCTCTAGGCACCATTTATTGAAGAGACTGCTCTGTCCCAGGTGAGTTGGCTTGACTGCCTTATCAAAGATCAAATGTCCATAGATGAGAGGGTCTATATCTGAGCACTCTATTCGATTCCATTGGTCGATATATCTATCTTTATGCCAATACCATGCTGTTTTGACCACTGTGGCTTCATAATATGCCTTAAAGTCAGGCAGCGCGAGACCTCCAGCTTCGTTTTTTTTCCTCAAGATGTTTTTAGCAATTCGGGGCACCCTGCCCTTCCAGATAAATTTGCTTATTGGTTTTTCTATTTCTGAAAAATAAGTTGTTGGGATTTTGATTGGTATTGCATTGAATCTGTAAATCAATTTAGGTAGGATTGACATCTTAACTATATTTAGTCTTCCAATCCATGAACACGGTATGCCCTTCCATCTATTTAGGTCTTCTGTGATTTCTTTTAGCAGTTTTTTGTAGTTTTCTTTATATAAGTTTTTTGTCTCTTTAGTTAAATTTATTCCTAGGTATTTTATTCTTTTAGTTGCAATTGTAAATGGGATTCGTTTCTTGATTTCCCCCTCAGCTTGTTCATTGCTAGTGTATAGAAATGCTACAGATTTTTGAATGTTGATCTTGTAACCTGCTACTTTGCTGTACTCATTTATTAGCTCTAGTAGTTTTGTTGTGGATTTTTCCGGGTTTTCGACGTATAGTATCATATCGTCTGCAAACAGTGATAGTTTTACTTCTTCCTTTCCAATTTTGATGCCTTGTATTTCTTTTTCTTGTCTAATTGCTCTGGCTAGAACCTCCAACACAATGTTGAATAATAGTGGTGATAGTGGACATCCTTGTCTTGTTCCTGATCTTAGGGGGAAAGTTTTCAATTTTTCCCCATTGAGGATGATATTAGCTGTGGGTTTTTCATATATTCCCTCTATCATTTTAAGGAAGTTCCCTTGTATTCCTATCTTTTGAAGTGTTTTCAACAGGAAAGGATGTTGAATCTTGTCGAATGACTTCTCTGCATCAATTGAGATGATCATGTGATTCTTCTGCTTTGATTTGTTGATATGGTGTATTACATTAATTGATTTTCTTATGTTGAACCATCCTTGCATACCTGGGATGAATCCTACTTGGTCATGATGTATAATTCTTTTAATGTGTTGTTGGGTACGATTTGCTAGAATTTTATTGAGGATTTTTGCATCTGTATTCATTAGAGAGATTGGTCTGTAGTTTTCTTTTTTTGTAATATCTTTGCCTGGTTTTGGTATGAGGGTGATGTTGGCTTCATAGAATGAATTAGGTAGTTTTCCCTCCACTTCGATTTTTTTGAAGAGTTTGAAGAGAATTGGTACTAATTCTTTCTGGAACGTTTGGTAGAATTCACATGTGAAGCCATCTGGTCCTGGACTTTTCTTTTTAGGAAGCTTTTGAATGACTAATTCAATTTCTTTACTTGTGATTGGTTTGTTGAGGTCATCTATGTCTTCTTGAGTCAAAGTTGGTTGTTCATGTCTTTCCAGGAACCCGTCCATTTCCTCTAAATTGCTGTATTTATTAGCGTAAAGTTGTTCATAGTATCCTGTTATTACCTCCTTTATTTCTGTGAGGTCAGTAGTTATGTCTCCTCTTCCATTTCTGATCTTATTTATTTGCATCCTCTCTCTTCTTCTTTTTGTCAATCTTGCTAAGGGCCCATCAATCTTATTGATTTTCTCATAGAACCAACTTCTGGTCTTATTAATTTTCTCTACTGTTTTCATATTTTCAATTTCATTTATTTCTGCTCTGATCTTTGTTATTTCTTTCCTTTTGCTTGCTTTGGGATTAGTTTGCTGTTCTTTCTCCAGTTCTTCCAATTGAACAGTTAATTCCTGCATTTTTGCCTTTTCTTCTTTTCTGATATAGGCATTTAGGGCAATAAATTTCCCTCTTAGCACTGCCTTTGCTGCATCCCATAAGTTTTGATATGTTGTGTTTTCATTTTCATTTGCCTCGAGGTATTTACTAATTTCTCTTGCAATTTCTTCCTTGATCCCCTCGTTGTTTAAGAGTGTGTTGTTGAACCTCCAGGTATTTGTGAATTTTCTGGCATTCTGCCTATTATTGATTTCCAACTTCATTCCTTTATGATCCGAGAAAGTGTTGTGTATGATTTCAATCTTTTTAAATTTGTTAAGACTTGCTTTGTGACCCAGCATATGGTCTATCTTTGAGAATGATCCATGAGCACTTGAGAAAAAGGTGTATCCTGCTGTTGTGGGATGTAATGTCCTATAAATGTCTGTTAAGTCTAGCTCATTTATAGTAATATTCAGATTCTCTATTTCTTTATTGATCCTCTGTCTAGATGTTCTGTCCATTGATGAGAGTGGGGAATTGAAGTCTCCAACTATTATGGTATTTGTGTCTATTTCCCTTTTCAGTGTTTGCAGTGTATTCCTCACGTATTTTGGGGCATTCTGGTTCGGTGCATAAATATTTATGATTGTTATGTCTTCTTGCTTAATTGTCCCTTTTAATAGTATATAGTGTCCTTCTTTGTCTCTTTTAACTGTTTTACATTTGAAGTCTAACTTGTTGGATATTAGTATAGCCACTCCTGCTATTTTCTGGTTGTTATTTGCATGAAATATCTTTTCCCAACCTTTCACTTTCAACCTATGTTTATCTTTGGGTCTAAGATGTGTTTCCTGTAGACAGCATATAGAAGGATCCTGTTTTTTAATCCATTCTGCCAATCTATGTCTTTTGATTGGGGAATTCAGTCCATTAACATTTAGTGTTATTACTGTTTGGATAATATTTTCCTCTAACATTTTGCCTTTTGTATTATATATATATCATATCTGACTTTCCTTCTTTCTACACTCTTCTCCATACCTCTCTCTTCTGTCTTTTTGGTTCTGACTCTAGTGCTCCCTTTAGTATTTCTTGCAGAGCTGGTCTCTTGGTCACAAATTCTCTCAGTGACTTTTTGTCTGAGAATGTTTTAATTTCTCCCTCATTTTTGAAGGACAATTTTGCTGGATATAGGAGTCTTGGTTGGCAGTTTTTCTCTTTTAGTAATTTAAATATATCATCCCACTGTCTTCTAGCCTCCATGGCTTCTGCTGAGAAATCTACACATAGTCTTATTGGGTTTCCCTTGTATGTGATGGATTGTTTTTCTCTTGCTGCTTTCAAGATCCTCTCTTTCTCTTTGACCTCTGACATTCTAACTAGTAAGTGTCTTGGAGAACGCCTATTTGGGTCTAATCTCTTTGGGGTGCGCTGCACTTCTTGGATCTGTAATTTTAGGTCTTTCATAAGAGTTGGGAAATTTTCAGTGAAAATTTCTTCCATTAGTTTTTCTCCTCCTTTTCCCTTCTCTTCTCCTTCTGGGACACCCACAACACGTATATTTGTGCGGTTCATATTGTCCTTGAGTTCCCTGATACCCTGTTCAAATTTTTCCATTCTTTTCCCGATAGTTTCTGTTTCTTTTTGGAATTCAGATGTTCCATCCTCCAAATCACTAATTCTATCTTCTGTCTCTTTGAATCTATCATTGTAGGTATCCATTGTTTTTTCTATCTTTTCTACTTTGTCCTTCACTTCCATAAGTTCTGTGATTTGCTTTTTCAGTTTTTCTATTTCTTCTTTATGTTCAGCCCATGTCTTCTTCATGTCCTCCCTCAATTTATCGATTTCATTTTTGAAGAGGTTTTCCATTTCTGTTCGTATATTGAGCATTAGTTGTCTCAGCTCCTGTATCTCATTTGAACTATTGGTTTGTTCCTTTGACTGGGCCATATTTTCAATTATTTGAGCGTGATCCGTTATCTTCTGTTGGCGTCTGCGCATTTAGACAGATTTCCCTGGGTATTGGATCCAAAAGTTTGGAAGATTTTTCTGTGAAATCTCTGGGTTCTGTTTTTCTTATCCTGCCCAGTAGGTGGTGCTCGTGGCACACGTTTGTCTGCGGGTCCCACCAGTAAAAGGTGCTGTGGGACCTTAAACTTTGGAAAACTCTCGCCGTCCTGGGGGTTCGCTAGCCGAAGCGGCTTGAGCCGGCCCGCGGTCCGAACGCAGGGAGGGTTGCTGGTCGCCGCAGCCAGGGAAAGAGCCCGTCCGAATTTCCTAGTCGGCCCTGGGCAACAAGCGTGGCGGGAGGGCGCCAGCGGCCCGCCCGAGAGAGTGCACGTTCCCCGGGAGTCACGGGTTTGGAAGGGGCCTCCCCCACCCGTCACCGTTCTCCGCGGCCTGGGGGTTTCCAATCCAATTCTCTCAGTTGGTCCGGGGGGCTGCGCGTGGTGTGGGTGCCAGCCGCCTTGGTTTCAGGGGACCGCCTCTCCAATTCTCCCAGCCGGCCCGGGAAGGGGGAAGGGAGTAACTCCGGCCGCTTGCCACCCCGCCCGGTAAGGCCTGCGCGCCTCGGCGATCTCACCCGAGCTGCTTCTCTCAGCCAGCCAGCCGTTCCAGGATGGGGTACGCTGTCTTTTTTCTCTCTGTTGTGGCTTTGGGCGCTTTCTGTATCGTTTCTATTCCCCTAGTAGGTGTCCTGGAGAAGAAACTAAGATCCGCGCGTCTTACTAAGCCGCCATCTTCCAGGAAGTCTCTCGTATTTTTTTTATCTTCTCTTTTCCTTTTGGTCTCAGGTTAAAGACAGTGATGGTGTGTCCTTATGAATATGTTATCGTATTTGCTTTTTATATTTGATTTCCTGTGTTTTGGAATATTAGGAGGAACTCCTGTGTCTTGATGATTTTTGAGACTATGTCCTTATCCAGCAGCCAAAACCATGAGGGGGCTATCTGCCATGAGAGAAGGTTCTGGAAGGCTAGGGCAGGAATTGTGTGTTACCTTGGAAAGAGCCGTTTGAACAGATTTTATGCATGCATCTGATTCATTGCCCTTGGCCCCTTGAGAGAGGAGAGCCACGTAGCTTCTTCCAGGAATTAGCTGAGTCCACACGAGCAGAAAATGAGCAGCTTGGATGGTCGTGGAGACCTGTCTTGAGCAGCAGCCTCCTAATTCGACTTCAAGAATGTTTGTCCCTGATTCCCTAGAATGCATTTTTCCAGATGGTTAGGTCTGCACTCTCCCAGGTCCTCTTCAACCTCTTCGTAGCTCGGGGTAAATGACTTGCAGGGCAGCTCAAGGCACAGGAAGAAGCTTGGCTTCACGGTGCCCGTCTCTGCACAGCTAGAACCTGGCACGTGTCGGTTCCTGGACCCACTCATGGCTGATACATTCAAGCGTGATTCTTTCCCATGGAGTCCCTGCCCCCTCCTCTTATCTCTCCACCTTCTACTCATCTCTCTAACACAGCTGGGTGCGGAAAGGGGGACTTCCCGACCTTCAGCCACTGTGCTCCTGCTCTTTCTACACCCAAGATCTTTGTCAGTGTTTCTAGTTGAACGACTTCTGTGGTCACATTTCCAACCCTGACTTCACTTTTGAGGGCTGAACCTCATTTCTTGCTTGGTGTCTTCACAGCTGAAGAAGGGGCAAAGGTGGTTCAAACTCTAGTTGTCTAAAACTGATACCAAGAGCCTTTCTTTTCTTTTTTCCTTCAACTCCAAAACTGGCCCCCATTGTTGTTTCTTCTCTCAGCAAGTAGTTTGTTCTTTTTTTTCGATTAAAATAAGTTTATTAAGGTATAATATATACCACAGGAGCCCCCGATTTTAAGTATATAATTCAGTGAGTTTTAGTAAATTTGCTGAATTGTGCAGCCATCATCAAAATCTGGTGAGAACATTTCCATCACCCCAAGAAGATCCCTGAGGCCCATTTACAGGGGATCCAGCCAGGGAGGTCTTCAGGGGTCTGAGGAATGCCTTGGGTCTTGGTTTGATGTTTTTTTTTGAGAAAGCAAAAACTACAGAGAAATGCAAAGAATAACATAATAAAAACAGTGTATCTGCTACACAGAGTGGATAATTGTCAACATTTCTCATTTTTTAATCATAGCATTAAAGCATTAATTATAATCCGTAGTCTCCCATCCTCTGTCCTCTCCCCTGCAGGCACTCATGGTGCTGAATTCAATGTAAATCTCTGTTGTCTTTTTTCTGTTTTTACGTCGGTGATTATGATATACCACTGTGATTTTGGGTTATAAAGGAAATATATATATACACCTGGCATCATACTGGGCATATCATTCATAGCTTGCTTTTTTCACTTGACATTATGTTTTTGAGATTTGTGCTTATTGATATTGACCATTCGTTCGTCCATCCGTCCATCCGTCCATCCATCCATCCATCCGTCCATCCATCCATCCATCCAGTCATCCATTTGTCCATCCATCGTCTAACCATTCATCCATATCTCCATCATCCCTTTCATATCACATTGCAGAGAGACATGGTTTTGGATTTTTATTGTCTGCTTTGAGTCAGATTGCTGAGTCCTTTGCAGAATGTCCTTGGAATCCCCTTGGGGACAGAAGGATTTGTTTGTGGTTTCGTTAATTGCCTGAGAAGACTAGAGAGTCCCCTGGATTTCCCTCTGCTTCCATTTTCTCTGAGAAGTGGTGATAACAGGCCTCATTATCCTTAATTGGAGTGGTTTACACTGGAAAGTTTTAATCAGGAGAGCAGTAAGCTGTCAATCTTCTAAAAGAAAGGTAAGGGCCCTGGGGCCCTCCCAGGAAGGTAAAGGGGAATAGTCAGACTTCCTTGCTTTTAACTCTCACCTGGCAGTCCAGCAAAGGGCCAAGGGGGACTTTATTTTCATAGGTATCATTTATTTTGTTGTTGTTGTTTTTGGTGAAATATAACATGTATACAAAAAAGCAATGAATTTCAAAATACATTTTAACTAGTAGTTTTAGAACAAGTTTCAAAGTATGGTATGGGTCACAGTTCCACCATTTCAGGTACTTCCTCCCAGCTGCTCTAAGACACTGGAGACTAAAAAGAAATATCAATATAATGACTCAGTAGTCTTACTGATTTGTTAAATCCTGTCTTCTCTGTTACAACTCCTCCTCCTTTGATTCTTGACCCTCTCTTTAGGGATATTTGGGCAATGGCCATTCTGACTTCTTCATGTTGAAAGGGGGTGTCGACATCATGGGGGAGGGGGATGCAACTGGTTGATGCTGTTGGAGAGGCTGATAACTCTGGGTTTCAGGACTTCTATGGCCTAGGAATCATCTGGAGGTCATAGGTTCTGAAAAATAAACTTAGTGAGTGAAACTTTTATAGCTTCTCAGATAGAGCCCTGGGTATTCTTTAAGGTTTACAGGAATCCTGTTGGTTGGGGCTTGGCATACCATGGCAGTTAGCAATATCTAGCTGAAGGTTGCTTAAGAGTAATCTCTGGAATAGCCTTTCAACTCTATTTGAACTCTCTTAGACACTGAGGCCTTATTTTGTTACATTTCTTTCCCCCCTTTTGGTCAGGATGCCCTTACTGATCCTGCAGTGCCAGGCCAGTCTCATCCCTGGGTGTCATGTCCCATGTTGCCAGGGAGACTTTCACCCCTAGAAGTCATGTCCCATGTAGGTGGGAGGGCAATGATTTCACTTGCAGAGTTGTGCTTAGAGAAACTGAGGCCTCATCTGAACAACGAAAGAGGTCTTCCAGAAGTAACTCTTAGGCATGCCCATACATAGGCTTAGGTTTTCTGTCCCAGATATAAATTAAATAAGAGCAAGCTTCAAGATCAAGGGCTTGACCTACTAACTTGAGAGTCCCTAGTGTTTGAGAGAATAGCAGCGATTTCCCAGGTGGGAAAGTTTAATACATCCATATTTTTTCTCCAGTCCCTCAAGGGACTTTGCCAATACTTTTAAATTATCTGCCCGACATACTCTGGAATGTTATCCAGATATTGCATTAAATTATACTGAATTGTAAGGCCTCGTTCCCAATTCCAGGCACCATGTGCTTAGGTGATTTAACTGAACTGGGCAGACAGTTAAGTTAGATTACATGCTCCAGACAATTTAGGATTTGGATAAAATAAACCTCTCTTCCTTTGGTTCCATCTAGAGAAATTCTAAAACGTAGACAATATCATTCTTTACCCTGTATTCTGATAAACCTTAGTCCTAACCAGATCGACTTCATTCTCATCTCTAATTGAGGCCTGATCTGTTTTTCAGCTTCTTTAACAGTGGCTGCATGTAGGAATGCTGCTTTCAGAGCTGCAGAACTCCAGCTCAGAGCCTTAGGTGTCACTCAGGTACTCAGAGTTTCAGGAAAACACCATCTTATCCACACAGAGCACAGAATCTCAGCTTTAGAAATAACACTTACAGCTCAGGAATAAATGTAACTGCTGTTAAGTGCTTATGATCTAGACCCCGATTTTCTAATAAGCATTTTCTAAAAGAGATCATACAATATTTGTTTTTTAGTTTTTGGTTTATTTTGCACCATATACTGTCCCAAAGTTTCGTTCACTTCATTGTGTGCCTCATATGACTTCATATGCCATTGTATGTATTTAGCACAGTTCTCCCTTTTCTTTCTGAGTCAGTGTACTCTTTGGCCACCTCCATCCATCCTTTTGGTATCGTGAATGACGGCGCCATACACATCTGTATGCAAATGTCTATTCGAGTCCCTACTTTCAGTTCTTTCGAGTGTGTTCCCGTAATGGAGATTACCTATGCACGTGGTGTCCCTCTATTTAGCCTCCTATGGATATACACATTACCTTGGAGGGGCTGCCGCATTCCACTGCTCCATCAGCATTGACCAGTTCTGCCTTTCTCTCCATATTTTCTCTAGCTCTTGAGTTGTGCTGGTTTGAAACTGCTGTGTACCCTAGAAAGGCCATGGTCTTTAATCCTGATTCAATACTGTTGGGCGGAATCTTGTTGAGTAAGTTGTTTCCGTGGAGATGTAGCTCACCCACTTGTGGTTGGTAACTTTTGATTAGGTGGTTTCCGTGGAGATGCGTCTCCACCCAGTCAATGTGGGATTGCTTAGTGGAGCCCTTTAAGAAGGGAGAAAGCTTTAGAGCTGACAGAGCCAACATAAGAGACATTTGGAAACGCAGAAAGAAAATGCCCCTGGGGAAGCTGTTAGAAACCAGAAGCAAAGACCCCAGCAGATGCCAGCTTCGTGCCCTCCTGAGCTGGCAGAGGTGCTCTGGAACCATCGGCCTGTCTTGAGACATTTTTATGGCCTTAGAACTGTAAACGTGGGACTTAATAAGCTCTCTTTTCAAAAGCTGCCCCGTTCTGGTATGTCACATTTGGGTGATACTGACAAACTAATACATGGATCTTTCTGTTGAGTTATTTATTTTGAATCTGTAGATAGATTTTGTTTATTCATATAGCACATATTGTATCAAAAATCAACAGTTTCACAGTATCCTCACTGAGTTGTACAATCATCATCACTCTCAATTTTAGACAATTTTCATAGCTCCAAAGAGAAAGATAACAGACACACTCCCACCAAAGAGAAAATCCAAAACTCCCTTTAACTCTTGTACCCCCCCATTTACTTACCCCTAGTATTGCTGTGGTACTTGTGATGTATTCCTGTTAAATATGTACTATAACATGCAATGAGTGTTTTCCCACCTACCCTTCTATTGTAAACTCTTTGTTCGAGTGTCATGCAGTAACTTATTTATATTTGTAGTGCTATTGGTTGTGGTATATGGCTCTAAATGACCCCTTTGCGTCATACTCGCCTTCAGCATGGCACTATTACTTCCCACCTAGTGAACTCCTGTTGGTAGTTCACCATTCCCACACTTTTAAGTTCAACCTCACTAACTAGTCTGTATATTAGGTAGCTGTTCCCCTTCTCTAGTTCCTGTCTATCTCTATGTCTCGTGTTTTCTATATTTTGAGACTCTGAGTTTACATTTTCAAGGTGGTTCATGTTGGTGAAATCATGCGGTATCTCTCTTTTTGTGTCTGGCTTATTTTGCTCAGCATGAGACCTAATGCTCAAGGTTCACCCATATTGTCGTATGCTTCAGGATCTCAGTTTTTCTTACTGCTGCATACTATTCCATCATATGTACATAGACGTTTTGTTTACCCACTCGTCTGTGATGGACGCTTGGGTTGTTTTCATCTGTATTAGGGTTCTTTAGAGAAACAGAACCAACAGGAGATACATGCAAATATGAGACTTATAGAAGTGTTTGATGCCACCATGGGGGCACAAGAGTCTGAAATCCTTAGGGCAGGCTGCAGGGCTAGCAACTTTGATGAGGAGTCTTGATGAATTCCACAGGAGCAGCTTGCTGGCTGAAGAAATGGAAAGTTCTCTCTTTTCCCTTAAAAGTCTTCAATTGATTGTCTCAAATCCAACGGATTGGGTTCTTTCATTTGTAGAAGACATTCCTTTGGTTGAATAAACATAAAATTAGTCACATGCAATGAACTGTGATGATTATCATCACACAGTCACCTTGTAGTGATGGTTAGGCCAGAGTTTTGACCAGACAACTGGGCACCACCACCTGGCCAAGTGGACACCTGAGCCCAATCATCACACTGTCCTTTGGCAATTGTTACTAATGCCACTATGAATGTCAGTGTCCAAGTGCCTTTTTGTGTCACTGCTTTCAGCTCTTCTGGATATAGACCGATTAGTGGTATTGTCATAGGACAATTTGATATTTAGTTTTCTGAGCAACTGCCAAACTGTCTTCCGCAGCACCTGTACCACTACACTTCCCACCAGCAGTGAATAAGAGTTCCAGTTTCTCTGTATCCTCTCAGACTTATAGTTTCCTGTTTGTTTAATAGCAGCCATTCTTTATAGGTGTGAAGTGATATCTCATTTTGGCTTTTTTTTTTTGGATGCGTGGTTCGGGAATCGAACCCGGGTTTCCCACATGAAAGGCGGACATTGTAACCAGTGAACCACCTGTGCACCCTCTCATCGTAGTTTTGATTAGCATTTCCTTAATAGCTAATGCAGATGAACTTTTTTTTCATGTGCTTGTTAGCCATTTGTATTTCCTCTTGGGAAAAATGTCTATTCCTATCTTTAGCCCATTTTATAATTGGGTTGTTTGTTCTTTTGTTGTTGAGTTGTATGATTTCTTTATATATACTGGATATCAAACCCTGATACAGTGTATTCCAAGTATTTTCTCCCTTTGAACTGGCTGTCTCGTCACCTTTTTGACAAAGTCCTTTGAGGCACAGAAGCATTGATTTTGTGGAGTTCCCATTTATCAATTTTTTCTTTCATTGCTCAGCTATAAAGTCTAAGAAGCTACCTCCTATTACTAGGTCTTGAAGATGTGTCCCTATATTTTCTTCTAGAAGTTTTATGGTACTGGCTGTTATATTTAGGTCTTTGATCCCCTTTGAGGTAATTTTTTGTATATGATGTGAGGTAGGGGTCCACTTTTATTCCTTGGCTGTGGATATCCGGTTCTCCCAGGCCCATTTGCTGAAAAGACTATTCTGTCCCAGTTCAGTGGATTTGGGGGCCTTGTTGAAGGCCCGATTGACTATAGATCTGGGGTTCTATTTCTTTTCCCTCAATTTGATTCCATCGATCAATATATCTAACTTTGTGCCAAAACCATGCTGTTTTGACCACTATGGCTTTATAATAAGCTTTAATGTCAGGAAGTATAAGTTCTGCCACTTCATTCTTTTTAATGATGTTTCTGGCTATTTGGGGCCCCTTTCCCTTCCACATATATAGGTATCATTTATTTTTTTATTTTAATTAAGACTTTAATTAGGCTAATTAGGATTTTGACCTGAATACAATCCACTAATCTTACTCCCCGAATCAACTTGCTCATTGGTGTGTGTGTGTTTAATTCTGTATGGTTTTTTAAAACATTTTTATTGTGAAATATAACATACAGAATAAAGCAATAAATTTCAAGGTGCTTTGTAACAAGTAGTTATAGAACAGATTTCAGAATTTGGTGTGGGTTACAGTTCCACAACTTTAGGTTTTTCCTTCTAACTGCTCTAAGACACTGGAGACTAAAAGAAATATCAATATGATGATTCAGCAGTCACACTCATTTGTTAAATCCTACTTTTCTAACTCCTCATTCTCCTTTGATCCTTCTGCCACTCTTAAGGGGTATTTGGGCTGTGCCCATTCTAAATTTTTCATATTGGAAAGGGATGTCAACACTATGGGACAGAAGAATGAAACTGGTTGATGTTCTTTATAGAGGCTGGCCCCTCTGGGTTTCAGGACTTATCTGGCCTGGGGCCCCTCTGGGATTGTAGGTTTCTGGGAAGTAATCACAGTGCAGGAAACCTTTGTAGGATCTCAGTTAGAGCTCTGGGTAGTCTTAAGGGTTAACAGGAATGATGTTAGTTGGCGTTTGACAAACCATGTTAAATAAATAGCAATGTCTAGCTGAAGCTAAAATAGTGTCTTGAATCTACTTGAATTCTATTAGCCACCGATACCTTATTTTGTTACATTTCCTTTCCCCCGTTTGGTCAGGAAGGCATTGTCAATCCCACAGTGCCAGGGCCAGGTTCATCCCTGGGAGTCATCTCCCACATTGCCAGGGAGACTTTCACCCCTGGATGTCATGTCCCACACAGGAGTGAGGGGAATGATTTTCCTTGCAGACTTGGGCTTGGAGAGAAAGAGGCCACACCTGAGCAACAAAGGAGGTTTTCTGGAAGTAACCCTTAGGCATTACTATAGGTAGGCTTAGCTTTTTTGCTGTAGAAGTAAGTTTTGCGAGAGCAAGCTTCAAGGTCAGGGGTTGGCCTATTGACTCAGGAGTCCTAGCGTTTGAGACAGTATCAGGGGTTTCCCCAGTGGGAATGGTTAATAGATCCATATTTTTTCTCCAGTCCCTGTAGGGATTTGCCAGTACTTTTTTTTTTTTTCCTTTGCATGATGAAATTATATGAGAATATTTTAGTACTACTGGGCAGGGAACGGTTTTAAAAGCAAAATAGAAATTACCTTAATTGTATAAATTAGGCTAGGGTTTTGTGGCAACCAATAGCCAAATTTTAGTGTGTAAGGATGAAGAAGTTTATTTCCTTCTGTTGTAACCATGCAGGGAAAGTGTTTGCATCATCAAGAGAACTTTCCTTCACACAGTCAATCTGGGACATACGTTGAAGGTCATGCTTTTTTCTTTGATTTGCATTTCAAGGCCATCCTGGATCTGGTCACCTCCAGCCACCAGAACAGAGAGAGAGGAGCACAGTGGAGCCCATAGAGAAGATTTCCATGGGCCAGGCTTGGAAAAGGCACACATCATTTCCACTCACATCTCCCTGGAGAAGTCTTTGCACATGGTCTCACCCATCAGATAGGTAGTCTGGGATGCAGCTCTGCTCCCAGGAAGGACGGAACACATTTTGCTGGACAGACAGTGATCTATACCATAGTCAGCATAAAATTGATTTATTTGCCTGTATTAAAGTGAACAAAGGATAGAGTGAAAGACTAACCAACATGTGGGAGAAATTTTATATGTGATGTAAATAACATATCCAGAATATATAAATAAAACTGACCTATCAATTAAAATAAGCACAAATAAATCAATGGAAAAGTGGCTGTAAGACTTGAACAAACACTTCACAAAAGAGGAAATCCAAATGGCAATATTCTCGTGAAAAGAAATGTCATGAACAATCATGGAAATGCTAATGAAAATCACGATAAGGTATTATTATATTCTAACCAGATTAACCATTTATGTGTATATGTGAATGTGCGTATGGAACAGGCAATATGAAATGAAGTGTTTGTGGGAATGTGAGTTTTTAAAAATATTTTTTATTAAATATAACATATATATGAAGGAAAGAGAGAAAGAAAAAAGTAATGGTTTTCAAAGGACACTTCAACAAGGAGTTAGAGATCAGATTTCAGAGTTTATTATGGGCTACCATTCCATTATTTCAGATTTTTCCTTTTATACCAGTACTTTGTTACATTATCTGCCCAACATACTCTGGAATGTACCCAGATCTTACATTAAGCTCTACAGAATTATCAGCCCTCGTTCCCATTCCAGGCATCATGTGTTTGGGTTGTTTAAATGAGCTAACCAGACAGGTTGCATTAGCTTTGCGCTACAGAAAATTCAAGTTTTGGACAAAATAAACCTCTCTTCCTTTGGTCTCAGACAGAAGGTGAAGTTCTAAAATGCTGACATCCTTACCCCTAGAGTCTGATTGACCTTAGTCCCAACCCTGTTAGCTTCGTTCTTATCTCTCATTGAAGCATGATCTCTTTTTTGGTTTCTGTGACAGCTGTTGTATGTAGCGATTCTGACTTTCCAAGCTGCAGAACTCCGGTTCTTAGCTGTCACACCAGTCCCCAAGTTCCAGGGCGATACCAGGTTATACATATACAGCACAGCATGTGAAAATCTAGAAGTAACCTGTACAACTCCGGACCAAATGTGATTGCTCTAAGAGCTTACAATCCATGCTCCAATTTTCTCGTAGGTATTTTGTAAGAGAGACCCTACAATATTTTTTCCTTTGTTTTGGCTTATTTTGCACCACATAATGTCCCCAAGGTTCATTCATCTTGTTGCATGCCCCATGACTTTGTTCCTGTCTGTAGCCACACGATATTCCATCATATACATACACCACCGTTTGCCTTCTGCTTCTCAGTCAGTGCATCCTTCAGCCACCTCCATCCATTGGGCACCATGGATAATGTCCCAGTCCCTGCCTACATTATCCACACTTAGTTCTGTAATCATCATCACTCTCAATTTTAGATAATTTTCATTGCTCCGAAGAGAAAAATAACCGATGAACACACCCTCACCAAATAGAATGTCCAAACCTCTCCTTTAACTCTTTCCCTCCCTGCCAATTACTTTTACCCCTGGTGTTGCTGATACTGTTGACGTTTTCCTGTTAAATATAAACTTATAGCATGCAATAGTTTTCCCTCCTAGTATTATTACTGCTACTACTATTAGTAGTTCTCTATTACTGGCTCTTTGACAAAATTCATACTTTTGAAGTAATTCATGCAAAAACTTAATGATATTTGTTGTGTTAATCGGTGGGGCATGTCTCTATAGAACCACTTTCAATCATGTTCTCCTTCAGTGAGGCAGTATTACTTATAACCCCACTAATGAGCCACCTTCACTTCTGTCTACTCCCTTACATTTAAGTTCAGCCTCATTAGCTAACCATCCCCCCGTCTCTAGCTTCTGAGTATCTCTTAGGTGTCCCCTATATTTTACTTTATTCTAAGCCTCTGAGTTTACCTTTACTGAGTTCATAATAGCAAAATCATACAGTATCTGTCCTTTCGTGTCTGGCTTATTTCACTCAGCATTATGTCCTCAAGGTTCGTCCATCCTGTCATATGCTCCAGGACCTCATTTTGTCTTAACTGCTGCATAACACTCCACCGTACGTATGTAGGCATTTTGTTAATCCCCTTGTCTGCTGATGGGCAGTTGGATAGTTTCCATTTTTTAGTGATAGTGAATAGTGCTGCTGTGAACATCAGTGTGTAAATGTCTGTGTCGTTGCTTTCAGTTCTTCTGGGTAAATGTCAGATAGTGGTATTGCTGGGTCATGGTTTTCCAAGGAACCACCAGACTGTCTTCTACAGCGGCTGTCCCATTGTACACCACCGCCAGTAGTGAATAAGTGTCCCAACTTCTCCACATCCTCGCCAACATTTGTAGTTTCCTGTTTTTAACAACAACCATTTGTTTAGATGTGAGGTGGTATCTCACTGTTTTACTCTGCATTTCCTTTATAGCCTATGACGATGAGCATCTCTTCATGTGCTTTTTAGCCATCTGTATTTGCTCTTTGGAAAAGTGTCTATTCATATTTTTTACCCATTTTATAATTGGGTTGTTTGTTCTTTTGTTATCGAGTTGTATGATTTCTTCATGTATACAAGACATCAAACCTTTATCTGATATGTTGTTTCCAAATATTTTCTCCCATTGAGTTGGCTGTCTCTTCACCTTTTTGACAAAATCCTTTGAGGCACAAAAGCATTTGATTTTGAGGAGTTCCTATTTACCTGTTTTGTTCTGTTTTTCATTGCTTGTGCTTTTCATACATACTGTATGATTTCGCTATTATGAACTCAGTAAAGGGTAAACTCGGAGGCTTATAATAAAGTAAAATATAGGGGACACCTAGGAGATACACAGAAGCTAGAGACGGGGGGATGGTTAGCTAATGAGGTTGTAAGATCTAAGAAGCTACCTCCTCTCACTTTATTTTCTTCTAGTAGTTTTATAGTACTGGCTCTTATATTTAGGTCTTTGATTCACTTTGGGTTGATTTTTAATAAGGTGTGAGGTAGGGGTCCTCTTTCATTCTTTTGGCTATGGATACCCAGTTCTCCCAGCCCCATTCATTGAAGAGCCTATTCTGCCCCAGTTCAGTGGTTGTAGGGGCCTTGTTGAAGATCAGTTGTCCATAGGTCTGGGGATCCATTTCTGAGCTCTCAATTCAATTCCATTGCTCATTATATCTCTCTTTGTGCCAATACCATCCTGTTTTGACCACTCTGGCTTTGTAATCATCTTCTTGATTCAGGGAGTGTAAACCCTTCCACTTCATTCTTCTTTTTTTTAGGTGTTTTTGGATATTTGGTGCCCCTTTCCCTTCCAAATACGTAGGTATCATTTCTTTTTCTTTCCTTTTTTTGGGTGTGGGGGCGGATGGTGGGGGGCATGGACTGGGAATCGAACCCAGGTCGTCCGCATGGAAGGTGAGCATTTTACCCTTGAACCATCTGTACGTCCCGCATCCTTTTTTTTTTACATGGGCAGGCACCGGGAATCGAACCTGGGTCCTCGGGCTTGGCAGGCAAGCGTTCTTACCTACTGAGCCACCGTGGCCCGCCCCATCCTTTCTTTTTGATAAAACTGCTTCACCAGAATTACTTGTGCATGTTGTTAGGATTCTGCTCTGTGCCTTTCTCTGTTAGATGTTAGGTTAATGTTTCACCTGTGAGCAGGGTTGCCCCGGCTTGCCAAGGTCTCACACGAAGTTCCTTACTTGGTCTGTTCTTGTGACCGAAGCTTCGAGTTATTTCCTGCGTCAATCTCTTTGGGAAAATAATGTTCAGAAAGCGTGGCTTTCATCTGGAGCGGTGCACTCTGTAGACAAAGCTCTGTAAATCCTGCAGTGTGGTGAGAATGGTGTGTGAAACGGCCGTGCTGGCAAAGGGCAGCTGTGTCCCCTTGTCCCGAGCAGATAAGAATTATCTGGAAGGTAGCAAAATCTGGGCCCCGGATCATGAATATTTAATTTTCCCACACTGGATCTGAGGGTGAGGCTCTTTCTCCCTTGGCTCTGTGATTGGATTTCTCTGACTTCTCAAACCCAGCTCTGGGTTTTGGCCTTTCTCCTCGAGACCCTCCTGTGTGGGCGAGAAGCATTTCTCTTCTCCCACTCCGGAGCAGCATTTATCACCATCTTATTTCAGTGGCTGCCCCAGCTGAATCCCCTCCTCCTTCTGTGTTCAGTTTAGGAGCCCCTGAGGCATTAATCTTGATTCACAGTGCTCCTGTGTGCTGCAGGAGGAGGGGGTGGAGGTGAAGTTCCCTGGCTTAGCCTCCAGGGCTGCCCTTAATTTCATCTCTGCCTCTTGTGGCCGTGGGGTTCTAGGAGCATTTCTGAGGTCTTTGAAGTGTCTCTGCCTTAGCGGTTAGGGTACGCGTCCCTGTCTCTGGGAGGATGTCATGCAGAGATGGTGTGTTTAATGCCTAACAGAGCCCAACTGGCAGGCACCCAGTGCTTTACATTTGCAGTCAGGATTATTTAATCACCTTCCAACCTGATTAACCATCGTTACACTTTATTTCCACATCGTTTGATTGCTTCTAAATGCACTTCCTATGCTAGGCATCTTATTTGATGCTTGCCTCTGGCCCTTCCTGAAACCGTGGCTATTAAGAGGACAATGAACTCAATTCCAAGGAGTACATGAATTGCCGCAGGGACCCCAGCCAGCATGGGCAATGGTGGACGATGGCTGTGCCTCCCCTTAGAAATGACCAGAAACACGGTAAGCCGTTCCGTGGCTGCCGCTGCGCTTTTGTTTTTTGAAAATGTTACTCCGATTGAAAAAATTAATCCGCGTCTACTTTATCCCTCATTGCTATTTTATTCCTCGTTCGTCTTCGGAAATACCAGCTTGACACACGCAGTTCAGCCTCCTGTCAGACTGTCCTTTTAGGTCAAAATCACCCAGTATTTCCCCTTTCCATATAAAGTCTTTGTCTTAGCCGCCTGGGCTACCTGTGCCAGTCTTTCAGTCCTTGTTTCTAGAAGTGCTAGCCTAATGGGTCTTTGTCCACAGCCCAAAGTATTATTTCATTTGAACAATTGCATTTAGAAGTTACGCAGTTATAGGTTGGGTTGACCTTGGTGCTGGCTATATTTCAGAGGTGTGTGAATATGTACATTATAAATGCACATCTACTGAAGGCCAGATCCCTCTTAAATGCACCTTCAAATGGCTGCTGCCAGGCTTTTCTCTGTTATAGGTCTTTTAAAATGCATCATAAAGAAATTGATGGTGACATAAACCTAATTGCAGAGGAAGTTTTAAATGTGCAGTGCACTTTGCAATGAATAACGTGCTCAGAAACCTGGATTTCATTCACAATTTCCCCAGTTCTCGCTGAAGGCTGCTTGCAAGGGATTCATGGAGCTGGGGTATTTGGCCTCAGTAGAGTCTCTTTCCAAGCCTGGGTCACGAACTCGATGAGGCGGAAAGTACCCTTATTGGATCCATGCCCCCAAATGCCTGACCAGTTCCCTGCCATGCTCTTGCTTCTCTTGGGCTGCCTGGGTGGAAGCTAAGAGTGAGGTGTATTCAAGTCTCACCTTGAGGGTGTGAATTAATGGATAGAGCAGAGGAGGTAGTACCTGAATATATCTGTGTAATTCTAGCCTTGCATTCTTGATGATCTTTTACAGAGTCTTCAGACAGCCACCTTAATTATACATGTTTATATAGTATAATAGTTACTGTTCTTTCATGCATTGTCTAGACACTCTCTTACTCTCTTTACAGAATCACAAAATAACCATTGCTGTTAGTTTAATTTTATGAGGCCCAAAACAGATTTGGGAAGGAATATCCCCTCCTGTTTGAAGTTCTTTTGCCATCTTGTTGCAAATCAAAACTGCCCTGTCTAAGAAGCTCCTCTTGCTCTGGCAGGTTCTTCAGTATTGGTAAAATGCATGCCACACACTTGCTGGTGGGCACGCAGTACCAGAGCTGCAAGATTTTATGATACACCATTGGTCACGTGCATGAATCGTCAACCCAGGCAAGTCCCACCTTGGGCACATAATACTTAAGGTATTGAAGAGACTGCCATGGTCACACAGCTTGTCAAGGGCAGGTCAGATTGGGTGTTTGCCTCCGCATGCCTCCAGCACCAGTGCGCTTCCCGGTGTGTCTGGGTATTTTCAGTTTTCAGCCTCACATCTTGTGGAATAGCCATAACTCATGGTGAGCAAATGTGGCAGCACTGTCACTCTCTTTATTTTAGATTTGAGCTTGACCTTGAGCTTTACCAGTGGAAGAACTGGTGTTTCATATTAGTTAATGATGTAGCTTTCCACAGCTCTGTCACTTATAGCTCTGCACACTTGAGTGATAGAGAACTGCCAAAATTTGACCATTGCCAAAATTAAATAAGATGATGCATTTACAACGCATTTGCTGCAAAGCAAGTCCTCAGTAAGTGGTAGCTGCCACCCTCATCATTGCTGAAACATAACCCTTTCTTTACCAGCTGATTATTCCATTTTTGCAACCTTTTTATCTAATGCAGTTCACTTCTATCATATATACGGAGCTTAGGGATGATTCTGCAAAGAAGCTTGGCCCTTATCCTCAGGCACGCCATGGTCTGAGGTTGGGAGATGCTCTAACCTTATGAGTATTGCAGTGACCCATAGGAGAGAGAGAATATGTGTGATGGAGTGACTCTCCAAGGAAGAGGGGCTGATTTACCTGTGCCAGGACATCCATTCGAAGATCAGGGCCTGAGACACTGGGGAATCTTAAAGAGAACAAATCTGGCCTGAAGAAATCCTGGGAACTTTCCCTAATGTCAAGTGACTGTATCTGTCATAAAATCAAAGCAAATTTCAGTCATAAACCCCTGCTCCCATGGTTAGGTTTTGCAGTTCCCTAGTATGTCAGCACTTTTTCTCATCCCCATATTACTCAGATCCCATGATGAATCCATTGCTTGTCAGGACAGAGGTGAAAAGCCACTCGGCTCTGATTTTGGCCTTGGAGAGTACATCCAGTTGCAAGTTTTCCATATCTTGAGCTGCCCAACCCAACCCAGATACACCAGCAGATATTCAGATGAGTCTGGACATTACGGCATTGAAGGTGTCACAAGAATAGCTCAATTAACTAACAAAAGGTATGGATTTTCCTACCTGGCAGTTGGGAGAAAGGGAAAGAAGAAGCATTCTAAGGCCGAATATAGCACTGGTATCACACTCCTGGTAGATGAAGAAATTCAGGAGGAGGGAGTGTCTGCAGGCAGTCATACCAGCTCCTGCGTTCTATCTGAGGGTGGTGAGTGGTCAGCTTTACCTGTGGGAAGGCCAGGGAAGCTTCAACAAGAGGGCTAGTCCTGGACCTAGGTGAAAGGGTGAACGAGGAGTGGTGGGGATGGTCAGCTGGAGGTCCAGTTGCACATGTACAGCCTGGAATTTTCACAGAATTGCCAGAGAATGATTTGGTATTGTTGGTATAGGGCTGTGTGTGTGTGCGTGTGTGTGTGCGTGCATGTGTAAGGGCAGGAAGTTTCAGCAGGAGGATATGCCTTGGGAAAGAGGCAGGAGCCAGGCTACTGTCAGCCCTTCACCATGTCCCTTAGGGAAGGATGAAAGCACCCAGCCCTTAAGCAGAGGCATGATTGAATTGAGGAAGGCTGCGGGTGTCAGGGAGAGGGTAAGGGAGGGATGTAGGTGAGCTCAGGACTGGGGCAGGTGGAGTAGCTGAGGGGAGAAAGGTTGGTTGCCCATTGGGTGGCTGTGATGGAACAGATGAGTACTCAAGTGCTTCCAAGACTGTAGACTAATCTAGACTAATGCGGGAGGTGCAGGACAGGGAGAAGTCAGAATATCTCTTAGGTTTCTAGAATGGTATCTTGCCACTGATACTGGAAGGAGTCAGGGGAGGAGGTGGTGGTGTTAGAAGATGTGTGTGGGTGGGTATGTGGGTGATCAGTTTGGATGGATGGAGTTTGTTTTGGCTTGTTAAAGCAATGTACCAGAAATGGGTTGGCTTTTACAATGGAGATCTGTTAACTTAAAACTTACAGTTCTTATGCTCTGAAAATGTCCAAATCATGGCATCAGTAGAATGATACCTGGACTTTAAAGGTCAACTCCTGGTGAGCTTGGGCTCCTCTGTCACGTGGGAAGGCACCTGGCGGTGTCTGCTGGTCCTTCTCTCCTGAGTTTTGTTGCCTTCAGCTTCTGGCTTCAGTGGCTTCCTTTCTGTTTTCTGTGTGTCTTCTCTTTTAGCTTCTATCTCTCTTAGTTTTTCTGGGACTTTTTTCTGTGAGCTCCTCTTAATTTCGTCTCTACATGTTTTAGAGTTATAAAGCACTCCAGTAATGGGATTAAGACCCACCTTGGATGAGGTGGGTCACATCTCAGTTGAAATAACCTCATCAAAAGGTCCCACCCACAATAGGTCTCTACCCACAGGAATGGATTAAATTTAAGAACATGCTTTTCTGGGGTTCATAAAGCCTCCAAGCCATCGCAGACCTCTAAATGTGAGTGTCATCAGCAAATAGTTGGTACTAGTTGCTCATTTGTTAGTTGGCCTCCTATTTCCCATTTGTTTATCAGCTCTGTGTGCTTAGGGTTTTGATCAGCCTGTTCCTTTGCATTGTAATGCCCTGAGTAGAATAACTGTTCTGCCATTGTCAGGTTTATGAGCTGGTTCCAATTTTTTTTCATCTTACGAATTATACTAGGGTAAAAATCTTTTTTGTTCTAGCAAGGGTTTTCTTTTGTATCTATTCCCTGAAGCCCAATTATGAGACAAAAGGACACCATGTTTCATAGCTCTCCTTGCACACTTTTTTCCAGAAATGTGGAATGTGTTTAATCTCCATGGCACATCTCCGCCCCAGCAACAGCCTGTGCCACATTGAGCTTTATCAGTTCAGTTTCTTTTTAAGAGGTATCCATAAAGGAGAAAAACAGTTTTCTCCTATAATTGTGAGTGTTCAACACTGGGAAAAATGTACAAGTGATGGAAAAATCTGAGCCTAGGTATTATTTCCCCTGACACACAAATGACCAGAGCACAAATGTCTTCTGTAGTTTTCTCAGTGATGGTCACGTAATTTATATTTTGTCTGCAAGCAGGCTGGCCGTGGATGTGTGTGGAGGGCTGTATAAATGTGAGCCGGTGTGGACTTTATATCAGGTAGACTTGATCTGGGTCCAAACTGAGCCTTCCTCCACTTTCTAGACCTGTGAAGTGGGGGTAGTTACTTGGAGTCTTTGAGGCTCAGCTTTCTCATCTGGGAAATGGGCATGATAATAACATGCACCTGTGATTGTAGTGACAGTGTTAGAGGTAGCTTAGGGTCTCACAGGTTAGGAGTCTATAAATTTGTCGTTGTTCATTTCATGGAATCAGCAGCAGCAGCATCTTCTTCGCTGTCTTACCCCACAAGTTTCTGAGCTCCTTTAGAGGGCAAGAGTCGACCTTGATCAACTCCATGATTCCTCCCCATCCCAGTTCCCGGCACAGGATGCTGCTCAGAATACAGAGTGTCTGAAGCTTGAGGAGCAGAGAGGTGTTTGCTGAAGCATGCTTGTAACGGGAGCTCCTTGGGTTGGGTTGTCTTTGCAGTGCTGCCTGTACCATCTGTGTGCCTTCCAGCAAATCCCTCAGCTTTTAATAAGTAATGAAGAAATAACCATGCCACAGGGTTGTGGAGAGACAAGGTAGAATGTGATATCTCTATTCCTGAAATGGAATTTTACAATATTGGACATCACGGTGGTATAATGAAAAGAAGAAGGGCTACTCAAGCCAGAACTGTCTGTCTTCAGCTGTCCACTTGCTGGGCTTGGTCGCCGATCCCCAGGTTTACCTCCTTGATTTCCCTGGGCTGGGCCCTCTACCTGAAATTCCCACTCCCCAAACTCATGCTTCTCCTTCATTCCTGGGCAGCTGGGTGTGGTGGCACGTGCTCTACCAGTTGGAATTACTCAGTCCTTCCTCAGGGTCTCTAAGGGAGCTTGATGTTGGCATTTACTGTCACTTTTTCCATACCAGATGGCAGTTGAATATGTTCTTTCCTCGCCACAAAGAGTAGCCTGGGATGGGGTTGTTTATTATTACTTCTGTGGCTTCCAACAGGCATCCATCCCTTCAACAAATGCTTATTGATCACCTGTGCCATGCAGGTATTTTTCTTTAAGCTAGAGTGCTTGGTAGTTAGTCAAAGGTGTGGGTCAGTGAAGGGTAAGTGAAGCAGTGTCTGCCCACAGCACCTTCTGAGCTGGTTACTTCATGGGTCTTGAGACCAGCTTGAAAGTAGAGTGGCCTCCATCTAATGGAAGGAAGGGGATTCCTGGAGCTGGGGGGGCTCTGCCAGCTGAGTTCTTGTCTCACAGTTGGGGGCGATGTCATTTGCCGCTGAGTGCTCATGATGCACCATGACAGTGGTGGTCACGTTTCTTGGCTGTGTCCTGTCCATTACTTACAACAGCCCTGACAAAAGGTTAAGGAGCAGCCCTGATTTTATTGAGGGAGCAGACGAACATCTGGGTTAATAGGTGTGCCCAAGATCACAAGGGAAGTGTATGGGGTTGGGAGGAAAACCAGACCTGTCCCACCTCCAAGTTCCTGCTCCTTCCTTTGGGAATTTCTCAGTGGGGTGGTCTTGACATTTTGTGTGGCACGATAGTTCCTCCTTGGGCAGGGCTGGCTCCAGTGTTGCTCTGTCTCGGCATCCCTGGTGCTGCCCACTAAATGAGATGGGCACCAGTCACTGGAATTCCTAATACCATACAGGCCCCCTGGAAGGTGGTTGTGGGCCATGTGCTCCTCTCAGTTGCCACCTGTTGGCGGGACCCTTTTGCAGAGGACGGGAGGTGTCTAAGGCATTGGTTGGCTATGAGTGTCTCAAGGACCTTGAGTTGGGGTGGCCATGTAACAGGAACCAGAGACCAACAATGATTCCTGAAATGGAATTGGCTAGTTATTGGTGACACCACCTGGCCATTTCCAACGTGGTTTGTTTATTGTGTTTTGAGTTTCCGGATAGTCTTCTAACTCAGCCAGGGGTGGGGGAGAGGGAGGGAATGGAAATCATGTCGCCCAAATGGACAACAGGCTTCTCCCCAGCCATGTGACCCCCTGAGGAGCTCTGAGAGTTATCCTTGAATTCCCCCTTTGACATTGGAGAGGGACAAACATAGGCATTCATGCATATGGTGTCAGATTTCCCAGGCGGGGGAGCTGTGGGCTGTGTACAGAAGCAAAGTTCATTGTTGAGAGTTGCAGGGTCATTTTACCCAACACAGAGGAGCTCACCCCAGGCTTGGGACCATAGCAGGTTGACATCCTCTTATGCACAAAATTCCCCTGTAGGGAATTGGTTTGAGCCTCACATTGTCAAACCTCAGTTTTGGGAGGGATTTTAGGGTGGTAAAGCCAATTATGAAGCCCCTGCAGATGGCTGTACAGTGTAATAGAATTTAATTCAAGAAAAGTCTGAAATCATGGTTGAAAGCTGATTTGACCTGGATTTTTTTTTCCTGGCTTATTGAGTCTCGCAGAAGGGACAGGAGACCAGGGGATGTGACCAACTTGCTGTTATTCGATTTTGATTTTGGAAAATGAGTGGTTTCTAGGCACAGTCAACTTTATTTAACTTTCTCAGACATTAGCTTGTGTGACAGTCAATTTGACTTCCCATCAAATCACATTTCGGCATTGCCTTCGTTGGTCACTTGGAAGCATGTTGTCGGGGCTCTTAAAGCTTTTCTGTGGGTGGGGTGAAGATGTTCATGGTTTGGACTTTGCCTTTAGCAAGAGCACCAGAGAAGACACTGACATGTATCTGAAGTGCCCAAGAGTCATGTAAAGTGTGGATCGAGTGGGGTACACGAGCCACTATTTTCTAAAGTGTGATCCATGACCACCACCAAGAGCCTTGCCTTGAAATCTGTAAGAAATGCAGGTTCTCGAGTCCCACCCGCTGAGTCAGGCCATCTGTTGGAAGGAGTGGAAATGCCATACAAGAGGAAGAACTGCCCCAGGGCCATAGGTGATTGATTCCTAGAGATTTTGAGTCAATCGAGAAGCAAAGCCACAAGACTGATGGCTCCAGCTTGGGTTTTTCTCTTTTCTCTTTGCCTAATGTCTGCGTTCAAGCAGTGAGTAAGTCTTATTTTTCAGGCTGAAAAGTGCTGAGGTCCAATGCTCAGAAAAAGTCTTAGAAAGTGACGGAAGTATGGTTGTCATCTCTGAAGTGTGCTATGGCTCGATGTGGCCTTCCTTCGGCTGTGGGCCTTGAGTTCCTCATGAGATGTTTGTTTTCTCTCCTTCTAGAAGTGCATTCGATTTAACCCCGATGCTACCGTGTGGGTTGCGAAGCAGCGTATTCTGTGCACCTTGAACCAGAGCCTGAAGGACGTCCTGAATTATGGGCTCTTCCAGCCGGCCAGCAACGGGCGTGACGGCAAGTTCCTGGATGAGGAGCGGCTCCTTCGGGAGTACCCACAGCCTGTGGACAAGGATATCCCTTCCCTGGAGGTATTCCTATCACTAATCTGTTGATTATTTCTTCACAGCCTGGACAGGGGGCATGGAGGAGAAAACCTTAACTGAACCCTAAATTGGGTTTGTTGGGAAATTACCCGCAAAAGAGTTTGGGGTCTTGAGGCTGCTTCTAATTTTACTGAGTATTACAGACCTTTGTGCAATTGTTATCCATTTGTTGTCTCTACAGACTTAACAAATTCATTGGAGAGAAGTCTTGGCAGGAATGCGTCATGGGCCTGAATTGAGCTCCTTGCACAAGGGCAGATGAGTTCTGGGGATGCAGAAGGGGCTTGGCCTGCCCTTGGGCAGTGGCGAGGCCCGAGGCCCATGGGTCATTACCAGGAGCTCTGCTTCCTTTCTGTGACTTTTGGCTGCTCTGGGAGGTCCTGTGCTCTTCAGACTTGGTCTTCGGGTGACTGAGGCATAAGAATAGGCAGTACAGTCTGACCCCTGGCCTGCCGCACCCCGAATTTGCATACAGAGATTCAAGTAGTGTCTATGGTGTGATAGGATCCACAAGTAGTCCTTATTATTATTAATGTAATTTAATTAATATAATTAACACTAATATTAAATGACCATATTAAATTTCAGCTTAGTCAAATGGGTCAAACAAGTAGCCATTATTATCATTAACATAAATATGAAATCAAGACTATAACATAATTAGTATATTGTCATATAATTAATGTAGTTGTTGCCAATAATTATTAATAGTTGATATAATAATAGTCACTGGCTGATCACTTAGACAATGAGAGACTGTATGTGTGGAGTTGTAGCTGGCGTTTGAGCCACATAGTAGCTTCTCTAATGTTCTTAGCAACCAGAGATGACTCTGATGTCAAGGACGCGATTTCAGAACCATGGCAGAGCTTCACTGGCACATTCTGGGATTTTCTGTGACTTCCAGATTGAGGTTATTGGTGTCCCCATTTATGTGGCTCCTCTGGAGAACTAGGGAGATGGGCTGGTTTGACACAGTTGTGTACCCCAGAAAAGCCATGTTCTTTAATCCTTACTCAATATCATTTATGGTGGGATCTTTTTTATTAAGTTGTTTCTATGGAAATGTGACCCACCCACTTGTGGGTGGGACATTTGAGTAGGTGGTTTCCATGGAGATGTGTCTCTGCCCTTTCAAGGTGGGGTTGCTTACTGAGTCCTTTAAGAGAGAGTCATTTTGGAAAAAGCTTTAGAACCCACAGAGCCAGACACTTTTGGAGATGCAGAAAGAAAATGCCCCAGGGGAAGCTGTTTGACAAAGTGGGTAGAGAAGTTGCCATGTGCCTTCCCAACTGACAAAAATTCCCGAACATTATTGGCCCTTTCTTTGGAGTTAAGTTGTCTTTCTCTGGATGCCTTAATTTGGACATTTCTGTGGCCTTAGAATTCCCTTTTTAAAAGCCATTCCATTTCTGGTATATTGCATTCTGGCGGCATGAAACAGGGGAAGAGTTTCTGAAGAGGCAAAGATGGATGCTGCTGCTTCGAAGTTGTATGGTTCAGGGCACATCACTCGGCTCTTCTAATCTCACTTTGCTTATCTGTGAAGTGGGTGTCTGTCTTGCTTTTCTGGGGTTCCCATGACAGATTATCACAAACCAGATGACTTAATAGAACTTTATTTCATGGTTCTGAAGACCAGAAGTCATAAATCAAGGTGTTGGCAAGGCTTGCTCCCCCTGAAGTGCAAAGGGTTCTGGCAATGACTTGTTGGCCACCCAAAGCTCACCCCCTCCTGTTAGGGTTCTCTAGAGAAACAGAAACCACAGCAGAGATCTGTAAACAGGAGATTTATGAAAGTGTCAAATGCAGCTGTGGGGATGTAAGAGTCCAAAGTCTGTAGGGCAGGCCGCGAGGCTGGCAACTCTAATGACGGTCCTTGCCAGACTCCATAGGAACAGCTTGCTGGATGAAGAAGTGAAAATTCTCTCTTCTCCCTTAACAGTCTTCAGCTGATTGGATTGTCTTGTTTGTGGAAGGCACACCCTTAATTGATCATAGATATAAATCAGTCACAGATGGAATCAACTAACTGATGATTTAATAAACCAGCCTTCTGGTTTATTAATCAGTCATGCAGTATCCTTGCAGCAGTAGTTAGGCCAGTGGTTGGCTGACCAGACAACTGGGCACCATCACCTGGCCTGGTTGACACCTGAACCCGACCATGACAGTCCACCCCTTGTCATCTTGGCAGCTGTACACATCATCCTAAACCATACTCAATCTCTTTATAGAACACAATAATAGACATATGTTTCACCTAACAATAGTCAACTGTCCTGCGTACAGTTGGAAACACAGTAAATCTCTCCAGAATAAAGTACAAGTCCTTAGGTATCATTCACTCTTGAACTTGATATCCTATACCTTAAATACTATAAATGAACAATATAATTTATGTCATATTGTCATGGTTAGGGACAGGTGTCAACTTGGCCAAGTTGTGGTACCTGTTCATCTGATTGGGCAAGCGCTGGCCTGTCTGTTGCAATGAGGACATTTCATAGGATTAGGTCATGATCACGTTAGCTACATCCACAGCTGATTCCATTTGTAATCAGCCAAAGGGGAGTGTCTTCTGCAATTAGTGAAGCTAAATCCAATCATGGGAAGCCTTTTAAGGAGGACTCAGAGGAAACAGGTTGCATTCCTGCTTTGGCTGGTGAGCCTCTCCTGTGGAGTTCATCCAGGCCATCCATTGGAGTCATCGGCTTCGCAGCCTGGCCTGTGGATTTTGGACTCTGCGTTCCTACGGTCACGTGAGACACTTTCATAAATTTTATATTTGCAAGTGTTCCCTGTTGATTCTGTTTCTCTAGAGAACCCTAACTAATACACATATGATAAGAACAAAAGATATTTGCTTTATGTACACATACAGACATACTCATGACAAAGCAAGGAGGCAATGTTCATACAATCACAGCCTTTATTTCTGTAACTGGTCACATGGTTGTAGTTCCTATTTATCACTATCTTCTTCCATTACCCATTCCATGTTCCCTTGACCCTCAGCAAGCACCTCAGGTGACCATGGTTCTCTGCCAGGTGGGGCGACCCAAACATTCATTCCTGAAGTTTCTGGGCCATTGGTAGTCCTGCCTGGATTGGGTTGTTGCAGTTTTCCATTGATTCTTTAATCACAGGGCATGGTAGTACTAAGAGACACCCTAGGAGAATCTCCTATATTCCAGGAAAACTCTTTTTGGACTTAAGACCTGTAGACCAGCAGAGTGTAAGGTTGCAGGGACAGGAAACACATTTTTTCCTAATGGATAATCTTGGATGATACTGAGTAGTGCCACTCCCATTTCCACCCCTTGATTCCTGGACCCATGGATCCTGGCTACGGGAGAAATGGCACCACACAGTGGATGCTGATTCAGAGCATACACAGCGTCCTGGAGAATATTGCCTCAGCTCTGAAAGGTATTGCCAGCTAGTTGGCACCATAATTGGATCTTCAATAGGCCATTCCACTATTCTATCAACCCACCTGTCTCTGGATGATGGGGAACATGTTAAGACCAGATAATTCTATGAGCTGTGCCCATTCCTGTCCTTCATTTGCTGTGAGCTGGGTTCCTTGATCAGAAGCAATGCTGTGTGGAATACATGACGATGGATAAGGCGTTCCGTAAGTCTGTGGGTGATAGTTTTGGCAGAATCATTGTGTGCGGGGAAGGCAAACCCATAACTGGAGGATGCGTCTGTTGCAATCAGAGCAAGTTGCTGCCCCTTCCATGATGAAACTAGTCTAATGTAATCAGTTGGCTAATTACATTGGTGAATGGGGCCCATATCAGGGGCTGAGTGTGGATCTCTGCTGCTGGCAGATTGGGCACTCAGCAGTGGCCGTAGCCAGGTCAGCCTTGGTGAGTGGAAGTCCATGTTGCTGAGCCCATGCATAACCTCCATCCCTACCACCATGACCACTTTGTTCATGGGCAATGGCAGGAGTGACTGTAGAAAGAGGCCGACTGGTGTCCACAGAACGGGTCATCTGATCCGCTTGATTTTTTTTTTTCCAAACTCAGTCAAAGGAGTTTTGTTGTATGTCTGGTGCAGGTGGGCTGAAGCCTAAGGTGGCGACACCCTGAGTAGGGAAAGGAATACAGCTTGCATAGGATGGTTGGCGGGAAGTAGGGAAAGGGAGGCGGTGGGTTTTCACTGTCTGCCTTGGGAGCGGGAAATTGGCAGGTTTTTATTGGTTGGTTTAGGAGCGGGGTAGCGGGGCTAAGTGGGGAGTTAGCCGCTCTTTGTTGACCGGGTTTAAAATTAAATGCCGCCATAGTCACGTGGCGTGACTACAGAGTTATGCCCTGTAACCATCAGAGGGTAGATGTTGGGGAAGGGGAGAGCTATCCCAGGAGAGCAATTGCCAGAAGGTAGATGCAAGGATGATTATGTGACTGCCCTGTGAGCTGGGGCAGGTTTGGTTTTGCAATGGGCCTCCTAGAAATTATGAGTAGGGGAAGTTTCCTGGGATGTTTTCTAAGGGTCAGTTACTTCGAGGGGGGTGTTTAGTCTCACATGCCAGACTTTTCCTATTAGTTTTTTGGGGGATGTTGGGGTGGATGTCTGCCTTCTGTATTTGCTTCCAGCTGGTGGAGGCCATAGACGGGTCCCTATTTCTCATTGCAGGGAGGTGGCCGGTATTGTCAGAGGAGTAGTGTGTGGCTGACAGCCTGATTCGTTGTTTGGACCGTTCTCTCTGACGCGTGTGGTTCCCATTTTTCTGGATTCGCGGTGGCTGTAGGTTCAGTGGTGAGGCTCGTGTGCACCTGTAGCAGGGGCCTTTGGGGTCTTTGCTGCCAGGTGGTATTCTCTTGAATTTGGAAGTGTGGCTCCAGGGACCCAGTCAGCGCAGCCTGGCTGCTATGGAGAGAGCTCTCCGAGGTTCCGCAGGGGTGCTCGTTGTAGGGCACCTTCAGGCCTCCACTGCCAGTCCCAAGAGTTCTGGGAGGTCAAAGCTGGGGGTGGGGAGTCTTGCTCGAGTGGGTAACTGATGTCCCTGTGCCTTCAGGGGCCAGGGGATCAGTCGGACTTCCAATGCCCTCCTGCTTGCAAAGCAAGCATTTGCAAGGGTGGGGTGGGGGTGGGGTGGGATTTGGGCATGGTCTGGTCCAGTACCCACGCTGTCCACATTTAAAACAAGTTCCTGATGGGCTTTTCCCTCTCGGTTTAGGAGAGCCTCGGGTTTCCCTCTGTGCAGAAGCAAGGAGTTGTTAAGCCTGAGTGCAGGACTTAGCTTTGGCTTCCTCTTAGAGTTTTTCCTGCTGGGCTTTTTTTTTAAGTCTCTACTGTTAGGCTTTAAAGGCTAGATTAACTAGGCCACTTTGGGTAGTTCGGGGACATTCTTCCAACTTGTAGAGTTTCCCAGGAATGTTGGGGCTGATTGGGAAATAAAATGCATGTGGAGAAACAGAGTGCCTTCAGGGGAATCTGGGTTGAAATTGGTTTAGTTTATGAGGGCTTCTCTGAGTCTAGCTAGAAAGACTGCTGGATTTTCATCACCTTTTTTATCATAAGTAACTGCTTTGTGTGCCTGCAGTCCTGCAACGAGGCAGGTTATCATATGGTTGCGAGACCTTCAGTCAGGTGTCCCATCACGATAACCCCAACTGAGCTCCCCTCGGGCACTGCGTTGGTGCCCATGGGGCTGTCAGAAGGATCCTGGCCATGTCAGGTGTCTGCCTGAGTTCAGGTGCCCAGCCATCCTTGCTTCTTCTCTTTGAGAGTGAGGCAGGGAGAGAGCATGACATAGAGATCTCACCAGGAGAGATCACAGGACATGCTAAGGTACTGAAATTCTTCAATAAATCAGGTGGGGTCAGTAGAGTATGAGTCTAGATGCCATTCCACTTGAGAAAGGTCAGACAGGAAAAGGGACCATGGACACGGATAGGTCCTTCTGGCCTGGACACTTATTGCCAGGGGGTGACAGTGTGGGTCTTGGATGGACCAGTCCTTCACAGGGAACAAAGGGGAGGGTGAAATCCGGGGTTCGATTGCCTGAGGTCCAGCAGCAGTTTTTGGCTCGGCTGTGTAGGGAAGAAGAGGAGGGTTGAGACTCTGGTGGAGGCTGGAGATGCAATGTGGGGGGTGGGGTAGGAAGCAATGGGGGAGGGTTATTTTCTGGGTGTGCCTGGGCAGCAGCTGCATCTTGGCTGGGAGGGGCTGAATAGGGAGGAGGGATAGGGGAGCTAAGGAGAAGGTCCTGGGGTGGGGGGGATCAAAGGAAGAGTCTGGAAGAGGAGGAAGAGAAGGAGCACTGGGTTCGAAGATAAGTTTTGGGAGAGGGGAATGGAGAAGAAGGGTTTGATAAGTGGAGCAAGTTTGACAGAGAGAGGGGCAACTGTGTAAGCCAAAGAAGGCCTGGATATGTGGGACTTCACTCCCTTGCAGAAACACTGGCAGTAATTGTCAAGGTGTGGAAGAACTTGTGGGTCAAGGGTTCTGTTTTTGGGCCAGACTGACCCACTATCTAATATGCTCTGTGGCCAGGCAGTATCATAATAGGAAATTAAAGTCTGAGGTTTTACATCAGCAGCAAGACCAAGGACTGTAAGATTTTGAAATAAGCAACTCAAAGGGGAGTCATGGGGAGCTTGGGACTGCCTGTTTCCCATAATAGTGGATAGGGCAAGGAGAAACTCTTGCCCTTAGACAACTTAGAGACAATGAAGAGGGCATCCCCCCTTGAGAATCTCTAAGCCTCCACGAGTATGAGGGGGTGGATGGGGGTGTCCCACCATCTCACTCTTTCCCAGGGCGCTGGACCCCCAGCAGATGCAGCTCTCCCCCAGCTCTGGGATTTTGAGACGTTTTGTCCTGGACAGTGGAGAAAGAGAGTCCCAAATTGAGAAGAGGGTGTTTTCTCCTTATCAGATGATTCGCTGGTGTTGGTGTATAAATCAGGCACGTGGGATCTGTCCTCTCCTTTGGAGGTTTCTTCTCCATTCCTGGTCCCGGGTTTTGGCACCAGAATGATAGGTTCTTGGGCCAGGGGGAAAAGAGACGTAAACTCAGACTTGATCAAAGGAGTTTTACTGTATGACTTGAGCAGGTGGGCTGAAGCCTTAGATGGCGAACAGCCTCCACTTGATTATTAAAACCTTCCTCTGCTGAAGTCACCCTCTGGTGTGCATTCACATGGGACACAGATATATCATGTATTTTGCCTGCGCAGATAGGTCTATCCACGTATCTCTTCTCCAGACCTCTTTGTCACCAATTTTCTAATCATGCTCCAAGACCCTGACCATCCAGCCAAACCCATGAGTCAGTATACAAACGCACCTCTGGACAGTTCTCCTTCCAAGCAAAATGAATCACCAGGTGCACTGCTCAAAGTTCCGCCCACTGGGAGGATTTCCCCTCACCACTGTCCTTGAAGGACACCCCAGAAAGGGGTTGTAGTGCTGCAGCTGTCCACTTTCGGGTGGTACCTGCATATTGTGCTGAACCATCTGTAAACGAGGCTCGAGTTTCCTCTTCCTCAGTCAATTCACTGTAAGGAACTCCCCAAGAGGCCATAGCTCTGGTCTGGGAAAGAGAAGGTAATGTGGCAGGAGTGGTGACCATGGGCATTTGGGCCACTTCCTCATGTAACTTACTTGTGCTTTTAGGACCTGCTCTGGCTCTATCTCATATATACCATTTCCATTTTACAATAGAGTGCTGCTGTGCACGTCCAACTTTATGGCTTGGTGGGTCAGACAACACCCAGCTCATGACAGGCAACTCAAAGGTCTCATGGTAACTTGGTGGCCCATGGTTAAGTGTTCAGTCTCTACTAAGGTCCAGTAATAGGGTAGATGCTGTTTCTCAAAAGGAGAGTAGTTATCTGCAGCAGATGGTAAGGCTTTGCTCCAAAATCCTAAGGGTCTGCGTTGCGATTCTCCTATAGGGGCCTGGCAAAGGCTCCAGACAGCATCTCTATTTGCCACTGACACTTCCAGCACCATTGGATCTGCTGGATCATACGGCCCAAGTGGCAGAGCAGCTTGCACAGCAGCCTGGACCTGTCGCAGAGCCTCCTCTTGTTCAGGGCCCCACTCAAAATTAGCAACTTTTCTGGTCACTTGGTAAATGGGCCAGAGTAGCACAATCAGATGAGGAACATGTTATCTCCAAAATCCAGAGGGCCAACAAGGCATCATGCCTCTTTTTTGGTCATAGGAGAGGCCAGCTGCAACAGCTTATCCTTCACCTTAGAAGGGGTATCTCGATATGCCCCACACCACTGGACACCTAGAAAGTTCACTGAGGTGGAAGGCCCCTGTATTTTTGTTGGATTTATCTCCCATCCTCTGACACACAAATACTTTACCAGTAAGTCTAGAGTAGTTGCTACTTCTTGCTCACTAGGTCCAATCAATATAATGGACCAGTGTGATGTCTTGTGGGAGGGAGAAATGATCAAGGTCTCTGAGGACAAGATTGTGACATACAGTTAGGGGGTTGATACACCCCTGAGGCAGGACAGTGAAGGGATACTGCTGGCTGTGTGAAACTTACAGATAAGGATACTTACTGATAGCTATTGCAAAAAAAGCGTTTGCCAGATCAATAGCTGCATACCAGGTAACAGGCGATGTGTTGATTTGCTCATTACCACATCTGGAAAGCAGCTGCAATTGGAGTTACCACCTGGTTCAGTTTCCGATAATCCGTTGTCATCCTCCAAGATCCATCTCTTTTCTACACAGGCCAAATGGGGGGCTATGGTGGGGATCACACCTCTGCTTCCTTCAAATCCTTAATGGTGAGAGTAATCTCTGCAATCCCCAGGAACCTGGTATTGCTTCTGATTTACTATTTTGCTAGGTAGGGGCAGGTCTAGTGGCTTCCACTTGGCCTTTCCCACCATAATAGCCCTCATTCCACGAGTCAGAGAATTAATGTGGGGATTCTGCCCATTGCTGAGAATGTTGATTCCAATTATACATTCTGGAACTGGGGAAATAACCACAGAGTGGGTCCGGGGATCCACTGGACCCACTGTGGGACGGACCTGAGCTAAAACTCCATCAATCACCTGACCTCCATCAGCCCCTACTCTGACTGGTGGACCAGAGTGATGTTTTGGCTCTCCTGGAATTAGTGTCACTTCTGAACCAGTGTCTAATAATCCCCCAAATGTCTAATAATTTCCTTCTCCCCAGTGCACAGTCACCCTGGTAAAAGGCTGTAGGTCTCCTTGGGGAAGGCTGGGAGAAAAGTTAACAGTGTCTATTTTTGACAGTGTAACAGGGTCCTTCCCCAAAGGGACCTGGCCCTCCCCTCATTCAAGGGGCTCTGGGTCTGTAAGCTGTCTCGTATCTGGGAATTAAGGGGCTGTGACTCTCTGGTTTTGTAATTCAAGTGAGACTTCTGTTCGCTTGACCTAGAACTCTTCTGCTTATACAGCTTGTTTTAATTCGTAAGCTGCTGGAATGCGATATACCAGAAACGGAATAAGTTTTAAAAAGGGAATTTATTAAATTGCAATTTTACAGTTATAAGGCCGTGAAAATACCCAAATTAAGGCATCTAGAGAATGATACCTTTAACGCTAAAGAAAGGGCCAATGAAGTTCAGCTTTTCACTCTCAGCTGGGAGGGCACAAGGCGACGTCTGCTAGCTTTCTCTCCTCATCTCGTAAGGCTTCCCTGGGAGCGTTTTCCTTCTATATCTCCAAAGGTTTCTGGGTGTGGGGCTCTGTTTGTTCTGTTGGCTCCAAAGCTTTTTCTAAAATGATTCCCTCTTAAAGGGCTCCAGTCAGCAACCCCACCTTGAATGGGTGGAGACACATCTCCATGGAAACCATCTCATCGGAAGTTACCACCCGCAATCTGATGGGTCACATCAGATGATATTGAATGAGGATTAAGGAATTTGGCTTTTCTGGGGTACATACTGTTTCAAACGGGCACACAGCTCCAACAAGAATCTAGTAGGCTGCCCATCTATTTTATGTCTTGGTACTCCATGATTTACTGCTCAATGCCCCAAGTCTCTGTGAGTCAGGTTATTTTAACTGCTGCTTTGAGTCTGCTGTCTGTCATGGTGGCCATGCCCACCTTGTCTCTACTGATCAACTGTCACCACCTGGCTTCTCCCAGCTTGGGATCTGATCATCCCCATTGGGTTAAAGGATTCCAGCTCAGTGACAGCTGTTCCCACAGTATCTGACCTACAGAGAAGGGCAACTCCAGAGCTCTTCAGAATGCTGGAGTTAGTCTCATGAATTTATTCCTCAAAATCCTGGTAAAAGGTGTGCCCTCTGGACATTCCTGGGATGTATGAGCAGGTCTCCCATGATAAATCCATGCTAGCATTCCCAAATGTCTAAGCCTGTGGATCCCATCCTCTACATCATACCAGGGTAGCTCTGGCATTTCGACCTCAGGTAATGTCAGCTGCCTTTTGCTCCATTTTTAGCCATCCGCCCAAACTGTGAACGCCCTTTCTAACCCCTCGAGCTACAGCATTGAATGCAGAATCTCTGCTTAGTGGGCCCATATCAATAAATTCAGTTCAATCTAACTTTATATTTTTTTCACCATTACCCCACACCCTTAATATCCATTCCCACAGATAATCCCCTGATTTCTGTCTATATAGATTGGAAAACGCATGCAGTTCTTTTGGAGTACAGCACATTCCTATCATCATCAACCCATATACCTCCATCCCAAGTTTCAGGCTCCCATTTTTTTTCCAACTAAAGCCTTTACTTGGACAGCAGACACCCTGCAAGGGTGAGATTTTAGTTTGTGTTGTAAAACTGCTACTCGCACAGTGAGACTCTGGGCCTGGTTTTCAGAGATCTCAAGTCTGTGAGTAGAGGAAATAAGATTTTCTTAAGCACACATATAGAGACTTTTACATCTTTCCTATGGTGTTGAAATGGCAAATTTGAGAACAATCAGCCAACATCATTATAACCTCTTAATTTCACAAAACTCTGTGAAGGTGTCAGAAACGCTCTCATCCAGAGCCTTGCATCATATAAATGTAAAATTAGTAGAACCAGTTGGTGATCTTTTGCGTATCTCTTTTGCCAACTCAAGGCATGGACTATCAATGCCATCTTCATTATTGAAAATAGTCGTTAGTGCCTTTGAGTCTAATCAGAATAGAAAATCAATTGCAAACACCCATTTTTACGATTCTATTTCTGAAGAACCATTTCCAGTACCAAGCTGTATTAACAGGGTTCTTTAGAGGAACAGAACCAACAAGAGATATCTGTCAATAGAGATTTTATAAAAGTGTCTCAGGCGACTGTGCAGACTCAGTGGTCCAGAATCTGTAGGGCAGGCTACGGGGTTGGCAACTCTGATGAAGTTCCTCAACAAAAATCGGCAGGCAAGGCTGGCTGGCTGAAAAATGAAAATTCTCTCTTCTCCCTTGAAAGACTTCAACTGTTTGAATTAAATCCAACTGATTGGGCCAGGTCCAACTGATTGGATTTGATTGTTTGTAGATGACACTGTTAGTTGGTCATGGATGTAATCAGCCACAGCTGCAGTCAAGTGATGATTTAGTAAACCAGCCTTCCGGTTTATCAACCAGTCATTAAATATCCTTGCAGTAGTGGTTAGGCCAGTACTTACCTGCCCAGACAACTGGGCACCATCACCTGGCCAAGTTGTCACCTGAACCCAACCGTCAGTGTCCAAATTCCCTCTCCTTATAAGGACTCGGGTTGCAGTGGATTAAGGGCCACCCTAATCCAGTTTGGACTCACCTTAAATAATAAAATCTTCAAAGAGCCCATTTCCCAAGAGGGTCAATTTTATGAAACTAGAGTTTAAGACTTGAACGTATCTTTCTGGGGACACAGTTCAGTCCATCATGATGTCCATTGGCAAATCCCTTCCCCGGGGCCTCCTGTGTGCTACACACTTTCTGGGCATGTCCAGTAGCACAGGTGGTCAGCCTTGGGGCACTTGCCCTCCAGTGGGAGACGACTGCCAACAGATGGTAAATAATGCATCCATTTCAGGGGCTGACAGTTTCTTATAAGGGCAGCAAATCTGGGTGAGGAGACAGTGGCTAGGGCCCACTGTTGACCTATACCTGTTTGAGGAGGTGATGCTGATGTGAGGACCCCTCACCACCTGCCCATCCTGTGCCCCTGAGAGGTGACCAGGAGAAGGTATGGGAGGGCACCGTGTAACCCAGATGTCCTCCTGGAAACTCCTAAGAGGGGAGGCCAGGAGCTTTGCATGTGAGCCTCTCCACTGCAGTGCTCACTGGGCCTGGTGGAGAATGGGCTTCAGTTTCAGACAGACCTGCTTCCCAGCTGTGCAACCATCAGTGTTTCACCAGGCCTCTCTGAGCCCAGACTCCTGAGCTGTAAAATTGGGGGTAGCATCAGCACCGACTTCCTGGAGTGAGTGTGATTTTCCAGTGAAGTCTTCCAAGGAGCAGTAAACTTAGCTTAAGGCCTGCCAAGTGCTTGGACATGGCATCGCAGCTGCCATGGAGATCGTGCCTCACTGCTATATTTACTTGTCTCCTTGGCCCATTCTCCTGTGAAGGATGGAGGAGGGCCTGGACTTGACACCTTAGGGGAAGGCTTTGGTATTAACTCTTTGCATCGGATAGTTGTGGATAACATACCTGGTGTGGAGACAGCAGGGGAAAGATTTGTGTTTTTGAATCTGCGCTCGTCCAGAGCTGCGAGCTGTAAATGTTACGGAGCAAGAAGGACACGTTCTCATCCTAAAACTGCATCCTCCTGCCAGGGCATATTTAGGTCCTGCTGTCCTTTTTATAACCGGGACAAGTGCCCATTGGCTCGAACTCCTCTTGACTTTTTGAGTAGCATGTGGTGGGAAACCCTGTGCCTTTTCCCATGGCAACTCACGACCTCCTAACAGATAGACCCATGCTGCTGAGATGGGGAATGAGGGCAGGCGGGTTTGGAGCTGTCCTTTGTGCAGCACAGCTGTGCCGACTGAACCTCGATTCAGAAGAGGGGGGCCCTTCACTGGCCAGACCTCATCTCCCCGTTCGTTTTGGGAAGCTCTTTGTGGGCAGTTCACAGCCTGCTCGTCCCATCCAGGGACTCCCTGCGGCCTGCGTCACACAGAACTTTCTGATTTCAAAGCTGGCTGATTCTGGCACTTCCCAAAATAAAAATCTAGTTTCAATCTGTACAAAAATGAGAATTCTGTTTATCTGCTGAATTGCCGTTTTGTTTGGAGTTCAGGGAAAGGAGAATAAAGTTGTCTTTTTGAAAACTTTATATTGGATTAGCCTTTAAGTTTCAGGATTAACTGACCCACTTCCCTTCAACTTCCTTTTCAATCCAGGGGCATTTTTCGTTCTTTCTCTGTACTTAGGTTTAAAATCCTCAGAGTGTGAAGATATAAAGGGAAGTGGAGGAGAGGGGGATAAAATAGCATTTGCTGGGTGCTGGCTGTATGCCAAGAAACTCATCTTTCCGTCCTCAGGCCCACCGTGGGAAGTGTGGGTTACGAGTCCCGTGTGACAAATCAGGAAACCAAGGCTGATGCAAAGAAAGTATCCAGCTCACAGCTGCCTGCTTTGGTGGGCCCGGGATGGGAGCAGATTATTTTTTTATTTTTTACTTTTATTTTCATTTTTTTATTAATTAAAAAAATTAACAACAAACAAAAATATTAACATATTCCATTCTACATATATAATCAGTAATTCTTAATATCATCACATAGTTGCATATTCATGATTTCTTAGAACATTTGCATTGATTTAGAAAAAGAAATAAAAAGACAACAAAAAGAGATAAAACGATAACAGAAAAAAAAAGATTATACATATCATACCCCTTACCCCTCGCTTTCATTTATCACTAGCATTTCAAACTAAATTTATTTTAACACTTGTTCCCCCTATTATTTATTTTTATTCTGTATGGTCTACTCATCTGTTGACAAGGTAGATAAAAGCATCAGACACAAGGTTTTCACAATCACACAGTCACATTGTGAAAACTGTATCATTACACAATCTTCTTCAAGAAACATGGCTACTGGAACACAGCTCTACATTTTCAGGCAGTTCCCTCCAGCCTCTCCACTACATCTTGAACAACAAGGTGATATCTACTTAATGCGTAAGAATAACCTCCAGGATAACCTCTCGAACCTGTTTGGAATCTCTCAGCCATTGACACTTAGTCTCATTTCACTCTTCCCCCTTTGGTTGAGAAGGTTCTCTCAATCCCTTGATGTTAATTCTCAGCTCATTCTAGGGTTTTCCTTAGTCCCTTGATGCTGAGTCTCAGCTCATTCCAGGATCTCTGTCCCACATTGCCAGGAAGGTCCACATCCCTGGGAGTCATGTCCCACACAGAGAGGGGGAGGGTGGTGAGACTGCTCGTCATGTTGGCTGGAGAGAGAGGCCACATCTGAGCAACAAAAGAGGCTCTCTTGGGGGTGACTCTTAGGCCTAATTTTAAGTAGACTTAACCTATCCTTTGTGGGGTTAAGTTTCATATAAACAAACCCCAAGACTGGGGGCTCAGCCTATAGCTTTGGTTGTCCACACTGCCTGTGAGAATATCAAGAATTCAACTTGGGGAAGTTGGAGCAGATGTTTTGATTGAAAATCCAGTGACTTTCCCAAATATTTAGTGTCCCTCCCAGGGCCTCTGCCCGCAGGGATGTTTCACCCCAGCATATTTAACTGCCACAGGATTTGGGGGTGCCTGGGAGAAGAGAGGAAGGGTTAGGTAAAAGCACTAGAGAACTGCAAAGCAGAACATGACACTTGCTTTTGGCTTGGGATTTCTTGTTACACCCCAATAAGTGACATGTCCTTCCTTGGTCTGTGGGATATCCTTTTCAGTTCAAAGGGGAGCTGCTGTTTGAAGGGAATGGGGAGCAGCTCCAGAGTCCTGGGGCTGCAGCAGGGAGTAAGGGCGAGTCCACACGCCTGGGTGCCCGACGCGTCTCTGAATTTCATACATAACAAGGTTGACAACAGAAAAGAGAAACTGGTGTTCAAAGTTTTTGGAAAGTGCTACGCTTATGGCAGCAGGTTCTCATTTTGGGAACTAGTTGCCCACAAAGCCAGAGGGGAGGGGACAGTCGCCGGTGGGAGGGTCTTCCCCCTTCCTCTCTGTGTCCGTTTGAAGTTCTATTTACGGCTTTTTAGCCGATTTGCTGCAGAATCTGCAAAAGTTACCCTTACGATGCCGTGGGCTCTGTGGTGAGAATACAAGTCATTTATTTAAAACCCAGAGAGTTTGCTCTGCAATCCTGTCCTTGGGGATAGCACAGAGGAATAGGCTAATATTTTTATTGTTTTTTCTGAACAGCCAGATGGAATAATTACCTTTCTGTTTTTTTCCTCTTTCTGTGCCAGTTCCGATACAAGAAGCGGGTGTATAAGCAGCCCAGCCTGGACGAGAAGCAGCTGGCCAAGCTCCACGCCAAGGTGTGTGGGAAGCGGAGAGTGGGTTTACCCCACGGGGCATGGTCTCCTGTTTGTCAGGCGAGGCTGCGGCCGGAGGTCCGTCCCCCCGGGAGCGGCTGTGACCTGGGCACTGTGTGTAGCTGGTCTGTCGCGGGCAGGGCTGGGGAACTGCCAGGAAGGAGGCGCTGCTGGTTGGAGAGCCGCCCTGCAGGCAGGGAACACACCCCCCTTTAAAGCTGAGGCTCCGAACTGGGCTTTGAAGAAGGGGAGAGGATTCGGACGCCTGGCATGGGTGAGGGAAGAGGGTGCTGGCCAGTTCCCAGGGGCGCCTCAGGCTCGGTGGGGCCTGTGCGGCCACTGTCCACTTGGGCCTGACCTAAGCAGGCGAATGAAACCCGCCTCTCCACCCCACCCGGCAGGGTGTCCACCAGCATCCCACCTAAAGTCCCACCACCAGCTCCTCCTGTGTAACACAGATGCAGCCGAGGGCAATCTGGAAATGAAATAACGTTACTTAATAGAAGGGAATGGTCCTTTATAATCACCTCCTTTGGGTGTTTTGGAGGCAGGGGGATGTGGGGGCGGGGCAGGCTGTGGTAGTTGAGCCCGTTGCTATGGCAACAGAAAGAGCGCTTTTGAGGTCTTCTTGTCTTACTTTGGTTCGAACTTTAATTTGGTGCTCTTTGCATACTATACTGCACAAAGTGAGGAAATCCATTAACAAGGGAGGGGCAGGTGGTGAGGGAAGGGAGCAACTGGGGGTGATATGACACGGGGTGTCTGGCGTGCAGAGGGATGACCCCCACACAGCTGCCCTGCAGCCCCCTCCTCTGGTTGGCAGCGAGGGTGCCCCGCCCTCTGCATGGTGAGGGAGGGTGCAGGGAGCCTGGGGGAGGAACCCGTGATCCTGCAGAGGCTCACAGTTACGCCCCCCATGTCCCCCCCAACCTCACCCCTCATCACCCCTCATCACCAGGGGTACCTGACAGTGTCCCCGGAGAGGCCCTGACACTTCCCAGGTGAGCTCACCTGCAGGTGCTGAGCTCAGAGCAGCCTTTCCGGACCCAAAACTCCTCTTGCTCCGGGGATTCCCTGTTAACCTGAGCACGCGCTCACAGATTTTGATGTTGTTTAAAGGGCTCTAATCCATTAATGCCATTGTTTATTTTTATGCTCTGATGGTCCCAGATGTGGCCGGCAGTGGCCCTTCCGCCTGGCTCTTTGCCCCTTGGCCTGCCCCCCTCTGTCTCCGGCCTCCTTGCTCGCACCGTGTCCTCTAGGCTTGTCCTGTGCTTTCCCACCTCAGCCTGGAATCAGCCTGGGTGGTGAAATTTAAGGCCCCAAGATCTGGGCGCTTCTTTCATTTATTGGTATTTCCCCTGAGGGGTAGATAAAAATGTGTTTGTGAATTTGAACATGTTGATTTGTAAGCAGGAATGATGATTGTAAGTGAAACCAGTGGTATCTCGCATCTCTGGGTACCCATGGACTCCTAATCCCCAGGGGAACTGCTCTGGGGGAATTCAAGCCTCATTAGGATGCCAGGGGTTCCAGGCTGGGGATATGTTGGAAATGACAATTTCTCTCCCTTCAGTGTGTTTTGGAGGGGTAGGGGTGGGGGCTGAGAACTGGGCCAAATGGAATGGATAGATCACCAGCTGAGACAGGGGACCCCGGCATCGGAGAGCACAGGCTGTTGGCTCGAGGGACAGGAAGTTGTTTTTTTCTCACAGACGAGGCTGGTCAAGGCTTGGGAAGGGTCCCTCCCGGCCAAGCTGGAGCTCCTAGTCATTTTGATCTCATGAGAAGCACAGGTCTCCCTGTGCCTGGAACTCCGAGCTCCGCACGTGGCGATGGGTCAACCAAAAAGCCCTGTTTGCTCTCCCTCACGGCTGCCTCTTTAGAGATTGGAAACCACCGACCCTGGTGCCCTAGCTTACTCTGCAGAGATGGGGTCAGCAGGCTTGGACAGGCCGTGGGCACCGTCCTTCTGCAGAGCAGGAGTCCGTCCTTCTGGGAGCCAGGTGCGCCCTGCCGCTCTTGGCATGGGCGGGAAGGGGCCGGTTTTGCAAGCCCCATTCTGGGGCAGGCGGGGGGCTCGCGCCGGGCCCTGCTTGGTCCTGGGGTGCCGGACGCTGAAAACCACTGCTTAGCGCAACCTGGGCTGGGCACGGGGAGGCCAGGGAGCCCTCCCATAAGGTACCTTCCCATAGCCTGTAGAGACGTTTCTCGTCTCTTGTTTTCCTCTCCAGGCCAACCTGAAAAAGTGCATGGACCACATCCAGCGCCGGGCAGTGGAGAAAATTGTCAGGATGCTGGATCGCGGCCTGGACCCCAATTTCCATGACCCAGAGACTGGAGGTGTGTGTTTGTCAGAGAGGAAAAGTGGTTCTGTTACGCCTACTATCTGTGAGCAACGTGATGCTAATGTTTACTTGTTTTTTGTTTTGTCTGCTGTAGGGTGGGGGCCACGTTTCGTTCTTTTTCCATGTGGCTGTCCCTTTATTGCAGCACCATCTGTTGAATTTTTTTTGGGGGGGGTGGGGGACGGTGGGAAGTGCCTGGGCCGGGAGTAGAACTCGGGTCTCCTGCGTGGCAGGTGAGAATTCTGCCACTGAACTACCCTCGCACCCCCACGTTTATTTGGCTCTTAAAGTTGCTTCCTTGGTCGCGTGAGCTCTGAATCCAGAGGCCAGGGTCTGTACTCAGTGCAGTGTCCCCAGCAGTCCCACTGGGTGGCACGGTGCCTGGTACATGTCGGTGCTCAGTATGTATTTGCCGTATTTGCTGAATGAACAAACAAATGACTGGTGTCTACATCCTGAGTTGGTGAGTGCCTGCTTTGGCCTGGGCACTGTTTTACATCCAGGGCACTTGGCCCTCATGAAGCCTCATGCTGGGGCTGCACATTTTTATAAACACCTGCAGATACACACCTGCGGATCTCTGCTGGGATAGCGACATTTTCAGGTAGACACACCTGTATACTTGTCTTGCTCCCCTAGTGGAAACCAAATAAATTCCTATGAGTGAGGGCCTCAACTCCTTTACAAATAAACAGCACAGGCTCTCGATACCTTCAGGAACGTGGGGTTTCCTGACCTTGGCACTGATGACGCACAGCTGGATGTTTCTTTGCAGTGGGGGGTGTCTGTGCATTGAAGGGCGCTGAGCAGTGTCCCTGGCCTCCATCCACCCCATGCCAATGGCAACCTCCAGTCTCGACAATTGACAGTGTCTTTAGACATTGCCCAGTGTCCACTGTGTGGGGTCCCTGAGTGAGTGGACACCAGCTGTCGGCAGGCGGAAGGCAGAGACTTGGGGAGAACCATGTGCAGCTCTGGGGACAGAGCCCACGTGTCATCTCTGAGTGGTCACCCAGTTGGTTGGACTCTCTACCGTTGAGTAAGTTCCTCTTGGATTCATCATGTGGCTACCTCCAGTGAACCCTGCTTCTGGGTGCCAACAAGGTTCAGTGCACCTTATCATGTCTATGTTGAATTTGATAACAAGGGGCACCCAGGTCGGAGTGGACCAGAAGTAACAAATGTCTCCCAGTGTTGCATCTCAACCTGTCCTCTCCTTCCCCGAACCATCTCTACAATTGCTTCTTCCATATCTGTACCGGGGTGACTAATTGGTACCATAAACATAGCATGTTCTCGTAGGATTCTTGGCTCTCTCCTCCCAGACTTGAATCTGTTCCCATCTATTGTGGATTGGATTGTGTTCCCCCAGAAGACAGGCTTAAATCCTGATCCTAGTTCTGGGGGTGTGAACCCACTTTCAAGCGGGGTTTCTGAAGATCTGGTTTAGATGAGGTCAAACTGAATCACGGTGGGCCTTTTCCAATATGTCTGGAGTCCTCAGAAGTGAAAGGAATTCAGACGTGGAAGTAGGAGTGAAGAGATGAAAGGAGACTGCCGTGTGACAGAGCAAAGGCTGAGTTATGCATTGCTGCAAGCCTCCATCATGATGCAACAGACTCTGGAGAAGGCATGGACTTCCTGTACCTTGGCATTGGACCTTCATCTTCCAGAACTGTGCGCACATACATTCCTGTGGTGGGGTCGACCAGTCGGTGGTGTTTGTCATAGCAGCCCTGGCAGGCCAAGGCACCATCTTAGTAAGTGGCACCACCATGTAAACAGTTGTCAGGGTGGAGAAGCTAAGAGGGACCATCAACGCTGCTTTGAATGCTACCCCCCCTTCCTCTCCATCAGCCAGTCCTCTTCAAAATGTTCTCAATCCAAACACTTGCCATCCTCAGCGTTTGTGCCCAGTTGGAGCTGCCATCAGCTCTTGCTCTATTAGCCTTATAACTGGTCTTCCTGTGGCCCCCCACCCTTGCTTCCCTCCAATCCTCCACCACTGCTTCTGTCATCCACACATCAGCCAAAGAATTCCTTTAAAGATATAAATCAGATTCTGTCACCTCCTGCTCAAGCCGAGACAGCTTGCTGTCAGACTCGGAGTAAAAGCCAGTCTCTGGCAGATTTGGAAGCCCCGAATGTACCTGCGCTCACCCCACTTCTGACCTCAACCTCAGACCTAGTCCTTTCTCTCTTACTCGGGCTCTCTGGGGTCCGTGGAATACCTGAGCACACTCTGCCCCCAGGTCTTTGCTCTTTTTCTTCCCTCTTCCTGGAACTTTCTTCTCCCCAGATAGGGGTGCAGCTCAGGCCCTTCACCTGGTATCACTCTGGTTGCGTCCCCCTGCCCAGCCTGTCCACGGCGCCCCTCACCCTGTCGCCTCTGCCCCTTACCTGGTGTCTGGTTTCACAGAATCATAGTGACAGGACCTCACATTCTCGGCTTGTGTCTTTATTGACTCTCCTACCTAGATTTGCACTCCATGAAGACAAAGAACTGCTCGTCTAATTCAGTTTTGTGTCCAGAGCTTAGCACAGTGTGGGACATACAGTAGTTGCTTAAGTATACTTGTGGGATGAAAGATGAATGATGATGGAATTGGCCGTGGGGCCAGAGATGGGGGATGATTTTAAGGAAACACCCTCGAAGTTATTAAGTGTGCAGTACTGAAGGAGCAAACACAGTGTTTACTTCTCCTGTGGAGGAGGATCTTCTGACCCCTGAAGTGGGGACCTTCCCCCCCTCCCCCCCATGCTCATGCCACCAGGCCCTTCCCCTACCTGCACTGGCTTTTGTGTGTCCTCGTCTCTTCACTCATCTCTCTCTTACGTGGCTCCTGGCAAAGAAGGGACGGTTGCCCACGGCCAGCAAAGGCAGACCACAAGACACGGATCCCAGGATGGGGCCTGTCTGCTCCGGGAATCGAAGATGTCTGCATCTGGGAGTGCCAGTGGATGCTTTCTCCTCCCTGGCTGTACCTGGCTGTTCCTTATCTCACCCAACAATTAACAGCGATCAGAATTAATGTTATTTTTTTAAGGCCAAAAAATAATATTGACAGTAATCAAAAAGAAGACAGGGTATGATTAGGGCAGAAAATTCTGAAACCAGAGACCAAGGAAGAAGCTGCTGTTCCCCCAGCAGATGACATATCCCAGCCCCCACCTCTTCCCAGTGCCCCTTCCCCAGCTCCACAGCTTGGGTGCTAATGTCTTCAGAAACTTCACTCATCTTCCCAAATCAGAAGAGGAGCAAACTCAGCAGTTATCTGTGCATTTTTCTGCTCAGACTTGGTGGGGAGTAGATGAGGGAAAACAGGGCCTGCGGACAATGAATGAAAAGGGAAAAGGAAACAATGGGCTGTACTTTTTGGAGACACTGTAAATTGTGGGTGATTCCCAGGGAAGAGCACATAGTACTGCCCCTTTTTCAAACCACATATGGAGTAAATATTGGGCAAGAATATTTAACCCAAAACTCACTGTGAAAGGCCAGAGCCAGTGGTTTTGCAGCTGGGTGAACATCTTCACTTTCACTTCCATCCAAGATGGCGCATCACAGACCAACGGACTCATGTAAAAACCTCAGCAAGATGTATGGATTGGCAGTTTTCAGGAAACTGGGTATCAGGCCAATTAAGGACTATGACCTTTGTGTTGGGGACCCATGGGAGGTGAGCCCCGTGATGCCCAGCTCACCACTCTGAGAGTTTCCAGACTGGTGCAGGGAGGGGGCAGGGCTTTGGGAGTCCCCAGAGACCAGATTTCAACCCTGGCTTCTCTGTGATTAATTGTGGAAGGACCAGATTAGGGAATCTCTGCAAACTCCTACTTCCTCTGCTCCTAAATTAGATGGTGGTAATTAGATGGGTTCAGAAAATTTGAGCATTAAAAGAACAGGATGTGTAAAGTATTTCAAATATGGAGCATGCATCACACATAGGAGGGTCTCCAGAATGTTCCTGCCATCATCTCTGTTGTCCGCAATGCCTCATGCACAGTTGAAGCTCAACAGAAGTTGTGTTCTCCTTGGTTTGGAAGCAGTTGGGGCCTGGGCAGTTCCTAGAGGGAGTAAAGCAAGGAGTTGGCTTTGACAGGCTGCCTCTAGGCAGGAGGTGGGCCAACCAATTATCCCAGCACTGAAAGATCCATGGTCTGGAAAGCCTTGGGTCCCAGGCACCCTGAGATGATGGGTCACCATTGAGTGAAGAGGGCACTTAACAGTGAAAGCTACAGTTAAATGGGACCCCACTGTCATTCAACAACGTGCCAAGTGCTTACCCAGCCCTATCTTTTCCTTTTGTATTTTATATGTCATATCAAATTTTCCTTCTTTCTACACTCTTCTCCACACCTCTCTCTTCTGTCTTTTTGTATCTGTCTCTAGTGTTCCCTTTAGTATTTCTTGCAGAGCTGGTCTCTTGGTCACAAATTCTCTCAGTGACTTTTTGTCTGAAAATGTTTTAATTTCTCCCTCATTTTTGAAGGACAGTTTTGCTGGGTATAGAATTCTGGGTTGGCAGTTTTTCTTTTTTGGTAATTTAACTATATCATCCCACTGTCTTCTCGCCTCCATGGTTTCTGCTGAGAAATCTACACATAGTCTTATTGGGCTTCCCTTGTATGTGATGGATTGTTTTTCTCTTGCTGCTTTCAAGATCCTCTCTTTCTCTTTGACCTCTGACATTCTAACTAGTAAGTGTCTTGGAGAACGCCTATTTGGGTCTAATCTCTTTGGGGTGCGCTGCACTTCTTGGATCTGTAATTTTAGGTCTTTCCTAAGAGTTGGGAAATTTTCAGTGATAATTTCTTCCATTAGTTTTTCTCCTCCTTTTCCCTTCTCTTCTCCTTCTGGGACACCCACAACACGTGTATTTGTGCGCTTCATATTATCATTCAGTTCCCTGAGTCCCTGTTCATATTTTTCCATTCTTTTCCCTATAGTTTCTGTTTCTTTTTAGATTTCAGATGTTCCATCCTCCAGTTCACTAATCCTAACCTCTGTCTCTTGAAATCTACCATTGTAGGTTTCCATTGTTTTTTTCATCTCTTCTACTGTATCTTTCATTCCCATAAGTTCTGCGATTTGTTTTTTCAGACTTTCCATTTCTTCTTTTTGTTCTTTCCTTGCCTTCTTCATATCCTCCCTCAATTCATTGATTTGGTTTTTGATGAGGTTTTCCATTTCTGTTCATATATTCTGAATTAGTTGTTTCAGCTCCTGTATCTCATTTGAACTTTTGGTTTGTTCCTTTGACTGGGCCATATCTTCAATTTTCCTGGTGTGATTTGTTATTTTTTGCTGGTGTCTAGACATTTAATTATCTTAATTAGTTTATTCTGGAGATTGCTTTCACTTGTCTTACTTAGGGTTTTCTTGCTAGATGAGTTTGTTGTCTATCTGTTCTTTGACCTTCAGTTCAGCTTTTTCTGGGCCTCTAGCTTAAGTTTTTTTTTAACAGAGGGTAATTTTTCAGTCCTTGTTTTCTTGTTTCTTGTCCTGCTTGTATGGTGCCTTTTCCCTCCCCAACCTTAGGAGGGTCTACATAGGTATTACAGACTCCAGCCGGGTTTTCCAGACTAAACTGGCCTCCTATCAGGAGGAAAGAGTCACCTGCGTCAGTTTTCCCTGAGGGTGAGACCCAGCAGGTTGAAAGACTTTCCTGTGAAGTCTCTGGGATCTGTTTTTCTTATCCTGCCCAGTATGTGGCGCTTGTCTGCCTGCAGGTCCCACCAGCAAAAGATGTTGTGGCTCCTTTAACTTTGGCAGACTCTCCCTGCTGGGGGTGTGGTGGAGACAGAGGAGAGGTTGTAGGCTGTTTTTAATGGCTTCAAATTACGAAGCCCTGGGGTCTGAATCCCTTGAGGGAGGGATTCCACCTGAGTTGGGCTTCTCCCCTCCCCTGGGGAAGGCACAGTGGGGGACAGCCCTGAAAGCAGCCCGTTTCTGCCTATGCCTGGGGCAGTTGCAGCCCTAGTAGTCCCACCGCTGAATCCAGAGGCAGCCAAGTCTCCGTAGAAACAGCCACAAAAACCTCTGTTTCGTCCCCTTTCCTCTTTTTCCATTAGCCCAATAAGCGACCTCTGCCTTGACCAGTTTTGCCTGAGCTGGGGGCCTATTTTTAGTAGTCAGAATTTGTTTATTAATGCCACAATTGGTGTTTGGTTGGACTCAGTCCCTGCTACTGTTAGAGTGTCTTTCCTTTCCCTCCGGGAAGCTGCCTGTGGGGGAGGGGCGCCGGGTGCTGGCCGCTGCGGCTTGGGGAACTCACGGTTCTGGGAGGGCTCACAGCTGGTCCAGACGGGGGTACGCTGTGTATCTGGTCACTACCGTGGCTCCGGGAGCTGTTCTGTACTGTTTCTGGTTATTTAGTAGTTGTTCTGGAGGATGAACTAAAACGCGCACATTGCTAAGCCGCCATCTTGGCCCCTCCCCCCCGTCTCTTCCTTAAGCCTCATTTCTCTCTTCTCTGGCCCTTGTCCTTGGAGGAGCCTGAAACTCACGTGCCGGTGAGGGTGGGGTCAGAGCCTGGGGCCCCTTTGCTGTTGGTCTCCAGGGTCCCTGCTCTTACCCTGTGGGCTGCTCGGTTTGTCTTGAAAAGGAAATGGAGCCATCAGGGATCTGTCTCCTCCCTGGCTGTACCTGGCTGGACGTGGCCTTGGCTCTGGCTGGGGTCTGTGGCCTTGAGGGCCTCCAGCTCAGTGTCATGGGTTAGAGTGCATTCTGGAGCAGCAGCTGTGGTGAAGAGCTTTCTCGCCTCTGCTTTCATGCTCAGTGGCTATGACAGCCTTGCATGCTCCTTCCTACGTTTTGGAAGCTGTGGACTGAGTCTGGTGACTTTCAGTGCCCCCCCAGCCAGGGGCAAGATCTCGCTGGAGAACGAACTCCCTTCCTCCCTGGGCACAGCCTTGAGAGCCTTCTCAGGTTTAGATTGTCCCTCATCAGAGCTGAGACCCCTTCCACCCTGTGTCGCTGAGTGCAGCTGGCTCCCAGCCAGGCTCTTCCCAGCTCCCACGTGGGCCAATTAGAAGGTTTCCCGGAGCTTCTGGATCCCTGGAGGCATAAAAGGTGTCACTCTAAGAGAAGGGAAGGGGGATGGCTGTGCTCTTGGCAGCTGAAGGTTCACGTCAGCCCTCTACCCCTAGCCCCGAACGAATCCCTGGCAAGTGACTCCCCGGAAGGCATGGGGGGGGATCCCAGAGGACATGGTTCTGGAACCTTCCAGACACCAGGCTGTGAAGGATTAGAGGCTCACAAATTAGTCTATGTAAATGAACTCAGCTGGGAGACCATGGAGTGAATAAGTTTTGCCACTGAACATACCTGGGTGCATTTGGTTTGTTGGCTACAAGAATGAATAAAGAGAGAGCCTGTTTTGTAGCAAGAGCTCAATGGCATATCCAGTTATTTCAGAATTTTCTTTCTTTATGCCCCCACCGTGGTCCGAAAAGGATTATAGGTGCAGGTGATAGAGCAGGTTAATGGATCAGGTAAAGAAAATGAGGCAGAGGGAAAAACAAGGGCAGGAGCTGCAGGGAGACCAGGATGCAGGTCTCAGGCATGCCGGGAGATGTTTGTCTGCTAGAGCCAAAGGCCCATCTGAGAAGGCCTCACAGCACCCCATAACTGGAAGCAAGCTCATGGGGAGGGGTCTGCAGTCCCATCATACACCCCAATTTCCACTCTTGACATAAAGGTCCAAGAGCAGATTTTCCAGGGAGAAAATCCAGAGAGAGAGTTTCCCCCTGCATCTTTACGTTCAACCCAGTACCCAAAAACATGAGCCTTAAGGTTTAAAATATTTTTAACCTTATTAAAATATTTTCTAATTTTCTAATATACTTTTCATTTAGAACAGTTTTTAAATTTCAGCATTATTGTGAAGATAGTACAGAGTTCCCACTTACACAGTTTCACCTGTAGTTAGATTTAACACGTGTCGGAACACTTGTCACAGTCATGGACCAGTATCGACACGTTAGTGTGAAGTCAAGTTCATACTTTATTCCACTTTCCTCGGGTTTTTCAGAATCTCCTCCTGTGTTCCACAATGACATTTAGATGTCACGACTCTAGGATCCTCTCAGCTGCGGCAGTTTCTCAGACTTTTGCTGCTTTGAAGCGCTTTGAAGAGGGCTGGCCAGGTGTTTTGTAGAACGTCCTTCAAGTGGAGTTTGTCCGATGATTTTCTCAGCCTGGGGTTATCGGTTTGGGACGGAAGATCCCAGAAGTGGAGCACGTTTCTCATTCCATCGCCTCGAGGGCTCTTTCTGTCAACAAGGCTGTCACCTTGATGTTGACCTTGACCCCCTGGCTGAGATCATGTCGTTGGGTTTCTCCATGGTAAAGCTACTCTTTTATCCCACTTCCCATCCTGTACCCTTTGAAAGGAAATCACTCTGCAGCCACACGCAAGGAGCCGAGAGTTCTCCTCCACCTCCCTTGTGGCAGAGAATCTACATAAATTATTCAAAATTCACTTTAGAGCGAGATTTGTCCCTTACTTATTTATATCAGTATAGACTGTGGATATTTATTTTTTTTCAGGTGCAGCTTCATTCAGTGTTCCAACCTAGTTACATTACACTTAGGTATTATTGTGCTGTCCACTTTTGAGTTTTTGTATCTAGTCCTGTTGCACAGTCTGTATCCCTTCAGCTCCAATTACCCATTATCTTACCCTGTTTCTAACTCCTGCTGGTCTCTGTTACCAATGATATATTCCAAGCTGATTCTCGAATGTCAGTTCACATCAGTGGGACCATACAGTATTTGTCCTTTAGTTTTTGGCTAGACTCACTCAGCATAATGTTCTCTAGGTCCATCCATGTTATTACATGCTTCATAAGTTTAGTCTGTCTTAAAGCTGCATAATATTCCATCGTAGGTATACGCCACAGTTTGTTTAGCCACTTGTCTGTTGATGGACATTTTGGCTGTTTCCATCTCTTTGCAATTGTAGATAATGCTGCTATAAACACTGGTGTGCAAATGTCCGTCTGTGTCTTTGCCCTTAAGTCCTTTGAGTAGATACCTAGCAGTGGTATTGCTGGGTCGTAATCCATTCTGCCATTCTATGTCTTTTGATTGGGAAATTCAGTCCATTAACTTTTAGTGTTATTACTGTTTGGATAGTATTTTCCTCTACCATTTTGGCTTTTGTATTATATATATATCATATCTGATTTTCCTTCTTTCTACACTTTACTCCATACCTCTCTCTTCTGTCTTTTTGTATCTGACTCTAGTGCTCCCTTTAGTATTTCTTGCAGAGCTGGTCTCTTGGTCACAAATTCTCTCAGTGACTTTTTGTCTATAAATGTTTTAATTTCTCCTTCATTTTTGAAGGACAATTTTGCTGGATATAGGAGTCTTGGTTGGCAGTTTTTCTCTTTTAGTAATTTAAATATATCATCCCACTGTCTTCTAGCTTCCATGGTTTCTGCTGAGAAATCTACACATAGTCTTATTGGGTTTCCCTTGTATGTGACAGATTGTTTTTCTCTTGCTGCTTTCAAGATCCTCTCTTTCTCTTTGACCTCTGACATTCTAACTAGTAAATGTCTTGGAGAACGCCTATTTGGGTCTATTCTCTTTGGGGTGCGCTGCACTTCTTGGATCTGCAAATTTAGGTCTTTCATAAGAGTTGGGAAATTTTCAGTGATAATTTCTTCCATTAGTTTTTCTCCTCCTTTTCCCTTCTCTTCTCCTTCTGGGACACCCACAACATGTATATTTGTGCGCTTCATATTGTCATTCAGTTCCCTGATTCCCTGTTCAAGTTTTTCCATTCTTTTCCCTATAGTTTCTGTTTCTTTTTGGAATTCAGATGTTCCATCCTCCAGTTCACTAATTGTAGCTTCTGTCTCTTTAGATCTACCGTTGTAGGTATCCATTGTTTTTTCCATTTTTTCTTCTTTGTCCTTCACTCCCATAAGTTCTGTGATTTGTTTTTTCAGATTTTCTATTTCTTCTTTTTGTTCAGCCCATGTCTTCTTCATGTCCTCCCTCAATTTATTGATTTGGTTTTTGAAGAGTTTTTCCATTTCTGTTCGTATATTCAGCATTAGTTGTCTCAGCTCCTGTATCTCATTTGAACTATTGGTTTGTTCCTTTGACTGGGCCATATCTTCAATTTTCCGAGCGTCATCCATTATTTTCTGCTGGTGTCTGGGCATTTGATCAGATTTCCCTGGGTGTGGGACCCAGCTGGTTGAAAGGTTTTTCTGTGGAATCTCTGGGCTCTGTTTTTCTTTTCCTGCCAAGTAGGTGGCGCTCGTGGCAGTCGTCTGTCTGCGGGGCAGTCGACCCGGGAAACCGTGCGTGGAGGCGGGGGTCGTTGGCCGCGGCTTGGGGGAGTGCCGGTCCAAATTGCCCAGCTGGCCTGAGACGCCAAGCGTGACGGGAGGGCGCCGCTATCCAACGTTCCCAGTCAGACCGGGGAGCCACGTGCGTGGAGGGGACCCCAGTCGCCAGCTGCCCCGGCCGGGAAAACGTGCGCCCCTCGGGTATCTCACCGCAGCGGATTCTCCCTGCCCGTTCAGCCGTTCCAGAATGGGGTACGCTGTCTTTTTGGTCTCTGTCGTGACTCCGGGAGCTGTTTCGTATTGTTTCTGTTTCTTTAGTTGCTTTTCTGGAGGAGGAACTAAGACCCGCGCGTCTTACTAAGCCGCCATCTTCTCCGGAAGTTGTGGATATTTATTTTATACCTTGAGTTATAATCCAGTAGAACTTCATTTTCTTTCTCAAACTGTTCCAGCTTTGGCCACGGAATCCCTTTCACTTGTCTCCCGTGTTCCTTCAACAGACCACAATCAGCATGTTGGTTTTTGAGTACTTTTTTATTTTCTGACTTGACAAGATACTCCAGGCTCATTTTATGTATTTCCTGTCCCAGTCTTACAGTCAGCCACTTCTCCAAAGGGCCCTGCATCCTCTAATTGGAGAATGGTGTTAGACACCAAGATTTGAGCACGAGATGTGCCCATTGTCACTGGGGTATCCTTGCTTCTAAGCTCTATCAGCGGACAGAGCAAGGAAGGTATGTGTGTCTACTAACTGGTATATATATACAATTATCTACACATTTCTCTGCGTAATCATCTGTGTCTGTATTAAGCTAAACATGAGTTCATACTAATGTCTTCTCGTGCAGTCGGTTCCCCGTGGATCCTTCTAGCCTCCTTCCCTTGCCATTCTGTAACCTGACGCTGGAACAGTGAGAAACTTGGCTCCCACTATCTCCAATTCATTTACTTAATTCTTCAGTTCCAGTATGCAGGTATAGTGGTTTCAGAATTCTCAATTGTATCCTTGTGAGAAACAATGTTATCAAGTAGAGTACTGTGCTTATGTGCAGTTCTTTTACCTTCAGTTTTACAGACTCCACTCATCTCCAGAGTTACATAGGTCCGCACGTTTCACCTTGGGGTTGTTTCTTTTCTTTTTTTTTTTTCTTTTTTTGTTACATTCTTCATTCCATCCAGGGATCCCCATTCTCTTAAATGATTTTTTTTTTAATTTTGCTACATTAAGGTTCATTCTTTGTGCTATGATGGTCTATGGGTTTTGACAAATATTTAATTGTTATATTCACCATTACAATATCACACAAAATAGTTTCAGTGCCCTAAAAACTCCCCTGTCCTTTTCACCTAGTTAATCCACACCCCCACCAGAGCCTCTGGAAAGCACTGATTTGCTCCCCATCTCCATAGTTTTGCCCTTTCTAGAATGTCATATGATTGGAATCACAAGGTGTGCAGTTTTTTCAGATTGGCTTTTACATTGCAGTATGCATTTAAGATTCATCCATATGTTTTTGTGGCTTCATCGCTCATTTATTTTTATTGCTGAGTACTGTTACATTGTATGGGTGAACCTCGTTTGTTTATATATTCACCTTTTAAAGGACATTTTGGTTCCTTCCAGTTTTGGGCAATTACAAATAAAGCTGCTATAAACATTTGCATTCAGCCTGTTTTCTGGGCATACATTTTCGTATCAGCAGGGTAAAATACATAGGGTTCTAATTACTGGATTGTATGTTCAGACCATTTCGTTTTGTAGAAACAGCCAGGTTTTCTTCCAAAGTTTCTCTAACATTGTATTCCCAGCAGCAATGAATGAGCATTCTGGTAGCTCCACATCCTCACCAGCAGTTGATATTGTTAGTGTGTTGGATTTTGTCCATTCTAGTAGGTGTGTAGTGGGATCTCATTGTTTTCTTGAGGCTTGAGTTTTGCTTATTCAAATATCCATAAATTCTTAATTCCTGCTCTGGTAGGATCCCATTTATCGGCTGCAAACCAAGTTAATATATGTGCCAGTTTGAAAGGATGATGTACCCTAGACAAGTCATGTTTTAATCCTGATCTGTCTTGTGAAAGCAACTGTTTCCTTAATCCTATTCAGCACTGTAGGTTGGAGACTTGATTAGATTATCTCCACAGAGATGTGGAAAGCCTAATCTCTGGGTATTAACCTTGATTAGAGGGAGATGTGACTCCACCCATTCCAGGTGGGTCTTGATTAGTATACTAGAATCCTTTCAAGAGGAAAAACATTCTGGAGAGAGCCAGAGAACCATGAGAACCAAGAGAGCCCACGCAGCCAGAGTCCTTTGGAGAAGAAGAAGGAAAACACCCCTGGGGGAGCTTCATGAAACAAGACACCTGGAGAGAAAGCTGGCGGACATCACCATGTTTGCCATGTGCCTTTCCAATTGAGAGAGAAACCCTGAACTTCATTGGCCTTTCTCCAGTGAAGGTTAGCTTCTCGTTGGTGTCTTAATTTGGACATTTTTATAGGCTTGCCTTAGTTGGGACGTTTTCCTGGCCCTAGAACTGTAAACTTGCAACTTAATAAATTCCCCCTCATAAAAGCCATTCTGTTTCTGGTATTTCACATTCTGTAGCTGACAAGCAGGAACAGTAGGGTTGTGTATGTGTATTCGCGTGTGTGTTTTATTACCCTAAGCAGTAGTTCTCAGAGAATCAGTGTGGCTCATAGAGAATCTGCCCTTCTTTCCAACACTTATGCTTTCTTTTTTTTAATGACAGTCATCCTTGTGGGTATCTGATTATAGTTCTCCTCTCATTTCCCTGATGTCTAACGATGTTGATCATCTTTTCATGAACTTGTTGGTTATTTGTATCTCTCTAGAGAAAATGATTCTTCAAATCTTTGGCCATTTTAATTGATTTATTTGTCTTTCTGTCATTGAATATTAAAAACTCTTTATATATTTTGGATACAAGTTCCTTATCAGACATATGAATTGCAAATATTGGCCTCCCCCTCTCCGGGTTTTCCTTTTACTCTCTAAATGGTGCCCTCTGGTGCCCTGAAGTCTTTACTTTTGTTGAAGTCCAGTTCATCTATTTACTTTGCTTGTTGTGCTTGAGTTTTGGTTTCAGCTGTCTCTGCAGCCTTGCAGCCACCATCTTGTATAGGGAAAGTGGGCCTTCTTCAGAGTACCCCTTCTTTAATGGGGTGTGGGATCACTGTGCTAATTGGGAATAAGTAACAGGTTATGTCACAGGTTGTAGGGGAGGTGAGAGCTGGCCAGTGGATGGTCATCCTTTCCCTGAGAACATTTGACTTCTGGGGAAGCCTGTTGCGCTGATTGAGTGGACACTTCTTTGTTTGTGGTTGCAGAACAGCACTGCTTCCCCATCTCTCCAGCTGCACCTCTGTCTTTAACAGTTCAGTCTTCCTTTTGCACACACCACTTGCTGGGTACGCCTCGATTTTTCTTTTGGAAAGACAGAAGCTACAAGAACTCACCTGTGGCTCCCCCCACCCCCCACTTGGTAGACAATGGGTCCCTTTAACCTGTGTCATTCATGGTCCTGTCCCACTCTGTCAGTGGGAGCCGCAGCCCCCAGGAGTCTTTCTGGGAGCAGGGCCATCTGCGCTTTTTTTTTGTTTTTAGTAATTGTCATGTACACAACAAACATGAAAGCATTCTTGACATGGAAACATTCAATACATGGTATACAATCAGTGGCTCACAATATCATCACATAGTTGTGTATTCATCACCATGATCACTTTTTTTAACATTTACATCAACCCAGCAAAAGAATTAAAAAAGAAAAAATTCATACATGTCATATCCCTTACTTCTCCCTCTTGTTGACCGCTAGTATTTCAATCTACTCAATTTATTTTATCCTTTGTTCCCCAATTGTTTCTTTTTTATCCGTATGTTTTTTACTCATCTGTCCATACCCTGGATAAAATGAGTGTCAGACACAAAGTTTCACAATCACCTGGCCACATTGTAAAAGATGTATTGTTATACAATCATCTTCAAGAATCAAGGCTACTGGAACACAGCTCTGCAATTTCAGGTACTTCCCTCCAGCCACTTCCATACACCCTAAACTAAAAAGGGGATATCTATAAAATGCATAAGAATTACCTCCAGGATAACCTCTCGACTCTGAAATCTCTCAGCCGCTAACACTTTATTTTGTCTCATTTCTCTCTTCCCCATTTTTGGTCGAGAAGGTTTCTTCAATCCCTTGATGCCAGGTCCCAGCTCATCCCAGGATTTCTGTCCCACGTTGGGACCATCTGCCCTTAAATTGTTTGTTTGACTTTGAAGCCATTCCTAAGTGTATTTACCTCTGGAGGCCTGTTTGAATGGCATAGCTCTGTCCGAGGAAGCGTGAACCACAGAACACCTGACTGTACATGCTGCTGTTGGAAATTGGACCCATGGGATTCTCCCAAGTCCAGATGTGATAACTCTTCATAAAATTAGCCAAACCTCCCTTGGGTAACAGGAATTTTATCCAGAATGTGAGACCCCAGTTCCTTTTGCCGAGACCTGCTTTTCATCCTGCCTGGATCCTTTTTGTTCCCTATTGTCAAACATTTCTTTGCAGAAAAATGATTGTTCTTGTTTCTTTGTATCAATTTCTGATTACAGATCCTTCTTGCCAGAATCCACTTGGGCCCACGTCTTCTCCTGTGCACTTGTTAGCCCACTTCAAATCCAGGGAGGCAGGAGGGCCGTGTGTATTCCAGTGATGACGAAAGAAGGGCAGGTGTGAGTGCATTCTGGCCAGCTGTCTTGGCGAATGGCCCTGTGGGGAGACATGCAAAGAGGTGTCCCCTGGCTCATAGACCAGTGTGAGAAACACTTGTTGGGACACTTAGTGGCGCTGATAGTTTTGAGAGGTCACTATTATCCTCTGCGTTAGCTTAATCAAGTCCAAGGCCCGTGGGGAGTTGGGCAAGTCTTCTGTGGAAACTCTTCGTGAGAAATTGTCTGCAACACAGAGGGCTGTGACTATGTATAGAAATCTCATGTTTTTTTCATGGTCAGGGGACAGGCATTAATCAGATATGCTAGTTGGTAGGGAGTCCCTCTTTTAACATAATAGAGAACTTTGTGATTGCACGTCATGCGCTGAGGATGAAACGTTACACTGAAACACTGAATGCAGATGAGGATTGGAACTGCTTCAAGCATTTAAACAGGAGCTGTCCGTGCAGAATAGTATTCCCGGGACACCCCCTAATTATCTCTGATAACTGCGTAATGAGGGGCTTCCTCCCCCAGGACTCTGAAACTCCAGGTGCTGGGAGGGGGCAGCTAGGGTTGCATTAGTGCATGGGTTCTCACTGTCACAGGATCATGTATGTTCTCATCAACATACATGACGAGGAGAGTGTGTAGTGGGGGAATGTTGGTCAGCGGTCTGCCCAGTGTGAACTTTCCAATCATGGGAGGACGTCATAGCCAGAGGTGGTTGAACTCGCCCCTGTCCTTTTATTTTATGTAGGAGGCTCAGTGATCCATTTGGGTGTATGGGCAGAAAACATTTAAACATTTTATCTTTCCCTTTAAAAATATTTATCTGCATGCATTCTATCATTTATTTAATATATTAGTACCCTAGGGCCTAGATAATTTTCATTAAAAAATTCTTACTGATATAATTTACATGCAATTTAAATGCATAGTTTTGTGTTTTTAACATCTTCATTGAGATGTATTTCATAACCCATAAGTTTTAGCCATTTAAAAATGTACAGTTCACGGGTTTTTAGTGTAGTCACAGAATTGTGCAGGTGCCATCAGCTGATGATTTGACAAAATTTTCAACACCCCATCATGTGACAAGTAACAGTCATTCCCCTTTCCCCCGATCACCCACCCCCAGCCCAACACAACCGGGAATCTACTTTCTCTCTGTGCATTTGCCTGATCTGGACATTTCACATAAGCAGAATCTTATGCTATGTGACCTTTCATGATGAGTAGCTTCTTTCACTGAGCGTGATGTCACTGTTTGTCCATGGTGTAGCGTGGGTCAAGGCTTCTTTTTATTGCCAAATAGTATCTATAGAATGGATATACCTCTCATCATTTGATGGGCATTTGGGTTGTTTGCACTTTGGGGCAGTTATGAATAATGCTGTGTGAATATCAAATATTTGAATAGACGTGCGTATTCATTCCTCTTGGCTTTACACCTAGGAGTAGAATTGTTGGGTCACACGGCAGGTCTGTGTTCAGCACTTTGAGGAACCGCCAGGTTGTTTTCCAAAGGAGGTGCAGTTTCCATGCCACCAGCAGTGTGTGTGGGTTCCAGTTTCTCCACGTTCTCTCCAACACTTGTCGTTGTCTGTCCTGGATGACAGCCATCCTGGTGTTATTTCGTTGTGGTTTTATTTGCATTTTTTCTAATGACTAATGATGCTCGTAGCTGTTCATGTGCTTAGAGGTCATTTATGTGTCTTTGGAGAATTGCCTATTCAGATCCTTTGCCCATATTTTACTTTGGTTATTTGTGCTTTTTTATTGTTTAGTGCAGTTATTTGCCTTTTATTGTTGAATTGTAAGAGGTCTTTATATATACTGGATACAAGTCTTTTCAGGTCTATGATTTGCAAATAATTTCTCCCATGCTCTGAGTTGTCCTTTTAAGGCTGTCCTTTGATGCACAAAAGTTTCTTTAATTCTGATGAAGTCCAGTTTATTTTTTCTTTGGCTGCTTGTGTTTTTGGTGTCACATCTAATCTATCATATCTAATAATTCGTTGCCAAACCTAAGGGCACAAATTTTTACCTATGAGTTTTATAGCTTTAGTTCTTATGTGTAGATCTGTGATCTGTTTTATTTTTCTGTACAGTGTGAGGTAGAGGTCCACATTCTCTCTTTGGCATATGAAGATCCAGATGTCCCAACACCATTGGTTGAAAAAACTGTCCTTTTCCCAGGAGCATGAATACTTTATAGATGAAAAAATCATCCACATGAGATACGTACCAGTATTTTTCTTCTTTTTGGTTTCTTTATGGATCATGCCTGCATGGGATCCATAAGGATTGGGAGGGGTGCTCGGGGTGAGTGCACCCCAGACTTGATGCACAGCAGTTACTCGTGAATCTGCCTAAAATGCAGATTCTGGCTCTTAGATCCGGAATGGGACCAGAGATTCAGCTTCCAGGTGATGCCAGTGCTGCTGGCCCATTAGGTCCATCTGCAGGAATAAAAGTCAAGAGCATTGGTTCTCAAATTCAGCTGTACATTCAAGCCACATGGGGAACTTATAGCATTCTGCCATACTCAGGTCATAAACTGCATGCTGATTAAATTAAAATCTGGAGGTAGGACCCTGATGATTTCACAGTGTATCAGATGTGTTACCAAGTGGTCTCTGTCAAGATGTGCTCCTGGTACCACCAGTGTCGCTTGGGAGTGCAATAGCAATGCAGACTCTTGGGCTACTCCAGCCTACTGAACCAACAGTTCTAGGAATGGGGCCCAGTATTACTTGTATTAACCAGCTCTTGATGTACTTCTTAGCTATGCCAAAATTTGAGACCCACTGTCCTGGAGAATGAGGACAGAATCTCAGAATCCTGCATTTCCTCCCTCTGAGTCTTGGAAATGTTGAGGTCTGGTCAGCAGTAAATGTAGACACACACACACCTTTTTTGGACTGCTGGTAGAATTCTTGCTTTCAAGGTGGTGATGTTTGGAGACATCGGATTCCTTTTGACTTGGAGGAGGTCACGGTAGAAGGTTGGAACAGAAAGTCCACCCTCCTTCTCTGGTTTTGCTCGTGCATGTATCTCAGGTCACCTCTTGCGAAGAGACACCCCCATCTTCTGGACATTTAGAATATTACGATGGGAGGCCATTTCTCGTTCTAGAGATTTAGCAACCTCAAGCACAAAGGCTTTTTCCAAAACTTCTGGTCAAAGACGTTTGCTGGGTCATTGCTACACAGTTTTGTGTTTGGGTTGGCAAAATTTCAGTCTGACTCAGAACAGGATATGTGATGGCATCGTTTTATAAAATGGGCTGTATTAGGAAGGTGCTATGGTATTGGGAGCAAAAGTAGAAGGTCCAGTTCCACTGTCACTGGTTCCCATATCTGGTGGCCCTCTTAAACTGGGCGTAGTGCTCCTTATCTGTAGCATCACCACGGATCACGAGGACAGCAGGCAGGCTGGAGCTTCTTCATGACAACATTACAAGGAGCTTTCAAGTCCACGGCCTCTCCTGGTCCCTAACCGGGAGTGGGCAGGATGAGTTTTTTAGTACATATGGGGGTCCCAGACCCTGAACAGCTCAAGGCTTGTGTCCAGGCATCACAGCTAAGTCCAGTCTGGAATTCGCAGGCTCCGAACCCAAGCCCAGACTTTTCCCACTTCCCTGCTATTTTGCATCAGAAACACAAGACAGAGAACAGGATGCCTGTGATCTTGTAATTTGAAATAGTTCTGTGTGGTAGGATGTTATATTAGAAAAATAATCCTCTACTCAGACAAACTGAGAGCATAGTTTGTGCCCCCTCTTTCAACTTTGAGTGCAAATATTAATCCTCAATTCATTTTAGCTGTCGGTGCATCTTTACCTAGCCGTGCACCCATCCATCAATCCACCACCCACCCACTCACTCTTCTGTTCCCCCATCTGCCCACTCTTTAAGAGACTGAATCTCCTAGGAGGAATCTTGCACCTAACTGTTTGGATTTCACGACCTGTTGTCATTCTTCAGTGCTTCCAGGCTCACACGCACACACACACACACACCAAGTACACTCACTCCAAGTCACAGCCCCACTGTTTGGTGCCCACTGCTTTAGGCTGTCAGCCTTCTCCTGCCACTTGACTTCTTGAGGGCTGTGTCGCACCCCACATCTGGACAGACTGGAAATGATTTTGCTGGTTCTCTCCTGATGTGCAGCCAGATGCCTCCCACTTGTCACTCCTGAGAATCTTTTGGTCAGTAGCTGGGGTGGCTTGGAGTTGTTTGTGTAAAGTTCATCCATTCCTGTGGTGTGAACCTGTTGTAAACTAGGACCTTTTGATGAGACTACTTGAGTTAAGGTTGTTCCGAGTCGATCAGGATGAGTCTTAATCCTAATACTAGAGTCCTTTATAGGTGGTAAGAAATTCAGAGCAAGAGAGAGAAAGCTTCAGGAGACAAGTAGCTGAAAACAACAAAACCCAGAAGAGAAGGGGGAGGCCAGCATGTACCCCATGTGCCTGGCTGTGTGGCAGAGGAACCGAGGGTCTCTGGTAGCTGGTCTTCTGGAGGAAAACATCGCCTTGATGATGCCTTGATTTAGAAGTTCTCACGGTCTCAAACCATAAGCTAATACATTCCCATTGTTAAAAGCCAATGCATTCGGGATACCCAAATCAGTAGGCCAAACCCTTAATCTTAATACTTACCCTTGTGAAGCTTGTGTAGGTAGTGGAGAAACTTAGCCTATCTATAGGTGAGCCTGAGAGTTACTTCTGGAGGACCTCTGTTGTTGCTCAGATGTGGCCTCACTCTCTCTAAGTGCACCTCTGCAAGTGAAACCATTGCCCTCCTCCCTAGGTGGGACATGACATTCAGGGGTGAAAGTCTCCCTGGCAGTGTAGATGACTCCCAGGGATGAACCTGGCCCTGGTACCATGGGATCAACGATGCCATCCTGACCAAAAGGGGGAAAAGAATGTAACATATAAGGCATCAGTGGCTGAGAGAGTTCAAATAGAGTTAAGAGGCTACTCTGGAGGTCACTCTTACGCAAGCTTCAATTAGATATGGCTACCTATCATAACTTGCCAAACCCCCAACCAAAACCATTCCAGCCAATCCTAAAGAACACCTAGGGCAATATATAAGATTCTACAAAGGTTCCATGCATTAGGGTAACTTTCCAGAAGCCTACAACCTCCAGATGGGTCCCTGGACCAGATAAGTCCTGAAACCTAGAGGGCCCAGCCTCTCCAGAACATCAACTAGTTCCATCTCCCTACCCCATATTGTCAACAGCCCCTTCCAACATGAAAAAGTTAGAATGGGCATGGCTCAAATACTCCTAAAGAATGGAAGAAAGACCAAAGCTGATAGTGGAGTTATACAGAGAAGGTCGAGTTTAACAAACGAATATAATTGCTGAATCATTACATCGATATTTCAGTCTCCGGTGTCTTAGAGCAGCTAGAAGTAAAAACCTCAGATTGTGGAATTGTAATCCAGACCAAATTCTGAAATCCATTCTATAACTCACTGTTGTGCTGTGCTTTGAAATGTATTGCTTTTATATATATATATGTTATTTTTCACAAAAAAGAAAACAAAAGTTGTTTAAAACAAACAAAAAAGCCAATGGGTTTCATGGTATCTGCTTTGAGCAGCCTAGGAAAGGAAACCTGTAGCTTTGGAAGCAAATCATGGCTTACTCCCTAGAGCCAAAGGTTAACGATAATTTCTAGGTTCGAGGGCCTGCATACCTGCAAGCCCTCTCCTCTCCCAATATTATAGGAAGGCCTACTGTCATCCCAGTCACCCAGATTAAGGGGCTTTGGGGTCGCTTTTTAGGTTATATGTGCTGATTTTCCCAATTTATTTTAAAAGCAAAGAAATTGCAAAAATGCAAAAACTGAGGAGTACACACAGAACTCTGGTGTCAGATAATTGCAGTTCCAGGCTCACTGTGGAAAGGGTCAGATATTGGTGATTGTGCCGTCCCGCAGGTGACAGGTTAATCGTTGATTAACAGACGTCTTCTTGGGGTGGTATGGTCAGCCCTGCACATGGGCATCCTCTCTGTGGATATGACATTGAAACCAGGAGGCTCTCCCCACTCCCCCGGGGTACGTCCCGGCTGGCGGGACCTTGCGGGGTGGGTTACTGGGCCGTCATCTGAGGAGGGCTCCCGAAACCCTGCAGAGAGCCTGCCTAGGTTCTAGTTATCGTTCTAGAGCTGGAAGTCCCCGGCCTGCGTGTGCGCAGCTGGAACGGTTCTCTTCCCCACGTGCTTATCCAGCGGCCCAGCCGAAGGGGGCTTTGATTTGGAGTCAGAAGTCATGATTAAAGCTGCAATTCTGGGTTTACTAGTTGCCACCTCCCCCTCTTGGAGACGCAGTTGTTATGATGAAATGGCGCACGCTGAGATTGTCAACTACAAAAATAGTACAGTACAAACATTTTTGAAAATCTGCTTTGGACCACTTACCGTTTGCTTTGACCTTGTGCAGACAGCCTAATACAAAAGAAAAATCTTGACATTTGAAGGATGGCCTTGTCCTACGTGAGCGTCATGCTCTGATATCCAGACATGAGGAACTGCGTCCTGAAGTTGCTGTAGGGGCTTCGGCTTCTGAACGCAGCGCCCGGTGGGCCCTGGAGACCTGGCTCTTTCCGTGGGTCACGTGCTGCTGTGTCCTGTAACCCCTCCCCTGCTCCAAGGAAGAGGTCCCCAAGGTGCCTTTGGGTGCCTGTGCCTCGACGAGGAGGCCACTGGGAGCAAGGCTGCCGAGGACCTGACCGGGGAGTCCAGTGCTCTCTGTCCTCAGGTCCACCTCCCTTTGCACAGCAACCTCGTTCTCACACCGGACCACGTTTCTCTTCCCACATCAGGCTCCAGCTGCGTTCCAAATGGCCCTGCTTCCCAAGCACCCCACGGCATCCGGCCTTCCTTGCCTTGTTGATGTTTTCTGGGCAAGAAATCCCCATCACCATCACCACAGCCCTGTGTTGCCCAGGAAAGCTCCTCTTTTTCTTTAAGACTCTACGGAGATGTGTGTCAGGGCGTCCACGAGAGCGCTGTCCACGAGAAGCTAGAGAATGTATCCGTGATGTGGCTCACCAGTGTACCTGTAGGTAGGCACCAGTTGCAAGGACCTGCTTGTGACACATGCGCTGTGGGTTGGCTTCGACTGCAAGGATTTATTGGCTCATGGTTTTAGAGGCCAGAAGTCTCCAGTGAAGGCAGGGGCATGCTTCCTTTTGGAGTCTGTAGCCTATGGTGATGGCTCACCACAATTTTGGGGATTCCTTGACTTGCATTTCTGCCTCTGTCATGTGGCAATGTCCTCAGTTTCCTTCTGTGGCTTTCTCTTTAGGCGGTCTCCAGAATTATGGATTCAGTTGGGATATACCCAAAGAAATTCTTAGAAGACCCTCTTCACAAATGAGTCCACACCTTAAGTGATAACCATCTTCTAAGGTCATCTTTATAATGGGTTCCGTCACACAGGAAGGCGCATTTAGATTGAGAACATGTCTTTTGTCGGCGGACAACATCCAGTCTATCACAAGTCGGTTGAGTATTGGCAGCTCAACGCAGAAACTCAAGTTGCTGAGTAGTTCTTACAATATAATGATTGTATGGGTTTAAAAAGCACTCCAACAATGCTAATTTAGGGATAAATTAATGTAGTTATTAAAAATAGATAGCTGGGGGTGTTTGATCTAAATTCATGATGAAGTTGCCTCTTCTGGGGCTGGGGGACAATGTGACCGAGATGGGTACTCAGGAGGGAATTCATCCTCATGGAAAGTGTCCCAGTTCTTTTATCATCAACACGGGCTTGAAGACAGAAGATTAAATATGAACCATTCGTATTTCTGGGTCAGAAGAGCCAGCATGCTCTCATATCATCCCTTACACTTTTCTGTAACGGAAACATCTCTCAAGTTGACCATAAAAAAACACACCACGGCTGATAGTGGTGATACTGAGCGTGTGAAGAAGTGGAGAGTGAGAGGAAAGGTGTATGATATCAGACACCTGACATCCCCAGCCACAGCTAGCCGTGGACTTGTACAGGAGGACTCTGCCCAGCTCCCTAAGAGTTCCTTCCAGGATCTGAGCTCCTGCCCCACCTTTCGTGCTGCCCACTCCTTGTATAGAAGAAGCATGCAGGTGGCTGTGCAGAGTTCAGATATACTGATTGCAGAGGCTGCAACGTGAAGCTGCTTTGACTTGTAGCTTACAGAGTTGTACTGTTGAAACTCTGCCTCTGCCACCATGTTGGTTTGCAGTGACCCCAGGTGTCGCTTGCACTGTCCCTGGGGTGGCCTGAGCTGCACGAAACTGCCGATGGGGCTAACTGATGGAGGGGGTGGGGAAGGCCTCGGCACGCTGTCACCCCTCAGTGCTTCGAGCTCATTTTCAGAGGTTCTGATTTGGCTAAGTGATGAGAGTTGGTGATTTTCTGCAGATGTTGGTTCTAAAGTGCATGTGTTTGGGGCCCCTCAGAGACACCCCTGACCTTAGCGGCACAGCTCGATGGTTCCGTGGAACTGATCAAAGCCCTCAAAAACGGCGGCGCACATCTGGACTTCCGTGCCAAAGATGGGATGACGGCACTGCACAAAGCTGCCCGGGCGAGGAACCAGTTTGCCCTGAAGGTAAATCCCCAAGTCCCATCACCTACCTCCTCCCCCACACCCCTCCCCCAAAGGCCACCCTTGAGTTGCTGGTGCAATCTGTCCGACTCGAGCTGGCCGAGTCTGTCCTGACTTTCCTACCCTCTCTCCGCTGTCGTGTTGTTTTTAGAATTTGCTGTCCACGAAAGTCCTCTTGGTCCTTTCATTTTAGTCAAAGGGTTTGCATTTTCATCCTGTGAGACCAGCACTGAAACCTAACCCCAGCCATTGAAGGGCGCTGCCAACTTAGCTTGCAGGGAATGGGGCCGGCTATGCCACTGCCTCTGGGTCTCTGGAAGCCAGTGCCAGTGTGTGGCTTGCATGCCTCACCTTCTTGTCACCATTCTTTGTGACTTCCTTATCTGCCCTAATGATGTGTTTTGAAGCGTGGAATGGTGAATGTCCTAAGTTCCTTCATTCAGCTCCAGCCAGGAGGGAGAGGGGAGACGCTGGCGCTGGGTTTCTCAACTTCCTTTCACCCACACTTTTTCAGTTGGCCTTCGTGGAGCCCCACCCTGGCTAGGTTTGCCACCCCCAGAATGCAGATGAAGATGGCTCTGTGCTGTGCATTTAGGTTGCATTGTGCTACGTCTCTCTTCTGCAAATGGCCATCTTCACTTCACTGGGTTCCAAAGCTGCGTCGCCGGCACAGTGAGCATTGGGCGTCACTCTGGATGCACAGGTCACACGCTGCAGGGCGTTTCCTTGTCCCCCATGTGTTAGCCTGTCCAGTGCGGCTTGGACACTCTTTGCTTTTACAGGGCCAGAAATTTTAACATTTAGAGGTAAAGCCTCCTTAATTCTGGAAGGGCCCAGGACAGGCCCCAGGAACTTAGGGTTTGAGTTGGTCTTGGCTGGTTAAAGAGTGACCTCATTTATTTGTCTTGATTGTTCCATCCTGTGCCAAGGATTCATGAGACCAATAAGTGTCACGTATCTTGTCTTCTAGACCCTTCTAGAGCTGGGAGCATCTCCGGACTATAAAGACAGCTACGGCCTGACCGCTCTGTATCACACGGCCATCGTGGGCGGCGATCCCTACTGCTGCGAGCTGCTCCTCCACGAACACGCCACTGTCTGCTGCAAGGACGAGAATGGCTGGCACGAGATCCACCAGGTACATCCCATTTTACCTGTGAACAGGGCTCCCTTATCCCTCCGTCCCGCGGGGGGCCTGACAGCCCACAGACCAGATCCCGCGTTTGGTTATCTCATCGGAGCTTCGCAGAGTTCTTCGAAAAAACTTGAATTCACCAACATTTCAAAATCGGAACATTTACTTACAAATAAATATCTGACTCCCCTGGAGAAACTGGAAGACGAGGCAAGCTCGTTGCATTTCTGTTCGGTGGCAGTTGCCTGGATTTGGGGGTGGGGGGTCCTTCTCCATCCTAAGTTCCCCTCTCAGAGGATGCCTCCAGGTGCTTCCAGGAGCACAGGTGCTCCGGGGAGTCCTTGCTTTCAGAGCACACACAGGGACCTGTTTTCCCAAACCTACCTGTGGGGCGGTAGGCAGACAGGGGTGTGTCAGCTGCAGCCTTTCAGGGACTCACAGCCCACCTGAAGGGCCCACCTGCCATCTTCAGGGAACCAGGTAGAGGTGTGGGCAGCAGTAAAGGCTGAGCACCCAGGGTCCTGCTGTAGGAGGTCATGAGCATGCCTAGGGGCGAAGGGCAGGGAGCAGGACTGTTAGGGGAGCCGGAGAGGGGGGCGCAGAGGAGGGACTCCAGGGATGCACTGCCCATCAAAGGGGACTCTTCCCTGCCCCCTCCTCCCACCCTCCCATTGGCCGAGCCCTGCCAGAGCTGTCCAATCAGGAGCCACTGTGCAAGCCTCCAGGCCCGCCTCCCAGGTAGAGGTAGGTGGGCGAGGGCTGGGAGGGGGCCGAGGGGGTCAGTTCCAAACTAGGGAGTTTGGGAAGCAGGGCTTGTAGCTTCTCCCCTCAGCTGTCCGTTCCCCGGCCAGGGCTGCCTTTACAAGCTTCCCCAGCCTCGGGGGTGGGGGTGGGGTGGGGGGCTGTCCACCCCAAAGCCGAGGGGCGCCCGGCCTGTCCTGTCTCCCATGCGGTCCAGCTCTGGCTGCCCCATGTCCCCGAGACAGCCCCAAGCCCACCCCCAGGGCGGGGGTCCTCCCAGGACTTAGTTTCCATTCCTGCTTTATTATTTTTTTTCTATGAAAAAGGGAAAGAGGACATCTCTCCTCTGAACGTGAGTGGTGTGAGTTCTCATCGAGGATGGGGAGCCCGCGTGGTGGGGAGGTGGGTCCTCGGCCTGGGCGCTGCTCTCCTGGCACTTTCCCCGCCCCGGCCAGTCCCTGGGAGCCCTGGCCGGTTCCCCCCACTCCCTCCTCCTGCCCCCAGCCATGGCCCTGGTGGACCCACCATCCCAGCTGTGTGCTGCGGCCTCGTCCTTCTGTGTTCCCTGCTGTGGCATGGGCACCCCTGCCTCTGTGTGGGCATCTCCCCAGCTTCAGGGCTGGCCCTGCTGCCCAGCCCTCTGGCCCCTCTGCCCTGGCCCCATCTGGGCCTGCCACTGTCCTCCCTGCTCTTGGCAAGGCCAGTGGCCTCCAGGACGGCCGCAGGTCCACTCTCTCTCCCCGCTGCCCGGGGGAAGGTGCTGTCATAGCGAGGCCAGTGGCCCCTTGCCCGGGGTCCCTCCAGGCCCTCACATTCCACCCGCCCCCAGTGGCTCATGCCCCACTGACCCCCAGTGCGATCCCCAGCGGGTCAGTGAATCCAGCCACCGCCCCACCCTGCTCCCTCTGCCTGGCTGCGAGCTCCAGGCCTGGGCTCCCTGATTCCTGCACTTAACAGCACGAACTAGATTCAAATCCAGGGTGCACCCGGGTCTGCGTGCCAGCCGTGCTCACAAGACCCCTCCAGGTCTCAGGGTGCACCCCTATAAGTGAGGCGTCTGCAGTGCCTCCCACACCCCGGGGTCGAGAAGGCACGTGCCTTCTCCCTGCTTGATGCTGGAGCTGGCCGCGCTTCTGAGCCCCTCGGACCTGTCCCCCGTGTGTACTGGCCCCTGTGGCCATATCAGTCCACCTCCCAGCTCCCTGATGTATCTCCTAAAACGTGGCTCAAGGGCTGTAGCTTCCCCTCTCTGGCCGCTTCATGGCCCACCCATGCCTGCCATCTGCCTCTTGCTTTGTCCCCAGTGAGTTGCTTGACCTGAGCCAAGGTGGGGGGCAGCCGCCTGGGCCCTGGTTTGGCCTTACCTGCTTTGGCCTCTTTGCCTTGAACACCATGTCCCTGGCCAGGCTGTCCCTCCACCCGAGCAGTGGACATCCAAGAAGTTCCCCATGGTGTCGGCACATAAGGACGGATACTGTAGGCTCCCACTTTTATGTATCTATAAATATCTAGAATAAGCAAACTTGCAGAGATGGAATGGAGGTGAGAGGTGACCAGTGGCTGGGGGCAGGAGGAGGGGGCATCAGTGCTTAAGGGGTGTGGAGTTTCTGCGTGGGGTGAGGCTACAACTTTGGAAACAAATAGTGGTTGATGCTTGCTTGACATATAAATATGAGTGTCTCTGAATTGTATACTTAAAAATGACTAAAATGGCATGTTTTATGATATCTATCTATCTATCTATATATGTATCTCCAAGATAAAATTAAAAATTAAACAAAACAGCCCAATGTTTCTATTGCGTGGAAGGAATTAGATCATCCTTTATGAAAAGATCTACATGATATTTTTCAATATTTGTCTACCCTTTAGGTTTTAACTATAGTTCTGTAAAGGTTTCCTTTTGAACTCTGAAAGTGGGAGGATTTGGGTAAAAATGTCCGTAAATGTGGGGTCTGTGAGGGAGGTGGGCAGAGGTGTTTGTCCCGATGCTGGTTTGCAGCGTGCACCGTGGTGCTCTGGGCAGCGCCTGGGGTTCCCTGGGGGCAGGTGACGAGGCCCAGGGTGTTGGCAGCGGTCCTTGGCCTGCTCTGGGGGTGCATTCTGGGTAACTCCCCAAGGGGTGCTGGGGTGCCACCTCCCCAGCCCTGCATCCATGGCAGCGTTCCTTGGTGTGAGTAGCTGCTTTGTCCCAATCCTGGAGCATTCTTAGAGCTTAGTTCTTTCCTTTCCTCTTTCCCCTCCTGGATTAGTTTGTTAAAGCTGCTGTAAATGCAGTATACCAGAAATGGGGTAGCTTTTAAAATGGAGTTTGAGTAACAGGTTTATAGTTCTAAGGCCATAAAGATGTCCAAACTCAGGCCTCTGGAGAAAGATACTTAGGACTCAAGAAAGGCCGATCTGGGAAGGCACTTGGCTGGCTTCTGCTGATCCTTTGACTTACGATTTCACGACAGCTTCCCCAGGGACGTTTTCTTTCTGCATCTCCAAGGTCTCTGGCTGTGTCAGCCCTGAAGCGTTTTCCAAAACGATTCCCTCTTAAAGGGCTCCCATAAGCAGCCCCACCTTGAATGGCTGGAGACACATCTCCATGGAAACCACCTCATCAAAAGGTCCCACCCACAGTTGGGTGGGTCCCATCACCATGGAGATAACTTAATCAAAAAGACCCCCCCCCCCCAAGCAATATTGAATGAGGATTAAAGACCGCAGCTTTTCTGGGGTGCACGACACAGTTTCAACCCTGGCACGCCTCTGCTTCCTCCCCCTCTCCTGGGCCACCCGCCTTTGTGCCACGTCCTTTCCTCTGTCAGATGCACCCGACGTAACGGCCCTCCTTCCTACGTCAGGTCAGGGTTTGATGGAGAGTGACCGCCTGCGTCCCGGGGTCCCGAGGTGCCAGGGCCCGTCCCCGAGTCCCCACGTGGGAGTGCAGAGGCGTCAGCCTGCAAGGTGGTCATGCCCTGTGCCCACCTGAGAGCCTGAGCCGAGCAGGGGCGCCCGCGGATGCCCTCTGGTGACTGGTCCCTCCTCGCACCCGTGCAAACCATCTGTTCCCTTGCGGAGGAATCTGTTATACACGAGTCAGACAGGATGGTGGGTGCTGGGGCTTCCGTTCAGGCAGGAAGACAAGTGGACACTGTATCCTCCTAAGCCGGGCAAGGTCCCCCGGGTTCCCTGTGCACTGTCTTTTCATAGGAGTTAGTGGGGCTCAGAGAGGGCAAGTAACCTGCCCCAGGCTGCAGAGCCGGAGTCACCCCAAGGTGGTCCGACTTGAAGCCTGGCCTCCACCCTGCCTCTAGGGCGTTCACCCCAAACCACCCTTCACACGACTCGCATCTGCCACAGCAGAGAATAAAAGGGAAGACGGGTGTCACCTGCGCTCAGCTGACCTGATTCTCTGGGTCCGCCCACTGCACCTCCTCGGGTCTGCGCTTCTGTACCTGGCAGTCTGTCCATCTGCCGGCAGTCCCACTGTCCGCCAGCACCTGGGGACGCATGGCTCCTTCCCGGCAGTCTGGTCCTCAGCGGCAGCCAGGCTTGCTCCTGGATGGACGGACGTACTCGGCTGTGCCTTGGGACCTTTACCCCGGCACCTCTCCAAGCTGCCTTATCTCCAGGCCACCAGAAGAAATACCACCGTCATGATGCAGCAGTCACACTCACTTGTTAAATCCTGTCTTCTCTGTTACACTCCTCCTCTTTTTCTTTTTTGTGAAAAACAACATATATACAAAAAAAGCAATACATTTCAAAGTACAGCATAATAATTAGCTGTAGAACAGATTTCAGAGTTTGGTAGGGGTTACAGTTCCACACTTTTAGGTTTTTATTTCTAGCTGCTCTAAGGTACCAGAGGCTAAAAGAAATATCAGTATAATGATTCAGCAATCATACTCATTTGTTAAACCCTGTCTTCTCTGTATAACTCCACCATCACCTTTGATCTTTCTCCCACTCTTTAGGGGTGTTTGGGCTACGGCCATTCTGACTTCTTTATGTTAGAAGGAGCTGTCAACAATATGGGATAGAGAGGTGAAACTGTCCGATGTTCTGGAGAGGCTGGGTTCTCTAGGTTTTAGGACTTGCCTGGACCAGGGACCCATCTGGAGGTTGTAGGTTTCTGGAAAGTTACCCTAGTGCATGGAACCTTTGTAGAATCTTATAGATTGCCCTAGGTGTTCTTTAGAATTGGCTAGAATGGTCCTGGTTGGGTTTGGCAGGTTATAATAGGTAGCAAGGTCTAACTGAAGCTTGTGTAAGAGTAACCTCCAGAGTAGCCTCCCAACTCTATTTGAACTCTCTCTGTCACTGATACTTTATTAGTTACAATTCTTTTCCCCCTCTTGGTCAGGATGGAATTGTTGATCCCATGATGCCAGGTCTGGATTCATCCCTGGGAGTCATCTCCCACGCTGCCAGGGAGACTTTTACCCCTGGATGTCATGTCCCACGTAGGAGGGAGGACAACGGTTTCACTTGCAGAGTTGGGCTTAGAGAGAGAGAGGCCACATCTGAGCAACAAGAGAGGTTCTCCAGAGGTGACCCTTAGGCATATTTGTAGGTAAACTAAGCTTCTCCACTACCTACATAAGCTTCACAAGAGTAAGCCTCAATACCAAGGCCTTGGCCTATTGATTTGGGTGTCCCTAGAAATAAAAACCTAAAAGTGTGGAACCGTAACCCTTACCAAACTCTGAAATCTGAAATATTTGACACAGCATACAGGGTTTCCCCGGTGGTAAAATTTAATAGTTCCCTATTTTTAATCCCACCCCTCAAGAGACTTTGCCAGTACTTTTTGATTAACTGCTTAATATGCTCTGGGATGTATCCAGGCATTACATTAAGCAATACAGGATTAAAGGCTCCCCACTCTTACTCTGGGCTCCCTGTGTTTGGGTTGTTTAAATGATCTACCCCGACAGGTTGAGTTAGATTAGGTACTACAGAAAATTTGGGTTCTGGACAAGGTATACCTTTCTTCCTTTGTCTCAAAGAGTAGGTGAAGTTCTGAAATACAATGTCTTCCTTCCCCTGCATTCTGAATTAGCTCAATCTCAATCTGGTTCGCTTCGTTCTTGTGTCTTAGTACCAGGTTATACATATATAAAACAGCCCCTCAAAATCCAGAAATAGCAATTATCACTCCGGACTAAGTGTGGCTGCCGTAAGAGCTTACAATCTAGACCCCTGTTTTCTTATAGGTATTTTCTAAATGGGGTCATACAACATTTGCTCTTTTGTTTCTGGCTTATTTTGCCTTAGCAAATGCCCCACAGGTTTCATTCACGTCGTTGCATGCCTCACAACTGTGTCCATTTTACAGTAATGCAGTGTTTGATTCTATGCATACACCATTGTTTGCCAGTCTCCCTCTCAGTCAGTGCATCTTTCGGCCACCTCCATTTACTGGGACTCAAGTATAACATCCTAAGTCCACAGTCCGTCAGCACTCTCACTGTTGGATAATTTCATTGCCCCTGAGAGAAAGATAACCAATAAACACGCCTTCACCAAATAGAAAATCCAAACCTCCCGTTAACTCTTGTCCCTCCCCTTATCATGTACCCCTTGTGTTGCTGTGGTACTACTGAGTTTCCTGTTAAATATAGCCCATAACATGTGATAGTAGTTTCTCCCTGTACCCTAAAATTATACACTCTTTACAAGATTCATGCTTTTACAGTAGTTCACACAAGAGCTTATTTATATTTGTAGTATAAATTGGTGGGACCCATGAGTCTACACAGCCCCTTTCAATCATATTTGTCTTCAATATGATAGTATTACTTATACATCCCCTAATGAATGGGCTTGACTTTTATCTGTTCCCTTACATTGAGGTTCAACCTTATTAGCTAACTGTTCACCCATCTATGGCTTCTGTGTATCTCTAGGGCCCCTATATTCTGTATTTTAAAACTTTGATTTTACCATAGTCATAATAGTGGAATCATACAGTATCTGTCCTTTTGTGTCTGGCTTATTTCACTCTGCATTATATCCTCAAGGCTCATCCATCTTGTCCTGTGCTTTAGGACATCATCTTGTCTCACTGCCTCATAATATTCCACCGTATGTATATACCACATTTTGTTAACCCACTCAACCGTTGATGGGCACTTGGATTGTTTCCATCTTTTGGCACTTGTGAATAGTGCCGCTGTGAACATTGGTGTGCAATGTCTGTCTGTGTCACTGCTTTCAGCTCTTCTGGGTATATACCAAGTGGTGGTATTGCTGGGTCATGGGGCAACTTGATATTCAGTTTTCTGAGGGACTGTCAGACTGCACAGGGTTATTTTAAATGACTGGTTTTAATTGTAAAGCAATGAAACAGCCCCAGGTCTCTTTGTTCATTGGTCTGCCCCATTTCCACAGCCCCGTGCCCCGTGAGGGTTGGAGGCTGCGGGTGCTGGCCTGGACATCGGGCATGCTCGCAAACATTTGTTGGCTGGATTGGGGGCCAGTGTGAGGTCCTACCTTCTTTCCTTTAAGTCGGGGTGTTCTGGGGTGCAGTGCTGCCCGCTGTGGGCTGGGAGCGGAGCTGGGCTCCATTTCCAGGCGCTGGCCTGGGTTCTCGGAGCCTAAAGGTGGGGAGCTGGGAGGTAGGACCCTCGTGAAGACAGGCCTGGAGGGGCCTGGCAGGGCGTGGCTGGTTCTCACAGGCACCGGGGGATGCTTTGTGCAGAAGGCACCCCTCAAGCTGACTGCAAAATGGGGCGGGGTGCTGACTCAGATTGACGTCAGATTTGGTGTCAAAATACAGTTATTTTTCCTTTTGGAGTTTAAACATGGCGTCTGCGTACCAGGCCCAATTTTACAACCCAGTGGCACCAGCAATCAAAGTACCTTGGAGCACGTCATGGCTTGTGCCATGGTTTCGTAAGTACCCCCATGCCTTGGCCCCCTTCTCCCCCTTGAGCTGCAGTACAGATTCCAGCCAGCCTTGGAAAGCATAGAAACGAGGGCCCCAGAGCACAGTCCCTGGAGGAGTGTGTGTCTCTGGGTAAGGTTTTCCTCTCTGCTGACGGGCAGCCCGCTCTGCCCGAGTTAGATGTAAAAGCCATTGGCGTGTTGCTGAAAACGTTTTCCAAACGTCCACTCATGACGTGTCCAGCTCGTGCTGGGAAACCAATGCCTCTGGGTGGTTTGGAGGAGATATTTTTGCTTGGGACAGAGAACCAGACAGAGGCAGTAGGGAGTTCATCTCAGCAGACCTTTGCTGTTCAGCCACCACGCAACGAGCTCTGCATTGCTCCAGTCCCACACCTGGAACATCGCCCAACTCCAGGGGGTGCCATGCCCCTTGCTAAACTGTTGATTTTCTGGGTTTATCCTCAGTGCCCAGCAGATGGCAGTGAAGTGCTTGGAGGATGGAGAACACTTTTTCCTAATTGACACTAAATTAGGCAAATGGTAGGGCAGGCGCTTGGTGGAGCTGGGATGACCCAGGATCCGAGGGTGCTTTCTCCAAATCCTCATGACCAGGCCTCACCCAGAGACTGGAAGGCAGCACGTGAGGGGTGGAAACCTGTGCACACGTGATTTCAAAAGACCGCCTCAGGAGAATGGTTAAAATACATGATTTTAAGGGCTGTGTTTTCAGTTATTCTATGACCTTCGGACTCCCTCTTTAGGCTGTATCTAGATGGGAAGAAATTACAATGTCCTTTCGGGGGAAATAAAAAAAAAGGTTGGCATTGGTTGTCTTGGGCAAGGACAGATTTCTGACTTGTGTACTTTTGGTAGCTTTTGAGATCTTCATGTCAGGCAAGTACGATTTTTTTAAAATTATAAATGACTTGCTGTTTATTTCAATTTCAAGCTTACAGAAGAATTTCTAAAGAACTCTCATATAGCTTTCACTCAGAGGCCATGTTCGAGATTGGCCAGTGGGCCCCAAAATGCTGCTTATGGTCAGACGGTCCAACCTAGGGTCATACGTTGAACTGTTCAGTCTGGGGAGCCCCTCACTCTTCCCTTGATTCTCTGGACTTTGACCTTTTGACAGTCGCAAGGTGGCTGCTGTGTAGAATGGCTCAGTTTGGGTTTGGTCCATATTTTCCCGTGAGGAGAGCCAGGTTATGCATTTCTGGCAGTTGCCCCATAGAAGTGACACCAAGCTCTTGGTATTGCATCCTGTGTGGTACCTGGTGAGGTTTTGCCCAGTTCCTGGTGAAATCACCTGATGAGGCTGGTGAGGCTCAGCTGCCACGTGTTCGCCTGGTCGCCCCCCGCGTGCCCCCCTCGTCACATGCTGGCTCCATGAGACTCAGTCCCACGGGCTCACCTGGTGAGACTCAGTCCCACGGGCTCACCTGGTGAGACTCAGTCCCACCCACGAACTCACCTGGTGAGACTCAGTCCCACGGGCTCACCTGGTGAGGTTCAGCTTGTGGCTGCAGCTTTCTCCATGGCAGTTTCTCTTTCTTCCTTTATATGTAAGAAGAGTTTTGTGGGGCTCTTTAAGACCGTGCAAAGTGCCTTTCCTCATGCCTATGGGTTTTCTGATTCCTAGCACTGTCTCTTCGCTTGACTCTCTGTTACAAGGAAGAGCTTTCTCTTCTCGTGCATTTCTTCGTTCATTCATTTGCAGCAGCGTGCATTAGCAGTGGGGACCTCTTCACTTTGGCTCTTGCATCCTTCAGGCATGGCCCCAGTGGTTTTTGAGTATCTCCTTTCTTACTTGGCACAGCAAGGTATTTCAGGCGTGTCTTGGTCCTCTCCTGCCTCATCCATGGAATCTTCTTTTTCCTGGAGCTCTGAGCTAATGTGGGATGGTATTTAGAAACCAAGAGGGGGGAGCTCAGCGAGCCCCTTGTTCCTGGGCTCTTGCTGGTCTCGCTCTCTCTTCGTGGCCAGAGCTGGGCTGGACAGGGGTATGCGTTGATGTGTGCATGTGTGCATGTTTTCATGTTTTATTTCTCTCGGTGCTGAAAACCACAAGCTCCCCATGCTGATATCTCCATCCAGTCCCAGGCCAACACCACAGGCTTCCTTCTACTTTCCTCTTGAGCTGCGTTTGTAATTCCCTTCTCCAGCCACGAGAACCCTGCCTCCCATTGCCCTCCATTTGTCTGCTTGCCCAGTGCCTGTGTGCAGCCAGCTCCTCAGCCCTGTCCGTCCTCCTGGCCCACTGGTGTCCCCCTCCTCAGCAGGGGCTGCTGCTGTCATTTAACAACCAGGGACTGAAAAAGGAACAGAAAGGACAAGATGGTTCTCTTAAAAAGCATTAGTAGTAGAAATAAGATTGTGGGTCCAGGGATGATTTTGTTTTGTATTCTCTCCCGAGCCATTTGCCTGGCGTTTCATCTCTAGTCTGTCTTGTAGATTGGTTGCATTTTGATCCTCGAAGAAGAGGAATTGACATCATCACACCATCCCGGGAATGTCATCTAAATCTTATAAAATCACATCAACAGGAGGGAGGGGGAGAGTGGGTTACGATTGATGGCTGAATGCTTGGATGCTGAGGGAGTTCTCTTCTTCATTGATTGTAGAGCAGCTCAGCTAGATTCTAGCAGAAGTGTCGCCCCTAGAAGCCCTCTGGGGAGAATGGATTAGCCACAGCCCCTTCAGCTCTAAGGAATGAAAAGCCCAACTCAAACGGGCTTATAGAAAACAACATTGTCTGGTCTTCGTGTCCCTGACAAGTCCGGCGAGAGTTGGTGCTTGGACGGAGCTGGGTCCGGGAGCCCAAGGCTGGGCTAGTCTCCGTGTGAGTCCGTGTCTGCTGGCCTTGCCTCCTTACCTGCCCCTTTCCTCTCTCTGTCCTCTCAGTCCCCTTCTGAGTCGCTCTGGCAGCTCTGAGAGGAAGGAGGGAGCTTCTCTTTCCCTGGGCAGGTCCCTGGGCCTTGGGGCACCCCTAAGCACAGCTGCAGCCGGGAGGTGGGCACGGTGACCACACAGCCTGCGCCTGTACCTTCTGCAGGGGCCAGGTGGGCCAGGGCCCGCTAGAGCTGTGAGAGCTGGTGGGGTACGGGTGACCCCGGAGGAAATACCGGTGCTGCTGCCCTGCTGGGCAGGTGACAGTGCTGATGCCGGCAGCGAGCCTGTGCCTTATATGTTAGCGCGGTTATTTTCGGGCAGCAGGGGCAGTTGTGAATGGATATTTCTCAGTTATTTTTTTAAGGCCATCCGATTAATGGCTTACATTAGCTTCCTTGTCATCTGTCCTCACTGTTAATTGGCGAGGTGTCGCTCTTTCTCAGGGAGTGTGTAGAGGAGCCTCTGCTTCCGTCTGTCTCGTGGTTAGGGAGCACCAGGCCTGCTGGGTCCCAGGATCTGGCTTCCGTAAGCACCGTAGAGCTGCTGGCGCTCGGCCGGGCGACCTGCCCCTGCTGCCCCCCGGCCCCGTGGCTCAGCCTGTCAGGTCGCCTCACCCAGGTGGCCGTCCCCCAGGGGGGACTCTGGGCTCTACTGGCTTCGCAGTGTCCGTCAGTCTGGCAAGAGGCTCAGGACGTGCTGCTGGGTGAGGGGTGGGGCTGGCGGGACTTGATGACCCCCCCGGGGCCAGGGGTTGCATGGCACTGCCCACATGGGCATCAGGCATTGTGTGCTGGAGCCGGCAGAAGTGCCCTGTCCCGTGCGCTGGGTGCCCCTGTCTGCCCTGTGGACACAGTGCGGCATTGTCGTCCCCGTGAGAGCATGCAGGGGCGGCCATGTGTCTGTTTCACAGATAGAGAGGGGCCCACGGAAGTGTAAGTTCCGGCACGTGGGAGGTCGCAGGGCACGTACAGATCTGCTCCACCCCAGAGCCACAGGGCTCGGCAGGGCAGGGCTGACGGGCCGGCAGGGGCTCGCTCTCTGGTGCAGCACAGGGGTGCACGGGGCCCCCCTGCCTTTTCCATTCCTGTTCCCTGGACATGAAGCCAGGCTCACCGAGGCTGAGGTGGGGCAGGAAGGTGTCCTGTGTCTCTCTGGGCTTCTGGTCTCCCTGATCAGGTAGCTGCTCAGGGTCCCCCCACCCCAGAGCCCCTGCTGAGCAGCTGCACATGAGACCCCAATCCGCCACGTGTTCCTGCTCCCACTCTTCAGGCAGGGGCTGGTGGCCCTGAGGCTTGAGGGGCATTGGGTGCTAATGTGGGCAGGGCCTGTGGTCCGGAGAAGTGGGTGGGCTGTGATCTGCCTGGGCCCCGACTGCACCTTTGGAAGTACTCATGGGGCAGGTGGTACCTGGTGGGGAGCATGGGGTCCAGGACGCGTGGCTCACAGGTGTGCCCTCTCTTTCAGGCCTGCCGGTACGGACACGTCCAGCATCTGGAGCACCTGCTCTTCTACGGGGCAGACATGGGGGCCCAGAACGCGTCGGGGAACACGGCACTGCACATCTGCGCCCTCTACAACCAGGTGAGTGGGGGCACCCTTGGCGGCAGCTTTGTTGCACGAGTGCGGGGCGCCTTGCTCCGAGTGCTTTGCAGGTGTCTCCCAGGCATCCTCACCTGGGCTTTGGTGGGAACAACGATGCCTTTGTTAGGAAGGAGGAAAGGGAGCCCCGGGGATGCAGCGCGCGTGGCACTGGTTGCACGGCTGGCAGGCGCCCGAGCTGGGCTCGAAACTTGGTGTGTTCAATTCAGTACCATGCTTCCACACTCACCTTGAGTCTGCAAAAGATCCAGGTATTCACCAAATCACAGGGTCGCAACTTGTTTCCACCCCTGTAGCTGCCGGTGCATTCTCCTTAGGGCGTCTCGTGCCCGCCCCAGCACCGGGTCTGTCCCAGGACCATCCGGTGCCTGGCTGGTGGAGCTCGATGGTCAGACCCCAGTGGCACCTCCACCGCATTACCCAGCTCGCCCCAGTGCCCTTTCCCGTCCCAGCACGGCCCTGTGGGGAGATGCGGTTAGAACGCGTGAACGAGCCAAATGAAATGCAGGCCCCTCCGGGAATGGCGGATGCTAAATGCCAAAGGAGGTTGGAGATGACTGTGTTTGGGGAGCAGCGCGGGGGTGTGGGCTACAACACCTACCCCCCAGCAGTGTGAACTGAAGTGAGAAGATGGGGGCCACACCCCTGTTCACTGCACCCTGAGCTGCTGCTCCCCCAGCAGAGGGGGCGGGGCCGGGGGTGGAGGTCCATGGAGGAGGTGAGGCAGGGCTCTGTCTCGGTAAGTGGGTGGGTGCCGTGGGCACTGCTTCCGGGGGGCACCCCTTTCCCCGGAGCCTGAGGTCAAGAAGATTATCCTGCACTTCACAGGATGGCCCCCAGACATCATTATCAACGTTTCCTTCTCCCTCTCTTTTATTCTCCTTCTCTACTCCCAGGGGACTTTCGGTCTGGAGGGTGGTGAGAGGAGGCCATGATATTGTGCATGGGGGTGGAACAGGAAGAGGCGGAGAGCTTCTCATAGAGGAACAGGGGAGAGGGGTCATGGAGGGGTAGCTCTGTGTATCCCACTCCATCCTCCTTCTGCCGTCAGCATTATCTTCCCAGTCCAGAGCAGGGATTCCATCCTGTTGGTTTGCTGCAGTTTTCAGGGTGAAATCTTAGCCTATGCCCAAACATTTTCCATCTCCCTTTACCGTACGCCTCAGCCCGGACCTTTTCAGCCACTTTTTCTCACAGCTATTGCACTCTCCTAGATTCTTTGCCCTGGAAGACTCCTGTTCATCTGTCAACACTCAACTCAGATGCCCCATTCTCAGCCAAGCCTTCCCTTGATGACACTCCCCGCCCCCAAAAGAGTTAGTCATTCCTTTGCTCCTGCAGCTTTTTGCTAGACATAGCTGGGTGAACAGGGTTATTCTGCCTTCCCTGCTTTTCCTGCTGGCATCCCCTCCCCCTTTGGCCCAGCTTCTCAGGAACATAAACCACCATGTCTCATTGTCTTGCTGTCCCTGGCACAGAGGAGAAGTTCAGCCAGATGGGGCTGAGGTAGCATTTCTCTTGGGCTTCAAGAGATATTTTGTGGAGTAGGTAGTGTCCTTCTTAATTGCGCATTGGTGCAATTTGCAGGCAGCTGGGGCTCAAGGCATGGCACGGCACCTGGAGGTAAAATGTCTTCATGCAGATAGGATGCTTTGTTGCATTAGGAAAACACCCATCATGATATTTGGCTGTGCTATTAAAACATCTGTAGCAGCATCTGCTTCTCAATTACTACCTTTGATGGGGAAAAACATTCCTTAATTTTCCCCAGTAGATTTCAAGTTTATTTTATCATGGAAATAAAATGGGAAAAGCGTGTTTCTGTCACTTGAAATAATTGTGGCCAACATGGTCTTCGAAAGTGCTGATGACTATTTTATTGGAGAAGATTGAGACGTATTTGGCCGTCTGCATTCTGAGTTACACACGGGTCGGGGTTTGACCAAGTTGCATTCTGTGTTCTCCACATCTGTGCTTTCCTCTCAGCTGGGTCTAGAGCTGGCCAGGGCTTCCTGTGCACCTTAGGTTAGGATGGGGGTTCACAAACATTTTTTGTCTAGAGCCAGGTAGTAACTATTTTAGGCTTTTCAGACCATGCAGACCCCATCATGCTACTCAGTGCTACCATTTTAGCAGAAAAGCAAATGCAAGGAGAGTGTAAATGAATAGGGGTGACTGTGTTCCAATAAAACTTTATTTTCCAAGTAGGCGGTGGGCCGATTTGGTCTGCCTGCTGTGGCTCGCGCACTTTTGGGCTAGAAGTCTGCATCTACCCCCTCTTTCTGACCTGGGTTACGGACGGGGCATGCCAGAGAGCCTCTGTAGGTGTGCAGAGAGCTGTCCCCTCTGCAGGGTCCTGTGGTCTTCAGAGAGCAGGCAGCCTGTTCCTGCTCCAGCCCCAGCCCATTTGTGCATCCTTCCCTTCAGGTAGGTGAATGTGCATTAGATGGCACTGCCTGTTTCTGACCCTCTGCCCAGCATTTTCTTCATGGGGAGGCGTTGTGTAATGTTACGGGCTCCGGGCTTATTGGCCCCATGGCCCTAGACACCGATGTCCAGATGGAATGTCAGCAAGCATTCCAGAACCCAGCCTTATGTATCCCTCCTGCTGGGATGCTGTGTGGTCTTGCATCTCCTCCCTCAGACCCTCTCCTCCGTAGCACAGCACTTACCCCAAAGCTTCTATCCTCCCAGTGATACCACTGTGCTGAGACCTCACTGTACCTAGACCCTCCTCTTCCTCACGCCTGGCATGCACAAGGCCAGGCTCAGGGGCAGATAATGGAAACCAGACTGGCAAGTTTAAACTGAAAGGGGTTTGATACACGGCATCGGGAGCAACACCAGAAGGAGGTTAGGAGAGTCCTGAATGCATCAGCCTGCTGGGTCTGCCACAGACCTGCCTGCTCTGGGAAACAGTCGAGACATAGACTGCCCAGGTGGAGAAGAGTGGAAATGAGAAGCAGCCCCGGTGAAGCAGGTGTAGCAGTGCTAGGGGGCTTGGGCTGGGCTGTCCTCGGCAACCTGCCAGCGCTCCCGGCCCCTGGATTTCCTCTTCTGTACTGTGGGTAGTTGTATCTAACTCACGGGGTTGTTAAAGGCTTAAAGTAGGAAACATAAGGTGTGTCTGGGCACCTAGTAGATGCTCGGTAAGTAGTGGTCATGATGATGGCGATTGATGGTGATGGTGGTGATGATGGTGAGAATGATGATGGTGATAGTGGTGATGATGAAGACGACGATGATGATGGTGGGATGGGGATGATGGTGGTGATAATGCCAACAGCGATGGTGATGGGGATGATGGTGGTGGTGATAGTAATAATACTGATGGGGATGATGATGATGGTAGTTGTGATGATGGTGATAATGGTGACGACGATGATGACACTGATGCAGTTATGATGGTGATGATTGTGCAGCAATGGGGTAAATAGGTACTTAGTTGAGTTGTAGTCCTGCATTGGCATTTAAAAGAGTCCGTTAAAAATACAGATTTGTCCCAAAACCTCAGAATCCAAGGGATGCTGAGAAATCTGCAGCCAAGGCAGCTGGCTTGGCCTTTGCACCAGGATCAGGATGCTGGACTTCTTGCTAACTAAGGTCCTTTTCTAAACTGTGTTGATGGAATGAGTCCAAAGTCATATAAATCTCTATAGCCTGGACAGCCACTGTTTCACCATGGAGTCCAGTGGCAGCTCGATGGGTCTCACTGGTGGTGATGTTTACTTATGGAGCTGTAAAATTGGCTGAGTAAAGGCATTTTCTTTCCATTCCTGGATCCTTTGCATCCTCCCATCTCTTTGGATGAGTCTGCCAGCCCTTGGAGTTTTCTCAGCAGGAATTCTGTACACGTTTGGTGGTGGGTGGGGGAGGGAACAGTTTTCTGCTGTCCAGAACTCTTGATGACATGGCAGGGCATTTAGGGTCACCAGCCTCTTGGTGCTAAACTCCAGGAGAGTCCCCCAGTCATTAAACCATCAAGATCACTTGCCCACATTGCCCCTTCCTCTTTCTCTCTGTAAAGTTAGGGATGGTCTTCATGGTGGAGGTGCTGGTGGTGATGGTGAGAATGGTGGTGATGGAGATGCTGGTGGTGGTGCTGCTGCTGCTGGTTTCATGTTGATGATGACGATGGTGAGGATGGTGGTGATGATGACGATGGTGAGGATGGTGGTGATGATGATGATGGTGATGGTGAGGATGGTGGTGATGATGACGATGGTGGTGATGATGACAATGGTGAGGATGGTGGTGGTGATGACAATGGTGAGGATGGTGGTGATGACGATGGTGAGGATGGTAGTGGTGATGACGATGGTGAGGATGGTGGTGATGATGACGATGGTGAGGATGGTGGTGATGATGACGATGGTGAGGATGGTGATGATGATGGTGATGGTGAGGATGGTGGTGATGATGACGATGGTGGTGATGATGACAATGGTGAGGATGGTGGTGGTGATGACAATGGTGAGGATGGTGGTGATGACGATGGTGAGGATGGTAGTGGTGATGACGATGGTGAGGATGGTGGTGATGATGACGATGGTGAGGATGGTGGTGATGATGACGGTGGTGAGGATGGTGGTGGTGATGACGATGGTGAGGATGGTGGTGATGATGACGGTGGTGAGGATGGTGGTGGTGATGACGGTGGTGAGGATGATGGTGATGATGACGGTGGTGAGGATGGTGGTGATGATGACGATGGTGAGGATGGTGGTGAGGATGACGATGGTGAGGATGGTGGTGATGATGACGATGGTGAGGATGGTGGTGATGACGATGGTGAGGATGGTGGTGGTGATGACGATGGTGAGGATGATGGTGATGATGACGATGGTGAGGATGGTGGTGATGATGACGATGGTGAGGATGGTGGTGATGATGACAATGGTGAGGATGGTGGTGAGGATGGTGGTGGTGATGACGATGGTGAGGATGGTGGTGAGGATGACGATGGTGAGGATGGTGGTGATGATGACGATGGTGAGGATGGTGGTGGTGATGACGATGGTGAGGATGATGGTGATGATGACGATGGTGAGGATGGTGGTGGTGATGGTGATGATGGTGGGATGGGGATGATGGTAGTGGAGTCCAGTGGTGGCTCGATGGGTCTCACTGGTGGTGATGTTTCCTTATGGAGCTGCAAAATTGGCTGAGTAAAGGCATTTTCTTCCCATTCCTGGATCCTTTGCATTGTCTGCTGCAAAGGATGAGTCTGCCAGCCGATGATGAGGATGGTGAGAATGATGGTGATATGGTGCTGCTGCTGATGTCATGTTGACGATGGTGAGGATGGTGGTGATGGTGAGGATGGTGGCGATGGAGGTGATGGTGCTGCTAATGTCATGTTGATGATGGTGAGGATGGTGGTGATGGTGATGATGGTGATGATGGTGGTGATGGTGATGATGGTGATGATGATGATGATGATGATGATGATGGTGGTGATGGAGGTGATGGTGCTGCTGATGTCATGTTGATGTTGATGGTGAGGATGAGGATGGTGTTATTGGAGATGGGGATGAGAGAGATGCTGATGGAGATGATGAGATGCTGGCAAGTATGATGGCGATGATGAGGATGGTGATGAAGAAGATGCTGCTGCTTATTTGCTGTAGCAATCCTCTCCTTGTTAAATCTAAAAGCATCTAGGTTTATGGGTTGATATATGTGTTAGTCTCTATTTTAGGCAGGCCTCAGCTCCTCTGTTCTGGTAAAATACACTGTGATTGGAATATTCTTTCCTCTTCTCTTATGAAATCAACTAATTAGGGTTTTGATTGTAAGCAACGAATTATGTCTAATCTGCCAACTCCCTTAGCCTTGCATTGGCTTTCTGAGAGCCCAGAGGGAGGAAAGCAGCCTGATGTTTGCTTTTCTGCCCTGGATAATGAATGAAGAAAAGGGAGTTTTAAATATCAGAGGTTACTAGGCCAGGGCACTTTGTCTGGGAGGTAAAAGAGAAAAAAAAAAAAAAAGAAAACCTGCTTCTCTGGGAGCAGGTCTTTAGAATCTAATGAAAGCCACCGGGTGAAGAGATGGGCTGCTTTGTGTTTGTCTCCGGGCCTTTCTGGGGACCCCCTGAGTGCTTATTGGCTCCAGAGCTGCCTCCTGGAGACCATCATGGGGTGGAGTTCTCATGGGCACTGCAGTTACGTGTTCTGCTGAAAAGGAGATACCTACCTGCTCTTTCTCCTAGACCCCCACCCCAGGGAGCCTGTGATGGACTGTCCATTGTCACTCCCATGGTACCAGGGTCTCAGGCATTGAAGGCTGCTGCAACAAAACATATCAAACCGGGAGGACAGAAATGTCCTCTCTCACAATCCTGAGGCCAGAAGCCCCAAACCCAGGTGTGGACAGGGCTGTGCTGCCCCTTGGCCGTCCTTGGCACCCCTTAACCCTAGATGCATTGCTCCAGCCTCTTTCTCTGACTTCACAGCACTGTCTCCCCAGATCTGTCTGTCCAAATTCTCTCATCTCATAGGACCCCAGTCTTACTGGATAGGGGCCCACCCTGGTACAGTGTGGCCTCCTCTTAACTGATCACCTCTGCAAAGACCCTATTTCCCGATAAGGTCCCATCCATGCACAGGACTGTGAGTGAGGGCCTCAGCACTTATCCTTTCGGGGATGTAGTTCAACCCCTAACAACAGGTCAGAGTCTGCAGCTTTCTCTAAGGGAGCTCAGCCTGCTTCCAGGCCGCCCTCCGATGTTCCGTCTCTGTGTTTCCTTCTGCCCCAGGCTGCGCTAATCCGTGCCTCGTCCACTGCCGAGTCACCCCCCCATCTCCTCCTGCACCAGCCTCACCCAGACCCCCGTCACCTCTCCCCTGCAATGACTGCATCCACTCCAGCTGGTCTCCTTCCCTCCAGACTTCCTTCCTTCTCTCGAATCTACTTGCCACAGAGCGCCAGAGTGGGTTTCTAAGATGCCAGCCAGTTTGGTTGCTCTCCGCTGGTGACCCTTTATGATAAACCCCGAAGGCCCAGCAAGGTCCGGCCTCACCTCTCCCTGTCCTGCCCCAGCCCCACCCTCGGTGTCCCTGGCTTAGCCCTTTGCTCCTCTTTCCCCAGAGAGCCTTCCTCCCTCCTGCCCTCTCTCCCCACTCGCATTGCTCGCCTGGTGCTTGTCCCCTGCCCCAGCCCGAGTTTGGCGGACCCCCAGGCCTTCTGCTTACAGCTGTGTCTCTGGGGCCTAGGATAGTACCTGGCGAGGTAGGCACCCCCGAAAGACCCATTACACCCCCTGGTGTGGTTTCTCCGTCTACAAGGTAAAATGATTTCCCTCTAGGCTTCCTGAAGGAGGCAGCAAGAACCCCGGGGGATGGCACCCTTGGCCAGATGGGACGGCCCAGGCCTGCTCAGTGAGCACATCTGTTAAGGGGAGTGTGCTCAGAAAGTCACACTAAGAGAAAATGAAATCCCTTTTCAAAAATTTATTTTATTGCAGTAACATATATAACAAAATTTTCCATTTCCACCATTCTTAAGGGTACTAGTCAGTGGCATTCATCACATTTGCAAACTTGTGCTTCCTTGCCACCATCCTCCACCAAACCCTTTTCGGCACCCCAGACAGAATCTGTGCACCCATGAAGCAGTAACCCCTGTCCCTGGTAACTGCTGTTCTTCTTTCTGTCTCTAGGAATTTGCTTATTCTAGATATTTCATATAAGTGGAATCGTGTAATATTTGTCCTTTGATATCTGTCTTGTTTCAATCAGCCTAATGATTTCAAGGTTCAAGGAAAATGATATTCTTTTTTTTTTTTTACATGGGCAGGCACCGGGAATCGAACCTGGGTCCTCTGGCATGGCAGGCAAGCGTTCTTGCCTGCTGAGCCACCGTGGCCCACCCAGTGATATTCTTCTTGACACTTTGGCCCTCAAATTTAAATGCAGATTCTTTCTCTGTCTCTCTCACTTGGCTGGTTGGAAAGCGGGAAGGCCTGGCATGCAGCGTGCCCCTTGGGAAGGAACTTGGGACGGTTCTCAGCTGCGCCTGGACAATTTTAGTCCCACATTTAGTACACTATTTTCTTTCTTTCCAAAGTTGCATGTTGGTATAGTGTTTCACTTAAGGCTTCGGGGCCTCTGCCTCCTCATCAGTAAAATGGGCTCATGTTCACCCCTGGCTGGGCTGCTGTGGTGGCTGAATCAGAAGGAGGTGGGTCTGTGTTCTGAGAAGCCAGGTATGCACATGCACACGCACACATGCCCAAGCATGCACCCGCACGTGCACACACACACCCAAGCACGCACACTCACATGCACACACACCCAAGCATACACCTGCATGTGCACCCGCACACACACCTGCACATGCACACACTCCCAAGCATGCACACACACCCAAGCATGCACCTGCACGTGTGCATGCACATACATCCAAGCACACACACTCACACGCACACACACCCAAGCATGTGCATCCACACACACATCCAAGCACGCACCCGCACGTGCACGCACACACACCCAAGCACGCACGCGCACACCCAAATCCGCACCTGCACATGCACGCACACACACCCAAGCACGCATGCGCACGTACACACACCCACTGGAGGTTTAAGCATTAAGTGGAGGGAACCGTTTGCCCTTTAGTTTTGAAACAGCTCTCAGGGATCTGATCTCACTTTGATGTCTGTAAATATTGGTGTGATTGATCGTGCGCCTTGGGGTTGGTTAATATTGACTCACAGTCCTGCTTGTAGATGAGCGCAGGCTTTTCCCACTCCAGCCTAAGCTGCACCCTGGGCCGGGGGACGGCAACCTGCAGACAACGTGTTCTTCCTGGTTTGTAGGAAATGAACACCCTCTGGTACAGGGCTTCCCAGTGCATGCCCTGGAGGAGAATGAGGGGCGTTCAGAGGGAACTGCAGAAGCAGAGGGAACAAGCGTCCTCCAGCCGCAACCTGAGCAGGACCCCTTAAGTCGCAGTGCCTGTCACTCCTGTGGCGGTGCTGCTGATGTGCACCCAGGTAGGGGTCCCCCCAGTCAGTCTAGGTAAGGACCCCAGCACAGCCTCATGGCAGCACTGACTGCGTGCGGGTCCCCCATCCCATCCTCCCTTCCTGTCCTCTTTTTTCTTACCTGCTGCTCCTGACACCTCGAATGATAACTGCCGTCATCCCTCCCATCCTCCCATCCCCCGTTTCCTTCTTTACCTCTGCTCTCCCAAACACCCTCGCCTCCTCTTGTTTTCTCCTCTCACCACAAACCTTTTGCTCATGGTGCCAAGCCACAGCTGCTGCTTTCATCAGAGCTCATGGGGAGGGACGTAATAGAACCCACCAGGTGATGGAAGACAGGGGTGAGGTTTCCCCGTCGGGAGGCTGGGCTGAATTCTGGAATTCAGATGAGATGGGAAGGCTTGGGACAGGGCCTGCAGAGCTCAGGGTCAGCTGCACACTCCCACCTCTCACTTCTGCCAGCACCCCCTGTGTCCGCATCATTATGCTCCACTGTTTGTGCTGCCCTCACTCTCCAGGCTTCTCAGACATCACGGGAAAGGGGCTGCTCTTTAGCCCTGACAGGTGCGCCCTGCGGTACCAGCCACCCTCACAAACCACCATTTCCTAATTGCCCCCAGAAGCCATCATTACCTCACTGCCCATAGAAACCGTTATCCTCAAGCCTCCCACAGAAACCACCATTCCCAGGCTGCCCACTGGAGCCACCATTCCCAGGCTGCCCACAGGAAGCACCATTCCCAGGCTGCCCACAGGAAGCACCATTCCCAGGCTGCCCACAGGAACCACCATTCCCAGGCCGTCCACAAGAACCACCATTCCCAGGCCCCCCACTGAAACCACCATTCCCAGGCCGCCCACAAGAACCACCATTCCCAGGCTGCCCACTGAAACCACCATTCCCAGGCTGCCCACAGAAACCACCATTCCCAGGCCCCCCACTGAAACCACCATTCCCAGGCTGCCCACAGGAACCACCATTCCCAGGCCCCCCACTGAAACCACCATTCCCAGGCTGCCCACAGAAACCACCATTCCCAGGCCCCCCACTGAAACCACAATTCCCAGGCCGCCCACTGGAACCACCATTCCCAGGCTGCCCACTGGAACCACCATTCCCAGGCTGCCCACAGAAACCACCATTCCCAGGCCCCCCACTGAAACCACCATTCCCAGGCTGCCCACAGGAAGCACCATTCCCAGGCTGCCCACTGAAACCACCATTCCCAGGCTGCCCACAGGAAGCACCATTCCCAGGCTGCCCACTGGAACCACCATTCCCAGGCTGCCCACAGGAACCACCATTCCCAGGCTGCCCACAGGAACCACCATTCCCAGGCTGCCCACAGAAACCACCATTCCCAGGCTGCCCACAGAAACCACCATTCCCAGGCCCCCCACTGAAGCCACCATTCCCAGGCTGCCCACTGAAACCACCATTCCCAGGCCCCCCACTGAAACCACCATTCCCAGGCTGCCCACTGGAACCACCATTCCCAGGCCCCCCACTGAAACCACCATTCCCAGGCTGCCCACAGGAACCACCATTCCCAGGCTGCCCACAGAAACCACCATTCCCAGGCTGCCCACAGAAACCACCATTCCCAGGCCCCCCACTGAAACCACCATTCCCAGGCTGCCCACTGGAACCACCATTCCCAGGCTGCCCACAGGAACCACCATTCCCAGGCCGCCCACTGAAACCACAATTCCCAGGCCGCCCACTGGAACCACCATTCCCAGGCTGCCCACTGGAACCACCATTCCCAGGCTGCCCACAGAAACCACCATTCCCAGGCCCCCCACTGAAACCACCATTCCCAGGCTGCCCACAGGAACCACCATTCCCAGGCCCCCCACTGAAACCACCATTCCCAGGCTGCCCACAGGAAGCACCATTCCCAGGCTGCCCACTGGAACCACCATTCCCAGGCTGCCCACAGGAACCACCATTCCCAGGCTGCCCACAGAAACCACCATTCCCAGGCTGCCCACAGAAACCACCATTCCCAGGCCCCCCACTGAAACCACCATTCCCAGGCTGCCCACTGGAACCACCATTCCCAGGCCCCCCACTGAAACCACCATTCCCAGGCTGCCCACAGGAACCACCATTCCCAGGCTGCCCACAGAAACCACCATTCCCAGGCTGCCCACAGAAACCACCATTCCCAGGCCCCCCACTGAAACCACCATTCCCAGGCTGCCCACTGGAACCACCATTCCCAGGCCCCCCACTGAAACCACCATTCCCAGGCTGCCCACAGGAACCACCATTCCCAAGTCCCTGGTGAGCATCTGTGCCCCTCCCCCCCAGCTGTGACTGGACAGGGAAGGGATAAATTCACATAGGCGGGGGCTCCCCTCTCGTGGCTCAGTTGGGCTGTCTCCAAAGAGGGGGCGTCCCTGGGAGTGGAGGAGAGCCCTGACTACGTCAACAAAGTATGCCACGTACTAAAAGCTGGGAACAAGCCTGATATCTGCACTTTGCCAGTGTCGAAACCCAGTCTCAAATTTTGTCTAGGCGCCAAGGAGAGGCCGCCTGGGGGGTCCACTGCTCTCAGTTCCCAGGCTGTCACCAGCCTTGCTGGGTCAGCTGGTTGCTACCTTCACGTCTCACTGTTTATTGCTCTGTCCCATATGATGCCATTCTCCCGACAGCAACAGGTTTCTGGGTGCGTGGCCTCTGGTGGGGAGATGCGGATTGCCTAAACAGGTATCTGTAAACTTGTGTAAAGGGCCAGAAGTAAATATTTTATGCTTCGTGGGTCACAGCTGCTCCACTCTGCCATCGAACAGCACATCAGCAGCTATGAGCAATATGTAGATGAAAGCATGCAGCTGCGTGCCAATAAAACTTTATTGACACAAACAGGTGGCACGCTGGATTTGGCCCATGGGATATGGTTTGCAATCCCTGGAATAAAATAGCAAAACCTGGAGTCTTATCCCAACCCCACCCCAAGTGGAATCTCAGGCTTGGTTACATCATATCTGTCACCCTTTGAACGTTACACCATGACTTTTTTTTTTGTATTTTTAAGCACTGGATTTAATTGTACTGCCAATATGAAAGGTTCGTTTGCTGAGCACAGTTACATCTTTTGAAATTTTCGTAAGCTTATGAAGTGGCTGAAGGCAATACGGAAGCATGGGCTGGTGAAATAAGTCAAACAGTGAGGGGTCTCAGGGTGAAAACCAGGCGTCCAGGTGTTGTTTCTTCCCCAGGTGCACACCCCCAAACACTGGGGGGGCCTCTCCCACCATCAGCACGGGGGCGGTTGCTCATATGTCCCCAGTTTTAACACAGACTCGCTAGGCAGAGGCTCGTGGTGTGTGTTTCTCACCTTCTTTGTCTTACCTGATACTTTACCGCTGAGTGCTCATCATGTCGTCACATGCTGATTTGGCCGTTCTTTCCAAGCTGCTGCCCCACATACTTGAGACTGCTGGCCCTGTGCTCCATGCTCCCTTCCTCTGATGGAACGCCAGGCTGCGTCTGTCTGTCCTGCTGTCTGAGAGCGCTAAACCTGTGGGTAGAATCTGAGTCCAGGCACAGGTGGTACGCTCTGGGGAGGACTGAGTGACCCACCCTGGAGAGGGGACCCACGTCAGGCCTGACCAGCTTTGACAAACAGAAGATTTTGGATGTGTGCGTGTTTTAGTTTGCTAAGGCTGCCAGAATGCAACATACCAGAGAGCAATTGACTTTTAATAAGGGGATTATTTAGTTACAAAATTACAGTTCCTTGAGGAAGGGCAGCTAGCTTTCCTCTGGGTTTCTCTGTCTCATGGGAAGGCACATGGCAGTGTCTGCTGGTTCTCTGTTGGCTTCTGGGTTCCAACAGCTTTCCCCTGAGCGTGTCCTTTCTGTATCTCCAGACATCTGGGTTTGAGCCAGCTCTGAGCTGAGGTGTGCTGGGCTTCTGAGCTGCTGAGCTCTATTCTGACCTCTCTCTTCTAAGCCTCCAACTGATTACATTAAACATCCCCCATTATGGAAGGAGCTCCCCTTAGCCGTCTGCAGATGTAATCAACCATAGATGAAATTCCCGTACTGATGATTTAGGTCTGCAGCAGCAGTACACCTGGGCACCGTTGCCTTGGCAAGTTGACGCCTGAACTAACTACTGCATCGTCCACCCCTTGTCAAACTGGCGACTACACACATCACTTTAAACCATACTTACTCTTTAAATAGAAAACAATAACAGACACATTTTTTCCCTAACACTACTCAGCTGTCCTGCATGCAATGCGTTACGTCTTTCCATATATACAAAATAATCGTTTCATCAAAATATCATGAAAGCCTTAAATCCTTTCACTAACAGCACAAATAGAATACCAAGTAAAAAACCATTTGCAGTCTCATCAAAGTGAGTTACAGGCATGGTCTGTCTTACGGCAAAATTATCCTGTGGCTGTGCACCTGTAAACTTACAGCAAGTTGTCTGCTTCCAAGATACAAAGGAGGATCTGTCATAGGATAAATCGTCCCATTGTCAAAGGGATAAATTGGAAGGAAAACAAGGGTCACTGGACCTGAATAATTCCAAAGACTTGCAGGGCAAACTCCGTTGGATTTTCAAGTCTGAGGGTCATTCATCCTTGGGGCTTTAGAGAGCAGAAGTCTCGCTCTTCCCAAGGGCCCGTGCAGCAGCCCTGCTCCCTCCGAACCCTGGGATGAGGGTTGCAATGCTGGTGAACATGGGAGACCACCTTATTTTTGGACCCACCCTCCTCAAGCATCTGAGTGGCACCCGGGCTCTTTGCCACCTCTGGGGCACACACTCAACCCCTTCAGAGCAGTGGGGTGACAGCCAGGCTCCCCATAATCCCTGGAAAATGTGCTCCACCCTCTCTGAGGCCTGGGCACCAGAACTGTGCCTGAGCACTGAGGTGGGAGGCCCGCCCTCCGCCTCTGGGGCACACCCACCCACTCCATGTGCACAGATGGGTCTGCCCAGTGTTTCTTGGCTACAGACCTTAGCTTCCACATGTTTCCTCCAAGGCCTGGTTCCTTCAGTCTGTCCCTTCCAGTCCTGACCAGCAGCGTATCCATTTATAACAGGCCTCATAAAAGTCTGCTGACTTGGAGACAGTGTACAGAAATCAAAGCCAACAGACATAGGACTTCCCCACATACCTCCGTCTCTCCTCTTTGCTTGTCTTGTAATGACTTCCTGGTTCCATGTTGGAAGGAACCTGGCCTCTTGTGGGAAGCTATCCTCTAGGGTCTTACTTTCTGGAACCCAGAATATTCCAGACAAATCAATTTCTGGTTTCTTTTTAACCAAAAGTTCAGTCCTCGGCCTATTGTTTTATTTTACTACAAGTTGCAAGGAGAAACCAGGCTGTATTCTCCACATTTAGCTTAGAGATTTCCTCAGCCAAGTGTCCTATAGCATCGCATTTAAATGTTCCCTGTCATCCAGCACTAGAATTTAATTTTGCCAGCTTCTCCACCACCTTAAAATAAGGTCACCTTCCTTCCGTTCTGCAATGACGCCGTCATCATTTCTGTCCAAGGCTTTGGAGTCCACATTTCTGCCAACAGTCTCTTCAAAGCAGTCTAGACCTTCTCTGTCAAGTCCTCACAGTTCTCCCGGAATCTTCCCCTTATCCATTTAAAAAGCCATTCCAGCATGTTTGGTATTTGCAAATGCGGCAGCACCCCACTCTTGGTACCAAAATCTGTTTTAGCTTGCGAAAGCTTCCAGATTGCAATACCCAGAAATGGGCTGGCTTTTGAGAAAGGAAATTTATTTAGTCACAAATTTACAGTTCTTCAGAGGAAAGGCAGCTGGCTTTCTCCAGGTTTGTCTGTCACGTGCGAAGGCACACGGCATCTGCTGCCTTCCCTTCTGGCTTCTGGGTACAAACGGCTTTTCCCAGGCAATCCTTTCTGCATCTCCAACCATCTGACTCTGAACTCCTGAGTTTTCTTCTGATTTCTTTCTTTGACGCCTCCAGCTAATTAAATTAAACATCATTCACCGTGGAAGGCACTCCCCTTAGCCAGCCGCAGACGTGATCTGCCATAGATGAAATTCGCACCTTGATGATTTAAGTTCACAGCGACAGAGCCACTGAGCGTCTGTCTGTACCTCGTCAAGTTGTGACACCCGAACCTAATTACCACTGTGTCCTTCTGAGACTGTTCTTGGGGGATACCAGCTATTCTTGGTTGATACTCACCAGCAGTGGCGTTTGGGATCGGTTAAGCAGGGTCTCCTGCCTCTGTTGGCATGTGGGACCAGATAGTTCTTTGTTGGGGTGCAGGGAAGCCACCCCAGCTGTAGAGTGTTGAGGGGCCTCCCTGGCCTCCACCCGCTCTATTCCAGGAGCTTACCCCCAAGTTGTGACAACCAGAAGTGTCACCAGACATTGCCAAGTATCCCCTGGTGGGGGACAGTCACACCCAGTTGAACGCCACTGCTCCAAGAGATGGGGAAGCCTGAGTGATTTTACTTGGCACTAGAATTAGGGTGCCGAGGAGCCTGGGCCTGCTGAAGGAGGGGGGATTGCTGCTTAGTGGATTTTACTTCCCTGCTCCTTCCCCTCCCTCTGCCACTTTGACCTTCCTGTGGGGTCACCAGTGAACTCCTGGTAGAAAACTGCTGTCCAGCCCAAGCTCACAGCCACATGCCCAGTGGAATTGGCTCCTCAGGCCTCTGGGCATGAATCTCTTTCAGGGGCTGGCCTTAGGCAGCATCCCTGCGTGGGCAGGTCAGAGTCAGCCGTGGGGTATCAGAGGCCCAGATATTGGGGGAATACAAAAGCTACTTTATCTTTTCCTGCGTAGCTCACATTTTGCCCCCTCCACTCTGCCATGGTCTCAGGTCTTATAAGCAGCTTCTGGATGCCTTCCCCCAAGCCAGAGTGACTAGAGCGTGTGTCCCTCTCCCCGGGTTCTGTATGCCTCATTCCCAGGTGCTGTCCTCATTAGCATCCTGTCACAAGGTAAATGGGGGCCCAGGTAAGCCCAGCTGATTCCTGAGAAAGGTCCACTTTGTCAGCCCCCAGCTGGGCTCTTACCTTGTCTCACCTTTGTGATCATAGCAGTGAAAATTTCTGCAGGCTCAGCTTTCTTTCTCCTTTTTTTAAGTATAACAGCCGTGTTAAGATATCATTCACATACCATACAGTTCACCTAAAAATTGTACAATCATTGTTTTTAGTATATTTGCAGGGTTGTGTAATCATTGCCACAATCAAATTAGAATATGTCACTGGCCCAAAAAGAAACCCCATGACTGTTAGCAGTTGCTCCCCATTTTCCCCCAGCCCCTTCTACCAAGGCCTAGAGTACCACTAACCTACTCTCCATTGGTGGATTTTCGGTTCTCTTCTTTACTACCAGCCCTATCAGTCTGCAGGCTGTTCATTGCCTTGGCACCTTGCCTTCCCCCAATATGATGTTCCTTCTTCTAATGGGGCCACTGAGCTGTCATTTCAGGTGGCTCCGTGAGTGGGAATTTCTGGTTGCTTATCCCAGTTGTTCCTTTATTTGGCAGATATTTTTAGCTATAGGCTAGAGTCTGTGGAAGGCTGAGAGCCTAGAAGTGCCCCGTGCAGGAGTTCGGGTATCATCTGCATTTGGAGGCCATTAGCTGAACCCTGGGGGAGGAAGTGCCCTCTCCCCCATGCCACGTGTACTCATCATTTAAACATTCTTGGAAAAAAATGCATGGTGATGTACTCTAAGAAGTCCAGCTGCATTTGCTAGGCTAAAGGATTCCTCTAGTCAGTGCTTCTCATTGACATACTACAATCTGCCTTTTATTTTCTCTCTTGGCCCCTATGGGTAAACACTGGGTGCTCAATAAATCAACAGGAATGGATTTATTTCCATTTTAATAATACGCCAGTATTGACTATTGTCTGCTCTTTAAAACATTTAGAAACGTAAGTGTACATATATTTATAAAAAGATAGATTCCTGTTATTCTCTCCCAAATTTCAGTTCTGTTCTGGGAAAGTAAATGCTGGGAGCTTGTGTATAGCCTTCCAGACATTTTCTTTGCTTTTTTTACAATATGAACTGTAAACTTTTATAATATGAATGAAATTGCGGTGTATTTCTAAGTCTTCTAAGACTTGACTTTTCTCCTCAGCATTTCTCAGACATGTTTCCATCAGTTTGTATCCATCTGTCTCATTGGTTCCTAAAACCCCCCAGGCGGAGGCTTTTCTTGAAGACCTGCCTACTTTCCCCTGTTTTAGAACATTTATACTATCTCCGGATTTTCTCTTCCTTTTTTCTTTTTGCATTTTACCGGTTCTGTTTTATTGGTTTACCTATCTTTATATATATGCATAAATATTTCTGTGGAATGCAGCCTTACAAGTGGAATCGTTTGGTCATGGGGTGTATGCATTTTACGTTTTTTATCAGCTCTGCCAAGTTGCTGTCCAAAGCATTTGCACTAGCTAAGTCACAACTCGTAGCCTATGGAGCCCATTTTTTCTCATCCTTGCAGTCTTATGAGTGAAAAATGCCCTCCCTTACAACTTTGTGTGTACATTTTCCTGACTGCTTGTGAGCCTAAGCCTCCTAACTGATTTCTTTGAAAAAAAAAAACAAAAAAACTACGTTATCATTTTTACAAGATTTCTTCTTTTCAACTTGCAGGACAGCTGTGCACGCGTGCTGCTGTTTCGAGGAGGAAATAAGGAGTTAAAAAACTACAACAGCCAGACTCCGTTTCAGGTAAAGAGAGTTCTCAAAAAATGAGAAACAACCGTCTGCAAATTAGTTGTGGAAGACAGTGGTGAGTGTGTTTCATGGACCATAGCATGGCAGGTGTTTGGTGTGTATGGAGGCTAACCAGGATGCAAGCTGCTGCTGTATTTCACTTTTCCTCTTCAGTACTGGCTCGCTTTCTATTAGACCAAACAGCATGAATAATGCAGTGACTCACCCATGTGGAGTAGTCAAGAATGCAGCTCTGCAGAAGCTGTAAAGACACGGATGCTTTTAATCGTGTAGCTGTTGGAAAATGCCGGCCTCACCGCTTGTCCTGTGAATGGGGGAAGTTTTATGAGACTCCCTTAGGGAGGTGGCATGCTGCCCACCTGGAAACCCCTCTGGGTCTGCTCTCCCAGAATAGAAGAAGAGCCTAACAAACCCTGCTTGGGCCGTGAGGTTCCATGGCGCGGCACGTGAGCCAGGGGCCTCAGGGGCTTCTCTGTGTTAGGTGGTTTAGCCTGAGAAAATTTTTTTGCTAAGTGCTCTGTTTTGGAAATGCTCTGGGGATTTTGACACCTGCTCAGGGTTGAAAATCAAAAGATAGAAGTGATTTTTTTTTTCTATAAGGAAAAGAAAGAGAAGGAGGAGAAGCACTTAGAACATGACTTGGGCTTATCTTGGGTGATGATGATGATGATGGAAAATTATGGTGATGATGGTAGTGCTGGTGGTGCTGCTGATGGTTACAGAGGTGGTGATGCTGGCAGTAATGATGTCGCTGGTGGCCCTGGTGATGGCTGTGATATTGATGGTGGTGATGATGGTGGTGATGGCTGTGATGATGTGATGGAGGTCATGATGGCGGTGATGGTGGTGGTGATGATGTGATGGCGGTCATAATGGTGGTGATGGTGGTGGTCATGATGGTGGTGGTGATGGCTGTGATGATGTGATGATGGTGGTGATGATGGCGGTGGTGATGGTGGTGATGATAGCTGTGATGATGGTGGTGATAGTGGTGGTGGTGGTGGTGATGGTAGTGATGGCTGTGATGATGTGATGGCGGTCATGATGGTGGTGATGGTGGTCATGATGGTGGTGGTGATGGCTGTGATGATAGCTGTGATGATGGTGGTGATGGTGGTGGTGGTGATGGTAGTGATGGCTGTGATGATGTGATCGTGGTCATCATGATGGTGGTGATGGCGGTCATGATGGCAATGATGGTGGTGATGGCTGTGATGATGATGGTGGTAATGGTGGTGGTGGTGGTGATGATGGTGATGGCTATGATGATGTGATGGCAGTCATGATGGTGGTGATGGCAGTGGTGATGGCGGTCATGATGGCGGTGATGGTGGTCATGATGGTGGTGATGACGGTCGTGATGGTGGTGATGATGGTGGTGATGATGGTGGTGGTGATGGCTGTGATGATGATGGCGGTGATGATGGTGGCATGGTGGTGGTGATGGTGGTGGTGGTGGTGATGATGGTGATGGCTATGATGTGATGGCAGTCATGATGGTGGTGATGGCAGTGGTGATGGCGGTCATGATGGCGGTGATGGTGGTGGTGATGGCTGTGATGTGATGATGGTGGTGATGATGGTGGTGGTGATGGCTGTGATGATGATAGTGGTGATGATGGTGGTGATGGTGATGATGGTGGTGATGGCTGTGATGATGTGATGGTGGTCATGATGGTGGTGATGGCAGTGGTGATGGCGGTCATGATGGCAGTGATGGTGGTGGTGATGGCTGTGATGTGATGATGGTGGTGATGATGGTGGTGGTGATGGCTGTGATGATGATAGTGGTGATGATGGTGATGATGGTGGTGATGGCTGTGATGATGTGATGGTGGTCATGATGGTGGTGATCGTGGTGGTGATGGCTGTGATGATGGTGATGAAGGTGATGATGATGATGGTGGTGGTGGTGGTGCCAGTGGTGTAATGGTTGTGATGATGGTGTTGGTGGTGCTGGTGATGAGGATGTTGATGAGTGCAACAATGACAATGAATCGTTCCACTTGCACAGAATTTTTTTTTCATTTTTAAACAGTTTTAGTCACTCATCATACAATTCAACCTAAGTATATAGACATGCCTTCGTCACCATAATCTATATAAAGACATCTTTTCTTCCACAGAGAAGCCATACCCTCCTCCACGCCCCCCACCTGCTGACATTTAGTTTGGCGTGATGCCTTTGTTACATTCAGCACTTGCACAGAATTTTAAAGCCCACGAATTCTCTTCTGTGTTCTCTTTCTTAATAGTCAACAACCCAGTGAAATAGGCACCTTTATTCCCATTTTATGGAAGAAATAGAGACCTAGAAAGATGGGTGCACAAGACTCTAAAATTAGCGGCTGGGTCAGAGGTCCCCAGCCTACACGCTCCCAGCACAGGTCACTGGCTCCTGGAGTTTAAGATGCTTCCCACCAGTGCTCAAAGCATCCTGCATCCTGGCATGGGGTGAACATCCGTGATCCTTTGCTTTTTTGAGTCATCCAGTCCAAAGCAGCAAACTTCCTGAATCTGAAAACAGTGAGACACGGAGTGGAAAGAAGCCTAAAGAAAATAGGAGTAGAGGTTATGACAAGAGTGAGAGGTAGAAGCAGGCATCGGGGGAAATGCCTCCCTATAGCTCCATGCCAGCGGGGGCTTCCTTTGTGTTTTGGAGGTATCGGTTTCACCGTGTCGGCATTGTGTGTTTGGAGAGTGAGGCCTTTCTCCCTGCATGTCTCACTGTTGTATTATTCATCCAGGCTGTTTGCAGCAGTTGCTAACCAGATGACAAGAAACAGAGAGAAGGTGGAGAAAATAAGGAGGAAAGGAAATGACAGTGGGAGATGCTCAGAATTGTCTAAAGTCCAATTTCGATGTAGGCAGGAAGGTATACGCATACGAACCTTGGGTCGAGATAAAGGAGGTGTATTTTTATAAAAATGTATTAGATTCTGCAGTTATGGCTGCTCTGCAGGCCGTGGTTGGTTGCTCTTTGCCCTGTGCTGCCCTGAGCAAGTTCCGTGCAGGCCAGGAAGCAGGGTCTCCTGCTGTATCCACCTTATGAAGAGGCAGCATAATCCACCTGAGTCACACAGTCGGTAAGCAGACTCAGCTTTGCACACGGCCAGCCAAACACCAGGTGCTGTGTCCTCTCTTAGCCATTACACTGTACACTAAAGGAGCAGAGAATCCGAAGCTTGAAATGGGGAATAGAGGTTTGAATTCCTTGGGAACTAAGTGATAAATTTAAAGATCACTGCTGGCCACAGCTGCTCCATAAGTACAGCCGGGTACTTAGTTTCCTCAAGCTCTTTTGATGAGAGCTGCTCAGTCCCTTGATTTAGGCCAATCCCCTGAGATCCCAGGCATCTCACTGGGACCTCACTTTTGCACGTGTTTGGTGACATTAACATTGCAAGAACTTTGTGCCATCGGAGGCTGACAGACAGAGTCCAACCTGGATCTTTCATCCAACTTTAATATTTATTATTACATGGCTCCCTGAATGTTTAATAATCCTCACTCCTTTAGGGGACTTGCCTTATGGTGCACGCCTGACTGTCTCCTGTTTCCCTAAACGATTCCCAGGTCCCCTGCTGCCCACCCTCACCATTGCAGCCGTGGCTGGGGAAGAGCTCAGCCCATGAAAACGACCTTATGTCTCCCCTGAAATGTCATGTCCTGGCTTTTTTCATTCGGATCTTATGAGCATCTCATTTACTTTTGCTTTGAGCTCCAAATTGAGTTTAGTCATTTAGCCCAGAGAGCACTGAGCAATTTTTCTCATGTCATGCATGATAATAGATGCCGCAGTGCTTTGGAAATGGCCAGATGCTCCATCATCCGTTTGATGATATTGTTGAAGAAGCTGCGAGCTGATGGACACATCAGTGGAAAAGGCGGTTGTGACTTTGGGTGGCGTTGCAGATCTGTATGTACAGCTTTTGGGAAAACCAATGGAATCTGCTCAGTGGGCCCTTCTAATTCTGTCCTCCCTCCAGATTCCTTGTTCACTGATTCAAAAGCAAGACACTTTAATGATGCCTCATTCTGTTAAAATCCACGTGGACTTCAGAGTAAGGTTAAAGGTGATTTTATTTCCTGCCATGACTTACACTTCCATTGGGAATGTCATGAGCAGGGCCGTAATTCCTCCCCTGGGGTGGTGTTGCCAGAATTGAACTTGGTAAATTCCAGCATTCATGTCAAACAGTGCATTAGACGGGAAGAGAGCTCCTCTGGTAGAGAAGCAGCTCTTCCCTAGCGGTGCAGAGATGGTGGCCGTGCCTCTAAATCCAGCCCAGGCAGGAATTTTCTCAGTGTCACTGCCCTGACCAGCGCTCTGGGCTGCCTTTGCCTCATCGTCTTGGGTGCATCCCTTGGGGTCCTCCTCCAAGCCTTACCTGCAGGAGGAGACTCTCACCCACAGTTGCAGAGGCCCCACATATATGATGGCTGCTGTAGTTTGCCAGCTGCCGGAATGCGATATACCAGAATTAGAATGGCTTTTTCAAAAAGGGGGAATTTATTAACTTACAAGTTTGCAGTTCTAAAGCCGTGAAAATGTCCCAATTAAAGCAAATCTATTAAAAATGTCCAAATGAAAGCACCAACAAGAGATGACCTTCACTCAAGAAGGCTGATGACGTTCGGAGTTTCTCTCTCACCTGGAAAGGCACGTGGCGAGCATGGTGACGTCTGCTAGCTTTCTCTCCAGGCTTCTTTAATGAAGCTCCGCCCGGGGTATGCATCTCCAGGAGTCTTTGGCTTCAAGGGCTCTCTCGTCTCTCGTGGATCTCATGCTCTCCCATGGCTCTCTAGCTTTATCCAAAATGCTTCCTCTTTTAAAGGATTCCAGCAAACCAATCAAGACCCCCCTGGAATGGGTGGAGTCACATCTCCCTCTAATCACAGTCACAGTTGAACATGTCACATCTCTGTGGAGACAATCTAATCAAATGTGCAACCTTATAGTACCGAATAGGGATGAAAGCAGCTGCTTCCACATGATGGATCAGGAGTAAAGCATGGCTTTTCTAGAGGACGTCATCCTTTCCAACCAGCACGATGGCTTTACCCCACCCACCCTCCCTCCATCTGGGTCACAGATGTGCCCTTGACCCAAAGACGGACCCCAGCCTTGCCGTCCTCTCGCCTGTACTGTGTACCTCCGTGCATGGGTCAGCTGAAGGGAGAGAGTGAGGGCGAAGGGGGAGACAAGGCAGCAGACCTTGGATGGGCGGGAGAAGGTCAGGGGGGACTTCCAGTCATGCAAGAACTGGCCACCTACCAGACTTCTCTGTCCTTTGCCTGGTCCTACATCTTCATTTGCCATCAGATAAGAAGGGTGAACAGTGGAAAGTGACAAGAAAATAAAGCAAGGTGACATGAGAAGAGGAAATGCCGGGCTGTAGTGTGGGGAAGATGTCACATCTGCTGGGCCTGGTAGGAGATTTGCTGCCATGTGCTGACCTGGGCTGGGCTGGTCCAGGAAGGCGGAGCTGCAGAAGCAAAGGTACCAGGCCTGCATGGGGATGACCGACCTGCTGAAGGCTATTTGCCATGCTGCAGCACAGCCAGCTCTCGCTTTCTAGATGGAATAAGGCACCGGGTAGAGTCTACTACCTGTCATCGGGAGGGCAGACCTGACCCCAGATGTCTTGGCTCTGGCTGCTGTTTAATAATTGAATTAGTCGCTGTCATTTAACAATCCAGGAATTTCATATGAAAATTCCAATGTCTAGCATCTATGGAAATATCAGGCCATGAGCAGCACCCAGCCTGCCTTTGGGCATGTTGACAGCGACCAGGACCGGGAAGCAGCTGCCCGTTGGGAGAGCTGTGCCTGCCGCAGCTTGCCCCAGTCCCCACCGCTCCATATTGCACCGCCATTCCTGCTTCTGTTTTCTAGTCTGGCTAGCTCCTTAGCTGTTGGCATGCAGTGTGGGGCCATCGTTCATTTATAAATAGCTTATTTTACAAATTCCTCTGTAAGTCATATTTGGGATTCATGGAAGCGATTGGAGAATTTGAAATTATATTTCTGGATTAGGGCATAGAAACCTGTGAAACCCAAAATTTGGCTGAAATATCATGTATGTCATTGATGATAAGTAATGGGGAGTCAAATCCATTATTTCATCCAATGTGTATTGAGTCTCCAATCAAAGTCAACCTCTTTTCCAGATACTGGGAAAATATGTGAGCAAACAAATGTCCCTGCTTGCATAGAGCATACATTTCCAGCAGATAGTTAACATGTAAATAAATATCAGGGTTGCTAAATAACATGGGAACCAATAAAGCCTGGGAGGAAACATAGAGTGAAATGAGTGGGGGTGGGGGGTGGTACTAGGGAAGTGAGACCGATTATGCCTGGGAGCCTGGGCCAGCCTCCCTGACCAGTGACATTGGAGCAGAAATGAGGTAAAAGAGAGGAAGGGAGGGAGCCATGTGGGTATCTGGGAGAGAGCATTCCCCAGAGAAGAGCTGGTGTGTGCAAAGGTCCTGGGGCCAGTGCATGCCTGGTGGGCTCCAGGAATAGCAGGGAGACCAGTTGGGTGGGGGTCATGGGTAACACCAGTCGGAGGGGAAGAGACCAGAAAGAGACCACGTCTTTGCAAGGAGTTTGCATTTTATGCTGTGATGTGTAAAAGTGTCCATGGAAAGGATGAAAACTCTTAACATGGAAATCAATCCATCCTTCAGGCAGTCATTGCTCCTATTGAAAAACAGACATTATCATGGGGAGGTGGGCTGTGTAGATGGAATCACATGGAGGTTTGGAACGAGGTTCTGGATTTAGCTAAATAAATCTAAGTATCGTGGTGCTGTGCTCTCTAATGAGACAGGCACTGGCCACATGCGGCTACTTAAATATGATTAAACAAAATTGAAGTCAGTAGCATTGTCTACATGCCAAGAACCCAGGAGCCATGGCTGGACAGTGCTGTTCTAGGAAGTGATGTTTCCTTAAGTCAGGAATTCTTCTTTCCTCACCCGTGTCCCTGTGGGCATGGGGCTGTTTTGTATCTTTAAATGCACGTGTGTGTATGGGGAAGTGGCTCATGAATTGCACCAGGCTTGAGTCAGGACAGGGAGGTTTTCTGAGTTGACTGAGCAAGAACTGGAGGATGGTGAAGGAGATGCCTCCATTCTGGGACCCACAGAGCCTGAAGTCCCAGGAAGTGACTGAGCCAGCAGCCCGTGAGCTCGAGAGAGGGAGGGAGATGTCCTCTCAGCGCCCCACGCTGACAGCTGTCTAAAAATTGAATTAGTGGCCATCCTTTAAAAATCCAGAAATTCCATATAAAAATACAGCTTTCTAGCTTTTCTGGAAAGGCTAGACCACGTGACGGCCCTCAGCCCTCCTTTGGGGGTGCCCCTAGCCCCAGCAGATGACGATGCCCGAGGCAGAGGTGCAGCCGTCCGCAGTGCAGGCGGAAAACCAGCCTCTAAGCTCTCGGCTATCCACTCGTCCCCTAAGCACGAGATGTGCAGCCAGCCTTGCTTCCAGCTCGCTGATCCACGTGGGAAGCCCGCAAGTCGGTGCCAGAGAAATCCATCTACAGCTGCTGCACTCCCCAGGGCGGGGGACATGCTGCACAGGGCAGGCGTGCGGTCACCGGGAGGGTGTGAACTAAGCCGGGCAGGCACAAGTGTTTTGCAAGGTTACCTGAAAATAAGAACAGATTACTGATCCCAAAGATCCGGAAACGGAGAAGAAAAAGGGCAAGAAAACTGGGAAACTGGAAGGCAGGTGGGCGAGTAATAACTGCCTTAGCAACCTGCAGAAAACCAGCTGCCTGCAGTGCGAGAGCTGGAAGCCGGAACCTGGGCAAACGCAGGCAGCCTGGGAAGCCCAGGTGTCGCTGTGTGCCTGTGCACGGGAGGCGAGTATGAAAGCAGCACCTGTCAGTGGCACCGTGACCCACCAGGATGCTATGGCCAGGTTCCTGAAGCCCTTGCTGGCTTCACACCCCTTAGCCTCCTGCTTTTTTCTCAGGCACACTGAAAGCTTGCTTGCCCCAGGGCCTTTGAACTGCTGTCGCCTCTGAATAGACCACTTCTTCCAAATATTCTCTGGCTCGTTCCTCCAGTTCAGTCAGCCCAAGGGAAGTCCTGTTAGCAAAACCAGCCCACACGCAGAGTTTCCATTTGGTGTATAGGTGCTTCGTGTAAAAAAGTGGAAGCAGGCAGCCAAGTCCCCGGTCTTTAAAGGCAAACTGCCAATGTGAAAGGCAGAAATAAAGAGGCATGGTGGAAACTGAGAGGATTCAGGGAATAGAAGGGAGCTTTTAAAATAAATAGCTGATATCCTCAGTGTGGTAAGAGAAGATAGGGAATCTGGGAGGATGCAGGGGCTCTTGAAAATTAAAAAAGGTCATGCATAATTGGGTGGCGGTGATGCTGATAATGGGAAGAGATGGAGGAGAGAACTTCAGGGCATCAGAGAAAGTCCAACATGTCAATAAGAGGATTCCTAGAGGGGAAGGAAAAGAGATGGAAAAGAAATAAACAAAGAGATGACTCAAGGCAGTGCCACTGACCAGAAGGACTTCAGATTTCAAATGGAAAGGGCCCCCCAGTTCCTCACACACTCTGGGAGAAGAGCCCCAGCACTGCAAGAGCTCAGAATGCTGGGAAGGGAAATCCCGAAAGTTCCGAGAGTGAAAGATGGGGTTCCACCCGAAGGGCGGGAGTTGGGATCAGGCCTCTTGGCAGTAAGATTGGAAGCTCGGGGTCCACAGGCCCAACCACTTCTTCGCAACTTTGAGGAAAATCTTCCAAGCCAATTGCCTAATAAATCAATGTGAGAATTTTCCAGAAACTATTTTGTAGTTATGCAAATTTTCAAAATATGCCATCGCAAACCCTTCTTCTCAGGAAATGGCTGAGTGAAGCCCTGGGTCTGGGCAGTGGCGGGAGGGCCAGGGGGCAGCAGGGCAGCCAGCCTGGGCGGGGTAGGTGGGTGCCTGGTGTCTGTGCATGATGAGAAGAGATGTCCACTCTACAATGTACACCTGCCAGAGCTTGGCAATAAGTCAGCTGCTGAAGAGATTTTGATTGGTTTTATAATGTAAGCATGGAGTGGCTTAACTAAAGTCTGGGGAGCAGCCACATTGGCCAAATGGTAGGTGAGCTAAACGCTCGTCTTCCCTGATGGGAAGCCAGTAAGTAATATTTAAATGGAAAGAAATCAAGAAAGATTGTGAGACACATGCTCAGTAAAATAAAGCAGCAAAAAGAGTGAGTAGTTAGCCTGGGGGGGACACGGGTTTGGATGGGAGTGAGACAGGTGTTTAGCCTTTGTAGAATGATTTGATTTTTGAAAGCATCCATTTAGGTGTGTGCTGTTGGTAAAAATTAAAATTTGATTTCATATTTTCATGCAGTTAGACCTGTTCTCACTGGCTGTGATGTTGAGAATGAGAATGCATTTTGCAGTCATAACTCCCCAGTTAGCCAGGCACTAATGTCTGTGATTGATGATTTTACATGTCAGCTTGGCTGAGTTAGGGTGTTCAGTTGTTTGGTCAAGCATTGATTTGCTTGTTACTGCGAGGGTATTTGTAGATGGGATTTGCATCTACAATCAGTTTATTGCATCTGCAGGGAACAAAGAGAACTTCCCTTAGCCATGTGGGGAGTCCCTGATTCGATCAGTTGGAGGTCTTAAAATCTAGAACTGAGGATTTCAGAGGTCAGGAGAGTTTTACCTGGGAAATTCAGACTGAGGACTTCAGCATCACTTTTATGGGGTTTCCAGCTTGCAGCCTACCCTCCAGAGTTTGGACATGCCAGCCCCACCGTCTGGGAGCCAGTTCTTATGACAAATCTCTATGCGTGCATCTGTGTCTCCCGGAAAACCCCAATGGGTGCGATGAGCTCCCAGCCTACACATCTCCCCCTGCCCCTCGGCTCCTGTTCCCAGTCTCCTACCAGGCCTTTACACTGCGTGTCCCATGAGTCCCTCCTGTGCTTCGGGTCTGAAGCAGTTGCCCTTGTCTGTCCCCCTCGTGGGATGCTCCTGGTTAATGGTCTTGCCCGAAACCCAGCTCTCGGGGTACAAGCCTGGGAGTTGGCTGACTTTCTCCTCCCACTTCCACACCTGAGTGGGTGCCGTGTCCCACCAGGTGCTCTCCCCAGGGACTCCAGAGGTGTCCCCCCCCACCCCCTGCTCAGCCCCAGCTGTGTTCCCTTGAGCCAGGTGATTGGGGCCTCTCGGCTGCTCCATAACCAGCCCCACTGATCTTCAGACCCCTTCCACCCTGGCATCGGCATGATCGGCCTTAAACACGGGGCCTGTTGAACCCCAGGTGACCTGACTCCCCACCCGTCTAGACCCACGTGCCCCTCCCCCTTTTTGCCTGGTGAACTCCTACTCACCCATCAGAGCTGGGTCTCATCCGCTGGTGCTTTCCTGACCACACATGGGCATTCCTGGTAACGCTTTCCTTTTGGTTCCCAGGTTACTTTATGTCCTTTGCCCACGTTGTATTATAACGAGTGGTTTGTGCAACAATCCTGCAAGCTCAACGGCAGAGGTATTTGGGGCGGGGCATGCACTTTCTCTCCCATCTTTGCATTCCAGCCCAGGATCTCGAATACAGGAGAACTGGCGTTTAAATCGCCACCTGCTGGGCAGAAACAGTTCACCCTGGAATTCCTTTGCAATGTCTTATGTCACCCGGAAAGGGGCAGTGTCAGCCCCTGGACAGTTTGGTGCAAGGGTGGTGATATGGAGAGGAGAGAGCTGGGGGTTGCAAAATGCAAAAGGAGAGTGTGCTAGTGTCTCAGGCCGCTGTAGCGAATTACCACAAACCTGGTGGCTTAAAACAACAGAAATTCATCCTCTCGCTGTTCTGGAGGCCAGGTGCCCGAAATCAAGCTGTTCCCAGGCCAGCGCTCTGGCCAAAGGCTCTAGGAAAGAATGCTTCCTTGCCTCTTCGAGCTTCTGGTGGCTTCCGTCGTTGCTTGGCGTGAAGACCCCTCCTCCAGTGGTTCCCTTCTCCATGCCTCCCCACACCTCTCCCCTCCTTCTCTTTGTCAGCCCTGCTAAGGGTTTGCCAATTCTACTCTTTTTAAAGAAGCAACATATGGTTTGGGACATGCAAGCTATTGTTTTTTTTTCCTTCTCTATTTCATTTATTTCTATTCTAATCTTTGTTATTTCTTTCCTTCTGCTTGTTTTGGGTATAGTTTGCTGATTTTTGGTTTCTCCAGGTAGGCAGTTAGGTCTTTGATTTTCACCCTCTCTTCTTTTTTTAAAAAACAGTTTTATTGAGATAAATTCACATGCCATACAGTTCACCTAAAGGGTGAAGTCACTGTCTCATCGTATAGTCACAGAATTGTCCAAAAATCACCACTATCAATTCTAGAATATTTTCACCCTGAAGAGGTTTCACTACGTTATACAGTCCCTTTTTTCACCCTCTGACTTCCCCTCTACTGACATATATGGCCCTAAACTTTCTCTTTCTTTATTTTAGCGTAAGCACTTAGGGCTATAAATTTCCCTCTCAGCACTGCCTTCCTCGCATCCCATGCGTTTTGATATGTTGTGTTTTCATTTTTGTTCATCTCGAGATATTTACTGAGTCCCCTTGTAATTTCGTCTTTGACCCACTGATTGTTTAAGTGTGTTATTTAACTTCCGTATATTTGGGTATTTTCTAGTTCAGTGCCTGTTATTGGTTTCCAGCTTCATTCCATTATGGTTAAAGATGTTTTGTATAATTTCAGTCTTTTTAGGGTTTATGGAGACTTGTTTGTGACCCCACATCCTGCCTTTCCTGGAGGACAGTCCATGAGCTCTTGGGGTGCAGTGCTCCAGGCCTTCGGTTTTGAGAACTTCTGGCTGATTCTGGGCATCTGCAGCTCAGTGGCTCTTAAACTTGCCTTCCAGATATAAGAATATTGGTCCTATGCCTTTATAAAAACCCAGGAGCCCTCTGCACAGTGTCTTAGCTTGTCCAGGGCTGGTGAGGGACGTGTTCTCCTCGGGCAGAAAAAATGTGTGTGTGTCAACAACTGCAAACCCCAGGCTTCCGATTGAAAACGACACCATGCAGTGACATTTCCTAAGAAGTCATGCCACTCAAGTAATGTCAGGGAAGGAGAGGTACACCGATGAGTCATTTCCACTGAGGAGTGATGTTTCTACCAGGGTATTAGGTATTGCACTATTGCACTCATTTAATGAGTCACAGTTTAGGGTGTTCAAAGTATGTTTTCACTTGTTCCCAATCTCTGACTTCTCTGCTCTAGAGAGGGCTGCAGCTCCTTTGTTTTGGGCACTGGACTAGACCCGGGAGGCCTAAGCCAGAGGCAGCTGCCCTCCCAGCACTTGCCTGCCAGTACCAGCTCTTCTCCACAGTTCCCTCGGTGGAGACCTGTCTCTGTTGCAGCAGCTTTTAGCTGTTAACATGGTTATCACAAACCAGTGTGGTACTCCACAAAACAGTAATAAATCTCTAAGACAAACATGTGCCTCACTCGAGCTGGGTTTTGGTGCCATTATTTTTCTAATTTTTTTCAACATTTCAGGGATAGACTCCAGAGAGGGAGCAGTTGAGGAATGATGTTTATTTGAGAGAGAGAATGCTCAGCCGGCTGTGAAGTTAATAAGCCCAAATTGGTCTCAGCACGAGACGTAAACTGCTGGGTCGCTTCATCCAGTGCCACTGGGGTGAGGGAGGCATGAGCTGGTCCCTATTGAAAGCAAATCCCAAGCTGCCCACGATGGACTCCTCCAAATACGTGTTTTATTTGGAACAATTCACCAGACAGGGTCCGGCTTAAAGATGCCTGTGAACAACAAAGAAAAAACTCTGTACAAAGATTTGTTCTGCCTTATGGAACTTGGAGCAGATTTAAAGTGATTCTCTAGCCGCCTTCTCTGGGAGACCTTTTGAGTCTTGGAAAATCCTTGCCCTTTAGGACAGAATCTGTATTTTGTTTTGTTTTTTTCATCTCCGAAGCCCCTGTGCCCTGCCCAGAGCCTGCCCCATAGAAAGGGTGCTTGTTGATTAAATAAACAGATAAAAAACGGGCTTCCATCCTGGGTTCAGAGAAAACCTAACACCCAGATGGAGGGTTTGGGTGCCCGAAAGTCTGGCCTTAACCCAGAGGGACCTCCTGGTGTGGGCTCGCCCAGAGAACAGCAGCATCTGAGGGCAAATAGACTTGGCTGTCACTCTTGCATTTGCCCCCAACTGATCACGTGATCAGAGCTAGTTATTAATTTAAGATTCAGTTCCTTTGTCTGCCAAATGGAAATCATAAGCACCCCTTGTAGATTGTATGGGTTGAATGACCGAGGGCAGCTAGCTCAAGGCCTGCGCCCATCGCAGGACCCCCCCAGCCAGTTCCTGCCCTCCCCATCCCGCCCTCCTTATTCTTACTTCCCACCCAGTAGCACCATGGCCTTGGCTCGTACCTCAACCCCATGCAAAATGCAGGCAGCTCAGGAAGAGTCAAATTGGAGCAGTTATGGCCCAGTTGCTAAAATGAGCATCTCCTTAGCAGCTTCTCCCTGAGCGTCAGATGTTCCTTCTGTTGAGAGGTGACAGTTCTTGCCATCTTGAGGTGCGCGCGTGGACCCTTCAGCTTTAGGATGAGTCCGTGTAGTCGTCAGCTCAGCCCGTGTGTGCTGGAAGGTGTCTTAGCCCTACTGCTCCCCACTTCTCAAGAGTCGGCAGCTGTCTCAGGAACCCCTCTGTGATCTGGAAAGCCCAGGCCAGCCCGATCCCCGGCGTGCTTGGCAAGACCCTGGTGTCTTCACTCCGTTGCTCGCCAAGGAGAACCCACTTTGAGATTCCTACTCCTGCAGCCGCCCCGTTACATGGAGCGCAGACTTCCCGCTTCTGGTCTGCGGGTCTCCTGAGTGTGTGTGGCGTTCCAGGTGCATTCGCCATTCAACACGCGTTTGCTGGATACGTTCCGGGTGCCACTGAGTCCTGGAGATGGGAGATGCCGAGACGATGAGGCCCCTCCTCTCGCCACTCCCCACGCTGCTGGTTACTCACCTAATTCCAAGCTGTGTTTCGTCTGTTCTGTTCCATCCTGTTCCATCCTGTCCCGTTCCATTCCATTCTGTTCTATTCTGTCCTGTTCCATTGCATTCCATTCTATCCTGTTCTAGTCTGTTGATCCTGTACTATACTATTGTATTGTATTTATTCTATTTCGTATTTTAATACCATAATCACTGGCATTGGATAGTTGTATCGGCAACGTTTTGTCTCCCATTGGGCATGTGAAGTAATGCAGTAGCATACAATTGATGGTGCGTTAGAGTTGATAAAATAATCGTTCAGTTGTGATCAGTGCAGGAAAAGATGGTTGGGGGGGGATGTGGTTTGGGACCCCAGCAGGTGATCCCAAAGAGTACCCCCAAAGGCTGCAGGTGGTGGGGAGAGGGCTGTGTCTTCCCCTGGGAAAGGTGTGTTGGAAGGTCTGCGGTTCGCAGAGGTGGGGCTCCTTTGGGAGGCAGAACGAGAAGGGGCTGCAGGCTGGCCAGCCGTAGGGGTTTTATGGGGTGGGGAAGGCTATGGAAGGTCTGCATTTGCAATTAGAAGTGATCACCTAGTTTTGATGGGGTATATATTAAAAATGCTTTGTGTTCTGTGGCAGCCACCAGGCAATTTCTAAAAGAGGATATGAGCCTTGGCAGGGGGTGGACTTAGGAGGCCCCCGGCTCAGCCCGGGGTGGACCCCAGCAGGGTCACAGAGGGCCCCACCACCCCTCAGCTACCTCTGACCTCTGTCCTGTTCAGTGCTTAAGGAAGACTGAATGCTTATGCAGTGGGCCGAATTGTATCCCCCAAAGCAATACACTGAAGTCCTAACCCTGGAAGCCATGGGGGTGTGGCCTTGTTGGAAAGTCAGGTCTTTGCAGATGTGATGAAGTTGAGATGGGGACATACTAGATTAGGGGCCTTGGACCCAGCATGACCTGGTGTTCCCCTGAGAAGAGGGGGACAGGCTCTGAGACGACAGAGATGGAGACTGGGGCGATGCATCTACAAGCCAAGGACACTGAGGATGACCGGCCACCACCAGAGGCTGGAGGGAAGGAAGGAGCTGCCCCTATGGGGGTCTAGGGGGTGCAGCCTGGCCATGCCTGGATAGCAGACTTCTGGCCCCCAGACCTGGGAGAGAGTCGATTTCTATTGTTTGAAGCCCCCCAGTTTGTGGTACTTGGTTATAGTAGATACAGGAAACTAAGACAACTTGTGAACTCACATGGTGGACAGCTGAGGCTGGAAGGTCTGCACTGGCCAAGGGGCTCCAACCTTTTGGAAACGGGGCTTTCTGTGGTCTCTTGGAATTAGCCCAGTGGCTGGATCCCGTTTCTGGGGAGATTTGTCTGCATCCACGTCCTGTGGCTGGGGTGGCACAGGTGTGGACGCACCCAGCCCTGATGCATGCACCTCTCAGTGGGTTTGAGGATCCCTTCATCATCCGTATCCACCCCGAGATGACGCCTCTCTTGATGTAGACTGGGGCTTTAAGATAAATACGAGGGCGTCTGGAAATTAATATTTCATGTGGCTCTTACTAGAGACGGTGCCCTTGTTTCCTCCAAGAAACTTCGGTTTCGTCGTTAGCATGTCCTGATCACGGACTTCCATCCCCAAGGCAGAAGCAACGCTCTTGTCAAGAGCAGATGTTTGTAAGATGTTTTCTTTTCTTCCAAGGACACCACAGTTTCAGCTTGAAAAAGACATTTCCACCCATTGCCAATGGAATCTGCTGTCAAAGGGATTATGATAGTGCTAAGAAATTTAGAGTGGGCTTATGGAAATTGGTAATAAATATTGCATAAAGAGAGAGACGCCTTCACAGTTAAAAAAAAAAAAGTTATTTGTTATGCTGATTTTAAATTGCCAGGATTTCTTCAGGCCTGAAAGTGGATGGTGTTTTTTCATTCCTTTTGAAAAAAACATCATGAGGATGATTTTCGATCTGTGAAAATAATAAAAAGTAGCCAAGATTGGGTTTCCATGCAAAAGAGGTGGGTATATCAAACAGGCAATGGGTTTCAAAATACAAGAAGTCATTCTGATGATGAAATGTTAGCAGCCAGCACCTTGCTGTCACCCTGCAGCCCAGCAAATGCTCTTCAATTTGCAGTCGTGTCTTTGACATTGGAGATACCTTATCATACTTCCTTTCAACAGGGCAAGTGAGGTCTTAAAGATGACCTGAAAAAGACAGACCCTGGTGTTGGGTTGACAGTGTCAGCACCAGGAAAGGGGATGGGGGGCCAGATGGTTGTTAGGCATCTTCAGTTTTCCCCCCATCCTGACTCGTCGCAGCCAAGCCAGCTCATAAAAGGGCCCACCCACCAAGGGCTGCTTGGGAGAAGAGAGGGATGTTACCTCCCTTTGGTTTCCCAGCAGTTCTGGCCTTCCCTCCTGCCCAGGAAGCATCTCCCACTGGCCAGGCTGGGTAATTGAGAAAGAGCCCGAATAGTGTGTGCTGACTTGGAGCTGTGATGCACCCCAGAAAAGGCTGTGTTCTTTTAATCCGTCCCTGGGTGGGCACACCTGTCATGGAGGGTACCTTTGGGTTAGGGTGTTTCCGTTGAGATGTGACTCAGCCCAGATTTCAAGGTGGGTCTGAATTTTTTCCTGGAGTCCTTTAAGAAAAGCCAAGAGAGCTTAGAGACAGATGCCCTAGAGATGTTAAGAGAGGACCCCCAGATACTCAGAGAAAAATGCTGCTGAAACCAGGGGCTGCAAGCAGCTAACCCCAGGAGTGAAGGACCAGCAGATGCTGGCCCCATGCCTTCCCATGTGACAGAGGAACCCTGGCCAGTGGCCTTCAGAGAAGGTATCTTTCTCTTGATGCCTTAATTGGGACATTTTCATGGCCTTAGAAGGGTAAATTTATAAACTAATAAATCCGCATTGAAAAATCCAGTCCATTTCTGGCATATTCCATTCTGGCAGCTTTAGCAAAGAAATATAATGTAAAAACATGAATGTAATAGTGATGATGAATGTTTGCATTGGTCAGCTTAGACTAGGTTCTGCTGTAGTAACAAACAGCCCCGTGCTTTTGGTGGCTTCCAACCATGTGGTGACAAAACCTGAAGGTGGGCTGAGATTCTGTGCAGTTTTGTGTTTGTCCCAGGATCACGGTGACAGGGCAGCTGTAGCTCAGAAGTCACTGTCCTGTGGCAGCCTGACCACTGAGGGGCAGGAAAGTTTACGCTTCTTCCCACAGAGAGGTCCCACTCGCCACAAGCCAGTGGCAGTGGGGGATTGTTGAACGATTGGCACCAAGGAAACACTCGCTCTCAGGAGTCGGCAAACTGGGTCTGGCATTTGGCCCACTGGCTGTCTTTGTAAATTACGTTTCGTGGGAACACACCCCCATTCCATCTTGTCTGCTTGCTTCTGCACGACAACAGCCGTGTTGAATCCTTGCAGCAAAGACCCTACATTCTTCTAAAGCCAACCACATTTACTCTTTGACCCTGAGCTTGCCCCTGCCCTACATCCTCCCCAGCATCTCATCAGCGTCTCGTTACAGACGACCTTTGAAGGACACACTCATGTTCCTGTAGCTAGCCAGAATCTGACTGCTTTGGGCAAAATAATGGCCCCCTAAAGATGTCCATATCCTAATCCCAAAAACCTATGGATATGCAGTCTTACTGGACAGCAGGAGGTCTGCAGAGGTGGCCAAGTTAAAGAGCTTGAGATGGGAGCCCCCCTGGATTACTCAGGTGGACCAAAGGGTCCTTGTGAGAGGGAGGCAGGGAGTTTAGTTTCAGAGCAGGAGACATGATGATGGACGTGGAGGTGAGAGAAGGACTGGAAGATGTTCTGCTGCTGGCTTTGAGGATGGAGGAAGGGGCCACAAGCCCAGGAATGCAGGAGGCCTCTAGAAGCTGGAGAAGGCAAGGAAAAGGGTTCTCCTGGACCCTCAGAGGGATGGAGTCCTGCCGACCCCTCGAGGTGAAGCACTTCTGGCCTCCAGAATCGGAAGACAGCTCTGCTTTGTTTTAAGCTACCAAGTTTGTGGTCCTTTGTTACAGCAGCACAGGAAGCTCATCCTTTCCCAGTCCTGGAATCTTCATAGCAGCTGTCAGAGGCAAGCCGTGTTATTGTCCCCACTTTACAGATGAGAACACGGCGTATGGAGAGCTGAGGACCCGTCTTGGGGGCAGAGATGTGGTTCTCTCCATCGTGCCCATATTTCTTTTCTGCAAAAACATACTTTCTCTATTAAGAGAGAAACAAAGCTGAGTGATGACTTGGGATACAAATTCTGGACGTCACAATAAAGAAGATTAAGGAAACATCACCCCCCCTTCCTGCCCATGGGAGTCCCTTTTCCTTTGGTGGATGTAGAAGCCGCCTCCGAGCCCCCTCTTTCCCCAGTACATCTGTGAGTGTCCACAGGTGTGCTTCCAGTCCCAGGAGCATGAGCTTACCTGCTCCCACTGTCACCCTTTGCATGAGCTCACCAATGCCCGTGGCTTGTCATTCTGGGGCATTTTCTTGGAAGGTTCTGGTTCCCCCGCTGGGGCCCTCTGGTGCCTCCCCAAATTGTCTTCTCCCCATGGGCATCAAATGAGATGAACGCCTTCACCTTCTGCCATGAGCTTTCTCTCCACCCCGAGGTCCTGCAGTCCCTTCTCTCGTGTCCCAGATAAAAGCAAGCAGGAGACCCCTGCAGCCTGGCCCCCCACGAGGGCCCTTTTGTGAATGGGGTCATCCTGGGAGCTGTACCCTGCTTCCTGTCCTCAGCAAACATATTTCAACACCACCCCTGGCACGAGTCCTTGAGCTCGAAGGCTGCTTCACTGAGTTAGGTCTCCCAGCTGGGCTCACACCCACCTCAGCTCTCTAGACTGTTCTCCCCTCAAGGAGAGCCTGTCCTAGGTTTCTTTGAAACGCGCTGGAGCAGGGGTCAGTGCCATGGTTTCCTGAGTCTCTCCTAAGACCTTGTGGAACCTGGGCCCCCACTGTAGTCAAGAACAGGTGTTGACGCCATATCTGCATCCACCTGTGTCTCTGCACCTGTGATGCACGGCCTTGAAGGGCCTCAGAGACCATCTGTGCCTGTATGTCCCTTCAAGGCAATTGCCCTATTCTCTAGACCTTGCTCTTCCTTTGCTTGCACTCCTTCAGAGGTGAGGAGCTCATTACCTCCCTAGTTAGCTCGCTGTCTTGGATTCTCTTCCTTGCATTGTCCTGGAGTCTCCCTTGTTTCCACCTTGCCCCCACATCTGTCAACCACCTGGAACCAGCCTAGTCCCCCACATGTGCAGCTGCTCTTGTATCGGTCACACCAGGCAGTGAAGCTGCCCACGGCACACAGCAAGAGGGACGGCGTCCATGGAATATTTCATTGTGAAATCTGTCCTGGAGATAGAGTTCTGAAGCATCACGAATATTTCGATGGAATTCAGTTAGCACCCAAAGATTTTTATCTTAAAACTTTGGGAAGTATTATTTATAGAACAGATACAAAGAATCTTTTGTCTCCACATGTACCTTTTGAGTCTGTTCCTTATTGTGGATTCTTCTTTTTCTCAACAAAGAAGCTACCGAGTTGCGGGGCACTCAGGAGCACCTGACATCTGCACACCTGGCGTTGGCTGTTCCCTGCCAGATGATATAGCAGAGATTCCAATACTGAGACTGGTTTTTGCTTTCTGTTTTGGGCAGACAGGGAGAAGCTGGCCAGGAGAGAGAAGAGAGATTAGTGATTAATTAATTGAGGGAAAAGCAAGGATCAGATTCTCCCCTTTCTCAAAAGGATCAGACCGGGGCACCCAGCAAGCACCTGAATATGCCAGGATGACAAGAAGCACGTGCTGTCTGCGCGTGGCAAGGCAGGCAGAGGGAGCCAAGGGATCCTTAAACTTCATTTTCACGTAGCATCCAACAGGCATCTCTTGTGAGAATCTTTCTTCCCCACTAAGGTAGAACAGCTGGTCATTCTGCTGATGGATTTGCTTTTATATTTAAACCATAGCCTGGGCATGCGGTGCTGAGCTAGGAATGATCTGTCTCCGATGTTTTATGTATCAGCTTTTAAGCATCTGGCTTTTGCACTGATACATCTCAAGATATTAGCTCTGCAGAACTGTAGATTACCAGTAGGTATCGGAAGAGACTGAAAGACACATTTTGTGAACATGCAATTTCCAGTAAGTTTCCAGGTGCTAATGACAGCTTTTGGGTACCTCATGTTCATTAAAGCATGAACACGATTTTCTTCACTTTGGGTGGATAGTCTTTAAAAAAATGCGTGACTTTCTTAGCTCAGTCAAGGTAGCGGGATATTGTTGAAATTTTTCTGCCAAAAATTCACTGATGGAATAGGGCATATCTTTCAACATTGCTTTTTAGGCATGTAGAAAACAGCTTAGGGCTGCTGATTCATGCAGATAAAGTGTCCCACTGCAAACCCCCAAATACACATACCTGCCCCTCTCTGTTGCAGACGAGCATGGGTAGTTGCAGCTGGCTTTGTGCATTTCCTTACAGATTGATGGAAGGAAGGGTAGAGTGACAGTCTGTAGTCAGCAAAGACGCTAAATTCTGTTCGCTGAGAATCTGCTGTCCAGCGAGGCAGGCTGATGGTTGGGAGGGAATGTCCAGTTAAACTTGTGGACTTCTTGGATGACGGGCAGAGAGAACACAAACCAGAGAAAATGCCGTCTGTGTTGTCAAAGCTTTGTGCTTTGGGGGCGATGTAGGATGGGCCAGGAGGTGCTTTCGAGGGGTGCGTTGTAAGATGTCACCGTCCACATGGCAGGCGCTAATGCAGAAGGGGGAAATGCAAGCACGTGAAGGAGAGAGGTCGTTTCCAACACGCGCAGGCTAGAATCCCAAGTGAGGCTGCTGGGATAAATGTCGCAGACCGGCTGGCTTAAACAGCAGCAATTTCTTGGCTCATGGTTTGCAGGCTGAAAGTCTAGGAATTGGAAGGCCATGCCTTCTCTGAAGTCTTGCTTTCTGCTGGGGCCCTGCTGGCGATGGGTATCTGCCCCCATCCCGCGGCAGTCTGTCTCCTTTGATCTGTGGAATCTAGTTCTGTGTCTTAATTTCCTTCACTTGTATGGACTGCAGGCACCCAGGGGAAAGGCCCATCCTGCTTCAATTTGGTCTCGTCTATGGGGGATCTTCGAAGACCCCATTTACAGATGAGTCCCTGCCCGCAGGACCCAGGGCTGGAGCTTGACCCGGTCTCCCGGATGGCCTTCCAGAATCACGCGCTGTCCGTGTTGGCGTCGGCTGGGGGGCATGTTCCTGCTCCAGCTGCCCCGAGGGGGGTGGGGGGCCTGGATAGAAATGCTGGAGACCTCAAGTTTGGAGTCTCCGCCCAGCCGTCTTCCAGGGGTGGCCCACCCTGGGCACACGGCTCAGCTCTTCTCTTTTCTTGTCCGTGAAACCAGCCCCATTTGTCTTAGGAAGTTCTGTGGCACTTAGATGATGTAAAAGCCCTCCTAGAGGATGAGGTGAGGGCTGATCTGTTGCTCCAATGACCCTGCCTTTTCACTGGCCCTTAACGGACCGGGTGTGCTTTTGACTCACCCTCGTGCTTTGCTTACCCTGCGCCTGCCCTGTCACCTGAATGCAGGTGAGACGGCATCTCCGTCTGGCAGGTGAGACACCTGCTCCAGGCACCGCCTTGCCATCTGTGTCGAGACTGTACTGCATGCTCAGGTGGGGCCCTCAGCAGGTGCGGGAGCAGGGTAAATTGTGTGGTTTGGGAGGGGGGAGGTCAGGAGTAATGAGACCGGCACGTTTTGAAAGCAGGCACCTCACAGCCCTGCAAGCCGGGCACCCATTTACCTGGAATGAGGGCTGGCTCCTGGCGGATGAGCCAGCCTGGCCTCTCCCGGCCCCCTGTGGGCAGGTGCAGGGCTGATTGGCATGTGTCACGGGGGCACTTGATGCCAGAGACCAGGAGGGAAGTAAAGCTGCCGAGTGAAAGTGAGTGGGATGGAAATAGAGCAAGGCCAGAGCTGCGGAGGGGGCTTCTCCCAAGTGCTAGAGCCCTGCTGTCCCCCTGTGCTGTCGTCCACCAGCTGTGTCCAGGGGTGCTGGGGACCCCCGTTGTCTGCTCAGCCCCTCTTGGCCACGCACCTCAGACTCTGTTCTTCCTTCTGACAGCGATGGCTTTTACCACTCACTTACCATTGGTGGACTTCGTGGTATGAAAATTGCCTGTTGGGTTTTGCTTCCTTTGGGGTTTGGGTTTTGTTGTAAATTTACAAAAACAGAATAGAAATTTTAACTCTTATTGATCATATTTGGCATACGTCTATCCAAATTTATCTCCTCTCTTTTAACTTTGTTTTTAGTTGTTTTTTTAAGTATAAAAAATTTTAGTGCATTTTATTTTTGTGTCACCAGATAGTTTTCCTCTGTCCCCTAGCTTTGAAGACATATTTAGAAACTCACCATTCATATTTTTTAGTGTGCTTTGTCACTTACTCATATACTTGCCATTTGCTTTTCATTCCTTTCCTGAATTTCCATGTTTGGGTGTTTTTTTTATGGGATGATTTTTCTTTTGCTAGAAGAACTCCCTTTTAGAATTCATACTGGTGATGAATTCTATTTTGACTTTTTTTGAAAATGTCTTTATTTAGCCTTATTGTTAGGAGGATATTTTTGTTAAATAGAGACTCTAGATTGGCATTTCCTCCTCGTCTGACTTCCCTGGTTTCTTAGGAAAAGTTTTCTGGCAAGGTAATTGGAGGTAATGGCCATTTATTCTGGTTGCTTTGAAATGTTCAGTTTGTCCTTAGTTTTCAGCATGTGTGTGTCTAGATGTTGTTTTCCCTGTGTTTGTCTTACTTGACCTTCCTAGAACTTTTTTAAATCTGTGAATTTATATGTTTTATCAGTTGAAAGTTAATATAAAATAATACTTTCCATTTCTCTCCTTGTAGCGTTTTAATTACACTTATGTGTCTTAGATGTGTCCTTTCTGTAGTTTCCATTTCTGTTTTCTCTTGGGCTCCAGTTGGTGCATTTCCTATTGATCTGACTTCCAAGCTCCTCGTCTCGTAGCCTGATCTTAAACCCACCTTTCTTTTGAATTCTTAATTTTAGATGTTGTATTTTCAGGTCTGGAATTTAGAACTGATTTTTTTTCATGCATGCCAATTCTCCAGTGAAATTCTCCAGAATTCCACCTCTGTAACTCCCCCGTCCATTCTTTCCCTCTATTTTCTTGAATATGTTCATTATTTTAACATCTTGTATACTCACTGAATTTTTGTATCATTCATGGGTCTATTTCTAGCACATGTTTTTTCTCTTAGTTTCCATCACTTGGTGTTCGTCCCTTAGTAAGACTGATAATTGTTTATAGAATAGCAAGCACTGTAGAGATGCTTTTAAAGAAGTTGTAGAGACTCCAGATAATGGTTTCTTCTGCAGAGAGGATTGCCCTTCCTTCTGATAGGAATACTGGGGGTTGGGGTCGGGGGAGCTTATTACTATCATTGAGTCAGAAACCAAACTGAGTCGCAGTTTTGAGAACTCTCAATCTCCTTCCTTCACCCCTTTTTTAGGGTGTATCCCTAGATGCTTTCACCTGAGAGCCTGGTGTGCCCTTCTCCCTAGTGAGTGCTGCGCTGTAATTCTTTTGCCCAGCTTTAAGCCCTCTGCCCCTCACGGTTTCAGAATTTGGAAAATGTCTTGAAAGGAAAGGTAGCCGACTGTCTTGTGGTTTGCATCTCCTCCCTTTTCATCTAGACTTTGGGTCTCCACGTCGTGCCATACTTGGAGGATGGGCTTTCCATCCAAGCAGGTGTTGTCAGGCCTTTCCTGAGCCTGGAATGTGCAAATGGTTCCGTGGAAAGGTGGCTGTGGAATGCCGGCTCACATCTGCGTGGGGCTCCGCTCTCACAGTCGTGGCGGCTGGTCCCTGTATCTTCAGTAGCTCACAGATGCCTTTAAACAGATGTCTGTGCATTTTGTTTGCTTTTCGTTTTGTCAGAGCATTCCTCTGTCTGCAGCTCTTTCTCCTTACCTGTCTGTGGCCAGTGGATTTATTCAGACTTCTCCCAAGTCCTTCTGACATCAGCTAATTGTTGTTGACGGTTTGGTATGACAAGATATTCCAAGTTCCTCTAATGAATTTCTTGGCTCAGACCTGGAATCAGCCATTTATCCAAGGACATCTGGTTCCTTCAGTAGGAACCAACATTTGGGGACCACAGTCTAGGTACAAGGGATGCTTATTTTAAAGGTAATACACACCGTGAGTCATATTTATATTTCCTATTTTAATCTAGGACATTAGGGTTTTTAACTTAAAACCTCCTTGCTCTTACATCTGTATCTCCTTTGAGCCACGCTAAAAATCTCAATGTTTCAATGACCAGCGTAATGCTTCTCTTGGTTTATCTCACCATACACACCCAAAATTCTGAGAATAATACTTCCAGCACTTCCACAGAGAGTGTGATCCTGAAGTGGTTTAATGTTTTATTTTGTAGTTATGCTGGGTTTCGGGTGTAGATTCTTTCAGAGATGTACAATCAAATTGTAGCATTTTTAAGTCATTTGGAATGCTTTCTGTATTTGTTTATGCCAGCAGCTAAATACAAACTTACGTTCCTGTGTTTAATTTCATTTCTGATTCATAATGATTGACTTTAAATTTTAATTTTGTTTTATAATTATATAAAACATTGACATCATTCACAGTCAAATCTCCAAAACAAAGTATATTCAAAGAAGTCCAGCATGTATCCTGCTTTCTGTCCCATTCTCTTCTTTCGCCTATAGATAATAATTTTTTCTACATGTAGTCTTCCATTGTTTATAGGGAGAGCTTTAAAAAAGATAATTATTATAAGAATAGTTACCTTTTATTGATGCTTATATGTCAGGTGGTGCTACTAATTGCTTTACCTGCACAGATGTGAAATATCAAGAACGAGCCACACAGCTCATGAATCTGAACCTGGGACCTATTGCAAGGTCTCCAGATGCTCTTTCAGCTGCCCTGCTGGGCCATCACCACATTTTGGTTGGGTGCTTTGATTCATAATCTTTAAAACATCCACGTAGACTTTTGCTCCCACTTCTCTATGCAGAGAGATGAAAGCTGGGCCTCTCACAGCACTGCGTGGCTCTGTGTCCTGAGAGCTGAAGCAGGAGCCCCTGGCACCAGGTTCCAGTGAGCTCCTTCTGCCACGCAGCAGCTGCAGAGGTCTTGCCGCTTGGGAGTGGATCCCTCAGGGTTGAGTTGGCGCTTGACGTATTTACCCTTCTGCGGGTCTCCCAGCGAGCGCCTGCTCACTCCACGGACGGTGCTTGCTGCTCCCGTGCACGGCTGCTTTTGCTGTTGTTTTTCATGTGTCCCCCTACCTATATGCATATCTGCATCTCTGCAGGCACACGGAGGCAGACAGGTGATATGTACGTCATGGGGAAGTTTGTTTGTACAACGTGATTTTTTTTGGTGTGGTGCATGGTCCAGGAATCGAAGCTGGGTCTCCCACATGGCAGGCGAGCATCCTATCACTGAACCTCCATGCTCCCCACGGGTGGTATTTGTCAGCTGTTTTCCTTCTCATCACCTTACATTTCTACTTTTTTCTAAAACTGGTGTTCTGGGTTCCTCTCCCCTCCCCCTCTACTCTGGGTACACACTCACACGTGCGTGCACCCCTTGCACTTGGACTCGGGTAGCAGGGCTGTGTAGAGCGGATGCGTTCGCTTATGTGGGAGCTGCTGTGCTCAACAATTCTTCTCAGCTCCATTTGGTCCTGGCTTACCTGGCCCAGGCCGCTGGGTGCTGGGGGGCCCTGCGATTGGGCTAACACTCTGAGATCTGCATTCGGATGAAGGGAGATGCCGCCTGGCTGGAGAGAGGGCAAGGGAGCCCTGCGGGCATTTAGATGCACAGGTGGGCATCCATATCTGGGTGTCATTCTAGGAAGGCATTGCCACTTCTGCAGCTCACTGTGCTGCACACCCCCCGCCCCTGGCAGGTGTGGCGGGTGGGGGGAGAGACGGTGGCGTGGGCACAGGGATCGAGCATTTCTGGGCCCTGAGCTTGGCATCCGGGAGGCTCAGGAGGATTTTCATGCCTTCGTCAGCCCTGTAACCAGGGGGCAGGGTCAGCAGGAGCAGCGTGCAGGGACCGTTTATTCCACGCGGACCCCGGCCGCGAGGGGCAGCTCCCACGCCCCCCGACCTCTCCCAGGACGGAGCTCATGAGTTGTAAACCCGGCAGGAAGGTCATCTAAGCTAGGCTTGTCTCAAATCTGGGGCTCTCCCAGCCCCATTCAGCAGTGAGAGTGGGCAGCCGAGAAAGTCTGGGGTCTCACGGGATTCAGGGAAGGGGGCTGGGCACATGGGAGTGGGGGAGTGACGGCCGCTGTGCACAGAGATACACACCTGTGTCTGCAGGTGCAGCTGTGCGCTCTGAAATGAGCAGGGGCGCCGGCAAACAAGGCCAGGGTTGATGAAAAGCAGAAAACAACAACCATGTTTTGCTTGAGTATTAGTTAAATTATCCGAAGTCCTTAAAGTATGACCTCTTGACTGTACAGCTGAAAGGTGGAACTTTCTCTTTGTTCGGCTGATGGAAGCCTCGAGCTGGTCCCTTTCACAGGGACCCGGCCCTCCAGCCAGCCCACGCCAGGTTGGACGAGTTGCCTTCCCTGGGCTGAGCACCTCCGTGTATTCCTCTTACTTTCCTTGAATTCTTCCCTGGGCACAGCTGCGGAGCCCAGTGGCCTGGGGACCTGAGTTCAGCCTTGACCCCAGGTGCCCTGCAGCCGAGCATGTCTCCTTGGCCTTAGTGCCCGCAGCTGCCCTAACAGAGCCCATGGGCCCGGGCAGCTCCACCCAGCAGAAGCCACGTGCCCCTCACACCTGGAGGGGAGGCTCCTTCCCTGCCCTGGATGCATTGCTCCCGGCTCGGCGTCCGGGCCATGTGGCCTTCACCCCCCTTATCTGCCTGTCTCCCCCTTCTCGCGAGAGCCCAGTCATTGGATCTGGGGACGCTCTGCTCCAGTTGGACCCTGTCTTAACCAATTCCATCTGAAGGGTCCCTAGCAATAAAAAAAAGGTCACATTCCAGGGTCCCAGCAGTTAGAGCTGCCTTTCGGTGGGACACAGGTCAGCGGTGGGAAGGCTGAGTGCCCAGGGCAGTGCTGGGTCCCGTTTGTGTCCCTGGCTGGTGTGCAAGACCTCCTAGGGGGCTCCCCGGGGCACCCTGGCCCCTACCCTTGATTTGGGTGTAGCTGTGCTAAAGCTGCCAAACACATGCCTAGCAGCTATTCTCGGATGCTTGCCTCCCGTTATCTGTCCACAGATGGCTCCGTGAATCATAACTGGAGAAATTGAAGTGTTAGGCTGCAGGAAGGAGTTGCTAAGGGAGGTTTTTTATTTTTTTTGGTGGGGGGGGCTGGGGGTACAGTCTGCTAACGAGTGCTGGCAAATTTTGGAGCAGCAGCAGCAGTGCACGTTGGAAATGAGATCCCAGTGGCTGTGAAGTGCCTCTGAGGATCCAAATGCTCTTTTAAAAGAAGACGTCACCGTTTTGATCAGTACTTTGGAGGACCCGAGGATGAACGTGTCATGCAAGCAGTACACAGAAGTCACTCGAAAGGTAACTGCCAGCCAATAGCAGGGAGCTGTCGGCCTAACCCCAGAAATGCATTCTTGAGGTTAAGGAAGCAGGAGCCACACGGGGCTCAAGGCGCTTAGTGAATAGAGGGCATTTCAAAGTGACTGGAGCTGGTCTCCAGAAGGTTCCTGATGTTTGCAGTTGAAGGCTTTTAGCAAGGGAAATCCCTTCCTTTGGATATTCTCTGAGTCTTGCATTTGCATACCAGCCAGTTGTTGCTTGCAGGGCCTTTCTGTGCCAGCTCGGAGCTTGCAGCCCTCCTGATCCCACACAGGCTCCCGGGGTGGGCAGGTGGGCTGTGGGGTGACTGTCCCCTCTAGCCAGCCCCCAGGCCTGGAGGACATCAAACCCACAGGAGCCCACGGCACTCCTTGCGTCATGCCTAAGAGAGAGGCCGAGAGAGTCCGCAGGATCCTAAGAGAGAGATGGAGAGAGTCCCCAGGATCCTAAGAGAGAGGCTGAGAGAGTCCCCAGGATCCTAAGAGAGAGGCCGAGAGAGTCCCCAGGATCCTAAGAGAGAGATGGAGAAAGTCCCCAAGAACCACTGCCTGCAGGCAAGGCCACTGCCTCTGCCGGCCTCCCAGGCTTGACTTAGGAAAGGGGCAGCTGCAGCCGGGCTGTTTGCACCTACCTGCAGAGACTCCCGGGGTTGGTCTGAGGGTGCCGTGGACCTCCTCTGTGATGGCGCCATCCCTGCCTCTATTGAGAGCCTGAAGCCTGAGTCCTCAGCTGCCATGGCTTTCTCTGGTGCAGCAGTGTAAATATGCTAAATCAAAAAGTGGATTAGTTAAAAAGCAATAAACATCCTCGCAACACGGTACTGATAGTGTCCCAGTGCCAGCTGTTTCCCCTAATGCAGCGCGGGGAGCCGACCTGGACCACCGAGCCACAGGGTGGTTGCAGCAGAGGTTCATTCTGTCTCCAGAATGAAAGTGAAACGTGCACCGAGCCAACCAGGCGTGGAGCAGAGGCACGGCCAGCCCTGAGACCCCTGTCCTGGGGTGAAATCCTGTTTCCTCAGAGAAGCCTCCTCACAGTGTGTTTCGGAATGAGTTCTGGGGTTGATTGTGTGTGTGTGTGTGTGTATTTTTTTTATTGAGAAATCTTCACACGTACAGTCCATACATGGTGTGCAATCAGTGACTCAGCATATCATCACATAGGTGTGTATTCATCCCCATGATCATTTTTAGGACGTTTGCATCAGTCCAGAAAAGGAAATGAAAAGAAAAAACTCATAATCCCATATCCCTTACCCCTCCCTCTCATTGACCGCTAGTATTTCCATCTACCCAGCTTTATACCCGTTATCCCGCCCATTATTTATCTATTTTATGTCCTTATTTTTTTTAATCATCTGTCCATACCCTGGATAGAAGGAGCATCAGACACAAGGTTTTCACAATCACACGGTCACAATGTAAAAGCTGTATGGTTATAAATCATCTTCAAGAAGCAAGGCTGCTGGAACACAGCTCAACAGTTTCGGGTACTTCCCTCCAGCCACTGCAATGCACCATAAACTAAGAAGGGATATCGATAGAATGCATAAGAATAACCTCCAGGATAACCCGTCGACTCTGTTTGAAATCTCTCAGCCACTGACTTTTATCTCATTTCTCTCTTCCCCCTTTTGGTCAAGAAGGTTTTCTCAATCCCTTGATGCGGGGTCCCAGCTCATCCCAGGAGTTCTGTCCCATGTTGCCAGGGAGATTTACACCCCTGGGAGTCATGTCCTACATGAGGGGAGGGCAGTGAGCTCACCTGCAGAGTTGGCTTGGAGAGAGAGGCTGATTTTAAAGGCAACATCTAAAGCAAGAAACAGACTGATATATTTTAGGCCTCAGATCCCAAAATGGGGGATGTGAATCCTTGGATTATATTTTTAGTGGTTTTAAATTACCTACAAGTATCTTAAGATATCATTTAGGAAATGTCCCTCTCTTCTTCGATTTATCCTTTTTTCCTTTGTTCCTTCCTTTCTCCTTCCTCAGTTTCCTTTTTTCTCCCAAACGTTACCTGCTGGTCGCACAGAATTTAAACCCCTATGGCCAGGTTTTCCTGAATAAAGTAAATGACTTTTGATTTACTTTGTATTCCTAAAGGTATTGAAATGCAATGCAGTGTTATTTACTTGTGTTGAATTTAATTCACATGCATCCCATATATTTTAGCAGGTAAATCCCCTGGCTATTCAGTTCCCTGAGTGGTCAAAAGCTATATTGGTGGAATCTAAAATTTAGGATGAACTAAGGAAAAAAGGAAGAAAAATCTAAGTTTCTTCTGTGGCTGGGATTAATTATGATGGTTCTCTTTTTCTAAGGACTGGTCGTGGCTGGAATTTATGTATAAACGTACAGAATGGAGGGTAAAAGGAGGCGAAGCAGAGGGTTCATTGCCTTTTCCTTTTCTTCACTGGGGATGCTGCTGCTGGTAGAATAGCCTGAATCGTAGCATTTGACTTAGACTCCTAAACCTCTGTAGTTATATTCCCTGAGATTATATTCCAGCAGGGGAGCAAAAAGAAAGAAACAGGTCTATTTCAACAGGCAATCTTTGTTTTGGTGAGATTGGACAACTTTGGTTTATATCTCAGAAATTGTCTCCCAACTTGATTGATACATGACAGTGATTTTAAGGAAATTGTTTGGATTTTCAAAGGAGGTGATCAGGTAATATCCATTACAGACACCAAATTAGGTCCCTTTTTTACGTGGAGTTGTTAGATGTCATTTCAAACACACCGCAGAGTTGAAGGAACAGAGCAGTGGAAGGGAAGGTCCTTGTAACCCCGCAAAGCCCTGGTCACGCCGAGCGGGTAGTTGTTGTTTCTAGGTGGCGGGGATGCTTCTCACGCCCTTGGGTTTCCACCGTCTGGACCGACGGCTCCTCTCCCTGGGCCCGGCTTCCAGGTGGCTCCTGGGCTAGAGGTATGAGGAGCGCAGCCCTGGGCGTCCTGACACTGAAGGGAAGCTGTGCCCCCCAGTGTCCGGGACTTCTCGCTCAGCGTCAAGCCCCCGGCCGGCGAAGGGGACAGAGGAGAGAGAGACAGACGCAGACAAACCGACTTGAATGGCAGACACGAATCCGTAACACGCGGCGGTTGTGAGCACAGACTTTTACTGGAGCTAAGCTTGCATTCTTTGTAACAGGTTCCGCGCGGGCTAAAATACCCCACGGGGGAGCAACCTCTATGCGGCCGTCAGGTACGGCTCCCTGCGGGTCGTCTCGCTTTCCCTGTCCGGGTAACGCCTTTATATACAAAATCCAAACCCAATGGGCTAACGCCACGTATACAAGGGTGATTGGTAGACAGGGTTGGCGGGCGCGTACGTCATACGCGGAGGCAGGATGCGGGCGCCATCTTGGCTCACTCGATGGGCGGGGGGAACTCTAGAGCAGGCTGCGGCGTGTCCACTAGGCCCGACCCGGGAGGCGGCTCTCCACACCCCAGGCCACCAGCCGCAGTCTGAGGCCACCCCCTGGTCCTGGGGCCAGCCAGGCGGGGGCTCACGCCCTGTGGGTCCTGGTGCGGGGTAGGCGGGCACGGCACCTAGAACCAGAGGCGGGAGCTGTGTGCCATCATGTGGGGCCGTTGGATTGGAAAAGCGTGAGCCCATGTGGCAGTAAGATTTCTCTCCAGGCCTCAAGCTCCCAACAGACCAGACGTGAGTTGGGCAGAATGGATGCGACCACCGGGTGGTCAGACACCGAGATTTCCAGGGACAAAGCACGGATTCTGCTACCAGCCCCCTGGGTCTAAACTGGGGCTGTGGCACTGACTGCTGACCTCAGGTTCGGGAGGGTACTTCATTTCTCAGTGTCCTCATCTGCCAAATGATGGGATGATTTTGAGGATAAACGAATTAAACTGTGTAAAATGCATACGTGCTTGGCTTAGAGCGGGTGCTTTGCTGTGATGGTGACAACGATGAAGAATAACAAGGAGGAGGAAAAGGAGAGAGGGGGAGGAGAAGAAAGAAGAATGTTCCGATGGGATCACAGCTACGCTTCTTCTAAGGAGTGGAAACACCCCAGCTGTGCAGATGTGCAGGTGCCTGTTGAGCAGAGCTGGGGAGCAACCCTGAGCTGTTATCCTCACGATCAGCTTGAGACCATTATCACCACATGATTAAGGCAGGCTAAGGCCGCTGTAAGGACGTCCACAATCCCTGGAAATCTCGGTTTCTGACCACCCGGTGGTCGCATCGATTCTGCCCAGCTCACGTCTGGTCTGTTGGGAGCTTGAGGCTTGGAGAGAAATCTTACTGCCACATGGGCTCGTGCTTTCCCAATTCAACAGCCCCACATGATGGCACTCTTGAAGACCATTTCTCTGCAAAATCTATTCACTGTCTATCAAATTTGGGGACGCAAATGGTATCCTTCAAAGCCTTTGCTATTTCAGTGGAGAAATTTCCATTTGTATTTCAAATCCTACCAGGAGAGAGAAGATGCATTTGGTCAATATAAAATAATTTCTTCCCCTTCTTTTGTGTGTATGTTTTTAACTTTTATACCTCTCTCTGCTGTTTTTCATGGCTTTTGCCCATTAGCTGCCTCACAGAGAACCAGGTAAAACTGTGCAGAGGGGCAGAGTCTCTTTTACGTAAGAGGGCTTGGGGTGTCAGCTCTCCTCCAGGGAGCTGAGATGCCACAGCTGGAAGCTAAGATGCTAAAATAGCGGTAAGCCAGCTGGAGCTTAGTTGGAATTTGCCTGTTGATCAGGTCAGGATCTCTCCAAACGCTGAAGGTATTTTTCCTCTTTCATATCAGGAGAGGTTTCCCCCATAATCAAGGTGTAGCCATGGTACTGGACTCAGGCATCCCTGGGAGGCTATTTGCAAATATCGCTGCCCTGGTTTGAGACTGTCTTTTAAGCCGAAACCCCTGGATAGTGCTCAGCGGTGTGGGTCCTGCAGCCTGTAGGGGTTGCAATGTGACCTCTGAGGCTTCCTCCTGATGCCAGGTCTAAATGGACAAGGTCAAGGACGCCTTTGGTACCTGTGGGCATAGCTGTGCTGTGGTCATGACACAGCTGCAGTTTGTAGCTCTGGTAGCTAGGAAAGCATGGCTACAGTATTTTGCCGCTCCTGCCTCCAAGAGGTGGCGTGTCTTTCCCTCAGTGCATGGAACCTGGTCTTGTAATGTGCTTTGACCGGCAGAACATGCCGGAAGGGATATTGCCTGAGTGCAGGAACATAGCCCCTGGAGACCCGGCAGCGTCTGTCTTTGCCCTCTGGGAATGCCGTAGAGCCTGCTGTGTGGTCCGATCCCCTGGAGGATGAGAAGCCAGTGGTTGAGAACAGACTTTTCCCAAAGAGCCCCAGACTGGGAGAGGCCAGCTTGGACTCCAGTCCTGCCAACTGTCCACCCAGACACAGTGGCGTCATTGAGCCCAAATTGGCAGTTCTCAGAGCCCTACACCCCTGAGTGCTGGGTGGGCTTCTTAGATAGCTATATGTGTGTGTGTGTGTGTGTGTGTGTGTGTGTGTATTTTTTAATATTTTGTGGGGTGTGGGTTGTGGTGGGTGGTTAGCAGTCTAATCAGTTGATATCCTTAGGTTATTAATTTTTATAATGTCAGTATTAACTTTTATCAAATGCCTCTTGATAAAACATGCATCATAATCAGTATCAGATGCTGCCATCAAGACAGTGGTATACATTTCCCCCTTTCTCCTGTGAAAGTGGTGAGTTATAGGAGCTAGTGTTTTATTCCTGGAATGAGCCCTATGTGGCCGTGACACATTCTCCTACACCTCTGCCTTCGATTTGTTAACCTTAGTTTAGGGTGTTTGCTTCTGTCCTTATGGAGCCCTGATTTTGAGGTTATACTGATCTCCTGTGATGAGTTGGGCAGTGAGCTCCCTCTGTGTCCTCTGGAGGAATGAGTGTAAAATTGGTGTTATATCTTCCTTCAGGGTTTGGGAAAATTTATCCCAGAAGCCGCCTGGGCCTGGGTCTCTCTGTGGGAATTTAGGTGCAGTTTTAAGCCATTTATCATCATTAACTATTTCAATCCTCACATAGCCATAGAAGGATCAGACTTTTATCAGTATCCCTGCTTGCAGACCCGAAGGTGGCAGTGCAGAGGGGAGGTAGCTCTGTGGCCTCCATGCTGGAGAGCCGCACACCAGCTCGTCCAGCTCACTGCCCAGGCCGTGCCCTCGCCTCCGTGGGCAGGGAGGCACACAGTTGCCAGGCCTGCTTGGTTTTCCACTATGCCCCGCCTGGGGTGGATGGGTAGCTCATTCCAGCCCTAGGCTTGGGGTCATGGCAGAGGAGAGGCCCGGCCGGGGTGGGTCCCCTCTACCTGACGAGACCCATGGTGACACTGAGCGGGAAGCTGGGCTGTGGGCATCCTCACCAGGACCTGCGCGCCCGCGAGGGCACTCCTCAGCAGACCTAGATGCCTGCGTCACCGAGCGGGGGCTTATTTAGCCAGCCCCCATCAAGGTTGGGGCCGGCGTCCTAGAGCGAGGCCAGCAGCTCCAAGCAATGGGCATGGATTTGCAATGACTCTTGGTCCTGCAAAGCCTTGGAATTCCTGTTCTTTCTGAAACTAGGGCAATGCCTACTACCTCTGGCCTCCGGGCTGTGCAGCCTGGGGAGGGGCAGAGACCCGTCCTCAAAATTTGGCTGCCTCTGACCCCACTGAGTCCAGATGCCCAGACTTCCTCCCCACCGTGCTTGGTGGACGCTCATAAGTAAAACATCTCTCCCAGACTCCCAGGTCTTTGGGTGCCAGTGACTTCCTAAATTGCCACTGTCTGAAGTAGACAGTGCTGTGTCATTTGGGAGGAAAATAAAAGAATGGGACGCACCGAGCCCTCGGTTTCCCTCGCTGTATTTGTGAGAAGCCATTTTCCAATTATGGTGACGAGGTGTCAGGATCACAGAGCTGCCTATAAATAGCTCTCTCTGGCGGGAGGCACATTGAATATTGGCAAGAGAAGGATGCTTCACTTCAGGGTGGGGGAGTGGGTTTCCTCAGCCTTCTGGCTGCAGATCCCAAGGGAAGATTGTTTAGTGGGTAATGAGAGGAGAGGCCGCTTCTCACCCTTTGCTTTGGTTCCAGCTGGCAGTGCCAAGTGAGTGGGACATACCATGAGCATCCCAGTAATGCAGCCAGTCTCCATAGGCCCTGGATGCCCACCAGGCAGCGCCAGGGGAGCTGAGAGGACGGGCCACAGCAGCGGGTCCAGGTGCTTTGCCTCTTTGTTGCAGTAAAGAGTATTCACCTGCCTTGTCCTTTCTCAGCACTGAGCAAGTAGGCAGGGGTTTGAGTCCGACATTGGATGGGTAGACAAGGATGGAAATTATTTCCTCTCAAGAAGGCACTCTGACACACACATTCCAGGGAGAGCTTCAAGACAGGCCAAATTAGGGGCTAGGGGGTATAGGACATGGTCCATTATGGGTATTGGATTAGTGTTGGGTGAATGGGTGGGTGGATGGGTGGATTGATGAGTGGATGGCTGGGTGGATGGATGGGTGGGTGGGTGGATGGAAGGATGGATGGGTGGATGGGTGGATGGGTGGATGGGTGGGTGGGTGGGTGGATGGAAGGATGGATGGGTGGATGGGTGGATGGGTGGATGGGTGGGTGGGTGGATGGATGGATGGGTGGGTGGGTGGATGGGTGGATTGATGAGTGGATGGATGGTTGGATGGATGGATGGATGGGTGGGTGGATGGATGGGTAGGTGGGTGGGTGGCTGGGTGGGTGGGTGGCTGGGTGGGTGGGTGGCTGGGTGGATGGATGGATGGATGGATGGATGGATGGATGGATGGATGGATGGGTGGGTGGGTGGATGGGTGGGTGGATGATGGGTGGGTGGGTGGGTGGATGGATGGATGGATGGCTGGGTGGATGGATGGATGGATGGATGGAAGGATGGATGGATGGAAGGATGGATGGATGGATGGATGGATGGGTGGATGGAAGCATGGATGGATGGATGGGTGGATGGATGGATGGATGGATGGCTGGGTGGATGGATGGGTGGATGGATGGGTGGGTGGATTGATGAGTGGATGTATAGACATAAGGAGGAGTTGGGTGGAGAAGTAGATAGGTAAGTGGGTGGGTGGATATATGGATGGCTGGGTTGTTGGGTGAATGGATAAATGGATAGGTTGCTTGATCCCAGTGACTGGATTTCACACACAGTGTTGGAGTCATGCAAAAAGAAGCAAGGAGCATCTTAATGTAGGTGGGGTGGAATCTAGATCAGTACAGAGCTTCAACCGTAGTCGTGCATCCTTCTCTCCTTCCTGTGTGTCTGGTTAATGTTTCTTCATCAAATCTGTCCAGTGTGAACCCTCTGGGCCCTCCTTGCTCCTGGCCCCTACACTCTGCCCACTCCCGCCATCGCATGGGAGCATTCATGCATTTAGAGAACCCTCATGCTGTCACTTACATTTCTCTGGGTTGGCTTTTGAGCCTCTCAAAGGCTGGGACCCAGGGCCATAGGAGACTACCTGGGATTTGCAATCCTTGCATTGTGGGAAACCTGGAGAGTAAGGCCTGGAGTTTTCACCAGTGTCCCAGGGGTCTAGCACAAAGCTTGGCACGTAATGGGTATGCAGTGAGGGTCTGCTTCAGGAAGAACCACAGGCAGGTGCCCGGTGTGGACCAGTGCAGCACATCCCAGCACACATGGGACCCAAGCAGACAACCACACTAGCTGGGCTCTCCCACAGATCCCCAACCTGCCCTAAATGCGTTGACCTCTCTGTGTGCATGCCACCCAGCCTCTGACATGACACTTGGGTCATTTCTGGCACCACGAAGGTTAGGTCTTCATTCTTTTCCTCCATTTCTTCACTGCACATTTGTTCCCTTCTGTTTGTGGGGTGCACACACCTGTGGGCATCCAGCATCTGCCCATAAGAAAAGCGGTGTGTGTTCAATAACGTGGGTGCAGGAATTGGGGAGGGGGGATAAAAGGCGTTATCTAATTGAAATACAGGTTAGAGAACAGAAAAAGCACCAAAACTGAAGGGTAACATTAGGAATTTGGAATACTTTTTTTCACCAGCTGCTTTTGTATTGATTTTTTTTATTATGCTGAAATGTTCATAACAAACTTTGTCATTTTAACCATATTTAAGCATATGATTCAGTGGAATTACATTCACAGTCTCGTACAATTAACATCAGCATCCATCATCAACAATTGTTTTAAACATTTTTTATTGCTAAGTATAATATATATACTGAGAAAAGAAAGAAAAAGCAATCATTTTCAAAGTACACTTCAACAAGTAGATACAGAACATATTTCAGAGTTTGTTATGGGTTACCAGCCCACTATTTCAGATTTTCCCTTCTTACTCCAAAACACTGGGGGCTAAAAGAAATATTTTTTTTCTTTTTTGTGAAAAATAACATATATACGAAAAAGCAATAAATTTCAAAGCACATCATAATTAGTTGTAGAATAGATTAGATTTCAGAGTTTGACCTGGATTACAATTCCACAATTTTAGGTTTTACTTCTAGCTGTTCTAAGATACTGGAGACTGAAAGAAATATCAATGCAACGATTTAGCAATCATATTCGTTTGTTAAACCCTACCTTCTCTGTGTAACTCCACCATCTCCAGTGATCTTTCTCCCACTCCTTAGGGGTATTTGGGCTATCCCCATTATAGCTTTTTGTGTTGGAAAGGGGTTGTCAGTAATATGGGGTAGGGAGATGGAACTAGCTGATGTTCTGGAGAGGCTGGGCCCTCTAGGTTTCAGGACTTACCTGGTCCAGGGACCCATCTGGAGGTTGTAGGTTTCTGGAAAGTTACCCTAGTGCATGGAACCTTTGTAAAACCTTATATATTTCCGTAGGTGTTCTTTAGGATTGACTGGAATGGTTTTGGCTGGGGTTTGGCAAGTTGTGATAGGTAACAATGTCCAACTGAAGCTTGTGTAAGAGTGACCTCTAGGGAAGCCTCATGACTCTTTGAACACTCTCAGCCATTGATACTTTTTTAATTACGCTTCTTTTCCCCCTTTTGGTTAGGATGGCATTGGTGATCCCATGCTGAGGGGTTCAGACTCATCTCTGGGAGTCGTCTCACACGCCACCAAGGACACTTTAATCCCTGAATGTCATATTTCATGTAGGGGAGGGTAACGACTTCACTTACAGAGTTGGGCTTAGAGAGAAAGAGGCCACGTCTGACCACATCTGGTCCTCCAGAGGTGACTCTTAAACATACCTATAGGTAGACTAAGCTTCCTTGCTACATACATAAGCTTCACATGAGTAAGCCTCAAGATCAAGGGCTTGGCCTATTGATTTGAGTTTCCCTAGGGTTTGACACAGTATTTGGGATTTCCCTGGTGGTAGAGTTTTAACAGTTCCATATTTTTTCTCCCATTCCTCAAGGGACTTTGTCATTACCTTTTTTTTTTTTTTTTTTTTTTAGCATGAGCAGGCTCTGAGAATCGAACCCAGATCTCCCGTATGGCAGGGGAGAAATTCTGCCACTGAGCCACCGTTACACCACCCTGCCATTACTGTTTTCGTGGGGGGGGGGGGGGGCAGGCACTAGAAATCAAACCTGGGTCTCCGGCATGGCAGGTGAGAACTCTGTCTGCTGAGCCACCGTGTCCCACCCCTTGCCATTACTTTTTGGTTATCTGTTTAATGTACTCCGGGATCTATGCAGACATTCCATTAAGCTACGCAGGATTAAAGGCTCTCATTTTTATTCTGTGCTCCCTGTGTTTGGATTATTTAAATGATCTACCCAGACAGATAAATTAGATTATGGGCTACAGAAAATTTAGATTCTGGACAAAATAAACCTTTCTTCCTTTGGTCTCAATGAATAGATGAGGTTCTAAAATATAGGCATTGTCTTTCTAACTCCTGTTTTCTGAATTACCTTAATCCTGACTTTATTGGTTTTATTCTTATCTCTAAATGCCAGATTAGACATATATAAAACAGCCCCTCAAAATCCAGAAATAACAATCACCACTCTAGACTAAATGTGTCTGCTCTAAGAGTTTACAATCTAGACCCCAGTTTTCTTAGAAGTATTTTCTAAGTGAGATCAAACAATACTTGTTCTTTTGTTTCTGGTTTATTTTGCCTCACCAAATGTCCCACGGGTTCATGCACAATGTTGCATGCCTCACGATGTCCTGCCTTCTTGTAGCAGCAACAGTGTTCGGTCATATATATACACCATCATTCACCAATCTGCTTCTCAGTCAGCACATCCTTCAGCCACCTATGTTCATTAGGCATCGTGTATAATATCCAAAGACCACAGACCATCAATACTCTCAATTTTAGATAATTCCCTTGTTCCCAAGAGGAAAGAACCAATAAACCCACCCTCACCAAATAGGAACTCTAAACCTCCCCTTAACTCTTGTCCCTCCCCCATTATATACCCCTGCTGTTGCTGTGGTAGTGCTGATGATTTCCTGTCAGACACAGCCCTTAGCATGCAAGAGCAGTTTTCTTCTTATACCTCGAATTTATACACTGTTTGTACAAGACTCATTCCTTTGAAGTAGTTCACGCAAGAGCATATTTATATTTGTAATGTTAGTCGGTGGGACACACGAGTCTATACAACCCCTTTCAATCATGTTCACCTTCAATATGGCAATATTACTTACAGACCCACTAGAGAACCGCCTTCACTTCTATCTATTCCCTTACATTGGAATTCAACCTCATTAGCTAACCGTTCTGTAGATCTGTGTGTCTCCGAGTCCCCTATTTTTGTATTATAAGCCTCTGATTTTACTTTTATCGTGGTCATAAAAGCGGAATCATACAGTAATCATCCTGTGTCTGGCTTATTTCACTCAGCATTATGTCCTCAAGGCTCACCCATCTTGTCATGTGCCTCAGGACATTTTGTCTTACTGCTGCATCATATTCCATCGTACTTATATACCACATTTTATTAATCCCCTCGTCTGTTGATGGGTGCTTGGATTGTTTCCATCTTTTGGTGATTGTGAATAATGATGCTATGAACATCGTGTGCAAATGCCTTTGTCATTGCGTTCAGCTCTTCTGGATATATACCAAGTAGTGCTATAACTGGGTCATAGGGCAACTCGATAGTTAGTTTTCTAAGGAACCGCCAAACAGACTTCCATAGTGGCTGCACCATTATACATTCCCACCAGCAGTGCATAAGTGTCCCAATTTCTCCACCTCCTCTCCAACATTTGTGTTTAATAGCAGCCATTCTTATAGGTGTGAGGTGGTATCTCATTGTGGTCTTGATCTGCATTTCCCTTATAGCTTATGAAAATGAGCATCTCTTCATGTGCTTTTGGGCCATCTGTATTTGCTCTTCAGAAAAATGCCTATTCATATCTTTAGCTCATTTTACAATTGGGTTGTTTGTACTTTTGTCATAGAGTTATATGATTTCTATATACGGGATATCAAACTGTTATCTGATGTGTGATTTCCAAACGTTTTCTCCTATTGAGTTGGCTGCCTCTTCACCTTTTTGACAAGTCTTTTGAGGCACAAAGGCATTTGATTTTGAGGAGCTGCCATTAATCTATTTTTTATTTTGTTGCTTGTGCTTTGAGTGTATATTTTAGGAAGCTCCCTCCTATTACTAGGTCTTGAAGAAGTTTCCCTACATTTTCTAATAGGAAATTTATGATACTGGTTCTCATATTCATGTGTTTTATCCACTTTGAGTTGATTTTTGTATAGATTATAAGGCGTAAGGGTCCTCTTTCATTCTTTTAACTATCGATATCCAGTTCTCCCGTGCCCATTTATTGAAAAGACTGTTTCGTCCAAGTTCAGTGGATTTGGGGGCCTTGTCGAAGATCAGTTGAGCATGGATTTGGTCGTCTGTTTCTGTGCTCTCGATTCGATTCCATTGGTCAAGGTCAATACTTCTGTCTGCGCCAGTCCCATGCTGTTTTGACCACTGTGGGTTTTATTATAAGTTTTAAAATCAGAAAGTGTTAATCTTCCACTTCAGTCTTCTTTTTTCAGATGCTTTTAGCTATTTGGGGTTCTCTTTCCCTTCCAGATGAATTGGGTAGCTAGCTTTTCCAAGTCTTCAGAGTAGATTGTTGGAATTTTAAGTGGTATTGCATTGAATCTGTAGATCAACGTGGGTAGAATTGACATCGTAACTATGTTTAACCTTTCTATCCGTGACAGAGAATGTCTTTCCACCTATATAGATCTTCTTTGATTTATTCTAGCAATGTTACATAGTTTTCTGTATACAAGTCCTTTGCATCCCTAGTTAAGTTCATTCCTAGATATTTGATTCTTTCAGTTGATATTTTGAATGGAAGTTTTTCCATAATTGATTTCTCGGTTAGGTCATTGCTTGTGTATAGAAACGTTACTGATTTTTGCATGTTAATTTTTATATCCAACCACCTTGCTGAATTGATTAGCTCAAGTAACTTTGTTGTAGATGTCTCAGGATTTCCCAAGTATAGTTTCATGTCATCTGCAAATAAAGAAAGTTTTACTTCTTCCTTTCCAATTTGGATGCCTTTTATTTCTTTGTTCTGCCTGATTGCTCTAGTTAGAACTTCCAGTACAATGTTGAATAGTAGTGGTGACAGAGGGCATCCTTGTCTCGTTCCTGATCTTAGGGGGAAGGCTTTCAGTCTCTCTCCATTGAGTATGATGCTGGTTATGAATTTTTCATATATGCCCTTTATCATATAGAGGAAGTAACTTTTGATATGTTTTTATCAGAAAAGAATGTTGAACTTTGTTGAATGCTTTTTCATCATCAATGAGATGTTATGTGATTTTTCTCTTCCATTTTGTTAATGTGCTGTATTACATTCATTGATTTTCTTGTGTTGAACCATCCTTGCTACCTGGTATAAAACCCACTTGGTCATGGTGTATAATTCTTTTAATGTGTTGCTGGATTCAATTTGCTAGTATTTTGTTGAGAATTTTTACATCTGTGTTCATTAGGGAGATTGAACTTTAGTTTTCCTTCTTATAGCATCTTTACATGATTTTGGTATTAAAGTGACGTTAGCCTCATAAAGTGAGTTAGGTAGAGTTCCTTTTTCCTCAATTTTTTGGAAAAGTTTGAACAGAACTGGTGTTAGTTCTTTTTGAAATGTTTGCTAAAAGTCCCCTGTAAAGCCATCTGGTCCTGGGCTTTTCTTTGTAGGAAGATTTTTGATGATTGATTGAATCTCTTTACTTGTGGTTGGTTTGTTGAGATCTTCCTTCTACTTCTTCCTAAAACAGTGTAGCTTCTTTGTGTGTTTCCAGAAAATTTGTCCATTTTATCCAAGTTGGCTGGTTTGTTGGCATACAGTTGTTCATAGTGTCCTCGTATGATTTCTTGTATTTCTTCAGGGTCTGTGGTAACATACGCTTTCTCATTTCTGATTTTGTTTATTTGTATCCTCTCTCTTTTTCACTTTGTCAGCCTTGCTAGGGGTCCATCAATTTTATTGATTTTTCTCAAAGAACCAACTTTTTGTATTGTTGATTCTTTTTAATGTTCTTTTGTCCTCTCATTCATTTAAATCTGCTTCAGTCTTTGTTATTTCTCTTCTATTTGCTTTGGGGTTAGTTTGCTGTTCTTTCTCGAGTTCCTCCAGGTGAGCAGTTAAGTCCTCAATTTTTGCTTTATTTTGTATTTTTTTGGCATAGGCAGGCTCTGGGAATCAAATCCGGGTCTCCGGCACAGCAGGCGAGAATTCTACCACTGAGCCACCATTGCCCCGTCCTTCTTGTTTTTCAATATAGGCATTTAGGGCAATACATTTTCCCTCTCAGTGCAGACTTTGCTGCATCCTATAAGTTCTTATGTATTGTATTCTCATTTTCATTCCTCTCCAGATAGCTGCTGATTTCTCTAGCAATTTCTTCTTAGACCCACTGGTTGTTGAAGAGTGTTATTTAATCTCCATATATTTGTGAGTATTCTCATTTTTTGGTGGCTATTGATATCCAGCTTGATTCCATTGTGATTAAAGAAAGTGCTTTGAATAATTTCAGGTTTTTAAAGTTATAAAGACATGTTTTGTGCCCCAGCATGTGATCTATCCTGGAGAATGTTCCATGAGCACTAGAGAAGAAGGTATATCTTGGTGTCTTGGGGTTCAATAATCTATATATATTGGTTAGGTCTAATTCATTTATCAAGTTTTTTAACTTCTCTGTTTGCTTGTTGATCTTCTGTCTGGTTGTTCTATCTGTAGAGGAGAGTGGTGTATTGAAGTCTCCTACTATTATTGTTGAAACATCTATCACTCCCCTCAGTTTTGCCAGTGTGTGTCTCATATTCCTTGGAGCTCCTTGATTGGGAGCATAAACATTTATGATCGTTATATCTTCTTGGTGAATTGTCCCTTTAGTTAATAAATAGTGTCCTTCTTTGTCTCTTATGATGTCTTTACATTTGAAGTCTATTTTGTCTGATATTAGTATAGTTACTACTGCTTTCTTTTGGTTATAACTTGTGTGGAACATCTTTACGCATCCTTTCACTTTCAATTTGTTTGTATCCTTGTGTCTAAGATGAGTTTCTTGTAAGCAACATATAGGTGGATTACATTTGTTAACCCATTCTGCCAATCTGTATCTTTTAATTCGTAAGTTTAGTCCATTAACATTCAAAGTTGTTACTGAACAGCTGTTTTTTAGATCTCCCATCTTATCTTTTGGGTTTTGTTTGTCAGATCTATGTATTCTTTTCCCTCTTTCTCTTTTTATCCTTTAAGTTACCCTTGCTGGTACTCTTTAATTCTCTGCCCTCTTCCAGACCTCCCTCTTCTGTTTGTTTGTTTGTTTTTCTATTGGCAGAACTCCCTATTTAGTATTTCTTGTGGGGCTGGTCTCTTGTTGACAAATTCTTTCAGAATTTGTTTGTCTGTGAAATTTTTAATCTCTCCTTCAGTTTTGAAGGACAATTTGGCTGGATAAAGAATTCTTGGCTGGAAGTTTTTCTCTTTTAGGACCTTGACATTATCATACCACTGCCTTCTCGCCTCCATGGTGCCAGTTGAGTAGTCCAAACTCAGCCTTGGGTGGTTTCCCTTGTATGTAGTGGCTTGTTTTTCTCTTGCCATTTTCAAGATTTTCTGCCTCTCGTCAACATTTGACAGACTAATTGTTATGTGTCTTGGAGAAGACGTATTTGGATTTATTCTATTTGGAGTTGGTTGGGCTTCTTTGATTTGCATATTTATGTCCTTCATAAGGGTTGGGACGTTTTCCCCCATTATATCGTCCACTACTCTTTCTAGCCCTGTACTCTTCTCTTCTCCTTCTGGGACATGAATGATTCTTATATTTGTGCTCTTTGTTTTGTCCATCATTTCCCTGAAATCCAATTCAAAATTTTCCAACTTTTTTTGCCATTTGCTCATTTGTGTGTGCAAAAATCAGTTGCCATGTCCTTTAGTTCACTTATTATTTTGTTCTACCTCTTCAAATCTGCTGTTGTGTGTCTCCAGTGTATTTTTTATTTGGTCTACAGCATTTTTAATCTCTGTGATGCCTGTTATTTTTCTATTCTTTCTAGTTCCTCTTTACGCTCGTCTAGTGTCTCCTAGATCTCCTTTATGCCATTACCATCCCACTGGTTTTATTTAGTAGAGTTATAGGAACATTTTTTATTAGTTGTTCCAAAGTCTGCCTCTGCATTGGTGTTTTAATTTGGTCATTAGGCTGGGCTGTATCTGTCTGCAACTTGATGGCTGCTGTCTTCGCGGCATATAAGTATCTTGATAGGGCTACCCTGGAAGTTGATTTCCTCCAGTAGTCCAAAGCCTTGTATTTGCAGGGCAGATGTGGGGCAGGATGTGGGGCATAGCATGCCAAGACGTGTGGCAGCACAGGTTTAGGGATGCTATATTGGTGCCTGAGAGCCTGGGGAGCAGGGCGCAGGGGCCTTGGGGATGGGGTACAATTCAGGCAGGCCTTGGAGCTCAGGAGCTGCATGCAGTGGGGGACACAGAGGTAGGGTGTGGTGGGGGGATGGGGGCACTGTGTGCATGCACAGAGGCTGGTGCTCAGGCAGATGTGAGTGGGCACGGGGAGTGTGGGGGTCGTGGGTATCAGTGTGGGGTAGGTGGCACAGTCGGGGCACAGAGAGGGCAGTGCACAGATGTTCCTTGTGCAGGGGGAGGGGTCCAGGTGGACCGGGATGCAGATGTGTCAGTGTGTGGGGGCAGGGCACAGATTGCGGGGGTTGTGGGACGTTGGTCGGGGAAAGAAGATGTTGGGTGGGCGGGGCACTGGCACCAGTGTGCAGGTGCAGGGGGTTGGGGCTGGGGTGCATGTGTGTGCGGGGTGGGGGCCCTGTAGCACACGCGATCACCTCCCAGGTGTGGGAGCAGGGCGCTTGTGCCTGGGGGTGAGACAAGGGTGTTCGCGTATGCCGGGTAGGGGAGTTGGGGTACAGGGGTGAAGGGTTGGTACATGGATGTGTGGGCAGCTGGCAGGGAGGATGTTTCTGTGCGGGTGCCTGGGTTTGGGGGTGCAGGGCCCTGGTGTGCACTGGTCTAGGGGACGGGTCCTGGTGTGTGTGTGTATGTGTGCGCGCGTGCGCGCAGAACTTGGGCAGCAGGCGGGGTTGCATGTGCTTGGTGTGGGGTTAGGTGTGCTTGGCCGTGCAGGTCAGCAGCTGCCCGGAGCTGGGGTGTGTGGTGAGGTGTTCACGCATGACGTTACATGGGTCTGGGAGGGCCATATGCTGATGGACACCTGCGCAGAGCTCAGGATTGCGTGACTGTAGGACTGGGCATGGGTGTGGCCCAGGTATGAAGGGGAATGCCTGAAGCCTTGATGCCCCAGTGACCACCTGCAGGGAGGGGCAGGTGGGCGTCGATAGGCTGGGCATGGACGAGAGGGTCCCAGGAGGGCCGGACAAGACTGTGTACTTGCGCAGGAGAGGTGAGTCGGGCTGGGGCAGGTGTACGCACCACGTAGGTTGAGGGAGTGGGGTGGGGGGCAGGGCCAGGGCACTTTGAGCTCGGTGGGCGGGGCGGGTGATGAGGTTCAGGTTTGTGGGGTATGGGTGGGGGTTACTGGGCACGTGAGGGTAGTCTGTCCAAGGAATGTGGCTGGGTTTGCTTCCTGTTCCCGCCTCCCTGTCCGTCCGTCTGTCCGTGCCCTCCTAAGGCCTCCAGGCTTCTGCGGTAGGCTCTCTGTACCAGCCAGGCCGTCTCCAGTTCTCTTCATCTCAGTTCTTCAGCTTTTGCAGCCAGGGCCTCCCTATGCGGTGTAGAAGACCTGCTCAGATCACAGACACTCTGGAGTTGCCTTCCCGGCCCTTCCCTAGGTGTCCTTGGAGAAGGGATGAACTTGACCTATCCTATTCTGGCGTCCTCCCAGAACACCCTTCACCAACAATTTGTCACCCAAAATAGAAACGCTGCATCCCCTAGGCATTAACTTCCCATTCCCTCCTCCCTCTTAAGCCTTATAACCTCTAATCTGCTTTCTGATTCTGTGAATTTGGAGTCACCTGATACTTGTCCTTTTCTGTCTGGCCTCCTTTACTCAGCATGGTGTTTTCAGGGTTTGTCCATGTCATAGCACGGTCAGAACTTCGCTCCTGGCTGAGGCTGAATGGGACCCATTGTACGGATGGGACCATTTGTTCAGCTGACGTTAGGCAGTTGGGCTGTCCCCAGCTTCCTGCTCTTGCGAGTAGTTGTGTTGTGAACATTGGCCTACAAGTATGTGACTCAATCCTTGTTCTCAGTTCTCTTGGGTGTATACCTCAGAGTGGCACCGCCAGATCATATGGTAATTCTGTGCCTAACTTTCTAAGGAAACTCCAAGCTGTGTTTGAGAGGAGCTGCACCATTTTACATTCCCACCCCCTGTGCACGGGGGTCCCTGTTTCCCCCCGTCCTCGCCAACACTTATTTGGGCCCTTCCTTCATAATGTGTTCTCCTGCCTGCTCAAGTGGCTGCATTTGGAGTTGGAAAGAGGACTTTGGGTTGGCCAAGTGCAGGGCTCAGAGGCTGGGAGGCTGGGAGGATGTGCCACCTTTGGCACGTGGCAGTGGTGAGACGCAGACCTGGTAGAGGGGAGCAGGGTCTGGGGAGCAGAGGGCAGGGGCCAGTGGTAGCATGCGGTGTGGGTCGCATCAGTCGGGGTGGAGGTTGGGCTCCCAGAGCCTCAGTCTCTCATCTGGGAGGTGACCTCCCAATTTCCCCCACCTCCAGAGTTGTGGGGTGCATCCTGCTCCCCAAAAACATATGTTGGGATCCAAACTCCGAGTTCTCAAAAGGTGACCTTATTTGGGAATAGGGTTGCTGGAGGTATGCTTGGATAGGAAGCAGCTGTACTGGATTGGGGGGGGGGGGTCCCCAATCCGATACGACGAGAGTGTCCTGACAGGAAGGAGAAAGAGACCCGGACACGGGCCGACACGCATGGGAGAGGGCCACGAGACCACCGTGGCCGAAGCTGGAGAGGGGCATGTGCACGGCAAGGGTGCTGAGAACTGCCAGTAACTGCCAGGGGCACGTTGTTAGACAGGGGCATGGAACGACCCTCGGAGAGGGCACAGCCCTCCAACACCTCCGTGTTGGCCCCCTGGCCTCCAGAACGGGGTCCTGTTGTTGAAAGCCCTGAGCTTTCCGGCACTATGTTCCGGAACGTTCTCTCATGCATGGCACGTCCACTGACGGACGTCTGAGCCCCTCTCCTTCCTGCAGGTCTAGCTCACAGCAGGCTGCAGCTGCAGAGCACACATTTCGGAACTGCGCTTCGAGGAGCACGAGGCTCCGTGAAGGCTGCTTTTAAGCGTTGAGGTGCGCCAAAGAGCACGCTTGTCCGTTTCTGAGTTCTAAAAAGGAATCTGAGCATCAGCCCCACTCCCAGCCAGTGTCCCCTGTGAAGAGGGTGCCTGCTCTCCCCAAAGTGTGCTGGCCACGCTGCCCTGCCGGCCGACGGCATGGGGCAGCCACAGGCAGAAAACAGCGGGTGCAGCTCCCCCCGGCACGTTGCTGCGTCCTCGGACCTCCCATGGGCCCCGCTGGCCGAGGGCACCGCTCCCCGGGGGATGCCGGACAGTGAGTCCATTGCACCTGCTCTCCTCTCCTGGTCTCTCAGGAGTGGTCTCCAGCCTCTTCACAGGGTCCAGCTCTCTGGCTGCATGGCTTCATTCCCAGAAAACCCAGCTCGGGGCCGAGACCACTAAGAACAGGGCGCTGTTCCCCGGCACTGTGCTGCCACCACTCAAGGCTCCATCCATCGATGCTGCAGCAGGCGTTCAGTGACATTAAAAATGTGTGCGGTCAGTGACAAGGCACCATCAGAGGCATCATGGAGTGATGCCGACGCTAAACCACGGACTCCCTTGGTGCAGGAATCAAGGGGTCCCTTGCATGGCAGCCCCCCGAAAGCCCAGCCCCCGCCCTCCCGGGTGGAGGGGGAGCTGTGCCCGCGGCATGGCTGTGTCCTGGAAGGTGGACGCAGGCGACGGGCGTGGATGCCTCAGGCTGGAGGCGGGGAGGCCGCAGCTGCGCCTTTTCCTTGGGGCTAGGGCGATGGGGAGAAATGAGACGCCGTTGCTTCGTGTTCTGCAACCCTAAGAGGCCTTGACAGCCCCCCAGCCAAGTTCATTGTGGCCAGACCAACGAGCAGCTGAGAATCGGGACACTGTTCAGTGCCGCGTGGTGACAGAAAGGACTCACTGAGTCAGCCGCTCTATCTGGCCAAGTACGATAGGCAGGGACACCCAGCCCCCGCCCACCCGCCCCAGCCTTGTGGACACACCTTTTGTGGTGTCTGTGCCCTGGCCACGTGCCTTAGCTCCCTGGGCTGCTATTACAAAGCACCACACCCTGGGGGGCTTAAGACAGAAACTGTTGTCCCACAGACATACTGCTCAGGACCCACCCTTATACACTTTGGCCTCATCTCAACTCACCGCATCTTCAAAGGCCTGTTTTCAAGTAAGTTTCCATTCACAGGTCCCGGTGCCAGGGCTTGAGTGGGTCCTTTTCACGCACAAGGTTAGCCCGTAGCAGTTCTTCGCAGCATCTTTCTCCAGATGCTTCCTCATCCCGTGTTTCCCCTTCTCTGCAGAAGCCCTGCTCCCTTGGCTTCCTGTCCAGATTCTTTAGATGACCTGCTAACTGGCCACCCGCCCCCCCCCCCCACAACACACACACTAGCCTCAACCTCACTCCCTCCCAGCCACGTCCTTCCTGCCTGTCACCAGGGACACATCTACCCATTCTCCATGTCACATAGCCTCCACACCTCGGCCCCAGCTGTCGCCCTGCCAGGTGTGCCTTCTCCCCGTTCTCTGCAGGAGCTGGGAGGTAGCTGAGGTGTGGAGGGAGCAGGAAGAGCCTTGCTGAAGCCACCTGGGGGACGGGTCAGTCATTTCTGGGCTCTTCTAGGTCCAGGGTTGTCTCAGCCTAAGCAGTTTCCCTTTGAGTTCCGTGTGTGCATTTCTTTTTCGTGGTTCCCCGAGATAGGTGAGCTGTGAAGAGCTCGCCTCCCACTTCTTCGGTCTCTCCTCTCCTATCTTTTTGGGCTCTGCAAAACCAGTGTAAGATCATCTGCATCCTTATGCTTCAGGGTACGGAAAACTCTGCGGTCACCACCCATCCCAGCCCGCTGCATGCAGCTTGTCTTAAACCCTCAGGAATAATTTGTCATGTTAACTTTTCCTTGTAGCTTTCTACTGTGGTGCTTGACCTGCGATTCTATTATAGCGTAACTTTAAAAAATGTCATCGTCAGTGAAAACGACTTCTAGATGTGTTCTGTGCAGTGATAATGAGAAGATTCTGGAGCTCAGTGCGTCACGTAACACCTCGGCTTCTGCACAGATGCACGGGGTGACATTGGGCAAGTTACGGAGCAGCTCTGTGCCTCGGTTTCCCCATCTGTCACGATCATGGGGCCCACTCCGTCAATTTGTCAGGCTGCAGGGGATTGGTGTATGTAGAGAGTGTCGAGCAGTGCAGGACACACGGTAAGCCCTGGATGCTCCTTAGCTGGGATTACGGTGATGACGACGGAAGTGTGTGCTGCAAACAAAGAGAACCTCTCAGTGCATCCAAACCCTCAGCCAGACGCCAGCCGGGATGCCCCGAGATACCTCTGTCACCAGCCCTGCCCAGAACATGTACTGGGAACGTGTGCTGGGCCCCCACTGGGCCTGCAGCCGATGCAGTGATGGGCAAGAGCGGCCAGAGAGACTTCCCAGGCCTCGACAGCATCATCCCAGATCCGTGTTTGTACTGTTCCATTGCAGGCCGAGTTATTCCAGCAGGAACCGCACACAGGGCTTTGCTTCCGTGATTGCAGTTAGAGTCAAAGCTCTACCCTGGAGGCTTAAGCTTGGCATCGTGGCTGCATGATCCATTCTTAGGCCATTGCTGCAGCTGTTGCGGGTGTGTGTTTGAGTGCACACGTGTGGGTGTGTCTGTGTATTCATGGGGGCGGGGGGCTGAGGCACCTTGGCGATGACGGGCCTGCTGATGGCATGGGAGTGGTTAACAGTAGTCGTCATAACAACAAGAGTAGTTGCAGGGCCTTTGCAGGGCTGACCATGTGCCAGGTACTGCTCTAAACCTTTGCATGTGTGGGTGTATGGTCTCATCGAATACCTACACCAAACCCATTTTGCAGGTGAGAAGAGTAAGGCACAGGCTTGGCAGTCTTGCCTGATGTCCCCCAGGCTGGGGCTGGAACGTGTACACGGGTGGCCTGTGCTCATAGCTGCTAGAGCAACTGCGACCCCTCCATCTGCCACCATCACGTGGGGAGGAGCATGGAGATGTAACAGAGGTGGCACAGGCATCAGGGACCCGCAAAGCCAGTGGTCAGCTGGGCCCAGCCAAGCAGGGATGTGGGTCACTGAGCTTTGCTCATTCTCCATCGCTGGAGTCGAGTCCCGGAAACTAAGTCTGAGGAGGGCCATGGGGGAGGTCTCCTCCAGGGAGAGGGGCACCTGTGCCTCCTTTCTCCCATTGAAAGTGCCTCCAGAGACTCCTGGAATGCTGCTCCCCTAACACTTCCTACCCCCAGCCCAAGCAGCACTCCTGAGGCCATGCAGCATGGCTGCCAGGGTGCGATCAGCTGGCAGGGGTGGCCACTCAAGGGCATGGGCCTCTCACTAGCCTGGCCTGCCTTCTCCCCAGTCCTCAGGACAGCTGGGCCATCCTTGCACCTTGTGCCCTGGGCAGGGCTGGCTGCTGCAGGGCTCAGGCATCTTCCAGCACCTGCTCGGCTGAGAACAGGGGATGTTGCTGGTCTGCACACTTGACCTTCTCTTCCTGCTGGTCCACACAGGTGGAATTTTACCTTTTATTGTTTGGCTGAAAGGCAAAGAATGGCCATGAGCAGATATCCCTAAGTGACATTAGGTTATCTGTTACATTTATATCCTGTGAGCCTCCTGCCCTTTCTCCCAGCGCCAGCCCTCCTCCTCGGGTGCCCCTGCTGAGGCCTGAGTCCCAGCTGAGAGGGGGCTTGGCATGTGGCTGCTAGCCAGCAGGAGCTGTGTTCTAACCCTGCCTCTTTCTCAGAACAAGGTACTGACACCCCAAAACAGCCTCTGCTTTCACCCCCAGTGCTGCTGGGCCTCCTTCCATCACTAGTAAACCCGGGAGGGGCTGGATTTGGCACTGGCCACTCCTGCTGGGGGCAGCCTCCAGGCGCACAGAACACATGGCACTGCCCTAGAGTTGACATCACATGTCCCTGTGACACCCCAAAGCCTTTGGGGTATAGAAATGAAGACTGTTAGTAAAGGTAAAAAGAAGAAAACTTAGATATAATATATAAAATCCAAAAGGCAAAATGGCAGAAGAAAGTACTGCCCATACAGTAATAACACTAAATGTTAATTGATTAAACTCCCCAATCAAAAGACATAGACTGTCAGAATGGATTAAAAGACAGGACCCATTTATATGCTGTCTGCAGGAAACGCATCTTAGACCCAAGGATAAACATAGATTGAAAGTGAAAGGTTGGGAAAAGATATTTGATACGAACAACAATCAGAAAAGAGCAGGAGCACCTATACTAATATCCAACAAAATAGACTGCAAATGTAAACAATTAAGAGACAAAAAAGGGCACTATGTATTAATAAAAGGAACAATGCAACGAGAGGCCATAACAATCATAAATATTTATGCACCAAGCCAGAGGACTCCAAAATACATGAGGCAAACACTGAAAAGAAAAATAGACACATCTACCATGATAGTTGTACACTTCAATTCCCTACTCTCATGAACGGACAGTTTATTTAGACAAAGGATCAATAAAGAAATAGATTTTGAATAATACAATAAACAAACTAGACTTAACAGACATTTATAGAACATTATACCCCACAACAGCAGGATACACCTTTTTCTCAAGTGCTTATGGATTATTCTCAAAGACAGACCATATGCTGGGTCAGAAAGCAAGTCTCAATAAATTTAAAAAGATTGAAATCATACAAATCATTTTTTCAGATCATAAAGGAATGAAGCTGGAAATCAATAATAGGCAGAGGGGCAGAAAACTCACAGATATATGGAGGTTCAACAACACACTCTTAAACAACCAGTGGGTCAAGGAAGAAATTACAAGAGAAATCCAGTAAATGTCTCGAGGCAAATGAAGAGAAAGCAGAACATATCAAAATTCATGGGATGCAGCAAAGGCAGTTCTAAGAGGAAATTTATTGCCCTAAATGCCTGTATCAAAAAAGAAGAGAGAGCAAAAATGGAGGAAATAACTGTCCACTTGGGAGAACTGGAGAATGAACAGCAAACTAACCCCAAAGCAAGCAAAAGGAAAGAAGTAACAAAGATTAGAGTCACAATAAATGAAATTAAGAATGTGAAAACAATCAAGAAAATCAGCAAAACCAGAAATTGGTTCTTTGAGAAAATCAGTAAGATTGATGAACCCTTAACAAGGTTGACAAAAAGAAGAGAGAGGATGCAAATAAATCAGAAATGAAAGAGGAGACACAATCACTGACCCCACAGAAATAAAGGAGGTAATGAGAAGATACTATGAACAACTTTATGCTAATAAACTAGACAATGTAGATGAAATGGACAACTTCCTAGAAAGGCATGAACAACCAACCTTGACTCGAGAAGAAATAGACGAACTCACCAAACCAATCACAAGTAAAGAAACTGATTTTGTCATTAAGAAGCTCCCCCCAAAGAAGAGCCCAGGACCAGATGGCTTCACATGTGAATTCTACCACATTCAAGAAAGGGTTAGTACCAATCCTGCACAAACTCTTCAAAAAATTGAAGAGGAGGGAAAGCTACCTAACTAATTCTAGGAAGCCAACATCACCCTCATACTAAAGCCAGGCAAAGATACTACAAGAAAAGAAAATTACAGACCAATCTCTCTAATGAATATAAATGCAAAAATCCTTAACAAAATTCTTGCAAATCGAATCCAGCAGCACGTTAAAAGAGTTATACACCGTGACCAAGTAGGATTCATCCCAGGTATGCAGGGATGGTTCAACAAAAGAAAATCAATTTATGTAATACATTGTCCTGGTTTGAGATGATGTATGTACCCTAGAAAAGTCATGTTTTAATCCTAATCCCATTTTGAAAGGGCAGCTGTTTCTTCTAACCCCTATTCGGTATTGTATGTTTGAAACTGTAATTAGATCATCTCCCTAGAGGTGATTTAATCAAGAGTGGTTGTTAAGCTGGATTAGGAAGAGGGTGGGTCTTGATTATTTTCTGGAGTCCTATAAAAGAGGAAACATTTTGGAGAATGAGAGAGATTCTGAGAGAGCAGAGCAGAACAACATATAGCCATGAGAAACAGAGGGTCCACTAGCCAACAACCTTTGGAGATGAAGAAGGAAAATGCCTCCCAGGTTGCTTCATGAAACAGGAATCCAGGAGAGAAAGCTAGCAGATGACGCCGTGTTCACCATGTGCCCTTCCAGCTGAGAGAGGAACCCTAATTGTGTTCACCATGTGCCTTCTCACTTGAGAGAGAAACCCTAAGCTTCATCAGCCTTTTTAAACCAATGTATCTTTCCCTGGATGCCTTTGATTGGACATTTCTATAGACTTGTTTTAATTGGGACATTTTCTTGGCCTTAGAACTGTAAACTAGCAACTTACTAAGTTCCCCTTTTTAAAAGCCATTCTGTTTCTGGTATTTTGCATTCCAGCAGCTAGCAAACTAAAACATACACCATATCAACAAATCAAAGCAGAAAAGCCGCATAATCATCTCGATTGATGCAGAAAAGGCATTTGACAAAATTCAACGTCTTTTCTTGTTGAAAACACTTCAAAGGATAGGAATAGAAGGGAACTTCCTCAACATGATAAAGGGAATATATGAAAAACCCACAGCTAACATCATCCTCAATGGGGAAAAACTGAAAACTTTCCCCCTAAGATGAGGAACAATGCAAGGATGTCCACTATCACCACTATTATTCAACATTGTGTTGGAAGTTCTAGCCAGAGCAATTAGACAAGAAAAAGAAATACAAGGCATCAGAATTGGAAAGGAAGAAGTAAAATTCTCACTGTTTGCCGATGATATGATACTATATGTTGAAAACCCCAAAAAACCCAGAGCAAAACTGCTAGAGCTAATAAATGAGTACAGCAGATTGGCAGGTTACAAGATCAACACTCAAAAATCTGTAGTGTTTCTATACACTAGTAATGAACAATCTCAGGGGAAAATCAAGAAAAAAAAATCCATTTACAGTTGCAACCAAAAGAAAAAACTATTTAGGAATAAATTTAACTAAAGAGACAAAATACCTATGCAGAGAAAACTACAAGAAGTTGTCCACAGAAATCACAGGAGACCTAAATAAATGGAAGGGCATACAAATGGCCAAAAGGCACATGAAAAGATGCTCAACTTCCCTGGTTATTAGGGAAATGCAAATCAAAACCACAATGAAATATCACCTCACACCCATCAAAATGGCCATTATCAACAAAACAGAAAATAAGAAGTGCGGGAGAACTTCCGGGCCAAGATGGCGGCTTAGCAATGTGCGCGTTTTAGTTCGTCCTCCAGAACAACTAGTAAATAACCTGAAACAGTACAGAACAGCTCCTGGGGCCACGTTAGTGACTGGACACACAGTGTACCCCAGTCTAGACCAGCTGGACTGGCTGCCAGCCCCCCCAGAACTGTGAGTTCCCCAAGCTGCAGCAGCCAGCGCCCCTTCCCCACGGCTGCTTCCCAGAGGGGAAAGGAAACAGACTTTACCAGCAGCTGGGGCTGAGCCCAATCAAACGCCAATTGTGGAATTAATTAACAAATTCTGACAACTAAAAATAGGCCCCCAGCTCAGGTGAACCTGGTCAAAGCGAGGGCACTCATTTTTGCCCCGGGCCAAGGGGGCAGAGCTGACGGAAAAAGGAAAAAAAGAGAAGGAAACAGACGTTTTTGTGGCTGTGTTTCTACAAAGGCTTGAGTACCTTTGGATACAGCGGCAGAAATTCTCAGGCTGCAATTGCCCCAGGCATAGCCAGAAGCAAACTCGTTTTGAGGGCTTGTCTGGAACCTGTGCCTTCCCCAGGGGAGGGGTGAGGCCCCACCCAGGTGGAATCCCTCCATCAAGGAATTCAGACCCCAGGGCTTGGTAATTTGAAGCCATTAAAACCAACCTACAACCTCTCCTCTGTCTCCACCACGCCCCCAGCAGGGAGAGTCTGCCAAAGTTAAAGGTACCGCATCATCTTATGCTGGTGGGACCTGTAGTCAGACAAGCACCACATACTGGGCAGGATAAGAAAAACAGAGTCCAGAGACTTCACAGGAAAGTCTTTCAACCTGCTGGGTCTCACCCTCAGGGAAAACTGACGCAGGTGACTCTTTCCTCCTGATAGGAGGCCAGTTTAGCTAGAGGTCCAGAAAAAGCTGAACTGAATGTCAAAGAACAAATAGACAACAAATTCATCCAGCAAGAAAACACTAGGTAAAAGAAGTAAAGCAATCTCCAGAATAAACTAATTAAGGTAATTACATGCCTAGACGCCTGCAAAAAATAACATCACACCAGGAAAATTGAAGATATGGCCCAGTCAAAGGAACAAACCAATAGTTCAAATGAGATACAGGAGCTGAAACATTTAATTCAGAATATACGAACAGACATGGAAAACCTCATAAAAAACCAAATCAATGAATTGAGGGAGGATATAAAGAAGGCAAGGAATGAACAAAAAGAAGAAACTGAAAGTCTGAAAACACAAATCATAGAACTTATGGGAATGAAAGGCATGGTAGAAGAGATGAAAAAAACAATGGAAACCTAGAATGGATTTCGAGAGACAGAACATAGGATTTCTGAACTGGAGGATCGAAAATCTGAAATCCGGCAAGAAAAAGAAAATATAAGGAAAAAAAGGGAAAAATATGAGCAGTGACTCAGGGAATTGAATGACAATATGAAGCGGACGAATATACATGTTGTGGGTGTCCCAGAGGAGAAGAGAAGGAAAAAGGAGGAGAAAAACGAATGGAGGAAATTATCACTGAAAATTTCCCAACTCTTATGAAGGACTTAAAATTTCAGATCCAAGAAGTGCAGCGCACCCCAAAGAGAATAGACCCAAATAGGCGTTCTCCAAGACACTTACTCGTTAGAATGTCAGAGGTCAAAGAGAAAGAGAGGATCTTGAAAGCAGCAAGAGAAAAGCAATCCATCACATACAAAGGAAACCCAATAAGACTATGTGTAGATTTCTCAGCAGAAACCATGGAGGCAAGAAGACAGTGGGATGATATATTTAAATCATTAAAAGAGAAAAACTGCCAACCAAGACTTCTATATCCAGCAAAATTGTCCTTCAAAAATGAGGGAGAAATTAAAACATTTTCAGACAAAAAAAATCACTGAGTGAATTTGTGACCAAGAGACCAGCTCTGCAAGAAATACTAAAGGGAACACTAGAGACAGATACAAAGACAGAAGAGAGAGGTGTGGAGAAGAGTGTAGAAAAGAAGACCATGAGTAAAGGTAAAAAGAAGGAAAATTAGAAGGACATATAAAAGCCAAAAGGCAAAAAGCCTGGGTAGTAAGAACACTGATGTTGATGGATTAAGCTTCCCAATTGGGGGACATGGACTGGCAGAATGGACTAGGGAACGGGACCCATCTATATGCCGTCTCTACTCAAAGGACATGAGGCCAAGGACACAAACAGACATTTGCACACCAATGTTTATAGCAGCATTATTTACAATTACCAAGAGATGGAAACAGCCAAAATGTCCATCAACAGACGGGTGGCTAAGCAAACTGTGGTGTATACATACGATGGAATATTATGCATCTGTAAGACAGAATAAAGTTATGAAGTATGTAACAACATGGATGGACCTTAAGGACATTATGCTGAGTGAGATTACCCAGAAACAAAAGGACAAATATTGTATGGTCTTACTGATATGAACTGATAGGAAATAAACTTGGAGAATTTCAGTGGTAACAGAGACCGTCAGGAGATAGAAATAGGGTAAGATATTGGGCAATTGGAGCTGAAGGGATGCAGATTGTGTAACAGGACTGAATATAAAAACTCAGAAATGGACAGCACAATACTACCTAACTGTAATACAATTATGTTAAAACACTGAATGAAGCTGAATGTGAGAATGATAGAGGGAGGAGGGCTGGGGGCACAAATGATATCAGAAAGAAAGATAGATGATAAAGATTGAGATGGAATAATCTAGGATTGCCTAGAGTATATAATGACAGTGACTAAATGTACAAATTTAAAAATTGTTTTTGCATGGGGAAGAACAAAGGAATGTCATTACTGCAGGGTCCTGAAAATAGATGGTAATTAATACTTTAAAATTTCAACTTATGTGTGAGACTAAAGCAAAAAATGTTTATTTGGCACAAAATTAAGAAAAACAATATCACAATAGACTATAAGTGACATAGATTCTAGAACATGGTAATTGCTCAATATAATTACTGAAGTAATAGATAAAATATCTCATATCCCATGCAATAGCAAGGACCAGGTACATAGCAGTGGTCAATAAAAATGTCTGATGAAATAATAAACACTTCTGGGTAGACCACCTTCATGAATCAAAAAAAATAATAAGAAGAAGTGCTTGAGAAGATGTGGAGAAAGAGACACACCTCTCCACTGTTGGTGGGAATGTCAAATGTTATAACCGCTACGGAAGGCAGTTTGGCAGTTCGTCAGGAAACTAAGTATAGAGTTGCCATATGATCAACAATACTATTACTAGGTGTCTACTCAGAGGACATGAGGGCAAGGACACAAATGGACACCAGTGTTTGCAGCAGCATTATTTACATTTGCAAAGAGATGGAAACAGCCAAAATATCCATCAGCAGAAGAGTGGCTAAGCAAGCTGTGGTATATACATACAATGGAATATTATGCAGCTGTAAGACAGAATAAAGTTATGAAGTATGTAACATCATGGGTGAACCTTAAGGACATTATGCTGAGTGAGACTAGCCAAAAACAAAAGGACAAATACAGTATGGTCTCACTGATATGAACTGACATTAGTGAATGAGCTTGGAGAATTTTGGCTAAGAACAGAGACCATCAGGAGATAGAAACGGGGTAGATATCGGTGGCTGCCTGGGTGCTGCAGGCTGGCATGTGGACATCTGGCTCATGTGTGGATGGACACGTGCTGGTGTAGAACCCCAGGCCCCCACCCTGGGGCGCCGTGACCCTGTCCACCCTGCCCTGCCCGGTCTAGAACTGCGTCTGCAGGGCCTGAGTCGGAACCATTGCCCGCGGGCACTGTCCTGGCTGCCACACCTGGCCGGGCACGCTCTGCGAGTGGACCATTAACTGGAACTGAAATCCGATGAGGGGCTTGGAGTGCTTTTTGTCCTGGTTTCCTCCCCAGTTATGGGACCTGGCTTGAGTTTCAGGACCAATGAGAAAAACGGGAGTGTGGCTGCATGCGTTGGAGCCATCACACTGGGAGGGGGCACCGGTTGCAGAGAAGGGGGGGTCCTCCAGGCTTTGGCCCCTCAGCTGTGGGCACATCGTTTCCTCCAATCCCTCCTGGTCCAAGGCTCACACCCACGTAGGCTCCCGTGGAAGGTCGTCTCGTCTGAAACGGCCAGGGGCCCTAGGGAGGGGCGCATGGTGTCGGGCATGCTGGGGAGGCAGAGTCCGCACGAGTCAAGGCTGTCTCTTAAAGGTTTCAATGGGGCTACTTGCTGAGTGCGTTTCTGTGCCTAAAAAATACATGAAAAATATCATCGGCCCTTTTAATGTGTGGATTCCGTGTTAACCAATTCACTTACTCATTAAAATTTATTTGTAACCCCGAAATTCACCTTTGCAGCACTTATGTTTCGTTCACAGACACTCTCAGGGTGGTGAAAATTTTGAGTTTCGGAGGTGCCGGTTTCCAGCTGAAGTTAGACAAAGCAGCATGGTGCCTTCTCCTTTCAGTTCTCTTGTCATTAACGAGCGTCCTTCCCACAGTGTGTCTGGTTTCACGTGTTTCATATTTTGCGCTTTTTATTGGTGATTTTCCCATTTAAACACCCCCCCCCCAGCGTAGTGCTGAAGTGCTGTCTAGTGTTCCTGAGTACAGGAAGGCGCTGTTGTGCCTTTCGAAGAATAGTGTGTTTGAGACGTTTCGTCCAGGTATGAGTTATGATGCTGTTGGCTGTCAGTTCAATGCGAATGAATCAGTAATGTAGATTAACTATGGTTACTTTAAACTGGAACACGTAACATAAGGTCATGCATTGATTGATGGAAGAGGTGTGACCAGAGACTCACAGGAGCCCCGCATGTGCCCTCTAGTTCAGCATCTACAGCGCCTTAATGGGACAGAACCACCACAAAAAGCTAGACTTGAGTGTCCTCGGCACTTAATTTGCTTTTTCCTCTTCCAGGTGGCCATCATTGCGGGCAACTTTGAACTGGCAGAATACATCAAGAACCACAAAGAGACGGATATTGGTAAGGAGGGCTGCTGACCCCTGGTGGGATTTGGGTTGGTACGGCGGTGCTCGCCAGCCTTTTTAACACTCGCGGTAAGATTAGTTCAGCACCCCCCCTGCAGCAAACCTTCCCAGCGAGAATAGTAGCGACATCTTTCCATCTCTGTCCCTGTATTTTCTTAACTTGTGGCAGGGATGGGGCTAAAGGAAAATCTCAGAAATTAAGCACCAACTGCAAGTGATAAGTCAGGGCGTTCTGTTCAACTGGCAAATCAAGTTGGAAGATTCTGTAACCTTCCCAGTTTCGTTTAAACCAAGAGATGATGGGCAGAGAGACTCAAGGGCAAGCCAAGTGGCGTCTCTCTCTCCTGCCCGTGGCCTCTGCTCCGCTTGCCCAGCAATCGTGCTGATGCTCCTTCCCCTTCTAGTGCCCCTTGTGCCAACCCGGAGGACCGTCTCTGGGGCCCCCCCTCTCTCCCATCGCCTTACCAGCGGCTGGGCCCAGTCTTGCATCTTGGAAGAGCCCACTGGCCTGTTGCCTCCAGCCCCGGGCTTTCTCAGGACCGGTGGGGAGCAGTCCCCGTGCGCCAGCAGCGGTGAGCTTTCGAAGATGGCAGTGTCGGATCCCGGGCGTGGGGGGCGGGCTCCAGGGTGCCTTGAGAAGTTGGCTGGATGGCACCTGTCCCTGTTTCCCTGGGCCTGTCACCCCACGGCGGTGATGGGGCTGAGCAGAGCCCTGCGCTTGGCTGCCGAGCCCACCGGCGTTGAATGTGGGCCTTGCGTTGATGATGCCTGATGTGCCTCCCGTTCCAGGACTGCACAGGAGGCAAAGCCACGTGCTTTGCTTGCATCATCCAGTGCCCTGAGCTGGGCATCGGGGACCCCTGGATGCCAGGCCTGATGCTGTCACATGCCCCTCCCATGTGCCAGGGTAAAACAAAGCACTTAATTGCTCTGGGATCTGGGGCTCTGCTGTGGCCACCTACCCCCTCCTCGAGTGCTTCATAGAAATGGATAAATTATTGGCTCAAAGTGGTGTAGGAAAGCTCTTCCTAACACAAGGACACAGCCCAATAAGGTAGATTTGGCTTAGGGTCTAAAAATACTGGTTTCTGTGACCAGAATTGGGGCTCTGTTAAGCAGGGACACTGAGCAAGGAGCAGAGGTGAGTGAGTGTGTACAGGGTCCAGCCCATGATCCGTGGAGCCGGCTGAGGGCCCCTGGCCACAGGGCTCCCCGCATTGTACGTGTTGCTCACAGCCATCGCGTGGTAGTCCACCCTCATTTTTGCCCTCAGAAAACCCCGCCCTCGGGACAGAGCTGAGAGGCACTTGGGGTGCCTGAGTCTTGCCCTGCACAGCCTCGCCCCGTCCCCTCCCCACGGTGAATCTAAGGGACCAGCCACCAGACCCCCTCCTCCAAGCACCGCTTCTTGTTGAGTCCCTGGAAGCACCAGCATTGATTTAAAAACCCGGGTGGGGAAGGCTAGTGGTTTATCCCGTCGGTTTTGAGCTGTCCGGAACTTCCCTCCCTGGGGTGCAGACACCTCCACAGGAGAGGAGATGATGATACAAGGAACATCTGGTTCATGGGGTGGGTGCATTTTCATTGCGACTCAGTTCTGATCAGGGATTTATTTATACTGTAAACAGCATCCCCAATTAAGAAAGGAGGAGGACACCTGCCGCAGGCTTATATGACCACCCTGTTTCACGATGCCTGGGTTAAAGTTTGAGCTCATTGACTTCTGTAGCTTTAGAAGCAGTCCTGGGTCCCCAGACAACACGCAAGGCTGACTTTTCACCACCCACCAGCACGGGGGGCTGCTGCCTCTGTGTCGGGGGTCTCTAGAAGGGCAGAATCAACAGACCTTTTATACATGACTATATATGTAAGTATTGAGGGGGTTATGATTGGCTTCTGCAGTTGTGGGGATGAGCACGTCCGTAGGGCAGGCCCCGTGCTGGGAACTCAGATGACGTTTGCGATGAGTTGCCCTTAGAGAACTTGGCCGGAGTAGGCATGAACATTCTCCCTTCGACTGCCGAAATCCTCAGTTCTTCCATGAAGGTCTTAAACTGATGGGACGAGACGCCTCTCCTTGCAGAAGGCAGGCTGCTTTGTTGATTGTAGATGTCACCAGCTCTGCAGTCATCTAACTGGTGATTCACATGGACAAAATGCCCTCACCGTCATAGCCAGGCCGGTGCTTGGTTCACTAAACAGCTGGACACCACCAGCCAGCTAAGTTGACATGTAAAAGCAGCCATCACACCTCTTATTATCTGCCTTTGGGGCTTCTGGGGCCCCCGTGGCGAACGGTAGTTTAGAAAATCTGTGCTTATGTGCCCCTCTGCATCTCACCTGAGTGCATCTCACCTGAGTTGTCTGGGTATGCATTTGTGATTAGGAAATGGCAAACTGGCCTCAGTTGTGCCATTTAAGTCCCCTGTGTTGAATTTCCTGGGGCGGGCTTGGGGGGGGGGGTGGCTGGAGGCTGTGCATCCCCTGCGCCCTGTCATCTTCCAATACACTGATCAATCAAAGCGTAAATAGACTGGTTATAAGATCCTGGTTCAGTGCCGTGTTGACTAAACTCCAGTGTTTGAGCCCAGGTTGCTTCTTCCGTCCCCTGCGTCCCTGCCCAGGCACGGCCCCTCATTGCCAGCAAGATGTTGGGTGCTCGGTGGGCAGGTCAGACACGGCCCCTCCCCTCAGCCTGTGTGTGTTTTGCCCATGGGGTTCTCGCCACCTCCTGGAAGGGTCTATTCCTGGGGAATGGGCATAGCTGGTGAGTCCGGGCTGCTTTGAGCCGAGCTTTCTGTTGGCACCGCCACGTGCGTCCGATCCTCCAGGCTTCCCCAGGCAGTGCTCATCTCCGTTCTGCAGGGGAGGAGCCCGAGACATCACCTGGCCTTTGGAATTGGGGTTTCCCAGAAGAAGACCCCAAGACAGGATATGGGGACGAGTTGTTTACTGCAGGAGTGGTTGCAGGAAACATCACTGGGGGCCCAGGGAGAAAATTTGGGGAAGGACGGGACACGGTGCAGGTGTGCCAAAGGCAGGTAACCCTTGCAGGCACCCGAGGCCTGTCTCATCGGGTTCTCAGGGAGGCTGCAGTGAGGGTCCCATGGGGCTGTCCCACCCATGCAGGGTGAGGCCGTTCAGGCGCTTGCCCACCTATGCAAGCCCTGCTTGGTTCCTTCTCCATCCTGGCTCAAGGAGCGCGCTCATCAGGGAGTAGCAGGTACCTGCAGAGGCACAGCACGCGCGTGCCTGGGGGACAGGGGGCCTTCTGTGGACCCTAAGCAGGACTTCCCCAAAACCTCGTTCTAGACAGGCTGTGAACCCAGGTCGGCCCCTGGAGCTCCTGCCTGCTGCTTGCCTCGCTGGGGTCCCAAAGCCAGCACCCACGCCTCCCAGACCTGTGGCTTCCGTGCAGTTGTCACACAGGCTGGTCCTGAGGCCGGGGCGGGCAGGGGTGGGAAGTCGGACCGTCGACGATGAGTCACCCCTGCGGGTGGAAGGGTTTTCCTTGTGTAGGCGCGATCGCTCTGAGACCACCGGGGAAAGATGCCCGGGCAGCAGCATGGATGGCGCACGCCAAGAGGGGCTGGGGGTGGCGCCTGAGAGTGGCAGTGGGTGTCCCAGCTGCAGCCTCACCCTGCTGCATTCACCTGTCCCCCCACACCGGGCAAGAGACGAGTCCTGTGCCCCAGGTCCCCTGTCCTCCTCTGGGGTCCTGAGTGAGCCCCACCTCCGAACAGTGGAACTGATGATCATCCTTGGTGAATTTAGCGTTTCAGTGGGCAGCGTCTTCTGGGTGTCCCCCACCGGCACTGGAAGGGCACGGAGGGCTGCCTTCCTGTCACTCCTCCGGGGTCCCCCAGGAGCCCCCAATGATGATGAAGGTCCACGCGCAGCCTTGTGGGTACTGGGGGGACGGGAGGGCGGTGCTCAGGGTATAGAGTCACCTCAGGGCTCGCTGTCCCAGAACTCGGGCAGCGCTGCCCCAGCACCGTCCAGGAGAGGTGGGGTGTCCTAGGGAAAGCAGACTGCTTCCTGCTCCAGGAGAGACGGCCTCTCCCTCTTCTGTGTTTAAAGCCCTTGGGGGTTCCAGGCAGCAGGCCCCTGAGAGGTCTGGGTGTGCCCCCCTCTTCATCCAGCGCCTTCTCCACCTGGGCTCTGGGCTCACCTGGGGCTTGGAAACATGCTCCAGGCCCAGGCCGGGTCTTCAGTGACCACGGGGAATAGCGTCCTCCTTGGCCCTGGCTTTAGGGGTGAATCATCCCTTCTACCCTCCCGACTTGGGAGGAGCTGCTAGGAAGTGGCTGTTTGATGAGGGGATAGCGCACGGCTGCTCAGAGGCGTCGGCTCTTTCGTGCACTTGGCCTCTCTGGGCTGCAGGCGCGTGCCCACCCCTGTCTCCTGGCCCCCAGTAGCCTCATCGCTTTTCTTCCCATCCCCCAACCAATCTTCAGTCTCGCTGGCTATGTGCCAAGGGAGCGTGAGACGTCCGATTGGTTCCCGACTGGCTCCCCAGCACCTAGCAGGGCATGTCAGGGTCGGGGGTCATCAGGGTCACCTGGGGAGCTAGTGTAGACTGCTGTTCTAATTGGCTAGCTGCCGGAATGCAATATACCAGAAACGGAATGGCTTTTAAAGAGGGGAATTTAATAAGTTGCTCGTTTACAGTTCTAAGGCCAAGAAAGTGTCCCAATTAAAACAAGTCTATAGAAATGTCCAATCAGAGGCATCCAGGGAAAGATACTTTGGTTCAAGAAGGCTGATGAAGTTCAGGATTCCTCTCTCTCAAGAGAGAAGGCACATGGCGAACACAGTCAGGGCTTCTCTCTCAGCTGGAAGGGCACATGGCGAATATGGTGTCATCTGCTAGCTTTCTCTCCTGGCTTCCTGTTTCATGAAGCTCCCTGGGAGGCATTTTCCTTCTTCATCTCCGAAGGTCGCTGGCTGGTGGACTCTCTGCTTCGTGGTGCTGCAGCATCCTCTGCTCTCTCCGAATCTCCACATTCTCCAAAATGTTTCCTCTTTTATACAACTCCAGAAACTTCTCCAGACTCACCCAAATGGGTGGAGACATGTTGTCACCTAATCCAGCTTAACAACCACTCTTGATTAAATCACATCTTCAGGGGAGATGATGTGATTACAGTTTCAAACATACAGTATTGAATAGGGATGATTCCACCTTTATGAAATGGGACTTTGATTAAAGCATGGCTTTTCTAGGGGACATACGTCCTTTCAAACCAGCACAACTGCAGAGGCCGAGACCTGAAAGAGTGACCCCTGGGCAGCTCCCGGGACGGTCCTTTTATGTCTCTCCAGGTTGTCCAAGTGGCAGCTCCACTTTTGCCTCTCGGGGATCCGGGCAGGATCCTGCCCTTTCCTCTTCTCCCAGGGACTTTTCCAAAGTATGAGAAGGGACATGCCCTTTGCTTTCTGCCTGCTTGTCCAGGCGGCAATGCCCGGCTGTCTCCCCACAGTGCCTGGCACAAACCTGGGCCTCAGTAAATGCCCGTTGAACGGACGAGCCTCGCCCCACCAGCTCAGGCCCAAGGTGAGTCCTTCCCCATCTCTCTCTTCTCCCGGTAAAAAGTCCCTTTTCCTGCCACCTGTGAGTCAGGGCACAGAAGGCTCATTGTGGGCCAGTCAGCTCTAAGATGGCATGTGAGTGCCAGAGAGCAGAGCTCTAGCCTTCTTGAACACTGGGAAGAGTCCAGGTGAGGAGGAGCTCAGGGAGGAGTCTGGGTGGGGAGGAGCTCAGGGAGGAGTCCGGATGGGGAGGAGCTCAGGGTGGGGAGGAGTTCAGGGAGGAGTCGGGGTGGGGAGGAGCTCAGGGAGGAGTCCGGGGGGGAGGAGCTCAGGGAGGAGTCCGGGTGAGGAGGAGCTCGGGGAGGAGTCCGGATGGGGAGGAGCTCGGGGAGGAGCTCAGGGAGGAGTCCGGGTGGGGAGGAGCTCAGGGAGGAGTCCGGGTGAGGAGGAGCTCAGGGAGGAGTTGGGGATGGGAGGATCTCAGGGAGGAGTCGGGGTGGGGAGGAGCTCAGGGAGGAGTCCGGGTGGGGAGGAGCTCAGGGAGGAGTCCGGGTGAGGAGGAGCTCAGGGAGGAGTCGGGGATGGGAGGATCTCAGGGAGGAGTCGGGGTGGGGAGGAGCTCAGGGAGGAGTCCGGGTGGGGAGGAGCTCAGGGAGGAGTCCGGGTGAGGAGGAGCTCAGGGAAGAATTGGGATGGGGAGGAGCTCAGGCAGGAGCTGGGGTGGGGAGGAGCTCGTGAGCCCCGGGGAAGAGGAGCCCTTGGGAGCTGTGGGTCTGTGTAGCGGCCACCACACACGTCTCCAGCTGCCGTTGCCTTGGGTACAGTGTGGGTGGCCCAAACCTCAAGCGGCCCTGGGGCCAGGCTAGTGATGAGTCTCTGTCCATGGCATGTGCGTTGCTCCCTGCCTGAGTGCACCTGGTTTCGGCCTCTGCAGCTTGGCCCTCCACCCAGCACCCCCATGGCCCCTGGGGACAAGGCTTCTTGTCACTGTGGGGCCTGACCATTGGCCTGCCCCGTGGCTCCTGGTGATGGGACATGAGTTGGGTGACCGCTGGAGACCGTCAGCTCGTCCTCCACGACTCACTGGTCAGTGGCTGTCAGCCTCGAGAACTGAGGGGGTGCTCGAGAGGGTGAGGCTGTGTTCCTACATTAGGACCTTCAGCGAGGCGCGACAGAGGGCTGCACCGAGGGTGAGGGGAAGTGTGTGGGACCGGGACCTCCGTGTCAGGGCAAGCCCTCCTCACTTGCTGGCAGAATCTGCTCCCCAGACTCTTCCCGTGCCAGGAATCTGAACTCGGAGGAAGTGAGGGCAAGGCTCGCTGTGGCCTGTGCCGTGCTCAGCCGGATGATGGTGTAAGGATCCCTAATACCAAAATGGGGGGAGAAGGATCCCTAATACCAAAATGAGGGGAGAAGGATCCCTAATACTAAGATGGAAGGAGAAGTATCCCCAAACTCCAAGATGGGAGGAGAAGGATCCCCAAATTCCAAGATGGGAGGAGAATGATCCCCAAACTCCAAGATGGGGGGAGAAGGATCCCCAGATTCCAAGATGGGAGGAGAATGATCCCCAAACTCCAAGATGGGGGGAGAAGGATCCCCAGATTCCAAGATGGGAGGAGAAGGCTCCCCAAACACTAAGACGGGGGATGGGTCTTTTTTGATGCTTCAGGGTAGTAAATTTGAAAGGTAATAAGGTTCCTGGCTTCCCCTATAGCCTAATTAATGGATGCCTTTTTTCAAAAGAAAGCAAAGTCCCTTTAACAAATCAAGTCACCGCCACTGCCCAGGGATCCTTTGTTTTCCAAAGCCGGAAGTGCACTACAAAGGAATGGGTCTGCCCGGGATGTGCCGAGGATGCTTGGATGTGGCTCTGGGAACATAGCTGAGTGGTTGCCAAGCGCCCGAGGTCGCCAGGATCCCGAGTGGAACCAGAACGCCAGGGGGGATGCGCCTTTCTCTTTAAAAAAGAAATGACAGCTTGTCGCGAAACCTTCTGTTCGCCATCTCGGTAGCACGCAGGTCGCTGCGGATCGATTCTGAGATTTCTTTTTCAAGCCCCTTCCTCTTTAAAAAAATTAAATGTGACATCCATGTGGTCATTTTATTTGCCAGCCGCTTAAAAGCAGGGGTGAACGCCGAAGTTAATCCCCTCCAGTTTGGCTGTGACCGAGTAAATGAGCACAGCAGGCTTTAAAAGCTTTTGCCAGAGAGCCCTGACGATGGCTTTCCTGGGATGGAGGTCCCCAAAAGCCGGGCTGGTGGAAAGCTGGAGAACGCGCCTCCGAAATAGTCGTGCAAACATTAAGCATGTCGCAGGCTGACCGGCTTTGGACGGGGATAGCTGTTTCTCTCGATGTTTGTTGTTTTTGATTTTGCCTGGCTTTCTGGGGAGAGGAGCATCAGATGGATTAAATGATATGGGTTGTACTTCTTCCGCCGAACAAGGTTTGTTTTCTTACATCTTGTCCTTCGCAGCTGTGGAGAGAGAAGCAAGAGGTTTTTGTTTTTTTTAAATGAAGCACATTGAGCCGATGTGTGCTGGGGTGTCTGCGGAGCTGCTTAAAATGCCTTGGAGACCGTTGCTAGGTTTCAAGTCAGAGTGTCTGCATAATTATGCTTTAGCTACGTACAAATGATGGATGGAGGGTGGTGACAGCAAACAGATTTCTTAATGCAATATTTTGGGGGCGAATGTGTGTGCATGCGCGTGCAAATGGGAAAAAAATCCACGCTGATGTGGCAAGATGATCCTTTAAAAATATACCTGCTTGGTAGCTGCCACCTGCTGTGAAATAAAATAGACCTGGTTTGAAAGACGTAGTCCACGTGCCTGCCATTTGGGCTGTAAAATGTGCTGCTTACAACAAACCAGACGATGACATTGAGTCCACACGGGTGTCCTTTGTGTTTGCCGGTGGAACGAGACGGTCCCCGGGGAACCCACAGTTCGAACCGATTTCATTCACTTAGAGTGGATTGATGTGGCCACATCATCCAGCCGTCCTTTATGAGCTTTAAAAATGAGCCTCCGTGAAAGTGTTTTTCCCGGGATGAGGTGGCCGTCAGACCGCGAGGGACTGGATTCCCAGAGATTATTTTTAAGCCGAGTTGCCGAGAGATGCCGCATTCCCGGCGGATGCAAGAGGGCCCCCCCCCCCCACGCCCCTGCCAAGCCCCATGGGGCAGCTGGTTCTGTGCTGACCCCTCTCCCTCCGATCCGGTGGGGGGGGGGTGCGCCGGGCCCGTGGGGGCTCCGTCTGTGCGTGCACACACGGACGCTGGCTGCCCCGGTCCATGCGTGGCTTGGGCTCAGTTTTGCATCTGGTGGTGGCACTTGGTTTTGGCCACGTGCCTCCGTGGTTCTGGTTCTTATTTTGTGTTTCCTTGTTTTTCTCCCTATCATCGGTCTAGAAGTTTTATTCCTGAACCATAGCTCCTAGGACAGCTAAGGGGGCGTCCTTTGTGTCAGGGCCACAGTGTCACGGGATGCGCGGTTCTTGCATGTGGCCCCCGGGGACTTGGGGACCCACGTTGGCGTTTGGCCCTTTGGAAGCTCCCCCCCGGGGAGGCCTGTTGTCTGCGGCCTGAGATGCTGTCCCTGTGGCCGTGTCCCCCCAAGGTGCCGCCGTGTGCGTCTGTCCACGTACCTTGTCTGTGTTGCCACATTCTGCCCGTCCCCGTGGCCGCTCCACACCAACCCTGCCACAACCCCCTCCCCGGGCCCCAAGGACCCCCATCCCCTACTCAGGGTTGCCACATGGCCTCTGCCCTCTCCCGCCGACAGAAGGCTGCTGGCCACGGCCACTTCTCTGGCTTGTGTGGCCGACAGGCGCAGTGTCCACCAAGACCTATGCACTCTGTCCTGCCACCTGGCATGCGGGTGTCCACCCCCTCCTGCCCCGGGCTTGAGCCCTTCCAGCTGTCGGCTTCCCAGCCCTGAGCATTTGGGCTCGTCCATCTCCTAGGCGGAAACGTCTGCCGGGATCTCCCCACACATTCCCTCCCCGGACCACGTTATAACAACTATCGCGCAGCCTCTCTTCATTAGCCTCAAATGAAATCCGCAGCTGACGGCCGCTCATAATTTTTAACAATGACATGATGGCCTAACTGGCATGAAGGAATACCAAACGGGACATGTTCCTGCGAGGGCCTGGCTAAGCTGGAGACCCAAGGGGGCCTGTTCCCTTTGTGTAAATTCTCCCCAATTCCAGAGCTGTCCCTGCAGCTGGAGACCCAGGGCGGCTGGGAGGTGGCAGGGTTCCCGAAGTGGTGGCAACTCTTGGCAAAATCCTGGACCCGAGGAAGCATTTGCATTCTTTTACTCATGAGGTAGCTGCATTGAATACCGAAACCGTGCAAAAAAATTCAATGAATAATGAAACTGTCCGAAAAAATGTGCTGTGTTGTGAGTTGGAGAGGCTGTGAGCTCAGAGGAGCTGATCCCTCCTCATGTCCGTGGGTCATTCAGATTTCATTTGGGGCCTCCCCTGCCTGGCTGGACGTCTGGCCGGCCTGGCCGCTGGGCCCCCACCACCCCGAGTGCCGTGGCAGTGCACAGCCCCCTCTGCGGTAGGCACCACCCTGCCGGGCATGTGTCCTGGGTGCCTGCTTAGGGTCTGTGCCCGCCGCGTGGGATGGGGCGGGTCTTGGAGCACACGGTGTGCACCCTGCGTCTGCATCCCCTCGCTTGCTGCGCCTGCCCCCTGCTCCTCGTTCCAGGCTGCGGCCTCAGCCTGCGGGGACCAAGGGCTCTGCAGCTGGTTCCTTAGCTCCCATCTGTGTGCCCTGAGCTTCCTGCCGGAGCTTTCTGCAAAGGGGAGCAGACCCCAAGGTCAGGGTGCTGGGGTGGGCCCAGCTCCCAGTGCCCCTTGCAGAGCCCGGGTTCCTTGCTTGTGGTGCTGGTCTCTTTCCCCCCCCCGGGCTGAGCTTGTCACCTCTGAGCCGCGGCCTCCCACGCCCCTCCCCCAACCCCGCCACGTCTTAAAGGCACAGGTTGCGGCGCAGCTCAGCGCGACCTCTCATTTCCCTCTCGTTCTGCCCCAGTCTTTCCTCAGCTCCCTGGCTGTGGGGAAGCAAGTTGTGTCCCAGGGCCTCCTGCACGGGTCCCTCTCGCTTTGCTGCTTTGACCAGCTGCCCAGGCCACTGGGCACCCCTGGTGGGTGGCTGGGCCTCCTTCCCTCTCTCTGCCCCTTTTGCTGTCCCACCCTGCCCTGTCCACCTGGCATCTATGGATGTCCACCACTCTCCGCCCTTCTTGTCCCTCCGAGGCCACTGTTCCTCCCACGTGGGATAGGCTGCGCTCTGGAGGCTTGGAGGGAACTGGGCTTTGCAGCCGTCCGTCGTCCCGGACACTTATGCCTGTGACAGGCGGTGGGGTGGGGACAGTGGAGTGTGGAGCCAGGATGGCTTCTCGGAGGCGGCAGCACAGGTCGTCTTGATCTTGGCCACGAGATCGCACGTTGGATGGGCTGTTCAGTGCCAGGACCACGCCCAGTGCCTCTGTGTCCGTCCTAGTGGTGTTGCTAGTTCAGTGCTGCCACTGTCTCCATTTCACAGATGGGAAGAGTGAGGCTCCTGGAGCTGGGAAACCTCCCAGGGCCACCCAGCAGGTGACAGGGGAGCTGGGCTCGAACCAAGGTCCCTTACCCACTGTTGATGCCTTCCTTGACCCTTTGTGCCTCTCTTTCTTTGCTGCCTTTTGTTCCCAGACCCTCCCTCCTGCAGCCCCCCTGGGCCCCCCACCCCCCACCCCCACCCCCACCCCCACCCCCTGCTCCCCGTGCTTCCTCCCCCGGGAGCTGGAGCCGGGTTCTCCCAGCCTTTCAGCTGGAGCTGTCTCCTCCAGGCTCCTCTTCCCAAACCTTTCTCTGCACTGACCAGCCTGGTGGCCCCTGTTTGGTCCCCCCTGTGACAAGGTCAGTGGTCCATGTCTGAGAGCCTGCACCCATGACCAGGGCATTCCAAGAAGGAGGTGCCTGTGCCCACGTCCTTCCTGGTCTTCTTCTCTGCACCGTTTTCTCAAAGAGAGACCAGGTTTCTCCTGCCCTGAGAGGCGCGTGCCATCCCTTGCTTCTAGGGTGTGGCACATGAGTCAGCTTTTGCTGGGTACATCTGTGTGCTCTAATTCTCGGTTCCTTAGACAGGGGTGCCCCTCGGGGACCTTCCTGCCTCCTCCTTCCCCCCTTCTTCTTCCTTCTTCTCCTCCCTTCCCCCTTCCCCTCCTCTTCTTCCTCTGAGCTATGCATCCCACCTGGCCAGCTGCCTAATGCCAAGTAACCTGTCTGTGAACTGGGTCCATCATCCCAGTTGGGATTTTCAAACCTCTCTTTAGCAATGGAGACCTTTTAACAGGTGAATTAAGTGAGTCTGTACAGCGGACAGAAAACCTCGGTTTGGTCCCAGGAGGCCTGCCGATCTAGGACTCGACCCTCACCCACCCTTTCATCCCCACCTCTGGGGAGAGAGGGATCTGCGGAAAAGAGCCCTCAGGGTCCTCTGGGGACTGGCCACTGCTCAGGGTTTGCCTCCAAGTGTTCGTGCAGAGCTGCAGGAATTATCTGGGTGTTTGCACAGGTGCTTCTCTCTGTAGAGTGATAGTTGGGAACTCCAGGGAACCCGGCCCAAATGTGAGCCAGAGGGGACTGCGGAAACCAAGCCCACCCCAGCCCCGGGCCATGCTTTTCTCTGGCTGTGTTGAAACATCAGAACCCCAGGCTGCTCCCCCTTGTTGGGGGGCTAGGGGGGCTGTGCCTGGGGTAGGTGTTGGCCCAGAAACCACCTTGTTAGCAGGATTGCTCCATAACGAGCAGGCAGCCCAGAACCCCCATCTGGTCATCCCCTCCGTGTTGAGGACTGAAGAGCTGTGACTCGGAGAGGCAGGTGTTTTACCTGACATCTTACCTGTGACCTTTCTGTCTGATGTCCCTGACTTGTGAGTCCTGGGAGCACCTGACTGCAGGACCACAGATAATGCCTGATGGGACCAGGTCTCCCCACGCCAGGTGTCCTGCCACGTGGCCCTTGGCAAGCCTCTTAGAGCCTCCTGACCTTTGGGGAAAGCCCTTGACCTGGGAATTTCTGGGCTTCCTTGCATAGAGCCAGCTGCATCATGCACACTGAGGTTGGGAGACGGTCACAGAAATCTTGGTCGCCAGGAGTGTGCAAAGGCAGCTGGATAGGAAGGATTGGCACTCAGAGGGACATGGATTCCAATCTGGAATTTTCATGTGGCCTTGGGCCAGTCGCAGACTCTCTCTGGGCTCAGCAGCACATCAGGCAGTCTCTTCTCTCTGTCTCCACTCGTTCCCATGCCTGTGTTTAGGATGCCGAGCCTAAATTCAGATGCGGAAAATTAAGAGTTCTTTCTTGAAACTCTTCATGGGATCTCCAATATTTGAGCCTCATAAAAGGGGCTGGGGGGTTGGAAGAATATGTGGGAGAGAATTAAAGTGAAAGCAGGAAGGTTTCTATTCTGGTTTCTAGTGAGCACAAGTGGAGAGGCTTTAAGGAGTCTTTAGTCAGAGAAAGAAGAATTTGTACACGTGTGTACCTAAGTGGTGCTGATTTTAGCCAAGCAGAAGGGACAAATTGACGAGCTAATGAAGCAGCGGCAGTTGTCAGAAAAGGAACAGAAAAAGCGATAAATCATCCAGCCCTGCTGGGAGGTGAGGCCTCATGGTATGAGCTGGGCCAGGTGCAAAATGCACACCTGGATATATTTACCTACCTGAAGGCATCAGCCCCATGGGCTGCCCTAACCACGGAGGCCATCATGAAGGGGGTGTCGTGTCTTCAGAGAAAGGGCAAGAAATAACCCCCAGAGCACTTTCTTCCCCTATACCACACGATTGGGAGGACACCAGGGTCCAAGAAATACACAGCTGCACCTGGAAAAGGAAGGAAGGAGGGATAATGTGAGGAGCGGGGAGTTCTGGGGAAGGTGGGGGGGGGCAGGCAGTGACCTCGTTCAGGTCCATACCCCAGACAAAACCTGGGGGAACCCCGTGGGAAGGGAGCCCACTTCCAGCCCCAGAGCAACCCCCAATATGGCTAGGAAGAGTTCCCTCTAATCGCATGGCAGGGGTCCACCTCTGCCAGCAGACTCATGGAGCTCGGTCATCAGGTGGAGGCTGAAAATTGAGACCCGCAGATGTCTGGACAGAAGATCAGTAAGGAAGTAGGAGATTGAGCAATACTAGAAGCCAACTAGACGTAACAGACATGTGGAGAGCCTTCTTCAGGGGCAGTGGAGCACCCGGTCCTTCCCTGTGGGGTCTTCCCCAGGGTAGACCAGATGTTAGGTCACAGCACAAGCCTCAGTAAGTTTTCCAAGAGATTGAAGGTACAGTATACTTTCTCTCATCACAGTGCAATGAAGCTAGGAATAATTAACAGAGGGAAAACTGGAAATTTCACAAAAATGTGGAAATCAGAAAACATTCTTAAGCAGGTAATGGGTCAGGGGAAATCACAAGGAAAATTAGGAAATATCTTGGGGCGAATGAAAATGGAAGCACAACATAACAGAACTTCTGGGATACAGCAAAGGCAGGGCTGACAGGGAAATTTATAGTTCTAAATGCTTACATTGAAAACGAAAAAGATCTAAAACAGAAACCAAACATCACAACCAGAGGATCTAGAAAAAAGAAACTCAAACTAAAGCCAAAGGGAGCAGATAAAAGGAAATGAAGATGACAGTGGAGATAAATGAAACAGAGGATAATGAGATAATAGAGAAAATAAATGAAACCAAGAGTCTTTGAAAAGATTAATAAAACTGAGAAATCTTTAACTAGACTGCACACATGTAAGAACTGTAAAAACAACAACTTAATCCCGAAACAAGCAGTAGTAAAGAATTAACAAAGATTAGAACATAAATAAATGAAATTAAGAACAAAAAAACAACAGAGAGAATTAAAAAAAACAAAAATTGCCTCTCTAAGAAGATCAATAAAACTGGCAATCTCTTAGACTGATGAAGAAAAGAGAGAGGATAGAAATGACTAAAATCAGAAAAGAAAAGCATGGCTATTGACCACCCAGAAATAAAAAGGACTATAAGAGGGTATTATGAGCAACAGTACATCAACAAATTAGATGACCTAGAAGAAATGGATACATAGTAGAAACACACAAACTACCCACACTGACACAAGGAGAGAGAGAAGATCTGAGCAGACCAAGAGCAAGTAAAGAGATTGCATCGGTAACCAGAAACCTCCCAAATAAGAAAATCCCAGGACCAGATGGCTTCACTGGTGAATTTTAAGAACATTCCAAGGAGAAATTAACAGCAGTCCTGCTCAAACTCCTCAAAAAAATTGAAGAGAAACAAACACTTCCTAACTCATTATATGAGGCCAGCATCACTCTCATACTAAAGACAGACTTAAGGATGCCCAAAGAAAAGAAATTGCAGACTAAAATATCCTTTAGAGATATATGTAAAAATGTTCAATGAAATAATGGTCAACCCAGTCCAACAGAATAATAAAAGAATTACATGCTACAATCAAGTGGGATTTATCCCAGGTATGCGAGGATGGTTTTTTAACATAAGAAAATCAATTAAGGCAGTTTATCAAATTAATGGAATGAAGAAAAAACCCTCATGATTATCTCAGCTTAATGCAAAAAAAGGTGTCTGATAAATTTCAGCACCCCTTCCTGATAAAAATAATCATCAAGTAAAGAATAGAAGGAAACCTCCCGACATGATAAGGGGCCGATATGAAACAGACCCACAACTGATGTCACACTTACTGGTGAAAAACTGAAAGCTTTCCCTCTAAGACTAGGAGGAAGAAGAGAATGTTGCTGGCACCACTGTTAGTCAACATTGTGCTATAAGTTGTAGCCAAACTAGTCAGGGAAGAAAAAGAAATCAAAGGCATCAGAATTGGAAGGGAAGACGTCAGCCTTGCCCTACTTGCAGATGACACACATGATCCTGTAGATGGAAAACCATTTAAAAGAGCAAACTACTAAATCAACACAAACTACTGGAGCTGATAAATGAATTCAGCAAAGTGATAGGGTTTGTGTCAGTGTTTTTAAAGGATATTCCATATATGTATATCCTACAACTTAACAACAGAGAAATAGCAAACAACCCCATTAAAAAATTGTCAAAAGACTTGAATAGACATTTGTCCTGAGAAGGTATACAAATGCCCAGGAAAAGTGAGAAGACGCTCAACATCATTAGCTATTCCAAATGCAAATCAGAATCACAATGACGCACCATTTCACTCGCGCTAAAATGGCTACTATTAAAAAAAAAAAACAGGTGTTGAAATATTTGTTCATTATTGGTGGGAATATAAAATGGTGCAGCTACTATGGAAAACAGCCTGGTGTTTCCTCAAAAAGTTAGGTATAGAATTACCATATGACCCTGCAATCCAACTTTTAGGTATATATGCAAAAGAATTGAAAGCAGAGAGTTAAAGAGAGATTTACACACTTACATTCATAGAGACATTAATCACAATTGCCAAAATATGGAAGCAACCCAAGTGTCCATCAACCAATGAATGCACAAACAAAATGTGCCTATATTTACAGTGGAATGTTATTCAGCTGTAAAAAATAATGCAGCAACATGGATGAATCTTGAATATATGCTGAGTAAAATAAGCCAAACACAAAAGGACAAATATTGTATAATTTCACTGATAGTAAATAATTAGAATAAGCAAATTCATAGGGTCAGAAACTAGAATACAGGTTACCAAGAGCCAAGGTAAGGGTAGGGAATGGGGAGTTAACGCTTAATTGTGACAGATTATTTTTGGTGGTGATGGTCACACATTGCAAACGTAATTATCACCACTGAATGTATCATTTGGATTTGGTTAAAGGGAGGGAGCTTTAGGCTGTCTATATGTTTCTAGAATAAACAGTAAAAAACATGGGGCAATATGACACCAACAGTGAATCCTGATAGAAACTTTGGGCTAATCATATTTCATCAGTTGTAAGAAAGGTCCAACACTAATTCAAAGGGTTAGTAAAGGGAAAACTGTGTGTGGGAGACAGATGGGAATTCTGTATTTTCTAGATAATATGTCTGTAAACCTACAACTTCTCCAATTTAGAAAAAGGAGAGAGTAGACCTGCCCACGTCCCTCCTTTCAAGTCCAGTTGATGCCCACCGGCACAGGCCAGCAGGGTGGCCCCACCTGACAGGTGATGTGATTCATTCAGTAGGTCAGTTTCAGTCGTAACCTCAGTTCATGGGAGATACCCTGACCTCCTGGGTTGAAATGCAGCCTCCCCTCATTTCCTCAGCATCATCCCTGTCCTATGAAAATGGTAAATTTGGGGCGAGCCAGAGTGGCTGAGTGGCAGAGTTCTCACCTGCTGCACTGGAGACCCAGGTTCAATTTCCGGTGCCTGCCCATGCTACAAAAAATGTAAATTTCCCCAGAAGGCATGTTGGAGGCTGGGAGCTTGAATAGGATAGCTTTATCCTTTCTCTGATTTCCCTCTGATTTCCAGGGGACATGACCCCCTGTTGGGAGCCAGAGGTGCGGAAGTCCTTTCTGGGGACCTGCCTTTGTGGTGACTCGGTCATGCAGCCACCTGGTCCCAGTTCTCCACATTCCAGCTGCATTTCCACCGTCTTCTGAAACTTGGCTAAATGGCCTGTGCTGTATCTCGATAGAGATGTAGAATGATCTTGTCTTTACCAATAGAGTACAGTTCAGTGCAGGTCAGTTGCACCTCTAACTGTTCCTAGGGTAGGATGTCCTGCTCCCTGATGCCCACTGAGACCATGGACTTTTGCTATTGGTTGGATTGTTGCTGGTTGGAAATTTGTTGTGGTTAAACTGTTGTTGATTGGGCTGTTGTGATTGGGTTATTGTGTGTTTGGGCTGTTATTGACAGGGTGTTGTGGCTGGACAGTTGTGTTCTCACTGTTGTTGGAAGTGTGCATCCTGTCCTGGACTCTTGGGCCCTGTAAGGGCAGGGTACTCCCACTCCATCCACCAGCACATCACAACCAAGATGGCGCCCGACGCACAGTAGGTTCCCAATACGTATTTGCTGAGTAAGCCGGTGAGGATTCTGAGCTGTTCGTCCATTGGTGCCCAAGATGATGGTCCACCTGGCTCCTTAGTAATTGTTCCCTGATAGCATCAGTCTCTATTTCTGATCTGATTCTGCCATGATTGGCTTCATGCCAAGAAAGGGCCCCTTGTCCCTTGTCCCCACAGCCAAAGCATCAGGATTCCACCAATGGGATGGCTTTGGGCAGCTGCCTAGCCCTGAACTAATTGCAGTGTCAGAGGTTTTTAGTGTGCTGCTGCCCATTCTTTGCCAGCACTGCAGGGAAAGGTGGTTATGCCAAAGAAAGTACTGTAAGGAGGGCAGGTGGTGGAGGCTGGCAAACATGGTGAACAGTTACAGTAGCAATTTGGGCTCACAAGGGCCGGGTGACTTATCCAAGACGCCACAGCTGCTCATTGGTTCAAGGTCAGGGTTCAAGCCCAGTCTCCTAGCTCTGGCCCTGACCATTGTCCCTTCATACTTTTCTGCCTTCTTGCCGCATTCATAAGCCAGACAACAAATTAGATGTGGCCGTGTTTCAGGAAGGGAAAAAATTAACACCACCATGTATTGCTGCTTTCATTATTTGTTTTATTATTTTTGTGCTCAGAACAGTAACAGAAATATCGATGAGGAAGAGAAGAGGCCACACTTTGTGACATTGGGCAGGCCATAGTAATGGCTCGCTCTCCTTGGGACCCTTTTTGCGTCCCAGCTGTTGGCGTTTCCCTGGGCTCTGGGCTGCTTTTCCAGTTTGGGAAGTGTCCAGACACCCTACCTGCTTGCACCAAGAGCTGGTGTGAGGGGATCTGAGTCCCTTTGGGAATTCTCCAGGGCCTGGTGGTGTGTCCAGCTGGCTAAGGGGAGGTCAGAGAGCCAGGGCATCGGTGTGGAATGTTTGGGGCATGGAAACAGCCTCAGAATGCCCACTTGGCTGGCTCCTCGGTGCTAAGATTTCCCCATTGTGTCTCAGCACTTTGCCTGAGAACTTCCTGGGTGCTCAGAGCTCCAGGAGGCATGGCTGCCTGTTCTCGAGGGCAGGTCCCTTGTTTTCTGTGTCCCTGTGCAGTCCCCGTGGAGTGCTGCTGCCTGCTGTAACCAGTGTGGTTTGACGGAGGCGCATGGTATCCCTGGAACATCCCCCGCCGGGATCCTCATTTATGAATGAATATTCCACGTTAATCTTCGCTCAGCAGGTGGCCAAAAGCGGTGTCATGCCAAGGGGTAGGATTAGAAGGGGGGCACTCAGAGAATTTAAAAACAATTTTTAAAACCTGCTAAATATCCATTTGCTTCTTTTTTTTTTTTTACATGGGCAGGCACCGGGAATCGAACCTGGGTCTCTGGCATGGCAGGCGAGAACTCTGCCGGCTGAGCTACTATGACCTTCCCTTTTTAGGCTTTTAAAAATGGAAATTTATTAAGTTGTGAGTTTGCAGTTTTAAGGCCATGAAAATGTCCAAATTAAATGAAGGCTATAGAAATGTCCAATCTAAGGTATCCAGGAAAAGATACCTTGGATCAAGAAGGCCAATGACGTTCTCTCTCAACTGGAAAGGCGCATGGTGAACACGGTGATGTCTGCTAGCTTTCTCTCCAGGCGTCTTGTTTCATGAAGCTCCTCCGGGGGTGTTTTCCTTCTTCATCTCCAAAGGTCTGTGTGGGCTCTCATGACCTTCATTGCCCTTTGCTTCTGCAGTCACTCTCTGCTCACAATTCTACACATTGCAAGTGATCAAATACTCTTTCCCCAAAACTCGTTTTGTCGATCTAAGTTCTAAACAACTGCTATCGTTATCGTTGGGCTGTTTAAAAAAGAAAAATGTATTGCAAAACTTTCACACACTTACAGTCCACACAACCTGTTGGGTTTTTTTTTTTTTTTTTTTTTTTTTTTTTTTATAGAGAGGGAGGAAGGGAAGGAAAGACAGAGAGAAGGAAGGAAGGATGGAAGGAAGGAAGGGAAACATCTTTAAACATTTTCTTGTTTTTTATTGTATTTTGTTTGTTTGTTTGTTTTTTACATGGGCTGGGGCCGGGAATCGAACCGAGGTCCTCCGGCATGGCAGGCAAGCACTTTGCCCGCTGAGCCACCGCGGCCCGCCCAACCTGTTGGGTTTTAATGATGTTTTCATAAGCTTCAAATCTGCACACTGTTATTTATCGTTTATCCTTTAGTCAGAATTGTGTTCGAAGTGGACATGAGTTCAGAGAACTCCAATCCTACAGTTGGACGCAGCCATTTGTTTCAACAGTAGCTTCTTAAAGTTCTAGAACCGTGAGAACTTGCTTTGCACAGTTTGTGTCTGCAGCCCCTGTTGTCATATAGATTCCTGAGATTAAACAGTAGAGTAGAAACAAACATGAAGCACCATAATTATAAAGACAAAGAAGTAAGCATTGCGTTACTTCCACACTATCATCCTAGGAGCTGCTTGGGGTGTTTATTTTTCAGTGTGAAGCAAGGTGTGATTTTTTTTTTTTTTAGTTCAAATTTCAATTCTTAAATGAAATGCTATATTGGATTGGAATAATACCTTCAAAAGTGACATTTATGCCTTTAAAATTATTTGTTTTAAAGCTAAAGCATGAGTCAAAGAAATCATAGTTATTACACGGCTATTATCAAAAGTCGCCTTGTCGTACGGAGGGAGGGTTGTCAGGTGGGATCTGCTGGGGTGTCACCATGTGAGGGACGCCTCAGCTTGGAAATGAGGTGACGAATTTCAAAGAACTAGCAGAGCCTGACAGAGTGAAGGCATTTCATGAATGGTAGAGATTGTCTGCGTGTGAGAGTGTGTGAGTGTGTGTGAATGGTAGGTGAGATCATATGTGTGTCTGTGTGTGTGCGTGCAAGAAAGGTAGGTGAGACCCCGCAGCCCCCACACTGTGCCACCTTCCTGTTTGCTCCACGTGGCTGTCACTGACCGCCAGCACCTGCCATTGGGGGTTGCTTGCCCCGTAGGCTGGTGGCAGGTCTTTGGCGCTGCAAAAACAACCAATTTCATCTCCTAGTTGGTGTCACCCTTTAGTAGCCTCACTCCATTACCTGTTCCCAGAAACAGCAGCCACGTTTTTCACGAATCGGCAAGGACGTTGGGGAAATGGTGAGAGCGATGCGTGGTTGCATGGTTTGGTGACAAGTCTCTGCCACTCCCCCGGCCTCAGTTTCCCTCTCTTGAAAAAAAGGCGGTTGGTTCCAGGGGTTGCAGAGACTGTCATGTTCTTCATTGTGGCAAAGGAGGAGCAGGAACCTGCTGGTAGGGGCGGGGGATGGTGGTGTGTCCCGCCCGGTGGACCCGAGAGGACGTCGTTGGCTGTGGGTTTGGGAGCCGCCTCCTGCCGGTACGCACACACCGTTGCCCTTTTCTCACCTCACGCAGTGCAGGTGTCTCTGAGCGCCGCGTCCTGTCCGCTGCAGAGGAGACCCTGTGAGCCTCAGCCATCGGACAGGCCCCTTCTGCCGTGCCCGGGTTTGTTCCTAGGATGTTGACGCTTTCAAAGCAAACTGGATCAGATGCGTTGCAAAGCAGCGCTCACTGCTGGGTGGGCTGAAATAGCGTCCATGTCGTGTGGCGGTGTGGTTGCCGTGACCGTGGCTCTTTGTTTGGGAAACCACCACATTATCCTGTAAACTGGAAAGGTCCAGGCTGCGGGCTTCTCCCTTCCCAGAGTCCGCCGGCAGGGTGGTCAGAGGTGCCCCTGGCTACCATCGGCTGCCTTTCCTCCCTGGACTGGGAAATGCAGAATTACGGTGTCCGGAGAGGAGAAAGGGTGGAAGCATGCTCCTCCTCCCTCTAACAGGTGGGTTCCTGAGGATACCACGGGGGGCCCTCCCCCCAGAACCCAGTGCCAGGCTCAAGTATGAGCCAAGATTCCAGCCCCCCAAAAAGAGCCCTGCTTAGTGGCCCAAGGCAGCTGTAACAAAGGACCACAATTGGGGGGCGGGGTGGGGGGCTGAGAGCAGTAGATGTTCGTTGTCCTATGTCAGGGAGACCAGAAGTCCGCCATCAAGGCTCGTCTCCCTCTGGACCCTGTCGGGATCTAGCGGGGGCTCGTTGGCCATCCAGGCCCTTCTCTGCCTCTGCCTCTGTCCTATGGCCGTCTTCTCTGTCTGTCTGTCTGTGTCTAAATGCTCTCTTCTCATAAGGACACCGGTGATGTTGGATTAGGGCCCATCGCAGTCCAGTTTGGCCTCATCTTAACCCACACCGCATCTTAACATCTTCAGAGACCTCTTTCCAGATAAGGTCACGCTCATGGGACAGGAGTTAGGACTTGAACGTATCTTTTCGGGGGGCACAGGCCAGTCTGCAGCACACCCCATGGCCTTAAGACAGCAAGGGATGAGAGTCACAAATCTGATTTAGATGGACCAAAAATGGCAACCTAAAGGGGTGAGCAGGGGTCCTGGGCATTGAGGAGACGCACTACGGCTGCAGCTCACGTGATCTGGTAGAAGTCTCCCAGGGGTCTCTGGGGACCCCGTGTGCCCGTGACTTTGGCTGGGAGGGAGCTGTCTGGGCAGGGATCTCTCTTCTGTCTGTCTAACCTCTGCTCCTGCCCCATGTCCAACCCTGCCTGCGAAAGACTCATGGCCAAGACCCCACCTCAAGTCTGTCCTGCTGAGCTTCCCTCCTCATTCCCATGGTTCCCCCCCTTTCCCCAGGGTGCCCCGTCTCCTCTGCAGATGTTGGCGAAGAGCTCTGTCCGCATGCACGTGCCGCACGCCCCTCTCTTCAAGCCGGCTTAGCCCTGCTTAGCCAACGCGATGGGCGTGAAAGGAGGACCACAACCCCTTGTCTGCAGAAAGGCCCACAAAGAGGTCAGTTTCTCCTAACTCATCGGCAGTAAGAGTTGACCTGAACTGATATGAGACTATTTATAGTCTGTATTTATCCTACTTAGTGCAAGTATCCGTGCGTCCCCTGCAGGAATATGATGGATTGTGGGGCCCTGCATGGACCTACGGGCAGAGAGAGGCTGTGGGCAAGCCGTGCACCAGGCGTCCACCCCAAACCCGGCGCTGCCCAGACCCCAGCCTGCCTGGGGGCCTGCCCGCCTCGCACAGGGCTCCGTGCATCTGTGTCTGGTGAATGAACAAAAGCATTCTTAATGAAAAAATCACCCTGGGCCTGCCTTTTAAGTCTTTCAAAGGATCCTTTCGAGATGGTAGTGTCCTGGAGGATGGGATGTGTCTTCGGTTTAAATATTAATAGAAATCCTGTATGTAAGTCACAGATGCCTTCAGAGAACTCCCAGCCAACTTCAAAGGAGGGCTTTGCTTCTCCCCCCGCTGCTCGGCCTGCCCCCTCCCGCCCCGCAGGTGCAGGCTGGTCCTAAACCCCCAGGGACATGCGAGCACAGGTGCGTCCCCGCCTTGCCGTCTTTAAAGGTGGCTGCTCGGGCTCCGTCTCTTCTCACATGCTGTGAGATCTGGGTATGTCTCTGCACTTATGTTTCCTCCAGGCTCCTGCTGGCTTGTTAAACAAGCATGTCGGAGAAACTGCAGAGTCCCAGAGCTTATGGGGTCAGTCATGTCATGGCCCTCCCCTTAGGAGCCCCCCACCTCAGTGGGATACAGGCGTGGAGACAAGATGTGGGCAGCCCTGCCCGGTCACTGCTGTGCAGGACGGTGGTAGGTGGTGTGAGACAGAAACCCGTGCTGGCCTCACTCAGCGCTCTCCCCCTGTCACCTCCCTCACCTGCTCCCCTGGTGCCAGGGACCATCTTTGGGCTGGCAGCTGGCAGAGCCCTCACCCTGACCTCTGCCCTGACACTCAGACCCTCAGAGCCGCTGCTGTTTCTCAAGACGGGCCTAATTGCTGTGTGTCTGGGGCTGAGTGTGGCAGGAAAACAGCTGGGGAAATTGAGGCATAAAATATGCTGCCTGCTCCGCTCCCCCAGCCAACTGCTTCTTTTCTCTCTGCTTCTGTGGGAGAATAATAGGAAGGTGAAGCTGTCCCATGTGAGCTGCCCGTGGGATACCAGGCTCTCTAGGTCCTGCCAGCTTTCAGACTGTGTACCCTGAGTGCACCAGCCTCCTGGATGCTTCTCAGAGACAAATACAATCAGCAGTGGCCACAGTGCCTGAATTGAGCAACCCCTTGCTAAAGGAAGCCCTAGCCAATGCAATAAGACAAGAAAAGGAAATAAAAAGCATACAGAGAGGAAGAGAAAAACGAAACTGCCATTGCTTGCAGATGGCACGATTGTCTTTGTCAGAGAGAGTGTTTGGTCATCATCTGCCCACTTGGCCAAGAGGCACTGGGTCTCTTCTGTGTGCCAGGCCTGGGGCTCAGCAGTGAGCAGGGCACGCAGGACCCTCGTCTCGTGGTGGGAGGTGGACAGATGGCATCAGGTCAGGAAGGGTCAGCACCGAGAAGAACAGCCAGGCGCAGGAGTGGGCGGGTGGGGAACGGACGACAGCACTGCAGTGTTGCACGGCTGGGACCTAGGTGCAGGGCAGGCTTCCAGGCTGGGTGATGAGAGTGAGGCAGCCCGTGCCAGCCCAGGCTGAGCATGTGTGGCGTGTCCACGGTGACGGGGCCTATGCAGGGAACGTTGAGGCGCTTGCTGGAGCCTGGGGCTGAGCTCAGGTTTAGCGTGGTGGGTTGGGGCCAGATTGGGCATTTCTGGCCAATTCTGCTATGGCAGGGCAGATGTACATACCTTTATTGGGGAGAGTGGGGCCATGTGCTTGGCGCTGGGGAGACGGACAGCTCGCACAGGTGTCCTGGCCCATGTCCTCCCTGACCCAGATTTTGGGCAGGCTCAGCACTCTTGGAATAAGTCAAGGGGTGGCAGGTCAGATGTGGCCTGGAGGTGATAGTCCAGGAAGGTATGGGCACACTGCAAGGAGCAGTGAGGCAGTGCTGGGTTCCCGCCCTTCCCACCTCCAGACCCCCCACCTCCAATCTCCCCCCACTTCCAGACCCCCCCCACCTCCCCCCTCCACCCCTCCCCCTCCCCACCTCCACCCCTCCCACTTCCGCCCCCAGCCCTGCTGGGCCCCAGGCACAGAGCTTAGTTGGATTCAGCCAATGGGAAACCGAAATGTGGGAGGAGAAGAAAAATCATTTGTTTGTTTTAATGGTCCGGTGAGCAAATATTTAAGTGGAGGTATAACTTACATTCAGTGCCGTGGAAGGCACGGCAAGGCTCATTTCTTCCACCGGGGGCTCCTTCCCAGACACCACCCCCCACCCCTGCCCCATCCACCTCCCTCTGCCTCTGTGCCTGTGATGAAATGCCGTCCGCCTGGAACGTCTACCGTATATTCTGTGAGTGTCAACTTCTTCCATGCAGTGTAATTTTTTATATTTTTAGAGCAATTTTAGGTCTGTAGGAAAATTATGCAGTTATGTGGGAACCCCACTGCTTCCCTTATAAGATGTGATTGTCTTGAGTTCGTGTGGTGCATTTATTTAAATTGATGAACCAGTATTCGTGCATCATCTTACCTAAGTCTCTGATGCACTCGTAGCTTTGGTTGTGTTTGGTTCTGTGGGTTTATGCCAGGGCGGTGCCACGTACCTGCTTTATGGCATCTGCAGCGTAGTTTTCCTGCCCCCAGAATGCCCTGGTCTCCACCTGTTCGTCCCTCCCCCGGCCCCCCAAATTCCTAAGCTGTCTCTTCTCTGTTTGTGCAGTTCTGCCTTTTCCAGGAGGTCGGGCAGTTGGACCTGTGCAGCTCAGAGCCTTCCCAAACGCTTCTTTCACTCCACAAAGTGCATTTAAGCGTCCTCCGTGCCTTTTCAACATTTTCTTTTTACCACCCAATACTGCCCCATTGTCTGCGTGGACCCACCTCCATTGCTGCCAGTTTGGGACAGTCGTCAGTAGAGCTGGGGTGAGCTGGTGTGAGCGTTTGCGTGCGGGGTTTGCTTGGCTGTCCATTGTTAGCCCATTTGGGCAAATACCTGGTTACTGCCTTTAGCCTTGTAAGAAAGAAATGTCTGGGCTGTCTTCCAAAGGAGCCCCACCGCTTTGCAGCCCCACCCCGGCACGAAAGTTAACTTCCCGTGGGTCTGCATCCGGCCGGCCTTGGGTGCTGTCAGAGAAGCCCCTGAGGGTCCCTCCCCAAGGCTGCGCCTTCCTGAAACCCGCTCTCCCTGGCTCCAGGGATGCCCTTCCTCCCGTAGAAAAGGCGCAGTCCCCAGCCCCTGGGGCCACAACCCCTTCCCCACCCCTACACAGGCCTGTGCACAAAGGCCTCCCCTGGAGTCCTTTCTGCCGAACCCCCTTTTCTGGCTCCTTGTGCCCTGGGCTAAAGCACTTCGGTCACCTTCTTGAGGCCCAGAGGGGAATAAAGCAGAGACTGGATTTGCCCACCGTCCCTCTACGGTCTTGCTATGTAGACAGCCCTTGCCACAGCCCTGGCGGCAGGGATGTGGGGCCTGTGCTGTGCTTACAGGGTGGGGAGCTACATCCATGGGGGCTCCATGCCAGAAGCCAGAACCCTGGGGTGTCTCAGGGAGGGGGACAGCCGTGCAGATAACCAGGAGTTAAAGACCCTGGGCCTATGCAGGCTCACTCGGGCCAGCATGGAGGGGACAGCTTCCTTCCTTCGGGCAGGAGCCGTCCTGCCACCTCCCCACCAGCCCTGGAATGCAGCATGTCCTCTTTACCCTTGTGCCGCAGACGGGACGGCGCAGACAGGTGTTGGCAACTCATCCAAGGCCATGCGGTCCACCCCAAGGGAGACCCCTGCCCGCATTAGCCTGGGCCTCGGGGCCGGCTGAAGGAGGGCAGTGGGCCAGGAGGCAGGGGGCCCAGCCGGGGCGGGGCGGGCGGTCGCGGCCCAAGTTTGCACTGAAACATTGCAGCCTCCTACGGGGCCCCTGCCGTAGCTGCGTTAACTGTCGCACGCGTGAGACGCACGGTGCTGTTTAACAGCCAGGCTGGGGGCGCAGGTCCTTGTCAGCTCCTGCCTATCCATAGCACCCCCGGGAAAAGGTGTGCTCCCCCAGCTGATGGGGACCAAAGGCTGGTTCTGCCGTCCCAGCTGGGTGCGGTTCCTGCCCTGGCACGCTTCAGAAACAAGTGGGAAGAAGGGCAGCTTGCAGAGGAGAACGCGGAGGACAAAGAAGGGGCGAGATGCACCCCAGGCTCCCTGCCCCGGGCACCTGTCACGAGGGGATGCGGTGAAGCCAGGAGCGAGGCAGTGGCAGCACCTGTGGGCATTCTCCTTGTGCACCGATTTTATCCACACAGCCAGCCTCTTCCCCAAGAGTTAAAACCTGGGCTTTGCACCCTTTTCCTTGCTTTGCATTTTAGCTTGACACTTACAGGCTGTGTGAGTTTGAACAAGTCACTTAACCTCTCTGTGCCGTGGCCTCCTCAATATTGTGGGGATGGGCAGCCTGGTACAGTTCTAGTACAGATTCCCGCCATAGCCTTGGAGGGTCTGTTACCATCGTGATGATGATGGTGGTGATGATGGCAGGATGTACCCATTTTACAGAAGGAGACACTGAGGCTTGGGAGTTGACCTGGCCTGGCTTATCAGAGAGGGCGTAGGCTGGGAACCCAGGGTCGTCCATGGGTCTCCATGCTGTCTGCTGACCCCGAGCAGGTGTAGGCCATTTCCTCGCCTTCAAGGTCTTGGCGAAACTGTTGGACATGAGGAAGGGGGCGTCTCCATTAAGAAAACTCCACGCCCCATTGTGGCTGCTTTTACAGTCCTCAGTTACGTCCCATGCCAAGAGGCTCTCAGGGCCGCGCGGGCGCTTCTCACACAGTTGGCCCAGGCAGCAGGCTGGGTACCCCACCCCACCGTGGGCCAGGAGTGACGCTGATCAGATGCGGGGGAGGCAGCTGTGCACTAGGGAATTGGGCGGCTGCAGGTGCATGCTGCCAGTACTCAGAACCCACACCTGGGCGGACTGGCCAGAGATGGGTGCGTGCAAGGAGGGGCGCCCAGCGTGGCCAGAGATGGGGAGCCCCCCGCGGACACCTGCCTGCCGCGTCCTGGCCGTGGTGGTCAGTTGCGACACTGGGACAGGTTACAGAGGCGTGGGCAGGGCAGGGCAGGAGGGCCGCCGCAGGAGCCCGTCGCGTGCACCTGGGGAGGTATGGACGGGAGGTTCGTGTTGGGGTGACATGCGCTGTCCAGCTGGCCCCGTAGGGAATGTGCATCTCCTGGCCACGCCCTCCAGAGGCGACTGGCCACGCCGGCCACCTGGTCACTGGCCAGCAGCCCAGGAAGGATTTTATGTCCCGTGTGCCACCCTGTCCCTGTCCCCCACCTGCCCACGTGTCCCCCCCAGCCGGTGACCATCACATCGGCGGCCGTACTCACACTGGCCCTCTGGCCCCCTCTCCTGGCCTCAGGCTCCAGCCCATTCCGGTGGACACGGGCCCCTTGCACCCCTCCCCATCTGCGCTGTGCGTCTGTTCCAGATCCTTCCGAGGACTTGGGTGAGGTCTGTCCGTGAGCAGCACGCTCCAGGCCTTCCCCTTCCCGGAGAGGGTCCCCCCGGGAGAGGAGGGGGTGGCTGATGGGCAAGACCCCCGCGGGCGCCCCTGTCCAGGGCACCTCCCCTCTCCTTGAGAGGCTCCTGCTCGGCCCCAGATCCCTGAGCCGAGGCCCCCACTCCCCATGCGAGCTCGCTGTAGGGCCGACCACCTTTCCCGATGCATCACCCACTTGGCTGCCGGCTCCCCAAATGTGAGTCCCCACATTGGGTGTCTTTCAGAACCAGCCAGAGCAAGCAAGTGGATGCCAGCTCCTCCTCTCCCACCCCTAACGCGTGCTGCAGTATGTCCCCCAGACCCCCTGGGAAGTGATCTCCTCTCTCGAGTCTCCAAGGTGGACAGGCCGGCCTTTGGAGCGTGAGCCGTGTGGCCCGGGCTTTGGTGCTACCTGCAAGGTGACTGTTGGTTCCACGGAAGGGAAGCCGGCCGGCCCCCATCGAGGGGGTCCTGGGGAAGGGCAGAGGCTGCCCAGGCGGAGCTGGGTAGCAGGAATGGGGAGGTACCGGCAATCACACGCTCTAGACCAGCCCTGCCTGCCCCACGGGAGCTGCTCGGGGGCACCCCTTCTCTGTTTGCACTGGGGAGGCACCCTTTCAGCACAAATGGTGTGCGGTTGTGTGCCTCTGGTGACAGGGCAGCGTTGAAAAATTGCCAGATAGACACAGGAAAGCTGCAGCAAAAAACGCACAAAAATGGACTTTTACTGATCGCTTTAATCTCCTATTTATTTGCTGCCTTGTTTGTTTCAGGGACCTTTCATGAGCTGATAAGAAAAGCCATTCTTCCTGAGATTCTGCTTTTGATTTTATCTTTGCTCCTTATAAATGGTTCTTCTCAGACCCGTCGTGCAAACTCAGCTAACCTTTGGTGCTGGAATTACTGACACGCACAGCAAGTGTAATTTTTACTTTCTAGAAAATCAATACTGAGGACTCTTGGAAGCTTGCTTTGTAGGCACATCTTATATCCTAAATGCTCCTTGGTCTTATCTGGCCCCTGGTTTTGTACCTTCCTTCTCGTTTCAGGGTGCCTGGAACCCCACTTCCCTGGGCACTCCTCTGTCATGGAAATGGACCTGGACCCCCCCCCATGTCCTTTCTCACGCATTTCTCTGGGTCTCCCCAAAGCCAGTTTCCCCGTGTGGTGCCAAAAAGCGGTGTGGGGCTTGGTCCCCGAGTTCCTTGCCCCTGTTTGGCTCGGCGGGGAAGAGACTCGTGCTTCACCACCTGGGGTCCCTGCCTCTGTCTTTGTTTGGTTGCTCTTGTTGGTTTTTAATATTTATTCTAGTAGCATATAGACAACCTGAAAATTCCCTTTTTAACCACTTTTTACATCTACAACTCAGCAGTGCCTGTCACATTCACCACAATGTGCCACCATCACTACCAGCCATCCCCAAAACTTCTGCATCCCCCACACAGAAGTACAACCATTAATTCCCCATCTCCCACCCCTGGTCACCTATATTCTAGCTTCTGACTCCATGAATTTGCTTATTCTAATAATTGCGTATGTGACACCACGCAGTATTGGTCCTTTTGCACCTGGCTTATCTCACCCAACATGATGTTTTTAAGCCTGTCGTATGCATCAGAACATCATTCCTTTTCACAGCTGCGTAATATTCCACTGCCGGTATATGCCGCGTGTTGTTTATCCACTCGTCTGTTGTGGACACTTGCATTGTTTCCGTCGTCTGGCCAGTGGTCGTTCTGCTGCTGTGGGCATCCGTGTGCAGAGGTGTCGGTCCAAGTTCCCGCTCTCCACTCTTTTGAGTAAATGCCAGGCAGGGGGATTGCTGGCTCCTACGGTGAGTCTGTACTTAGCTTTCTGAGGAATGCCCACCTGTTCTCCGTGGTGGCGTTGGGCCTGTGTTTTGCCTCAAGGATGTCACCTTGGTTTTGCATGTTGGGGTACCAGAAGAGCAGACCTCTCCCTTGTGCTGTGTGAGTCAGTCCAGTAGAGAAAAGGGGAGCCCCTTATGCCCTTCAAACCAGGGGTATTTTCTTCAGGGGATTAATTATAGCTGTGGTGGGGGGTGGAGAGAGCTGGAAGGGCAGTCAGACTGAGAAGGTGCAGCAATGGATGTTTCTAGCTATGCAGGGTGTGGGGAGAGTCCCAGACCCCCGGGGGACGAGGGGTGGGAGTGGGGGTTCATGCCAGGTTACACTGTCTGTACAGAAGATGGGTGTCAGTCTCTGCTGTGGCGCCCCGCGAAGCTGCCTTACCTTCTGCTTTGAGCCCACCTCGGGGCATACCTGCTCCTGCAGCTGCTGCCGAGAAAGCTCCAGGAGGGAAGTGGGTCACCCCGAGACAGGTGGAGTGAGGCCCCGGATCATCTAAGATGTGCCGGTCCCTCTGGGAATGCCGTAATGAATTTCCTGAGGGACACAGCGTGGCAGAGCAGATGGGCCGAAGGAGAGGAAGGCGTTTAATTCTAAGCAGCCAGTTTCAGGCAGAGCTCTTTGTTTCGAAATTACTAGGTATGGGATTTCCTTTTCTTTCTGTCCTTTTCCACACTGGAGAGGCAGGGTCTTGTGTTTCATAGGGAGATGGGGCGTCTTATCAGCTGGGAAGGCCGCTTGGTGAGGTGGGAAGAGCAGACTTTGGGTGAAGACAGGGCCTCCCGGGGAGGCTCTGCCACTTGCTGGGTGACCTGCAGCCCAGCCTGTCCGAGGTGTCTCGGACCTGGACTCTCCAAGGCTGCTGTGAAGCTGGTGCCGTGTGGCTGCCTCTGGCCACGTGATCCCATGACGTGTCCTGCACTGCCACACGTCCATCCTCTCTCTAAGAGGGCCAGGCACGTGCATTGGCTCCCAGCGAATTCAGTCTCTGGAGTCCTTCGTGTCCCCCTCCGCACCCCTTGGGGACCACTCCTCTGCACCCCTGCACTCCAGGGTCTCCGGCAGGCCACACACACTCACGGTGACGCAGCGCAGGGCCTTTCCCGCAGGGTCGCCCATCCTGGCGCCAGGCGGGCCAGGCTGAGAGGCGGACCCCTTCCTTAGGGCCCACGTGGCGCTGCGGGTCTGGCTTCCCCGGGGGGAGCCTGCGGGGGTCTCGAGAACAGAGACCCCTGCCCACCCAGGGCGTGTCCTCCTGGAGAATGCCCCCGGCCACCAGGCCACCTCGCCACGTTCACTTGTCCTGCTTGGGAGTCGCGTCTCCAGTGACAATAAAGGACTGGGCTGGCGGCTGGCCTGGACCCCCCGCATCTGTTGGGGTGAGTTGCTGAGCGCGGGCTGGTCTTCTCTGACCTCTGGAAGTCCAGGCGGTCTCGTCGTCCTGAAGCTCTAAAAAACAAACAAACAAAAAACTGTTTCCCCCTTACTGTGCTTTTGCCCCCGACACTCCCATCGTCCTCAGTTTCCTTCCCCCTTTTCCCTTCTCACCACCCCCCTCCAATTGCAAAAGGTGCAGAGAGCAAGAGTCCCAGCAGCGTTGCCATGGCAACGAGAGCTGGCTTTCCCTTTCTGAACAGTGGGCATCTTGGAAGCACCCTTTCGTCTTTTCCTTCTTTGAGACTTGACCCCAAGAAGGAAAGTGGGTGCAGGGCAGAGTTCCTGACGTGGGGACACCCCATGCCCTGCCCTTGGCACCGCTGCAGGTGGTAGGTTCTGAGGAGCCGAGCCAGGGGATACCCGGGGCTTCCGACCGTCGTGCCAGAGAGAAAACGCCCAGATACTGTCTGGAGGGAGATGCAAGGGCGGGCCAGAGTCGCGTTTCCGCCAGCCCCCGTCCCTGCCTTCCTGTCCTGGGAGCCTGGTGTGAACGCGAGGATTCGGCATTGGAGCAGGTGGACACACGAGGCCTCGGTACCAGAGACCAGGAGTCCCGGGCGGTGGTGTTTCTCGTCCATGGCGCGCACCCGCGGGGGTTCGAGGGGCTGGGGGGCCAAGCAGAGGGAGCCCTACCCTCGCCTGGGCCGGGCTTGGGGGTCCCGCAATGGGTAGGTGCCTGCCACGTGTGACAGTATCCCAGGGGAGCTGCTTGGAGCAGCCGAGACTGACAGGGACCTAAATAGCAGCATGGGCAGCTAAAGGAGCAGGCGGCCCCCCCAGCGCTTGTTCCGGCGGGCAGCTGCCCATTGACCGCCTGTCCTACCTGCCCCTCACCCCACACCCCTCAGCTGCTGTCTGACCAGCAGGTTCCTTGTGTGTTGCATGTGAAATGTGAGCTTTCCTCCTGCATCTTCATGTATGCATGTCGCAGCGTCCTTGCAGCGTGATGGCCTCTGGGACTCTTCTGGGGTTGGCACGAATTGGATGCTGCCTCGGGTCCTCTCCGTCTGACGTGGATCCCCCCCCCCCCACCTTCTCTTACCCTTAGGAAGTTGCCTCTGCCCTGCCTGCCCACCATGCCTTCACCCCCTTCAGACATGGCATTTGCAGGGCGGCTTGTGCCCGGCAGGAGCCCCGGGGCTCCCTAAGTTGGGGGTGGTGGTGGGGAGGGGTCTTAGTGACCCCAATCCCTCTTGCCTGTGCGGCCCTGTCTCTTAGCCGAACCCCTTCCCCGTGCTGGCGTCTGCTCCCGGGGTGCAGAAGCACGAGCATGCTCACTCCCCCGCTGTGATTCACACTCGTTGAGCCCTGGACCCTGTGTCCTGCCTTCCTGCCCACCGCGTGTAGCCACAGTCCTCTAATGCCACGTGTCCGAAACCAGGCTGCCCCCGCCCCGTCCGGTCCACGAAACCCGTCAGTTTCGCCCCTTCTCCATCCACCTGGGACCCCGGGCCAGAAACCCAAGTGCCATCCACAGTTGTCCCTGCCTGTCACCCCACGTACGCTCCATCTGCCGGCTCTGTCCTGTCTTGGCATTCCGAAATTTGGCCGAAGTAACCCACCATCCCTGCCTCCTCTGTCTCCACCCAGGCCTGTGGCCCGCCACTCTTGCCTGGCCTGGTGGCCTCCCCGCTGGACCTGTTGCGTCCTCTCCCTTCACCGCCAGCCGGGCTCCCCCCACAGCAGCCCCTAGAGGGATGCTTGCAGAGCCCAGGGCAGCTCCTGCTCAAAAACCTTCCTGGCTTCTGCAGTGGCCGCAGCATCGACTCCAACGCCTCCTGGCCCAAGGCCTCCAGCCCCTTCCCAGCTCTCCATCTTCTCGGGCCATCCTCCCGTCCTCTCTGTACCCCACCCAGACCCGGGCCCCATCCGTCGCCCGCCCTGCTGAAATGGACTGTGCTCCTGGCATTCGGGCTGTGGCTCTCGGCCACCTCACCATCCTCATCGGGACTGGAAGCTGCATTTGTGTGAACTTATCTAAGTTCCCGGCGGGCAGGGGACAGAGGTCACATCTGGTTGTTCCCTGCGTGACCCCTGCACCTGAGGCACGGGACTCAGCTGAGATGTTTGGGGGGAGGATGGACGTACAGTAGCCACTTGTAGACCCCTCTGGACCTTGGGTCTAATTTCTGGCCAAGCATTCTTTCGCCCTGCAGTTTGGCCTTCTAGCCCAGGGTGTCCCGTCCGTGGCACCGTTGCCATCTGGAGCTGGATGATTCCTTGTTGTGGGCAGTGTGTGTGTAGGGTGCTGTCCTGTGCATTGCAGGAGGTTGAGCAGCATCTCTGATCTTCACACAGTAACGCCAGCCACAGTGACCCTATGCACGCACAGCTGGTCGTGACAACCCCATGCACACACAGCTGGTTGCAGCATCCCTGCATGTGCACAGCCTGTTGTGACAACCCCATGCACACACAGCTGGTTGTGGCAACCCCCCCACATGCACAGCCGTTTGTGACAACTGAAATTGTCTCCAGACTTGGACAGATGATCCCTGGAGAGGCAAAAATCACCCACACCCCACCCGGTGTGGGACCACCATCAGTGCAGCGGTGCTTTGGAGGAGAGCCACGTCCCACCCACTGTGGGAAGCCCTCCCCTGAGTCTGCACAAAGGGCTACCTGGGGGACCAGGAGAAACGGGGTACAGCACCATCCCAGGTCTCATCCTGGGGGCGCCCCTCAGTCCCAGCTGCTGCCCTGGGATCCCAGGACGCGGCTGCTGGGTTGGGGCTGCATGACTTAACCTCAAGGACCATGTCTTGAGAGCCCTCTCGTCCACCCTGCTGCTCCCACCCACACGAGCCCCCCGAAAGGTGCATCACCTGTACAGGTGGAGTGAGTGCCTCTTACGGTCCTTCCCCCCACCCTCCCCCTGCAAGCCAGGCAGCCTTTGTCACGTTTCCTGTGCCAATCCTTACTTTATATCCAACAGGTCTGTTTAGACCCAGTTCACAGCCATGTAACTCAGCCACGAAGGGCACGTTCACTGGTCTCGGGTATCGGCACGAGTTGTGCAGCCATCACCACTATCCACTTCCAGAACATTTTGGCACCCCAAAACCAAACCCTGCACCCACCAGCGGTCTCCGGTCCCCATTAATCTAATACCTGACTATGCATTTGCCTATTCTGGACAGTGCGTTGAGTAAGTTGTACAATACGTGTTTGTAGCTGGCTTCTTCCACTCAATATGTTTTCTGGGTTCATCCCGTCACCCCGAGGATCAGAACTTCATTCTCTCTTACAGCTGGTCTTCCTGATGTTCTGGCTGCCACTCTCTTGCTAACGTGGTGTCCTGGGACCTGCGAGGTTGGGGCATTTGGTCAACAAGGCAATGAAGGAAGGGCCCTTCTGGGCAGATGACCAAGCCGACCAGGCTGGAGCTGGCAGGTCCCCCTCATTCTCTCTCCCTCACCCCTGCGCAGTCAGCTGGGGACGTCGGGGAACCGGAGCTAGTGCAGCGGGAGGTCCCTGGAACTTATGGGCTTCGTTGGCACATGAAGGACGGATGGTTTTACTTGGTCATCATTGCTGAGGAGGAGGATGGTGGGGTCCGTCTCGGGGGTCAGGGAAGGCTGCCCCGGGGAGTGATGTTTAACCTGAGGCTTGGGAGCAGACCATCAGGATTTGGGGTGTGCAGTGCCTCTGTGCTGGAAACGCGAGGGTCAGTTGCTGAGAGGTGGGTGAGTTGGTGGGTTCCCGAGGACCGTATCAGGGGAGCCTCGAGGGCAGGCCACAGAGTGACTGCCCCTTGGGCACCTGGACTTCAGGCAGAAGGTTTGTGGTCCTGGGGCGGTGGAGGGGCAGGCCTGGCCAGCCTGCTAGGACAGGAAGGCCAGCCCGGGGTGGGGGCCTGGTGGAGCTGAGAAGTTCAGGGTTGAGCTTACAGCGGCTCGACCAGCTAGGATGGCTTCTGTGTATCATCAGTGAGGATGGCTGCTGTAACAAACACCGAACGCTCAGGGGCTCAACACAGGAGCTTATTCTCATTCGGAGGGAGGGTGGGGGCCGGGCATGGCCCCACGCTCTCCTTTAAGGACCCTGTCCGGTAGCAGCCATGCCATTTTTAGCATGCAGCTTCTGCGGTCCCCAAAAGTGTGGCGTCCACCCAGCAGAGTTGGAGGAAATGGGGCAGCGGCAGCTGTAGCCAGGTCAGAAGTCATTAAAATCCACATCTTACTGCCCAAACGCAGTCCCAGGACCAACCACCTGCCGGGGGTGCAAGAAGCTGCACCTAGCTGTGGGTGCAGGAGGTGCGGGCTGCCAGGGTTGGCCAACAAACAGCGGGGCCCTGCCACGTGGCCATGGGACTCACTCTGGTGTGTTGGCATTGCAGGTTTCCCAGCTCGAAGGACACACAGGTGACTCCCCCATTGGGCAGTGATGGCGGGGAGCACTGGGGAGCGCTCTGGCCTGGCCCTCGGGGAGTGGGGTGAGACTGAGTCCTGTCCGCTGTGGGCAGTGGCTGTGCGTGAAGAGTGACCCCGACAGTGGGCTGGAGCCCCAGCCCTGCCATTCCCAGCTTTGTGAGCTTACACCGGGCAGGAAGTTGTGTCTGTGTGTGTTTGCCTGTGTGTGCATGCACATCTGCGCTTTATTTATTGTTTAACAATGAACTTTATTTTTAGACCAGTTTTTGGTTTACAGACAAATTGCCCAGAAAGTACAGAGAGTTCTCACATACGCCACCTCTCTCGGTTTCCCCTGTAAAGAACGTCTTGTGCGAGTGGGGTGCATTTGTTACCGTTGATGAGCCAGGATCAATGCATTATTATTGATTAAAGTCCATGCTTTGCATGCGGGTTCCCTCTTTGGATTGTACAGTTCCGTGGACATCGCATGACATTGCACAGTGGCACGTCCCTGCCATTACAGGAGCCTACAGAATAGTTTCAACTGCCCTTAAGATGCCCTGAGCTCCACCCATTCATCCTTGTTTTGTTTCTTTTAAAATAGCCTTTTATTTTTAGAGGAGTTCTAGGTTTACAGAAAACTGAGCAGAGACATTGAGTTCCCCTGGAACCCTCCCACCCCCACCCGATCCCCCAGTTTCCTCTCTCACAAGCATCTAGCATTGGTGTGGTGCATTGATCACATGTGATGAGCTGATATTGCTTCTGAAGTCCGCAGTTTACATTTGGGTCCCCTCTTTGCGGTTGAATGTCTCTGGGGGTGCAGACAAATGCCTGAAACCCTGTATCAACCCTAAAAGAACTCCACAGGGTAGGTTCACTGCCCTACAAACCTGGGAACCACGGATCGTTTTACTGTCCTGGTGGTGTCTCCTTGTAAGTTGCAGTTCCTTCGTGGCAAATGACGTTGAGCATCTTTCCATATGTTTATCTGCCATCCGTAAGCCTTTTTTGTGAGTTGTCCATTCAGACCTTTTCTCCCGTTTTTTTTTTTTTTTTTTAATTGGGTTGTTTTCTTATTACTGAGTTGTAAGAGTTCTTTCTGCATTTTGGATATAAGTCCTTTATCAGATATGTTTTGAAAGTGTCTTCCCCCAGTGTTATTTGTGCTGTCATTCTCTTCAGTGTCTTTCACAGAGGAGAAGTTTTTTTATTTTAATGAAGTCCAAAGTATCTTTTTTCTTTTTTCTTTCTCGAATCATGCTTTTTGTGTTGAATCCAAACTATTATCGCCAAAGTCAAGGTCACCTAGATTTTCTCCCGTGTTCTCTTCTTCTACAGCTTGTGTGATTATGCATTTTGCCTTCAGGTCTGTGACCCATTTTGAGATCATTTCTATGAAAGGTGTAAAGTGTCTAGATTCATTTTTTTTTTCCCTGTGGATATCCAGTTGTTGCCGTACAATTTCTTAAAAGGACTGTCCTTTCTCCATGAATTGCCTTTGCTTTCCTTTGTTAAAGATCAGTTGACTGTATTTGTGTGGGTCTGTTTCTGGACTCTCTTTTTGATCCATTGATGTCTGTGTGTTTTTGCCAAACCACACTCTCTTGATCAGGGGGGCTTTATAGTAAATCTTACAGTCAGGGAGTATCAGCCCTCCAACTTTGTCCTTCTACAGTAGTGTGTTCGCTATTTTGGGTCTTTTGCCTCTCCATGTAAACTTCAGAATCACTTGGTCAACATCCACAAAACAGCTTGTTGGTATTTCAATGGGAGTTGTGTTGAATCTATAGATCATGTTGTTGGGAATTGAAATCTCAGCAATGTTACGACTTCCTATTCATGAGCGTGGGGGTATCTCTCCATTTGTTTAGATCTTTGATTTCTGTTATCAGAGTTTTGTAGTTTTCCTCATATAGACCCTGTACATGTTTTTAAAATTTATTTCTAAATATTTCATTTTCTTGGTACTAATACTAATTATAATTTCAAATTCCAGTTCACTGCTGTATTTAGGAAAGCAGTTGACTTTTTGTATTACCCTTGTATCCTGAAACATTGCGATAATCACTTATTAGTTCCAGGAATTGTTGTAGTTGTTGTTGATATTTTGGGATTTTCTAAATAGACAATCATGTTAACTGCACAGAAACAAACAAACAAAATAGATAGCTGTATTTCTTCATTCCCGATATGTATGCTCTTTATTTCCCTTTCTTGTCTTATTGCATTAGCTATGACTTCTAGTATAATGATGAATGAGGGTGGTGAGAAGGGGCATCCTTGTCTTGTTCCTTGGGGGAAAGCATCTAGTTTCTCACCAGTAAATATGTTGTTAGTTTTAGTTTTTTTGTAGCTGTTCTTTGTCATATGGGGAAAGGTGTCCTCTATTCCAACTGTGCTGAGAATTTTTATCATGAATGGTGTTGGGTTTTGCAAAATGTTTTTGCTTCATCTATTGAGACGATCATATTGAAATGATTATATGATTTTTCCCCTTTAACCTGTTGAGGTGATAGATTACATTCTATCTATTGATTTTTGAATGTTGAACCAGCTTTGCATACCTAGAACAAATCAGACTTGGTCACAGTATATAATTCTTTCTATATATTGTCGGGTTTGATTTGCTAGTATTTTGTTGAGGATGTTTGTTTATCTATGTTCATGAAAGAGACAGGTCCATAGTTTTCTTTCCTAGTAATGTCTTTGTCTGGTTTTGGTGTTAGAATTTTGCTGGCCTCATAGAATAAGTTAGAAAGTGTTCCTTCTGCTTCTCTTTTCTGGAAGCAATTATAAATTGATACATGTCTTTGAATGTTTTATAGACTCCAACAATGAAACCTTCTGGGTGTGGTGCTTCCTATTTTGTTAGCTTATTAATTGTTTTAATTTCTTTAATAGGTTTGGGCCTATTCAGATGATCTATTTCTCCTTATGTGAGTTTTGGTAAAATTGGGTCTTTCAAGGAATTAGTTCATTTCATCTAAGGTATAAAATATGTGAGCTCAGAATGTGTTATATTAATAACATTCCTTTATTATTCTTTTAATGTCCTTGGAATCAGTTGTAATGGTCCTTCTTTCATTGCTGATATTAATAATCGGTGTTTCTTTTTTTTTTTTTATTCCTTTGTTAGCCCAGCGAGATGCTTGTCAATTTTATTGATCTTTTTGAACAAACCAATGTTTGGTTTCATTGATTTTCTCTATTGATTTCCTGATCATCATTTCATTTATTTCTGCTCTAATTTTTGTTATTTCTTTACTTCTGTTTACTTTGGATTTAATTTGCTCATCTCCTTTCTCTCGTTTCCTAAGGTGGAAGCTTAGATTATTTATTTTAGATCTTTCTTCTTCTTTTCTAACATATGCGTTCAATACTACAAATTTCCCTCTAAGTGCTGCTTTTCCAACATGCCATAAATTTTGATGAATTGTATTTTCATTTTCATGTTTTTATAAACATTTTCCAGTTTCCCCTGAGACTTCCGCTTTGATCCATGTGTCATTTAGAAGTGTGTTGTTTAACATCCAAGTATTCTGAGATTTTCCAGTTGTCTTTCTGTTATTGACTTCTAGTTTAATTCCATTGTCATCTGAGTGTGAACTTTGTGGGGTTTTTATTCTTTTACATTTATTAATGTGTGGTTTTTGGTCCATGGTAAGAAATTTTGGGTTATTTTATTCACCTTTGCATCCATGTGTGGGTTCACCTTAGGATCTTGCTTAATTTCAGTTAAAAGGAAACAGGAGTGGACAGAAAAGAGAGGGGAAGGAGGGAGGAAAACTTCAGGCTAAAAAGCTAATATTTATTGAGCCCTTTTTATTTTCTGAAGTGTCAGGCAGTGGATTAAAGACAGAATGTAGGCTCTCGTTTAATCTTCGGAGCAGTATTGTGAGGTGCTTTATAGAGGAAATACTTGCTGTACAGAGAAGTTAAGTGACTTGTTCCAAGCGGCAGAGCTGGGCACCGGATGACAGCATGTAGCACCGGGCAGTGTGACCCATGCCCTGCTCTGTGTCCAGCCCTCAGGCGTGTCCTCAACCCTCGGGGTGATTTTCTGTCCCCGCAAAATCAGAGGGGCACACGGGTCCCTTCTTGCCCCAGCAGTTTAAATTCTACGGCGTGGCTTTCAAGGGCAAAGGGCTGGTCCTCTGAGGATGAGCGGTGACTGATGTGGCCCCTGTCGGTGCAGGAGCCGCTGCGGAGATCAGCTGTGACCCGAGAAGCCACATCATGAGGCTGTGGCACCTCGGGGAGTACCTGGGTGCATCCCAGCCGGATTTCTAAGGCGCAGGGAGGCTTCCTCCTGGCAGTGGCTGTTACTCCGGTTTTGCAGGGGCTGCTACGGAGCGTGTGCTGCTCTGTGAAGAACTGGGCTCGGGGCATCCAGTGAGTCCGCCCCCAGGACCCCGCTGGAGGCGGCGGGGAGCCCGGTGCACGCGCAGGAGCTGGGATGCCTGTGCAGCTGAGCTCCAGAACTTAGAGTGCACGGGGCAGGTCTCGCCTTCACCTGTTCTCCGGGGAGCGTTTCCCAAACACCGGGCTGGCACTGCCGAGGGAAGGCACCATGGAGAGAAGAGGGAGAAAGAAAGCACGGCTGTGTCCCTCCTGGTGCTTTCTGTGCGGCCAGGGAAAGGAGATATGCAAGGAGGTGGTCAGAGCCGGGGCTGCAGAGGCCCAGCGTCCTCGGAGAGGCTCGGGTGAGGTCCCTGACCTAGCCTTGGGGAGAGCGGCTGCCACCTCCCGCCCCTCTGGAGAGGACGGGCTCCCTTTCTGCCCTCGGCTCTCACTGGCACAGCTTCTCCTCAGGAGATGTTGGCCACCTTATTTTGTGCTGGCCTCGATTGGAAAGCCACGCCGTGGTGGGTGACCCACCACAGCCAGACTGTGCTCTGGCCCAGTTTTTGGATAGAAGCAAGGGTGGATTTTTTTGTTTAATATATATATTTTTTTTACATGGGCAGGCACCGGGAATCGAACCCGGGTCCTTGGGCATGGCAGGCAAGCACTCTTACCTGCTGAGCCACCGTGACCTGCCCTGTTTAATATTTTTATTGAGAAATATCTACCCACATCAAGTCCAACCGTATTTTACCATCAGTGGCTCACAATATCATCGCGTAGTTGTGTATTCTTCACCATGATCAGTTTTAGAATTATCACTAATAATTAAAATTATTAATAATTTTGCATTCCTCCAGAAAAAGAAATTAAAAAAAAAAACATGCATCCTATACCCCTCACCCCTCCCTCTCATTGACCCACAGTATTTCAGTCTATTCAATTTTTATCCTTCATTTCTCCTTATTATTTATTTGTATTTTTTATCCTTATTTTTTTAGGTACTTATCTGCCCATACCATGGATAAAAGGAGCATCAGACACTAAGTTTTCACAATCACACAGTCACATTGTAAAAGCTCTATATCATTATACAGTCTTCAAGAATCAAGGCTGCTGGAACACAGCTCAGCAGCTTCAGGTACCTCGCAGAGGTGGTTTTTGATTGCACAGCTACGTGAAGTTGGGTGGCCTGGGACATCTGTGAGGTTTCAAAGGCCAGATTCTCTCCCTGTATAGTCCTCAGACCTTCTGTCCAGGTCTTCACGGCTGACACTCATTTCCCCAGGTATAAAGGACCCCTGGCCAGGTGTAAGGGACATCTTACCAGATGTAAAGGATGCCTGTGCAGGCATACAGGCCCCCTGTCCAAGTGTTACAGGACCCTTGTCAAGTGTACAGGACCCCTGCCCAGGTGTAAGGAATACCTGTCCAGGTGTAAAGGACCCTTGTCAAGTGTATGGGACCTCTGTCCAGGTGTACAGAATACCTGTCCAGGTGTAAAGGATTCCTGTCCGTGTGTAGGGGACCCCTGCCCGATATACAGGACTCCATCCAGGTGTAAAGGACCCTTGTTTTGTGTATAAGACTCCTATCCAGGTGTAAAGGTGTAGAGAACTCCTGTCCAGGTGTAAAGGACAGCCCTGTCTAGAGGGAAGGGCCCCTGATCTCTAGCCCCACTGGCCCTGGGGGTAGCACTCCCCTTAACCCTGCAGAGAGATACCCAGCCCTCCCGGTACCTACGGAGAGGCAGGTGGGAGTTCTGACCAGCAACACATTGGTGTGAGCCTTTCGACAATCAGACGAGCTTCTGGGGTGCTAGGCGGGTGGGCATGAGCTGTCACCCCGCATGTCACCTGCCATGCCCTGTTAGCCACATGCCACTCTGCGTGTGTCCTCTGGAGAGGACGAGTTCATGTGGTGTGGTTAATGTCCTTTAGGGGGTTCCAGGGACCTATGTGAGTACCTGGGGAGGGGGCAGTGTCAGGCCTTGAGATGGACAGGATGCCTTCCTGGAGGAGGTGATGGCCACTCTGGGGCTGCCTGATAAGACATCCTAAATAGTGAACAGTTGTTTAGTAAAAGTATATGCCACACATTCATGGGACATACCCAGACTACAGAAAGCACTCATTTACCTGAGATCCCAATTTATCTGGGTGTCCTATATTTTTATTTGCTAAAATAAAATTTTGCCTCTCTTGAAGAGGCAAGAACAGGTGGGATGTAAAGGGCAGAATGGTGTTTGAGGATGGTCAGGGTTTCAGGCCAGGAGCTCAGAGCTGGGGCAAGAGCTGCAGCTGGGGACTGGACGAGGGCAGGACCTGGTGGGGAGAGCTTGCAGCCGGAGGGGCAGAAGCAGGAGGAACCGCCGCCGGGCAGGACGGAGCGCAACCAGCGCAGCTCGCTGTGCTTTCTCTGTGTGCAGCGGAAGGGGTGGAGAGTTGGGGAAAGAGATGGTTGGGCATGAGCAGCTACTTCACGTTCTCCTTTTAGAAAGACCACTCTGCCTGCATGCCTCCAGCCCAGGGGAAAGTTTTAGGACCGGAAGGAGGCAGGAAAACCATTGGAAGACTAGGGGAAGCCAGGGGCCCTGGCCCAGGCTGGCAGCTGGACGGGGCAGAGGTACAGGAGCATTAGGTCGCTGTGGGAGGGCTTGCTGGGACAAGGCGTGAGCTGCCAGAGCGGCCGGGTCCACGCCCGATGGTGGCCTCGACTGGGGCGCGGGTGCCTGGGGGGTGGGGCAGGCTGATGATGGGTCTAGCTTGGGGTCCATTGAATTGGAGGTGCCTCCTGTGGACCTTTCAGAGGAGGTTATTATCCCCCATGACATATGTGGAAACTGAGGTCCTTCGATAGCAAACACCCTGTGTAAAGGCAGAGTTAAGGGTGGAAGCCCCCCGCCCACCGATATTGGGTCTCCATACCTCTGCAGGCATCATGGTGGGGTGGGGGCACAGGCCCCGGAGGCTGCCCCTTTCTAAGACTGCACTGGGGGGCTGTGTTTGCACCCAGCTTAAAGACTCGAAGACCCGAATCCCTCGTTCTGAGCTACAGAGAGTTCACTGGCCTTTTTGAAGGCCAACCAGTGCAATTAAATCTGGACAGATATTTGCAATGCTTTTTAGCCTCAGTTTTAATCTAAAAAGCCTGCTTTCCACTAAATCAGAATTTTGATGGGACTTTTTACTGAAATCATATGTTTTAGTGCAAGTTCAGGTATGGGTCAGGTTGGGATTTTTTTCTCTGCTTAGTCAGAATGCACAATTATTCCACCTCCTGTTCCAGAGCTTATGTTTCAACAATGCATGATGTAGGGAAACATATAAATTTTCCATCTTAATACACTTCTGAGGTGTTACAGCCATTCCAGACCTTGTTTCATGGTGTTTTAAAAGCATTCGTCCTTCGTGACCCACTTTTTTTTTTTTTTTTTTTTAACATTTTCTTGTTTTATTATATTTTGTTTGTTTGTTTGTTTTTTACATGGACTGGGGCCGGGAATCGAACCGAGGTCCTCCGGCACGGCAGGCAAGCACTCTTGCCCGCTGAGCCACCGCGGCCCGCCCGTGACCCACTTTTAAAAGGACAAATTGGAGGGACAAACCCATTAGTAGGTTTGGGACTCATTTAGGTTCAAGTGGAAACAACGGCATAATAGCAAGTCTTGCTGATGACATGACAGTCCAGCTGCAGGGCTGAACCTGGGTTAAACCTGGGAGTCAGCGGCAGGATTTATCGTTCTGAGACCTGAGGAAGATGCCGGGTGGTGTCTGCCACCTGGACTTGCCGTGCTTAGCACATCAAAGCTCTCCCCTCACCGCAGCACACCCTGGAGGGACCTGTGCTGCCAAACCCACTGCTGGGCGGCAGGTTGAGGTATGGCTGCCATACCAAGGCACGCTGTCATGCCGAGGTACAGCCATCGTGCCGAGGTACAGCCGTCATGCCATCTCCCCATGTCCCCAGGAGAGAGCATCCTCTGAGCCTCCTTCGGGGCTCCTGGAGAATGGGAGTTTTGAAAAAGGGAATTTACAGTATGATTCACGTGCTCATTGTCTTTGACCTCGCCTCACTAGAATATAAGCTCTTCAAAGACTGTTTTGTTCGTGACTGCATCTGAGTGTCTAGCATAGTGCCAGGCCTACAGGAGGTGCTCAATCAATATTTGTTGATGAATGAAGGAGTATATGGATGGGTGGGTGGGTGGGTGGATGGTTGGATGGGTGGATGGGTGGATGGGTGGATGGGTGGATGGATGGGTGGATGGGTGGGTGGGTGGATGGATGGATGGGTGGATGGATGGGTTGATGGGTGGATGGACAGACAGATAGATGGATGAATAGAAGGAGGGAATGGCAGGTAAATGGACAGATGGATGGATAGATGGTTGGGTGGATGGACAGACAGATAGACGGATGAATAGAAGGAATGGCAGGTAAATGGACAGACGGATGGATAGATGGTTGGGTATATTAATGGATAGGTGGCTGGATGAATGGATGGACAGACAGATGGAAGAATAGATGGATGGAATGGTGGGTGAGTGGATAGATGGTTAGATGGATGGATGGATGAATGGGTGTGTGGGTGGATGGATGATTGAAGGGAGGAGAGGAAGTAGGGAAGAATAGAAAGATATGTGAGTGTGTGGAACTGTGGATGGTTGAATGGATGGATACATGAATGGGTGACACACGAGTGGAACAAAAGGAGGGAGGAAGGAAGGAAAGAACGGAGGGTAGGAGAAAGAAAAAATTGTTGATGATTTTACCTGGGAACACAGCCCCTACCCTAGGATATGATGAGTTGAAGGAGGAGAGTCAGGTAGAGAAGAAAAAGCAGTTAAAGAATCTAGGAATGCTTATCTTCCGCCCTGCCCCGCCACCCCCACCCCATACAGATACACAGTAAAACAGCACACACCAACCGTTGTAGGGGCTTATTCTGTGTCATAGAGCTGAATTAAGAGGCCTCAATCTTGACCCAACGGCAGTTCCTTATATTTATTTCTAAAAGTATAATGCATACTTTTTATATGTTTCCTATTTTTATTTTCACAACAGCCTTGAGAGATCAGAAGGCAGACGTTCACCCATTTCTCAGGGGAACAAGTGAAGGCAAAAATGTTCAGGCATGTGTCTTTGTCCATTCAATTATTACTACAAAGACAAGGACTGGATCCTGGATCTCCTGACCCCTAACACAGAGGCCCCTCCGTGCCCTCTGTCCCTCCAGGGGGAGCCCCGGGGCTGATGGTCTGGGGGTGGATAGTGGAGTCCACATGCCGTCAGCCTCCTGTTAGACCATTCAGTTAAGAGTTTCAATTTTTTATTCCCTTACTCCTTCATGCATTCCACAAATCTTTTCCAACTTCAAAGCGTTCTTGTCTGAGGCTTACATAAATTAGTATGACACATTTTTGGCCTGGTTCGAGAGCTCTGAATGGAACATTCATGCAATGATAACATGGAGTTAAAGATAGAAGGGAGGAGGTGCGAGTGTGGCTCAGTGGTAGAATGCTCGCCTGCCATGCAAGAGACCTGGGTTCAATCCCCAGTCCACGCACTTCCCAAAAAACAAGCAAATAAAATTCAACAAACGGAGCTACGATAACGGATACTCGTATGGAAAAATAATGAAATGTGTCCCTACCGTACAGCATACAAAAAAAAAAAAAGGAAAGATAGAAGGAACACGTGAATGGAAGACCAGAGTTTGGGGGTACCTGGGCCTCCTGTGTGCCTGGCACAGGGTTGGAGAAAGGCAGAAAACCGCACACTTAGGATCTCAGAAAGCAGTAAGAGGAGGAGAGACAAAGGAAGTGTGTGATAGGACAGGTGGGACCTGGGGAGCACAGCTCTGAGACAAAGACACACTTGGGAGAATTTCCCTCCTGAGGTGTCTGAAGGGATCATGGAACAGAGTCAGGTGTGGGTGGGGAGTTGCTGGGGATGTTTGCTGGGCAGGGCAGCAGAGAGGCAGGGGTGTTTGAGAAACACAGAGACGTCCACCAAGCTTTGTGCTTGTGTGGAGTTGCTGCCAGTGCTGGCATTTAGGAACGGTCACTGGTGTCCCATTGGTCAACCTCAAGTGCAGCTGGGCTCAGGAGCGTGGCTTCTGGTCTGTGCCCTGAGCTGTGGTGCTCGAGGAGCCTCGTGGTCGTGTGAGCATGTGTTTGGTCCCTACAGGAGAGGAGGGTGTAGTGCGCCCCTCTGTCCCTGTCATCATCTGTCCACCACCCTTCCTTCCATCCATCCATCCATCACCCACCCCCTCACCCATCCACCCACCCATCATCCATCCATCATCCATCCATACATGCATACATATGTCCACTCACTCACCGTTCCATTTACCCACCTACCCACCCAACATTCCATCCATCCATCCATCAATTCATCACCCATCCATCCAACCATACACACATACATGCATCTACCCACCCATCCACCCACCCTTCCCTCGATCCATCCATCCGTCATCCATCCGTCATCCATCCACCACCCTCCCTCCCTCCCTCCCTCCCTCCCTTCCTTCCTTCCTTCCTTCCTTCCTTCCTTCCTTCCTTCCTCCCTCCCTCCCTCCCTCCCTACCTCCTTTCATCCATCCATCCAGAGCAGATATGTATGAAGCTTTTTTTTTTTTTTCACCTCTCTGTGCTAGGCTCTAGTGCTGTGCTTGGTAAAGGGCAGTCAAGATCTTGGGGGAGATGAACTACCCACCAGTAAGAAAGCAAGCTTGGGGAAGGCTCTGCTGGGAGGTAGCATTTAGGCTGAAAGCTTTCCCGTGGGAAGGAGTGAGCCATGTTAAAGATGTACAGGTGGCACATTTCTGATGTAGAAAACAGCTGCCAGGGAAAGCGCCGACTTAGGACTCTCTGGGCCTTAGTTGGGCGATACACACTAGAAAAAGAGGTAGGAAGATTAGCTGGCGCCAGGAGCTGGGTCCACAGGACTTCATGACCCAAAATCATGGGTCTGGATTTTATTCTAAATGTAATGAGAAGCCTTGAGGGTTCTCGTGGAGTTTGAGTGAATTATGTTTTTGTGAAATGTCCTTTTACTGCTCCGGAGACAGTTGAGTTTAGGGAGGTAAGAGAAGTAGGGAGACTGTTAGGAGGCTGGTGCTATGTCCAGGGCTGTCCCCACGGCGGGTATGGAGCTGGAGAGCCTCGGAGGAGTTGGAATCTGCCTTGCTCCTTGTTGTGGGATGTTCAGGATGATGTTTGGGTTTGGCTTGGTCCACTGGGTGGACGGGGAAGGCTGGAGAAAGCCGAGGGCTTTACAGCATACACAGTTCTGCATGTGGCTTTAGACACAAGCGCTACCCGCCCCACCCTTGCCTCCGTCTACCTGGCCAGGTTATGTTGAAGACTGAGGAAGAAGGCACCTGAATGCACAGCTGTATGCGAACCCAGTGGCAGTCCCTGCTTTTGTTTTACATGAACATGGCAGTGAATTTTGATGGCTTCGTTTAAAGCGGATTATGAGCTGGAGACGGGAGCAGATGCTCCATGGCAGATTCTGAATGTCACGCCACTCTTTCTCGAAGGAGCACAGGCTGAGTACAACCCTCCCCCTAATTTTAGCTCCCTGTGCATTTAGACTGGCATGAAAGCCGAGAAGCACAGGTCACTGGCTGTGCTGTGATTTGAATAGTTCTCTCCCTGGGTGGTATCTTGCAGCTTGCCATGGGCCCTAAAATCTGTACTTCCCAGCCAGTGGGGGCCGATGGCGAAATGTGCCTGCTCAGAGTCTCAGAGACACAGGATGATGTATGGCAGGGAGCCAGAGAGGTGTCTGGCCCGTAGAAGTGCTTAATCGTGGTTAGCTGCTGTTACTGCTATTATTTAGCCTTCAGCAGGATCGATGGGAACCTTCTACATACCTCCAGGAGCTTCTGAGCTCTTAAGAAGGGGTGGGAGGTACAGGCTGAGGTAGTATTTTACTCTGTGCTAAGCCCTGGGTTGAGCGTTGAGTGTGTATTATGCTACTTATCCCTCAGCAACCCTGAGGCGTGGCTTGGGGATCTTTCCTATTTTGTAGGTAAGGAACAAAGTCCCTCAATTTGTGTAGATTAATGACCAGTTTAAGAAGAAGTCAGATTTGCCCACAGACCACCTATTTGCAGCCCCTCTTACAGAAACTATCCTACGGCCTGAGATAGAATAATACTATAATTTTCTAACTATTCACCCACCCATCCATCCATAATCCATCCACCCAACTGTCTATCCAATCATCTATCCATCCATCTATCCACCCATCCAGCCATATCTCCGTCTCTCCAGCCATTCATCCATTCATTTGTCCAGCCATCCATCCTGCCACCTGTCCACCTGTCTGTCCATCCATCCGCCCACCATCTATGTATTCATATGTCTTCAAACATCCATCCATCCATCATCCGTGCACCCATCTGTGCATCTATCTACCCATCCACACACCCATCCATCCATCCACACACCCGTCCATCCGTCCGTCCATCCATCCATCCATCCATCCATCCATCCACCATCCATCCATCCATCCATCCATCCATCCATCCATCTACCCACCCACCCATCCACCATCCATCTATCCATCCATCCATCAATCCATCCATCCATCCATCTGTCCATACACCCATCCATCCATCCATCCACACACCCATCTGTCCGTCCATCCATCCATCCATCCTTCATCCATGCACACATCCATCCATCCATCCACACACCCGTCCATCCGTCTGTCCATCCACCCACCATCCATCCATCCATCAATACATCCACCATCCATCCATCTATCAATACATCCTTCATCCATCCACACACCCATCCATCCATCATCCGTCCACACACCCGTCTGTCCATCCATCCATCCATCCACACACCCATCCATCCATCCACACACCCATCCGTCCATCCATCCTTCATCATCCATCCATCCATCATCCCTCTACCATCCATCCATTAATCCATCCTTCATTCATCCACACACCCATCCGTCCATCCATCTGTCCACACACCCGTCCATCCATCCATCCATCCATCCGTCCACACACCCGTCCATCCGTCTGTCCATCCATCCATCCATCCATCCATCCACCCACCATCCATCCATCCATCAATACATCCACCATCCATCCATCCATCAATACATCCTTCATCCATCCACACACCCATCCATCCATCATCCATCCACACACCCATCTGTCCATCCATCCATCCATCCACACACCCATCCGTCCATCCATCCTTCATCATCCATCCATCCATCATCCCTCTACCATCCATCCATTAGTCCATCCTTCATTCATCCACACACCCATCCGTCCATCCATCTGTCCACACACCCGTCCATACATCCATCCATCCATCCACACACCCATCCGTCCGTCCATCCATCCATCCATCCATCCATCCATCCATCCATCATCCATCATCCATCCATCCATCCATCCATCCACCGTCCCTCTACCATCCATCCATCCTTCATCCATCCACACACCCATTCATCCATCTTCCGTCCACACACCCATCTATCCATCCATCCATCCACACACCCACCCATCCATCCATCTATCCACACACCCGTCCATCCATCCATCCATCCATCCATCCATGCTTCATCATCCATCCATCCATCCACCATCCCTAAATCCCTCTACCATCCATCCATTAGTCCATCCTTCATCCATCCACACACCCATCCCTCCATCCATCCGTCCACACTCCCTTCCATCCATCTATCCACACACCCGTCCATCCGTCCATCCGTCTGTCCATCCATCCATCCATCCATCCATCCATCCATCCATCCATCCATCTATCCATCCATACACCCATCCATCCGTCCATCCATCCATCCATCCATCCATCTAACCCACATTTGTTGTGATCTTACCGTGTACCAGACCCTGTCCTCGATGCTGGGGCAGTATGCTTGTGAACAGCAGCTGCTCTGTTCCTGGATACTGCTAGTTTTATTTTCACCTGCTATCTCCTAGTTTTATTTTCACCTGCTATCTCCTATGAGGCTAGGAGCCAGGATTTGAGCCAGGGGCCCCTTCACCTCTGTTTTTCTTACCACTGTGCCCATACCAGAGAGGGTCCTAATACACCCTGGGCTCTGTAGCTGCTGGAGACTGGGCTGGGCCAAGGACTAGAGTCCCTCACCTCCGGCCCTCCGCCTTCTGTATCCAGGCAGTGCCTTCTTGCAACAGACTGTGGTTCTCTGGGGCTGCCAGTGATCCTTGGTCCTTGAGTGTCCTGCCACATGGGTTCATACAGCCCCAAGCCGCCGGGGTGAGGCTGGTAGGAAGGAATCCTGCCTGGAGGTTGTTGGGACAGTCGGAGTCTAAGACTTGAGCCAAGGTGGGCATGGAGAGGAGGCCAGGCAGAGTTGCAGAGTAGGAGTCATGGTGGACCTGCTCAGGACACAGCGGAGCCCTCCAAGCCCCAGGGCTGGAAGCACTGGACACGTGGTTTCTCCTCCATCACTGAAATGCCGGTCCGGGGGCCTTGGCATACCTTGTTTGTTTCCTCCAGGCTCTCTCATCCTGTGACCCCATTGGATTAGGGATGGGGAGAGGGCAGCCCAGGTCATTTTTATCATCCCTCCTAACAAAGGCAGGTCTGACCAGAGCTGCGGAGACACTTGTTGGCGTTGGGCCACCTGGCCATCCATTCTGATTAACGGGTCACCAGTTGTGTCCCTGTTTCTGGGACAGCATGACCCGGCTCCAGATTGCCTCGCTCAGCGGGCGATAATTAGAGCATCCGGGGCTGGAGTTTCTGATGGCCTTGGGCAGGATGCATCACTGCACATGTCCGAACACAAAGCTGAGCATGGGCGCCTCCTCGAGCCGGGCTGGGGGTTGGCGCGGAAACTCAAGAGGTATGCGGCCGGGAGCAAGCAGAGGGAGCCTGGACCAGTTCCGTCCTCGCCCTGGTGGGTGCGGGAAGGCGTGCCCAGGACTGAGTCCCTCCCGTCACAAGCGGCTCTGCTGTCTGTGGCACCTTTCCTTGGTAGAACTGTGAGTTGTGTGGCAGCATGGGCTCTCTGTGGATATCAGCCTGGGGCTGGGGAGAGGCTGCAGTGACAGACTCGGCCCGTTTTCCTTTAGTGCCGCCTCTGCAGGCCCCCTCCACGGGGCCTCTCCCTGCCCCGCACCACCCCACCAAGCAGCACCGGGTGCCCCTTTGCATCTTCGCGTCCCAGCTTTGACCCAGGTGTGGATGCCGTCATGCTTTCCAGGGGCTGCCTAGCAAAGCAGCCCACCAGGTGTCGCTTAAAACAACAGAAATGTGTCGTCTCACAGGGCGGGGGCCAGGAGTCAGAAATCCACACCCCTGGACGCCTCGGGAGATTCCTTCCTGGCTCTCCCAGCTGCTTGTCCTTGGAGCCCCTCCGCTTGTAGATGTGCCACTCCAGTCTGTGTCTCCATCGCCGCGTGGCCATCTCCCCTGTGTCTCTATGTCCAGATTTTCCTCTTGGTCTAAGGACCAGTCACGTTGGGCTGGGCTTCCCCCCCCAGTTCCAGATGGAGCTCATCTTAACTTGGTCATGTCTGCAAAGGCCCTACTTCCAAGTAAGTCCCACTCCCAGGTAGCAGGGGACAGGCCTTGAGCACATCTCCTGGGGGACACATTTCAGCCCATAGCAGGCAGCAGCCCCTGAGAGCCGAGTCTGAGCCCCCCACCCGCTCAGCTCGCTCCACACCCCTTCCCCCTGAGCTGCTGGCTCTCGGGATGCCAGGGGTGGGTCTTGGCAAGAAGGGAATCCACAGCCAAAATGACCAAGTGCTCCTGCGCCCTGAGCTGGCCACCTCTTTGGTGGACTCAGTAGGAGCCATCTGAGCATTCTTGGGTATCGAACTGTCCCTAAAATAATGTTGCTCTTTACCAAAATGATAGATTGACTGATTTTGCTCTTAATACAGAGGTCCCGTTTGGTCTTGGAGGAAATTACGCAAGAGTGATTGAGAGATATTGTGTCACCAAGATCCCCCCAACAGGTCACTAGTGATGTTGGGATGTCTCCATTGTGGGAGACCCTGCCCCTATTTAACTTCCCCTCCCTCACTACACTGGGAGTTGAAGATGATTCCCCCAAATCATCCCGTTCTACCTGGTGGGCAGAAGAGGAAGAGGGCAAACTGCCCACCCCCCTGCCCCCAGTGCCTCTGGGGAAAAGTGGAAAGTGAGCCTATTGCTTGAAAATACATCAAACGTACCACCTCCCTCCCTTCCATGGTCGAGGGGGCTGGAGAATGCACCCTCGGGGATGAGGTTTCAGAAACAGGCTCCCAGGTCCAAGGCCCAGGGGATGCTGTGTGACATCGGGAGTGTTGCTTAACTTCTCTGAGCCTGTCTGATCATTGATCATCTACCCACCAGCATCCCCTCCCACCCCCACCCACCCCTGTGCTGTCATGAAGATTCAAAGAGACGATGTAGGAAAACCATTTACCCCAGATCATTAGCCCAGAGACGCAATAAAAGGCAGCTGTCTGTGGATTTGACATGCTGCTTCTGTTGGAGTAATTTTGCTTTGATTCCATTCTTATTACCTAAATGCCATAATAATAAAATCCGAAAAGAGAGAAGGAAAAGGTGTGCCATCCACTGACATTTATTACTCGCTGTCTTTGTTAACTCATCTCACCCTCCCAGGGTGAGCGCCGTCCTGCCCTCTTCTCAGAGGAGGAAGCCAAGGCCCCGTGGTGGGAGTCGGTGGCGCGAGCCAGCACCCCCTGGAGCTAACGCCGGGGTCCACTCTCCTGCCAGTGGCCTCGCGGCACCCTGAGCGAGCCGCCCCCAAGGCCCAGGCACGCTTGTCCTCCTCCCCGTCCATGCACGGATGCTCCCCTTGGGTGTCCTCATGAAAGACAAGTTGAGGAATTCTGTCACTTCTTCCGTGCCGCCCTCGTTTCCTGCCCTTGCCGCATCTGTCCCCACTGCTAACTGCCCGGTGTCCCCTCGGTGTGTGCTGTGCTTCCACATTGTTCCCGAGCGCACAGTCTGGGCCGCGTGGCGTGTGCCGCAGTGGGCACCTCCGTGCACGTGGCACGTCGGCTCCTTTGACTCTGCTTGGGAGCGAATCAGAGGGGGACCGCCGGGTGAGTGTGCAGCTCTGTTCCCAGTGCTCACTGCACCCACTAAAGAGGGTGCTAGCTGATGTTCCTGGCGGGCTCAGACACGTTCCGGGGGAGAAGACGAGGCCCGTGGAGCTGAGCACGAGCTCTCACTCAGGTGTGTGGCCCAGGGCAGTGAGCATCTGTAGCAGATGCCGTGCCTACCTCGCTTGCCTGAGCCCCTCAGAGCTGCGCTCCTAATTGCTTGCTTGGAACTTACCTCTTGTTCTAGTTTGCTAGCTGCCGGAATGCAATATACCAGAAACAGAACGGCTTTTAAAAGGGGGAATTTAATAAGTTGCCAGTTCATAGCTCTAAGGCCGAGAAAATGTCCCAATTAAAACAAGTCTATGGAAATGTCCAATCTAAGTCATCCAGGGAAAGATACCTTGGTTCAAGAAGGCCGATGAAGTTCAGGGTTTCTCTCTCATCTGGAAGGACACATGGCAGACACAGCATCATCTGCTAGCTTCTTCTCTCCTGGCTTCTGGTTTCATGAATCTCCCCGGGAGGCGTTTTCCTTCTTCATCTCCAAAAGTCTCTGGCTGGTGGACTCTCTACTTCACAGTGCTGCAGCATTCTTTACTCTCTCTGAATCTCTTTCTCCAAAATGTTTCCTCTTTTATAGGATTCCAGTAAACCAATCAAGACCCACCCAGATGGGTGGAGACATGGCATCACCTAATTCAGTTTAACAGTCACTCTTGATTAAATCACATCATCCAGGGAGATGATCTGATGACAGTTGCAAACATACAGTATTGAATAGGGACTACTCCACCTTTATGAAATGGGATTTTGATTAAAATATGGCTTTTCTAGGGGGCATACTTCCTTTCACACCAGCACACCTCTCAAAGGCTAAAGTTGCGGGTGCTGGATTCTGGTGTATTCCATAGTTGTTCTGCAAAAAAAAGAAAAAACCCACCAGGTTCTAGACTCTAAAATCCTGTTGGAAAACCTCCCTGCTTTATGGAGCCCCCAAATACACACTAGGAGATTAAAGGTCCTGACAAGTCCTGCAGTAAGACGCTCCTTTAGCTTTTTACCTTCAGTTGCCCTGGCATTTCCCAAGCTCGATTCTGGAAATTATTTTGCCCAGTCGACCCGCTGGGTCTCCAGGGTTCCGTGGAATTCATTTTGGGAAGCCGCCCTAGGGTTATCTGGGGGAACTGAGGCACAAGCCTTGGCTCAAGTCCAAGCAAATCGGACGTCCTGATTTGCTTGGATGGGATGCCCAGCCAGGCAAGGTGGGCTAAGTGGAGGGAAATACTCGGGCAGGTTTGTGGTGCCGCTGCCCTTTGCAGAGCAATTTCAAATTAATTAAACGTGCCATGGGGGGAGGGGTGTGGGCACCCCCCTCTTTGGCGGGTGATCTGGAGACTGCGCACATTCCCCCTATTTTTTTTCATCCCCCCTGTTTTTATCACTGGCCGCAGAGTCCCTGATCAATGGTTTTGCGTCCCCCGTTGCTCTCCTGCTTAAACTACCGTGGCCAATGCCCTCCCCACCCGGAGCCTCAGGCCACTTTTGGGGAACCCCATCTCCCTGAACCCCACCAGACCCCACTGGGCAGGAAACGTGGGCACCGTCGAGCCCTGGCTTGTAGGAGAACTTGGTTCATGAAGGACGTCCGATTTGCTTGGACTTGAGCCAAGACTTGTGCCTCAGTTTCCCCAGGGCCTTATCAGGATCCTATACCCTCACTGGGGTGGGGGCACAGGGCAGTAAAAGTCCTGGAAAGACAGCTACGTGCCAGCATGGGTACCCCTCCCCTGGGTTTGGGAAATACATGTCTCAGCCACAAAACAAAGCCCTCGTGCATTTTATCAGGGCCCAGGGACCCAGCAGCCAGGCAGGAGAAACCCACCCTGTGGCTGTGTCCGGCTGGGAACACCATGTGCCCTGAGCAGTCTCTTCGTGCCACACTTAGGGACTGAGCTTGTGTTATCTCACAGAGTCCTCGCAGCCTCCCCTGGAAGAAGGCGTATTCTTCCCACTCCCCTTTCAAAGAGTTAAATTAGAGCCTAGACTCCCGAGCCACACTGGGCAACCCAGCTGGGCCCCTTCCAAGCTGTGTGACCCTGGGCAGGTGACTGAGCCTCTCTCATCTGTCATCGCCTTCTCCGTCTAATGGGAGTGGTGCTGGTACCTCCCTCGTGGGGCAGCCGTGCTTAGACACACGGAGGTGCTCCGATTGGGGCCTGGCCCCACAGCACACCTCGCTTTCGTGACTATTAACTTAAATGGACAATCGAGGCATCGAGGGCCCAGAAAATGAAAATGCCCCAAGATGCTCGAGAAGGGGGCTCCTTTTGTTTCCCGCCCCAGAGATTGGCTCCACCCGTGCCCATCCCCCCGCTCCTCTGCCTCTTGTCCTGACTTTGCGCTTCTGTGGCCTTCCACCTTCCTGGAAGACGTCGTCCAGACCCTCCGATGTGCTTTCCTGCCTCTTCCATTTCCAAAAGCCAAGGCCCACTGCAGAGTCCTCTGGAAACCTTTGCTGGCGACCCCCGGCCACACACGTCTCCCCGGCGGCCGAGGGCTGTCTGAGCCTGTCGGGGAGCACTCCCAGCCCCTGCCTTGGCGCCTCTTCTGCCCCCCCTGCACGCTCCTTGTTATTTAACTGCAGGAAGCTCAGGGACACACACTGGGGGGTGTTCCATCCAGCGCCCCCTCACATGGGGTCTATTTTTAGCCACTGCTGCAAACGATTTGGAAATGTCCTGTCTTTTCTCCTTTGTTCTGCGCCGCTGATTTCCATCTCTATATAATTATGGGAAATGTTTATTCATTCACAAAGGGCCGTCCATTTGATTCTTCATTCCACTGGGCTTCTCTCTGTCTTTGCCATCACATAAATCCTGTCCCTTGTTGGACTCCTAGTTTTATGTCGAGCCTCCCGCGCCCTGCTTTGGGTCCCTGGGCAGTCTTGGTGGATGATGATTTGGGGACATTATAAACCACGTCCCCAGCACCCTGCCTTTGTCCTCAGTGTCCGGGACAAGCCTGTGTGTCCGGGAGCCCATTCCCAGTTTATTCCAGGATCATCTAAGGCCCTAAAGATGGGACAGGATGACCAAGGTGATCGGCCTGGAGTAGACATGTGCTTCCAGGAGGCCACGGATCACACTTCCTTGGAAGCGAGGTCGCCGGAGCCACTCCTGTGCCCTGTGCTGGGAGGAGAACTGTTTTGATGAGCTCCTCGGAGAGGCCTTGCAACGTCCTCAATAACCCACTCCGGGGTGCAAGCATGCTCCTTACCACTTCGATGTCCTGCTTTTTACTCTGTGTGTGTGTCATTTGGCTGAAGCTTGTTTTCTCTATTTCTGAGTCCAGAGAATTTTTTTAAGAGAGAATTTTGTTCCAACTGCCTGGTGGTATCAGTTAGCATAACTCTTTAGGGAAAGCCATCTGTCAGAAGCGTTTCCAAAGCCATCGAGATGTTCAGACCTTTTGACCTGGCGATTCCACTCCTGGAATGTCATTCTAGGAAGTGGCGCTGAAGAAGAGGCTATGCGGAGATGTTCGCGGTGGTGTTATTTATAAATGAGGGTGAAATCCAAAACTCACCAACTCAAGAATATGGCACCGAAGGTAACGGCGAGCCGAGGCCGGAAATATTCGGTGACGTTGAGCTGGCCAGCTTGGGTTGCTGGGAATCAGTGCTGAAACCAGTGAGGGGAAGGAAAGGGGAAACTGCAGAGCCTGGGTCCACTCTGCAGAGCCTGGGTCCACTCTCACTGATTTTCCAGACCTGTCTCTGGATGCCAGGAGCTGCGTTTGTGTTGTGCTGCAAACTGGGCATTGCTTCTCAGATGCCCTCCTGGTTGGATGTGTTGCCTCTGGAGCGTTTAGGGGGAGGAATTTTCAACCCCCAAATGGAGAAGCGTGTGTTGGTTTCGGGTAGAAACTGAGCAGCTTGGTGGTAACTTTCAACAGCTTGAGTTTTATTCAAGGGAATGCTCTGCTGACCTAATTAGGAAAATGGGGCGCCTGTCAGAAGTTTTCAGCAGAGAATTAATGAGTTGCATTCATGCTGCTGGACAGCACGTCTGTCCTTGGGCCTGCCGGGATGGAGGGGCCGGGGGGTCTCCCCAGGAGCCACACCTGGCACATGCTCGGGTGGCTGACGCTGTGGCTGCCAAAAGCTCCGGGCGCTCCCCAGGAAGGCTGAGAGGTGGCTGGGGAAGGGTCTCTGAGGGCGGAGCTCCTGGCTAGGTGGAGGTGAAAAGGACCCGAGGTTTCATGTGAGGATGTGGCATGAGTAGGCCTGATGGTCTCGGCCTGGAAGGAAGCTGCAGCTCCCCACGTGGCCTCCAGGCTGGGAGCCGGTCGGGTTCTGTAAGATCCATGGGGCTGTGGAGCCGGCAGGAGTAGCATTCCCGCCTGCTAGCGCCCAGGGCTCAGCCCAAACCTCGGCCCGCTCCACAGGGCAGGCGGAGCAGAGGCACCCCAGGGGCTAAACCCAGGTTTTCTTGTCCTGCTGGAGCCGTTGGTTCTTGCGCTGGCCCCAGGGAGCCCCAGGTGGCCTCTGCCCACCCCACGCATCCAGTTAGCGCCCGGAGGCCACCCAAGCCCATGTCTCCTCCCCCTGCACGCGCCCACTGCCACCCTGCCCAGCCCTCCCGAGCCGCTGCCGTCTCAACGGTGCAGTGTCTCACTTCACTCAGCCCCTGCCGAGTCCTCCTGGCCCCCTGCACCCGCACACAACCCCTGCACCTGCACACAGCCCCCCACGCCCCCCCCGAAACAGCACCACCACTATCCCCCACGCACAGCCCCCTGCACCTGCACAGCCCCTGCACCCCCCATGTACAGCCCCCCACCTCTGTGTGAGAACGCGCTCACTGCACCCTGGGACATGGGCCCTGCCATGCTCACTAGCGGCCCCCATGGGAGCCCTACAGGAATGAGAGCTGTGACCCTCATGGGGGTAGGAGGCTACCTCCAGGACAGACCCCCAGCCCAGCCTGACCCACCCCTCTAAGCCTCGCTAGTAGGGAGACCAAAAACAAAGATATGCCGCCTTCCCCACGCTGAGTTCCAGCCACTCTCAGAACCCTGGGGATTGCCTGCAGGTCCTCTCACCTCCTTCCAGTGTCTACCCTCACCTCCTTCCAGGGCCCACCCTCACCTCCTTCCAGTCCCACCCTCGCCTCCTTCCAATGTTCACCCTCACCTCCTTCCAGTCCCACCCTCACCTCCTTCCAGTGTCCACCCTCACCTCCTTCCAGGCCCACCCTCACCTCCTTCCGAGCCCACCCTCACCTCTTTCCACGCCCACCATCACATCACCTCCTTCATGTCAGGCCCCCGCCCCCTGCACCTTTTCCATCGAGGTCGCACTGGCCCCAAGTGAAGGGCACTGGGTGTAATGCACCCTGGGTTTTCTCTGAGCCCGTGTCCACCTCTGTAGAATGGGGATAAACTCACCCACCTCTCCGACTGCCTCAGCAGCTTTCACTGACGGGGGCACTGGTTGGGGGACACTCCGTTGATCCCTGATTGCTCACGCTGTCACCAGTGCGGAGACAGCAGCCCCGACACTCCCCACCTTCCTCCCTGCGGCTCCCCAGCCGCTGGCCAGCCAGCCAGGTGCCGCTGTCCGTTCTCACTGCCCCTTCCCACTGGGACTGGGGTCTTCCCAGGGCAGTCATGGGGCCTGACCTAAACTCGGCTGCCAGCTCAGCCCTGGAAGGAACTGCTGTGAAGGTTAAACCAGAGACTGAGCCCTCATTAACTCCCAACGTACAGATCTGCGTTCTGTTAGCACGCTGTACCCGAGATGGAGACCTGGCTCGCTCAGCAGTGCCCAGAGCACTTCGCTTGCTGGGGCGTCCTGGCACCTGGAACACCTTCGGAGATCCAGATGCTCAGCTAAGAAGTGGGGGCCCACCCACCTGAGCCCACCCCGGTTGAATCCACCCATAGCTGAGCCCACCCCAGGTGAAGCCATGTTACTGGTGAGGAACCGAGATATCTTCAAAACTCATCAGTCCCAGTCCAGGGCTACTTTTTAGACCATCGCTGTCATTGTTACTTAGGATGTAAAAGCACCGGAAGGGGCCCCCTGGATGTCCCCTCCTCCACTGCTTTGCCTCCTTGGCTCCCGCGTTCTAGGAATGATGGGTGGCACCCGTCGGGCAGAACCTCCTGCTGTCTAGACAAAATGTGTGCATGTGTGTAAAGCAGCAATTGCTCAAAGACGTTGGTGAGCAACCGAAAGCAGGCGGAAATAGAGGGGCTGGGACAGAAGGGACACCCCCAGTTGAGACCATGTTCATTAGGGGGTCCCCAAAGGGAGACCAGGCACTGCAGAAAGTGGTGTCTTTCCCCTGAGTTCTCAGGGGCTGGAGGGTGGAGTCAGGGCTTCCTGAGTGGCTGGACCTCGAGGATGTCCCCGAGGGGGAGAACCCCCAAATCGGCATGTCAGTTTTCTCGGTGCGTGTGCGGGGTGGGATTCCAAGGGTCCCAGGGAACAGTAGCAGCTCACCGTCAAGGGGTCAAGGGCAGGCACCTGTGGTTTCCCGGTGGGAGGCAGGCTGAGGGCGAGTCCCCACCCAGAGGGTGGCAGCGCCTGGAGCTTTCTCTCGGCCCCCGGAAGGAATGGAATCCAAGCCCGAGCTGAACTGCCCTGCGGGCTGGGCAGTTCTGCCAGACAAACCAGCAGCTCCCGAGGAAGGTTCCAGAACGTGGCGCCTCGGCGGCATGTCACACGCAGAGTCACTTACGATGGAGATGTTTGACGGCCTCGGGAGGGGTCGGGCCACGTCTCGGACGCGCACCTGGTCCAGAGGCTCTGAGCGCCGCGCTGGGTCTTCAAAGGCCATTTTGGCCACCCAGGGGGCCGAGGCCCGACGGGCAGGGTCTGAGGGGTGGGGCGCCCTGCCCTGGCCACCGCCCTGCACCTCGGGCCCAGCCGCAGCGTCCTGGGACCTCTGTCCAGCTCCAACAGTGCTGTCTCGCTGCAGGAGGTTTCATTTTTTGGTTATTTTATTTAATTTTTGTATATAAAAATAAGGTATTAGTTATAATGATGTGTGACAATAATATGTACATATATAAATTTTTATGTAAAATAACTAAAAATATATACACACATATAACTAAATTTTTATATGAAATGATATATATTATGTTGATAATATATACATAACTTTTATATAGATTTATAGAATATATTTTGATGTTTATTTTTATATAAAATAATATGCTATTTATGATAATATATAAGAATCCTGACTCAATTAGCCTCTTTAACGGTTCACTGGCAGTTATTGCAGGTGTGCTGCTGTGTAACTATCACCTCCATCCGTTACTAAAAACGTCTCCTCGCCCCTAATAAAATCCCTGTGTCCCCTGTGCGTTGACGGCCCCGGAACCCGCCGCGGTGGAACTGCGGTGCTGGTGTGCTTTGTTTTGGGTCCGTCTCTTCCCATCCACGCCTCGGCCCTGTCCACCCTCGCACACCCTGCTGCCTTCCCGCCGCCTGAGGCTGGAGAGCTGTCCAGCAGTCGTGCGTCCAGAGCCGCGTCCCTCCCTGTGGCCGAGGGACCTCCCAGGAGCAGGGACCCGCCGGCTGCCCGCTGTCCGAGGGGCGCACTGTCCTCCACGGGACCCCAGCCCAGCTCCAGGCGCCCGGGTTCCCATCTTGGCCGAGTGTCTGCCTTGAGGTGGACTCAGGGAACCCATCTCAGCACGCTGAGCCTCGGTTTCCCCTGTGGGGTACGAGCGTCCTCCGTCACTCAGGTGGGTCGTGGTGCCTTAGCCCGTGACCCCTGCCCATCACCCCCACGCCTCCGCTCTGGGCCTTGGCAGCGCTCGGTGTCCGAGGGCACGGGGGTCCGATGCTTTGCCGGTCGCCTGGGGCAAAGGCTGAAGGGAAAGGAGAGGGGCCGTAGCCTGGGGTCGCCGCAGCCCTCTTCGCGGCCAGCCCCTCTGTTCCCCTCCAGAGCTCCTCTCCCTGCACCCCTCTAGGGATGGTCTGGGCCCCGAAGCCCAATTCCGTGGGCCAGGAACTCGGGTTGCAGCTCCTTCCCAAGGCTTACAGCCAGCGGCCTCTCAGCAGCCCATCCCATCCGGGGAAGGGAGACGCTGTGGGAGGGTCTGGAGCCAATCGGAGCCACCTGCCCGGGCCCCGTCCACCCTCCACTGACCTCAATGAATCCTTGGGGAACAGAGCCTCCCTCTCAGTGGCCCTGGCTGCTGGGGCCACCAAAGGCACTCCTACCTCCCACATCTTTACTCAGAGATAACCCCGCGTTATTGCCGAGACGCCTTTTTATATCTCCTGTTATTTATAAAAGAATGATTCATTTAACAATTATTGTGAGATGGAGAAATGTTGCCTACTAATATTTAAATTGCAGTTCTCTAATGCTCCGTGAGAAGGAAGCAAGTTTGTCTATTTTGGATTGGGTGGGGGCTGGGCAGGAAGAGGCTGGCTCCCGCCTACACCTGCCGGGACCCTGCAGCCTCCCTGGTCCCTGCAATGACCCAGGCTGTTGCGCTTGGCCCTTCCTGTCTTGGCTTGGCTTTCCTCCTGTAAGATAAAGTGGAATGTGGGGCTGGTGGCTCACTGAGACCTTCTGTGTCCTCCTCGAGCTTCCCATGGGTCTCCTGTCTGGTTTGTGTTAAGGAGGAAATTGGCACAGGTCCCCCCAGCCATCCAGCCTCTGGCTCCATCCCACCTCCTTCCCCAGGATCAGGAAGGGATGCTTCAGCCAATCCCCAAGCAGATGTGAAAAGAAGAGGGAAGCAGCCAGGAGCCGGAATCTCTGGGCAACTTGTGCCCCAAATCTTGGTAAATTTGCTAGTGTTGCTTCTTGCCTCCCAACGTTCTATTTTCTCTTCTGGGATTGCCACCAGAGTCGGGTTTTCTGCCAGGGTTTAAGTTGAATGTGAAGCTTTGGGCGCATCACCCTGGACAACCGTGCCGAGCCCCGTTCTTCCCCCACCCCCGTGTCCTTTGCTCTTTGCACCTCCATCCTGCGAAGGCTCTGGGGGACTTTGAGCTCACACATTAAGGAGAGTTTGGGAGCTGCCCCGTTATCCACCCAGGCCAGGACCTTCTCTTGTTCTGCAGAATGGACTTCCCCTGCCTGCAGAGAGACCGGAGTGAAGGCATGTCACGACCCTCCCCCGATATCCACCACATTTCCATTCTAGCTGGAGAGATGTAAGTGACACTGTCTTCAGCAGAGGGCTTACTGAGTGTAAGTTCTGCATCAAGCACTCAGCCCCCAAAGCCACGCTTTGAAATGCTTGATCTGTTTCATGAGCTCCAGAAATGTTCCGCAACTTGTGGGTAGAGACTCAGCCAGGATTCGAACCCAGGAAGTTTGGCTGCAGGTGCTGCCGGAGCTCCCCGGGTGCCTGAACCAGAGTCCTCTCCCTGGGAAGCATCCGTGGAGTCAGTGCCAGCTCTGGGCAGCTGTCTTGGTGGCACTCTTGCCTGAGAACCAGCCTCGTCAGCTGTATCCATCAGGATCTCTTGCAAGCATTAGAATCCACTCTGGCTTGTGGTTGCAGGAAAGGGAAGTTCTGAAGGATGCTAGTGGTTCGTGGGGTTCGGGGGCGGGCACTCGGAGGCGGCCAGAGTGTGGGGCTTGGGGGCTCTGCAGCAGTTGGCACCATGGGTCACAGAGGTTGAAGTACTGCCGCCCCTGGTGTGATCCGACTCGCTTCTGGAGTCGGGTCCTGCACACTTCCCCGTGATGCGCCTCAGTCAGCCTCGTACGGGGGCATCTGGTCAGCATGAGCCCTGGAAGCTGGGGACGCTGGAGGACTGAGCCCAGCTCCCGCCGGTGTGAGAAACTCTGCGCACTCAGAGGCTGCCATGGCACCCACGTGCTAAGGCCTCCTCTGGTTCCAGGGCTGGTGGGGGGGGCGGGGGTGCGCAGGCAGCTCCAAGGAGCCAAAGGATAGCCATGGTTCAGCCAGGCCAGCTCGGCCTTGGCAGGGCACATGCCCTGTCCTGGGCTGGGACGGAGGGCAGCCAGGTGGGCCGGGGAGGGAGGTGTCTCTGGTCTTGGGCAACTTTGTATAACCCCAGGAGACCCGCTGGACCACCTGAGAAATTGCCTCAGGTATCCATAAAAATCAGAAGCATGTGTCTTACTCACCACCTCTTTTCCCCCCCTTCCCTTCATTCCTTTAGTCATTTTACTTCCAGGGCTTAAGGGAGCACAGTCAGTTTGCAGGGAGATGGGGCCGGCAGGGCATCCAACCTGCCACCAAGGAGCATGAAGCCTCTTGGAACCCAGGAAATGCCCATGGACAACTGTGCCTCCCTGGCAGGGTGAGTCAGGGAGACTTCCTGGAGGAGGCGGCTCCAAAGAGATAGCATAAACACCTCCTAAGAGACAGAAGCAAGTTTATTGTGGACAGGGATGGGGACAGGGCCCAAGGGGGGCAGGGGAAGTTCCCCACCCTAACCTAACCTCTCACAGTTTTTTATGGTGGTGAAATTCACATGACACAAAATTAGCCATTTTCAAGCGTACTTCCACAGTGTTATACAGCTACCACCTCTATCTAGTTCTGAAGCATTTTCACTGCCCTGGCATGGGGCCCGGCACCTGCTGAGCAGTGGTTCCCTTCTCCTTTCCCTCTGGCCCCTGGTGACCTCTCTTTTTGGCCTCTAGGAAATGCCTATTCTGGAGATCTCATGGAGTGGAGTCACACAGCCTGTGACCTTTCATGCCCAGCCACTTTCACTGGCCATCCTGTGCTTCCAGGTCCACCTGCGTTGCAGCGTGCACCCACCTTTGGGGCTTTTTGCAGCTGAACAAATGATATTCCCCAGCAGGAACGGGCCCCACGTGGTTTCTCCCTGTGTCTGTCGATGGCGCCTGGGGTTGGGTGTGCCTTTGGGTGAGCGTGCAGTGCCGCGGTGGGCGGGCGTGTGTGCGGTGCCGCAGTGGGCGTGCGTGCATGCGGTGCCGCGGTGGGCGGGCATGTGTGCAGTGCCGCGGTGGGCGTGCATGCGGTGCAGTGCCACGGTAGGCGTGCGTGCGGTGCCGCGGTGGGCGTGCGTGCGGTGCAGTGCTGCGGTGGGCATGTGTGCGTGATGTGCCGCGGTGGGCGTGCATGCGGTGTTGTGCCGCGGTGGGCATGCGTGCAGCCTGCAGTTGCTTAATGCCAATTCATTCGCTTAGAGACGGCTGGAAGCCCAAGGAGCCGACATTGCTGTGCCCGTGAACTTCTGCACCCCTCACGCCCCTCCCACGAGGTGGCCCATTTTACAGCTGGGGAAACAGGCACAGAGAGTCTGCGCGACCTGCCCGAGGGCTTGGGGTCTGGAGGGCCTTGGGACTCAACCTCTGACGGAGTGCATGACCTCAGGGAACCCCAGGACCTACGCTGGGAGGTCATGACCTTTATTTCTGTTTTGCCGCGGGGGAAACGGTGTCAGATCCGCCCCTGGGTCCCGGCCACCCGGCCCCTCGCCCCACCCTTGCCCTTCGCCTGGCCGAGGCCATAGCACTGGGGTGCGCTTGGTATCAATATTCAGCAGATGAGTCCCTGAGACCCGCCGGCAATCCGCGTCTCGCAGGCGGGATTATAACACCTGGTCCGTCTTCCCTGCCAGGACTTCAGAGCGTCTTGAAATGTTCTGATGTGCGAAGAGCCTTTTTTTATATGAGACATGAAATTATTTTCAGCCTGTTGTCAGGAGGTTTTCAAAAGACCCGGCAAACAGAGTGCTTGTCAGGGGGCAGATACGGGGTTTGAGGTGAATCTCTGGGGTACACAGGCCCTGACCAGGTTCCCTGGGGGACAGAGGGCGAGGGAGGTGGGAGGGGAGGTTACCAAGGTTTTGAAGGGAGGTGGCTGGCCCTGGGCCTGGCACAGTTTTGAGTTCTTTGGAGGTGACCCTTGTCCTTCCTGGAAAATATCTGATGTCTGGGAGGCCTCCATCGAATCTTTCCAGGGGCTTTTTCATCTCGGAACGAAGCTCGGCTGCCCTTGGTGGGGAGGGGGCCGGTAAGGTGGGGGGCGAATTCACCGCCCTGCACCCCGACACCCGCTCCCCGTCTGCCTCGCCCCAGTCTCTCCCTCGCCGGGAATGAAATCCATTGGAATGAAAGCACATCGGCAATCAGCTGGCCTGTGCCCAAGACAGGCCACCAGTGGTCATTCTGAAAGGCTCAAGGACCAGGCCAGGCATTCACGGTTCAAGTGCTGGTGGCAGAGCAGCTGTGCCTGTGTGTTCAGGGTTCTGACGGGTGCACCCCATGCCCGGGGGACAGGGAGGCGGAACTCCCTCGGGACCCTGACCCCGTCTCTCTGGAGCTCACGCGTCTCATTGGCCAAGCTTGGGGCTGGCCCTGGGGAGCGCACGTGAGCATCCCAGCAGCCTGGAGCCTTCCGTGAGATGAGCTACGAGGAGAAAGAGACCTTTGGAAGCCTCAGGGAGAGGTAGGTCGTCTCCCTTTGTCCTCCGGTGGCTGTTGACCAGTGACCACAGTTGGTCTCTGTCTCTTCTCCTGGAGAAGAGGACAGGCCGAGCTCTCCTTCCCGCTCTGCAGGCCGCTGGGTCAGGAGCGGCCAGTGCACCCACCCCCTCTGCCGCAGCCCCCTCCTTTGCCGCCCGGCTCTTTCCGAAGTGGCATGGGTCGGTGCCGTTCTCTGGTAGTTGGGGAGCAATGCCCCGAGGGCTGTTCCTTCCCAAGGGGCAGATCATAATGGCAGAGCCCGCAGCTGCCTGCTGGGGAGTGAGCAGACGGCCTCGTGCTCAGGGTTCTCCTTTCTTTCCTCCGCAGAGCCCCCAGTATGGGGAGCTGAGGCAGTGTGAGGTCCTGCCAAGCCCTCTTGTCACTCCGAGCAGGCGGGGCTGACTACAGGGGCATCCGTAAAACACGGGGTGCAGCGGGGGGATGGGGGAGAATGGGAGTGGGGGGGTGATGCAGTCGGATTGCTGCTTCTGCTGTGCCCATAAATGTCCCTGCAGGAAAGCACGGACTGGAGCACAGAGCAAGAGCCGCCTTTAGGGTGCCCATGGCTTCCAGTTGCCCAGGGTGGCGTCTGTGTGTTCTATGCCAGGGCTTTCCTTCACATTAGTGTGTGGTCTGCCTCCACAAGAGGACGAGACCCATAGCGGATGCAGCCCCATTGTCCGAGCAAAGAGGAAGCACACTTGTACATCTAGGCCTGCAGCCACTGCCCACGTGGGATAGTGAGGAGTCTTGCACACAGGTCGTGAGCTTTCCGTCTGGGAGTGCCACGTGGTAAGGATGCATTGGCTGGACAATGTGGGCAGTGTCAGGCATGACCCACCTCCCCCAGCAGGAGTCCTGTGGGGTTGACCAGACGGCCCCATGGGGCAGGGCCATGCTCATAGTAGGGCCGCTGCCGGGTACACAGTAGGCCCACATGTGTGCCTGAGGAGGCTGACCAGCAGGCCTCTGTAAATTTTTACTTGGTTTTCACTACGTCAGATTGACGAGCGTGGCTGCTTGTTGAAAGAATGGAGGGAATGTGTCCTGGAGTTCAAACTGTACTAGGTCCCGAGTCGCATCTCAGCCTCCACCCTGCCTGCCAGGACGTGCTGAGGACAGTGGGGCCTCTCTCCCTTGCTCAGAGGGCTGTCCCAGTCTCTGGCCCTCACCGCATGGTGGCCTCAAAGACGGGCGGGCATTGGCTGTACCGTGGGGGTCCCAGGACACAGAGGCCTGGCGAAGGAGCGGGCAAGGGCCCCCTGCCACCGGCCGGCAAGCCGAGACTCTGGGCTTCTTGGCTGCACGGCCTCCTCCTGGGCTGTTCCCCTCTGGGATGGTTCCCCAGCTGGACTCCTACGTGCGGGCACATGCCTGAGGAACAAAGAATGGTTGCTCGCCACGCCCGTGCTGGAGGAGGCGAGGCCTTCCCGCCCTGGCACTTGAGGACCTCTGCTCCCAATCGGGCTGAGATCCAGGAGACTTTTTTCCTGAGTCCTTGCTCGTACCCACAGGCACAGGGTAAGGTAGAAGCCTCCACCATGTTCCCTTCCAGGCCCTCGAGTCGAAAGACGCAGGACTGTCTGCAGACACCATCTTCACAGCGACTCCCAGTAGAGCAGCTTCTTCTCCGAGAACCCTCCCCCAGCCCCCCATCCAAGGGTGATGGCGGCCGGAGTGCCGGGGATGATAGAACACCCCTTTCCCTTGGCACGGGGCCAGCCTCGCCCTCACCAGCCGGGCACCACCACGCACGCACTCGTGGCTTGCTGGTGACAGCCAAGGCAGCCATGCTTTGGCGAGGATTTGCAGACTTGGCACCGGGCGAGGCTCTGTGCCTCTGGGAGGTACCAATCCCAGACAGATGGAGGCAGGATTGAGCATTGCCGTGCCTCCCACCCACCCAGGGGCTTCCCTTAGCTTTGGCGTGTTCCCTGGGCCCCTGTGGCGAGACGCGCGACCAGCCCAGTCCCCAGCCTCTGGGGAGGAGCTCCCTTTGTGTGGTGTCACTGTGGCATCCCCGGCCAGAACCCAGCGCTTCCCGGCCAGGGCAGGTGGCCACAGGTCCCTGGTGACCCAGGCACCCACCATCCTAAGACGTCCTGCCAAGTCCACCCAATGGACACCACTCAGCTCCCCCAGTGGGTTCCAAACAGATGCATGCCCATTGGCAACAGCCTTTGCATCTCAGGAAGAATGTTCCGGAAGCTGCTCAACCTCACCCAAGATGTCCAAGGAGATGCGTAGTGTAGAGGGACCTTGCCTTTGGAGATAAGACACCCCAGTAGCAGGCTCGTTTCCTAGTGCCAGTTCTAAAAATGAATTGACCCCTTGTAATAGCTTGCACTTCTGTCTTCGTGGCGGAGGGGTCAGCCACACCGAACAGCGTTTAAACCCGGCAATGAGCCATGCAATTTGGGGCCACTCTTGTCCCCATGTGTCCTTGGTTGGTGCTCTGGTTTGAAGGGAGGAACGATGATGTTTGAATGCTCAGCTCACACAGGCGGGTCCACCACCCTCTTCGTTCCCACTCAACAATCCACCCATGCCAGCCTCCTAAATGGAAGCCAGCCCTCTCTTCCTTCCTCCGACATTCTTGTGGACACACAGTGTGTCGACCAGATGGAGCTCAGCTGCAGGTTTCCAGTTGCTTTGTTTCATCTCGCCTCATTTTTTCCTAAAAAAAAAGAAATCAGAAGCTGTTCTCTTAGCAACCGAAAAAATGCACATTTAATTACAGCCCCCAGCGGCAGATGCATGGATTGTCAGAGCCCCCCAACCCCCCACCCTGGAAGGCTCCATTTAGTTCTCAGAAGGACCTTCCACCTTGTGGAAATAACTCATTTCTTCTCATGCTGCAAAGCACACGGCTGAAAATCCCCTTCTTTGTGTCAGCTTTACAAATAGAACTTCTTCAACATAGCGTCTCCAGGGGGTAATCTCGCCTCGTTTCTCCTAAACCTCTGTTGGGGTGAAATGCTAAAGAAATGTCTAAAGCATCCCTGGAGACGCTTGTTTTTATCAGCTTCATGGACCCGGGGCAGTGGCTGGGCTGCAGTTTAATTGTTCTCTTATTTCCTCTCTTAAAAATAAAAAGGGGCGGGGGGCGGCTGGATTCTGTTTCCTTCTGTGTAATTACCAAAGTGGGGGTGAGCCTGGGACTTAATTGCTACTTGTATGTGAGCTGGTAGAATGAAATATGGGTCATGATCAGAAATTGCAGGAGGCTGGCATCGTCTGAGACCTGCAGGCTTTCTCCCTTTGACTTTCTCACTGTATCTGCTGGCACTAAAGAAAACTTGGCTTTTTCTTTATAAAAAAAAAAAAATCGTCGAGTTGAAAGAGCACCCGTGCATTATATTTAGCCACAGGCGCCTTGGGCACAAGTGGCCCCTGCCCCAGCCCGAGGCTCCTCGGATAATCGGGGCTCAGATCGCAAATGACTCGGAGCGCGTCCCTGCCGCCCAGCTCGAGGACGCTCGTGCCATCTGAGCCCAGCGCCGCGCCTCTGCCTAAACGCACGGATCACAAAAGCTGCTCCGCGGCGCTCACATGACGTGCGCCGGGAGAGCTCGCGGGGCCGGGGAGCCGCTCCAGTGTGCGCACAGCCGGCTCCCAGCTGACGGGCGGAATATGGGGTGGGCTTTGTCACCCACACGCCGGGGCCGGCCTGCCCAGCCGTGCCCGGGACCGCAGCGCTCCCAGACGCCCGCCGCCTCTCCCCGGGCCCGAGCCGCCCCAGCGCCCGGGAGCCCCGCCGCGCGCCTCTGCCTCCTCCTTCCCGAGCAGGTTATATAATGAGCGGACGGCTGCCGGAGTCAGAGGGAAAATGAAGTCTTTGTTAAATGCCTTCAGCAAGAAGGAAGGTAAGGAGGAAAGCTGTCGGGAGCCGACGGCACCTCGAATGAGGATGAGCAGTTTCTTATCCATCATGGGGGTCGGGGGAAGGGAGGCTGCCGGGTCCCCCGAAAATTGCCGGCGGCTCTTCCACCTGGCGTGAGAAAACCATCCCTTGGGGTGCGTGGTGGGATTTTGTTTTACTTGGCCTGGGGCATCGAGGCAGGTTGGAGGTGCCGTGTTCTTAAGTCTCCAGCCTGGCGCAAACCTTCTTTTCTGGAATGCACACCCAGGGAGACCGTGTCAGATGGCATATTAGAAACTTAGTTTGGTGAAAAACAAAGGAAGTTTGGCTCTAGCCTGCGGGGTTCTTGGAACACCGCTGCCGAGCCCGGGCACATCACCGAGGGCGGGCAGGGGGCTCTGCGCCGAGCTGGCGGGCGCTTTCTGAACCATTCCCAGCCGCTCTCAGCGCTCCTGGGCTGCATCTCACGGGGTGGCTGGGAGACGGAGTGCGGCAGACTTTAAAAGTGCATCCGGCTTCTTGTCATACCTAGTGTAATTCTGATTGTGAAAAAAAAAATGTATAAATAACGCATGGAAGACGGCTAAGAAAATATCCACCCACTTAGAGTTTGCAGATTGCCTGCAAGGAGGAAGCAGTTGGGTGGAATATTAATCATTTTTCAGACAGGAAAAAAGAGTTATTTTTAACCCTTTGCGCAAAATCACCATTTTTTTTGGATGGTTCCAACTGGCGAGTTTGTCAGACAGAAAGCTTTTGTTGCATGAAATCAGAAGGTTGAGATGTTACTTTGAAAGAATTGCTGGGTATGTGGGTGTGTGGTTTTTTTTGTTTTTGGGGGGGGGTGGGAAAGGGTACTTCCAAACCTAAAACCGTCATAAAATAAACATTGAAGAAATTGCCTATTTAATTGCACAGGAAGCTAATTTAATATGGATCTTGGTAATTAAGCGAGGCAATTTTCATTAAAATGTTCACCCTAATGTCACCTGTGTGACTCCATTCGAAAAACTTGCCTGGTGCTGGGGGAAATGTGGCTGAAAATGTCCCAGCTACTTCGTAGCTTAACTCCCCAACGGCAGCCTCCCCACGTGAACCCTTACCGCTCCCCAAGCCCCTACTCTCAACCTGCTTTCTTATAAATGTAAAAAAGCAGCCCCGGTGTGTGCTCGTTTTCTTGCATTATAAACTGAAATTCACCTTCTGAGACTTGAATTTTTGTGTTCCATGGACAGCTTGAAAATTTTAGTCGGGGGATATGGCGTTAGCCTCCTGCTCTGCCTATGCTGTCTTTTATAGCCTTTTCTCCCCCACTGAGCTCATCTGAGGAATTGGTAGGACTCCCCCCCCAAATTCCATCACTTTCTATTTCTAGCCTGTTAAGGGCATTTATTCCTTTTGCCGTTACAACAGTCAGAAAAATAGAATTTGCCGTATTGCCAGGGAAACCGGGAGGCTTTTCTTGAACGGATGTCCTCATTTCCTTGTTTAGGGACCTCCCCCTGGGCACGGGGTGTTTCCTCCAGAGCCGAGTGTCAGCTGTGGTCCCTGGGCAGGGGAGGGAGCGCTTTCGGCCGCTGGGGCTGTTGGGACTTTGGGATGTTGGGATGTTGGCTTTTACTCTCTGATGTGGTCGCACAGGCGATAAATGCTGGGATGGAAACATAACGGCTCCCTAGGATTCTGGCGTCATCAGACCTTCACAAGGTCGTTGAATTACCCCCATCCTTTCTCAGACCACATCACCCAGAAGCAACCACTGCCGGTTGCATTTTTCAAAGCCTAAGTTAGGAGCATTTCAGAAGTTATTTTAGCCTTCGCCTGCTCAGAGGGAGCGACCAGGGTGGGGTTTCCCCGGCAAGGGGCGAGGCATGAGCTGAAGGGCTGCTCCCCAAGGTGGGACCTCCCAGGCGGGCCCTGCCTCTGGGCTCTGGGGAGCAGGGGCAGCCGGCTGCGCTGGCCCTTCCCGCGCCCTGCTGACCAGCTGGCCGCCGGTGGACATGCGCCGCCCCTGAAGAAGTTAGAGGACGGGAGCCCCAGGGAGAGGCAGCGAGGGCTGCTGCAGGTGCCTCTCCCTGACCAAAAGGCTGGAGCATGCGGATTTCAGTGAGCGCGTGTGGCCGCCTGGCCGCAAGTGTCATCTCCCGAGGTGTCCTGTCCCAGCACTCGCCTGTCTGCTTTCTCCACGTTCGGAGCCCAAGTGCCTGTCGTCGGGAGCCACGTGCCCCTGCTGTGGGCTGCCCTGGGCTCAGCCTCTGTGCCCGGGAATGCCTGGGAGCCTGGGAGTGGGGCGAGGAGAGGGGCTGCCTGGGTCTATGCCGACTTAGAGGGGCCCTGCCAGCGCCACCTCCCTCTGCTGTGGGCCCTGCCAGCGCCACCTCCCCCACCAGTGGGCCCTGCCAGCGCCACCTCCCCCCACCAGCAGGCCCTGCCAGCGCCACCTTCCCCCCCCCGTGGGCCCTGCCAGCGCCACCTCCCCCCACCAGCGGGCCCTGCCAGCGCCACCTCCCCCCACCAGCGGGCCCTGCCAGCGCCACCTTCCCCCCCCCGTGGGCCCTGCCAGTGCCACCTCCCCCTCCCCAGCGGGCCCTGCCAGCGCCACCTTCCCCCCCCCGTGGGCCCTGCCAGCGCCACCTTCTCCCCCCAGTGGGCTCTGCCAACCCCATCTTCCCCCCAGTGGGCTCTGTTATCACCACTTCCCTCCACAGTGGGCACTGCCAGCACTACCTCCCCCCAACACTGGACTCTGCCAGCGCCACCTCCCCTTCTAGCAGACCCTGCCAGCGCTACCTCCCCCCTTCCCAGCGGGCCCTGCCAGTACCATCCCCCCCCACCATTGGGCCCTGCCAGTGCCACCTCCCCCTCCATTGGGCCAGCACCACCTCTCCCCCAGTGGGCTCTGCCAGCACCAACTCCCTCTGCTGTGGGCTCTGCCAGCACCACCTACCCCCACCAGTTGTGCCCTGCCAGTGCTACCCCCCCCATTGGGCTCTGCCAACCCTATCTCCCCCAGTGGGCTCTGCCAGCGCCAGCTTTCCCCACCACTGGACTCTGCCAGCGCCACCTTCCTCCCCACTGGGTTCTGCCAGTACTACCTCCTTCTCCAGTGAGTTTGGCCTGTCCCCAGGAAATTCTCCCAGTGCCATCTCCTCCTTGAGGAGCTCTTCCGGCACCCCTCTCCCCGGAGAGCTTCGCCATCCAGTGTGTGAGTGGGCTGGGTCCCAGGTCGCTGTTGCAGGGCTCTGTAATGGCCTGGAAGGGCTGCAGCTGGCCTTGATGTGCCCCCCACCTCCTCAAGGCCTTGGGGCTCTCAGCAGCCGCAGGCACCACAGCCTGTCCAGCCTCTGCCCTCAAACTCCTTTTGACGTCCTTCTCCTTTGAGACTGGAGATTCCCTTCTGCAGGTCGAGTGCTTTCTGTTGCTTTCAGCTGCCCTTTTACAGATGACAGCCCCGACCTTGGCAGTGAAAACTTAGTGCAAATGGGGTGTAGAACTCCTGTGGTGAAGGAAAGGCTCCTGGGGCTTCTGGAATCACGGGGGGCGCGCGGCACCACTTGTCAGTGAGAGGTCACCGGCGCCCGTCAGCCCGGGAGGGTGCAGGGCCACCCCTCTTTGGAGGGTCCCTTCCCGAGGGTCTTGGGAATGGCACTTTCTGTGTATGACTCCAGCCGTCTGCCCACGTGAGCAAGGCCGAGTGCCGCTGCTCAGGGGTTTCCACAGGCAGCTGTCTTCCCTCTGTGTCCCGGCCTCGCTGAGCTCGGGGCTGTGACCGCCTGGCCTCTAGCCCCGGGCTTCCCAAGGAGCCGGAGAAGCCGTGCTGTCGCCTGCAGCTTTTCAGCCACGGTGCCTGGCGGGTGGGAGGGAGAAAAGCATGTGCTTTGAGCTGGGAGGCCAAGCTCAGGTCATCCCCTGCTGTGAGTACCCCTCGTTCCTGCACGCGCGCACAGGCCGGCACCCCCAGGCCAGCCCAGTGGAACCTCGGACACCGCGTCCCTTCCATGCCAAGCCTTGGCTTGAGCAGCCCCCAGACAGCAGCCTTCGGGGTCCCCACCCGGCCCTCTGCTTCTGCATGGGGTGAGTTCTGGATCGAGCAGAGTCTGCCGGGGACTCGGCCCAGAATTCACCACTGCCCCGTCCCCGGCCGTGTTGGCGCCCGGTCCCCCTGTCCCGTGCCAGATGGCCCTGCCTCGCTCACGCAGCTCTCCGTCCTTCTCTCCCCCCGCAGTGCCCTTCCGAGAGGCCCCGGCGTACTCGAACCGCAGGCGGCGGCCCCCCAGCACGCTGGCCGCCCCCCGGGCGCTGCTGCGCTCCAACAGCGACAACAGCCTGCACGCGGGCGCGCCCGACTGGGCCGTGTGCCCGCCGCCGCCCTCCCACCGCAGCCTCTCGCCGCAGCTGCTGCAGCCACTGCCCTGCGACCCCAATGGCACCGGGAAGACGGTGGGGGGCTACGCGCCCGGGGCCCGCAGCCGCTCCCCCTCGCTCAACAGGCTGGCCGGCGCCGCTGAGGGCGGCAGGAGACAGCAGCAGGCCTGGCACCTCGGGTAAGCGGTGGGGGGCGGACCAGGCAGGGCGCTCGTTTTCTGGGGGTGATGCCCTGGAGAGGGGCGGGCAAGGGGAGCCCCCGCGGTGCCTCAGAGTGTTCCTGGAGCTCGTGCCCGTCGGCTTTGGCCCGGGAAGGCCCAGGCGGGTGGCTGCCCTGTGCTGAGCTCTCTTCTGGCAGCCCCTCCTGCGGGTCCTGGGGCTGCCCCCGCCAGGTACCACAAACTCGGGTGCGTCAAACCGCAGAAATTTACTCCCTCATCATCCCGGAGACCGCAAGTCCGAAACCAGGCTTGTGCAGGGCCATCCTCCCTCCACGGGCTGCAGGGGAGCATCCAGCCACCCTGGGCGCTGTTGGCCTGTGCCCTCCAGCCGCTCCTCTGTCCCCTCCTGGCCGTCTCCCACCGTCCATCGCTGTGCCCAAATGGCCTGTCCTTGTAAGGCCACCAGTGGTGTTGGATGAAGGATCTGCCCTAATCCCGTCTGCCTCCTTATATCTAATTCCGCCAGAAATGATCCTGTTTCCAAATGAGGTCACATGTACAGATACCAGGAGTCGCGGCCAGTGCGGCTCTCTTGGTGGGGACACGAGGCAGCGTGGTCCCTGCCCAGCTGCGAGGGTTGGGTGCACAGGCAGCCCCTCGGCTGGGCCCCCAGCAGCCCCCGGTAGCCCCCAGCTCCTTGTCCACATCTCAAATGGGGACACAAGGCCGGCATGGGACAGGCAGAGGGACGTGCCCGGCGTCCAGGCTAGGCCAACGTGGGACGGGGTGTTCCCTCCGAGCAGCCCAACCCTCAAGGCCTCTGTTCTCCTGCCACATGGCTCTGCAGCGGCCTCGGCAGGCAGGGGGCTTGTGTGGGGTGGGGAGGGGTGTGTGGGGGCCTCAGGGGCCATCCACACCAACGCAGTGGGGTGTCATATCCCAACCCACCCCGTGTGTGTCCCCTGTTAGTGCCTGTGTTCTGGGGTCTTGCTGGGCAGGTGGAAACTGAGGCACAGAGGCAGGGTGCCTGGCACCCTGACCATGAGCTTTCCTGTCCAGCTCAGGGTCTCTGTGGTCAGTGCTCAGGGCCGTTTCCCCGCTCCCCACCCCTCTCTATCGCCTCATGCACGACTGCCGCCCCCTCCTACCTCTGAAGGAATTAGGTTGGTTAAGCCTGGCCGCAGGGGTTTTGGGGCCACAGGCTAGCCCTGGGGCTGCAGGAGAGGGGAGAAGCCAACCCTAGTGGTTCCTTCCTGAGTGTTCAGTGGACTGCGGGGATGAGGGAAGGGCAGAAGAGAGAGGTGGGCAAGGAGCCCGGGCGGAGGGGCTCGGGCTTCCCGTGGCTGCAGCCACAGAGGTTGTGGGGTGCAAGTACCCCTGGGAGTCGTGTGCTCTCCCCATGGCGGGAGTCACAGGGCCTGAGCTCTTCACCGCTCCCCACCACCTGTTCCCCTCGCCCACAAGGAGCTCCTCCCGGCACTGCTCCAGATTCTCACTTTCAGGACACCCGAGGGAGAAGCCCCAGGTGCTAAGAACAGTTTAAAGCTAAATTAAAGGATCCCCAGAGGTGGCAAATTCCATTTCACACCATTAGCGAGAATTATGACCACAATTTTCAAGAGTGTGTCCCCTCCCCCACCCCGTTCGACATCTAATAAGGGATTGAAGACAGGCCAGGGATTTGGGAGAGCTTCAAACAAAATAGCGCTGGTGATGAGATAAAAGCACCTGGGGGGCAACTGCAGGGGCTGTCCTGGTGGTCCCTCATTTCCTGTCCATGTCTGTGAGGCAGAGCAAGAGAGAGTCTCAACAGCCCACCTGGCTCCTCGTGACACCCTGGCTGCCCGGCTGGGCTCTCCCCTGGAGTCTCTGTGTGACCTTCGGCATGTTAACCAACCACTCTGTGCTTCACCTTTGTCATCCATACGATGGAGATCGTTAAAGTTCCACCACCTTGTTCTGGCACCATGCCCGGTGTGTAGTGAGCACTCAATTGTTGGCCTTTGAAGGATTCATGTCTAACCCTTCCCAGTGAGAGAGGGTGACCTGCCTGCCTGGGACTGAGGGACTTCCAGGGCTGCAAGTGGGGCCGTGGGTCAGCCCAGCCGTGGGCCCACTGCCCAGCCCACATGGGAAAAGCTGTCCTAGGGGCCGGTGCCCTGCCTGGACTGCCCGTGTTGCCGTCTGTGCCCTGTGCCTGTCTCCTTCCCTGTCCCCTTTGCAGCTTGGCTCACTGGTGACCATCTGCTCAGGACCCTGTACCATCTTTGGGGACAGTCACTAGGCTGAGAGCGGGCCCCCGGCTGGGCACAGCGGAGCTGATGGACTGCCCCAGAATGCCCTCACCCTAACAGGGGGCTGCAGGAAGCACCCGTCCCCCTGGGGTGCGATGATGGTGGTGGGTGTTTGGATCACGCAGGACTAGTGGGGCTGAGAGCTGGGGCAGGGGTCCCTGTGCAGAGTCCCGGGGAGCAGGTGGTGGCTGCGCGGGCACCTCTCTGTGTGCTGACATGGGCCTGTCACCCTGCGGACTGCACTCGGGCCACAGGGCTGGCCTGGCACAGTAAGGGGGGGCAGAGGGCGTTGGCTCAGCCAAATCAGGCGTCAGCTCACAGCGGTTACCTGAACACGCCCAGGTGCCAGGCTGGGCCCAGGTACATCTGGGGTAGAGCCTGCAAGGGGCTCACAGGTGGCTCGGAGTTGCCCAGCCATGGGGGTGGGGGGATATAGTGGCAGCCATCTGCTTCCTGGCTGGGGTCCACGGCCCTGCTGTCTCCCCAGGCCTGGGGTGAGAATGGTCATACAAGCCAGCCAGGGAGGTGAGGGTCCCACAGCCCAGCCCCCAGGCCCTTTGGGACCCAAGGAGGTGACCTTGAATGGATCCTCCATCTTTTTCCAGCTAGGGCCAGCCGCCTCCTGGGGCCCACAGGGGCCAGGTGGCCGTGAAAGGGCACTTGTGGGGAGGGCGCAGGCCCAGGACCCTTTGAAGCTGCCTCCAGAACCCGGAAGTGGGTGTCATGATGCCCCGGGTCACGGGGCATTGAGGCTCAGGCTGTGCTCACCCCAGCCTGTGGTCCTCTCCTGGTGGGAGGCCACCCCATCAGCCCAACTCCTGGCCAGACCCGGTGCCGACCACCAGGCTTGCTGCCAGCCCTGCTTCTTCCTGCTGTGTGACTCGGGGCAAGTTACTCGACTATCCTGTGCCTGGGCTTTCTCAAACGTAGGAGGGGCTGCTGGCAGCAGTCTCTCATGGTTTGTTACGTGGACATGTGTGGTCGGTCAGGCTCAGAGCTGCCTCAGGCACATCAGGGCTCACTGCTCTTGAAGAGTTGCCACCACCTCCGAGAAGCCCCTCTGGGTGCCGTGGGGTATAGCTACGGAGAGGGACCGGCTTGAGGGCAGATGCAGCATCATGAGATCAGGGACACTTCGGGCTGCAGATCCCTACTTGGCGCCTCCTCAGACTGTGTGTGCCTCTGCCGTAAGGAAGGCTGCCCACCCCAGCACCCCACTCTCTGGCCTGACACTGATGTGGGACCCCAGAAACTTGAACCTGGAGCAGCCTCAGGCCCTGCCCTCAGGGCAGGTGTGGTGGGCGGTGGGCAGAGGTCCTGCCTGCCTGAGCCCCCCTCCCAGCCCCGCCCTGGTTCTGGGGTGGGCCTGCTGGGCCAGGGGACCCTCATGCCAAGCAGAAGTGAATCATCTTGGACACAAGAGGGCGGGTACAGCTCCCTTCTCCCAGGAACCGCTCACCCAAGGGACTCCAGGGGGTGCTTGGGTGGGGGCGAGGCCAGCAGCTGCCGTCTCACCTGGAGTGGGGAAGAGAGGCTGGGATGGGCCACCTGGCACACACCTGGTCGTCATCCCCGCCCTTCTCCATGGTCTCTTGCCCAAATTCCCTTTCCCAGGTCCTTACCACCCTCCCTTCCCCAGCCCCTTTGCTCGCCTTTGGGATTTTGTCCTCCCCCCAGCCCCCTATAGGTGGGGGTCCAGAGCAGCGGGAGCTGGACTGCCTCAGGTGGGAAGCTCTGCACACACCTGTCGGGGATGGCACCCCCTGGTGGCGCCCACGGGCATAGCCATGGCCCAGTCCCGAGAATGCACTTGGGAAGGGATTTGGCTGCCTCCAGGGCGTGGAGGGGTGGGGGTCCTTCCAGGGTTCCTCATGGCTGACCACCTCTTGCCCTGCCCGGAGCAGCTCCTTGCTGTTTTCGCTGCCTGACCTCCCTCACCACGAGGGAACATTCTGGCCACACTGTCACGAAACTGCTTCCTGGGAGCCTCCCGCTTGGCTGAGTGGTAGATGCATGCTTTGGGGTTCAGTAGGCCAGGGTCTGGGGCCATGTGATCTGCTGGCTGTGTGGGCTGGACGCTGTGCACCTGCGCGGGCACAGCTGCCCCCCACCTGGCAATCTAGGCAGGGGCCGAGCTCAGGCGTATCTGCCCCTGGCCAAAGCCGGCCAGGCTCAGGAGAGTCCACCCGTCACTCATGCTACTTTTGGGTCCCTGGGTAGAGCGGGGATCTGGGGCCATCCCGCCGGGCAGGGACCTTGGCTACCCCCACGAGAGCCCTGGCCTGGAGTTGAGCAGAGCCTCTTCTGACCTGCGTGGCCTTGGCCCACTCTCCAAGGTGAGGTCAGCCCTGATGAGGCACCGAGATTCACCGACCCACATGGGGAGGGAATGTCGGTCCTAGATAAGCCCTCAAACCGAAGGGGTTTGCTCAGACAGGATGGAACCTTTCCGAGGCAGCTGAGGACTTTCGAAACCACAGGCTCAGCTCCTTCCGTTGGAGGTGGAAGCAGGGCTTCTGGGATGTTCTGGGGTGCCAGGACTCGTGGTGGGAATCCAGGCTTACCTGCCTGAGGAGAAAGCCCCTGTCCTGCCCCTCCGTGGTACTTGTCTGGCTTCTGGTCCTCGAACTACCCCTTCCCACCCCTCCCCCTGCCTCCCTGGGGATGCCAGGACCAGGGCAGCGAAACTCTGTTCTCCCAAGTGGAGCCAGGACCTGGTTTCCTCGGCTCACATTTAACCAGGTAAATGCTCTGCTCTCAAAGAATGTAAGAACGCGGGTGCCTCTTCCTCCCCTGTGCCCTGACCTGACACAGAAAAAGAGGGGGAGGGGAGGAGGAGGAGAAGGGAGAGGAGGGGACAGCCGTGGCTGGCCAGTTGGGCCTGAGCCCTGCCTATAGCCAGGAGCCCAGACAGGCCCAGCACGTGCCCGCTGGACGCCGCTGCTCTCCCCGTGGGCTCTCCAGTTGCCTCCTGCGCCCTGGGTGCGAATGGAACGTCAGCAGGAGGGCTGGAGCGGGGGGTGGGGGGTGACTGCCCTGCTTACTAAATCCCCTGGAGGGACACAGGGCCAGGTGAGGGGGCTGCCCCAGGGAGCAGGTCCTCGGTGGCTTTGGAGGGGAAGCACAGGTCCTGCTGCCTCGTGGGCATCCCTCGCCTGACCCTCTCTCCTGCCTTCCCGGGACAGTTCGGCTTTTCTCCTTCAAGTGCTCACATCTCTGCGAGAGTGGGCGGAGGGGACGTGTGGGCTGCTGGCCTCTGCCTGCACCCAGGACCCCTCTGCCTTCCCCACCCCTGCAGAGAGAGGGCAGGCGCCCCAAGGCCCAGGCTCATGGAGAAGAGGCTCTGGGGCGGTGGAATTGGGGGACGGAGCCCCCAGAGCCAGAGGCCCCCAACTCAGGGTTCAGACTGCCTGGTGGAGGGGGGTGCTCTGTGCTGGAGGCGGGCCAGACTGGTGACAGCAGGGGCCAGAGGTCCATGTGGCTTGAGCAGGACGCGTGCCAAGGGTGGAAAGTCACGAGGGAGGGGGCGCATTAGGAAGGGTCCCCCTTGCTCTGAGACTCTCAGCACTGCCCCTCCCCAGGCAGCCGACAGGGGTCTGGACAGGCAGGTGGGCAGAGGCCTGGCCGCAGCTGGCTGGGGTCAGCAAGGGGCGTGCAGGGCCATCCAGAAGGTGGACAGTGTTCCCGTGCCATCTCGGACCCACGCCTGGCCCTGCCGCGGTGGCTGGGGGTGTGGGACGTGGGTGCCTTCCCCGGGGGCAGGACAGCCCTCCGATGCCCACGACGGGGCCGCTTCGCTGAGGGCTGGTGCACGGGCAGAGGCAGTCCTAGGAGGCCGCAGAGGGACTGGCCTCTGTCAGCTTGGTCACTCGTGTCCGGCAAGACCCAGTGGGTGGCCAGGGGTGGGGCTCTTGGCCTGGAGCATGCTGTTCTCTTTGCTGTCGGTCCTGAGCTGGCAACTCGGCACACAGCCACCCCCACCCCCACCCCGGAAGCCGGGGGCAACCCCTCGTTCCTCGATGTCCCAGGCCCAGTGATCCTACCCCTGGACGTTACACCCCTCACTTTGCACGCCAGCCTCGGGCCCACACACCGGCACGGCCACACGGGCTCCCTGCCTCCTGCCCCCTGCTGTCACCTACCCCCCACGCTGCAGCCAGAGTGACCGGTGTCCCTCCAGGCACGGCGCTGGCCTGAGCACGTGGCTCCCACCCTGAGTGTCTCTCAGAGTCCTTCCCCTGGCTTTCGGCCCCTCCCGTGCCACCTGGCCCTTCTGGCCCCCCACCAGGGAGGCCTTTGCCAGGCTCATCAGCTGCCCTCACGTCCCCACCCTGTGTCCTCCAGAGGCCGCTTGGGCATACGGGGGTGCCCTCATCCACCTGTCCTTCTCCCCAGTTGAGTAGAGCTCCGCGAGGTGGGAGTCTGTGCGAATGAATGAATGAATGAGTGAATGAATGACTGGGACGAGTGGATGGAGAGCAGAGCTCCATGTGCAGGCGGGTCCCTGTTCCCCTGGCACAGCTGGGAGCTGCCTCCGTCGAGCCCTTGTACTTCCCGCTGCCTGACTCCAGTTGTCCGACTCTAAGAATTCAGTGAGTTACCCCCGGGCTCAGGCACGGCGGCTGTAATTCCAGCTGGCCTTCTCGGACAGGGCAGTGGGGAAGACTGACCGAGGGGGCTGGGGAACCACTGACCAAGCGGGGCTCCCCTCCCTCCCCCTGGGTCAGGCCATTCCATCTGCCACACAGACGCCCAGGGGACGAGCCTTCACAGGTCCAGCCGTGGTCACTTGGTCGTATTTGTCATCCTGAGGAGCAGGGAGCCTGGAGGGATCCCCGGGCTGAGGTCAGGCAGCCGAGATGATATGAGACTCAGCTCTGTGTCTCCAAACCTCCCCTAGGTCCCTATTTATGGTGCCTTTTTGTTTTCTCACCTGTAAAATGGGAACAACAAATGACTCCATGCCAACTCCATGGGGCTTTGTGAGGCTCAGACGAGCAGTGAGTGAGAAGTGACTTGAGCATGTGTGTGGGATAGCACACTGTGTCCTCTCTGGATTTCCCACTGCTGGTGCCTAGCGCACTCGCAAGGAAAGGCACAGCCGTCCCTTCCTGTCTCGGAAAGGTGGACCGGGGACTGAGTGTCTGCAGAGTTGATTAACGAAGAGCTGCTGGGCTGGAGTTCGGCTCACTTTGACTTCTCTGTTCCATGACCACAACACATGCTGTGCCAGCTCGTACCCAAAGATCCATTTTGCTACCCATTTGCCAGGTGAAGGAGAGACACTGGAATAGTGCGAGCATTTTTATTACACTTGTGCAGAGTGGGCTTATGGTGACTCATGCTCACCATCATTCCTGATCATCCCCCTCTTAACAGATGGGGAAACTGAGGCTTCAAAAGGTTAACTGACTGGTTCGACAATTTGTAGTAGGTGGTCATTTGGACTTCTGGTGGGATCCTGGTAAGGTCCTTCTGAGGTTTGGGTGGATGAGTGAATGGATGATGCTCAGATAAGTGGTAAGATGAATGGATGAGTGGATGGAGAGATGAGTTTACAGATGGAGAGGTGCAAGGATGGACAAGTGAGTGGGTGGGTGAATGGATACATGGGGAGATAGATGGGTGAAAATGGGACAAGTGGCAGGACTGATGGATGGACGGACAGGAAGGTGGATAGATCAATGCATGCATAGGTGGATGGGTGGATGGATTGATGGGTTGAGAGAGACATGGATGGACAGACAAGTGGGTACATGGATGGATGCACGGGAGGGCGGAATGAATGAATAGAGGCTGGAGGTGGGGGCGGTGATGGATGGAGAATTGGATGGATTTCAAACTCTTCTGAGAATGAATTGGGTCAGCTTGGTTTCCCAGGCAGATTGGTAATGCTCAGTGGAGTCTTGAGTCTCCTTGGGGCAGCCGCATATGGGTGGGGGATCCTTCCCTGAGAAGATGCGTTCCTTATCTGCTTCCCACTTTCTGGACTTAGCTGCTGCTTTTGCAGCCAAATAGTAGCTGTAAGCCAGAGTCCAGGAGCCCAGCCTTTGGCTCACCCCTGCCCTGTCCCCAGCCACTATCAGCACAGGCTTCCTTGTCTTTTCTCTGGACTCTGGCCTGTCACTTTCCCTGTGGGCAGACGCCCACCCACCTCAGCTTGCTCCACTCTGAGTTGTCTTCTTCCCTGGTGCCTTGGGACTGACTTGGGGGCCTGGCTGAGCTGCTCACAGCTCCCTATGTCTGCTGCAGAGTCATAACACCTGTCCCAGCAGCGGCAGCCCAGGAGGCATGGTGGCCGAGCGGCTCTTGCCCCTTCCTTAATTCTTCCCACCACCCCATGTGCTGGGTGCTCCCCGCCACCATGTTACAAGTGAGGAGATCAAGGCTCAAAGAGGTAACTCAGTGAATTAACGAATGACCAGCTCCAGAGCCCACACACCTGGCCTGGCCCCCTCCTTGGCCTCGCTGCCTCCGTCCCTGATGTTGGCAGGTGCACCAGGGGTGGTTCAAGCACCCTGTCCTGGGTTACAGAGGTCTGGGGAGGGAAAGAATGCTGACCCTGGTGTCCCATCCCCTCCCGGGGCCCACCATCCTCTACTGACCCTCAGGCCTCTTCCAAGCCCTGTGATTCCGGTTGGGAAGCTCATGCACCCTCAAGGGCTGCAGCCCCCACTGCCGGTGGATGGATCCCCCTTTGCCCATGGCTGGGAGCTGAAGAAGAGACGAGCCTGCAACGGTCAGCACCTGGCGCTGGGACTTTCCTGTCTGCTTGCTCTCTTTTCTCAGCCTTGGCGCTGGGCCGGTCCAGCCCTGAGTCAGGATGAGCTGGGGCGGATTGAATGAATGACTCAGAACCCCAGGACGTGTGCCAGCCCCACACAGCAGGCTGGCGGGAAGTCCTCTCGGGTGGGGAACCTGAGGGGCTGCCCCTGGGTTTCCCACACTCTGGTGCATCCCCGGCCAGAAGCCCAACTTGACCCTCCTTGCTGCGAGGCGCCGGCTTCCTGAGCGGGGACCTTTGGCCAAAAGGTGCTCAAAGACGTTTCCTCTTTGTAGCCATCGCTGCTCTGGTAGCTCCCGAGTGTTTGGAGATAAATGACATCTCCCGAGAGCAAACGTCCGGCTCTTTGGGGTGGACCCGAAGGAAGTTTTTGCTGCTGTAGCTGGCAGGGCAGGGAAAGGTGCCGTGAGGTGGTAGGAGGGAGGGACCTATTGCCCTGGGGTCTTGGGGTCTTGACCTCTTGACAAGACTGCCTCATCATGTCAGGGCTCACATACAGAGCCCCTGTGCCCCCCCCTCGCCAGGAACCTGTCCCCACATGCGTGGCTGTCACTCGGTTGGAGAAAGTCCCGGCAAAGGTGGTGTCGCTGGAGACAGGGGTGTCCCGTCTGGCAGTAACCCCAGTTCCCACAGGGTCCCCTGTGCCCAGACTAAGCTACCAAGCCTCCTCCTTGTGACCCTGTCCCCTTTTCCATGCTCTGTGCTGCACGTGGGGTAAGAAAAGATCCAGGTATTGGGGTCTGGAAGATAAACCTGGTGTCCAGTCTTGCCTGCTACCTCCTGGCAGTATCATTTGGGGTATAAGCTGAGGCCATCTCTTCCTCTCTCAAAGTCTCCATTTTCACGGTTGTAGACTGGGCTTACCAGACAAATCTCCATGGATTCCCAGGGCTAGGGCTCAGATGCAAAGGACTGAGTGGAAAAGTAAGAAGGATGACTAAATGCAGCGCAGTCACAGTTTTGTAAACTTCAGTAAACACAACGCAAGCCGTGGGTCATTCATCATGGGTACATGTAGGTTAATCAAAGTACAGAAGGCACTTGGGAAAATGACATCAAATACTGGGAGTGAGTGATGGCTCCTGGCTTTTCCTTGAATTTCCCCTGCAAGCCTGTTGCCCCGTGAGTCCTGTCTAAATGTAAGAGCCTCCTTCCTCATGAAAAATGCTGCCGTGGGAGCTGTGGAGAACCTGTTTGGGGCCCCAGGCTTTGTGGGCATGCACTGGGGGCCTAGTTTGCCGTCTCCACTGAGAATCAGACGTGCTTCTGTTTCTGGAACCTGTTCCAGCTCGCTTGGCCATGGCCGGGTGTGCTCGGGAGACCCGGTGGCAGGCACACGCTTTCCTTGCTGTCCAGATGAGGACACTGAAGTGTCATCCTGAAATCACACCCATGCACAAGTTTGTTTCCAAAGATTCCCATGATGAGATGAGAACTGATCATGACACTTCACGATTGCCACTGATGAGAAAAGAAAGCGCTTTGTTTTCCCCTTAGCAATAGCTGGCCTTTGTCACTGAACTAAACAATGCAGTCATATCATTCTTGAAAATCACTTTTCGTGTCCCATTTAGAAAATTCCTGGTATTCTTGTAAGCAGTGGGGACAATCAAATCAATAGGCTGAGCCTCGATCTTGGGTTTCATCCCTATGAAACTTATTCCTGCAAAGAAGAGGATAAGCCTACTTAAAAATATGCATAAGAGTCACCCCCAGGGAACCTCTCTCGTTGCTCAGATGTGGCCTCTCTCTCTAGCCAACTCAGCAGGTAAACTCACTGCCCTCCCCCTTGCGTGGGACATGACTCCCAGGGGTGTAAATCTCCCTGGCAATGTGGGGCAGAAATCCCAGGATGAGCTGGGACCTGGTATCAAGGTATTGAGAAAGCCTTCTTGACCAAAAGGGGGAAGAGAGAAATGAGGCAAAATAAAGTGTCAGTGGCTGAGAGGTTAAGGTTATTCTTATGCACTACAGAGATATCGCTTTTTAGTTTATGGTGTATTGGAGTGGCTGGAGGGAAGTACCTGAAACTAGGGCTGTGTTCCAGTAGCCTTGATTCTTGAAGATGATTGTATAATGATATAATGTTTACAGCCTTGTGTCTGATGCTCCTTTTATCCAGAGTATGGACAAATGAGTAAAAAACATAAGGATAGAAAATAAATAAATAGGGGAGATAAGGAGTAAAATTAATTGGGCAGGTGGAAATACTAGTGGTCAGTGAAGGGAGGGGTATGGGGAAGGGATATAGAGGTTTTTCTTTTTTCTTTTCTTTTGTTTTTCTGGAGAGATGCACGTGTCCTAAAAAAAAGATCACGGTGACGAATCCACCACCACGTGTTGATATTGTGAGCCACTGATCATACACCCTGTGTGGACTGTGTGTGTGAAGATTTGTCACTAAAAATATTAAAAGACAAAAAAAGTGCATCCGAAGTGCCCTCCCGAAAGTGTCCCAGGGCCAGGCAGCGTGGCCCCCAGGGTCAGTCCCGATGGCGCTCCTGGCCAAGGGGGCGCCCCGCGTTCCCCACTCAGTGAGCCTGGCACTCACGGTCACCCGGGGCTGGCCCGCCGCGGTCACAGGTGCTGCCCCTGATGGGTGCCGAGCTCGAACGGACCTCGGCTTTTGGAGCGTGACCCGATCTGTTCCAAGCCATGACTGTCCCTTTCTGCCCCTCTGCCCGATTCAGGTCTGCGTTTGCTCCTGCTGCCGGCAAGGACCCCCTCTCCACCTTCGAGTACCCAGGGCCCAAGCGGAAGCTGTACAGCGCCGTGCCCGGGAGGGTCTTCGTCGTCGTCAAGCCATACCAACCCCAAGTCGAGGGCGAGATCCCCCTTCATCGCGGCGACAGGGTCAAAGGTCAGTGTCCACCAGGGGCGTCAGGGTCTAACCTGACGGCCTCTGCAAGGCCCTCTGTGAAAATACAAGTCTTGGAAAGGACAGAAACGGGGACAGAGAGATGCTTGCCAGCCCCTTGCATTCATTCTTGCAGGAAGCCCCTGCCTGTCCCTGCTGCGGACTCTGGCAGGAAACATAACACACACATCCACAACGAGATTCCGCTGTGGAGGGAGCTAAGAGGGGCAGGTGGGACGTCAGCAGGCGTCGAGCCTTTCCAGCTCTGAGAGCCTCATGAAGACGAGACGTTGGGGCGGGCCCTGGATGGGGTGGAGTTGGGCATTTTGGTGTTGACGGGAGCTGGGAAGGGGTGCCTGGGTGGACCCAGCATTGAGCTGGAGTTCTATAGAGTTCAAAGTCAGGACGTCCACTGGGTGGGAGGCGTGGGTGCTCCCAGTAAAGTCCTGCAGAGTGTGGCTGAAAAGCATTCCAGTGCCAGGGCAAGGAAACCATGAATGCCCAGGCCGAGGAGTTGGGCATTGCTGCATGGTGCCGGAAGCCAGCAATGGCATATCTGGTGGGGTCACGTACTCCAAGGAAGATGGATGCAGGGGATGGCGTGTGCTGGACCGAGGAGGGGGCAGCAGCAGGAACCACGGCCTTCGGTGTGACATCGAGGGAGGGAGTTAGAGAAGAGACAGTTTTGGGCCAGAGGGAGCATGCGAGGACAAGGGGAACTCAGTGGGTAGAGTGGGAAAGGACGTACGGTGAGAGCCCGCTGTGCAGTGGATCTGCCAGTGCAGGACAGAGGGTAGGAGGTATGCCCCTTAGAGGTCCTTAGACCAAGTTTAAGACCTGCCTGCCCACTAACAAGCTGTTGGGCCCGAAAAGCAGTTGTCTCTGTTCCTTTTTCTGGACCGCGCTCTCATCAGGCCAGCTTTACCTGGGTCCATGTAAGTTTCCAATGACAGAATCTAGGGGGAGTTCTCTTTCTTGACTTGTAATATTCCAGCACTCGATGGTATCCAGTAGATCGCCGAGGCTCTGTCCCTTTTCTTTCAAACTTTTTTCTTTATGTAAGAGAATTTCCGTTGGTCTCTTTTCAAATTCACTTACTCTTTCCTCTGAAATATTCCTTTGGCTATTAAATCTATCCTATGAACTTTTTAATTTCAGGAATTATATTTTTAGTTCTAGAATTTCTGAGGATGCATTTTTTTAACTGTTTCTTTTTATCTGCTGAGACTCCCAGTTACTCTTTTGAGAGTTTTATGCATTTGAACAGGTCTTATTTTACATCCCTGTGGAATATTACATCGCTGCTTTGAAATCCTCATCTAGTAATTACCTCTTCTGTGTTCATCCTGGGGTCAGGCCCGGTTTCGTGTCCTTTCCTTGTAGGAATGTGCTCCATTCTCTGTGTTTGTCCTGTGTCCGGTAGTTTTGGGTTGCATTATGGACATTGCGAAGGTGAAGCTGAGATTCTGGCCTTTTCTTTTTTTTCTCCAGTGAACCTCCATCCTTCATTTTGGCAGGTGCTTTTCTTGGCTGGGCTTGAATTGAAAAGTATCGCTTAGGTGGCAGCTCCATACTCGGTGCAGATATTTTCACTTTAGCTGAGCTGCTTCCAGTCTGTTATACACATGCATTGTTTGGCCAGAGATGTGTGGAGACTGAGGTTGGCCAGTCTCTCTCTCAGACTCTTCCCTCGCAGGATTCCCCCACTCTCTTCGAGGCTCATGGTTTCTTGCCTTCTTCTTAGGGCAGAAAGACTGCAGGTCGTTCCCCGTGTCCTCCTTACCACTAGCCCTGCTTTGGGGACTACACTCAACCCAGGTCAAACCATGGAAAAGGGACTTTCTTTCATAGCCACTTCCCGTCTCCTCTCCTCCAGGCAAGCCTGCACACCCACAGAGCCTATCTACTCCCATCCATTTTCCAGAACCTTCCAGTGATTGCTTTCTGCATTATTTTCCAGCTTTATAGCTGTCTTCTCCAGGGAGTGTTTTCTGGTAGGGTCTTAGTCCACTGAACCCATGTAAAAGTCCCTACACTGATCCTATATAGGCAAAGGAATAGTTTTATTAACTTCCAAATATCCTAAAAGTAGAAATGCACATTGTCTGAAATTTTGAATTTCAATAATATAACCCTTAACATGATAGACAGGTTTTTTTCCCGACACGGTAGATAATTTTCATTTGATCCTGCAATAATTGCTTGCAGTGGGGCAGACCTACTAATGGTGTGCAGCCTCACAGCCAGGGGGGCTGCTCTCTGCTTCTCTGCTGTGCTCACACACTTAGCAGGTGTTTGAAACATATTTGCTGAGTGAATTGGCTCCTCTAGACAAGATCCTTTTTTATAATCCAGCAGCCTGCCGAGCCTGTGGGAAACCACCTCCTCCCTTTAATTGCTGCCTGTGTCTGCCCTGCTGCCTCCTGCTGTTCCTTTCTCTCGTTTCCCCAGGCTTCACAGGCTCCTAAGGCCCTGGGAGTGGAGCAGGGAAGCCCCACTGTCTGTCTCTGTCTGAGCTGTCATGCCACTGGCCCATGTGGCTGCAGTGGTCTCCTCCGATCCATGGGCAGAGCTGGGGAGGCTGGGCCAGCAGCACAGGAGCCCTGAGAACTTTCTGGAACACTCACTCAGGAGGCCTCTCTTCTCTGGTCCTTACCCTTCATTGCCTTCCTCTTAGAAAGCGAACAACAGACATGGCTGGCTCATGAGTACCACGCCTGGCAGCAGACACGTCTGAGAGCTGGGGGAAACCAGCGCCCTGTGAATTGGCCGAGTCTGCTGCTCTGGGGGTGGGGAGGCCACCTAAGGGGTGGTTGTCCCCTGCAGAGGTACGGGGCACTGGGCCGAGACCTCTTCTTGTCTCCACCCTGCACCCCAGCTGACTCCACAGCCCCGACACACTCCTCAGGCCGCCCTGCCCAGCCCAGGTCCAAATTCGCCGAGCCCCGTGCATGTAGCCCACCGGGTTCCATCTTTCTGTGCAGCCCCAGGACCGCATGGGGTTTCCCATCAGCCAGTGGCCTTCAGACAGGGCGGGGAGGGGCCTGGGGGTCATCCTGGAGACTCACAGGCTCAGTTACCTTGGTCCATCCACTCCATGTCTTCGGACTTTGTGTCCTTCTCTGTGAACCAGAGATGAGGACAGAAGAGTGGACAGACATAGAGACCAACGTGAGTGAGCACCTGCTGTTACAGGCTGTAAACAACACGTATGTGATCACCTGTAATCCTCTCAGCGCTGAGCAGAAGGTCTTGTCCTGCCTTGGGCTCATGTTAGTGTAGGGAGTGGTGTTAGCAAGCAGCTCAGTGCTAGCAGCTCAGTACTACCAGCTCAATGCTACCAGCTCAATGCTAGCAGCTCAGTACTACCAGCTCAGTGCTACCAGCCCAAGTGAGTTTTTTGGACATATGCAGTATGGCAGGAGCTCTTTTATTTCTTTCTCATGAGAACGGGCACTCACAGGAGCTAGCGGTAAGCCAGTGCAGTGTATGGGAGCGCTCAGGCTCCTTTCGTCTCGGTTCCTAATGCCAAGGGGTCCCTTCCACCATTCACCATTGGCTGAACACTTAGGGCTTACAGTCTAGTCTCGGATACTAGCCAAGTGATAGGTGAGTTTTCTATACCTTATTATCATAATTATTTATTTACTTTTTGACCAATCACAGATTAGGATAGGTCGAGTCCCTAATTTGCATATCTAACTGCCCATATATAGAGGGGATCAGTTGAGCAAGTTTTATGCCCTGAGCCCCCATCGTATTCTAGTACTGGTGCAGTTTAGGGGGCCGTGGGCCAGATTAGGAGGTCGAGACTTAAACCAAGGGGCTTCCATACTTCCTTTTTTGAGTGGGAAGAGTCCACCACCCCTTACCTTAGGAAATGCCCCCACTGTCCCCTGGGGCTCAGGTCCTAGGTCTGCCCAGCCTAGCACTCTCTCCCTCCCTCAGTGCTGCTCTTGCTGGCCCTTGGCTTTTCTTTTCTTGCCGGCTTCACTTGACCATTTCCGAGGTAGTGGACGCAAACTGCCTGGAGAGATGAGAGACATATCCACGCGTCCCTCTGTGGATGTTTGGTGTTGTCCCCAGGGGTCACTGAGTATCGGGGCTCCAGTAGCGTGGGGGGCCAGGCGAGCAGGGGAAGGAGCCAGAGGCTCTGCCACCCTGGGGTCCCTCATGGGACGTGGGCAGCACTGGCTGCCTTGTTTGGCCCCCAGAAGCCAGGCCTGCTCCAGGGCTTCTTGGGAGGGGGCTGCTGCTGGAGTAGCTGGCGGGGTGGGAGGAGCTGGGCGCGGAGCATCCGAGCTGGAGGCTATGCCCAGGTGACCGCATGGGGTGCTGCAGAGATGAGGAGGTGAGGGCCCTCTTTTGTGCCCTCCTGTCATCCCCCATTGGCTTTGGGGTGCCACAGAGTGTGGGGCAACCTTCTGGGCTGGCCAGCTCCGGGTGGGGAGGGGCAGTCCCTGGGAGTGGGGTTGGCCTTGAACACTTATCAGCCAGTGTCCTGGTGGCTGGCGGGGGGTACCGCGGGGGGCCCAGGTGAGCACTGGGAGTGCAGCGAGTGGACAGCTGTCAGCACTGGGTGTCCAGCATGGCTCAGGACCGTGGCACGAGGTGGGCTGGGTGGGGGATCCAGACAGAGGTAGAGGGGGCCTTCCAGGGGCGGGGGCCAAGTGAGCCCCTGTGGCCGAGGAGAGTGAGCATCTGGGGCTGTGGACTCCAGTTGGTCTAGTGATGGAGATGTGGACATGCTTGTCCTGGTGGCCCCTCCTTCCTTCCCAGATGCCCAGAGTGGACGGCTGTGTCCCCCTCTGTGCCCCACACGGCCGGCCCTCCAGGTTCCATGGGGCCACCCGGGGCTGCCCTGGATGCTTCCTGAGCCACCTGTGCTGCTGATGTCATCTCCCGGGAGCTGGCGGGGTGGGGCAGAGGGCGTCTCGCCCAGGAAGACGGGGCTGGGGGAGGGTCTCAGCATCAGAGCTAGGAGAGGCGGGCAACTTGCTGGGGTATGTGTATGTCTGAGTTTGTCCATGTGTGAGTGTGTGTGAGCACATGTCTGCTTGTGTGTCTGTGTATGCACGTGTGTGTATGTCTGGGTGTGTGCATGTTTGTGAGTGCATCTGTGTGTGTGTGTCTATGTGTGCCTGGATGTGTGTGTGTAGCTGTGTGTGTCTGCCTGTGTCTGTGTGTGTGTGTGCATCTAGATGTGTGTAAATGTTTGTCTGTGTATGTGAGCATGTGTATATCTGTGTGTGCCTGTGTGTATATGTGTATTTGTGTATGTGTCTGTGTGTGTCTGTGTCTGTGTGTGAGCATGTGTGTCTATGTGTCCATGTGTGTCCGTGTGTGTGAACATTTGTGTCTGTGTGTCCATGTGTGTGAGCATGTGTCTCTCTGTGTGAGCATGTGTGTCTCTCTGTGTCCATGTGTGTCTCTGTGTGTGTGAGCATGTGTGTCTATGTGTCCATGTGTGTCCGTGTGTGTGAGCATGTGTCTCTGTGTGTGTCTGTATGAGCATGTGCGTCTCTGTGTATGTCTGTGTGTGTGTGTCTGTGTGTGTGTTACATCTGTGTGTGTGTGTGTCCGTGTGTGTGAGCATGTGTCTCTGTGTGTGTCTGTATGAGCATGTGCGTCTCTGTGTGTGTCTGTGTGTGTGTGTCCGTGTGTGTGAACTGAGTGTGGGAGGCAGGCGCACAGTCCCTAGAGCGAGGCGGCCCCCAGCCCTCCTTGTCTGGTCCTGCCGGCACCCTTGAGCCGAGACCTGGGCCTGGGGCTCCCTGGGGTGTGAACCGCACAGCGTGGAGGGGTGCGAGGAGGCAGTGTGGGCACTGGCTAAAGGCAGTGGGGGTTCTGGGGTGCCCCACCCAGCAGGGGTCCAGGGCCTTGAGGAGCTCGCCCTGCAGGGGGGTGGCTGCTCTAGGACACCCCCCCAACCCAGCGGCTGCTCTGGGTTCCCCCTTTCCCCCCACCCCCCACCCAGCGGCTGCTCTGGGTTCCCCCTTTCCCCTCACCCGCACCCAGCGGCTGCTCTGGGTTCCTCCTGCACCCTCACACCCAGCAGCTGCTCTGGTGCGTGCGGGGACAGGACATGCAGGAGGTGTGCTGTGCAGGTCGGAGAGCAGGGTCCTGGAGGGCAGTGACAGGTAGGGAGTGCACTCACAGAGGCCCCAGATTGCAGCCTGGGCGAGAGGAAGGTTGAAGAGAAGGCGGAAGGCGGGCACCAGCGGATTTGGGAAGAGCAGGAGAGCCCCACGTCCGAGCTGATGAGCTCAAGGTGACGTGGGACTTGGTGTCCCTGGTCAGCGACTGAGTGGGGGAGGGGAGCCGGGATCCGCGAGGCCCCAGGGACACGATGCAGAGAGGCCCCGGGAGTCCATGGGAGACAGCGGGGGGTGAATCTACACCCCTCACCTCGCACCGCACCCCAACAGCTCTTGAGATTTCACCCCCTCCCATGTCCGGGATCCCGTGTGCCAGCGCCCATGCTGTGGGAGTGGGGTGTGCACAGAGCTGGGCTGTCTCCCACTGGGAGCAGGGACGAGGGAGCTCAGGTCAGAAACTCACACCTGCAAGGCGCGACGGCAAAGGGCAGTGCTCTGCCAGCAGGTATGAGGGGCTGTGCAGGCCCTTTGTGCACAGCTGGCTGAGTCCCCTTAGCTGGCGGCCACTGGCGTCCCTCGACCTGCCTGACTGTCCGAGGTGGGTGATGGCCCTCCTGTGCCCACAGAGCCGCTCTGGGAGCTCTGTCAGGAGGTGGGGGCCTGAGACAGCTCCCCCCAGCTGTGACCAGTCCAAGGCAGGCCCCACCCATGTGTCGGACCCCAGCTCTGTCCTGTCTGATCTCCGCTCAGTGCCGTGCACTGGGAAAGTGTGCCCCCAGCATCTCTGATTCCTGTAGCGAGGGTGAGCAGGTGACCCTCCCTTCTCTTAAATTCCAGGGTCCTGTGTCCCCTGCAGGCATAGGCACTCCCTCCCCACCAACTCCCTGCTGGTTAACCTCCGCAGGGGAAAGGTACTGACCTCCGGGGCAGAGACGTCCATCAGAGCTATACGACTAGGGCCTCAGTTTCTCAGTCTGCGCTCCCTGAAGTACCTGCGTGGGAGTCGCGTGGACGAGCCCCTGCCCACTCCCCACCCCGCCCACTCCCCACCCCCAGCTCTGCAGAACCCGAACCCTGAGGGTGGGGCCCAGGAGCCTGCGTGGTTAAGCTCCTGGCGATTTTGCAGAGTTTCTCTTTGCTACAGAGTATGGGTCCCTTGCAGGCCAGGACCGTGTCCCATTTTTCTCTGTTTCCATAGCACCTGGTACAGCACTTGGAGTGAGAGAGGTGATGGATGGATGGACGACAAACAGTGGTGAATAGATTAGTGGATGGATGGGTAAATGGATGGATAGATGAGTGAACGGGTGGGTGAATAAGTGAGTGGGTGAATAAGTGGGTGGATGGATGGATGGATTATTGGATAGATGGGTGGATAGACAGATGTATAGATTAGTGGATGGCTGGCTGGCTGAGTGGATGTGTGGGTGAATACATGAGTAAATCCACCGATAAATGAACGACTGAAAGAGTTCCTAAACTGTCGAGTATAACGTTTCCCCATATCCTTTCACACCTCCGTGCATCTGTCCTGCCCTTTTGCTCAGGCCATCAGCTGTGCCCAGATGTCTCCCCATCTGCTCCTCATTTGAGATTCAGCTGGCATGTCCCTTTCTGTCTGAGTCCCCCTCTTGCCTCTGCCCTTTGGCTCCAGGCTGCTGGTGCCTCTGAGGTGGCACAAATCACACTCGACTGTGGTTATTTTCTGGGACTCATTTATTTCACCAACATTCTGAGCCCCTATGAGCTCCAGGCCATGTGTGCGGCCTGAGGAAGCACCAAGGGTTTCCCTGCTTGCCAGGAACCCTTTCTAGTGTTGTAGGCAAGAGAAAGAAGTCCAAGATACAGCATTGCATGGGCCGTGAGGCCGGGGCCAGTGGTGCTCAGAAGGCATGGGCAAAGGGCCCCCCGACCAGGTGACGTGTGAACAGAGTGTTGGAAAGTGCACAAGAAGTGGGCGGCCGAAGGGGTTGGAATGAGTAGGCCTGGGGACACTGAGGACACTGGACACAGGACAAGCAGGATGGGCATTGGGCAGTTGGGTGTGGCTGGGGGCTGGGAGGAGCCAGCTGAGGAGGCCAGTGCAGCTGACCCAAGACGATGGTCTTCCCTGAGCGCCGTGGGCAGCCGTGCCCAGGCAGGGAGTCTGCCCCTTGACCATTGCAGGGCCTGGCTGATGGGGCAGGTTAGAGGCAACGAGACCAGGACGGGGCTGCCCCTTTCCAGGTGGCAGCAATTGGGACAGGAACGGAAGGCGGTAGCAGTGGGGCTGGCAGCAAAGCACTGTATCTGGAGAATGTCATGAGCTAGAATTGTCTGGGTGTTGGGAAGACTAATTGTGAAAGGTGATGAAGAAAAGGGGCCAGAGTTTCTGACCAGGGCCACCAGTGGGTGGACAGTGATGCCATTTTCTAATCACAAGGTCTGATAGCCAAGGTGCTTTATTCAGTTTTGGAAACGTGGGGTGGGGAGGCCACTCAATTGACACCCCGAGAAGGCCACCTGTGAGATTGTGACCTTGGCAGAGAGGACTGAGCCCCATCTGAGTACCTGGTGTTTAAGCTTCAGGGAAGCCAGGGGAATAAATCAGCTTCCCAGGAAGGATCCTATGGAGCGAGAAGGGGAGGGGGAGCAGGTGGCACCATCTCTGTGTGGCCACCCAGACCCAGGTCGGTCCTTGGAAAATGTCAGCCAAAGATGCGTGAATGCAGGAAGCCCAGGCCGGCTTGGAGTTGAAGATGATCCTGGGGTTTGTACCAAACAGATGGGTTCGGTGGAGAGAGAAAGAGGGACCCAGATGTTCTCCCCGCTCCTCACTCACCTGCACTCAGGTAGGTCCATCCTCGAGGCCTTGACAGGTGTCCTGCACCCAGGTAGAGTGGAATGGGACTGAAGCGGGCTGGGTGGGGGATATTCCCCCACCTGTTGCTGAGACAGCCCCTGCCAGGGCCCCTGGACTCTGTGGAGCTGATATGGTACATGTCGTTCTTGTTGTTCTCCGATTTACAAGAGATGGCTGTGAGTTGTTGAGGGGAGTCACCCAGAGTGACACCAGCAGAGGGAGTGCTAGGCCGGGCAATTTTCTCCCTTTAGTCCATGCTGTCATCTCGGGGAGCACATCAGGCTTACAGAAGGTTGGTGGAAATGCCATTCGTTCTCAGAGATGCTTAAATTCTTCCATATTGAAATAGATGTGGCGTCAGGATGGTCCTTTCTGCCAGCAGGGCTCCCAGAGACCCCAGGTCATGCTGTGTATGCCCCCTCCCCAGTGGTAAAAAGCATTGGGTGCAGCACTTTCACCCCTTCTCTAGGCAGTTGTTCAAAGGGGCGCCTCTGCCCAGGGCTGTCCCCCAGTCTCCTGAGGACCGTCGATTGCTGCCCCCTTGCCCTGGCTCCCACAGTCTTCCCTCTGCCCCTCAGGATTGGTGGGGGTGGGTCTCATTCCCCACTTTGTGTTGAAGTTACTGGGGTCTATTGATTGTCCCCGCCAAGTCTGGGCTCCCAAGGTGGGACTCTAGGAGTCACTGAGGTCACAGAGTGGACAGGGTGTCCCGGGGCCCCTCCATGTCCTGTAGAAGGCTTCCATCGGCTAACTCCCAGCCCAGTGCGCTTTCAGGCTCCTCTCAATGAAGAGGACTCCTCTCTGTCCTCCATAGCTTCTTAATAGAGTATGAGATACTTAATGACTTGAATCAACAATTTATGGGTGAGCCAAGCTGAACTCCCCCTCCCTGCCCTCCTTCAAGGTCAACTGCATTCAAGTGTTTCCACCAGGAAGGCCAGCCAAGCTTGCCCTGGAGAAAGTGGGTAGAGGCCACACCCCGTGTCTGCAAGCTTACATGCTTGTCATGGCCCAGTCAATGGACCTCCCACCAGAGGGTCTTTGCTTAAATCCTTGGTTTAAGCAGATTGTGCCCCACATGGGACCCTGGAGTCTTAGCTCCACTCTTCTCCCCATCCCTACACATATGCGCGCATGCACACACACACACACACACACACACACACACACACGGACCATAGCTACCATTAGTCCATCCAGGAACCCAGGACTCGCCCCTGGTCCTCCCCACCTCCCTTGCCCTCCTCTGCCCCCACCGCCCATGCTCTCTCCTGCATGGAGCTGAAGCCCGACGCAGCAAAGGTTCCCTGGATCAGGTCATTCCTTTCAGTACATGGTCTCTGCTTCATCGTGTTTCCCTCTCTGCTCTCAAGCCAGTTGTAAAAGGCCTTTCACCTCTTTCTCTTGGTCTCATAACAACCGCATAGGAGTGTTTGATGTCGGTTAAACATGGAACTGGGATGTGTCATCCCAGAGAGTCGAATCTGGAAGGAAGCTGGTACGAGTGACGAGCCCTAAGCCATGCTCGGTCAACACACAAGCTGAACATTGACGTTCTCCATGACCTATGGCGAGACGCAGGCACTGAGTAGCTTTCCCAAGGACCTCTTAGACGAAATGTGGAGGGCCCATCGAAAAACAGGCCAGGCTCTTCCTGAGCCGTTCTCTCTTCCTCTGGCCCTTTTAGAAACAGCCAGAATGGCTGTTGGCAGCAGAGAAAAGGAAAGTACAGGTCCCTTCCCGGAGTTGGCCGGGTTGACACCTGGCAGGTCACTGGCCTTCATCGCTGGGTCAGCTCCAAGATGACCCTCTCGGCTTCCAGATTCTATTGGGGGATGTGCATTCCACTTAGGGTTTCTAAGGGACCAGCACAGATTGTTGGAGGAAATTGCTTGAAGCAGTTGCAGTTGCTACTGGTCAGCTGGGAGATGGCTTGTCTCTTTCACTTAGGTCATTTCTTCAAGTTATTGGGCAAGAGCTTATAAAACTGATGTTTTCTGTTCTGTTGACTTTCAAAAAAGTATGGTCCGAGCCGTTCTTTATCTGACCTTTGAGATTAAACTGAGGAGTAGGAGAAGGCACTCTGTTTCCCAGTCCCCTTTCAGCAGTCCTGGTGACTTCAGATTAAAAGAAGATTAAAATGTTTGGAGAGTGTATCGATTTCCCTGTGACACAGCCACATTTGGAGGCAGTGCGGCCGTGTGGCACCCCCAGCCAGCACCAAAGGCCCCAAAGAACATACCCACCCCCTCTGCCTTCCACTGAGAGTTCTGCCTTTATGTCCAGAGAATTTGCCAATATAATGCCGTGGCCAGCATCTGGGTCCCATGAGGTCATGCCCCAAAGTGTCTCTTTGGGCTTAGCTTCATCTTCCCTGTTTATCGTCTGTCAAGTTGAAAACCAAATGCACCGATGAAGAGGATAGGGCCTTCCATGCTGAGCCCAAGCACAGGAAAAAGCGGCTGTGCTGTAAAAGGCTTGGGTTGTCCACCCCCTGCATGTTCCAAAGAAAAGCCTCGTCCTTGCAGTGCTCCTGGGAGGCCACCTCCGTGCCTTTACAACATCCTACTTAGGAGAGCTTCTTAATGGAGCTCTGAGGCCATGCCCCATCATCTGTGCTGACAGTGGTCGGCTCGGGAGGGGCTGGAGAGCTCAGGCCAGCCTCCTGGGCGGTCAGCTAGGCCGACAGGACTTGGCTCCCAGTAAAAACCCTGCCCACTGAAGCTCAGGCGAGCTTGAACCCGAGAGTGGTGGCAGGCCAGGGACCTGCCCACTTGCCGTCCCGTGGGTGCATGTTGGAACACATCCTTGTGGGAGAAAAAAGCACTGTCCGTCTGATTCCCTGGGAGAGCTGGAAGCCCCCACCTCGTCTCTCCTGGCCTCTGCCCCATGCTCCTTTTTCTGATGCTGATTTAACTGTCTCCTTTCGCTGTTACAAGCTGTGATTTTTGGGGGGCTGCATGGTTCAAGAATGGAATCCGGGTCTCCAGCATCGAAGGCGGGCATTCCAACCACTGAACCACCCGTACCCCCACAAGCTATGATTTTACTTAGTGACTTTGCTGTGATCCCCGAGTCCTTGTAGAAATCACTGAATCTGGGGGTGGTCCCACTGAATCTTTGGGACCCACCATAGGCATTGTGCAGACTAAGCCATTGGGGCTTTTCATTCATTCATTAACAATCCACTGAGGGCCTCCCGTGGGCCGTCGCTCAGTCCAAGGGGGGAGGCCTAAGCCCCAGACGTGGCAACCCCCATGGACGTGCAGGCTGGTCCATGCCATTCCTGCAAAGCCTACCTTTGTGCCCCCAACCGGGGTGGCGGGAGGGGAGCTGTGGGACATGGGTCATTTCCTGCAGCCTGGCCTTGAAAACTTGGGGTCCAGAAGTTGACATCGAGAAGAATGTCCTTGACAATGAACTGACCCCTGCGGCGTGTTTCCTGACTGCACCGCCACGGGCCCTGCACAGCATGGCGGCAGGTAGACCAGTAGGCTCGCCGTCCCAGCCCTCACTCCACAGGGTGGACTTACAAGGCCGCATCTGGCTGCCAAACCCTTCTCTCTAAAGGGAGTTTTGGTTTTAATTTCACCGAAAGTCAGGAGGAAATCCCTGCTTCTTGTCAGTGCTGACATAATTAATAGGATCTTTATTTGTAAGGCAGCAAGAGAAAGGGCCAGATGTCAGAGAGGCTGACGTCGACCACAGAAATCTGTCCATCTAGCCCTTTCGTTGCAAGGCGAGTCATGTCCCACAGCCCTCGGATGGCACTTGCGCTGCCTTTCCGTCTTCTGCTCTGAAGTCCCCTTCCTCGAACTGCTTCCCTCCAGCCCTCCCCAGCTCAGGAGAGCCGGGCATGACCTCCTCGCCCGTGTCCCCCTCTTCTACACCTGAGATGATTGACAGTGTCAGTGTCCAGTTACCTTGCCCTCTGCCTCATTCGGGACACGGAGATACGGTCCTCAGCAGCCACGTACCTCAGGATGGAAGTCTGGAGACGTAGGGATCAAAGGACTGCTGTGCAGTCTCACTCTCCCCTTGGTCCACTGGCTTCTCCCTCTGTAATGCCTTTTCAGGGCCTGTTGGCCAGGCAGGCTGTGTGCCCACCGCCAAAAGAGGTGCTGCCTTGTCACAGGCAGGTGGACCACAGCTGCCACTACACAGGGCTGGCCCGGACCACCGGGCACCAGCTCCCTTTGCCTAGCCCCCTTCCTCCCGCCCTCTGTGTCCCTTTCATCTAACACCTGTTTTTTGTTTTTTTCCCTATGTTGCATGGGCAGGTACCGGGAAGCAAACCCGGGTCTCCAGCATGGCAGACGAGAACTCTGCCACTGAGCCACCATCACGCCGCCCCATCTAACTCTCCTGTTTCCTCTTGTCTGTAGTTCTGAGCATCGGCGAAGGGGGCTTCTGGGAAGGCAGCGCCCGCGGCCACATCGGGTGGTTTCCGGCTGAGTGTGTGGAAGAGGTGCAGTGCAAACCGAAGGACATCCAGGCGGGTAAGCAGGCGCCATGCTGCGCTCCAGCCTGGTCTCTTTGGGCTCCCCGCAGCCCTGCGTTCCGTGTCATCGGGTGTGATGCACGTGGCTTACGTTGGATTTGCATGTTGGATGTCGTGGAATGAGGCTGAGTTTGAAAACAAGGACTTCTCTAGATCACGGAAGGCAGGTGGCTTGATGAGATGCCACCGGGCTCGGTTCAAACCAGAAATCCCTTACCAGACCGTGTGGTGCCTTTCAGCTGAAAGGCAGCTTGGTACACTTTCCACAGAACTTGGCTTACGTGGTCTAGCAGTTGAGAAGACTTCTTTTGGGTTGGTTACATGTGTGGCCTCTTACGATGATGTTAGAAAACCGCAGCTCTGCATTTACAGAGCAGACCTCCCCATGCCCACCCTGAGAACTGTATGATTCGAAGGCCTCGATAAAAACTGCTCCAGAGCTCAGTGTTAACGATGGAAAATCATTCCAGCATCTCTCTTAGAACTCCCAAATATAGCACTTACTGAAAAGTGTTTTAAAATTGATTGCCAAAAGATTGAATTCATTAAATTGTGAAGATGAGGCCACGTATATAAAAATGTATCAAGAGAAAAATATATGGGTGTTGGGGAAAAATGAAACCTGAGTGTCTTCCAAGAAGAAATGGGTCCAAATGTGAGCTGTTTCTGGATTTGGGTAGACGCTCAGACTCAGAATGCATGTGTAAGGAGCAGCTGAATACACTTGTGGTCGGTGACTTTGCTACTTTTCCTTGAATCAGACCCCGTGGCCTCTGAGGTCTGCTCAGATGTGACCTTCGCTGCATTGAGGTTTCCAGCTTAGATGCTCACCTCATGGCCTCTACCCCATGCCTTGCTGAGGCTAGCACAGGCTGGAGGAGAGGTTCAAAAGCACACTCTAGAAAACACAGTGGTTCTCTCTTGGATCTGGCTGGCTTTGCACTGCCACCAGTTACCCTTTGAGGCACCTTGATTTTGAGAGGACATCCATCTGTGCTGAGCTTTTCTGCTGTTGAGTCTCTATTCGGCCTCCTGGACCAAAAGGGAAACATCCCATTTGCCATATTGCAGGGGTGCTGAGGTAAGGGATTTCCCAAACTTAGCCTTGAAAGAGAAGACCGGAACATGTGGTGCCAGCCTGCTCCTCTACAGAGGTTGGCTGGGTGGCTCGATGGTCAGGCAGAGAGGGCATCTTTTTCTGAAAGTAGTGATGGGATACTAGGTCCCTAGGACATGCTGGAAACTCCTGGCCCCTCCAACGCCCATCTCCTCCTGGTCTCCGCCCACCCTCCCCTGCCCCAAACTCTCTTACTGGAGAGGGGCAAAGCCTTGGTCTGTGAGCTTACCATTCCCCGAGGTTCCTTCTCCTACCAACCACACATGGTAGATCATGAACTCAGGAACTGTACTTGTATCTTAGAGGGCTACGAGTCAGAGGAGAAAGGCCTGCCCTGTAACTTGGCATGATGTGAGGTTCACCACGGACACAGCATAAAGGAGATCGAGTTTGACTGATAGGGTAGGGAGGATTCCAGAGCAGTCCCTATTGGGTTCTGTTTGCCCTTGGGCTTTCTATGGGTGTGGGTTAGTGTTCCTCTTTTACTATTTTTAGAGAGGTATAATTTGCATACAGTAAAATACAAAGGTTAAGGACCTTGTTTGTTGTGTTCTGACAAATGTGTACACCTGTGTCGCTAGTTGCAATTAAGGTATAAAACATCTTCATCCCTCTAGCAAGTTCTCTTGAGCTGCCCTCCAGCCATCCTCCCACCCACCGCCACCGCGATTCTGATTTCTGCCACCATAGCCTTATTTTCCCTTTGGTTGTATTTCCTGTGGAACCGTATGGTATGTGCCGTTGTGCCTGGCTTCTTCCACTCAACACAATGTCTGTGACATTCACCCATGTTGTTGTGGTTATCAGGAGCTTGTAATTTTTTAGCACTAAATCGTATACTGTTTTATAGCCGTGCCATAGTTTACTTCTTCGCTCTCCTGATGATGGACATATGGGTTGTTTCTCAATTTTGGTTAATATTAATGAAGCCGCTTGCCATGAACAGTTTTGTGTATGTTTTTCTGCAGACCTTATATTCCTATTTCTCTTGTGAAAATACTCAGGTGTAGAACTGCAGGGTCATATTTTAGGGGGGTGTTCACTTTTATAAGAAACTGCCACACGGTTCCCCAAAGTGTCTGGACCGCGCTGTACTCCTGCCAGCAGCAGGTGAGTTCCGGTCACTCCACTCTCTCACCAACGTTTGATAATGTCACTCTCTTTCGGTTCAGCCACTGTGATGGGTGTGGTTTTAATCTGCATTTTCCTGAATACTCTGGCTGTTCAGCACCTTTTTGTATGCCTACTGGCTGTATGTGTTGCTTATTTTGTAAGGTAGTTGTTCAAGTCTTTTCCTTATTTTTAATTGGGCTATCTTTTCATTATAGGAGTTCTTTATCTATTCTGCTCGTCAGTCCTTTGTCGGACGGATTTTGCATAAACTTTTCCCAGTCTGTGACTTGCCTTTTCATTTTCCAACTCTGTAGATGGGTTTTTTAAAAAATTCTAAATGAAGCCCAACATCCACTTTTTTCTTTTATGGCTTCTTATACCATCACTCCTTTTGATGTGGAGAAAGCTTACAATTAACAGACTTTAAAAATACATAGATTCCAGACAGTTTTATAAAATATGTCGTTTTGATGTTTCTATCCAGCAAACTTGCTCTATAAGAGAAAAAACTCAGCCGTGTTTGAGCCTGCGGTATGTCCTTTCTTTTGTTGGGCACCACACTTCCTATTGTGAAATGTGTATTTCTCTAGTAATCCCCATTCATTGTACATCTAATGTAATAAGCCAGTGATGCCAGGAACGAACAACTCAGCAAAGAAATGACTGCTCAGGACCACAGCCAAAGTCCCTCAGGCTTGGACTTTGTGCCATCAGTAGGGTGAAACGAATTATCACCACCTTACTGCAGACATTTGAGGCTAGGGGAAAATCATAGCAAAAAGAAAATGGTGGCCCTGGTTCATTGGCAGATTAAATTACATCATCTCCGTTCCCTAAAGAGTTTGGCAGTTTGGCCTTCAATAGCTGCAGCTTCTGCCCACCTTAATCCCAATTCTCACGTCCAAGGACTGTATAGGTTTATAGTAGTTTACAGTTTCTAAGCAGTTTTTGGACACGGTCCCTCGTCCAACCTTGTGGGGTAAGCAGGGCAGGACTTAGCATCCCCGTTTTGCACGTGCACACCCCACACCTCCGCGAGGCTGCCCTGGACTCCAGGCCTGCTCCCTGAATTTCAAAATGAGGCCCAGCCAGAAGCAGCCCAGCGTGGCTGCAAGGAGGACAGGACGGCAGGACAGGCGAAGCACAGATGCGAGCGCCGTAATCCCACTGCACTGCCGTGGGCACCGTGGGGTCCTCTTGCTTGTGTGCCAGTCGTACTTCCTGTGCTGCTGGATTTCTGGCCCAGGGCTCTTCTCCAGGGCATCAGTGCTTGTTGGCTGATGGCAAGACCCCCCATCTCTCAGCCCTTTACCCAGAAACAGCCAGTCCCTAAGAGGGCAGAGGGGTTTGTGTGTTCTTTCCTCATCCCCAGAAAATGAGAAATAAAGCCCATCCTTTGGTTGGGTTGCCAGTGCCCCATTTGGGAGCAAACCCCCAGCCCTCTGTGGCGGGTCCATTTCACCACAGCCCCTGGGCCAGAGCCTTAGGGAGCGAGCCTGCCCTGCCTCCTAGAACCCCCCGTCCCGAGGGTCTGCTCTGGGCACCTCCCCAGGCTGGGCTGCGGACCTCTCGAGGCCTCTCCCCAGGACTCCCTTGCACCTCCACAAACACGTCCACCCCATCGGGTGCCCCAGGCAAACACGAGGCCGCCTCACCTGTCCCGGGGGAGCCCTGAGAGGCGGGAGGAGTGGTGCTTTATTGGAGAACACATGTCCTATTGCTGAGCACTGTCTGAGTGGACAATGAAGAATGAAGGGGTTTTGAGGGCCCAGGGGCCAGCTGGCTGGAAAGGAGCAGAGGGGGCTTTGGGAGAGAGAACGGTAAAGGGATGCAGCAGAACTTTGGGGCATGTTTAGAGCACAAAGATTTAAAACAAAGATTTGCTCCAACGTCTGAATTAGCATCTCCCCTCGCTTTACCCCAAAACTTCTAGCAAGGCTCTTCACATGTCCTCGAGGTTTGGCGGGGGGTGGATGGCCTGTGGACTCAGGGCAGGAGGGGTCCAGACGCAGCGTTGCCGGGAGCTGGTCCTAGCACTGCAACCTCTCTGCAGGCACCCAGCTGGCCTGGCCACAGCCCGCTGGTCTCCTACCCCCTCCCTGCCACCCCAGAGGCTTGGGGGCTACCCAGGAATGTGGGCTAGGCTGGGAAGAGGCATCCTATCCCTTCCTGGCAGCCGTGCTCACAGCTGGTGCCTGGGCACACAGGCCTCAGGGTATCTTACTGCTGTCCAGGACAATCCATGGACTGAGTGCTGACGATCCAGATAGCGGATGGCATGTGCTCAGGCCTCCAGACCCAGACAGCTGCGTCTGTGTGCCTCGGTCTCTTCCTGCACTCGCTGAGTGCTCCCTCGGGCTCACAAGCGTGTACCTACCTCCAAGGGGCCAGAGGCCCTCCAGGGACACTGAGCATGGTCAGGACAGCCATTCCTACCAGGGCAGAGGCTCGCAGCACTGGGGCTTGGGATGGCCATGGGCACACACCTCCAGAATTGAAATACTGCTGTGATGGCATCCCAGGAGTGGCTTGGCTCTGCCAGCCTCCACCCCTTTTGTCACTGGTGGGGTGTGGCTGTGAGAACCCCTGCTTTTTGGGTGGAAAATATTTCCTACTCATGGTCTCACTGGGTCCGACCCCAGCTCCTGAGAGGGTGGACGGACACCCGCCAGCCCGTTTTTGGGTCAGGGCACTGACGTGCAGGGACGTCATGTCTCTGATCTGCAGCCAAGGCACAATCAGGGCTCGGGGTTCCCGGGGCTCCCTCCAGCCCCCTCTGCCCGCCATGTGCCAAGTGAGGGGCCTGGCGTGGGTGAATGGGGAAACCCACTTCCATCGTGCAGCCTTCGGTGCCGTCACCGCTTTGCTTCCGAGGCACTCTTGCTCCCGGAATGTTCAAACGACAACCTGTTCCCTCCCCAGGCTTTTCCCTTCCTGCCTCCATCTGCCATTCCAGCCCTGTGTCCCGAACCCTCCAAGCCCTGCCTCTGCTGGTCTGCACGCGCTGCCCAGGTGACCTCATAGAGTCTCTCAGTGGGTTCCAAGAGGTGGGCGTCCAGGAAACGATTTCATAGTTATACTCAGAATACAGCAGTGAATGTCATTCCCTTCTCTTCCAAGGTTTCCAAGTAGGGGGGATTCCGTTTGGTGCTTGAAGGATTTTTTTCATTTTTAAGTTTTTATGTAAATATAACGAACCTCCTGAAAAGTTCATCCAACATGAGTGTATAGTTTAGTGCATGGCTGTAAAGCAGATTCCCACGTAATCAGCCCCCTCAAAGGCCTCCAGCACGCCCCTTCTGAATTATCACCCCTTTCTCCCTTTGATAAGCCCCATCCTGATTTGTATGCCCCCTCTTCCTTATTTTTGAATAGTTCTCCTTTCTTTTTGCATGCCGAAACAGTGTGGTTTAATTTTGCCTGTGTTTTGAATTTTATGTAAATAGAACCAAATAGTGTGTGTTGTGCCGTACCCAGCTTATTTCCTGAACATTCTGCCTGGGCCATCCTGGCCATGTAAATAGATCCGAGGCATTTGTTTTCACTAGGGGTGGTTTCTTCTTGTTTGTTAATCTGCCCCCCTGTGGATGACCTGAGCATGGGGCTGTGTCAGGCAAGTTGCTGTGGACCTCTCTGCCCTCATTTCCCGCTGTAAACCCGGGTACACATCAGGCACCTGTACCCCAGGAGTGATTTATGGTCACAGGCAATGCGTGTTCTCAGCTTTTCTGGATGCTCCAACCTGACCAAAGCCGTGATCCTACTGACACTCTTTCCAGCAGTCCTTACATCTCGCCAACACTTGCTACTGGCAGACTCTCCCTGCTGCTAGGCTCAGGGGGGTGTATAGCAACCATTTCCTTTTTCATTTGTATCTTGATTTGCATTTCCCTTTTTACTTCTGAGGTTGAGCACTCTGGGGTATTTAGTGGCCATTTGGGTCTCTTCTTTGGTCAAGTGCCAGTTCGGGTTTCTTTAGCAGTAGGTCTTTTTCTATAGAGTTGTCTGGCTGTTGGTTGTAGCCATTCTTTAAACATCTAGAAGCAAGCCCTGTGTCTGTGTAAGCCTTTGCAGTCATCTGTTCCCCTACTGTGGCCGGGGACTGTTCCACACAGCTTGCTAATCTTTTTAGCACAGAGAAGGCAGGCTGGGGGCTTGTGCCTTCTGCAGAGAGCAGTGCCAGCTCATCTGGAACACTCTTCCTTTTTACTTCATTTCATTTGGAGGCTCCCTTCTACCTATGGTACGTGATGCTGCTTTCCCATTTAAAATGGTGATTTAGAGAGCTTCTTTTAGAAATAATTGTATAGGAAAAGCTACGTCCAGAAAACCCTAACCTATTGCTTTGGTAATGGCTGATTGATAACCCATTTTCCGAACAAGCCTCTGAGCTCAGATGAAAATCGCAGGTCTTCTGAAGGCCCCTCAACAGTCACTGGGTTAGGGGACTTCAGACGTGTGCTGAGAGTTGGGTTTCCTGGCACCTCCCTACACGGGAACCTGGGGCTTGACAGCTCCGTCCACGCACAGGCTGGTCCTGGAAAGCCATGACAGTGACCCTAAAACAGACACAAACACCAGCCACTTTGGTCCAACACCTGCTGAGTGCCAAGCTCTGCACCAGACATTTCTCACTTTTTCTCTAATCCCCCAAACCATCCTTCATGCTAAAATAAATTCCTATTTTCCCCATAAGAAAACAGAAGCCCAGATAAATTAAGCAACTGGTTCAAGATTTCATAGCTTGTGAGTTGTAGTCTCGAGATTTGAACATGGGTTGTCCAAATAAAGGAATCTCAAGTTTCTTGAGCCCAAACAGGGAACCAGCTCATCACACCATCCAGAGAAGGTGAGAACCAGAAGGGACAAAAGTTGTTACTTAGTTGAGAATCTCTCCTACTATAGAAATGTGTCAGTCACTTTTAAGAGGGAAATCTCAAGTGGATGGGTAGATGGCTGGGTGTCTGGATGGATGCATGGATATGTAGATAAGGAGAGGGAGGGAGGCAAGGGTGGGTGGATGGATGGATGGATAGATAAATGGGTGGGTGGGTGGGTGGGTGGATGGGTAAGTAGATGAATAGGTAGATGAATAGATGGTTGGATGGATGGATGGATGGTTGGATGGATGGATGGATGGATGGATGGATGGATGGATGGATGGATGGGTGGGTGGGTGGGTGGGTGGATGGTTGGATAGGTGGATGGGTAAGTAGATGAATAGGTAGATGAATAGATGGATGGATGGTTGGATCGATGGATGGGTTGATGGGTTGATGGGTGGGTAGATGCATGGATGGATGGATGGATGGATGGGTGGGTGAATGGACGGATGAATGGGTGGGTGGGTAGATGGATGGGTGTGTAGATGGGTGGATAGATGGGTAGACCCCAGACAGTTCATCTCACATTAAGAAACTCTATGAGAGGAATGGGGGAGGGGAGGAGAGTATTCGTAAAAAAATTTTTTAAATAATACTAATGATAAAAAGAAACGACTGATGAAACTTGTATATCCACATGCAAAAGAATAAAATCGGACCCCCATCTCACTCCATACACAAAAAAATATCTCAAAATGGGTCACAGACCTAAGAGCTAAAACTTTGAAACCTCTTGGAAGAAAACAAGGTTAGACAATGGTTTCTTAGACATGATACCAAAAACAAATAAGACCAAAGTAAAAGCAGGTAAATTGGACTTCATCAAAATAAAAAGCATCTGTGCTTCAAAGGACACTATCAAGAAAGTGAAAATCGCATTGCTCACTGCAGCTGCCCTCCAAAACGGAATGTATTGGCTTAGAGAACTGAGAATGCCCAGGATTTGCTGGCTTCAGAAATGGCTGGACCCAGGTGCTCAAATGGCACTCCCTGGGGACACTCGCTGTCTCTAAACCCCGAGTCCTCCATGGTGGCTTTCCTGTCTGGCTGGCTAACCCCTCCTGGTGGCCCCCGGGGACCTATGGGTCTGAGTCCAACAAAAAAGAGAAAAGGGCTCTTTCAGGGCTGCTTAGCAGACATCGTGGGATTTCTCTGGTTGGACTGACGTGAAGCCGGTACGTCCTACCCCTGAACCGTCCTCTGTGGCTGGGGTTAGGGAATGCCACGGGTCGGCTGTGGGGGGAGATGGTTTGCCAAGGCCAGCTGGGATGCTGTGGCCAACAGGCTCTGTTCAGGCTGCGTTTGCAGCTGGCCCCTGCAGTCTGAGCATCTGGGCTCTCTGCACATGGCCTGAGGCCATTGCGCTGACCCGCTCCCACCACCCAACCAGGAAAGCTTCCCTGGGGGGCAAAGAAGCCAGCGGGGCTGTCACCCAAGGCGCTCGGCAGTTCAGGACAGAGCCATCCACCATCTGGGAAGGGCCTCATGGAGTCCCACTATTAAATAGAAGCTCCATTAGTCACGGTACGTACGTGTTAAACCTTCTGCAAAACGTCACAATAGCAGTGGTTGGATTCTTCCAAAATAGAATGTTTTTGTTATCTTTAGAGCACTTAAAAATACAGGCAAACAACGAGATTAGCACAATTGTAATCTAAAATATTAATAAGCAACGAAATAGCCAGCTTCCAAAGGAGTTACTAGCTGTTCCCTAATGGAACATAAAACAAGTTTGAGAACTCATTGTCCTGGCTGCTGATGATTATGTTTTTGTTAAACAACCGTGGCAGAATCACCGTCTTTTTTGTTGTTGTTGTTTTTTGCCTCTCTCTCTGTCTTTTACGCCATTTTATTAAAATACACTTGGAGCCGTGCTGTTGGTGTGAGTGTGTACTGTTTCTAAGCAGCTGCCGCCAGCTTTAAATACCAGTTTCTACGCTCGGGCTCGCCCCTGAAATAGAGTTCTGCCAGGAATGCCTGTTGTTTGGGGTCCCATCGGGGGCATCCGTCTTTGGCGTTGTCAGGGATCCCAGGCTCTCCGTGCCCCCGTCCCCCTCTGCCCCCCAGCCATGGTGGTGGGCGACCCTGGGTTACCACAGCAACCTGGGTACCACCTCGGCTTCTTCTCTGTGGCCCCTCCTGCTGCTCCACGATGGGGTCTGTGCCACTCCCCAGAAAGTCAGCTTGTGCAGAGGTTGCTGGTTCAGGGGCTCTGGAAGAAGGGAGAGGTGCAGGCGATGCTGAGACTCTCACGGGGCTGGAGGACATTCCTCCTGTGACACTGGACTGCCTGTGCAGGTAGCAGGGAGACGTTATAGCCGAAAATCAAAAATGGTTATTTCTGCAGATGCTGTCCTCGTTCAAACCCCTCCTACAGCACAAGTCAGCAAGGCCGTTTGTTGCCCGAGTTGAGGATAGGGTCTGCCCTCTCTGTCCTGGGATGGTTAGCTGACAAGTGGGCATGTAGGCCCATTGACCCTTGGGGACCTCTTCTGGATCAGCCCCAGAGCCCTTCATCTGTTCTGGGGCTATGGCTTGGAGCCCCAAATCTAGTCGCCATTGACAAAGCAGTTATCGGCATCAGGACATTTGTGTGCTGTGTGACCCTGGGCAAGTTACTCAGCTTGTCTGAGCCCCCGATTTCTGCTCTGTGAAATGGCACTAATAGCAGCGTGGATACTGCCAAGTTGCTGGGAGAATGGAATGAACCAGTCCGTAGAAAGCCCTTAGTGCAGTCTGGTTCATGGACGTGCTCACGGACGTCTGCCATTGCACCATTGTCGTCTCACATGCCCCATCTGCAGACACCAGAGCATCAAGGCGCGCGCAGAGCAGAAAGGATGTTAGAGCACAGCCTTAAATCCAGCCTGTTCAAAAGGAATGCCGGTGCCAGGGCTCCACCCCAGCCTACAAAATCCGACTGCCGGGGGTGGGCCCTGGGAATCTGTCGTTTTAGACTGCTTCTCTGGTGGTGTGGTTGGAGAGCTGGGATTGGACACTTGGACTGGAAAGGACTTCATGTAAGCACCTACTACGAGCCAAGGAGACTGAAGGCAAGGGCTTGTAAGTTAGTTTGTAAATCTGTTTCATGAAGCAAATCAGTCAAGGAGTGTTGCCTTCTAACAGGTCAGAGAATCTGGAAATACAGCTGGTTCATTTGGCGTCAAGTAAGTTGGGAAAGAATTTCCTGGGTGGGTGCTTAGGTGGATGGATGAATGCATGGATGGATGGATGGATAGATGGACAGACAGATGGATGGGTGGGTGGGTGGATAAATGGATAGACAGGTAGGTGGATGGATGGGTGGATGGATGATGGATAGATGGGAGAATGGGTGGATGGATGGATTGCTAAGTGGACAGATGGATGGACAGACAGGTGGGTGGATGGATGGGAGGATAGAATCAATAGATAGATGGATGGTTGTAGATACCCAGTCTACTTCTCATGCAGCTCACTCCAATTCCAGTTGCACAGCCCCTCCCATCTTTAACCTCTCCAGCACTACCCAGAAGAGATGCCTTTAAAACCATAGAATTGGTGAAAAGTGTGAAATGCAGTAGGAAAATGGGGCATCTATGAGATGGAGAAAATGCAGTCCTGGTTGGCATCACGTGCTAAGGTCTCTTTAGGCCATTGAAGATTATTCAGGTTTCCTTAAGCCAACTCAGATGCACATAAATCACCCCAGACTCCTTGTGCCTGCCCTGTCCCCCAAATTCAGCGTGCAGGTCGCCTCCATCACCCCCTGCATGCTGGATTTGGGGGGCAAAGGGATGGCGCTGGAGCTTGAGCATCCCACTTGGGGGAGTTCCTAACCTCCTCTCCCCCACTGGCTGTGAGGAGAGTTGGATCCTTGTGGGTTCCAGAAGGCAGATGCTGTCGTGCTCCATAGACCTGGAGTAAATGATCCTCTCCCAGGGCATGCAGGTGGCACCGCTGGCCTGCCGTCTGTCAGACACACGCTTTACGAGGACATTCTTTCACCTGGCCACCTGGTTTGGGGACGGTTAGCCAGAGTCAGGAGTCCCCTTTGCAGGGACCCAGGAGTCGCATGGCCCACCCAGAGTTTGCACCTCAACTCCTTTTGGGAAGTGAAAGCTGTCATATGGTGCTCTGTTATTGAATTAAGATGTTTTTGGCTTCTCTGAAATAGACGATAGGAAACAGATCTGGGGTTTATGAATAAACATTGGCTTATGGGGGCCGTATGCTGGTAACGATGAAATCTCCACATTTGCAGATTAAATTTAAGACATGCATATGTCAAGTAGATGTGGAGAGGCCAGACTCCTGCTTGACAAGTCCTGTAGCCAAAGAGAGCGTCTGGGGCAACACTCCAAATGTCCCCAGCCCCACCCATGGGTGTCTGCAGGCCCAGAGCTCCAGAAGCAGGAGGAACCCAGGTTCCCGGGAGGGTTGATGTGGGGTGCCACGGGGACCCAGGCGCAGATCCAGGATCAGCATCCACCTTTGGCGAATGTGGCTTCCCAAAGCTTTACGAAACAGGTTGTAAAATCTTTTTTGGATTGTTAACTCTCTCCCGTCTAATTTTCCATCTCTCAACAACCCACGGCACTCCCTGTTTAAATGAATGCGTGTGCGAGCTGTTGCGTGGTCCAGTAGCAGATTTGGAAGACACAGAGAGGCGTAATGAAGGAAAGAAAAATCACTTCTAATCCTGCACCCCACCCACCCTGCCATCAGTGGTCAACCCCAAAACTATGTGGTCCTTCTCTGGACACAAACATATATTAAACAAAATCACGCTCATCCTGTGCAGTCATAGAGCCCTCTTTGTTCCTAGAGACAAAGGAAAGGACATTGTGTCGTGAATTTTTAGATATTCTTCCAAATCACCATCTCCAGCGGCTCCGCAGCTTGTCATGGACATGTGACACGGACATTTATTTGCCACTCTTCCGTTTTGAGACACTGTGGTCGCTTCCACGTTTTCCATGAGAAACAGCACTTGAGTGTAGAGGGACCTTTCCTTCTAGCTCAGTAGGATGCATGTACTTTGAGCTTCTCGGCCAGCTCTCTGCAGCTCGCCAGAGATTGGACCCGTGCCCAGGAGCGGGGACGTGGGGGCTGGACTGTCCTTTCTCTCAGATCAGCAGGGATTAGCTTGTCGGGTCAGCTGCATGGGCGAGGGACCGTTTGGCTCAGTGCTCTGCCGTGGCCGTCTGGGTGGAAATTCATCCTAAAGTCGGAGCAGGGAGCTGCGTCTTCGCTCTGCCCCAGACCCCGTGAATTCCGCAGCCGGCTCTGCTGACGTGGGAGACACCGGTCACTACCTCCTGCGTGGTGGAGGCGGCAAGTCTTGGCACTGTTGACAGCTTGAACCTTTGGGCTTTAGAGCTTCACAGTCTTGAGACAAAGGTGCTTTGGTGCAAAAACTCAAAGGGCCACTAGTGAGCTCCTGGCTTCCTGGTCACTGACACAGACCAGGGAAGGATTCGGGGTCCTTAGAGCAGTGCAGCTTGGAGCGGATTTTGGCATCAGAAAGTAAGATGAGTAGTGGCTTGGGATAATATGGAGAAAGGCACCTCTGCAGAGTGGGCATTACCGATCGAGCCTCCAGACCCAAGGTCAGTGGCCGCATTTGACTCCAGGTGGACGGCCCGTGGCCCCCTGCTGTGGCAGGCCGGGAGAGGCCCCTCCCACTTCATGTCCTGCCATGGTCTAGGGGATGGGCTGGGAGAGACCCCTCACTGGTGGTACCCTCCTGGAATCAAGGTGACGGGCTGGGAGAGCCCCCCTGGCCCCTCACTTCGGCTGAAGCCCCCTAAACATCTCCAGAGCCTTCTGCCCCAGAGCCCCTTCCTCTTGGTTGTTCAGAGTGGAGACTTTGCTTGTGGAATGATTATAGGACTGGCTGGAGGCAGCTGCTCCACCTGCATTCCTTGCTACCCTGGTCGCCTAGCCTAGATGTCGTGCCCCCTTCTCCCGAATCCAGAAGGTTCTCCCGAATCCAGAAGGTTCTCCCGAATCCAGAAGGTTCTCCCGAATCCAGAAGGTTCTCCCAAATCCAGAAGGTTCTCCCGAATCCAGAAGGTTCTCCCATCGCACTCCCCTGCAGCAAAGTTGAAACCCACATTCCTGGGGCCAGGCAACCCCGCCTGCATCCCCTGCTCGTGCACCCACCCCTCTTGCTAAGATGTGCCCGGAGGGGCAAGGCATGGCCTGTGTTTGCTGATCCCGGAGCCCCAGGGTCAGCAAGTGATGGGCAGGGGTGGAGGGCTGCGTTGGAAGGAGTGAGCTCAGTGTACAGGGAATGCAGTGAGATCCTTTTCTAAGGGGAGAGGCCATCTGTGCCCCACTTTTCCTTTGCCACCTGCCCAGCTTCCCTCAGCGCTGAGCCCTTTCCCTGTGTCTCTCAGTCCCCCATGGGATAAGTGGGGCCAGGCCCCCCACCCCCGAGTCCCCATTTTACAGACAGGCCCGGGGAAGTCAAGTAATCGTCAGAACGCAGGCCTCTGACCTTTTCTTGCATGGTGGCGTCTGTCTAGACATCTCTTCCAGAGCCAGCGGGGACCTCGGTGGCCACTAGCCAGACAGCCCCCCTCAGCTGTGCCCTAGCAGGACTGCAGAGGGCTCGAGAGCTGCCATCCCAGCGATGGGCACAGAGGCTAAGGAGAGCAGACCTGTGGCCGCTCCCCGAGTCTGCTGCGTGCATCACCCATCCCCTTTGTCAGGGATAGGACGGTGGCCCTAATTCCATGAGGGATGCTGGGGCAAAGCAGGGGAAGGGGACCAGCTCTAGGTCCACAGCCCAGGGTCCTGTCCTCCCAAAGGCCAGACTTCCATCCCACCTGGGTACCACACTGAGAAGTTTTCATCTCCCCCTCTGTGTGCTGGTCCCGCAGAGAAGACCGGGTGTCCTCCAGGGCAGGGCAGGGGAACGGAGGGGCAGAGGGGACACAAGTGGGCAAAGAAACAGAGAGAGACAGAGGGGTCAGGGAGAAGAGACACAGGGGAACAGAGGGAAAGGGGGGACAGTAAGGAAGGAAGGGACACAGGGACAGGAAAGACAGAGGGGCCAGGAGGCGTGGAGGGACGGAGGAGATGGAAGGGACCAGAGGGGCCAGGGGGCCATGTCGTAGCTATTGACCTGCTGTCAGCTTCCTGGGGCATCAGGAGGCCAAGGCTGGGCCACTGCCCTCTTGGGGTCTCCCGTGGCCGGGATAGGAGGCGGGGAACACTGCTCGCGCTGTGGCCTGTCCAGCCTTCTGTGTCCACGGGCGCCCAGGGGTGTTGCTGCCGGCTCGCGGGGTCAGAGCCTTTTCCGGGTCACAGGCCTCACTGAGAACCAAGTGAAGGTGACACATGCACACACACACAAACATGGGAATACACGGTGTATACACACAAACACACTTACACACATACACAAGCATCAAACGTGTGCACACATGCCTGCCTGCACTCCACGAGCACATGCACACACACACGCGCCTGCCTGCACACACAAGCGCACACACACACCTGCCTGCATGCACAAGCGCATGCACGCACACATGCCTGCCTGCACGCACAAGCGCACACACACATGCCTGCCTGCATGCACAAGCACACACACACTCATGCCTACCTGCACACACACGCGCATGCACACACACACGCCTGCCTGCCTGCACACGCTCACACACATTCGGGAGGCTTGAGGAGCCCCCGCCCTGTACCCAGGTGTACACCTTGTGCATCCAAAACAGCCTGTGCCAGGCGTTGGTTGGGGCCATGCCATGTCCGTGGAACTCTGGCAGCGACACGATCCCCCAGGGACGACCCGACCTACTTCTTGTTCCTGAAGCTCCTGGCCGAGCTCTCGTGCCAAGCCCTAGAAGGAGCCCTGCTGGTGGGTGACTGTGCCATTTATCATCCAGACAGGGACACTGCGAGCGAGGGGGGCAGGCGGCACCGTTCCCGGTTGCCCTACTTACGGGGGCAGAGGCCGCAGCACAGCGCTAGCGAGTAGAGGAGGCCCGGGCCGTGCCGCGGCAGCCCCCACTCTCTCGGTGGTGCACGCCCACCACCCATCCCAGGCTGCCCTGGCCGCAGGGAAGGGGAAAACACACTGAGGACTAGGGGGGAGGGGCAGGAAACGACCCATGAGGCCAGTCCGGCTGGGCCTCCACTGCCCCCACCCCTGCCCGACCCCCGGGGTCTGGGGAAAAGGCGGGGGCCCCGGCTGCCCCTCGGGAAGGGGTGAGCTGCAGCTCTACCCTGTCAGCACTGAGCACCGCACTTCCCACCCGGGCTGTGATGGAAGGTCGGTTGACCTCAGAGACCTCCAGACAGGGAGGGGCTGGGGCCTGAGCCTAGACAGGCAGGGCTGAGGGTGGGGAAGGCGAGAGGTGGTGGGTGTGGGCCACCAGACTTCTGACATGCAAAATCCAGGAACCACAGGGGCCTGGACGGGCCAGGCAGGGTGGGGTCTGCAGCATCTGGAGCCTCGGTGCCCACAGCTATGTATCCGGGCCCACGGCACACCCACCCACTGGCATCCGCTTGCAGACGGGGCCAGAATCCCACAGGAGCTGTCAGCTCTGGACTGGGGGAATCCCCAGCCATGCTGAGTGACCTTTGGGCTGTCACCCTGCCTCCCTGCATTCCATCCCCTCCTCCTGCACCAGGCTCTGGCCAGGACTCCAATGCACCTGTAAAGGCACCTGGCATCTCTGCACAAAGCCAGTGACCGAGTCCTTGGATGCACGGGCAGTTGGAATCTGGCTGCTCTGAGGGGTCCCGCTAAGAGAGACGGGTCCCCTGGGACAGTCCCTCAGGGTATCCAGGACTGTGCGCTGCGCCCAAGGGGATGCACCTGCAGGCTGCACCGTGGTGCAAGAGAGGAGGCTGTGGAGTCTTGCCTACACCCACCATCCAGTGTCCTAGGGTCCGTGTGTCTATCACCTCTGTCCCTCCTCTCGCCAAGCATCAGCCTGAGGGCCACCTCCTCCTGGAAGCTCTCCCAGATTCTCTCCAGCACCCCTTAGAGGCGCCTCTGTCTTCCCAGTGACCTTGGTACTGGGCTCTTTGCGGCCTGCAAGCACCTGCTCCACTGCAGAACAGGCCCGGGTGCTCCAGGGGTGTGTGATGGGCAAAGCTGTGATGACCCCCCACCCCCACCCAGCAAAGCAAGCGCCCCAGGCCACCTGGCACTGGAAGCCTTCGGCGCAGAGGACATCCCCGCTGACCAGGAAGGACGGGAAGGAATGTGCCAGAAACCAGACCCTTGGCAGCTCTTCCAACCCTTGGGACGAGTGACTCGGGGGCCGGGAGCCCCTGGGAAGCCTCTCCATGGCCACTTCCTCCCTTGTCTTCCTTCGTAAATCAAGACCACCGACTGAAATGTGGTCCTGGGCATAGAAAAGACCCCTCCGTCCAGCCCCTGCTCCCGGCCCTGTCTGCTGGAACGAGCTTTCGGAGCAGGCCTCTGCCTTCTCGGGCCTCTCACTCTGCAACTCAGTGCTCCATCCACAGCCCGCACAGGCTGTTCCCTCTACTGGAATGCTGTTCCCTCAAGTCTGCACAGGGCTTGCTCCTTCTCGCTCACATGTGGCTTCAAAGGCTTCCCCCACGCGAGGGCTCAGGTGCCCCCACCCCCAACCGCCTGCCCCGCCAGTCTCTTTGTAAAATGAAAATTCCGGGAACATGATTATTTGGTCTGTTTGGGCTGGTGTATTTCTCATCTGTGTCCCCACGATGGTGGTGGCCCGTCCTGACCTGGCCACCTGTGCAGTGTCTGCTGCAGAGTTGGTACTGAGCGAATCCAGGTGGGATGAAGGAATGAATGAGTCAAGCCGTTAGGCCTGGCCCGTGGAGACAGGCAGGGCGGGAAATGCCCCATCTTCTCTTGTTCCCACGGAGACTCGTGCAGGGTGTGTTACAGGCCCCATTTTACAAAGAAGGAAGTCGCGGCTCCGAGCAGTTGGGAGACCCTTTTGGGTGCCCAGCTAGAACGTGGCTGGCCCCCAGGAAAAGCCCAGACGATACCCGACAGCGACCCGGCCAGGGTTGGTCAGTGTGGCAGGTGCATTGGAGGCCACAGCCCGGCCCCCACGTGGACACCTGTAGCCGGCCTTCCCTCCGTCCCCCAACCCCACTGTGACCCCTGACCCTGCCCGATGACTCCCCATGTCCAGCCCGGCACATGGCACCCACCGCAGGCACCTGCGGGTTGGACTAGCCGTGGTGACCAATGCACCTTTCAGACTAGTTACTTTCTCACGAGTGTTAACCAGCCCGGCCTGAAACAGATTTAGAATTTAGTGTGGTTAAAAACCATCAGTCTTATGCCGTTTAAAAATTGCTTGTCATTTTGTCTGCCAAGAACTCTTCCAGCAGCCTACTTTTCCAAAATGATCGCTGATTGGAACAAAAACATTGCCACTAAAATTAGAGTGACAAAATGGAGTTGTTATGAAACAAAAGGAAATCGACAGGTACATTTTAACAGGAGAGGAAAGATCCCTTTCCACCTGGGGGAACGGGCTGGTCCTTTGTACCCCAGGGTTCTGGAAGAGCATTTGTGTCTCCACGTGCAGAGTTCTGTTGTTGGCTAAACCCTTGATTTGAGCACAGATGAGGGAGCATCGTTGCTTAAGAGAGGGAACTATTTTGGGGACTAAAACCAGAGTTTGGAGATGTTTAAGGAAAACCTGGTTGTAAATCACTAATAAGATGCTTTCAGGTTAATCGAAAAATCCAGATGGATGTGTCTTGAAAAAAGAGACCGATGCCTTCTCCCTTCCCCTCTGCCGTGATATCCTAGACACGTTGTGTGTTCCTCCACAATCTCTGTATCAGCTAGGATTCGTTCCAACCATATTTGACAGAAACACATAAAAGCACCACAGCTTCAGTACATAGACCGGGTGTTCAGTATGGATTTCTCTTTCATGTTAAAGACAGAAGACAGCAATTCCAGGCTCCTTGGGATCCAGGCTTTTCCTTTCTTGCCATTCATTGCACCATCTTTAACAGGCTGCCTCATGGTTCAGAATGGCTGCTTAAACTCCAGCCATCATGTCCACATTCCAGTAGTGGAAGGAAGAAAGGGCAAAAAATATATATATCACACTTCATCCTTTTAAGGCTGTTAAAATTGCCCATGATTCTTCTAACTATGCATTCTTGACCATAACCTATTATCAGGGGAGACTGAGAGCCATCACCTCTCTTCCAGGCAATCTGTGTGTTTTGGTTTCCTCAGCAGCTCAAACAAATACCATGCAATGGTCTGGCTTAAACAGTGGGAATTTACTGGCTCACAGTTATGTGGGCTATGAGAAGTCCAAACCAAGTTCTCATCAAGGGGATGCTTTCTTCCCAAAGACTGGCATTCTGGGGCCGGCTGCAGCAATCTTTAGCCCTGGGCTTGTCTGTCCAAAGGTAGTGTGTCTGGCCACCTCTCCTGGCCTCTCCCTTCTTTCCCGGGTTCAGTGATGTTCAGCTTGTAGCTGGTCCATCTCTGGCTCTCTCTCTCTGTCTGAATTTCATTCCTCTTATGAAGAGCTCCAGTAATAGGGCGAAGTTCCTTCCTGAATGAGGTGGACCTTACCTCATGCCTTACCTGAAGCAGCTTCATCTAAAGATCCTACCTATGAGGAGTTCTTGCCCACAGGAGTAGACTAAGTTTAAGAATATATTTTTCTGGTATACCTACAGTTCTAAACCACCACAGTCCACCCTCTGGACCCCAAAAGACATGTTCTTCCTACATGCAAAATACATTCACTCCATCACAACATCCTAAAAGCCTTAAATCGTGTCAGAAATGATGCTGAGTACGAAGTCTCATCAAAATCAGTTCTAGGTGTGATCTGTCCTGGGGCACAATTCCCCTGTCTGTGGGCCTGCAAAACCTAGAGAACAAGTTACCTGCTTCCAGTATACAAGGGAGGGACAGGCATAGGATACACGGTTCCATTGCAGAAGCAAAAACAGGAGTCATGGGTCCCAAACATGACCAGAGCCCAGTTGGACTCACTCCTTTAGAGTGCAAGACCTGAGAGTCATCTGTGGATCCATGTTTTGTCCTCTGAAGGAATCACAGCCCTTCCAAATGCTCACGCAGTGGCCATGCTCTCCCAAATGCTGGGGTGAAGGCCCCACCCTCTCCAAGCATTGTGGTAGCCAGGCACTGCCCGTATGCTGGACACAGGCCCCACGTTTCCCAGCACTGGGGAGGTAGCCCTTTCCCTAAGCATTGGGGTGCAAGGTCCACCCCACCCCCCCAAGCACAGGTGCAGACCCACCCTTTCTACGCTCATGGGTGACTGCTCTCTTGGCCTGAGGAGATGCTTCGGTCCACAGCTCAGCTTCCGTGGTTCTGTCTTTGAAGTCCTTGTTTGTTCAGTTTGTCCCTTCCCTGTCCCCTTCAGTCCAGCCAGGCAGTGAATCACTCATACAGATTTGTTTTATTTAAACATTTTTATTTAAGAAAGCATACACTTTAGAACCACCAAAATTGGATATCTTTGTGAGCCCATCCATAAGCATTTTAAAATAAAAAAAAGCCTTGTGTTTGTACAGGAGGTTTCATTTAAAATTAAGCAAACAAGGAAAAAATCTACCAGTACAGATATCAGAGTTTCTTAAATTCTAAATATTAAACACTAACTTAAATGCCATTTGATTAGCTGTCAAAACCATGAACGTTCTCAAAATATCAAGTAGAAAATTATTACAGGTATCAGAGTTGCTATAGTAATAACCTACGTTCCTAAACATTTTCAAGTTTTTTATTTCATGAGATTATAAAAATACAAATTTTTTACAAGTAACATATGAAAACTTTAACCACCAAAAATGAGTTTCTCGGTTAGCTTATCCATAGGCATGTTTAAATAAAATATCTAAATAATCATTGTAAAGCCCGTGTTGGTACAGTATGTTTCATGAGCCAGTTTAAAATTAAAGCAAACGAGGAAAAAAATCTACAGGTACAGATATCATAGTTTCTTCAGTTCTAAATATTAAACTATCTCAAATACCATTTGATGAGCTATCAAAACTGTATGTTCTCACAATATCAAGCGAAAAGTTATAACAAATACCAAGTTTGCTAATCACCTATGTTATTAAACATTTTCAACTTTAATTTCAGAAATCTATTTTATCTGAAATTATTATAGCTGCCTTTAATTTTTATTTGTCAGAGCTGTATATTCTTTTCCCTTTCTCACTTTTTAACCTTAAGGCTACCCTTGCTAATACTCTTCAATTCTGTACGCTTCTCGCAAGCTCCCTCCCCAGTCATTTTTCAGCCACCAGAGCTCCCTTTAGTATTTCTTGTAGGGCAGGTCTCTTGGTGACAAATTCTCGCAGTCATTGCTTATATGTGAAGATTTTAATTTCTCCCTCGGTTTTGCAGGACTGCTTGGCAGGAACTCTTTCTCGTTCAGAGTCTTAAATATATCATACCACTGCCTTCTGGCCTCCATGGTGTCTGTTGAGTAGTATGAACTCAGTCTTACATAGATCTCCTTGTATGTAATAAATCTTTTTCCTCTTGCTACTTCCCTGACTCCTTGCTTCTCTTCAAGATTTGACACTCTGCTGGTACATGTCTTCGATTAAGCCTGTTTGGATTAATTCTATTTGGGATCCTTTGGGCTTGTTTAATTTGGATGTTAATATCTTTTAAAAGGGTTGAGAATATTCCCCCATTATTCTTCAACTACTCTTCCTATCCATTTTCTCTTCCCTTCTCCCTCTGACGCATCAATAATTCTTATATTTGCATGTTTTGTGGCATCTATCATTTTCCTGAGATCAAGTTGCATTTTTTCCATTTTTCTTGCAATTTGTTCTTTTGAACTTTCAGTTATCCTGTCTTCTAATTCGTGTGTTCTTTCTTCTGCTTCTTGAAATCTACTATTATGAGTCTTTAATACTTTTAATGTCCTCAGTAGCTTCCATCTCTGTGATATCTGATATTTTTCTATTTATTCTTTTAAATTCTTCGTTATGCTCCTCCAGCGTCTTCTTGACATCCTCTATGTCGTTATGAACGACCTTAATTAGTTGTCCCAAATTCTGTGTCCGCTCAGGTAATTTATTTTGGTCATTTGGCTGAGCCATTATTGTCTGGTCCTCCACACGCTTTATGATCTTCTGTTGTAAATGGGGCATTTTAATGTCTTCATAAAATTATTTTACAGATTTATTTCCTTTTCTCCTCTAAGGTTTTGAATCTACTTGTATTCGCTTTGAAGATCCCTTTATGGATTGAGTTTGTCCGTCCTTCCCCTTGAAACCAAGTCCGTAATCTCAAGGGGTGACTGCAGTTCTACTTAGGGCCTTATCTGAAAGCTAAGCAGGCAGGCAGTTTGTCGGACTGCACTTTCTGCCCTTGAGTCTGCTCGTCCCCTTAGACCCACCTGTCCCTGACTGCAGGTGCAATGTGTAGTGGCCAGTCACGGCTCAGCTTGGCCAGCATCCGTGGCCTCACCTCTCTGTCTCCATGTACCTATGGTCTCCGGGACTCTATGGGGGGAGGGGAGCGGCACCGGGACCCAAACAGGCCACCCTCACTGGCTGGACACTGGACCAGCACCACTCTACGTCTCCCCCTCCTCCCCAGGGAAGGGCTCCCCAGTCTGTGCCAAAAAAAAAAAAAAAAAACAGGTGCCCACTGCAGCATGTCACAGGGGCAGGGAATCAGCACTTTACCTTGACTAAGTGGGGTCTGTGCACAAGAAAAATACATTTTCCAAGGTCACCATGGGACCTCCCAGCCACAGAGCCAAAGGGGAAATCTTCCCAAGCCAGCTGCAGAGATAGGCAGAGTGGTGACCAAGCACATTCACCCCACTCTCTCTCTCTCTGTCCCTTTATAATCACTCACACCCTAGAATCTGTCCCGGTCATTTCTCTGTCACATCTCTCAACGCTGCGTGGAACCAGGGTGAACGCAGCCTCTCCTCTTCTGCCATCTTACCAGAAGTCCCGACTCATACAGATTTCACAAAATCTTCGTGGGCTTTGTGTTCAGTTCACAGGTGTTCAAAGCATTGGACAGAAGGACTTTCCAAAGAAACTTCCTGCCTCACTGCATTTCCAACCCTGACTTCTGCTGAAAGGGCTGGTTGGCCCCGTGTTCAGTTAAACCCTCGTATGGGTTTAGTACCCAGGAACTTGCTTTCTGGAGGGTCCAGGAGTCCCTGACAGGGCCGCGTGTGTCCCCAGTCCAGAGCACCCTGCCTGGGTAGGCTCAGAATTTCCAAAACCATCACCTTCTGGTGTCTTTGTACCTAAGAGTTCATTTCTCAGTTCATCCCTTTCCTCTCGCATCTTGCTGAGAGCTGCAAGGAGAAGCCAGGCTGCACCATCCACACTCAGCTTGGAAATCTTCTCAGCTAAATATCCAAGTTCATTGCTTTCAAATTCTGCCTTCCATACAACATCACAGCTCAATGTCATCAAGTCCTCTGCCGCTTTACAACAGATCACCTTCCTTCCAGTGTCCAATAGCACATTCTTCATTTCCTTCTAACTCATCAAAAGTGCCTTTAGCATCCGTATTTCTACCAACAGTCTCTTCAAAGCCATCGAAGCTTTTTCTATCAAACTCCTCATAGTTCTTCCATCCTCTACCATACATTACCCACCTCAAAGCGCTTTCAACTTTTTGTGGAGGGGAGGGGCTTGGACAGGCACCAGGAATCAAACCTGGGTCTCTGGGTGTTTCTACATTTTGGGGGGTTGTGATAGCAGCATCCCACTCTCCTGGTACCAGAATCCACTTTAGCTTCCTAAGCTGCTCAAGCAAATACCATGCAATGGGTTGACTTAGTGGGAGTCTGTTGGCTCGCAGTTTGGAGGCTAGGAGATATCCAAGTTGAGGCGCAGCTTGGGAGGTGCCTTCCTTCCCGGTGTGTCCTTGTGATCTGGGCTGGCTGCCAGCAGCCCTTGGTCTGGGCTTTTCTGTCCTACCTCTCCTGGCCTCTCCCTCCTCTTCTGGGTTCTGTTTGCCTTCAGCTTCTGGCTGCTCCCTCCGTGGCTTTCTCTCTGTCTGAATCTCATTCTGCTTAGAAAGGGCCCCGGTTATAGGGTTAAGCTGCATCTTGACAGGGCTGGACCACACCTTACCTGAAGTGGCCTCATGCTTCACGTTGGGTCCACACCCATGGGAGTGGATGGTTTAAGAACACAATCTGGAACAAAGCTCCAAGCACCACGCTGCTGTTGGAAAACTGGAAAACAGATGTTGGGGTGGGAGCTGGCACTCGCTGCCCCAGTGCCTTCTAAGTAAGTGCCCACGGTATTGACACCCACCAGGTCCCTACTTCCAAAGTTTCACCCCAAGTTCATCCAAAGTTTCTGCAGCTCAGCATGCAGAGTACCAGGGGCTGTCCAAGTAAAGGTCTCATTGCTTTAAGCAAGAAAACGAAACGTATTTCACACACGAGGAAGCTGAAGCCTGCAGAGGAGAAAGGACTTGCCCAAGGAGAGCTAGTGCCTGTTCAGTGCCACACAGTGCCAGGATCCCTGGCTGGGATCCAAGTCCCATGCAGAGTTCTTCCCGTCTGAGAGTTCCTGGACCTCTGAACAGACCAGGGTCTGCATTCTGAAGCAAGGAAAACTACCTCTTCTATTATTCAGACCTCTTAATTACAATTGATAAAAATCAAGGTCAGTCTGGCTGAAACCAAAAGGGAATTTAATGACCTTAGTGCACAGGATAGCTTCAGGCATGGCTGGATCCAGGGGCTCAGAGTGCATTAGGAAGCTGTCCCTTTCCATCTCTTTTCTCTGGCTTTCTGTGTGAACGTCATTCTCAGGCCAGTGGACAGCAGCCGCGCCTTGTTTGTATTCCACTAGGTTAGCGGTCACAGCAGGAAGACAGCCCCACTTTCCCAGTCATCATAAGGTGTCAGATTTGAGCCTCGTGGAACTGTTTTGAATCATGAGCCCATCCCTAACCCAATTGCAGTGGCCAGGGGAGGAGGATAAACCCATTGGCCAGCCTCCCATGCCCTCCCTCAGAGGCATCAGGGCACTCACTGCACAGGGACTAAGATGAACTAACAGTGTTTCCCCAGAAGGTGGGGAAATGGGCCTGGGCAGGGTCTTCCCCCCACCCTGCCCCTCTTCCCCCACCACCTGCCCGGGTGCCTGTCCTCTCCTGGGAGAGCCGACCCATTCCCATTCCTTGCGGGCCCTGTCAGTGGCTCACCTTTTCACTTACAAGTCTCTTCTTCCCAGTGTCTGAGAATCTATTGGGAGAGGGGCTGGGATACTCTCTCTATAAATCCTCAGTGCCCAGTACAGAGCTTGGATGGATGGATGGATGGATGGATGGATGGATGGATGGATGGATGGACAGACGGACGGACGGACGAACGGATGGATGGATGGATGGATGGGTGGGTGGGTAGATGGATGGATGGATGGGTGGACGGACGGATGGATGGATGGGTGGACGGATGGATGGTTGGATGGGTGGACAGATGATGGAGGAACAGATAGGCAAATGAAAGGCCAGATGGATAGATGGATGGAAGGAAGAAGTGAAGGAAGGATTAAAGGAAGGAAGAGTGGACAGGTAGATGGATTGCTGGATGGACGGATAGACAAATGATAGATGGACAGATAGGTAAATGAATGGCCAGACGGATGGAAGGAAGGAAGGAAAAGTAGGCAGGTGGGTGGTAGGTGCCTTAATGACTAGTTACTCTGCTCACACAGCCCCTGTGAAATATGCCGATTTAATGGAGTGATATCACATGGCAGCATTTAACTTCCATACACTCAACATTTTGAGAAAGCAGTTGAGTCGGGACCAAGCCCCACCCCGCACCCCAGGCACTTGCTCCGTGAATGATGTCGCTGTGCTTTACTGTTGTGACCTTGCCCAGCCTGGAAGGTCCGTTGGTTTTTTTCTCCCAGATGAAGAAACTGAGGGTCAGAGAGGTGAAGGCACACAGCCAGTGGGTAATGGGGCAGGGTGCGGTGGGGATGGGGTGTCTGAGTCTCCAGGGGCTGCCCACCCAGGGCTCAGTGTATCATTCTGGGTGGCATAACTCGGCCCATGGTAGGTGCTGACCCCAGAGCAGGTGTACTTCCATCTCACAACGCTTGCTCCTTTATTCTGGAAGAGAAAGGGGCAGGAGGGGGCAGTGGTGGGAAAGGAGTGTTTTGTGCTTTTTCTGCAGTGGAGACCCTCAGCTCCTTTGTAGTGGGGACAGGGTGGCCAGGGCCTCCTGCCCAACCTCGCTGGGGGCTCCTCCCCTCACCCCATGACCCTGAAAGGTCATGCTCTCACTCTGCCTCCATGCCCAGAGTCTCAAACTAGGCCACCACCTGTCCGTCCATCCGTTCTTCCTCCTCCCGGGCAGACGGAGAGCGCAGGTTTCAGGCGGCTGCTGTGGGGAGGCAGGTGAGCCCTTCCTCCCATGACCTCACCGCTCTAGGTGAGCCAGGGGCTTGCTGGAGACCATGGAGGGGCACATGCTCCAGGGTGGACCAGCCGGGGCAGGGTCCCGGCCGAGGCCTCCACTGCTTGTGGGACCCTCAGACCCAGGCCCCTCACCCTCCTCACATACGTGCTGGGTGGATTCCGACAGCAGATCCTCTGGGAGACACCCCGGGGTGCTTTTTTTTGCCCCATCAAAGACCACCCAGCTCTTAGCAGCCAGCTGCCAGTGAACTCCACTGTGCTGCGTCTGAGGCCCGTGTCGGACACGACCACCCTCATTTTCTGGGCACTGCGCTTGCCCTGGGGACCCCTTGGACACGGCCAGCTGATGACCTGATGAGTGCGGTGCCCTGAGCACGGCCGCCTCCAGCCCGGGAGGATGGCAAGTCACACAGCCGCTTTCCCTTCGGCTTAACAGTAAGCTGATTTCAGGCCGTGTTGGTAAGACTGCAGTGTTTTAATCGGTAATGTGATGGCTCAGGTTTTACTTGGATGTTAGCTCTCTTCTGTCTGCTTAGAAGGTAAATTCATGTCATCGGTAGTGGCAGATTGAGGAGGAGAAAGCAGGAGCCAAACTTGGGGCTCTCAGAGGCCCCCCGGCACTTGCAACCCCCTCCCCTGAATCCTGACTCGGTCACCTGGGCAGCGGCACTGCTTCAAGCCCCCACACCCAGGTGAGGCTCACATGCAGCCAGGTAGACACCCACGGCCTGTGGCTCCCCAGGTGAGCGTCCCAGACCAGCATGTGAGAAATGCAGATTCTCAGGCTCCACCCCACTGTCAGAGACTTGGGTGGAGCCCAGGGAACCCGTTTTAACAAGCCCCCCACCCCAGAACTCAGATACACTGCGAGCTGGACAACCTCTACACCCGGCCTACCTAGTGAGGACGCAATACCCAAAGTGGGGACCCCAAGGCCAGCAGCTTCCACGTCACCAAGCGATGCAAGAGAAATGCAGAGGCTCAGGCCCCACCCAGCCCGAGCCTGCGCACCGACAGACGGCCCAGGTGACTCACAGGTGTGCAACTGCTGGGCAGGTGCTGTGCTCAGGAAGGTGGGGACATCGTTTCCCGTATGTGGGGAGGATGCTAGCGGGCCCAGCGCCAGCCAGGACATGTTGCTGTCCATCTGTCACCCACCCTGGAGGGAAAAGGCTCCTGCTTTCCAGCGGTTGGCAGTGAGAAGCCTGGAGGGAGGGGTGACTTGGACCAGTGTCCCCCGAAGTCTGGGGGGCCCAACCCCAGAGCCTGAGAACGCCGCCTTCTCTGCAAAAGGGTCTCCATAGACATAATTATAGCAGGGCTCATCCAGGACAGGGTGGTCCCAAGTCCAGTGACTGGTGCCCACGGAGAGGAAGGGAAGCCAGGCAGAGAACGAGGGGCACAGGCCTGGAGCACCCAGAATTGGGGGGGAGGCCAGGACAGGTTCTCCCCAGAACCTCGAGAGAGACCCACCCTGCCCCCAGTTTCAGACCTCTGGCCCCCCGAGCTGAGAGGGAATACTTTCTTAGTTTTAAAACCATCAAATTTGGGGTAATTTGCTACAGCTGCTGTAGGAAATTGACACAGGCCCCACAAGGAAGTGTTCCAGGGGTCCCCAAGAGCACCCCACATTCGGCGATTCTCTGGAGGGCTGTGGGACCCAGCCCTAAAAGTGTGGCTAAGGTTTATCCCAGTGATGCAGCTGGAGAGCCAGCAAGGGGGGCCTTGGGAGGGGGGGGTCTGGGAGCAGCTGTACCTTCTCCCCCCCAACCCGTCACCCACAGCCTAAACCAGCAGCACCTGTGAAGTGCTGGCAGGGGGCCACTCGTGGCAGCTACAGGGTCCCCAGTTCCCAGGAGGAAAGCAGGGCTCAGCGTAAAGTGAGGTGCTTGTACATGCCACGGGCCAGCCCTGTTTGCAGCCTCATCCATCAATGAGGAACTTTCCGTGCCCAGGCCCCTCCCAGGGCCACCCCTGCAGGCAGGCCCTCCCCAGGCGGCAGCCACACACCTGCGTGAACGCTCTCCTGCTCAGGTAGATATGTGTGCTGTTCCTTTCCGACAGGTAGGGGAGCTAAGGCCAGGGAGGGTCGGGCACACGGCCCCAGTCACACAGCTACTAGTGGCAAAGCCAGAATTCAGACCCAAGGAGTCTGGCCTCCCATTGCCTCGTGCCCCATGTCTTCCTTGCAGAGCAGGAGGTTAGTGAGTATTTGCCAAATGAAGGATGCATGGAGGAATAAAGGTCAGAGTAGTCCCATTTATTAAGCATTTGTCACAGCAGCCTTACACAATCACCTGTGGCCTCTTAGTCTTTGCCAGGTGTCTGATATGATGGACTTGATGAGGTCCCCATTTTGCAAGTGAGGACACAGAGGCCCGGGGAGGCGGAGCAGAGCGCCCGGCCATGTACTTGGAGGTTTAGGGCCTGCCTTTAAAGCCAGGCCCTCTGGCTCCAGGCCTGCTGTATATATGCGTGACCTCTTGTGAGCACACATGCTGGGCCATGTGCAAGAAAGATACGAAAACTTGTGACCGCAAGCTTAAAAAGCGTACCTACATGACAAAGCAGCCTGCAAAGCGGGACTTCCAGAGGCCTAGGGCATGCTCCAACACACGTGTGGACAGAGCCCTCCCGGGGGCTGGGGGCAGAACTGCCCGAGGGACTGAGCAACCCCCAGGCGGGCACCCCGGAGGCGTTTCTGGAGAGGACCTGCGGTCCAGCCGCCTGCCCATGCTGCAGGGCGCAAGAGCTGGGCAAAGGTGTGGAGACATGAGAGGCTCACTTTCAGGAGAGGACCTCGAAGGTGCCGTGCCCACTGAGTGCTGTGCCGCCTGCTTGGCCACGGCCATGTCTCTCTGATCCACCCATCGCCCCGGCTCCTGGCCCAGTGCAGTGGAACGAGCTTGTGGAACGACTCGGATGCTCTGTGCAGCTGAGTCCCGCCTTCCACGTGGGCTTTCTGAGGCTCCCCCCTGCCATTCGAGCATTTTCAGGTCCGGCTCTTTGGGATCCGAGCTTGAATGTTTCAGGAGGAGGGAAGTTAGAGGAGGGTCTCAGGTTTCCAGGACTCTCTGCCTCCCGGAGCCAGCTTCAGGGGTTCTGAGGGCCTGCTTCACACTGAGACCACTGACCCAGCTGCCACCCGTGCCCCCCCCCCACCCTTGCCACTCCCCCTGCCAAATCAGCTCACCCAGAAGGCCCCTGCCAGGCTGGCTAAGCATGCACAGCTGAAGGATGCGGCTTCTGCTTGCTCAGAGACCTGAGAACTGAAAGCCTTATTCAGGACTGAAATAAACTCCGCTTCTCAGCATCAGGATGCGATATAAAGCTTGTCCTAAGACAGCCCTGGAAGGCCCCGCCGCCCTCCCAGAGCGCGTCAGGGAGCCCCCTAAACTCCCCTCTCCCGGAGGGCCCCTCCTGGGCCCCGGGGACTGGAGGTTCTCAGAAGACGGCTGGCCCCTGTGCTACCGCACGTGGCCACTAGGTGGCAGCCGCCGGGCGCAGACGCCACGGATTCGCGGAGGACGGAGCCCACCCGTAGAGCCTGCGCGACCTCGCGTGGGTTTGGGTGTTCCGGGCAGCCTCGGTGGCCCTGTGCGCGCGTCACAAGTCGCGTGGAGGGGCTGTGCAGGGCCAGCTGGGGCGGAGACTCCCAGGGGTGGGAGCTCCTCACAGTGGATCGGGGAGGCAGGGGCACGGGCAGAGACGGGCAGGGGTCTCCAGGGAGAGGAGCCGATGGGGCGCCCTCTGCACCCCACGACCAGTGCAGCCCCCTGTGATGGAAGCTCACGGGACAGGGGGTGGCCACGTGCAGAAGGCAGCACGCAGATGGCCTGTGTCTTCCCCATGCCACCATGAAATCAGGGGCTGGGGTCTCCACGCCCCCTCCCCCTTTGTCCCCTGACCACCCCTGCAGAGCTGGAGCTCACTGGACACCTGGAGTCCCCGAGAGCGTGGGTGATGCATCCCAGCAGGGTGCCTGCAGTCAGACACCTCGCTCCCCCGCAGCCTCACGCATGCCTCAGTTTCCTTCTGTGTGAAATGGGTGGAAAAACAGCATTTCCCCCTCTTCGTTGTCAGCACTAGCAGATTTACTGAACGTGGAGCAATTGGCTTTTAGAATCATCTTGGCTGTAGCTACTAAAAAATCCTGCTGAGACGTTGATAGGAATTGTATTAACTCTATGGATCAATTTGGGGAGAATTGGCTTCTTAACTGTGTTGAGTCTCCTGATCATAAATACTTGACATTTTCCCACTTAGATCTTTCATTTCTTTCATCCGCATTTTGTAGATTTCAGCATTGGTACTCTGCATGTGTTTTGCTACATTTATACATATTTTGGAGCTATTGTAAAATGTTGCTTAAAATACTTGGTACCCATTTGTTCATTGCTAGTATATAGATGGATTGTTGTATCCTGCCATCTTGGTTAAATTCACTTGTTAGTTCCAGAAGCTATTTTATAGATTCTCTGGGATTTTCTACATAGAGAATTGAGTCATCAGCAAATAAAAGAATTTTGCTTTTTCCTTCTAATCTGTGTGCCTTTTATATCTTCTTCTTGACTCAGGGCACTTCTAGGACTTCCAGTATGTTTTTTTTTTTTTTTTTTTTGGATTTTTTATCATGCATAAAATGCAGGACTCTCATATGCCTCCCTATTAGTAACATCTTGCATTGGTATGATACATTTGTTACAATTGATGAAAGCACATTTTTATAATTGAAGTGTTAACTGCAGTCCATGGTGTAATTTACTGTTCTCTGCCAGTATTTTGAGTAAGAGTAAGGACACTGGATGTCCTTCCCTGTTTCTGGTGTTCAGGGAGAAAGCATTCAGTCTAGCTGTTTTCGTTGTTCTTTAATGCCCTTTATTAGTTTAAGGAAATTTCCTATTTCCATTTTGCCGAGAATTTTTATCATTTATGGAAATTGAATTTTGTCAAATGACTGTTTCTGCTTCGGCTGATGTGAGTTTTTGTTTTTCTTCGTTAGGTTTATTAGCATAGAAGTCGCCTTTTTTTTTTCAAAATATTGAGCCAGCCTTGCATTCCCTGGAAAATCCCCAGGAAGTGATATGATGGTGGACCCAAGACTCCACTGTTTTGTTCAGGGCTTTTGATTCAGCTGCTCATGAGTATCAGTCTGTAGTTTTCTTTTACTGCTTTTCTGGTTTGGATATCAGAGTATCTGGTTTGCTGCCCTCAGAAAGTAATTTGAGAGGTGTTCCCTGCTCTTCTCTTTTCTGCAAGAGATTGTGTAGATTTAGTGTTATTCCTTCTTTAAATGTTTGGTAGACTCCACCAATGAAACCATTTGGGGCTGAAGATTTTTATTTTTCAGAAGGTTTTTAACTATGAATTCAATTTCTTGAATAGAGATCAGGCAATTTAAGTTATCTTTTTTGGCGGGTGAGCGTTGATCATTTGAGGCTGCCAAGGAATAAGTCCATTTTGTTTAAACTGTTGAATTTATCTGAGTAGAGTTGTTCATTGTATCCTTTATTATCCTTTTAATGGGGCCCGTAGTGATATCTCCTCTCTCTTTCATTCCTGATATTGGTCATTTGTATCTTCTTTATTCTTTCTTTGTCAATCTAGCTAGAATCTCATGGATTTATTGATCTTTTCAGAGAATTGACTTTTAGTTTTTTTATTTTTCTCTATTGTTTCTCTGTTTCTAAGTTTATGATGTCTGCTCTTTATTATTATTTCCTCCCTTCTGCTTGCTTTTGATTCATTTTGCTCTTTTCTTAGTTTTGTTACTCAAGATATGGTCTATTTTGGTGCATATTCCATGTGCATTGGAAAGCGTTGCATTCTATTGTTTGTTAGTGGGTGTTCTTTTCATTAAGTTGATGGTATATTTCAATGCTGTAATAGTCTTTCTTCTAGTTATTGATTACTGCCGATTTTTTCCTTTCAGTTATGTCAGTTTTTGCTTCATGTAGTTTGAAACTTACATGTTTATGAATGCAATGTCTTCTTGGTAAGTTGATCTTTATGTCATCATACAATGTTTCTGTTTATCCCTGGTAATTTCCTTTACTGTAAAGATTATTTAGTCTGATAATATAGCCATTCGAGTTTCTTCTAAGTACCATTTGCATGGTATATCTTTTTCCATCCTTTTACTTTAAACCAACCTATATCATTATATATAGTAGGTTTCTTGTAAACTACATATTATTATTGGATGTTGTTTTTTTAAATCCATTCTGACAGTCTCTTTTAATTGGTGTATTTAGACCATTTATGTTTACTATAATTATTGCGCTATTTGGATTTGCATTTGCCATTTTATTATTTGTTTTGTTTGTTCTAGTTCTTTGTTCCTCTCTTTCCCCTTTCCTGATTTCTTTTGTGTTGTCTGAATTTCTTGGTTTTCCATTTGAATTTATCTAATGAGGTTTTTACTATATATATTTGTATAGTTTTTAAAAATGGTTACTTTAGAGAGTGCAATGTATATATTTAACTTTTCATAAATTACTTAAAATTAATATTTTACCACCTCAAGTGGAATGTAAAATCTTACCACCGTATAGGTCCCTTTGTTACCACCTTTTTGTGTTATAGTTGTAACACTTATTACAGGTGCATATTTTGAAAACTCTGTGATGTGTTGTGATAGTTTTTATACTGGTTTTACAGTGTTTTCTGATAAGGAATCTGTAGCCATTTGATTGTTTATTTTTCTGTGTGAAATGTGTCATTGTTTTCTCCCTCTGGCTGCTTTTGGGATAGTCTCTTTGTTTTTAGATTTTAACAGTTTGATTATGATGTGTCTGGGCGTGGGTTTTTTTGAGTTAATCCTGTTTGGGGTACACTGAGCTTCCTGCATCTGTAAGTATATGTGTTTCTTTCTGTTCAGATTGGGTAATTTCTGTTGATGTATCTTCCAGTTCATTGATTCTTTCTTTTGTCTTCTCTGTTGTGCTTCTGGACCTGATCTGGTGTGAAGCTGTGACGGGCCCCATAAAAGACCACATTCTCTTAATCCAGGCTTGTGGGGGCAGGTCTGTTGTACAGTGGGAACTTCCGTTTAGGTGGTTTCTTTGGAGATGTAACCCCACCCATTAAAGGTGGCTCTTAGTCCGTCTGCTGGCATCTTTCATGAGGGGATAAAAGTCAGTAAAAGCCCAGAGAACTTAAAGAGAAAATGCCTCAAGACAAGCAAGAAGGACCCACGGGAGCGAGAGAGCCACCGAAACCACAGCCAGGAGCTAAGGGCCAGCACACATCGGCCACTTGCCTTCCCATGTGGAAGAACCCCTGCTGCCAGCAGCCTTTCCTCAGAGAAGGTATCTTCCTCTTGATGCCTTAACTTGGATTTTTTCATGGCCTTAGAGCTGTACATTAGTAACATGATAAATCCCCATGGAAAAAGCCAACCCATTTCTGGTATGATACATTCCAGCAGCTTTAACAAACCAGAACAGCGCCCATCCAATAAAACTTCTCGTGAGAGTTGAGATATTTGTCATCCATCATAAGCTGAGTAATTTCAGGTTGTTTCCAGGACATTTTGAATATTATGTTAGGATTCTTTGGGTCTTGCTTAAATGCTATAGTAAAGGTCAGTTTAGGCAAACTAAGTTAGTTGGGCTCTTGCCAAGCCTTGCTGTCAGCCTTGCATCAGTTACAGCTTTGACCCTCTGCTCTTTCAAAGCTCTTGCATGGTTTTTAGATGTGTTCCATGTGTGCCCCACCCCTGGGCAGTCTTGGACGTGAGTGGGGTTTATCTCTCAGTTCCATTCTTAGCACCTTCAGTGTGCTCTCTACGGGTCAGATCAGTTCCTGCACAACTCACATCTAAGCCCAGAAGATCATGTGCCAGTTTATAGGCTCCTCTCCTGCCCCGTTCTCCCTGAAACATTCCAGTTACCTAGAGCTCTCATTTGCAGTGCTAAAGGCAAAAAAAACCTTAATTTTCCTGCCTTGCTCTACACTTGCTGAAGCTGTTGTCTTCCTCCAGGACTGAGACACAGAAAGAGAAGAAAAGAAGTGGGAATTCATCTCATATTCTTGGGACCTCAGCTCTGGCCAGACAGCGTGATTCCCCTCCCTCCCTTCCAGCTTTTGTGTCTGCCCTACCTTTGCCCACACTATGCCACCATGAGGTTACCTGGGGACCAGGGTGGGAGAAACAGAATAAACGATAAAAGGGAGATTTACAGACACCCACATACCCATCCTCTAAATCTTTCTCATTCCTTGGGTCAAAAGCAGGGAATTATCTTGAAGCTCTTTTTATCTACACGTGGTATACTTTTCCGGCTTTAAGAGTACATTTGAGACCTACAAAGCAACACCTGGGCAAAAATGAATGGGAACTTCACAGCGGATTTAGTGGCGCTTTGAAATCCGGTCTCCTTCCCCAGTCTACCTGTTTGTTGTTCGGTCTTCGGAGCTTCTCCTGCATCCCATCGGGATCTGAGGTTGGCATTTGTTAGAGGAGATACAGTGCAGCTGCTGGCTCTACCTGTCCTGGCACGAGGACCCTGGCTGAGCTTCTTGAATCTGTATATTTGTTTCTTTCATGAGCTTTTGGAAGTTGACAGCTATTATTTCTGCAAGTATTTCTTCAGCCTCTCTTTCCCTTCTGGGACCCATTCCCCAATGGTTAAACCTTTCTTCCCCTCCCCTGGTAACCTCTTCATTTTTTTTTTCAATCATTTTTGCCACTCCTCTTCAAATTGGATGAATCCTTTTTATCTGTCTTTAAGGGTTCTGTCTCTCTTCTCTGTCATCTCCATTTCATTATTAAGCCCTTCCATCCATTGAAATGTGTTTCTGATGATTTATTTTTCAATTCTAAAATTTCCATTTCGTTCTTTCTTATATTTTCTATTTCTCTCCTGAGATATCTGCAGTGTTTTCAATCACATTGACCCACGTTTTCCTTTGCCTCATTGAAACAGTGATAACTTCTTTAAATTCATCGTGTCGTCATGCAGCATCTGCGTCACCTCAGGGTAGGCATCTGTTGATGATCTTGTCACTTTAGAAGGAGCCACATTTTCTTGGAAATTTTAGGTTCTGTGCTGGGCATTGTGAATATTATGTTGTATAGACTCTGGGGTCTGTTCTATTCCCCTGAGGAACATTTACGGTTTTTTGAACTGGCAGTTGTTCTGGTAGACGAAACCTGCAAGCTCTACCTCACCTCTAGTGGGCAGTGGTTCAGCTATTCTTTCAATAATTTGAGCTTTGGCTGCAATGCTTTGAGTATGTCCCACGCATGCATGATCCAAGGTCAGCCCGAGACTTCTGCAGATGCAGACTCGGATTTAGAAACTTGCTTCCTCTGGCTTTCTCCCCTCCAGGACTCCTCCTTTCCTCTCCTGTGTTCCCTCGTTCCTCCAGCCAGGAAAATGGCTAGCTGACCGCTGATGCTTTATTCCCTCGCTGTGTGTGATTGTGGCATGCCCTCGGGCAGTGACCCCTGGAAATGGAAACTCCTCCCCTTGCTTTCTGCCTGCTTTTGTTTATCCTTTAGATTCCTCAGTCCATGTTGTTTCTTTTTGTGTGTGTGTGGGGGGGGGTCATTTTGGTTCTGGTTTCTTGTGCAGAGTATCTTCACAGTTTCAGAGGAAAGGGTTGTTCTCTAGCGGATTGTAAATACCCTCCGGAGAGCAGAGCTCTGCGTGCTGGGCTTCCATTTGGAACTTGACCGAGCGTCGTTGTCCGCTCCAGTGCTGGCACAGGCAGGGTGGCGTCCCCTGCGCCGTCTGCGTTTGTGGCTCTCACGGTCACCGGAGCTCTGGGTGTAGGTTTAAGTATTTCATGTGGAAATGCAGATTGTTTTATTGCAAAGTCCTTTCCTAGTTTGCTGTATCCTACAGGAAGAAGACTTTGGGATTTAGATATACAGGCGAGTACGTTACCTAAGATTTCATTTTCAGAGACTAAAGGTGGGAAAGTGTTGCATTGGGTCGCAGAGACTAGGAACTAATGGATTAGATGCTGATGGGGCCCCTTTGGCATTATGCTTCCCTGATCTTAGGCAGAGTCTCTTCTTGCCCCCTACCAGCTCTCTCCCCTGGGGGCACCGGAGGTCACCCAGGCATCCACCCATGGGTGTGGGGACAGACTGAGCATCCACCCGTCTAGTAAATGGATGCTAGCTGTTTGCGTGCTTGCCCTTGGCAAAAGGCCCTCCTGCTGCCCAGGCCTTGGGGTTTGGGTCCCATCCGTGGGGGTGGCAGGGGGTGTATTTTAGGAGCTGCAGTGTTTCGAGGGGGCTTGCACCCGGCCGCGGCCACCACGGTCTGGCTGTTCCATCACAGCTCCGGGTGTGGCTGTGTTTGCTGTGGGCACCCTGGAAGCAGCTCAGAGTTCCTTGAGCAGGAAGAGCCTTCTGTAAGCTGACCCGGGACCCTTCCGTCTGCTGTGGGATCTCGGGTTAATAAGTTCACCTGCTGAGTTTCCCTGCGTAAGATGCGCAGGTGGGGACACCATCTCCAGGCATCCTTCAACACGAGGGTTCTACATCTCCCCACTTCTTTCTTCCTCTTACACAGCGTGAATGTTTGCCGTGTGCCAGGCACTGCCCTGGGCCACAGAGGAGAGCTGGGCAGGGTTTGACCTGAGTGACAGGGTGGCACCTGCGGGAGGTGGAAAGGTAAGGGGCTGTCTTAGTTGGCCTGAGCTGCGGTGACAGCTGCCTCTCAATGGGCTTAAACCACAAAAGCAAGGTGACGCTTTCTCCCCAAAGTGTCCCCGTTCGGCCACCCTGGCGCCTCCTCGGCTCCTGTCTGCGTCCTGGCATCACATGGCAATGGCACCTCTTCCCTTGCTCCTGTGACCTTCAGGTTCCCTTTGTGAGGCCCTCAGTGGCCTGGACTGAGACCCACCCAGGTCCAGTTGCCTTCACTGAAGATCTTGTCTTGGGGAGGCTCGATTACGGGGGTCTGCACCCCCAGAGGTACTTGCTGGTGTTGCATCATCCATCCCACCCCAGCCAATGTGGGAACGACCAGGTGTGGGCGGAGCAGGGGACAGACTGAAAAGGGGGATGGGGAGGTCCTTTCTGGAGGAGGGGTTGTGGGGGGCTGCACGGCCGTGCCCACCCACACCCGCCACCCGCAGTCATGCAGAGGGCACAGACACTGGGCACGACCAGTGCACACGCATCTGCCGGGCACACCTGTGCGGACCGAGACTCACAGGTGCCAGCTCACAGCGCCCGGTCCCCGGACCCACGACGGCGGTCACCTGCTTCACAGAAGCGTGCCCAGCAAAGCAGGCGGCCAGGCCGCCGGTCAGGACCACGCGGAGACCCGAACGTGACAGCCGAGGCTTTGCTGCAGGCAGGTGGCTCAGAGCTGGGGTGCTGGCTCCACCTGGCCCGTTTGTCGGCCGGCAGCAGCTCATTCATGGCCCAGGGCCCGGGACAGAATTCTCCTGTGTTCTGTTGAGCCGGGAGGGCGGGCGTGCTGGGCAGAGGGGAGAAAGTGCTGTGACGAGGGGCCAGGGCGGGGGACGCCAGGGCGGGGACTCTGCAGGAACCTGCAGTCGCGGGCTCTGCACCAAGTCTGGGTGGAGGACGGCCCCCCACCGCAGGCCTGTGTGTGGGGTCCCGGGTAGGGTTTGGGTCCGGAGCTGGGCACGTCGAGAAGCCAAGGCTCAGTGTTACACAGTCAGGGGTAACGGGCTCCGGGGCAGGCTTGCGCCCCCACCCCTCCGAGAGGGTGCCCGGCTGGGCCTCCTTTGGGATGGGAGAAGCTCTCGGCCTCCAGTGTCTCCCCAAAAGCTTTCAGGCTCAGCCCCAGCAGAGGCCGGTGGGCTCCTGGGTCCTTGTCTCCCACCCCTGAGTGACCAGCACCCACCATCCTCCTTGGGGACCACCGCACGTGTCACAGGCTCTGGGCTCTCCCCTTGCTCCGTGCCTCTGCACTGCGCCATGCCCCTGTCTGGCTGCCCCACCGCCATCCTCCAGCTCAGCCTCCCAGACCCTCTTCCGATCTCCCCAGTGGGCTGGGGGTGCCAGCCTCCTCCCTTCCGTCACCTGGACCTGACTCGGACCCTGTTCACCTCCTTTCTCCCTCTGAGGCTCTGCGAGAGCCCCTCCCAGGCTTCCGGCCTGCAGGGCATCAAGGGGGCCATCTCAGTGCATCCAGTTCCTCTTCGTTTCAGGACCAAGTTCTCTGTAAGTGAAGTCTGATGGTCTCCATCCAAGATCTTTTCTGACACTGGACAATCATGGAAGGGTAGATGGGAGAGAAAATGCTCACTTCAAACCCAAGATGTGGCAATGCAAGGCATGGGCTCCCATCTCCAGGACCGCCCTGTGCGCCTGGGCCTGGGGTAGGGCGAGTCTGCAGACCCAGAGCCCCTCTGGCTGGTGTGGACCAGGAGGGAGGGGTGTCTCATACGGGTGGCGGGGGCAGGTCCTGGGCAAAGCCGGGTGGGACCTCTCTGGGCATCTGGGGCTGTCCAGGGCCTTGTGCAAACCCCACGCTGCCAGGAGAAGGTCCCAGAGGCAGCCAGTCCCGATGGAAACTGGGGACCTGGGGGCAGATGCATCGCCCTGGGGGAGCCCCAGAGTGGGGGTAGGGGGCTTCATAGAAAAGGTGATGTCTGCACCGCTGCCTGGGTGGGTAAAGCGGATTTGCCACGTGGAGAAAGGGGTACAGTGGGGGGGCTGCTGATGCATGCAGAGGCCTGGAGAGTGAGCAGGGCTGTCCCACCTACTCTCTCAGCCCCCAAAGGAGGGGCCCACCTGGGGGAGTCCTGAGGAGGGACTCCCTGCCCTTCTCTCTGCCCCCCACTCTCCCTCCCTCCCAGACCACAGACCGGGAGTCAGCAGGCCGGCTGCTTCCATGGGGGAAGGTCACAGCCCTGAGACCAGGAACTGCAGAAAGCAGCTCCTACCACTTGGTGGGGGTTGGGGGGGAGTCAGTGGGGTGGACCAACCGGGGCCTGGCACTCGGGAGGAGTCAGGATCAGCGAGGGCTCTTGGGCACGGGGGTGGCCACGTGGGGATTGCAGGTGACTGCTCAGAGGGCCGTGCGGACATGCCTCGGGGCACTTAGGGAGGCGGGAGAGCCTGTGGGGTCCTGCCGTCACCCTGATGGTGGAGAGAGACCTCTAGGGGCTGGAATCCCCCAGACTCAGGAGTTGGAGTGGGGGTGTAGCAGCTGAATGGGGAGACAGGATCAGACTCTGGGGGAACCAAGAGGATGGGATCCAACCCCCAGCTCTTCTGCCATCTTCCTGCTGGGGAAATGCTGATGCCTGCCTTAGGGAGGGGCCCCCACCCTTTGATTTTACGTAGCTGTGCCCAGACCCCAGAGAATCACGTTGGGTGCTCGGTGTTTGATGGATGAAGTATTGGAGGCCAGTTACTTCTCCTTCCAGTGTCGCTCGCATCCACGCCTCCCAAAGCTTTGCGTTGTCGCCTGCTGCCCCACAGCGGCTCACGGGCCCTCACCTTTCCCGGGTCCTCGTCCCTTTCACTCCTGATCAACACTCCGGCCATGTATGCACGTTCAGGCAAGGTGTGCTTGCAGCTTCGGGAGCGTCGCAGATGCCGGAGGCCAGGGGCTGCAGGCTGACAGCCAGGGCTTGTGCACTGTTCGGACGTCGTCAGAGGCGCTAATTTTCTAGTTCCAGCTCGTGGCAATTTTCCTTTTCATTTCTCTTATCAGTGGCAGGCACACCCGTGCAGGGAGGTTTCAGAAGTGTGGGGGCTTCCACCCTGGGCCAGGGGTGTCCTGTGAGTGGTGGCACCTCCAGGCCCCCTCCCCTTTCTCCTCATCTCCACAGCCAGTGAGCAGCCCGGCCCCATGGGGTGCCCAGTGCCGCGGGGTGCCTGGCCTGCCCCAAGTACGTGCCCTTTGGAGCCTACAGAGACTTGTGCCAGCATTACTGCCCCGTCCCAGGCCCGCATCCCCACCCTGCTGGGACGTTCTGGAATGTGGGGCGGCAAAGCCAGCCATTGGCCTGCAGTGGACAGTTGGTGGCCTGCAATGGACAGCAATTTCTGCGATTGGGATTCCTAAATCCTGTTATTAGTTGGTGTCTCAGGCGGTTCCTAGTAAAAGAAATCTGCCAAGAGCTGGCCCAGTCGCACGCAGAGAAGCAGCAGTTCTTCCTTAGAGGCAGCCTGCCAAGCGTCTACCTCGGCAGTGGCTGGTGGGACAGGGGGGCCCCTCAGCCTCTCCTTTAGCCCTGCGGTTTTCCGGCAGGCTGTGGTTCTAGAAGATGACAGGCCCTGACCTCCCAGAGGAGGCGATGCCTAAAGTGGGGTTTGCAGGGCAAGTAGGAGGCAGTCAGAAGCAGAGAAAGGGGGAACGCGCTCGGCTGCCGAGGGCATTGCAGGCCACAGAGGATTGGCTTAGGGGCGGGGCAGTGGCCTCCCGTTCCTGGATATTGTCAGTATTTTCAACAAGCAGCTGTGCCCAGCATAGTCCCTTTGGTTTTCTTTGTTCCCTGAAGGGGTCAGCACCAGTCCATTGTTACATTGAGTAGTGGGATGGAGAGGAGGTCAGGACAGGCAGGTCGAAAGGATGGGGAGGCACAAAGAGTGCCTGGGCAGCTGAAAGCAAGGATTAAGCACTTCTACTGGAAAAGCGAGTGGATCTAAAAGTGGGATAAAATCCCTGGTAGGTGCTGGTGAAGGAAACGTGAACATGTGGGAGGGATGCAAGGGTGGATGGGTGGAATGGACGGGAGGATAGGATGCTGGGATCATGGAATGTATGGATGAGTAGGTACCCCCTGTAGGAAGTTGAGTGGGTCTAAAGATGGGATAAAGTACCGGGGAGGTGCTCAGTGAGCAGTGCATGAATGTATGGGACGGACGGGTGGGTGGACTGAATGATGGACAGATGGATGAATGGACAGGTTGGGTGGGATGAGTGAGTCTTCAGCTATGATTTGTCCCCATGGCCAACACAGGTGGCCACCGCCTGGCCTGGGGCTGCAGGTCCTTGAGGAGGGACATGGCTCTCGCCCACCTGCCTGATGGGTCCAGACTGGCTGTGGATGCTGGTGCTCCCTCGGGGAAGGGGCTGGCTCTGGGGCCAAGCTCCCTCCACGTGCTGCTGCCGGGGTGCGCCAGCTGACGTTTGATGGCGCCGCTCTGCTGTGGGAGTGCTGCAGCTCCCAATTAAACTGTTTAAGTGACAAAAGGCCCCGGGTAATCATGTGATTAAAAATAAACTTGGGCTGGCTGATGCTGCGTGCTCAAGCCCATCCAACTGGGCAGGGAGTGAGCAGGAGGAGAGCAGAGATGTCAGTCCCAGCCCCCCTGACACCATCGCCCAGGGGGGAGGGGCGCGCCTGCTATCCCCACGTACAACTGTGGCATGCACATGACCCAGAGCAGACTCCCGAGGCCTCAGGACCCGAGGGGCAGGGGGCGGGTGGTCCCAGGCTGGGGGACATCAGGGCAAAGATTAGGGTGAATGAGCCAGAGAAGCCCATTCAGTTTTGCTTTCATTGGACACTTGCGCTGAGCATCTCCTACCTGCCAGGCGCCAGAGACAGCAGGGAGCACACACACACATCCTTCCCTCTGGCTGGCCGGGGTCTCCAGCGAGAGGAAGGGCGTGCTGGGGCTCTGTCCCCCACCCACTTGCCAACGGGGCTCATGGTTCAAGGTCACAACCTGAACCCCACATTGGGGGTGATGTTACTTCTGGCTGCTGTATTTAGGGGAGCACCAGCAACCCAAAGGGCCTCAAGGGGTGGCGCCCCCACCCACCCACCCTGCCAGCTGCTGGGACCTCCTTCCTGCCCTGACCCTGCCCTGGGGTAGGGCGCCAGACCCTGGCAGATACAGCCCTTCACCAGCCGCAAGTCAGAACCAAACAAACCCCCCTGTCCGACTGGGCCTTCCCGACACAGAGCCTGAGCCACGTGCCCCCAAAGTGGAGGGCAGGGCGTGGGGTCCCCTCCATGTAGGCCCAGACGCACCCAGAAGGATGAGGAAGACAAATGGTTGAAGGCCAGTCTGGGTACCTTCAGTGTTGCTGGGAACATGGGAAGAGGGAAGATCCCGAGTTCCTAGTGGACCCCTGCCTCTTCAGGAAGGGGAGCACTGGCCTCCACCTGCTGTGGAGAGAGCAGGGGGAAGGACTAGCTCTGTCGGGGTCTGGGGTCCCCCACAGCTTCGGCCCTGCTGGCTGAGGCCCGTCCACTGTGGTCAGGTCCCCAACGACAGGACAGGACACGGCCCCCGCCCTAAGTCATAGGTGAAAAAGCAGAGGGAGGGGCATCCCACTAGCATCCTGGAGATGGCTGACACCATGCAGAGTCCAGGCTGAGACCTCAGCTCCTTTCCCATCAGCAACCGGGGCATGGCAGGACATGGCCAGCTTCCCTCCCTGCTCTGAAACCTTCCACCAGCCCACACCCCCCTGTCCTGCCTTGGGCAGCAGAGTCAGTGGCCCTGCTGATTTCTCCTGAATCCTGCACTGCCATTTGGGGCGGCAGCAGCACCCGGTAGGGGCCTGGCTGGGTCGAGGGGCAGTGTAGACCCAACCCCTCATTGGCTGGCCTCAGCCCCACCAGAGGGGCATGGTGGCTGCCTTTACTGCTCTCGTCATTTCCATTTTCCCTCCAAGAGGAGTGTGTTTTCTGGGAAACGGGGGATTCTGGTTCATTGGCTCCGTCCTCAGTGGATCTGGAGCTGGTCTGTACAGTTGTGTGTGTGTGTGTGGGGGGGGGGGTTGTTGACAGTGTAGAATGAAATTTTGCCTAAATTCTAGACCAGAGCAGAAGGGGGGCTAGTTTACAGATTTTGGGGGCTTCCAGGAAGAGCCTACCTGCTCCCCTCCCAGCCCACCTGCTGGCCAGTGCTTTCTGTGTAACCTTGACCGTGTCCCGTTTGCCGCAGAACCTGTAGCGTCTCGTCTGCAACTTCCAAATAAGAGCAACCAACCCTGCAGGGCGGCTCTGGGACCCCCTTCATGCGGGATTGGCATGTGGGAGGTGTTTTAGTTTGCAAAAGCTGCCAGAATATGATATACCAGAAACTGAATGGCTTTTAAAAGGGGGAGTTTATTAAGTTACAAGTTTACGATTCTAAGACTGTAGAAGTGTTCAAATTAAGGCATCCAGAGAAAGATAACCTTGACTCCAGAAGGCTGATGGCATTCAGGGTTTCTCTCTCAGCTGGAAAGGCGCATGGCGAGATCTGCTAACTCTCTCCTTAGGCTCTTCAATGGCTTCCCCAGGGGTGTTTTCTTTCTTTATCTCCCACGTTCTCTGGCTGTGTTGGCTCTTTAGGCTCTGAGTTTTTTCCAAACTGCTTCCCCTGAAAGGGCTCCAGTAAGCAACCCCACCGTGAATGGGTGGAGACACATCTCCATGGAAACCGTCTCATCAGAAGTTACCACCCACAATTGGGTGGGTCACATCTCCATGGAAACAGTCAAAAGCTCCCACCCAGCGATACTGAGTGAAGATTAAAGGATGTGGCTTTTCTGGGGTTCACAACAGATTCAAACTGACAAAGGAGGCAAAGTGAGCCCCGCCCCCCAGCTGGGCGACAGACTTCCAGCCTGGGCTCCCTCGGAGCTTTGGTGGTTCTGAGGTTTAAGGACCCCCAGGTCTCTGCCCTTTGGAAATTCCTCCCACTTCTGTGGGGTCCCCTGGGGGCACATGCCAGTCCAGTTGTGCTATTTCCAGCTTGGTGTGGGAGCAGGGCTGATTTGGCTTTCTTTCCTCCAACCGTACGATGGGCAAAGCAGATCCCACCCCTGGGCGTAAAGGAAGCGTCCAGCCCCGAGACCCCCGGCTTCCTGTGGCCTGGCTCGGTGCCCACGACCGGGGCTGCCGTGCTTAAAGCGCTTCTCCTGCGTGTACCTCCCTCCCGTGCCCCATACTCCTGCCTGGCACGACGGGTCTGGCCCCGGCACCTGTGCCATGCGATACCCTCCTCCGGATCTGAGCCCAGACGCCCGCTGTTGCTTGACCAGTATCATTTCTTCCTGTTTGCAGCTGAGATGGGGTGAGCACAGACACTCATTCATCCCCACCCTAAGAACACATGGCTGCATTTTACATGCGGATCTGGCTCTTGGCTTTGGGGGGAAGCAGTGAGACACCCCCACATGGAGTCAGGGATACTGCTTGCAGGCCCTGTCTCAGCAGTTCCTTGGGACTCGGCTCCTGGGGCTGCCGTAGCACCACGCACCCCAAAGCGGGCGGCTTCAGACAACAGAGGCTGGTGGTCTTACAGCTGCAGAGGCCAGGGTCCGAAGTCAAGCCATGCTCTGCCTCATTGTGTCGGGTTCTGGGGGGCTGGCTGGCCATACCTGGTAATCTTCAGTTTGGGGGCAGCACCCCTCAGTCTCTGCCTCTGTCGTGTGGCTGCCGTCTCTGTCCATTGGTCTGTCTTCTTGTAAGGACACCTGTCATAGTGGAGAAGCCACCCCCGTCCCACTCCACTCTGGCCTTATCTTAACCAACCACACCTTCCTAGGAGAGGGATTTAGAATTTGAACGGGTCTCTCTGGGGGTCACAGTTCAATCCCTAACACCCAAAGGCCTGGGGCTGGTGGGCTGTACCTGCCAGCTCACCTGCCAACCAGGTGTAGAAAGATGCTAGGCCCCAGCCCCGGGTGTCTGCGCAGTGGCCAGGTTCTAGAGGAGCGGCCACTCTGCTCCCCACTGGCCTGCTGTGCAGCCCTGGGCAGGTCAGTCGCCCTCTCTGGCCCCAGCATTCCGCCCCACCTGGGAGAAGGAGTCGTCCCTTCCTTGCAGGATCCTGTGACCCTGAAGCGAGCTGGTGTTGGAGACGGTCCTGCCTGCAGCCTCGTGGAGTGTGGACCCACTTTCTCAGCTCCTCTAGAGGCAGGCTCAGATTTGGGCCACCTTATGCCGTGTCTGCACTCATCACGCTCCCTAAAGGACGTCCACCATTGAGGTTTTAATACCAAATGCTTTTTTTTTGTTTTTTCACTTAAATGACAGGCGTCAGGGTGCAGGGAGAATGGGTCCCAGAGAGTCCACGTTCTGAAAGCACACACCCCTTAGATGTTCTGAAATGTAAACGCGCCTGCGGGGGAGCCCGGCCTCCTGGAACTGGCCACGGACCCGGCCCGGCAGCCGAGCGGTTAGGACAGAGAAGCGCTTGCAGACCCTCGCCTGTTGGTTAGAGAGACCCCTCTGCGCCGCTCAGCTCCGCCACGCCCTACCCCACCAACCAGAGGAGCCTTTTATCAGGGGAGGGTGGTCCCTACCCGCCTTTTAAAGGAAGACCTTGTCTCGAATCCCCGAGAATGTCTGGTGGCCTCCAAAAATCCCCAGCTCAGAAAATGGTTCAAATCTTTCCCGGGGAGGATTTTCCATCCGAGTGCAAACCTGGCCTCTGCTCTGCCACAGAAATGAAGGCGGACACTGAAAAGCATCTCTGTACTCCAAGAGGTCCTACGCCCCCACTGGGGGGCTCCCAGAGCCAGCGTGTGTTCCCCGTGCACCGAGCAGAGCCAGGCCCTGTCCTCCCACGCTGGGGGTGGGTGGCGGTGACTTCAGGTGACACGTCCTCCATCTGGGCCCCGTTACCTCTCACCATACCTGAGAGAGCCTTCCTCTCCTTCTTACCCAGGGGAGCACCCCAGTTCCCCCTTATGAGCTTGCGGATGAGCAGGTTGGGCGCTTTCGTGACTGGTAAGAGGTGAGATTCGAAAATCAGGTCCCGCGTGACCCTGGAGTCCGTGCCCACCCCGGCTCTCACCTCACTGCCACACCAGCTCCAGGGTGACCCTTCAACCTCAGCCCCTCCAGCCAAGGCTGCTCACCCAGAGCCCAAGGCAGCATTTAGTCTTAACCGATCCAGAACCATCACTTGAAGATGCATTTCTTTGTACCACCATTTCTCTCCTGACTCTACAGATATTTGTTGCTAAAGAGCCTATTTGGGGGTTGCTGGTTCCCGGGACCTCAGAGCTTGTGGTCCTAGTGCAGAGTCCTGCCCGCAGGGAACGGGGGCCCCTCCCACCCCACAAGGGGCCCGAGGAGCAGGTCCCGGGCAGGCCCCATGGTCCTTCACAGGGAGACCGGGTGCTGAACTGACAGCGATGCCCGAGGGCGCCTTCTCCCAGACTGATGCAACGTCGTGGCTATTACAGCCCCAGGACGGCCATGTCCACCTCAGGCTGCTCCATTACTGCTCGTTCCCTCCCCATGGGACCTGCAACCTCCTTCCTGCACACCCTGGGTTTCCAGGCACGCTTGAGCCAGGCACTTCTGACACCCAGAATCGCCGCTGGTAGTGTGCATATGTGCACGTGTGTGTGTGTATAAAACGCAGATTGTGACCGTTGTTGGTTACGAGAGTCAGATGTCACAGGCACGAGGGGGTTAGGCGAGCACCGGCCAGGTGGGCTGGCTGCGGCGGGGAGCACGTGCCCCCAGCCCCTTCTGCCTCTGCACATCAGGTGCCTGATTTTGACTGTCAGAAACCCGGCCAGGATGGCCTCGTGCGTTCAGGGCACATTGCACCTGTAACCTGCGCTCCCAAACCCACACCCCTGCACCGTCACCCCTTGGCATCGCCTGCTAGCTGGGTAGAAATGCAGGATCTCGGGCTCCTCCTCAGAGATTCGGGATCGAAATCTGCAATTGGCCCCGATTCCAGGTGGTCCCTGTGCATAGGAGATTGGGGTGGTCCCTGTGCATGGTTGTCTGTGCTGCTGTGGGGGGTGTGCTGGTTTGAAAGGATGTCCCCTAGAAAAGCCATGTTTAATCAAAATCCCATTTCGTAAAGGCAGAATAATCCCTATTCAATACTGTATGTTTGGATCTGTAATTAGATCATCTCCCTGGAGATGTAACCCAATCAAGAGTGGTTGTTAAGCTGGATTAGGGGAGATGTGTCTCCACCTGTTTGGGTGGGTCTTGATTAGTTTCTGGAGTCCTATAAAAGAGGACACATTCTGAAGAATGAGAGCTTCAGAGAGAGCAGAGCAGAACGACATAACCACGAGAAGCAGAGTCCACCAGCCAGCGACCTTTGGAGATGAAGAAGGAAAATGCCTCCCGGGGAGCTTCATGAAACAGGAAGCCAGGAGAAGAAGCTAGCAGATGACGCCGTGTTCGCCATGTGTCCTTCCAGATGAGAGAGAAGCCCTGACTGTGTTTGCCGTGTGCCTTCTCACTTGAGAGAGAAACCCTGAACTTCATCAGCCTATTTGAACCAAGGTGTCTTTCCCTGGATGCCTGTGATTGGACATTTCTATAGACTTGTTTTAATTGGGACATTTTCTCGGCCTTAGAACTGTAAACTAGCAACTTACTAAATTCCCCTTTTTAAAAGCCATCCCATTTCGGTATATTGCATTCCAGCAGCTAGCAAACTAGAATTAGGTGTGTGTTGGGGGGGGGGTCCCGGGGGCCTGTTCATTGGCTGGTCCGCAGACAAAATTGGAGAAATTGGAGCCCACAACAGGCCACAGGTGGGACCTGCCATCCGTGAACCTCCAGTCCTGGGGTGGAGATCAGACTCTGTGAAGCCCATATAGAAGAGGGGGAGAACACATCCTCTTCCCATTAGAGGCTGGGACAGGGGGAGTCTTGGCCTGCAGTTTCGGGGTCTCTAGTCCTTCCATGTCACTTCTCGGGAACCCAGACATTCACATTCCCCTGTGGCCCATGTTGTCATCATAATCAGCGTTAAGAGCTAGCATCGTGCAGTGGTACACTCTGACCCTCTGCTTTGCCGTCTGCCATCCAAATGAACTTGCACGAGTCAGTTTGTCCATCTGTGAAATGGGAGTACAGTGTGACCTCACTCTCAGGGATGCTGGATTAACAGTGGAGCGTGTGGGATGGTCCCCAGCATGTCACCGAGCTGGTGACACTCCAGTTTCTGGCAGGGCCATCCGAGAAGCTGGATCCTTGGAAAAACAAATGGGTCATATTAAAGAGAAAACGACAAGTGGCTTTAGACTCAAAGCAACGGTGGTGCCTGGGGGCCTCCAGAGAGAGATGCTCAGGAAGCCGATGGGTGCCAAGCATCCCTCTGGCCCCACCTCATGCAGACACCTGCTGGGTGTTTCTTGCAGCCGTTCAGGCAGCTCCCAGGGGCGCCAGCTCTCCCAGGGGCCAGCATGTTCTAGGTGCAGAGGGCTCAGGGCGGCCAAAGCCGGGCGCCACCAAGAGGTCCCCCGCCAAGCCAGAAACCCCGATATTCTGAGCTGCCACTGTCCAGAAAACTGGGGTGCAAACCGAGGGTGGACACTGTCATCCTTGAACTTCTCCCTTCTGCTTTAGCATTGAGAGACAAGGATGCGCCATGTGGGCTGGACAGGGGAGGCGCCCCTGCAGGAACGGCCGTGCCCCAGACCGTGGACAGGGCTGGGAGTCTTGGGTCTGTGGGATGCACTGCCCAGGCCCCCGGGGACCCCACTGGGGTGCAAGAAATTCTCATGGAAACTAGGATTCCAGAAATGGTATCCCAGAACCCCAGATTCTTACCAGGGAAGAAGCTTCTTTCCTCATTTTATGTCCACCCCCTGTGTTGCCATCTGCCGGGCAACTCCAAGGAGTCCCACAGACTGGCTGGCTTATCTCAGTGATTTATACCTGTTTTAGAGACCTGGTGTCCAAAGTCAGGGTGCCAGCAGGATATGGCTTTCTCTTGTATGTGTCACTTTCTGGCAGCAGCTGGCTGGCTGGCCAACACTCGGCCTCTGTCTCCATCCCGTGCCCCTCTCCCTCCCCATCTGTGTCTGCCCAGTGAATCCACATTTCATCTGCTGTGAGACCCCAGGCACGTTGGATTCGGCCCGCTCCGGCTCACGTGGCAGAGTTGCTGTCTACAAGCAGGGCGGGGGCTTGGACTGGACCGTGTCTCTGTGGGGGGCCCTGGCTCTGACCACACCTTTTGGCAAATTGGTGCCTGCTCGCTGTGTTCTCCCTGGGTTGCGATGACCCTCAGTGACCAGGTGTCGGTTCAGGATGGGGAACCATTTCCAGGAGCTTGGAGACAGTGTGGGCTCGGTGGGGAAGGGGGTCCACAGGTCTGTGCATGGGGGAAGAGCCCAGGATCATCCCCCCTAAGGATGTAGCATTCAGGCTGAGTGCCGGGGCACGAACGGGAATTCCCCAGGCAGCGGGAACAGCAAAAACAGCATGAGCGAGGGTGGGAAGAGCACTAATGAAACCAGGAACAGCATGAATGGAGTGGGAACAGCATGAGTGAGGGTAGCAACCAGCATGTGTGAGAGTGGGAACAGCATGTGTGAGAGCAGGAACAGCATGAATGGAGCATGAAAGAGTGGGAATGGCATAGGCGAGAGTGGAAACAGCATGGACGAGAGTGGGAACAGCATGTGTGAGAGCAGGAACAGCATGAATGGAACATGAAAGAGTAGGAATGGCATGGGCGAGAGTGGGAACAGCATGTGTGAGAATGGGAACAGCATGTGTGAGAGCGGGAACAGCATGTGTGAGAGCAGGAACAGCATGAATGGAACATGAAAGAGTGGGAATGGCATGAGCGAGAGTGGGAACAGCATGTGTGAGAATGGGAACAGCATGTGTGAGAGCGGGAACAGCATGTGTGAGAGCAGGAACAGCATGAATGGAGCATGAAAGAGTGGGAATGGCATAGGCGAGAGTGGGAACAGCATGGACGAGAGTGGGAACAGCATGGACAAGAGTGGGAACAGCATGTGTGAGAACAGGAACAGCATGAATGGAGCATGAAAGAGTGGGAATGGCATGGGCGAGAGTGGGAACAGCATGGACAAGAGTGGGAACAGCAAGAACACATCTGGGTAGCAGATGAGAAGTGGCCGGGAGGTAGGTGAGGGCCATGTCACAAGGGGTCTGGGACTTGGCTGAGTGGTTGCTTCTGTAGCCGGAGTCATTGAGGTTTGAGTAAGGATATTGTGAAATAAAACCAGTGGAAGTTTCCAGTCCATTCTGGGGGCTGAAGCAGTGCAGCAGCCCAGATCATTCCGCCATGAGACTAGGTGACAGCACCTCTGGTCTCAGGGTCCCCGCCTTGTGGGGCTGGCGTGCCGGGGCCCTGGACACCATGGGGCTGAAGGGCAGGGCGTCCACATGTTGTCCCCCTAGCACACAGGCTCTGCCATGAACCGAACCCCCAGACCCTATTCACAAATCGTGAATAGGAGAGGGGGTGTCAGCCCATTCTTCGGAGGAGGACACAGGTCCAGGCTCCCGAGTCTCCCTCCCCATCAGGCACCCCCATCAGGCACCCCTCAGGTGTGCAGAGCTCTTCCCACCCCACCCAGTGCCCGGCCAAGCCCAGGCTCCCCGTGGCTGTCGGGCAGGGTCCAGCAGGAGGTGGATGAACCCAGGGTGCTCTGTCTGGCGTCCTTGAGTGAAGGATTATGGGACCGAGTGGGAACACTGAGGCAGCAGAGATCTGCAGCACCAGGGGCCATCCCCAGGCCGGGGCCTCAGGGAGTGGGTGTGACCTGAGCCCAGCAAGCACTGGACCCCAGGCTGTCTGGGGAGTGGACTCCAGGCCAGAGTGTCCCTGCAGTCAGGCCCCAGGACAGAGAGCAGGGCAGACTGGAGCTTGCCCATGGTCCCTCAGTGCTCTCGGGATGAAGTGCTTCTCCACGGCCTCCACGGCTCTGCATCTTGGCCCACCCCCTGCCCCCACCCCCCTCCCACACTGCCCTTCCCCTGCTTCTGCCGGCCTCAGGGCCTTTGCTCCTGCCGTGCCCCTGCCTTGCCTGCTCTTCCCCTCCATGCTGGCCTGCCTGCTGTCCACTAGGCTAGGCCTGGTCCTTGGCCATGAGCCTCAGTCCGGGGCCAGGCCTGGGCTGCTGTCGAGGGGGCCACCAGTTAATGAAGACAGTGGCTGTCCTAGGGGACCCGCAGCTGAAGGCAAGTGGCCTGAGCAGGGGGATCTGGTGAGGGCAGGCTCAAGGCCACGTCCCAAGAATCCCGTGCATGGGTGGAGCGAGGTGAGCTGGCTGGGGAGGGCGGAGGTGAGTGGTGCAGGTGGCGACAAATGTAGGGCTCAAAGAACACTGCTTCTGACCTTAGGGGCCTGTGGGCGTGGAAGGCGTGAGTGTGATGGCCATGGGTGTGAAGTGGGCTCACGCCAGAGAGAGCAGCAAGAGCCTCAAATCGGGCCAGCGCCTGGGCCCACGGGGAGGCTCCGTTCAGGGAGTGCTGCCCAGTCCCCAGAGGTGCTGAGCTTCCTGTCCTGAGGGGCATGCAAGAGCGTGTGGAGGCGGCCAGGGCTCCCTGCAGCCCTCCCAGCCCATGCCTGTCCCAAGGCTTGGGACACTCACCTCTAGGCCCCTTGGGCACCACCTTCCACCCTTCCTCCTGCAATTTCTCCCGTCAGGTGGGCCAGGGGCTCCCCAGGGACCCCACCCACTTGCCCGACTCGGCAGAGTTTGTGGGGAGAAGACCCCAAGGCCGGCTCCATCCTGCCTCACCCTTATCTTTCCCATGCAGGGGCCCCAGCGTCTGCAGAGCAGGCCTTCCCGCCCCAGCTCGGGGCAGCCGCACCCCGCCGCCCCGCATGCGGCCTCCCGCTGAGCACAGATGTGCGGCCTGTCTCCAGGGTAACGCCGGGTCCCTCCGTGCGCTACTTAAAATAGCCTCCCGTGCAGAGCCGTGGGGACCCAGCACCCCGCTGTGGGCAGAGCTGTCTCCTCCCGGCCCAGCAAGGCTCAGGTCAACTGGCCTGTCCCCCTTGGGCGTCCAGGCCACAGGACACAGGCTAGCTGCGAAGGCCCAGGCCAGGGCAGCCTCCAGCAGGCACAGCGGCTGCCCACCCCAACAGCCTAGGCTGTAACACTGATGCAGGTGAATGACCCAAATGACCTGGCTTTATGGAGCTCCTGGGTCATGGCCAGGGTTGGTGAGGCCTGGGCGTCCAGTCAGGCACGGGGCACAGGGGTGCCTTCTGCCATGTCCAGCCACTAGCTGTGACCTTGGCTTCCGGGTCCAGGTTTTAAGTGTGACCTTTGCACCTGTTCCTTTAGCATCCATGGGACTTCGATTATTTGGGTTCTTAGAAACCTGCCCTTCTAGAAGCATCGGGAAAAATATACTGGACGGGTGGAAACCCCTCTCCACTTGGGAACCATCCGCGAATGGCTCCTGTGGGCCTCCCATCTTGGACTCCCTCCCAGCTCGTGGGGACCCCCCCAGCCCCTGCTGGCTTCTCCTGCTCTCCCTGTGCTCAGCCCAGCAAGACACTGAGGGGCTGTGTGTCCTCTCCCTGTCCTGTCCTGCACTCCCTGGGACCCCTAGCAGAGGACGGACCCACTACGGCCCTGCCCCGTGGCCCCTGCTGCTCCCCTCTCCTCCCCAGACCCCCCAGGCCTGCCTTCCAGGACCCCACTCCTCCCAGAGCCCCAGCCACCCCCTATTTACCCATCCAGCCACATCTCCAACCCCAAGGCCAGGGCTCAGCAGGTATGATGTGTAACGGACCAGATAATAGATGTGTTGGTCTCTGCCGGCCGTAGGGTCTCTGTTACGGTCACTGTCACTTGACTCTGCCCTAGTAGCGCGAAAGTACTTCATCCCCAAATGGAGGTGGCTGTGTTCCAGAAAAGCCATTGACAAATGCAATTGGCGGGCCTGGTTTGCAGACCCCGGCCCGGGACCCATACACACCTGCCCCCTCTACGGGAGCCCTGCTGGGCCCCAGGTTCCTTCACCCCAGCTCTGCCAAGGTAGCTGTGAGGCCTCCAGAAGGGACAGAGCCTCTCATTAAGTAGTAATTACTAATAAGAATTATCGTTGATCAGAGCAGCCCCCACTCCTTGCCTCTGTGTGAATATCCTGAGCTTCCACTGACCGCTGGGTCTTTGCTTATGCTGTTCCTCCTGCTGGGGGTGCCTTTCCCTTCCTTGTCCAGCTGTCAAACTCCTGCTCATCCTGCAGAACCCGGCTGTGATGGCCCCTTCCTAGAGCTGCCAACAGAGCCCTGTTTGCTCCAGTAGCAGATGGCATACGGTCCCACTCTCTTGAGATGCCCTGAGCCGTGCCCGTTTCCCCCAGCAGCCTGAGCCCTCTCTGCCCCTTAGGCATCTCACATCTCCTTCTCGACATCTACCAGGTATGAGGTGCTCAGGATCGGTCATTCGGTGAAGCTCTGCAAGCATAGGCTACGGTGTGTGTGGCATGTTCTAGAGACTGAGCCACAGGCCCCACCCGCATGGACCTGGCTTGTCCCTTATGTGCAGGGAATGGCCGCACACTGGGGGTCAGGAGTGCCGGGAGAAGGGGGTGCACGGCATGTGGTAAGGGCAGCAGGGCACATTCTGGCAGAGACCCCGAGGAAATGACAGGCTGGGCTGTGGGGTGGCAGCTTTGGAGCAGGAGCTGGGGAGGACGTGGTCAGGGGGGCAGGGGCGGGAGTGGGGCCCAGTGAGCCCCTGTGGACCACAGCAAGGGACTCTGGGGTTTATTCTGATGAGTGGGCAGCTGTTTTGGGGTTTGAGCAAAACGCAAATGTAGCCCATCGTCTGGACAGTGAAACGTGGCTCAGTCATGAGAAAGGACCCAAGTGCCAGGCCATGCTACATGCAGCCGAACCCTGGAGTGTGGTGCTGGGCCAGAGAAGCTGACGCAAAAGGCCACATGTTGTGGTTTCCTCTTAGGTGGGAGGTCCCGGCCAGGACCTGGAGCCGGGGCTTTCTTTTGGGGATGAGGAACTTGTTCTGGAACCAGATAGAGGTGGGGGGTGCCCAGCCTCAGGCTGCATGAAATCGGTCGACTACAAAAATGGCTAATTTTATGTTATGTGTTTTTCATCTGAAGTTTTTTAAAAAAGAGCAAAATAAGATTGTGAGGAGAGAACGAGGGGGCAGTGAGCAGAAACTTTTCTTGGGAGGGGGCTGCTGAATTGGGGCCGGGCAGGGCTGTCTGTCGGATGTGGGAGGTGCAGCCCTGCGACTGTTGCAGGTGGGAGACGGGTCGGGAAGGCAGCGCTGGCCAGGACAACAGACAGATGCGTGCACAGGGGCCGGGGGGGCCGGCAGGTGCAGGGGGAGGATCCACCTCAGCGGGGACCCGGGAAGCCAGTCATTGCTAAGAAGGCGGGTGGGAGATGGGGTCAGCTTGGAGGGGGGCGCAGTGAGGTAGCATACTGGGCTTCTTAGGCGGGTAGGGTTGACCAGGGTGGGGGGGGGATGGGGTGACCAGGGCCGGGGAGGATGGAGATGATCTGGCAAAGGGACGAGGTGATGGTTTTTGGACGTGTGTGAGCTGTCGCAGTGTGCTCGGGGACGCCGCAGAGGGGAGAAGCCGTCCCGCCTCGGTTCCAGGGGCTAACAGCGAGAGCAGTGCACACAGCCCCCTCCCCAGAGCTTCATGTGCACGAAACGTCCACATCCTCAGCATCTTCCCATGGTGGGTGCTGTCACGGATGAGGAAACTGAGGCACAGAGAGTCTGGTAGCTAGCCCAGAGTTGTGCAGCTGTGGTGGGGGAGCAGGATAGGAATCTCTCCTGGCTGGTGCCAGTACCACACTATGACTTTTATATAAGAGCTTTATCTATGTGTAATTTATTGGACATGCATGTCCCTTTCAGTGGGCTGTAGTGTACTCACAGGACCTTGCACCAATTGCCACAATCTGATTCCAGAATATTTCCGTCACCCCCCAGAGAGGCCCCTTGCCCATTGGCTGCCCCCGGCTGCCACGCATCTGCCCTCTGACTCTGTGTGTCCACCCACCCTGGATAGCTCAGACCTGCGGAATCACACATGTGAACTTCTCCTCTGGCTTCTGCCACTGGCATGAAGCGGTTCCTCGGGGAGCCGTGGAACGTGGGGGCGCCTCCATCCTCTCCTGCATCCACACCGGGGCCTGCTGGCCTAGCGCCTCCCAGGAGGGTGGTTTCTTTGAGCATCTCGTGGATATTTGTAGCCACAGGCCTCCTTACGTGATCCGAGTGAGTGCGTAGGGGAGCGTGTGAGTGTAGTTGAGAGGGCTGGGAACATGGGTAGATTTGATTCTTTGAAGAACGCCAGGATGGGAGGGGTTGGCATAGTAATTCCCACACAGCCCCTCGGGAACGGAGAGGCTGCGCTGCATGGATGGTGCTTGTGCGTTTGGAATCACCTGTCTGTCCCCAGACAGCAGTGGGTCATCTCGACTGGTAGGCTAATGAGCCCACGCGCCTTGACTCCAATTTACATTTCCGGCCCCTCGGCGCCCGGGGTTTGTCTTCACTGCTGCTGAACTGCCTCCGGGGCCTGCACGGCGAGCAGGTGGCTGGAACTAACCCATCCGCAGTTCCCCGGATCAGCCTGTGGCCTGAGAACCAGCCCCTGCCCTTCTCGCCAGCTCCGCGCGGCTCTGCGCCCTCCGCCATCGGCCACGTGGCTCTGCGCACTGGCCCCTGCCCGCCAGGAAGCCTCCTTCCCTGTGCTCAGAGCCACGCATGCGCCGTCTCCATGGTGACGGTAAACAGGAAGTGGGAGGGAAGGAGCGGGCTCGGCGCGCCTCGGCACGGAATGCGGGTGTATTCATTGGCTGTCCCGGATGCGTCCACCGCACAGAGCAGCGAACAGGCTAAATGCTTTTTTCAAGGGCTGGAAATAACTTCTGAGAGATGTCAGCCGGCAAATTGGTCATGGACCCCTCTGCCTACTCTTCCTGCAGGAGAGTCCCCTTCTGCTTTGCTGGTTTCCTTTGAATGTAAATATGGGCGTAGAGAAATGTAGAGCGAGCTCACAGTGCCTGTAGGTCATGGTGGAAAAGGAGTTTGTGTCTCCCCAGCCTCTGCAGGTTTGCAGGCCTGGCTGGTCTTCATAGGACTTTGGCAGGTAATTAATCCCGAATAACAGCTCATGGTGGTGCCAAGTTTGGACCCAGGCTGTGTCACTTTGGCCTCCTACCTGCCGCCTATGGGGGTAAAGAGTGGAGATGCCTACATTCAATGTACAGCTGGGAAACAAGCATGTTGAGAGGAACTGTCTTGCCCAGCAGCGTGAACTGTGAAGTTGGAGAGGCAGAGCTTCTCCAGGGTTTGTGCCCCAGCTCTGCTCCACTGCGGTAGCACGTGCCTCTTATATCATGTTACCTACTGCCTTAGCAACCAGGAAGCCTTGGAAACCAGATCTCCTGTCTCCATCTCAATCAGGGAGCAGCAAACGACAGCCCAGAGGCCAAATCTGCCCACCACCTGTTCTTGTAAATAAACTTTTATTGAAATACAGCCGTGCCCATTCATTTATGAGTTGCCTTTGGCTGCTTTCGGGCTGCAGCAGCAGACTCCAGTCAAGACAGACTGTGTGGTCACAAAGCCTAAAGTCATTACGATCTAGCATTACAGAAAAAAGATGTTGCTGACTCCTGCTCTAGATCTCAGGCGCTGAGTTTGTTGAAGACAGGTACTTGACATCTCCACTTTTGTACTTTCATTGTCTGGCCTGGTATATTAGTCAAGGTTTCTAGGGAAACCAAAGCAACAGGACATAACTGTGAATGTTATGAACTTTTCATAGAAAATTGTCTCCCCTGCTGTGGGTACATGGAAGCCCAGTTTCCACAGGGCAAGCCGCAAGCTTGGGACTCCAATGAAGGTTTTTGATGAAAGCTACTTGGCTGAAGAATGGACTGGAAAGTCTCTTTTCTGGCAGCCAAGAGAATCACTTCTCCTTTCAGAGCCTTCAGCTGGCTGGATGAAGCATCCCTCCTTGTAGAAGGCAGTCTCCTCGGTTGGTTGTAGATATAATGAGCCATCGATGCAATCGACTTTCTGATGACAGAATTCCGTGAATGTCCCCCAGTAACAATCAGCCAGGGCTTGCTTGACCCGACAACTGGGCACCATCCCCTGGCCGAGCTGATGCATGAACTTTACCATCACAGTCCACCTCTTGTCAACTTGGCCCCCAGCCACATTTCCTTAAGCTATACTTACACTCTGAATAAAAAGCAGTAAGTCATACTTTTTACCAAAAAATACACAGCTGTCCTATTTACAACCAGAAACAACACTGTCTCCAAAGAAGGGGCAAGTCCTTGGGTAATATTCACTCTTAAACTTGATATGCTATAACCTAAATACTTTGATGTGAAACCGATACAACTTATATAAGGGGATAAGATAGGGACAAAAACAAAAACGTTTTCTTTATGTACATATAAAAACGTGCTCATAATAAAACAAGGAAGAAATAGCCATGCCATCACAGTCCCCATTTCTGTTACTGGTCACATGGTTGTAGTTCGTATTTATCGCTACCTTCTTCTACTACCCATTCCATGTTCCCTTTGCCCTCAGCAAGCAGCTCAGCTGGCCGTGGTTCTTTTTTTGGTGGGGTGACCCACACCTTCATTTCTGAGGTTTCTGAGGCGTTGGTAGAAACCTGAATTGGGTTGTTGCAGTTTTCCGATGACTGTAATCACAGGGTGTGGTATAGCACTAGGAGACACCCTAGGGAATCTCCTGTATTCCTAAAAACTCTTCTTTATTTCCACTGTCTAGTTGCAGTCCTATTTCCCCTTGATAGTCAGGATCAATTGCCCCAGCCACTATGCTAATCCCTTTCCTTGGCTGTTCATTCAGAGGCATGAGACGCCAAAAGTGACCATGTGGCTGTCTTCCACGCAAACTTCCAGCTCATGGAATCGTTACTGTGTCTCCTGGTAGGAGCACTCCTCTTTTTGGAACCAAGACCTATACACCAGCAGAGCTCAAGGTCAAAGGGACAGGAAGCAGAAATTTTCCTAGTGGCTCACTAGAGGTGATAGTGAGTGGTGCCACTTCCATTTCCACCCCTGATTTCTGGACCCGTGTGTCCTGGCTGTGGGAGAAACAGCACCATAGAGTGGGTGCTGGTTCAGAGCGTACATAGCCTCCTGGAGAACATTGCCTCAGCCCTTCAAGGTAGTGCCACCTAGTTGGAACTGTAATTGGGCCTTCAAAAAGCCGTTCCACCGTTCTGTCAACCCAGCTGCCCCTGGATGATGGGGAGCATGGTAAGACCATTGAATTCCATGAGCATGTGCCCATTTCCACATTTCCTTTGCTTTGAAGTGGGTTCCTTGATCAGAAGTAATGCTGCATGGAGTGGCATGATGGTGGATAAGGCATTCACTAAGTCAATGGATGGTAGTCCATGATGTTACTGTTACCAGGTAATAGGCTGATCACCTCGGGTAATGGTGCCAAATCGGGGACTGAGTGTGGGTCTCTGCTGCTGGCAGATTGAGCACTCGGCAGTGGCTGTAGCCAGGTCAGCCTTGGTGAGTGGAAGTCCATGTTGCTGAGCCCATGCATAAGCTCCATCTCTGCCACCATGACCACTTCATTCATGAGCCCATTGGGCAATGACAGGAGTGGCTGGGGAAAGAAGCTGACTGGTATTTTATCTACTTTATTAGTAAAACTTTCTTCTGCTGAAATCACTCTCTAGTGAGCATTCACATGGGACTAAAATATCTTCGTATTTTTTGTGCCCACTCAGAAAGGTCTACCCATATACCTCTTCCCCTGACCTCTTTGTCACCAATTTTCCAATCGTGCTCTTTCCAAGTCCCTGACCATCTAGCCAAACAATTAGCCCATGAGCCAGTGTACCAGCACACCTCTGGCCAATTCTCCTCCAAAGCAAAATAAACAGCCAAGAACACTGCTTGAAATTCTGCCCACTGGCTGGAATTCCCCTCACCACGGTCCTTCAGGAATGTCCCAGAAGGGGGGCTGCAGTGCTGCAGCTGTCCACTTTCAAGTGATACCTGTATATTGTGCAGAACCATCTGTAAACCAGGCCAGAGTTCTCTCTTCCTTATTCAACTAATTATAGGAAACTCGTTAAGAGGCCATAGCTATGGTCTGGGAAAGGGAAGGTAATGTGGCAGGAGTGCAAACCATGGACATTTGGGCCACTTCCTCATGGGAGTTACTTGTGCCTTCAGGACCTGCTCTGGCCCTGTCTCTCATATACCATTTCCATTTTATGATGAAGTATTGCTGTGCATGCCCAGTGGTACAGCTTGATGCTTTGATGACATCCAACTTATAATGGGCAACTCGGGTCTCATGGTAACTTGGTGGCTCACAATTAAGCATTCAGCCTCGACTAAGGCGCAGTGGCAAGCCAAAAGCTGTTTCCCAAAAGGAGAAGAATAGTTGTCTGTAGAGGATGGCAAGGCTTTACTCCAAAATCCTGATGGTCTGTGTCGTTATTCTTGGATAGAGGCCTGCCAAAGGCTCCAGGCAGCATCCCTATTTGCCACTGACACTTCCAGCACCATTGGATCTGCTGGATCATATGGTCCAAGTGGCAGAGCAGCTTGTACAGCAGTCTGGACCTGTCATAGAGCCTCCTCTTATTCAGGTCTCCACTCAAAACTAGCAGTTTCTCAGATTGCAAATGGGCCAGAGTAGCACATCCAAATGAGGAATATGATTTATGAAAAATCCGAAGAGGCCAACAAGACTTTTTTTTTTTTTTGCTGTAGGAGGGGTCAAAAAATAAGATGTCACAGCTTATTCTTCACCTTAGAAGGGGCATCTCGACATGCCCCACACCACTGGACACCTAGAAATTTCACTGAGGTGGAAGCCCCCTGTATTTTTGTTGAATTTCTCTCCCATCCCCTGACCCGCAAATGCCTTACCATTACATCTAGAGTTAGTTGATAGTTCTTGCACAGTAGGTCCAATCAACATATCATCGTCAATGTAATGGACCAGTGTGATGTCTTGTGGGAGAGAGAAACGATCAAGGTTGCCGCGACAGGATTATGGTACAGGGCCAGAGAGTTGATATACCCCTAAGGTAGGATGGTAAAAGTGTATTGCTGACCTTGCCAGCTGAAAGCGGACTATTTCTGGTGGTCCTTAATAACAGCTAGTGAGAAAAGAGCATTTGCCAGATAAGTAGCTGCATACCAGGCACCAGGCGATGTGTTGATTTGCTCAAGCAATGATACCACATCTGGAACAGCATCTGCAATTGGAGTCACCACTTGGTAGAGTTTATGATAATGTACTGTATCCTCCAAGACCCATTTATCTTCAGTACAGGATAAATAAGAGAGTTGAATGAGGTGATGGGAATCCTTCCAGGATTCTGGTATTGCTTCTGATTTACAATTTTGGTAGGTAGGGGCAGTTCTAGTGGCTTCCACTTGGCCTTTCCCACCATAATAGCCCTCACTGCACGAGTCGGAGTCAATGTGGGGAATTTTGCCTGTTGTTCAGTATGTCTTTTCCAGTTAGGTATTCAGGAATTGGGAAATAATCACAGAATGGGTCCGGGGACCCACTCGACCCACTCTGAGACGGATCTGAGCTAAAACCCATCGATCACCTGACCTCCATAAGCCCCAACTCTGACTAGTGGGTCAGGGTAATCCCTCCTGGTATCCGATCATCGCCATCATGTTTAGGAATCCTGTTTGTTGACAGCCGTTCCCACGATAATATCTAATCTACAGAAAAGGGCGACTACAGAGCTCTTCAGAGATGGTGGAGTCTGGTCTCATGAATTTATTTCCTGTTAAAGGTGTGTCCTCTGGACATTCTTGGGTGGGTGAGCAGGTCTTACCTGGTAAATCTGCTCTGATACACTAGTCATTCTCAGTCTTTGATACCACATATCAAAGTCTTTCCATGTATATGATACCAGGGCAGTTCTGGTATTTCAACCTCAGGTTGAAAAGAGGAGGGGTAGGAGTGAATTACAAGAAGAATTAGAAGTGTCTTGCAAGCCAACTCCCTCAGAGCATTCCATTGCAGTTTCATCTGGAGAAAGAGGATTAATCTCTTCAGACAGAGGAGTGAGAGCTTTCTGCTCAGGGCAGGTGCTTACAGGTTTATCAGGTCCAGCAGGGTTAATCCCTCAGCTGAAGGTTGGATGGCAGATTCCTCAGGGCAGACCAGTACTGCTTCATCAGGCAGACTCAGAATACGTTAGGGTTTCAGTGTCCCCACCTCCATCACTATCAAACCATGTGTCCCCATTCCAATTTGTAGGATCCCTTTCCTTTCTTATCAGTGCTCTCACTTTAACAGCAGACACCCTGAAAGGTTGAAATTTTAGTTTATGCTGTGTTTAAGCCACTCGGACAGTGAGACCCTGGGTCTTGATTTTCAGAAATCTCAAGTCTGTGACTACACAAGATAAGATTTTCTTTCAGGGCACACGTAGAAATTTTCACATCCCTTCAAGTTGCAAACTTGAGGTCTTCAACTCAACCCTTTCTTTTATAACTATATCCAGCATGTTCACGAACAATCTACCAACATCATTACAACTTTGAACTCCACAAAATTCTGTTAAGATGTCAAAAATTCTCGCCCAGATCCTCACCTCTTACAAGCTTTTGTGTAGTCATATTTAGTAGTGATATTTTGCATATCTCTACCAACAACTCACACTTTAGACTATCAGTGCCATCTTCATTATTGCAAATAGAGTCATTAGAGCCTTTGAATCTAATCAGATTAGAAAACCAAGTCCACACCTGTTCCCTGCTGAGGTCAGCTCTGCCTTCCTGTCTGAGTGCTCAGATGTTAAACAAGTATCCTCTCTGCAGTCCATTCGGCGCTACGGTTTTCACGTTTTTATGCTTTTTCTTGGTGATTTCATGTTAAAAATGGCCCCCAGAGTCGCACTGAAGAGCTGTCCAGCATTCCTAAGCACAAAAAGACACAGATGGGCTCACGGGTGTATTAGGGAAGCTTCGTTCAGGCATGAGTTAGAGCACCACTGGCCTTGTTCGGTTTAGTGTACCGCAATATATATATACATATACAAATATATGTATACAAATATATGTATATTTGTTTGTTTGTTTGTTTGTTTTTGCATGGGCAGGCACTGGGAATTGAAACTGAGTCTCTGGCATGGCAGGAGAGAATTCTGCCTGCTGAGCCACCATGGCCCACCCACAGTATATATTTTTAAAGGTGCCTTTAAACAAAAAACGTATTTAAAGCAAGGTTAGTATTGGTCAGTTGATGGAAATGATGTAAGTAGTGGCTGGTGAGAACTCAAACCTGTATTTCCCCCAGGGACAGGGGCTCAGTAGTCACTGATTTGGTGTTACCAGCAACTTCATAGAACAGAACTACCTCGAATGATGAGAATCACCTGTATATGATGTAACCTAAATCGTTCCTAAAATGTGCGCAAGCGAAGTAATCCCTAAGTAATGTTACCCTCAATATTGCCGCTATCCCTTCAGCACCTCTGCTCTCCACCCCTCCCAGGACAGCCGAAGCCCTTGGGGCGCTCTGGTCCGAGTGACCCCGCCCGCAGCGAGCCTCTGGGCGTGAGGCCCTGGCTGTGACCCACCTGGCCCTGTCCTGCCAGCTGGGAGATAGCCGAGATAAGGCGGACAATGAAACCTTGGAGAGAGGTTGTTCCAGGCCATGATGCTGGCAAGCCCCCAGCGCTCAGTGCATTTCTCTCCTGGCATCCAAGAAAAGTCATCCTGCCACACTCAGCTTTTAGGAGTCCCCGAATGTTGCAAATGATTCACTTAAATATGACACAGAACCAGCTGTAAATAATTTAAATTTTGCTGGTTTGGGGTGTTACTGGCATTTATGAATATTGTAGGGAAACGTTTACTCACTGAAATTCCACACAGGAAAAAAAAATCACTCCCTTTAGAACACTCCACTGTACTTATTTTTGCCTGTGTTATTTAGGCTAATGACAGTCTTAGAATGGCCTTAGCATAAGTATTTCTCAGAAAATCAAGCTTTGTAGCATCGTTTATAAAACAAAAATTTTGTTTTTTACTTTGTTTTCTGTGAAAGTTCATTACACACAGTAGGGGGTCAGTCGGTTTTGGTGTCCTTCCTTTTGGACTGGAATGGTTTGGGTTTGGATTGTGATTTCCGTCTTGAGGACTTGTCTCCATCTGCCCTAATGCGCCCCCCTCCAATGCCCCCTCCCTGCCAGGCGATGTGACCTAAACTCAGCCGCCTCGTGTGGTCCTGCTAGCTCCCCATCATGTGGGCCTGGGCAGCAGCTTCCAGCCCCCCGGGCCTGCAGGGGAGTGTCCATGACCCACACCTGCCCAGACGCCCGCAGCCCGGTTGTGACTGTGCTCAGAGCCTTGCAGGACAAGATGGGCACGGTCTTCTGTCCCCAGGACCCTCGGAGCCTCCCAGCCTGGAAACGCCTGCGTCCCCCGAATTGAATGTTTGGTATTTCAAAAGGGATGCCATGTGATGAGACCAAAGGAGGCCATTCAGAAAAGAGCCTCAGAGTTCTCCAGAAACAGACTCAGTCACAGAGATGCTTCTGCCAGCGGAGATTGCTCCTTCCCCGTGTGTGCACACACAGGTGTCTGTGTGCATGGATGTGCAAGTGTGTGTGTGCATACATGAGTGTGTGCTGTGTGCGTGCATGAGTGTGTAGGATGTACAAGTGTGTGTATCTGTGTGCAGTGCATGAGTATGTGTGTATGTGTGTGCAATGCATGAGTATATGTGCTTGTGTGCACACGTGTGGTATTCATGTATGTGGATAGGAGTATGTGAGGTGTGGGGTACACAAGTGTGTGTGCACAAATGTGGGGTGCACAAGTGTGTGTATATGCGTGCACTTGCATAAGTATATGTGCTTGAGGGCACACATGAGTGCGTGTGCTCATGAGTGGTGAGTGCACAAGTGTATGTGTGTGCAGTGCATGAGTATATGTGCTTGTGCACACACATGTGGTTTGTACACAAGGGTGTGCACAAATGAGTATGCATACGTGAATGTGTACACTGTGTGCACACAAGTGTGTGTGGTACACAAGAGTGTATATATGCATGTACATGCATGTGTGTATGTGCTTGTGGGCACATGTGTGCTCATGAGTGTATATGGTGTGTGCATGAGTGTGAGAGTGCACAAGTGTGTGTATGTGCAATGCATGAGTATATTGTTTGTGCACACATGCGTGTATGCATGTGTGTGCATGAGTGTGTGAGATGTGAGGTGCCCAAGTGTGTATATATGCATGCACATTTATGAGCGTATGTACTTGTGGGCACCCGAGTACTTATGTGTGCTCATGAGTGTATATGGTGTGTGCATGAGTGTGGGGAGTGCACAAGTGTGTATTGCAATGCATGAGTATACTGCTTGAGTATAATGCATGTGTGCATGTGTGAGGCGTGAGGTGCATAAGTGTGTGTGCACATGCATAAGTATATGTGCTTGTGGGCACACGCATGAATTTGGGAGTGTACAGCTGTGTGAGTTGTGGGGGTGCACAAGTGTGTGTGCGCACGAGTGTGTGGTATGTGTGAACAAGTGTGTGTGGATGTGTACATGTGCACATGTGTTTGTGTGCATGGGAGTGCATGTGTGCACGTGTGCACGTGTGGGTGTACACGCATGTGCGTGCGTGCATGTGAGCATGTGTATGAGCATGTGTACATGCATGCACACAACCGCCAACCTTGACCGCACCCAAGTGATCCAAGGCAGGTGTTGGCGAGAGAGGGAAGCACATCTCCTGTCCTGCCGGCTGCCTCCCGCGACGCCTCAGGTGTGAATGAGGGAAGAGCGGAGACCCCTGCTCTTTCACGGCACACCAGGGCCTTTCCCAGCACAGGAAGCCCACCAAGCCTTCCGGACTCTGCCAGGGTACCCTCAGGACCACACGGCGGGGTGCACCCTTCACCCCACTCCCCAATGCTAGGGCACCCTCCCCGCATCTGTGGGACGGTTCCTCAAGTGCTGTCCACAGAGGGCACAGGGTGGGCTCCGAGCGGGCCCTTCTGCTCTCATACCCGTGGGTGTTTGCACCGTCTCCGGAGGCGCGGAGGAAAGGGGGATCTGGGTGTGTCTGACACTCTGCTCACGCTCACATTCGTGATACATGAGCCGGACCAGACGGCGACCCCACGCCGGGATGCTGATGGGGCTACCGAGCCTTGCATAGCACTTCACAGCGTGCATGGCGCGCTCAGGGAGTTGGGCACCGGCTGGTGCCAGGCCCCAGGCCCCAGGCCCGTGGGGGCATCTCTGCCTGCCAGGAGCTGCCTTCCAGCCCCATCGGTGCCTGGCCCTTCCAGCGGCCCTAGAGGACGCCACTTAGCCCGTAAGGAATCGGCTGAGGACGGCTCTGTCGCCCGCGAAGCACCCTGCCCCCCACCGTGTGCCAGCCCGCGTTTCTGGCAGGTGTGGGGCCAGCTGTAAATGGGACCTTTGAGGCGCCACTCCTGGCTGACATGGGGACTCACTGTGCATAGGGTCTGGGAAGACCCCCTTAGGGCAAGGCCCAGCTGAACCAGAATGGGTCTCCACCCACCCGGCTGGGGCTTTCCAAGGCGGAGGAACCTCGGACGCGGCCAGAGAAAGCCACGGGAGGACACCGAGGAGCCAGAACCGCAGGTGACTGAGCCCCACAGGCTGCAGATCCCTGGAGAAGGAAGCACAGCCCGCTGAGGCCCCACGCTTGGACTCGTGGCCCCCAGAACCGTGAGGCGGTCGCTGGTTCCAGCTCTGGACACCCGTGCACAGGGCCTGGACCTCAGAGAGGGGACAAGGCAGGAAGGGACAGGGCGTTGGCTTCCAGTCTCTGCTCCCGGCCCCTCCAGCTTTCTTTGTGGTTTTGCAGGCTAAGAGTCGTACAGGGAGGTGGGCGGTCGCCCCCAGGAAAGCCCCCCATTGAGAAAGGCCGGCGCAGAGGGGCACGGGCTGTGCACACTCAGAGGGTGATTTAGCCGCTGCGCCGGGTGCCGGCAGGGGGGCAGGGCTGCCGCAGGAGCCCTCACTATTTTTACCTCCTGTCTCTCTGGCTTCTGCCTCCCACTGAAATCCCGGGGATCGGCGGGAGCCGCAGCCCCCCAGGCCTCCTGGGTGCCAGAGACGGGCTATTTTTGTGACCCTCTGATTTGCCTGCGCATCACGCCAGAGGTGGGGTGGGGGAAGGCGTCGGAGTCGCACGTGAGTGAGGCGAGACCTTCTTTGCCAAGGGCCCCGGAGACCAAGGAAACCCCCCAAGATGTGGGGGTGCAACGGGGCTGCAGGTGGGCGGGATTAGGAAGGGGTTTGTGGCCCTTCGGGCCACCAGACACCTTCCTACCCAACCAGAGACCTGCATTTTATTTCCTAGGGGGAGACGGCCCCTATCTTCAGTCAGCTGCGTGCCCTAAAGATGGTGCCAAACTTCTTCCTGTCCCTTGCTGCTCCTGGAGCTGGGTGGCAGGGAGGACGGACAGGCACAAAGCTGGAGGTGGGAGGGGATGGGATCCCAGTTCTGGCTCTGTTCTTCTCTGGCTGTGTGACTTTGGGCAGGTCACTCAACATCTCTGAGCCCAGTTTTCCCATCTTTGGATCATCATGGGGCGTCCATGGCAACACGGGTGGGTTGCATGAAGTGGAGACGAGGTGGTGAATTATACTGCAAGCTCATCATGACTCCAAAGCAGCCTTATCTGAGCCAGGCGAATGTGCAGGCAGCAGCTTTTTTTGTACCACTCACACGAGCAGTAGAAAATAATAATGGCAAAACTAGCTTCTAGAGTGCCTACTACATGCCAGGCGCCCTTCTTTAATTCGTTCTGTTCTCATTACAACCTAAAGTTCCCATTTTACAGATAATTCACTTTTAAGCCCGTCTTACAAATAAAGGCATTTGGAAATGTGGCCAGCGTCACTTGGCCAACGCATGGCAGAGGTGAGGTTTGACTTCTCGCAGGTTTTCTTGGCACACTGCCTCCCCAGGGGGATGAGAGATATTCCCCGAGAAGCCTCGATCCGTTTGGACCCATATTTTAACCTTTTAGGGAACCTTGCAGCTCAGACAGGTGAGGGGACAATTTTGGGGCCACCCAGAGCTCATGGCAGAGGCAGTGGAAAGTGAAAGAAGCAATAGCAGAGAGTGCCAGCTTCCATGCACCCTCCTGAGCCTTCCCTTCTCAAAGGAGGGGCTGGAGGGCCATGCACTTGGCCATTCATGGGCAATGGGCACGCGGGGCCCGGTGTGCGGGGACGTGAGCTCAGTCCCCACCCCCAGATGCCGCCGCGCACCCCGGGAGATGCACTCCAGGCTCCTGCAGACCGAACTAGGGCACATCCCTGAATTTCTCCCCCCCTCCTTCCCCTCCCTTCAGGCCACCTGACGGCTACAGCCCCTGGCCTGGAGCTGGGGGTGGGAAAGGAGGGGCGCAGCGTGTGTCCCTGGCCGACCCCCACTTTCTGGAGGTGTTGGGTGTTATCTTTGCCTTCGGCTCGGTGGAGCCAGAGCCCAGAATGGACTTTGCAGCCCAGCTGTCCACTTCGCAGAAAGCAGGGTTCTACACCCGTGTGGCTCGTCCAAAAAGGCCGAGTGCCCTAAACCGAGAAAGCAGCCTCTCGGAACGCGGCTGCGGCTGCCTCTGGGCTGCACCCCTGCCCCGTGCATCAGGCCATGCTGAATCATTTCCCTCCACGCGCTAATGGCAAGTGTAATTGCAGGGGGGGTTCAGGCGTCCTTCACCCGCACTTATTTAGACCAGTGACTGATGCATTTCCATGGAAACCAGCTCTAGGGGGAAAAAACTCCCTGGTACAGGCGGCGGGTGCAAGGAGGCAGGCTCCAATCTGGAGCGTACAACTTGTGTAAAAGAAGGGAATTTTCGGCGGATACAGAACCCCGGCATCCAAAGTCGAATTTGTGAACCTTCCCGTGGATTAAATATCCCGGAGCCATTTTTTTTTTTTTCTCCTGGCTCCGTTATTTTTGTTGTTGCTGCTCTTTTCCCTTTTTCTCTTCCATTCTGACCCCGAGGGCTGCAACTTTTTCCTCCTGGGCTTAACAGACGAGAGCAGATGAAGACGTGCCCGCATGGCCCCCCGGAAGCGGGAGCAGCCGGAGTGACGGGGTCACTCCCAGGCCAGGGATGATGGCTGAGAACTCGCGGTTCAAGAAGAAAGTTCACTTCGGAGGTAGGGCGGCCCCCAGGGCCGTGTGCTGAGCCTTTGGTGTCCCCCCCCCAGCGCGGCGGGGAATGCGGGGCGGTACGGTGCGGGTCCCACCGGCCCCTGTGCCGTGCCAGCGAGCGCCTCACGCTCTGTGGGTTTTGCTGCTTTGTGGTTTTCAGAACGACGGCGCTTCTGGCCGTTGTATTTCGCCTTGAGGACTTGTTCCCGCTCCCAATTTAGAAATGAGAAAAATTGGAGCCACCAGACCAACCCGGGAGCTCTCCGGCATTCCCGTTGCTGTTAGAGCCCCGGTGGCCTCTTTGGTGTCCCCAAGGGTCCCTTTGAGCAGCCAGCAGGTTTTTAAATGACCTCGAAGGCCCTTCCCAGCGTGCACAGGTACTGACCCCCAAGGGAGGCTGGTGGCATTGTGAGCTGCTGTAAGTCACACACGTGCTGCCCAGGGTTGCTTGGTCTTCTCTCTCACTGACGCGCTGTGCTGGGGGTCCCCACCGAACTGGTGCCCCCTGCCCGTGCCAGCCTGCCCCCCTCAAAGAGAGCCTGGCCAGCGTGTGAGTGTGTTTGAAGCAATGGACAGTCTACTCCTTCGGAACAAAATACCATGTGTATTTTCAGCTTGCATTGCTTCTACCAACTTCTAGAGGGTGCCACTACCAGCCGCTCCCTCCTGCTCACAAAGGCAGGGGGCACAGGACACCGTAGCTGGTGGGGTTCCAGCAGGGGCATGCGCTGATCGGGGCGGGTAAGACGCCTGCCCTCGGTGGAGCCTCCGTCCCCCGTGTTGCTAGATGCACGCGAAGGGATATGGGAGCCCAGGCTCTCCAAGAATCGGGGGTCCCCGGTCCCACCCACCGTGGCTTACCCACTTGCTCACCGGGGGCTGTCAGTGACGCGGGGCGTGTCTAGGGCATGGGGGCCTCTCGGCAGGTGCGTGTTGGGGGTGGGGCCTCTCGGCAGGTATGTGTCGGGGGAGGGGCCTCTCGGCAGGTACTGCCCAATGTCGCAGAGCTGTAGAGATGAGTAGACAGGGTGGGTCCTCCTGGACGTCATGAGCACTGGTGTGACCCGCTGACCCCTTCCCCCAGCCCGCCCTGTCCCGTTACCAGTGAGTCGGTTATCCCTTTGATTCTGAACTGTGATTCACCCATGACAGTGCCTGAATCCCAAACTGCTACCAAGCCTCATCTAACTCTCGCCCCATTGGGGTGGTTTCCTAGAACGCAACAGGTCCTTTTTTTCTGGGTCCCTTCTTTCCTAGGCCTCGGCTGCCGGCCTCCTTAAAGAGAGAAAAAGCAAAGAAAAATCCTCCCCGCTCCCGTCCATTCCCAGGTTTAAATCCAGACCCTGCAGCAGGAGCTTGGGTCTCTCCCCGTCTCCCTGGCTGCAATCTCACAGGGTTAACAGCGCCCCCCAGGAGGGTTAAATGGGAGGTCCTGCACGGCCTCCAGGGGCAGCTGAGATGGTTGCCTTCTGTGTGATGTGCCCTGATTGGCCAGCAAGGAGGCACCCCATCACGGAGGGCCTGAGACGGGGCCGTTCTTTGGGGTTTGGTCCTGGCTATTGGAAGAGGGAAGCTGGGGAAGCAGAACAGTGATTGGCCAAGACGTTTTGGCGCAGCAGAGACGAGGGCTGGCGCTCTCTCCAGGGCCCAGTCTGGGTTAATTCGGTGATGGAATTGTCCTTTGCAAGCCCGTCACGAGTCCTTGTGTGTTTCCCAGCACCCTGCACCTTCTCCACTTCTCCTGCAGTCCTGCACTGCCAGGGCCAGCCTAGGTGCTCCCAGCCCCGGCCACCCCTGGCCCGTGAGTGTTTCCACCCGAGCAAGAGGGAAGAGGCCACGGGGGCAGACTTCACATTTCTGGGGAACTGGGGGACCCGGAGCGCCTTGGCAGCGTCCTTCCCAACAGAGCTAATCAACAACATGAAATCAGGCACCAATTCATCCATTTACTGTAATTTCCATTTCAACTGCTAGTCTGGCTCGATGTGCTTATATAAATGCTTTCCACCGAGCCTCCTGAGCTGATTTTTTTTAAAGAAACATTCTAATTACTATGGAGTAGAAAGCAACCCATTGACAGCCAGCAGCTTTATTCATTTGCCCAACCAATTTGGAGGGGCGGTGAATGGAAAGCACTGCCTGAAAGCAAGCTCGGCCTCTGCCCGTCCCCCCAGCCTCGCTGGGCTGGAGTGGCAGGACGGGCGGTGGGCAAAGGCAGACCCCAGGCGTCTCCTCGCCCCGGGGACCGAAGCCAAGCTCACCGTAGCAGATGCAGGAACAGGGACTCAGGTCCCTACTTCTCAAACAAGAGGACCATCTCTGCCGGTCCCTCCCCCAGACGCCGGTGGCCCACAGCTTTTGCATTCCCTGATAACCTTCAAGCGAGCATCGTCGTCAAAGGCATTTTCTACAGAGAATTACTCACCTCTGAGTTTTATCCTTTGAAAAATGCCAAGGAACGATATTGCCAAGTGCATTTGGGATGAACTTGGGCCCCAGAGCCCGGGAGAGGACGGGGCTTCAACGTGAGCGCTGCTGGTCACTAGCCAGGTGACCTTGGAAATTTATCAAATTGCACCTGGTGTCTCCCGCGTGGCACAGACTTGTCTCGGGGGCCGTCACGGGGCCGCAAAGAGAGCAGCCCGAATGCCAGGCGGGCCCGTCACTTGCTCATTGTGTGGCTTGCCAATGAACGTCACTCAGCCTCAGTTTCCTCCTGGAACGAGCGGTTCCTGTGATGGTGATTCAATAAGATAAGGCGTGGCTTTGCAGCGAGTGGGAGCTTGGCCTCAGAGGCGGGAACGGTTGCCTGAACACGCACGGTTTTCCTTGTCCCACCCATCGGGAAGCCGGGGTGGGGGCAGGCGGTGCAGCTCGACAGCGCCATCTGACTCCAGCACTTTCTTTCCTGCCCTGCCATCCTCAGCTCAGCCTCGGCGGCCATGTGGGCTGCAGAGCTGCTTCAGATGGCAAGGGGGGGGGGTGTTAAAAAGCCGTCTGCTCTGGACACTCAGGGCTGGGGAAGGGGCGTCCCTCCCAGCAGGCTCCTGCCCACCTCTCGGTGGCCGAGCCCACCTCAGGGGACACGCCTGGAGGAGGGCTGGGAAAGGGTGCTTGGCGATGGTTACTGAGTGAGGCCATGCAGCACGTGTCAGGGGGAATAAAGCTCCAGATGCAGGGCCTGGAAAAGAGGGTGTGGGAGGCAGCCCAGGGAGGCGATGAGGCCAGAGGCTCTGGGCTGGAATCAGAGCCCTTGATGGGCTTCACATCCTTACCTGGAGAGAGCAGGGGGTGACTGGTGTGCATCACGTGGGCTTGCTGGGGAGCTGAAAGGAGCGTGTGCATTTTGCACTTAGAACAGCACGTGGTAAGTGTCGAGTAGATTTTATCCATGGAGAGGATGGGTGAGGGATATCGGTGGCTTCAGATGGAACACTGCCACATCCCCACAGCACCCCTGGCCTTCCCCTCCCTTGGGGTCCCCCCTGTGTGGGACCCCCCCATGCTGCCCCTGGGGGGATGAGGCCAGTACCCTGTGATCCTCGACTGGCCCTCGCCCGAACCCCCCGGCCACAGGGCCCTCCACGAGGGGCCACGCAGCCAGAAAGTAACAACGGCAGAAGCAGCTTTCCGATCCCCCAGTCAGGTAGCTCATGTTCATTTTTAAGGTGTTTGCTGTCATCTTACGATACACCCAGCAATTTACTGGCATGGCGAAGACAAAAAGTCACTCTGGGAGTGTCCGGCTCCCTGAAATGACTTTTGTTTATCAGGAGAAGAAAAACACAACAGCCCGGCCTCCCAGCACGTTCTCACTTTGCCTTTGGATTTCAGAGTCCAAACAGGTGGCTGTCGTGTAGTGCCGAGGCGTCTGGGCCTGTCCTGTGTGTCCTGGGGGGTTGCCACGTGCCCCCCAAACCTACGCAAGGGGAGGCACGTCTTGCATTAGTTCATTTAGAACACTTGCTATTTCCCCTCGCCCCTGGGTCCTCACCGGTGACGTGCTCCCAGAGCTGGGAGTCAGAAGAACTCACGGTGGGGCGCTGGCTGTGCCCCAGCAATGGGCAGGCAACATCCACAACCGGGGGGCAGTTTCCTTCAGGGGTGGGGAGCGTGACCCCCGGGCTGGGGGCTGCACACCTCCGGGAGAAAGGGCCATCTTTGGGCAGAGCCTGATTCAGTTAGCCGCAGGGGGTCCCCAGGCGCCATGCAAACCCCTCATGTCTGAAACTCACCCCGAGTGTCTGCACAGAAGAAGAAACGGGGTTACAGGGGGCTAGAGCGTTCGCCCCACACCTTGCCTTGGGTGGCAGACTCCGAATTTGAACTGAGCTTTGTCTTGTATCTGTGAACAGGGAAATGCGCTTCCTGGAAAACCATTTCTCTTTTACCTGGGTAGTTTCTGACCTGAAAAAACAGTGCTATGGGTCCCTTAACTGCCTCAGATTCAAACACTTTCCCAAGAAAATCGTTCCCACCTTCTGTCCTTCAGCACAGTCTCTTTGTGTTGTGGTAGGAAGAATAAAATGCCACTTCCCCCTACGAGCATGCCCACGTCTGAATCCTTGGAACCTGCAAAGACATTGGCTTATGTGGAAATGGAGGTTTTTGATCAGCTGACCTGAAGATGGAGAGATTGCCCCCGATTATCAGGGTGGGCTCAATGGAATCACAGGGATCCTTACAACATGGAAGAGGGGACAGAAGAGGTCAGAGTCCAAGTAATGTGATGCAGAAGGACTCTGTCCGCCATCACTGGCCTTGAAGATGAAGGAAGCGGCCCCAGGGGTTGCAGGGGGGTCATTAGAAGCCGGGAAAGGCAGGGACAGGGATTGTCCCCTGGACCCGCCAGAAGGAACCAGCCCTGCCGAGCCCTTGCCTCTTGCCCAGAGGCCCGTGCAAGGCTTCTAACCTGCAAAACTGTGGGACAATACATCTGGGTGGTTTGGAGCTACTACGTTTGAGGTGGGCTGTTACAGCAGCCACAGGGGGCCAGTCCAGCCCCCTGTCCCTTAGGCTGGCACGTAGGGAAGTCCGTCTGTGCATTTTGCGATCCCAGGCCCCTCTGCTCTCTGCCCCTGCAGACCCAACCAACCCGCATCCACTGTCTCACCTCCGCTCTGCCAGCCTGCAGCCTCGAGCTTGCCTCCGTTCTGCAGGCCCAGGGGGCAGACCCGGCAAGTGGTGGCGGTGAGCTCGGCAGCCTCGGCCGGCACCGACACGCCACGCATGTGCCAAGCCAGCCCCGGGAACCGGTGCCCAGACGGCCCGCTTGGGCGCCCGCTGCCAGCTTTGCCCGGTGCGTTCGTCGGAATGCTCCTCCGCTTTGCCAGAAGCCGTTCAGCCTCTCTGCTTTTTTAAAAAGAAAAGTTATTTCTGTCTTCCATCCCCGTCGGTAATTTGCTTCCTCCTTGAGGTTCTGAGCCTCGGTTTGGCCTGGCATCCTGGGGTGCAGCCTGAATGGCGTCTGATTTAAACCCTGCCGGAGATCACGCGGGGGCCCGTGTGGGAGGGAAGGCACGCGGACGCGAGGCTCTGGCTTGTGGGTTTTGGAAGTGGGGGGGCTCCACCGCATTACGTACTGGGCAGCCCTGAGCCCCGTGAGAATGTCCCGTGCAGGGCTCTACCAGGGACGGCATTTTATCATGGCCTGTTAATACACGTGGGAAGGGGTGGCAGGTGCTCCCCCAGACTGCTCAGGAGCTCTGAGCTCAAACTCAGGAGTTTGTCTCTTTGGGGCCTGGAGGTAGGAATTAGAGCTGAGAAAGGGCCTATGGGAGGGAAAGTGGCCCCATGGCCCCACTTGCTTACCCACTCCTTCAGCCTCCAAATTACAAATCCAGCCACGGGGTGAGAACCCAGCAACCCCCCTAGCTCATAGATAGCTTTGTTCCCGTCACTGCCCATCCATGGTGCTTTGGGGCTGTATGTGCCCCAGAAAATACCCTTCTTAAAGCTAATCCAGGCCTGTGGGTGTGTGCCCATGGTAAGTGGGACCTTCGGATGTGGCTACTTCAGTTAAGTGTGACCCACCTCATGCAGGTGGATCTCAGTCCTCTTACTGGAGGCCTTTCTAAGAGAATGAAGTTCAGACAGCTGTGGAAGCAGGAAGCTGAAAGCTGCGAAACCCTGAAGGAAAGGGAGAGGCCAGCAGATGGTGCCATACGCTCTCCATGTGGCCGAGGAGTCAAGGATCACCAATGGCCAGCCCTGGGGAAGAAAGCATCGCCCTGATGATGCCTCGAGTTGGACATGTTTCTCGGTCTCAAGACTGTAAGCTTGTAAGCTAATAAATTCCCATCGTTAAAGCCAGTACTTGTCCTGGTATCTGCTTGCAGCACACTAAGCTGCAGGGGCCTCCTCCGTGGGCCAGGTCAACAGGACTCACACCAAAGTCTGCCACCTGTGACCAGTGTCCTGCTGAGGGGCAGGGGACACTGAGGCTGGGACAGGCCAAGTCACTAGAGGTCCTGGGGTCGTTAAATGGCACACCTTCATTTGTGTGTGTTTTCAGGGCTTCAGCTGCAGAGGCTGATATAATTTATTTAGCTCTCTATATTCGCCTTTTACACCAACCTGTTCAGAATTCGTTCGAATTTGAACACTTCTTTGGTGTCTTAGAACCCACCCTGAGGTTCAGCATAAGAGTTGTAAATCAAATTCCCCTTAGTCTCCTCTTCCGAATATACAGCCCATTGGCCATTCTTACCTTCTGTGCATATTGCCAATAAAAAGTAAATTTGGGTTAGTTGCATTTCGGGTAAAGAACGTAAAAGCTCAGTTCGTTATTACACATGCTCCCACGAGGGGTGTGGAGGAGCAGCTTCCTCGTCACGGTGGAGGGACCTGGTCCTACGAAATGCGGAAATATCAGCTGGTCGCTGGGCCCGTGTCTGTCACCAGGGGCAAGCTTCTCCCTGGGAGTGCTTGGAGATGTGTGGGGACATGCCTGGGCTATCACCAGTACTTAGGAACTGGGGGACAAGGGCGCCAGGAGTCTCACAGTGTCCAGGACAGCCCAGTCCTGGTCGACAGGTGCCACGCCCGAGCCCAGGAGGGGATTCCAGAAGCAGCATCACTGACCTGTGTGGGAAAAGCTTTGCAGCCAGGGTGATGGGTCACTGAAAGGCAGTCCCCACGTGAGCTGGGTTATCTGGTCCATTGTGAGGGATACAGATGTCTCTCCCGGACCACAGGGCAGAGCGTGTGGTCAGCCCCCCACCCCCCACTGGAAGCAGCCTCAGACCTCAGCAGGCCGGGATGGCCCTGCCACCTTATCCAGGGCCACAGATCCCTCTGTGAGGGCCCTGGGCACTCTGCCCCACTGTCCCCCGCCCACTCTACCCAGCCAGCAGTTTCCGTTGTCATGCCTCACAATGTCAGTCTCAGCGCCCAGATCTCTAACCCTCACTTCAAACAGGGGTCTGAGGCTTCGCCCCACCTCTATTCCAGATTCCCAGGGGAATATCAATCAGCTGGCTTGGCTCCCTTGTCTTGTGGCCCAAGTAGCCTTCCCAGGGCATGAGGTTATGGGGTGTAGGCAGGTCCGGGGTCTCCTGGTGTGCCCAAGGCAGAGGGCCGTTCCCAGAGGGGGCTGGGGGCCGGGAGACAGGGAGGGGCTCCCTTCCTTGATCGGCTGTTGGGGTGGGGCCCATGGAGAGGCATTTCTTTACCAGTGTCATTTCATTTACTCCTCGCCACTACACTGTAAGGTAGATGCTGCTGTTCACCCATGTTATAGATGAGGAAACTGAGGCTGGGGCGCTTGTGTCCTGCCTGGGCTTATACTGTCAGCATGGGATTTCAGCTCCTACTTGTCGTCCGGTCTGAATGCCGGGCTGTTGTGCGTCCTTCCCAGCCTCTGGCGCGTCCGCCGGCATCTCACGTGGTCCTCGGCCCACCTCCTGGCTCTTGGCCCATCTCACCAGGGCCCCTTCCTACCCCCAGAGCCCATCCTCCATCCATGCTTGGGATTGACCTTTTGGCCTTCCAGAGTCTTTTTTTTTTCCCCTTTGGGAAAATTCCTCTTCTTATCCCCTTTTTTTGTGGAAACACAAGCACTCCCAGATCAAAGGAGGCTTCAGTAGCTCCCTGGGTGCCCCATCCTGGGGTCCGTGCCAAGCCACATGGGATCCTCTTCCAAGCCGCTCTGCTTTAAGGGCTATTTTAATTGCTGACAAACTGAAGCTTGTCATGCAATCTGTCACCCCCTTTCTGAAGTTGCAAGAGGCATATGAAATGGAATTTCCAGGGTTCTTTATCTTCCAATTTAGGTTTTAGTGGTGTGTGTGTGTGAGGCTACACTCAGAGAAAAGCTTTCAGGGAATAGTGGCTTTAAATAATGGCTGGGTGGGTACCTGGGTTTGGGGTCCACTCCTGGGAAAGGGGGTCAGACTCCACTGACATGGGCCAGTTGCTCCATGTGGAGAAAAACAAAGGTCTCTGCGGTTGTTTCGTGCAGGCTTCCGGTTCTAGACTGGAGAGACCCAGCAAGGCTCTGTGAGAAGGTCACATTGTCAATCCCAAGGTCAGGACTAGAACTCAAGCTTTGGGTTCACAGGACGGGGCAGCTCCCGCCACTCCAGCTGTCCCAGGAGGGACTAGCTGAGCATTCTGTACTGTACCTGCACCTTGTCCCAGTCAGACCCAGGGAGATGAACCTGCAACATTAAACAAGAACGAAAGGTCCAGGGCTGTGAGATGTTTACCGCACATTCATTCATTCCATGGCTCTTGGGCCAAGCTGTGTTTGTTGGCACATAGCAGTGCAATGAAATCTGAGCAGGAGAAAGAATTTTCTAGAGGACTAGCAAGTGTAAAGGCCCTGAGTTTCAAATGAGCTCTATGTGTTCAAGGAACCAAAAGGAGGCACAGATGGCTGGAGTAGAGTGATGGAGGCAGGGGATTGGTGGACGGTGAGGCTGCCCAGGCAGGCAGGGCCACGTGGTGTCAGACATCCCATGTCGTCAGAGGATGCTTGGATGTGATTCTACTTGCGTTGGGAAACCACTGGAAAATTTTAAGTAGCAGAATGACATCTTGGGATTCACATTTTTGAAACTCATTTGTATTGCTCCCTGGAAAGCGGATCAGTGAGGGGAGGTGCGAGAGTGGAAGCAGGCAAGCAAGGAGGCTACTGCAGTGATCCAGGCAGGAGATGTCAGTCGCTCAGACTATAGTGATAGAGACTGCCGCATATAGGCTCCGTGGCATCAGTACAGACACTGCTGAGCCTGGCACTGCAGAGTAGTGGACCTGGCTGTGAACAGCATGGTTCTTACCTTCAAGAAGCTTCTACCTGGTTAAGGAAACAGTAAGTAAATGGTTGGCTCATCTCCCTACTTTAGCCTAAGCTGAGGGACCTCATCCTTTTAAAAAAAAAAAGAAGTGGGCTGCTGGGTCATGTTCTGGCCACATTTAATGGCATGCATCCCCATTATTTGTTAGGTGATTTTCCACATTCTCCTGGAAAATATGGGCAATGTCCCAGACAAGGAGCCAGAAGTCAGTGTTTGCCCTGATTTTGCCTGGTCTTCCTGCCTTTACTTTCCAGGACTCTTGGTTACAAGTGATAGAGCCCAGTTCTGCGTGGCTTGAGGAAAATATGCACTGTATCCATTCATACAACTGGGATGGCCATGCATCATCTGTATCGGTCAGCTTAGGCTTGATAAAGCTGCTGTAACAAATATCTCCCTAATCTCAATGGCTTAAAACAGCATCAACATATTTCTCATTCCTACCACATGTCCATCGTGTATCAGTTGGGTCTCACTCAGGGACCCAGCTTGATGGAGCAGCTGCCACCTCCATCATTATTTGTCATTATGCCCAAGAGAAAAAGCAATGTTTTATAGGATCTCACTTGACTGATAATTAAATGCTCCCTCCAAGAAGTGCTGAAAAAAAACCATGTAGGCCAAAACTAATTTCAAGGAGCCACCAACCCTGAGAGAGCCAAGAAATAAAATCCAACCTCATGTCCAAAGGGAAGAAAGCCAAAAAATATTTGCTAGGTAGTTCTCATGTCCATCACTAGCCAATATCCAGGAATCCATGGCATCAAGGCCCTTTGTGTCCATCTCTGCCCTCCACCCCCACCTCTCAGCTCTGCCTCCCTCTGTGTGCTGGCTGTATTCTTAGATGGATTCTCTCCCCATGGTGACAGCCCCAGCCCATGTCCTTCCACCTCGTGCTCCAAAAGGAAACCAAGGTCATCTTCCTCCATATCCAGACCTCAGAAAATCTCAGGAAAAGGCCAGTTGACCCAACTTGGGCCATGGGTCATTTGGTAAGGGTGTCAGTGTCCAGCACGGTCCAGCACAATGGCTGTAGGGAGGGTTCCAGGCCCCATGACAGGCAGCTGTCAGGACCACCACATGGTGGAAGGAAGCAGTCTTTTCCCCAGGGGAGGGATGGATACACACAAAAGCCAACACCTTGGTTGACTATCTCCTGGCCATTTGGTACAATGTGATTAAATGTGTTACTGTCTCATTCTGAGCTCTTTGGGTTGTAGATGACAGAAAGCTAAGTAGCCTCGAGCCAAGAGGAAAACTCATTGGTTCATTTAAGTGAAAATTCAGGTATGGCTGTATCCAGGCATTTGCCATGTCATCAGGTCACTTGGTCAGTCATTCAGTCCGTGTGTGTGTGTGTGTGTGTTTCCTTCCCCTTCTCTCCTGCCACCCAGTTCCTCTGCTGCCCTTGATGTTGGCTTTAGCCCAGGCATCTTTGCTGCCCATGGTGGCCTCTTAAGTAGGAATCCCAACCACAGGGAAGCTTCATTTTTCCAACAGTTCCCTCAAGTCCAGGACTAGAGAGAGCCCCACTGGCCCAACTATGGTCACCTGCCTATCCCCTGAGCCATTCACCCACTGTGGCCAAAGGGTGGTCAGGGCTGGCTCCCATGCCAGCCAGATGAGCCTGGGGCCCAGGAATAGAGGTTAGAGAAGGGGATGGGTAGCTTCACCTGAAGCACAGGACTGGGCTGGGAGAAGGCTGATTCCCCCTGAGGACTTTTTTTTTGAATGAAATCATAATTTAGCAGAGGTAAATTATGTCCAACATGTAGTAGGCGGTAAATGACTGTGTCCTCTGCTATGGTGATAGTAATGATTTGGATGATTAGGATAATGATGAGATCAGTGAAAGTGGTGAAGATGATGGTGAAGGTGGGATTGATGATGAAGAAGATGGTGAAGGTGATGAAGGTGACGATGATGATGATGAGAGTGAAGAAGATGGTGGTGGTGATGAGGATAGTGAAGATGATGGTGAAGGTGATGAAGGTGATGATGATGATGAGAGTGAAGAAGATGGGGGTGGTGATGAGGATAGTGAAGATGATGGTGAAGGTGATGAAGGTGACGATGATGATGATGAGAGTGAAGAAGATGGGGGTGGTGATGATGATGATACTGATGAAGATGGTGAAAGTGATGGTGAAGGTGGGATGGATGATGAGGGAGAAGATGGTCACAGTGATGAAGGTGATGATGAGAGTGAAGAAGATGGGGGTGGCGATGATGATGATACTGATGAAGATGGTGAAAGTGATGGTGAAGGTGGGATGGATGATGAGGGAGAAGATGGTCACAGTGATGAAGGTGACGATGATGATGAGAGTGAAGAAGATGGGGGTGGTGATGATGATATTGATGAAGATGGTGAAGGTGATGGTGAAGGTGGGATGGATGATACTGATGAAGATGGTGAAGGTGATGATGGTGACGATGATGATGAGAGTGAAGAAGATGGGGGTGGTGATGATGATGATATTGATGAAGACGGTGAAGATGGTGAGTGAGTCCCTCCAGACCCTTCTCCGTCCTGAGGGCCGTGCCACAGGACAGAAGGCTGGAGCTAGAGGGCAGGCAGAGCCTGGGCCGTGGGAGGTCCTCCTAAAGCGTCAGGGGGCGTGCTCTTTCTAGAGCCCCCTTTTCTCATGTATTGTAGCTACGAGAGCAGATGGGGGGTTATTGCTTTTCCTGTCCTCCCTGAGCCAAATAAAAACCTGTTAGCCCTCATGTTGGTCTACACCCCTCCTCACTGTGTTTAAAATGTTATCGATCTATAAGATCCCAAACTCTGGGCACTGCTAGAACACTCTTCCTTCAGATAAACACAGACACGTGGGGCCACGCGTGCGCACACACACTCTCGGTTCACATTTTCTCTCTCTCTGCTCCTGGACCAGGAACCCCTGACCTCAGTCAGGATCCCGCACCAATCAGCTCTCAGCGCCCGGGGGTTCCCATGGCAACAGGCACACAGCTGCCACAGGAGGGTTTAAGCACAGAGGCAATTAAGAGTAATAATAACAATTAGCCGCCAATCCCCACGGTCCTTCTGTGGCTGCAGGAGACGCTCCGCTTGACCGCACAGAGAGCTTCAAGTCCCACTTGTCCCTGCAGTGGATTTACCAGGCCCCGCCTGGCCAGGGGCACCTCCCAGCCCTTGCTGTCTGCTGGCAGGGGCCCTCAGCCCAGCCCATGGACGGTTAGAATCCATGAGCTCCTTCCTCTCTGGGCCCTGGATGCAGAGCCTGAGGCCCTGCCTCTTTTCCCTGCATTTGAGACTCGGGGCTCCCAGGTGGGCTTGATCAGCAGTGGCTGGAACTGAACATATGTGAGGTACACGATGCCTGGGAGAGGGGACAGAGGGACATCTGGGCACACCTGACCCAGATGGCACGCACGGGGAGGCAGGTGCAGCTTGGCTGGACCGGTGCCCAGCCTGGCGAGGGCCCCACGTGCACAGGCCGCTCTGGTTCTTTGTGGTGGGTTTGATTTGTTAAATTACACAGGTTGGGTGGTCAGACGTTTACATTGCATATTTACCAGGAATTAGATGTCAGGGGATGATGCAGAGAGAAAGAAGGCGAAATCCCCATCCCTGAGCCAACTCAGAAGGGCTGGGGATTCAGACACACTCACAGGGGTCAGACAGCGTGGGGTTATGAGCTTGCACACTTGGGCAGGTCACCTTGCTTGTCCGCTCTTACTGTCATCATCCATGAGATCGGGCCAGTGGTCCCCTCTCCTTCCGGGGACTGCAGTCATACTCGGATGTGATGGGTCATTAAGCATGGCACAGGAGGAGTCAAGGAAGGTCAGCGATAATGTGGGAAATTCAGGCCAAGCAGAGGATGGAGTGGGTAGCTCTGTGGGAGGGATTTAAAGGATGCATGAAACAGAGAGGAAAGCCAGGAGCCTGCCCTGGCTGGACGTGAGAAAGCTGTGAGCAGCGGAAGTACCCTCAGGGGCACTCGTGACAGTCAAGTAAGTGAAAACATGGCACTGAGAACTGGGCTTGCACACAGTAAGCGCTCAATTTGTGCACCCATGACGCTGGTGACTGGTTGGGGAACCACTGAAGCCCCAGCTTTCTGGAAGGAGTGATGGGGAAGGGGTGAGAAGGAGGTGGGAGCCAAGCCCACTTGAGGCAGTGCTAGCTGCTGTAACAAATAAATCCAAAGAGCTTCGAGCAGCACAATAAGATTGTCTTACCTGGAACAGGGGCAGGCATCTTCCAGCTTGTGATTTCACCATCCTCTAGGGCTTGGAGAAGGTGGGAAAGCCCCCTGGCTTCTTAGAAGCTGTGGTAGTTAGATTCAGTTGTCAACTTGGGCAGGTGAAGGTGCCTAGTTCTGTTACTGTGGACATGAGTCAATGGTACGTGAACCTCATCTGTTGATGACATCTGCAGTCGGCTAGGAGTCGTGCCTGCTGCAGTGAATGACATTTGACTTAATTGGCTGGTGCTTAAATGAGAGACTCAGTGTAGCACAGCCCAAGCAGCTCAGCACACCTCATCTCAGCACTCGCAGCTCAGCCCAGGCCTTTGGAGATGCAGAAAGGAATCACCCTGGGGAGAGTTGTTGGAACCCAGAGGCCTAGAGAGGAGACCAGCAGAGATTACCCTGAGCCTTCCCGTGTTAGAAAGAACCTCAGATGAAAGTTAGCTGCCTTTCCTCTGAAGAACTAGCAAAATAAATCCCCTTTTATTAAAAGCCAATCCGTCTCTGGTGTGTTGCATTCCGGCAGCTAGCAAACTAGAAAAGAAGCTGAGCTTGGAGCGACCCCATTGCTTCTCCTCACATTCCATTGGTGAGAACCAGTCACTTGGCCATACCTGGGTGCGAGGATAGCTGGGAGGTGCAGCCCAGGACTGCACATCTGCTCCCCTAAGGGCGAGCGGACACTGGATAGAAAAGGAAGCATGCGTTATTGAGGAACAGTTGGCTGCTTCTGCAACACAGATGGTGGGCATAGGAGCCGAGAGATATTGCACTGACCTTCCCAAAGCTATTACATGTGTTCGCTTCTGATTTGCAAATGCGTATTTGTTGATTTGAGTAATACCATGCTCGTTTCAAAATATGGGATGTAGGAGACAGACAACAGAGAGAGTTACAAGAATTTATATTAGATTTCAGACCGGTTTCCTGAAGCCAATCACATAATTCCTCTGTATCATTTGCAGAGTTTAGGAAGGAGACTGTGCAGGAAATTTTATTTGTGAGGAAGGAAATGTCTAAACAGTAAACCATGAGCCGTTGTGTTTCTTAAGGTGATGTGGCTGGGGGGCTTTTTCCCTCCAGTCCTGAGCGATCGATTGAATCTAATTACATCTTTCATGTCATTCCCCATGGATCTGCTGAGTAAGGGAAGCAAGCGGAGGGCTTAATTAGGAACGTTAATCTTGTTTGTTTGGCTTTTTGTTTTAGGAGAAAGTAACTAGAATCAAGAAAATAACAATAAACATTATCTTTTCCCCAAGGCAGTCTTTTTGCAGGTTCTCATGGTTGCTGGAAGGCCAGAGTACTGGTCTACCTGATTCTGAAGGGCCTCACCTGTTTTCTAACAGAGGTCCTGCCTCTTCAGTGGTCAGCCATGGGGTTCTCATGCATTGCCCAAACTTTGCAAAGTTAGGCCCCTGAACCAGATGTCCTCTTGCTCCCGGGTCATCCGCTGGGAGAGGGCATCTCATGCTTATTGACCAGTAAATAAGAGGCCAGCCTCGCGCAGTATCAGGACTTGGGGCCGTGACTTTTCTAAGCCCGTCTCTCTCCCCTTTCTGTGCAGAAACCCGTGCAGACCGCAGCAAGAAACTCTTCAGGCATTACACCGTCGGCTCCTACGACAGCTTCGATGCGTCCAGGTAAGCTGTCTCTCTCTCTCTGCCGCGGAGGTGCCACAAAGGTGCTGGACGGTGTTGGGGGCCACTCAGACCCTTGGATCCTTTTTACCTGTGTGCCCACTGGGACCCTGCCAGTGTGGGATGGACCCGCCGTCTGCCAGTGCCCCTGCCTGAGAGGCACCTCTCTCTACTGCCTGCAGTTCAGGGTTGAGCTAAATCCCGGGAGGAAGGTCTGTCCCTTCAGGAGGAAGAGAACATGGCATTGCTGGGGGTGGAGGGGAGGGGTGGAAAACAAAGGTTAAAGGTGACAGCTGTTGATACTTGGAACCAAGAGGTAATTTCAACGTAACTGTGTCCCCCCAGAAGCGAGATTCGGGGTGCCTTGCCCTGAGCATCCACTTCACCTGAATTTTCCGTATCCTTCAATGCCACTTCGGCCTGGGGGAGTTTTTGTACGAGGAAGGCTCCCTCCCCCTCACAGGTGGTGACACCGAACAGGGAGCGCCTCTGAAGCCCAGCCACTTTGCCTTTTGGCTCCTGCTCTAAGAAGGGCAGCCGTCCAGTTCCCACCTCCGTCCGTGCAGATGGGGCAGGGGTCAGGGCTCGAGTTTTCCTGCAGAAGCTGCACCCAGCTGTGCGGCCCGTGAACCTGTGTGGCCCGTGCATACTTGCCTTACCCCGATGGAGCAGGGCTCCCATGTGGCAGGGGATCCATGGGCAGCCGGGACAGAAGGAGCGTGTCGCTCCCAGCCACTGCTGCTTGCTCCTTCTCGTGCTTCTCCGGTCCCCAAGCACAGAGTTTCTCCATCCCCTTGTGTCCCCCTGGCACTGGCGCTGCCACGCTGAGCTGGAAGGGGGAGCAGAAAAGCCTTTGTGTGTGTGGAAGCTGTCGCTCTACCCAGGCAGAGGGTTTTGTGGACAGCGGGCACCGGGAAAGAAAAGTCACAGGGACTGAGCCCACCCCGTGCGAGGCATCCTCTCCCCGCCCACTGGGCACCCACAGTCCAGGCCCTGTCAAGGGCTCTCTTGTACTCTGCTAGCTGCTGGAATGCAATATACCAGAAATGGAAAGGCTTTTATACAAGGGAGTTTAATAAGTTGTAAGTTTACAGTTCTACGGCTGTGAAAATGTCCAAATTAAAGCAAGGCTATGGAAATGTCCAATCTAAGACATCCAAGGAAAGATACCTTGGCTCAAGAAGACTAAGGACGTTCAGGGTTTCTCTCTCAACTGCAAAGGCACATGGCAGATAGGGCAGCGTCTGCTAGCTTTCTCTCCAGGCTTCTTGTTTCATGAAGCTCCCTCGGGGATGTTTTCCTTCTTCATCTCCAAAGGTCTCTGGCTGTGTGGGTTCTGAAGCCTGTTTTATAAATACAGTGGCATTTAGTCCCTACACGATATTGCATAACCTTCACCTCTAGATAGTTCCAAACGTTTTCAGTACCCCAAAATAAAACCCATTAAGCAGCTATTCCTCTCTCCCCTGACACCCCCAACCCCTAGCAACCATCAGCCCACCCTCTGTCTTGATGGATTTCTGGACATTTCTGAGAAGCAGAATCATGCAATATTTGGCCTTTGGTGCCTGCCTTTCACTTAGTGTAATGTTTTTGAGGGTCTTCCCCATTGTAGGGTGTGTTGGCACATCACTCCTTTTCTGGGCTGAATACTATTCCACTGTACAGACAGGCGGCATTATATGTGTCCATTCACCCACAGATGCGTGCTCAGGCTGTTCCCACCTTCAGGCGAGGGTGAGCCGTGCTGCAGCGTACCTATGTATTTGTTTGAGCACCTGTTTGGGGGGTTTTATACCTGGGGGTGGGATGGCTGGGTGAAGCCGGGTGCAGGATTCACCTAGTACAGCCACCTGTCTCACAAACAAGATGCGTTTGCTTCACTAATCAGCCCCAAGTTATAGCAGGCATGCTGCACCCCACAGAGGGGCAGCGTCCCACTCCCCAAGAGCTTTGCACACAGCCCAGAAAGGGGACTCGGAGTCTGCAGTCCTGCCAGGAGGAGAGGTGGGGGGGGCATGCTTGATCCCACCCCCGCCGCTGTGTCTTTATCTGGCTCAGATTGACGGCGTCTGCACCAGCGAGGCTGCTGCCACTGGGAGCTCTTGGACACACATTCCCCATCAGCATGGAGCAAAGCCAGGGGTCCCCAGAGCCCGAGGCAGCAGGGGATGCCGTTGTCACCCCCGGAGCTGGGCAGGTGGGAGGGAGTGCTGGGTGAACGAGCCTCTGAAAGCTGGAAGGGCCCAGGCAGCAGCTCACCCTCAGGCTGTGGTTTCTGCAGAGCCATCTCCACTCCAGGCCTGTTGTCACCAGAGCAGAGCAGCGACAGGCCAACCTCAGTGTGCGTGTGCATGAGGGTGTGTGCACACACACTGCCTTTAAAATGATGGCTGCACACTCACTTCACACTGGCTGAAGGTGCTGGCTCGACAGAGCTGGGGAAAGAAGAGACTGTGGGTCAAGCTGGCTAGGTTCAAGTAGCAAAGGTATGTCAAGGGGCCATCAGCAGGAGCAAAATGTACCTGGGATGCAGACCGCGACCCAGCCGCTGGGAGACATTTGAAACTGTCATAGCTGTCCAGCTGTGCAGGGGTGTTTAGTCTTCCAGGGCTGCTGTAACAAATAGCACAGGCCAGGAGACTTAGACAACAGAAATGTAGTGTCTCATGGTTCTAGAGGCCAGAAGTCCAAAACCAAACTGTGAGCATGGCTCCATCCCCTGCCTCTCCCCTGGAGAAGGAATGCAATCCATGGCATTCCTTGGCCCTTGGCATAACTCAATCTCTGCCTTTGTCGCATGACCTTCTGCCTTCTGTCTCTCTGTCTGTGTCTTCTTACAAGAACACCAGTCATCTTGAATTCAGGGCCCACCCTACTCCAGTTGGGCTTCCTCTTACCCAATAACATCGTCAAAGAACATATTTCCAAATAAGGTCGTATTCACAGGACCAGGGTCAGGATTTAAACATGTCTTTTGGGCAACACGATTCAATCCATAACCAGTGGGTTGCCTCAGGAGGTGATGAGCTCCCCACCATTGGAGGTAATCAAGCAGGGCCAGGCATTCTCTTACCAGAATGTCATAGAAGGTCAGACTAGGTGACCTCCCAATCCTTGCCAGCCCTGCATCCATCTGTGTATGAGTGCCTGCTCTGTGCTAGGGCCTCGTCCACGTGGATGACACAGTTTTAGCCTTGACCACGTGATAGCCATCAGCTCTTCTCCGTGGTGAAGAAATCAGACAAGCCGTGGGCCTCGTGACTCAGTGGTATGGGAAATAAATGAGCATGATGCTGGCACCATTCATTAAACCCGTCCCATGCCCCACTCCTCAAATCAAGCCTGGCACTGCCAACCCCCACTCAACGCGGGAAACGCTGAAGCAGAGGGAGGAAAGCGAAGTGAAGTTCCTGGCTCACACCACGCAGAAGCATCCACACTCAGTACCTTCTCTCCTGAGTTGAAGATGTCACAGCGCACAGCTGGCCTGGGGTTGAGCAAAATTGGTGAGGATGAGAGTGAGATTTTCCTTCGAGACAGACGTGTGACCTCCAGAAGCATTGTTGGGGTGGGGGGGGGTAGAAAATGAAGATGCTGCTTTGGTTGACTTAGAACCCCCAGAAGCTTTTCCAAAAAGGGTGTAGGAGTTAGCCTGGGAGAACTGGCACGAGTGACCCTCAGCAGAGTGAGGAGTTGGTGGGGTCAAGGGAGACGGGTGATGCGCCCATGCCAGGGAAACCCAGCAGCTGGCGTGGGCGTGTGGGTTCTGCGAGTGTATTAGAGAGATTGACCACTGGCTCCCTCTGACCGAGCTGGCAGAGAGTGGTATCTGCAGTGCCCATGCAAAATGGCCAGCTCTCCGGAATGTATGTCAGAAACAGCTGAGCGAGCAGCAGAGACCTGCGTGGCACGCCAGCCCTGTGAGTCAATTACCCGCTGTGGGTGGAGAGGTTACGTTCTGAGCAGGGCAGCTCTTGCCTGGGGCCGCCCCGGTGCAGATGCGAATGTAATTAAGGAAAATTGCGATGGGAAGCAAGACTCAATGGAGAAATGTTCTGAATCAGTCAGGAGGTTTCTCCCTTCCCACCCCCTGTTACGTCATGTTTTGCTCAGAGCTGAAATGCAGAACGGTTGATGCAGTCTACTCATTGGGGAGTGTGTCCGGTTGTTCCAGCAGATTCCTTCTGAAAGACTCCCCACCGCCCCGACTCCGGATTCCTGGGCGTGAGGAGGTGTCCCCGCCCACCCCATGTGCACAACAGAAAAAAAATGCAGAATCCACGCTCTGCCTGCTCGGTCAGAGGGAGCCAATGGTCACTCTCTCTAATACCCTTGCAGAACCCACACGCCCACACCAGCTGCTAGGTTTCCTTGGCATGGGCGCATCACCCGCCTCCCTTGACCCCACCAACTCCTCACTCTGCTGAAGGTCACTCGTGCCAGTTCTCCCAGGCTAACTCCTACACCCTTTATGGAAAAGCTCTGGGGGTTCTAAGTCAACCAAAGTAGCATCTTCATTTTCTCCCCCCAACAATGCTTCTGGAGGTCACACGTCTGTCTCGAAGGAAAATCTCACTCTCGTCCTCACATTGATCAACATCAGACAGCAGAGGTCCTGGGGATTGCTTCTACGCAGGACTTGACCGATCCTTCAGCGTCATTAAAAAACATTCTTCTCAACGCAATGTCTCAACACTTGTCAAGTTCCAGGAGGAGTCCACCTGGGAGGTACCAGGGAGGCCTTAGGCTCTCAGTCTGGACTGAACAGACTCCATTCGTTCATCCATCTGCCCACTTGTCTTGGTTTGCCAAGCTGCCATGACAAATATCACACAAGGGTTGGCTTAACAAGAGGAATTCATCCTCTCACAGTTCTGGAGGCAAGGAGTCCAAAATTAAGGTGCTGGCAGGCCACGCCTTCTCCAACGTCCTTAGCCTTCTGGTGGAGTGTGCTGGCCATCAGCCTCTGCCTTGGACACATGCAATCTGCCTCTTTCCATCCCCTCCTGTGGCTTCTGCTTCCATATCCAGATTTCCCCTGCTTTTAAGGTCTCCAGTTACATGGGGTCAAGGCCCACTTTGTTTTAGTTTGGCCTCGTCTTCATAGGATCTTGCAAGATCCCATTTACAAATGGGTTCACATCCACAGTACTGGGGCTTGGGACTTGAACATGTCTCTGTGGGGGACATGATATTATCTATCACAATATCCATCCATCCGTCTACCAAGCCATCAGCCCATCCATCCATCCACCCTCCCATCCTTGCAACGATCCACTCATCCACCCACCTACTCACCATCTGTCCATCCACCCTGGCACCCATCCATCCATCCATCCATTCATCTAAGCCATCAATCCATCTGTTCATCCACCCATTTGTCCATCCACCCTCACTTTCATGCAACAGTCCACCCATCCACGCACCTACTCACAGCTATCCATCTACCCAGCCATCTAGCCGTCCACCTACCACTCTACCCATCCATCTATTTATCCACCCATCCATCCATCCTTCCATTCACCCATCCATGGATCCTCCCACCCACTCTTCCATCTACCCATCTATCCATCCGTTTGCACTCTTCTATCTACCCATCTATCTCTCCAGCCATCCATCTACCCACTCATCTATTCATCCACCACCCACCCGTTCATTCTCCTGTCCATCCATCCACTCCACTCATCTATCCATTTAATTAATATTTATTGAAATCTGACTATTCCAGGAGCTGATGATACAGAGGCAAACAAAATACACATAGTCTTTGACCTCATGTATATTTCAGTCTAATTAGGGCAGATAAACAATAAAGTTAGCATAAATAAACCAGAGAGTTTTACTTTTTTGTCAGTTCTGTGATGCACATGAGCTGTCATAGAGTCACTTGGGCAAATTGACACAGGTCAACTTTGGTAGGGAAATAAGAGAAGGTCTCTCTGTGTCCCTACTCTTGAGTTGAAGCCTGGAGATTGAGGTGGAATCAGCCCTCTAAAGAGGATCCAGCAAGTATAAAGGCACTGAGATGCAGAAAGAAGTTGATATTGCAGGAATGGCAGTGGACAAGAGGAGAGAAGAGAGGTTGAGGTTAGAGAAAGGCTTCGTGCTTTCTGGAGGGAATCTCGATTTTATTGTACTCATGGTGGGAGGCACTGAAGGGTTTTAAGCCAAGAGTGACATAATCTGAGTAACTTTCCTGGAGGAAAACAGATGGTAGGACAAATGGAGGCCAATTAGGAGGCCACTGTAGCCATCCAGGGCACTGATGGTGGCCATTTGGGCTGGCCGAGGAGGTGAGAATAGAGAGGAGGATGGATTTAGGGTAAATGGTGCAGTACTGAACTGGACCTCTGTGGCACTGGACAGAGCATGACGGAGAGCAAGGAGGTCATGGCTCTCTGGCTTCTGGAAATGAGTGGACCTCAGAACCAGTCCCTTCCTGCAACCAGCTCCTCATAAATGAGAGGACCTCTCCCTACACATCTACAACTCTGCAGGCAGCATCTAATCTGCTTGGAGGGAATGTATTCATAAAGTCCACAGGCTGAGGGTCTGGGAGCTCTCATTATTCCTCTGAGCAAAACTAATTTTCTCTAAAGAGATTGCATTAGAAGGACAGCAAATCCTGTCTGTCCATCTGTTGACTGACTGCTATCCGTAGCTACTTATTGTCGTGGCTTTCATACGTCATAGCCTGATTAATTATTTTTTTAAATTGCTGATAGGAAATATACGCATGGGTAACAATTTCAAAATGTGCAGTAAAGGTTGGTTGGAGAGTGGAGAGGTTCTCCTCCCGTTCTTGCTTTCCAGCCCCCAAGTTGCCCTCCCCAGAGAGAATCCCTGTTACTGGTTTCCTGAGATGGAAGCTCCATATGGAAGCACATGAGCCTATAATCTGATGGCCTTTTAAAGCCTCTGGAAAATAATGAGACCCAAGTATTCTGTCTTAATGTTTCCGGTTTGGTTTTTCCAGCTAATTCGTTGTGTGGCCTCACGCAGCACGCTTCCTGTCTCTGGACCCCCAACTCTCTGAAGTGGAGACCATATTTTCAACTCATGCCAGTTCCCCAGTTGTGTTCATGTAACAGTGAATGAGAAAATATATGTTTAGTGCGTGCAGCTCCTTGGAGGAATGTCCTATATAAATCCAGAGGGATCTGAATTGTGAAGAGCGTGTGTGGGTAGCTGGCTTCCCTTTGAAACTCTAACTTTGTGTTCTAGAATTCTGCCTCAGTGAGTACGTAGTGAGAACTGAACGGGAAGAAACATTGATTTTCTCCATTCTTCCTCCACCATTAGCTTATATTTCTATATTTTTGTTATTCCTTAAGCTTGAAAAAGAGGGGTCAATTTCTGAGTATGTTCACTGGCTCGGCACTTAAGGAAACCCACTCCCTGCTTCCCTCTTTCTTAATTGATAGCTCAACTTAGCAATTAGTAACAAAACCTTCCCGGCAGCTCTGTTTGGGGCGCACTTTGGGACAAGGAAGGAGGTGATTTCACTTTTTCCTTCATACATATATGCATTTTCATTTCTCAGCAAGCATATAATGCTTTTGTAATTTTTAAAGAAATTACAAGAAAGAGAGAAGAGCCAAACTCTTTGGGCCGAGCTCTGAATATGCCAGGCTCTTGAGTCTCTCCCAGCGTGACCGTCCCCGCCCTCTCATGCAAATGGCACCTGGAGGCTGGGCATCCATGTGAGAGAGTCACATCCCACAGGGAACGTGCCTCCACCCCAACCTGGGGTGGTTCCGCCCAACCTGCTCTCCTCTGGACCAAGGAGCAGACCTGGGTGCCTCCTCCTGCGCCCCTCTTTCCCTTCTTCCCCCCTCATTGAACCCATCACAAGGGTCTGGTGAACCCTGTCCTTCCACCAGCTCACTGCTGCTGCCCTGGCTCCCTCCAGCCTCCTGGCCACACTGACCCTGGGGCGCTTCGTCTGACCACCGCTCGGGCACCTTCCCTTCTCCGTTGTTAGCGTATTTCCTCCCTTCTCAAATTTGGATCCAAGTATTCCATGAACTCAATCAATCAGTCCATCCACACTGATAGGAATGGGGAGGACTTAGCATCCTCCGTTGCCCCATCAGCCTCGGCCACCCAGCCCCACCGGGAAGTTTTTTTTACTTCACCCACATCTTTCTTCCAACGGCTGCCCCCTCCCCCGACACTACAGTCACCTCCTTCCTGTTTTAATTTAACAACATGAAACTTTATTGACACTTTGCTGTCAAAGGTGAAGCTTTCATACATCTTCCCACCCTCCAGCCCACCCCCAATTTTGAATTGTTATTGCCAGACTGATTGTCTTTAAATAATACCCTAAAACTCCTCTCTCTTGTTTAATACGTTTTAGGTAGTAGCACTGACCTCTTCTAAATCCTCTAGATTCTGTCTATAAAGTGAACTCCGAAGTTAAAAACCAGGGGAAAGCATGGCATTATTATTGCAATATAAAGGATGTTTATGGCTGCAGTGAGAATGGAGCTAGGGTTCTAGTCCGTCTTTACAGGCGCACTCAAAGGGGGCTCCTAAGAGCACAACCCAATGAGTTCTTTTTCCTTCCATCCCATCAGTTGTTTCAGAGTAACACTACCTTTTAGGGTTAATATCAGGACCATGATTTTTTGACACGTTTTTGTTTTTTCCTGGAGTTCCTGATTGCCTTTTTTCTTTTCTCGTGGGAGAATAATTATGTGGTCTTTAGCATGCCACTAAAATATCAGCCTATTCTGTACGTATCGCTGCAATCCACCCTTTCTTATTGAAGTCATGTGACTGTGCTCCAATTTGGACCCCAGTTCTCAATTCCCAGTACCTAACTGTCGTTCTGCAGTTTCTCATTGTGTTACTAGGTAAGTGAGTTATTACTTGACCTTTACCCTTGTTCTGCTGGAACACATCCTCGAGTAACCACATCGGAAAAGGTATCTGGATTGTAAACCTTCATATCAGAAAAGTTTTTTGTTTCCAAATGTGTCCGTGTCGTAGAATTCTAGGTTCAAAATAGTTTTCCCTTCATTGTCTTTTCACCTCTGCTTATTGCTGGGAGAACCTACGGTGCTGTCTGATTCACGTCCCACTGTAGCTCACCCTCTCTTTTCCTCACGAGGTGTTTACGGGAACCTCTTGTCACCAGCTTTCCCTCCATGTCTTGAGGATGGGACTGGGCAGGGATTTCTTTATTCATTGTGTTCACTTTCCTGGAGGCCCCTTCAGAGTGAAACAGCTTCAGCTTTAAGAATATCCTTTTATTATTCCCCATAAGGATTCTCTTTTTCCTCTCTGTTCCATCTTTGTGGATTTCCTATTGGGCCGTTTGAGATCACCACACTTGTCTCTTACCCTCTCTTACGTTTTCTGTCTCTTTGCCTCTTTGATCTGTATCCTGGGAAATTTCCTCAACTTCCAGCCCCTTTATGTAGGCTTATTCTGGCAACCCTGATGTTATTTTCCAAGAGATTTTTCTTTCAATGATAGGATAAGCTTCCAAAGCTTGAGAAAAGTGGTTTCTGCGTATCTTTAGGAAGAGACCAGACAGACAAAAGGGCACATCTCTGCGCACAGCTGCTCTCAAGCAGGACCCGGGTTGGCTGCCTTCCTTCCAGGTGGACCTCCAAAAGAGGACTTGGGGGACTGGCCCCTTTGTTCTGGACCCGGCAGGCCTCTGTTTGGGGGCTGGGAGCCGTGTGCCCACCACAGGGGAGGACCCAGCCTCAGTGTGTCTTCAGGCCATACTTAGTATGTTTCCCAGGTGGCGAATGGGTGGGTGGGGGTGGGGATGGATGGAGAAATGGCAGAGGAGCGGGGCAGGCCGGATTCCAGGTGCATCTCCAGGCCCTGGGTCCAGCCAGAGCCCCCTGGCGAGCAGGTGCACCTGGAGCCCAGGACCCCAGAGCCACACGGGAGGTTCTTATCTCCCAGTCTCCCCGCATCTGCGGGACAGGAGTGTTGCATTGATTCTCCTTGAAGTGTTCTGGGGTGGCAGCTGCTGCAATAATCTCTGTCTCTGCACCTCTCCCTGACCCTTCTTTCTGGCCCCTCTTATGCCCCCATCTCATCTCAGCCCTGATTTTTTGTAGCATTTGCTGGGGTGACTACTTCCCACCGTGGCAGATTTCAAGCTGCCAGTGCGAGTCCCTGAACGAGGGATTGGGACAGAATGTTGACGGTTGGCCCTTGCAGCCTCTGAGCTCAGGCTCTGACATAGGGCTGGTCTTCAAAAATTTAATTAAACGTACTACTCTGAAGTTCTGGGGAGCCAGCCTCAAGCTTGGAGAGGCACAGACCTGGGAGTTCAAATACTCAAGTTCTGTCCCCAGTTCTGATGCTAACTTGCTACATGGGCCTCAGTTTCCCCACCTGTGAAATAACTAGGTCAGCCCCACGGTTTCTTCTGGTTTGAAAAGCTGTACCCTCTGCCTGAAACTGCCATAATGACTCAATGATGGCACACCAGTGAATGAATATGTTTTGGACAAAACTGCAGCCCAGGACCTCAGCGAGAGTGGACTGAGGTGGCCATGAGGCAGCCCATGGTCAGTCGAGAATGCTCGGTGTCAGAGAGGGGAGCGCCTTCCTGCCTGGGATTTAGGCATGGACTGCCGTGGGGGTCATGAGACCAAAGGGAACTGCTCCTAGGAAGATGGGGAGGCCAGCCGTGGATGGCTCCCAGACTGGGCCTGCCACCCAGCAAGTTCTCAGTAAATGTGCAGACTGGTTCTCCATCTCTGGTGAAGGCCTGGCTGTCTGCACCCTCCTCCAGGAAGCAGGGGGAGTCTTTGGTGTCTGAGTCAGGGAGGTGGGAGAGGGAGGGACAGGGAGAGGTGAGCAGACCTTCCTAAGCCAATGTAACCTGGGCCAGTAGGGGCAGCAAGAGGTCATTCCGACTGTGTTCCTTCCAGCCCTGTACCGTCTACATCTCTGTCCCCTCCCGTAAGGAGAGGGTCTGACTGAGATTTGTATCCTACCAGCATCTGGCTTACAGCCTGGAAATGTTCAGCCTTAAGAGAATGGAGAGAGGATAGGTGAATGAGGGGTGTGTGTATGGACGGACAGACGGATGGATGATAGATGAATGAGGCGATGGATGGATTGATAGATGCATGGAAGCATGTACACTTGGAAACATGGATGGGTGATGGATGAATCATGGGTGGGTGGGAGAATGGATGGATGGGATGAATGGATGGATGGATGGATGGATAGATGAGTGATGGGTGAGATGATGGATGGATAGATGAGTGATGGGTAAGATGATGGGTGGACAGATGAGTGATGGGTGAGATGATGGGTGGATGAATGGAAGGATGAATAGATGGATGGATAGATGAGTGATGGGTGGGGGATGGATGATGAATGGAAACGATGGATGGATGGTAGATGGGTGAATGGATGAGTGGATGAGAGATGGACGGATGAATGCATAGGTGGGTAGATGGATGGCTGGATCTGTGTCTCTAGCTCTCTCTCATGGATCACAGGCATTTCCAGAGCAGACGCAGCCAGGTGGTAGATGCTACCCACTGACTTCTCCCTGGTAGCCAGGCAAACCCAAGTCTCATCAATTCCCCTTGCCACTTGTCCTGATTATACCATCTCCCCCATCACTGCAGCCACATCCTTAGTCAGATGCTCTCCACCCACCATCTCTCACCTGGGCTAGTTCTCAGCCCTCCAACTCGTCTCCCAGCTACCAAGAGCTTTATCCTCCCTCCCTGTCCACCCACTTGAGTGATATTTCTGAAATGTGAATTTTTCTCATGGCTTACAACCTGCACTTAACATAGAATACAATGCGGTGCCTTTGTGTGTGGTGTAAGAGCCTCTGCATCCCCACCCTTGCTGGTCTCAGGGCCCCTCTCCCCCTTTTCACTTCGATCTCACCCTTGTGCCTTTGCCCAGGCAGGGTGTGCCTCCTGGCATGTCTGTCCTCTCTCCTCCAGTTGGGTCACTCAGGCTTACATCCCCTCTCCTGATTCCCAGGGCTTTCCCCGCAGCCCCTGCCCGGCCCCATCCTTAATGGTCCCCCTCATTGTTCCCCACAGGCCCCCTCCCCGGCGCCCATGAGTTACACAACTGTCCATGGAGACCACGTGTCCAAGGGGAGGGCCTGGCCTCACAGCCTGCTTACCTGCACCACAGGCAGAGCGCTGCTGGGACAGAGGAGCCCTGGACTGAGGTTCAGGAGCCCCAACCTGGCGCCAAGTCCAGCCTCCCCCATGGCAGGCCCCTGGCCAGCCCCAAGTTCCCCAGGGAGCAGAGGGGAGCAGAGAGGCTCCCTGAAGTCCAGGAAGCTGAGACCCAGGCAAGCCACTCGACTGCCTGGACCTGAGGTTCCTTCCCATGAAATAGGCACAGGGGTCGCACCTCCAGCTTGTTGCAGGGTCTTAGGGAGGTGGGACTGCTGGGTGTAAAACACCCACCAAAAAGGGCCCGGCACATAGTGAGCCCACAGGAGCAGCTGGTTCCTTCCATCATCTACACTCTCGCCTCCGTTTCCACAACTGTAAAGCAAGGGGTGGGCCTGGTCATCTCTTGAGCCTGCCGATTCTGACTTGTTACCCTCTTCATGGCACGTGGGCCACCTCCCCCTGAGCCCCTCTCCTGACATCAGCACCAACTGGTTGCACACCTACTGTGTGCAGAGGGCTGGCGCCTACTGTGTGCAGAGCCCGGGGCTGTGGCTCGGAGCCCGCACTGCCTGCAGGCATGGGAAGCTGAGGCTCCGTGCCCATCCCAGGTTCACCCTTGTCCCCAGGCCCGAGTTCGGCCCTTTCGTCCTCAGCACAGTCCGAGCAGGAGAGGGGATGAGACATGGGGAAACTGAGGCACTGAGAAGGGAACGGAAAAGGCAGGTCAGGATTTTCACCTCGGCCAGAGGCTCTTAGCCTCCATCATCTTAGGATCCGAGGACTTTTCTATTTTGGAACTGCATTATGGCCAATCACGTTGGTATAGTCCGTTCACGGGCACCTCTCATGCCTCTCTGGGCCCTCAAACATGATCCCACGAGGGCAGGCCACGGTGGCTCAGTGGCAGTGTTCTCGCCTGCCGTGCCAGAGACCCGGGTTCGATTCCTGGTGCCCACCCGTGTGGGAAGAAAATGATCCCACGGGGAAGTGACTGCTTCCTGGGTGCAGTCACTTCCCCGTTTTGGGGTGGTGAAAGGGTTTGGGAGCCAGCTGGGGAGGCGCCTGAGGGCGTGGCGAAGGGGCTGAATGCCACCGAGTGGCCGCCTTGAAGATGATTAGATGTCTTCTGTGCCAATGTCTCCTTGATAAAAAACAGAAAGAAAAAATAGAGCTCGACTGGCCTGTTTCGTCCCGCCTCCAAGGGCAGGATGGGAGGCCAGGCCCCTACCTTTGCCCCGTGGTGGGGGTCAGGGGGGCACTGGACGTTGCTGTGCCCGAGTGCACCCCGTCCAGGTCTTCAGAGGGAGCAGCCCTGACCGCTGGCGCTGCTTCCACACACCCCGCCGCCGACTCCTTCTCGGACTCTGGGCCCAGCCCAGGAGTGGCCTTTGCCCCCGGGGCACGTGCTGCCTGAAGCTTACCCTGCTGTCCGCGGTCAGGGTGGAGGCTGTCGGGGCGGCCGGGTGCCCGGCATGGTGGACGCGCCGTCGTGTCTAGGTGTCCTGGGCCTGGGGTGGGCTCCGTGGACCCGAGCCGCTGGGACGGGCGGGGGCTGCAGGGTGCATGAAGGGCAGGGCAGGGACAGAGGGGCTCTCTGCAGAGCTCTGGAGACCTGAGTACAGACTCCCAAAGCCGGCTGGAACGGGGCTAGAGGTTGGGGAGCTTTCTCGGCCCTGGGTTTTTAAAGCGTGGCCTCTCTCTGCTTCTGTTACCAAGGCTTCCCGTCTGGATGGGCTTCCAGACAGGAAGGCAGGGGTCAGGGACAGGAGCTGGGAGCCCTCTTTCACCGGATCTCTCTGCACCACGCGGCCTGCACCTGTAGACGCGCAGGCGCCAGCCCGGCTCCCTCCCCCACTACCTCGCCTCTTGCATTTGGAGCGGTGAGGAGGGACTGAGGTCCTGACCTGGGAAGCTGGGCACCCAGTGGTGTGTCGCTTCTCAGACTTGAGGCCCAGATTTCCAGCCTTTTGTACCAGATCCTGCTTGGTATAAAATCGAGGATGTGCAATCACCCGTCACCTCCACCCCGGGGGCCGGTACCGGAATCCCATGCGGTCCAAACGTGGATGGCGGTTTCGGTTACTAAACCCAAGGGACGTGCCTCGTGTCCCGAGAAGGAATGGGCTTTCTCCGCGGGCCCAGCTCTCCCTGCAGGCGCCCGCTGCTGCCGGTGACGTTGTTTGGGTGCAGGCTGGGACCACTTCCTAAACCAAAAGGACCGAGCAGACAGGACCCTTGAAGGATCTGGGGAGCTCAGGGCACCCCACGCATCCCTTTGCCGCCCTCCTTGTAGAGGACGGGGTGTCTCTTGGACATCGGCTGAGATTCCTCCTCCCAGGGGTCGGGTTTGGGTTGTGCCTTCGAGACTCTGCTTCTGCATTCTCTGCCCTGACCCTGGAGCAGGAGGCCTTTGGGTGGAGAGGGTCGACTCAGTGTCCCCATGTTCCAGAAAAGGAGCCCCCAGAGAAGAGGAGAGAGTGAACAGGGAGCTGGCTCATGCCCCAGGGGGGCAGTCTGGGGGCCCCAGTGAACAGAGGCCAAATGGCCCATGAGGAGCTGAGGCCAAAAGCACGAGCCCCAGGGACGGCTCCTTTCCGGTGGCAGTTTGCCTGAGGCCTGAGCAGCGCCCGGCTCTGCCCCTCGGAGCCCAGGGGGAGGCCGAGTCAGGAGGAAGGAACGCCCGGGAACGCCTGGCCGTGGTGCCATGTGCTCTCTCACTGGGACCCATGCTCGCGCACCCTCAGCCTGCTGACCACCTCGGGGCCGCAGTTGGGAGTGGATGGGTCACCCCATCGTCGGGAGGCTCTGCCGAAACATGCGCCAACCCTGGGTTATAAGCCTTGGGGAGGGCAGGGAAGGGTGGCTGGTGTGAGAGTCTGCATAGCAGCCCCCCTAAAATGTCCAGCTCCCAGTCCCCAAAGGTTGTAAGCATGTGGGGTTCCATGGCAGAAGGGAGTGTGGGTGTCTGTGGACTGACTTTATCCAGGCAGGACCAGTTGGGGGTCAGGAGCACAGGAGAGGCCACGTGGCCAGGGGAACAGAGGCCGGGGGAAACTGGGGGGCGGGCACCAGCCAAGGGCCACCGAAGCTGGAAGCAGCAAGGAGCAGCTTGGGGGGGGGGGGGGCCCAGCCCTGCACCGCCCCGACATGGGGTCTGTGCACCCATTCTGTAATGCAGTAAGAGAATGAGCAGGTGGGACTTAAAGCCCCCGAGTTTATCTCCACCTGTCCCAGCCACAAGAGGAATTTTGTGGTGTCTTCAGTGGGCGATGACTTCGAACGCCGAGCAGAATGCCTGGTCCAAGCCGGCTCCATTGGCCGGCAGGTGTGAGCTTCTTCCCCGCTGGGACAGGGAGCGGTGTCTCGCCGCGGCACACGGGGAACCCGAAGCTGCAGGGGTTGCGGTCACTTGCCCAAGGCCAGGAAGGGCAGCAGCATGGGATCTGGGCACTTGACTCCTTGTCTGGAGTCAAGTGCCCCTGCCGCCCCCACACCTGGGCCTCCATGGGGTCCCCAAGTCCTTCCCAGAGGGCTGGGGAGTCAGAAATGGGTGCGCTGGCCGGTGGCACCTGGGGTTCAGGGCCCAGTCAGCGGAGGGCAGGACTCGAGACGGCACAGGCAGCAAGGCCATCCCAGGTCCCACGTGTGTCCAGGCCGCTGCCTCCCACAGGCCCTCGCTGCTACCCCGAGGAGGGGACAGGTCACCCCGGGGGGCGGGGTGCTGGTGACCCCAGGAAGTTCTGAAGAGCAGTGCATGCCCAGGGTCCCCGTGGCTGCCTCGGCTGTACTGGGTGGACTTGGCCTCGTGGTCCTGCTGACCGAGCCTGGCGGAGTCCCCTGTCCCCAGCCCCCTGCTGGGAGAGGCGCTGGGGGGGGGGGGGGCGCGTCGGTACACATGCAGAGCTCAGGGGGTCTGCAGCCCCCCTCCATTTGCATGCCCCCCATGCCCACCTGTGCTTCCAGCTGCCCTCTTAGGGCCACGCAGGGCTCTGGGGGGTGGAATAGGTGCTGCCCAGGCCGGGCTACCCCCGAGGCTGCACTCACCTGCTGGACCCCAAGGCAGAAGGAGCTGAGTCTTGGGGAGAGGACCTGTCCCTAATTCGCATAAGGCACTGCATGGGCTGGGAGCCCCTTGAGAGGAGGGCCAGGCTGGTGTGGGGGTGGGGGGCTGGCAGGGAGTGCAGGACCCGGGGAGGGCAGGAGGCAGGACAGAGGCTCGTACGGGAGCTCACTGAGGCCAGAGATTCTCAAAAACATCCTTCATGTACCCGCTGGGTCCCGGTGCCATCCCAGGCAGGGCAGACTCCTGGCCCCCGAGGCTCCTGTTGCAGTGGGGCCCCCAGGGATGCAAGGACAAACAGTGGAGATCCTTGGGCAGTGGCTGAAGCTATGGGCTGGCCCAGACAGGCTGCTGGGCTGGGGACAGATGGTCAGCCTTGGCAGGGCTGGGGACAGAGTCCACTGGGGATCAGAGGAGACGCCAGGCTTTGTCTGAAGCACGGCTAACCCCCAGGAAGGCCTGGCCTACAGAGGCTGGACCCTAGAGGAAATTGGCTATGCGGCTGGAGGAGTCGAGCTGCAGAGACAGCTCCCCTGCCTCCTTTTCGGGAATACTCAGGACACCGTCTGTTGAGGGGCTTTGTGGTCACGTCAGGATGAGGCAGGAGCAGGTGTGTTTGTGGAGCTGCCCTGATTTTGTCAAGTCCAAACCTCAGACCTCACCTTGCTGGCCTAAACCATTGCAAGTTCCCAATATCTCCAAAATCTGTAATTCCTTGCATCTCCTTATGACTCTTTAAGTAGTAAAATCTTTCCGAGAGGGCTCCAGCGGACCAACCTTTGACCTTCTACAACCACAGGCAAGGCTGGGAAAGCCAGTACCCAGCATCGCCAGCCTCTAGCAGGAAGTGGACGAGGAGAAGGACTGGGCGCTGTGCCGGGCACTGGAGGCATGAGAGGGAGTCAGGCAGTCCTGTCCCTCTGGGGCCACATAGCCAGTGAGGGTAGCAGCAAAAGCCTCCTGGAAGTGGTGGCTTTGAAATGGGCTTTGAAGAATCAATAGGAGTTTGGCAGAGAGAGTAAGGGAGGGTGCTCCAGGTAGAAGTAAACGTACAAGCAAAGGAACGACGTACTTCGGCCCTCCATTCCCTTCCAGGAAGGGTCACTGAGTGTTCAGGAATGAGTGTGCACAGGAGAGACCTTTATATGGCCCTTGCCTGGGGCTCCTGCCGTCTGACTGGGCGCGTTTCGGCCAGAGTCTGTCCCTGCACCAGTTTCCCAGCGCTGGGCTGGGCTGCTGGCTCAGCTGGGTGGCGTTGGTTCCCCTGCCCACCCGCCCTCTCTCTTTGAGTTGTTAATCGGGGCCAGCCTCTACCCACAGCATCTTCTCAGTGTCCCAGAGTGGAACGGGCTGCGGGAGCCACCCCACCCCATCCCGGTCCATCCTCTCCCACCAGCCCGGGGTGCGGGGACAGCCGTCCAGCATCCTGTGGTCCCCCGGGACATCTGCTCCAGGCACATGCTCGGTCTCCTGCGCCTCAGGCCCCTCATCCCTAAAGTGGGAGCAGTGACTTGTCATACAGTTGTCGCGGGGATCCAGTTAGCCAGCAGAGACCGAGGCTAACTGCATTCACCCCTGTTCCTGCCAACTGAGCCACAACGCAGGCCTCACCCCACTTTAAGCCCCCCCACCCCCACAACGTAAAAATAATAAGGGTGGGAGGGTGTTACTTTGCTTTCTCCGGGTAAAGATTCTCCAGATGATCGAGCCTTTCTAGGGCCTCTCACAGATGACCCCGTTACAAAAATCCCACATCCTGGTGTGTGTTCTGAAGCTCAGGTGTGGCTTCAAGCCAGGTACACGTGTGTCCTGTAATGTACAGGAGGGTTAAGCCTTTTTTAGCTTTTGCGTGCTTATTTTGAGACACTGGCCTACATGCATTATTCGTGTCAATTCAAGTGGCCTTAGAACAGGGGCTACAAGCGATGGCCCCTCCATCGGCCAAATCTGGCCCAGTGCCTATTTTTGTAAATGAGGCTCTATTGAAACACGGCCCGCCCACTTGCTTGCATACTGGGCTTGGGGCCTACCAGGGTAGAGTGGGATGGTTGCAACAAGGACCATAGACGGCTTGCAAGTCTTAAAAAATATTCCTTCTCTGAATTTCTGCAGAGAGTTTTCAGAGCCCTTTTCTTAGGACCTGTTAAATGTCTCCTTCATGCCCTCAGCTGCCTCCTTCAGTGACGCTAACCACTTCCCCGAGCCTCGGCACGTGCAACAGAAAGGAAATGCTCTGTGGCTCTGACAGAGTGGAGGGGCTTCGGTCTGTAGGTGGGCACAAGCTGTGGCCAGGCCATCCCCTTGGGCTGCGGCCTTCCTGGGTTGTAGATGACCTTGGGGGCCGGTGCCCTCCCAGCTGGGCAGGTGGGCCTGGAGAAGGGTCCGGGACCCTAGGGTGAGCCCCCAGTCCCCCACCCAAGCCTGGGGAGCGCAGTCACTCCCACGCCGTGCCTGGTTCCCGTGGAAAGGCAGTGGCTTTGGGTTTTGTAGCGGGGAGGGGGGCATCTACCAACCCCCACCCCACCCCGGAGGGACTTCGGAACTGGCCTTGCGAGCGGATCCCAGCAGCCCACCGGCGGCCCGCTCAGCGTGCTCTTTTTGTGTGAGCTTCGAGACCAACAGATGGGGAGGCCTGGCCTGTCGTTTTAATTAACGAAGAAAGGAAAAGTCACAGGCAGCCCCTTCCTACACTCGCAGGGAAACGCCAGGCGCTTGTGCCATCACTGGCATTTTGTTACAAGGACGTTCTGTCCGGCGTTGAGAGCCTGGGTTGAAGAGCTGGCCCTGCCTGCCCCTGGCCCGGTGAGGTGGACCCCAGCAGTCTCGTGGGGGTCACGGCTTCGGAAGTGGGGAGAGCGGTTTTAGACACGGCTGCAGGCTCCCTCCTGCCTGGCAGTCAGGAAGGCGATGGCTCATCCTGCTTGCCTCCAGGACCACCCCAGTTTTAAAACTGGCAGCCCCGTGTCCTGGGAAGCCCCCCAGCCTGGGCTGGAAGGGCTGGTTCAGCCCCCGCGTGGGGTCACAGACCTGCTGAGCCTTGATCCCCTCCGTCAGTAGACACATGTCAAGCTCCTACACAGACGATCCGACCTTCTACCCTGCGAGGGCAAACTCCAGGGGCCTACCGGCACTGTCACCAGAGCCAGGTCTGGACAGTGGATCCTCCTGGCCAGAGTAGGACTTCTCCTATCATGAGATGGCAGGTGCCGTCCAGGCCTGAGCGGGCTGGAGTGGGTGAATCAGACAGCAAAGAAGTCAAAACACATCGCGATTTCAAAGACGGTCCCTGACAGGTAGAAGATAAAGCCAAGTAAAGGCCTGTAGAGCCAGGGGTGCGGAGAAGGGCTGCTTTTGCTGGGCCGCGGGGCGTCCCCTCCCCTTGGGAACCTGAGCTGTGGCCGAGCGTGCTCGCACGCCTGTTGCAGGAACCCCACCGAGGCCTCTGGAGGCCAGGAGGTACCAGCAGTGCAAAGGCACTGTGGTGACATGAGTCTGAGACAAGAGAAACAGCGACATGGCTGGAGCAGGGGCAGTTAGGTGGCCAAGGTCAGGTCACAAAGGGTCTTAGCCATGGAGGGGAATCTGAATTTTACTCCAGTGATGATGGGAAGCTGTTGGAAGGTTGCAAGCTGGATCTGATGTAAGGTTTTTACACTGAAGAGTGTATTCTGGGGTGGGGATTGGGGTGGGGTCATCAGCGGGCTTGTACAGGTGGCAGGTGATGGGGCTCAGGACAGGGAAGGTAGGTGGTGGACAGGCAGGGCCGTCTGCCTTCATGCTCTGGCCAGTGGCACTTGGGGAAGGCGTGATTGTAGGGAGAGGGGGAGCTTCAGGGCTGCTCCTCAAGTTTGGCCAGCAGCAGGCTGCACCGCGTCCTTTTGCACACACACTGGCCTCAGACCTCTGTCCTTGGAGCTCAGGGCACCTTTTGCAGCGTGTGCTCCCCCAGCCCCTGCAGCTGCCCCTCCCAGGTGACCCTCAGCCACTGCTCACAAATCCCCCACCACAGCTTCCACGTGGATAGAAGCCCTGGGCATGGCCCAGCCTGGAAGCACGGTGGCGTGTCCCCACACACTGTCCCTAGTCTTGGCTAACGGGCCACGTGGCTGAGAGTCCACCCCGTGGGGCACGTTGTCCTTGATCTGCAGCACGCGGGTGCATCCTGCCCTAAGCAAACCCGTGGCGTGAGGTTGGACTCCATAAAGAGTGAAACCTGGCGGAATCAGCTCATTTTGCCCGTAGATTCTTTTACATCGGGGGCACATACAAATATTTCCGTTTATACTTAATGCTTTTAGAGGGAAGCAAGTCCTGCGTGCCCAAGATGCATTCTTAAAGCTAATGAGGTCTTCCAACCCCTGCCAGGCGCCAGACCCTGCACCAAGGACCTTTTCAAATCTTCTCTAACCTCCTGTGCCCTTCGAGAACTGCAGTCACGTCTGTATTTTACGGGTGACAGCATTGACGTCAGCAAGGTTCAGTGATCAGCCAAGGTCACAGAGCTGGTTCTGTGAAGCCGAGATCCCCACTGAGCCGTTTTCTCCTTTGGCCGCGTTTCCCTCGCCTCGGCAGGCAGCGGCGGTGGCACCCGCCATCATTTTGAATGTGTTTCAGCCGTCGCGGCGCCTTCTCCACCGGCCGCTCCTGGCAGGTAGCACGCGCCACGGTGCTCAGGAAATGGGATGGAGAGATTTATCACAAAGTAATGAGACAATTTAATTTCCATCAAGTTCTTTGCACATTATTGCTTCTATTAGGAAAAACTTGTCTTGCTTATCATGTCAGCAGTGGCGAGGAAAGCGGCCCCAATAAACACCAGGCGGGGTGTTTGTGAAATAAAACATAAAGGCATGTCTTCGGGGAGCGAAGGTGGGGGCTCCGGGAGCCAGGGGTGCTTGTGTGTGTGGACGGGTGACACTCTGTCATCTCCCACGTGTGAAGCGGCAGCCACTCCCAGGCGCAGCTTTGCAGGGCTGGATCTGGAGACCTGGGGTGGCAGCGGGCTCTGTGGTGACTCTAAGAAGGGCAGGGATAGAGAGACGAGACCAACACCCAGTGTTACCCAGCCATGGAGCAGGAGGCGACTGCCAGGTGACGTGGGGCAGCCAGCCAGACCTTCCCGAGGCCAGGCCAGCCCCGCCCACCCATGGAGCAGCCCTCTGCCCCTCTCTGCAGCCAGCCTTGCCACCGTGAGCTGGGCTGCCTGCCCGCGCCTGGGGCCAGAGAGCCCTGGCTGGCATCTCTGCCCAGCTGGAACACCTGTTGCGTGCCCCCAGCACCCCCTGCAGAAGGGCTGCTGGGCTCGCGGGTTCAGTTTCCTCCCTGATTGGCAGAGCCCAGAAATTTCTAGGACAGCCACGGCCGCGCCTGTTCCCTGGAGGCTCCTCTTTCTAATAGCGCTCAGATGCTGTCACCGAAACGCGTGTGCATGGGAAGTGAGTCCGGGGAGGCCTCTGCTGGGCTTCCACCGCCCTGCCCTGCCCTGCCCTGCCCTGGCGAAGGCAGGCCTGCCCCCAGCTTAGCGCTCCAGGAAGGAGCTTTTGGGGTCTCCTGGTCCTTCGTGGGTGGTGCAAGCCCCAGCCCAGATTGAGCATTCCTTCTCGCCATAAGCAAATTCTGACATGATTATGTCGGTGTGGAAGTATTACGTACCCCAGAAAAGCCATGTTTTTATCCTGGTCCTGTCTTATTGGGCAGCCATTTCTTTTAATCCTAATTCAATAGTATAGGGCAGAAATTTTATTAGATTATCTCCATGGAGGTGTGGCATGCCCAATTGTGGGTGTGACCTTTTGATTAGATGGCGAGGTGACTGTGCCCATTCCAGGTGGGTCCTGATTAGTTTACTGGAGTCCTTGAAAAGGGGGAAGCATTTTGAAGGAACTTCAGAGCGGACAGCAGATATAAATGCTTGGAGAATAGCTGCTTCACAGAAGAGACCCAGATGTGTGGAGATGCTTGAATTCCAGCAGACATCACATGAGATGTTAAGCAAGCCAGAACCTGGAGAGAGCCAAGGGAAGCCAAGAGATGAAAACCAGCCCTGGAGAAGTAAAGTGAGGAGCCCCCACAGGAACAGAGGCTGAAAGCAACGGAGCCCAGGAGCCAGGGACCAGCAGATGCCAGCCATGTGCCTTCCCAGCTGACAGAGGGGTTCCTGACCCATTGGCCTTCCTTGAATTAAGGTATCTGTCCCTGGATGCCTTAGTTTGGACATTTTCATAGACTCAGAATTGTAAACTTAAAACTTAAGTTCCCTTTATAAAAGCTATTCCATTTCTGGTATATTGCATCTGGTAGCTTAAAAAACTAGTATAATTGTTAAAAAGTTTGCCTTTGATGGGTGTTTCGGGGGTAGAATGCTCACCTTTCACATGGGAGACCCGGGTTCAATTCCTGGACCATGCACCCCCCCAAAAAAAAAAAAAGTTTGCCTTTGAGCCCATTTGCCTTCCAGTAACTCAGTGATTTCACCATTGGCACCTGGGATGTCTTAGCCATCATGACACATACCCAAGAACTGTTTCAGCAGTGAGGCAATCCAAATTGAAAGGACATGCTTACAGATGCTAATTTTAACACACAACACGGTTGACCCGCTGTTAGGTTGCAGAGACATTTACTTAAATGCCTCCTAATTTTGATGTTGCGGTTGACTCTTTGGCTTTTGGAGCCAGTGAATTTTATTTTTCAGGTTGCAGACACGTTCATGGGTCCCTGCAAAGCTTTTGAGGCCACAGAGGTTGGGGCATGGAGGAGCTAATTACAAAGGAGCCCCGCTGCCTCCCCCCAGCAGCTCTGCATTGCCCCTGCCCCAACCCTAAAGAGGGTCGACTGGGGCAGCTTGACAGATTTTTCCCTCTTCTGCGGCCCTCACACCCCATTCAGGTGCAGCTCCCACCCAGGCTTCTTGCCTGGTCTGACCCCTGATTCCCACCTGGGGTCTGGGAAGACTTGCCCACCTGCAGGGTCCTGTGGCTTCTCCCACCCCCCAACTCAGGGCTTGTACATCCCACCCTGCAAAACCTGCTGCGTCCTGCAGTGGGAGCTCTCATCATCTCCCAGAGCCCCAGCGACCTCCAAAGAGCATCCAGCAGCTCAGGTCAGGGTGGAAACGTGGCTGCTGTTTATGCAGATGGCTTGGGAAGAATTACTGTTGGCGCTAGCAGACTTTTTGGGGTGAATTGTTTAGGTAGGAAAATGATTATTGGACAAAAAGTTCCTGCCACATCTGTCAACCCCAGGTCATTGCCATGGAGTTCAGGTCTGGAGGGAAAGGTGAGGGGAGGAAGGGGGACGATTGATCTTCTATCACTCAGGCCCCCGTGGATGATGCTGTGGGAAAGTCAGAGCTGTCACAGGCCCTATTGAAGCATCTCGCCTCCCAGTGGTGTCCCCTTGACCTTGCTTTGTGTGTGCAGGTGGACAGATGGCTGCAGGGCCTGACTACTCCAGCCTCGTAGACATATCTCAGAACCTTTGTCCATGGGTTTCCTTCTGCCTGGAATATTCTCTGCTCCCTAATGCCCTCCCCAGCCCCCTCCCCAACCCATTCATTGCTAGACATGTTTTAGACGCCTCCTACAGGAAGTCCTCCAGGTCCTCCTTCCATTCCACAGCATGGTGTTCCTTCCCTCTGTGTCTCTGAATGACGATCAGTGTGACATCTGTCTGGCCCACTTGCTCAGCAGATGAAACCAATTATCACTAATGGGGTGGCTGGAAACAACAGAAATTTACTCCCCCATAGTTCTGGAGGCCAGAGGTCCAGATCAAGGAGTCAGCACGACTGCATTCCTTCAAGGCTCCAGAGAGGACCCTTCCTTGATGTCCAGTTTCTGGGGGCCCCCCATGATCCTTGGCTTGTAGTTGTGAAACTCCAATCCCTGCCTCTGTCTTCTGTGTTTCAGTGTCTCACATCTCCCTCAGCTTCCTCTTATGACACCAGTTGTTGGCTTTAGACCCCACCCACCCAAATCCAGGGTGATCCCATTTCGGGGTCCTTCGCTACTTATACTGGCAAAGACCCTACTGCCAATTAAGGTGACATCCCAGTTACTCTGGGTGGGGCATGGTCATACCTTCTTCAGGGACATAATTCAACCTTGTCTACCTGTCCTCTCTATAAGGGCCAAGACTGGGTCTGGTTTTGTTCCCGATAAATGCCAAGTTTGCTGTCCATTACCTGACGCTTTGTAGAGGTTCTATAAGTAATGGCTTCATTAATGTGCTACTTGATGTAGCAGCTTCACCACTGATCCCAAATACTTCTGAACTCTGGCCTCCATGAAAATCCAGTTCCGATTTAGCAAGGAAGAAATACGGCTGTCTTGTCTGACAGGGTTACCATCCCAGCAGGGATCACGAGAGCTCCAGGTGCAGCCATCTGGTCTACCCCAGCAGCCCTTGTGTTCAAATATTAAAATGCCAGGGACGGTCCGATGTGATGGGCAGACACCACCCCGGGGTCCCGCCTGCTCACACATTTCTGCCGGCCTAGCCCTGGCTTCGCGTGGCTCCGTGTTTACGCCTTCTCCAAGATCAGGTGCCGCTGCCAAAGGAGCTTGTTCAGTGACTGACAAATCCTAAATACCAACTGTCAATGCTGGCACCTGCTGCCCCCTGGACCCAAGTAAATTGCAGCCTTCCCTGAAGGGGCATCATGGCACCCTGTTGGGAGAAGGCGAACCTCGGGCTACTGTTGCACCCCAGTTTATGGTTGGCCAGTTGGGGTCTTCTGAGGAAGGCTCTGGAAGCATCCTCAGGCCTGCCAGTGGGAGAGGTGAGCCCTGATTTCCCACCGCCCTCACTGCCATGCCCCAAATTGTTAATTGCTGCAGGTGGATTCAGGAGGCACTTGGATGTGCTGTGCAGGGGAGTACTGGGTGAGGGGAAGATGGAAGCCTTTGACAGCCTCAACAGCTTGGCCCCCAGACGTGTTTGGCCATGGGGTCACGACGTGCTGGTGGACATGCTCACACACCCCAGGTAACCACAAGGAAAGCTGACCTCACTCCAGGCTCGTCCTGCCAACCTCTGACGTATTCACCTCTCCATCTGCTCAAGGGATGCCTCAGTGGATGGGAATGTAGAGCTATCCGCCCCCCACATTCTCCATGGTACCCCATCCTCCTGACTCCATCTTGGGATGAATCAGAAAAGGGTCACTGCCCCTTCCTCAAGACACATTCTTTTCCTTATGGGGAAATTACCATAATAAATATATGGGTCTGTGACGGCCATGATGCCATTGGCCCCCTCCAGATCTGTACTGTGCACAGCTGCACAGCTGTCCTTAGCAGGGCTGGGTGCCCCACCTCCTTTACCCTCCGTCGCTCCTGCTGCAGGCAGAAGTTGGCAGAGGAGACTGCAGGCACGGGGAGCCTTTCTGGATGCATTCACATACTCTCCCATCCTGCTCAGAAAGTGCATTCTCAGAGGAGCACAACTGGATTACATTTTGTCCTTCAGACAACCAGCTCAGTCCACCGAGAGCAGACTTTGTGTCACAGAGAGATTTAGGAAGAAACAGGGAATGAAGTTTGTGCCCAAGGAACTCCCCAGCGAGCTTCAGACACGTGGCCAGTTATTGGGACAGCGAGTGAGAAGGGTTCTAGCAGAGACCTGAGAAAAGTTCAAAGGGACGCCTGTGCAGAGAACACATGGCGTTCCCCTTTGCCAGGATGGTTTGGGACAGCTTATGCCTGGTTCCAAAGGGTGTTCGGGGAGGGCTGGCAGGCCAAGAGTGCTCATAGGCAAGGCAGTGAAATATTCAAAGGCCTGGGGGACAACGAGGTGAGTAAATTATAAGGCCACATGTAGGATATTTTGCAGAGAGCAAAAATGATGGGGCTGCAAGTTCTGGAGAAGGCTTCTCGTGAAGAGTCTGGTGTGATGGTCATTTGCAGCGCGGGCAGGATGCACAGCTTGGGGCGGGGGCTGTTGGCTTCACTAGTCGCTGTCCCCAGGGACCAGATGGCTTTGACTTCTGACCGTTTGCCAGTGTCTGCCACGTGGGGACATGCCCCGTGGAAATCAGATTGTGCTGCGTTTGGCTGCATCTGGAGCGCAGATGTGCTGTTTCCGGGGCTCAAGCTGAAGCAGGCTGCAGGGCACGGCACAGGCCTAGGCAGCATAGGGGGGGCCAAAGGTGAGGGCTGGGACTTCCACGTGGTACCATGGCCAGCCCCACTGTGGGGCTGCCCGGTGGATTCTGGGGGTAAGGAGATGCTGCAGAGTCATGCCTTTCAGGCAAAATGAGATGAGCACTGCTGTTGACAGGAAATAACTCTTCCATCCCAGAGTTCTGTGCTTTGCTATAGAGGTGGTCAGTTTCTAAGAGCCAGGGCTGCCTTTTTCTCTTTCCCCTTTGGCTCTGTGGACCCGGCCAGCTGCACGCAACAGGCAGTCCATGCTGCTTTCACTGCACCTGCCCCTGGGTTTGACTGGGAATCAGGATTGTTGCAGAACCTTCTCTACCTGAACGCTGCAGCCACCCTAACATGCATCCATGTCTGTTTTTACTTCATATCACAAACACCTTGGGGCACCTGTGTGGTGTCTGGCCCCCTCCTGGATGCCATAGGCATTTGGGGGATGTTCAAGAAGACGTCGGACCTCTCCCGAGCTCGTGTCTCCCCGAGGGGCTCCAAGTACAGGAACGCTAATCACGAGAGCTTCGCCCATCGAGGGTGCCCCCCGCCGTGTAGGAGCTTTATGGCATATTCTTGTTTGCTCCCCTCAAACCCTCGAAGGCAGATGTCATTGCCCCGCTTTGCAGGGGGAGGAACCGAGGCTCTGGGGAGCTAAGCGGGTCGTTGCTGGAGGCGAGATTCAAACCCAGGTCCACCTGTAGATGTTTAGATCCTGAAATGACGCGGGAAGGAGACATGAGAGCGCTCCTCGCTCATGTCAAGGACGCCTGCTCGGGAAGCAGGAGGGGCCATCAGTGGCACAGCGATGGGCGTGGACTGGGCAGTTGGTTGATGGGTTAAGAATGCTGGGAAGGTGAAAAGAGGGCACAGGAGATGAGCTCGGTGGTGGCCGGTCCTTACAGGAAGAGGATGGGGTTGGCGTAAGGGAGTGACTCTGCGTGTGGCAGACGACTGCTTGGCATGGATTCCGTAACGGACAGTCCCGAGGGTGGGTTATCTCGTTACTTCCAGGGAAGACCCTGGCGTGCGCGTTGGCTGCTCCCGTTGTGCAGAGCAGGACTTGGCTCAGTGAGGTTAAGCGCCATGACCTTGGAGTTAAAACCAGGACCCGAGCGGAGTCCTAGTGGCCCCAGTCCCCGTGCTCTCACCTGCTGCCCTGGGTCCCCTCTGCTCTCGCCATCCCTGAGGACCTAGCCAGCAAGTGTCCGGCACAGACACAGCACAGCCCCAGTGCCCAGAAGGTGATGTGTTACTGTCGTCCGAAATACCTGGAGCCCGGGGCAGTTTGGGGAAGCATTGGATCCCCCAGGGGCTGTCACAGCACAAGGAACCACAAACCTGGAGTGCTTTAGGGGGCCCTCAGCGCTGGGCAGAGAGCACGCCAGCAGCCTTGGGCATCCCCCAGGGGCAGGGGCTTGGGACCCCTCGAGGTAGGGCTCTGCCTTCTGGGGTGGCCTGGGGGCTGGTTGTGGGGCCAGTCCTGCAGAGGGAAGGGGTGCAGGGGCTTTGGGCCTCCGGAGAGCCCTTCCCTGCAAAGCAGGCAACTCCCCAGCGGGCACGTGAGAAATTCAGAGGCGAAGAGGATGGGGCGGCAGGAGGGTGGTCTGCAGAGGTGCAGGTGTGCGCCTGGCCTGGGGGGGCAGCTATGCAGGCAGGTCGGGAGGCTCACAAGAGGTCCATTCACCCAGCGCGTGTGCCCCAGGGCCCTAGGCTTCTGTCCAGGCTTTGGCCCTTGTAGGGTGGGTGAGGGGAGCGTGGGCCAAGGGGCTCCCAGGTGTGATGAAGCTCCCCTCTGCAAGCTGTGTCTGGGGTGGAAGGTGGAGCCAGAGTTGGGGGGCTGAACCTCCTCCCTGAGGCCTTAGACCACACTTGATGGGCTTTACCAGACAGAGCTGGCTGGCCGTCCAGGGAAGTGTGTGTCCCCAAGGGGGCTGACCTTTTCCTAGAAGATCCGCCACTCAATTGTGGGATGCAGTGGCCGGGGGAGTTGGGGTGCAGTGAGGCCCCCCACCTCTCTGAGCCCCACTTGCCATGCCTGTACAATGGACATCTCAGCGGGCGGCAGCCTCTCACTGTCTCCAGGTGGTTGAGGTCCCCCATAAGCACTTGACTCTGTCCCTGTGGCCCCCCAGCCCTAGGTCAGGTTTGCTGTGCCCTTCCCAGCCGGTTGTGAGTGAAGCCAGGGGCCTCAGCTGGACCTTAAACCCACCCGGTGCTCTCTGCATCCACAGCCCCCCCAAGCCCAGAGACAGGCCCTATGGGGTTCTCCCGGCAGGTCTGACATGCGCTCTGCAGTCCCCTTTCTCCAGGCACCCAGCTCCTCCCCCGTGACCCCCAGGTTCCCGGAGAAAGTCTGTCTCCATGCTGTGCCCTCCCTCCCCACCAACTTACTTCCGGGGCTGCTGCGGCACCATCGGGTGGGGGAGGGGGGGGACACAGCTGAGCCCGGCAACCTGGGGAATGGGGGTGGGGTCTCACGTGGCTGTAAAGGAGAGGGGGCGGCCCAGCAAAGTTAGAGCGTGTATGGGGGGGGGCTCTTCTTTGCAAAAGAAACGATCCTGAGCCACGCGACGCCCGGTGCGGCCCCCCGAAGAGGGAAGCCCGAGGACCCCCCTTCCCTCTCCCCACCGCTCGGCGCCCTCGGCGCTCCGGGGCTTCCTGCCAAGCCCCCGCTCGCTGGCGCTGGGGAGCCGCCCCCCAGCCCCTGCCTCCTCCGTGCGGGATGACGCCGCGGGCGCCGCGTGGGCTCGTCAGATGGCGGCGGGGGCCCCGGCGCACGGCGCGCTCGGCGGGACAGGAGCAGGGGCGCCGGCGGTGCAGCGGCTGGCCGTGGGGGGGGGCGGGGGTGGGGCGCGCGGGATCCGATCTGCCCGGAGCCCCCCCGGCCCCGGGGCGGGGGCGAGAAGAGGGGACAGGCGTCCCCGCGAAGATGCGGCGCCTCGGGGCGGGCCCGGCCCCAGCTGCCCCTGCACGCGCCCGGCCCGCGGGCCCCTTCCTCGCCCGGCGCCCGCGTCCCCGCCGGCCCCCGAAGCCGCGCGCGCGGCCCCGCTCCTCCGCTCCGCTGGCAGCCGGCCGGGCCTCCACGTAGGCGCCCCGCTCGGCACCCCCCCCCCCCCCCCCCCCGCCTCCAAGCCCCGGCGTGCCATGCTCGCCGCGCCCGCGGGCCCCCCCCACCCTGGCTGCCTGCGCGCCTGCCGCCGCCCTCTGCCGCTCCGCTCCGCCACGCCGGCCGGGGTGACTAGGCTGCGGGGACCATGAACCTCCCCGGCGGAGCTGCGGTGGTGATGATGAGCTACAGTAACAGCCGCTGTCCCCGCAACTCTCTCCACAGTGACTGCATCAGCCAGGAGAAGACGGTGGTTCTGCAAAAGAAGGACAATGAGGGCTTTGGATTCGTGCTCCGTGGGGCGAAAGGTAGGAGCCGCTGCTCCCGGCATGGAAGCATCTGTGTGTGTGTGTGTGTGTGTGTGTGTGTGTGTGTGTGTGTGTGTGTGTGTGTGCATGCACGCCAGGTATCGAAAAGGTTCCCTGGCTTGAAAATAAGCCTTTTTTTTTCCTGGGGGCACTTGGTTGCTAGACAACCGTGTTCTTGAACGATCTGCCTTACTCGGGAAACATTGTCGGGGCTTCCTTGGGGAATATTTTGAATTTTCCATACACAATGTTACTCCGAAGGCTCCTTTCCCTCCCCCTCCCCCTCCCCGGTCTTTCCATCATGGTGGGGCGGAGGGGGGGGGGGGGAGGTGGAACGTCGTGGTTCCATTCAGCTCGATGGGGGGCTGCATTCCAAGCGTCTGGGCCCCCAAATCCCCTGGCCCCGAGTTTCAGGTCTCTAGAAGCTGCCCCGTTGTATGAGTGGGATTCGGCTCCAAGTGCAGCAGCGTCCGCGTGCTGCCGCCTCTAAGGTGACTTTGCAAAGGGAACGTGGCAACATGGTCCCCTACGCCTTGGACCAAGCCGGCAGCACACGCGCTCCGTGGCCTGTCGTGGGAGGCTCCGGCACTGCGATCTCAGGCAGAGCTCCTGCCACCGGCCTGGAACTTGTGGGCTTGCCTTCGGGAAGAAAACAAAATGGCATCATCTCCCCATGACAGGAGGCACACAGCCACCACGAGGGTGGGCAGCAAGTGTTTAAGTTTCATCCCAGTGACCCTGTGCCATGCTGGGGGTCCCACACCTATGCTGGGGAGGGGCCTTCTTCCTTGGAGACCATCCCCACCTGCCTGAGGCTTGGGCAGCCCTGTGACCATCCATCAGTCTAGACAGAGAGAGAAAAGAAGAGAAATCTTAGTGTGTGTGTGTGTGTGTGTGTGTGTGTGTGTGTGTGTGTGTGTGTGGTGTGTTCAGCCCTCCCCTACTGAGGCCCTTTGCGTCTGCCCACCTGCCCACCCTCAGCTTCCCTTCACTGCCAAGAAAAGTCCGTCTCTTGCCCAAGAGTTGCAATTGGCAGGTGTGTGGGAAGCTCAGCCTCACTCTGCCAAGGGGTGGGAGTCCAGCCCCCCTGTGGACCCCTGCTCTCCGAGGGGCCATGGGAAGCCAAGCTCCCTGTGCAGAGAAGCCATCGGCAGGTTCCACATCTGCAGCCACCCCCGGGGTCAGTGCTATGTTCCATCCGTGTTCCAAGTTGAATTCCCTTGGTTGCAAGTCTACGTAGATGTAAATTTGGCAAGTGGTTCAGTGTGGTGTTTCTGTATCTCTGTGTGGCATGGGAGGAACTTTTCCATTTTTAGAACTGAAAATGTTTAGTCATGGATGCTTTTAAAGAAAATGACAGGCGTGTAGATATGTACAACAGAACACATTGTTCACTGCCTTTAGCAGAGAGGCCAAAAAGTAAGATGGCTCCAAAATGCCATTGGCTTCATTGCTTGAGTTGGCATGGACCTGTGAGTAGGGGTCTCAAGCCCCTTCTAAGAACCAACCTTGGCCTGGGCCACCCATTCCCACTGGGAGACACAGGGGCTCTCTGTCTCCCCGGGTCCCAAGGGGAGTCCCAGGATCACCAACGTGGGAAACCTCTCCCAGATGTGTCATGAGATGTTCCTTGATTTCCCAGCTGATACGCCCATTGAGGAATTCACACCAACGCCAGCGTTCCCTGCCCTGCAGTACCTGGAGTCTGTGGACGAAGGCGGGGTGGCGTGGCAAGCTGGGCTGAGGACTGGGGACTTCTTGATTGAGGTAGGGATACGTGTGTTTCTATCTTTCTGCATGGGGAGAGCGCCGTCTCTCACCTGGGAGGAGGGGTCAGCCTTGGCCGTGCGGCCACAGCTGGTTCTTATGGGTGCCATCCAGGACTTGCTTATTTCTATCCACTGCTGATGCCAACTGCAGGGGTCTTGCATGCTGAGTCCCTCTGTGAGGCCTCAGCCAGCACTTTTTGGATGGAGGAAAGGTAGGATCTGGCCTTGGTCTTGGAGTAGAAAGTAGATGGAAGAGAAGATGTGGTTGCCAGGACCTTGAGAAACACATGTCGATCTGGGGTGTGGTTCTGTCGTGATTTTGAGCAGACACTGAGAGGATCCGCAGTCCATTTTTGTGTCAGAAGGGCACATGGGACTGCCCTCTGTGTGGCTTTCTCTTGCTGAGGAATATATGTTGGTGGCTGAGAGTTGCTTTGCAAGTTTTAGTAACTGGCCTATTGGGCGCATGGTGGCTTCCAAGACTGGGCGAATGGTTGGAGTCTAGGGCATTGAAGGGAAACTTAAATTCAGATGCTTTGAAAACTAGCTTTTGCTAGTATGTAAAAGGAGAGAGGATTTTCTCTTAAAGCATCATGCTGGTTGCCAGGGCACGTGTTTTGTGAAATCTACCTGGAGTTGGCACGCCGTGGCATGCGTGGGGTATTCGAGCCTCCAGCACTTCTGAGGTTCGGCCTTTTGGTGTGTTGAGTTGTCACTTTCAATCTAGTGACTCAACAGAATGTGTTATTCTTTGAGAAAACAAAGAACGGAAGAGTAAGGTTGCACTTGAGAAAAATCGTGTTTAAATGTTCAGTAGGCTCAAATGGCCCTCGGTGGGCCTTCGCGTGTCCTCGGAGCTAACCGCGAGCCTTGTCCCGTCAACACTGGAAATCCACGCGCAGGTAGAAGGAGAGGATGCGTGGGTGTGTGGCCGGCCACGCAGGGGTTCCCTGCCATTGGGCCGGACAGACCCTCGTTCCGCATGTCAGGCCATGGTGAGAGGGCCACGTGAATCCACGGCTCTCCGTCATACCTGAGTCCACCAGCGTGTTTTTACAAGCGGTAATTTGGCTTATGATCTCCTTAGCATTTCTCAAGACTATTAAAGGATGAAGGAAAAATTCTATTTGCAGAGAGAGAGTAGAGCAAAATGGAGAAGGTGTTTTAAGTTATTCAGGTACTGTGCCTCATTTCTCATTTTATCTGCTGAAAGACATGTTTAAATCATTGCGAACCGAAGCTTTGGATCTTTGCCCGTTTCAGTTGTGGGATGCGTATCTGGAATGATGGAAACCGTAGCCCACTGTGGCTTCAGGAGTTAACTAAACCTGTAGCTCTCATGAAAATGCAGAGAGACTAAGTTGAATCATCTTCTGTAGGATGCAGTTGTGATGTAAGCCCTCGCCCCATGTGTGTATGTGAGTGTGTGTGAGTGAGAGAGAGGGGGAGAGGAACAGAGAGAGAGAGAAGCTCCAGTAGGTTGAAATAGGTTGCTGCTGGTTGTTGGTTTTAAATAATAAATGAGGGCTGCAGATGCAAGAGAGTCCCCTGTTGTTTGGCTCATTGGACCGTCTACTGGATAAACTAGCCAATAAACAGAACGTGGGACTGCTGGGAGCGTGCGCTGGGCTCGCGGCTTTTCGTGGTACGTGGAGGTGCCATGGGTTAGGGGCGTCCCTGCCAGTGGTGCCTGCTTGGGTGACCAAGAGGTGACTTGCTCTGTAGGGTTGGGGACTCCACCGAAATTTGAGAATTAAGACTTGCTGCATCTTTCCTTTCAAAGCACTGCCTTTGAAACTGCTCTTAATCTTTGATATGGAAGCCGGTTTTCCATTTTTGGTCTTCTATTCGGGGTAAACTCTGAGTTCAAGGATTCTAGGAATGGCTGGCCCGGTGATGGATTAAAACTGACTGCTGTATTTTGTCATAGTTGTTCTTCACTCGAAAGAGACTGGAGCCTCTACGGGGCCAGGTCCTGTGAGACGGCTTATCTGTAGGGCTTGTGCATCGATAGGAGCACCCCAGCTCTTCCTGGGTCATTTCCAACATTACCTCTTGGGGCTCCAGACATTTTCCTTTAAGGTGCTCACATTTCAAAGGCTGAGACTCCCTAGTGAGTTGTTTTCCTAGCTGCTAGATTTCTCCACGCGAATATTAGAACCATTTCTAGCATAATATGTGCATTTTTCCCCAAAAGACAATTTTCTGTATTTTCTATGAAAAATTTCAACTTTAGAGGGATTGTTTTAACAATGCTCATACGTCAGAGATGAATGTTTGTTATGGCAAAAAGCCTGTCCTGTCATCGGTAGGGTGTGAGAACTCCAAGAAGAGTGAAGGGTCTCGGTGCCAGAAGTTCCCCCAAATATAGGCAGTTGTCTTCATCCCAACATAGTCTCTTTGGCAGACCTTCTTTGCTCACTGCTATTTTTCAAAAGGAACTCAAAAGTATGTCAGAGTTTTATTTTCTCTTTAAAAAAAGCATGCTGAAGTTTAAACTTTTGGACCAAAGGGCAACTTTTGAAGTGCTTAAAACATTGACTTGAGTTTTATTTTTCCTCCTTCAACCCTGTCAAAATGCCCTGACATCGTCCTCTTCTTCAGAGCCGATTCTGTAATGAAGGGTTTCCCACAGCATGGTTTTCTGGAGTAGCTACCTTCTAGAAATTTTTCCTCTCCTGCCTAAGCATTTGGGAAGAATTTGGTTTTTTGCTGTTGTTATTGTTTCTTTCTTAGCCACACCCCCTCTCCCACTTAAAGATAAAAAGATTTGATAAAGTTCCACATCAAAGCCTTCCTTGGCATCAGGAGTTGGGATGATATGGGCCCCAGCATGCAAGTGGTGGGTTGTCATACAAAAGTGCATCTCAGAGGTGGGTGAGAAGGATACATGGGTGTCCCGAGGGTGGAGACATGCACACTGGTGGCTCTGAAGACTTCGTACGTTGACTGCTCTTAGATCTGCTCGGGAAGTGGGCTCATGATGGAACCCCCTAGATGGTCAGTGGCCATGAGCTTCCCTCTGTAGTGAAATGTCAGGCAGTGCAGGGGAGAAGCGGCTGGGAGAGCTTTGGGAAGCAGTGGGCATGCACAGGGCGGTGGGCATGGAATGCCTCTCTATTGGCACATGATGGGCAGAGGAATTAGGAGTGGCTGCCGGGGGCAGTGACAGCCCAGGGAGACAATCAGGAAGCCAGGGCAGACTTTTCTCTCCACCCATGTCACATGTAAAGATGGGAACAAGGAACAAGTCATCATCAGCCAAGAATGATGAAGGCTGTTGTCCCTACTGGTTGAGACGCAAAACTCAATTCATAGTGGCTTTAGATAATGAGTCGTGTTTCAAGGAGTTATAGCAAAAGAGTTTAGACTTAGAGTAGTTAACTTTCAGGCATAGTTTGCTTAGGCTCTCATCTGCAATGCCTTTGGGGTCTTCTTAGTTAAGCCTCCTGCATGAGGTCATTTCCAAAAACTTACCACGAGTCATACAGAGGGTGGAGAAGGGTCCTGAGCGGCAGTTATGCATTGAGTAGAAGATGTGGAAGTCAAGGGTGGGACTCGTTGTCCTGTGGGAACTCGCCACACTGGTTGTTGGCCTGTCAGTTTTATCTGGGGAAACGTGACTGGAGCTTTCTAGAAATTCAGAGACCCGGCTCCCACCCCGTACCTGCTGAATCAGTCTTGGGAGTGGGGGAGCATCACTGCTTCTAGAAAGCCACCATGACACGGGAAGGATTCCCACAGGTAGGCAGCCGGTTGTCCTGCTTCTTCATCCATCTCACGCCTCCTCATTTGGCATCCCAGCTGAGACCCAGAGAGAAGCAGGACTGACCATCTCTTGCCATTTACCCGTGAGCCTTGTCATAAGAGCAGGACTGCCCTTCTGCCTCAGTCTCCCCATTTGGAAGCCTGCAGTTGATTCCTTGAGTTACTTTCATCCTATATCCCAAGAATTGCTCGTGACACAGCTACATGGTGGGCATCAACAGGGAAAATAACATGTGCAATAAATATCACAAAAGGCTCGTGTCCTCATTTACGGTCATTGACGGGGTAACTGACAGGCACTACATGATCCCATCGAATCCTCATTATAATCCCATAAAATAGTGCCTGTGTTATCCCCACTTTAGAGAAGGGGAAAGGGGAGCACAGAGCAGTCCGGTCCCTTGTCCGCCACCACATCCTGGGAAGTGGAGGAGCTGGGCCTCCCACCCGGGCTGGCCAACTTAAGAACGCTGTAGCTCAGACATTCTTGAGAGATCGAAAGAAGAGGATTCCAAAGGGGGACCCTGAGTGATCAATAGGCGTTCGTGAAAGGGCTCAGCATTGCCAGGACTGGATGGAATATAAGTCAAGCTCCAAGGTGCCAGTTTTTGTTTTCAAATTAGCAAATGCTTGTTGCTTTTAATTACTATACCCGTTGCTGGTGACAGCACTCATATGTCTCTACGTGAAAGAATAAATTGCCGTAAACTTTTTAGAAATCCATGTGACAGAATCAAAAAGCTGAGCCAGGAATTTTACATCTAGGAATCCCTCCTAAGGGAATAATCTAAGAAATCAGTGTAGCAAAAAAAAAAAAAAAAAAAAAAAAAAGAGGAGAATGGGACATGGTCAAATATACCTGGTTTTAAGAAGACATTAAAAATTATGTTTACAAATTCTTAATACCAAAGAGAAAGAATTATATTAAGTTTAAAAGAGAGAATCAAAATTATCTGCACACCATCATCTAAATAAATTCCCCTCCCCCCCGAAAAAGCATAGAAATCAAAAAAGGAAATATTAACCCGTAGGTGGACAGTATTAGGTATGATTTTCTTTTTTTTTTATACTTTCACTGTTTGCCAGATTTTCTATAGTATTATTTTTTGACAAGTTTTTTTCCTATTTATTTTAATTCTATAAATAGGAAAATATATTTCCTAGAAGAAAGACATTCTTGGGGGGGAGGGGTCTCGGCGAAAGACATTCTTGGGGGGGAGGGGTCTCGGCGGTCAGGCGTTTTGTTTGCTTTCCTGAGCTTTAATTATTTCCCTGGGGCCGTAGCTCCCTCAGGCGTGTGCTTGGGAGATTCCTAGGGTTTCTGTGATTGATTCCTTAGCACTGAAGTGGCCAATCTTGTTTTTTTGTGTGTTCATTTCCCTAAATGGGCTTTCCCTCGCAATTAAAGCAGACAACAATATCCTTCATCCTTGAAGAAATGATGCTTGAGTTTCCTAATTACTTTTTTCTTCATGTTAAATACTCTCACTGAAGATAGCCTGGAACCTTTAATAATCTCAGCTTGTGTTTTGAGTGAGGACAGCTGAGAACGGTATCTTCCTGTTTTCCTCAGAGACCATTTGAATGTCTTATAAAACGTTTTGAGATTGGAATGAGTAATGTTTGCAAAACCATTACTTCTAGCCAAACTGGCATTATTCACGATTATTACAACCCCATGGCAACCACTCGGCGCCCGGCCACCACCCTGACTTCAAAGTCAAATATTTCACGGGAGAAAGGGAGATGTAGTCGAGGTTATCCGTCATCACTCATAAATGGGACATGCATCCCAGGCCTCGGTGTCCCCGTCAGGAAAACGGGTGGTCATGTGAATCACGTCACCTGCCGTGAAACATGTGCTGCTGCTTCCTCTCTGGGGGGGACGAGGGCCGCCGTTAGCAGTTCCTTGTTTGTGCTGCGAAAAGGTGGCGCGTCCACGGGACAGAGCGCCGGGTTGTCGTTCTGTCCACATTTTTGTCATTGTTTGCCATCTTCGTCGTCGTTCGCAGCCTCTGGCTCAGAAGAGAAGCCCAGTGAAGATTAGTTGAATGAATACTAGTAAGCTATAATCACAACAGGCTAGGGTTGCCACTATTATTTCAAGCACTTAGCCGTATTGGGGCACACCCACCACGTGCCAAGCACGCGCAATCCAGCTCTCACAGCCGAGCCTGCCAGCGGCTGCTTCCTGGCTGCCCGCCGAAAAGGGGACATCACCCTAATGTGGGCGCCTGACACCCCTCCCCCCGACTTCTGACATCCCTGCCAGGCGTTCCTCCCAATTTGCCTGGAACCTCTGGCCCAAGGGGCCTCACTGCTTTGCACCGTTCTCTTTGCTTGCAGGCTGGTTTTTAGATTTCTATCCTCAAGGCCCATTTTGCCCTTCATTGACCAATCTCCGGGCCAAGGACAAACCCCGCTCTGGTTTCACCTTAGATGCTCCCTGAGGCCAGCAATCCTTGGGTCCAGTTGCCCAGCCACCCTGCAGCTCGCCTCCTCTGCCCTGCCTTGCAGGATGTTGTGAGACACTTTGTCACATGTCTTGCCACTGGTCCTAAAGGCCACTCAAGGAACTCTATCCAACCCGCCTCATCCCCCCCCCCAAATCCTCCCATCTTATTTAAATGGCTGTAATGGGTATTTAATTCAGTAACTAAGTTAAGGACCAGCCAATGGGTGGCTGGTGCTCTGGCTGTCAAGGCCAGTGCTTTGTTGGTATCAAGTCAAAAAAAGCAAAACTCAGCAGCCGTCCTGCGTCCCTCCCAGTATGGGGCGTTTTGGTTCTGAAAGCTCTGTGGCTTCTCATTGTGCTGGTTTTAGAAAAGTCCTGGCCTCTCCCCGGCCAGTGTCCCACTCCAGCTCTGCTTTCGCCACCTGCATTTGAGTCAGCTCAGGAAGGGAGGCTGTGACCTTCTTGATCTGTCTCTCTAGCCCCTTGTGCAGCCTTTGCTGAAGTTTTAAGCTTTGGCCAACTTTGCAGTGACAGAAAAAAACATCCATTTAGCAGCACAATAAAAGTCAGCTCTCCTACCTTTCCTTATTTGCCAGGTGATGGCAGTGTCCAGAGTGAACAGCTCTCACCAGGAACTTCACTTCCTGAGGTGCATGGCATCACCAGTCAGCCGACCCCTCTCTAAAGAGGCCACTGCTCTTGGGGGAGCCCCTGGGTGTGTGGGAGGCTGGACCCCTTCCCTCCACGTAACCCTCCTGTGCCCAGGGTATCCTTCACCTTGTCTTATCAGCAGGAAACAGGTGGCCCAGGCTAGGAGCAGCGAAAGCATCCTGCTGAGACGGTGGATGCAGGCAGCTGAGCTACTGCAAATCTGAAATCTTGGCTTGTTCATTTTGGGGTTCTAATTTGAAGCACCAGTGATTTCAATTTCAGGCTAAAAAAAGATTAGGAATCACTTCAGGGGTCCACGGCTGCTGTGCTCAAGTTTCCGTGGGACTGGCAGATGGCAGCAGCGCTGAGTGGGACAGAGAGAGAGAGGAGCAGCGGTCAAGGACACGGGCTGTGCAGCCTGATTGGGGTTTACACACAGGCTACTACCCTTATTGACTCCGTGAGCTTGGGGAAATCAAAGTCTCTTAGCCTCAGTTTCTTAAACTGTCAGTTAAAGTGTGTGTTAAGAACATAGCACAATCCTTGCACAGAATGAGCTTTCAACAAAGGGTAGCTGTTATAAAATCACCCTGGGAACTTCACTCATTCATTTATGCGGCAGATATTGGATGACACCAGATGCCAGGCTGGCCTGTGCTGTGGGGAAGAAGACATGAATCACACGCAGTTCCTCCTAAAATTCAGTCTGGAAAGGGGGAAGAAAGGCCCTAAGATAAATCAGGAAAAGGACTTTGCAAAGGAGAGAGTGTTGGCCACAAGCTTTGATGAGTAAGGGGATTCTGTAGGCAGAAGTGAGGACGGAGAGTCCCTTTGATCAGCAACATTTGGTGTGGATTTAGGGAGTGAGGGTGAGCTACCCCAGAGGTCAGATCTGGTGGAGCTGGGCGTGGCTGGAGCTACTGAGATGAAACTGTGGCTGGTCAGCAGCAGGCAGCAGAAGGAGGCAGGGTGGCCGGAACTGTCCGCGGTGCTGGGCCTCTCCGAGGTGCCGGCGCTGTCCGCGGTGCTGAGCCTGGCTCTGCGCGGGTGATGCCTCCCTCGGCGAAGGCGGGCGAGGGGAGACAGCGCAAAGCCCTCTCCCTTCTTACCGACTCTTTCCATCCCTGTCCTCTGTGTCCTTGGCCTGCCTGGGTAGAGAGACTCATTATTCAGTGAACATCCTCGTCTGCTTGGCTGAGAAGCCTCTTCCATGAGGGGAGGCCAGTGTGGTTGAGCCGTGCACTGCCCCACGTTCCATGCCCGCCCTCACCAGAGCAACTTATTCTCATCACTGCTGCCCCTGTCTCAGAGAGGCCTTTCCCCCACCCTCTGGTTGCCCCAAATGCTCACAGTCACAGTGTGTGCTTCCTTCACCCCTGGAATGACCTCATTTATTGCTGTCAATCTAACCATGCTCATAATTCATTGACAGTCTCTCCTAGGACACAGGCATTTTATGCCTACTTTGCAGGTGGTGAAACTGAGCCTTAGAGAGCTGAAGTAGCCTGCAGAGGGTCTGTGTAGGGAGATTTGACTCCAGTCTGACTCCAAAGCTTGTTTTCTTTGCACTGTCTTTCCAATGTACTGGTGAAGTCCCGAATCATCAGACATGAACCTCCTATGCCCAAGGATTGCATTCACCCCGAAGCAGTCTCTACATGGGGCGAAGTCTGCAGGAGGTGACAGTTTGAGCCGAGAACTCCACACTGGTCCCTCCCTGGGCCCTCCCCAGCTGCCTTTCCTTCCTTCCACCCACTCACCCAGCTCACAGAGCATGCTGCGGGCTCTCGTTAGCATTGATTTGTCTCTGTCTGCGGTGCCCTTTTGTGGGGAGTTGCATGATACAAGCGGTTAGGTTGGCAAATGAACTAAAGGAAGGCGTTGTGCTAAATGCCCTGTAGGATCTTTTAATTGATTGAATTTGTCAGCCCTGGGAATTAGGATGTATGCAAGCCAACAATAAGAGAGTTCAAATGAAAAGGGGGTGGGGACGAAAGCCATAGTTCCTGTCTGATGCTATAGATTCCTGAAAATGGGCTACTGAATTGGGTCCCAGAGGCACATTTTCCACCTCACTGTACTAGGACCTTCAGTTCCATTTAACAGACTTTTCAGTCTTATCCTGGCCCCTTTGAAGTCTGACAGGGAGTCCTCCACCTCCTCTGCCTGGGTGAGTCCTGCTCCCCCCTCAGAGAAGTCCTCCACCTCCTCTGCCTGGGTGAGTCCTGCTCACCTCTTAGAGTCCTGCTCAGCTGCCCCATCCTCAGGGAAGCCCCCTGACAGTTCTCCCACATTGCCCACTCGTGGCACCTGGTACCTCACAGCACCTGTCCCTGGCACTGCATGTCCTGGCGGCTCTGTGAGACGAGACGCCCTCTACCACCACCCCCAGGGCTGAGCAGATGGTAGGCCCCCCTAAGGCTGTGTTAGAGGTAGAAAGGCACCACGTGCTGAGGACGAGCCTGAGTAAAGGCATGGAGGTGGGACATACAGGCGTGTTTGGGGAACGGCAGGTGGCCCAGGAAGGATGGAGAGTGTGCACCTGCCACGGGGGCCTTGAATGCCAAGCCAGGTCATGGGGCTTCACGCTGTCACTCAGGCATTGTAGCAGGGGCTTGCAGGCACTGCCACTTGCCGGGCGGGACCTTTGCTGGAGGCCAGGTGAGAGGACAGTTAGTGCAAGCTGAAAGCACAGCCCCTTCTGGGCCTTGGTTCCCTCGTCTAGGATACTAAGTAGGATAGAGCAGCACTGATCCCATAGGGTGTTAGGAAAATTAGAGGAGTTTGTGTGTGTAAGGCGCATAGAAAAAGAACCAGCCCAGGCTAAGCAGTACAGACAAGAACCGGAGAGCCATTTCTGTCTCCACTGAGCTCTTCTTAGCCGGTGGGAGAGGCTGCAGGGCTCACTGCCTGCACACATGCACGCACGCGTGCACACACACACACACACACCCCACCGTGGCACTGGCCACACTGCACTGGAAGCTCCTTGAGGGCAGGCGATGCTCGGAGCCCAGCTCACAGCAGGTGTTCAGAACCATCGAGGAAAGGAAGGCAGGAGAGCAAGGATTTGCCATGAGCTGATCAAGAGCCAGCCGCTCTCTGTGGCCACCCCTTCACCTCAGGCTCCCACAACCCAACGATGCCACTGGGCCTGAGCAAGGTGACACTAGAACAGGCCAGTGCCACGTGGCTCAAGCTCCTAGGTCCCCCCAACCCCACTCCTGCTCTGCTAAAGGCATCGCCCTCACCACAGCACAGCCATGTACCGCTGAGTATTTTCTATGTACCGACTGGTGTAATCCTCATCAGAGCCCTGGGACGGGGTGCACAGGTGGTTCAGTGAAAGAATGCTCACTTTCCACGCAGGAGAGCTGGATTCGATTCCCGGATCATGCACCCAAAAAATAAATAAATAAAAACAAAATAAAACCCTGGGAGGTCAGTCTTGAACTGGGTGACTTCTCAGCTTTCCCGCATCCCCTCCCTGGAGGACTGTCCTGGCTTCCTTTCCTGCGCCCACATCTGAGTGACCCTTTCCAACAGAAGTCCGACGGTAAGACCAGTTCCTCATACAAATGGCCAGTCGGCACATGAGAGGATGTGCTACACAATTACCCATTAGAAATATAAATCAAGACTGCAGTGAGATGCCACTTCACTTCCTCTAGGATGGCTATTTTTAAAAGAAAAGACACATTGGGGAGGAAGTGAAGGAATTGTAGCCCTCATGCGTTGCTGATGGGAATGTAAGATAGTGCAGCCACTGGGGAAGGCCATTTGGTGGTTCCACAAAAAGTTAAACATAGAGTTTCCCTATGACCTGACAATTCCATTCCAAGGTAGGTACCCCAAAGAACTGAAAGCAGTGGCATAAACAGATATTTGCACACCAGTATTCAGGGCAACATTATTCACGATTGCCAAGAAGTTGGAAGCAACCCAAGTGTCAATGAATGGGTAAATAAAATATGGTAAATACATATGATGGAATGTTATTCCATCATAAAAAGGAACGAGGTTCTGATATGTTTGACAACGTGGGTGAACCTTGAAGATATCAGGTTGAGTGAAATAAACCAGATAGTAGGATTCCACTTATATGAAATGTCTAGAACAGGCAAATCCAGAGACAAAGGAAGAGGTTACCAGGGGCCAGAGGAGAGCAGTGGGGGAGTTACTGCATAATGGGGGCAGAGTTTCTGCTTGGGGTGATGAAAGGATTTTGGTGATGGCTGGTGGCGATGGCAGCGTAACACTGTAAAAATCATTAATGCCACCAGGCTGCACACCTAAGATTTCTCAAACTGGAAAATTCCTCACCAGCCCTTAGCAGTGCCCGCAGGCCTCCCAAGGCTCCCAGCCTCAGCTCAGTGCCCCCGCCCCAGCCCATGTCCGGGCACCCCTCTTGTGTTTGGGGCTCCCCCCCCGCTGGCCTCCTTGCTGATCCCAGGACGCATTCCCACCTGGGGGCCTCGGTGGTGAGTCTGCCTTCCACCTGGGACATGCTCCCCAATGTTCTCTTGATACTCCCTTCCACCAGGCCTCTGCCCAAGGTCATCTTTTCCGGGAGCCTGCCCTGACCACTCACTAAACTGCGTCCACCTCCCCAAACCAATCCCTTGACTGCACAGCAGTTCTCTTCCTAGCACCACCTGCTCCTGAGTAGACTCCATCAACCTGTTGGGAGCCCCCTGCCCAAAGGCCACGATCTTCTCCTCATGCCCATGTCACCCCCCCAGGAGCATGCTTGCACACAGCAGGAGCTTGGACCCCGGTTTTGGGTTGAAGGACCGGGCAGTGAGTGTGCTGCTGGGGCTGGTTTCCCCAAGGCCAGCCCACTCGAGTGACGAGGTCAAGAGGCCTTGGGGGACAGTGCTGCCTTCTCCTGGACCTTCTCCTGCTCTGTTAGGGCCAGGGACTCGAAAAGCATTCAGGGATGGAGTGCATGACTGATGTACGTCGGAAAGAACCAGAAGGAGCCAACCCTCCTGAGAAGTTTCCGGTCTTTCGCACCTGAGTCCTGTGAGTTACGGGGTCTGGGTTCTCCTCCTCTCGGGACATCTTAGGGGTTTGGGGTAAACCGCGTCCGTAAGCCTGGTGACTGCTTTTTATATTTGTGTCATGTCTTCATCGTGTGATGACATCGTGTCTGTACAGGTGAGGTTGGAAATACAGAGGAGCCAGAAGGAAAAGCCAGGCAGGGTTGCCGTCGGGAGACAGGCTTTCCTGGGAGGCAGTTCCTTTCTCAGATTTTTGTTTTTTCACATGTGCCTCTCAGAGAGTCATTGTGTCGTTGTGGGGGGTGTGTGTGCATGTTTCCCATTGACTGTCTCTTTTTTGTGTCAAAATATACAACACATAAAATTTACAATTTTAACTATTGTCAAGCGTACCATTTGGTGGCATTTAGTGCATTCACAGACTGTACACCCGTCACCCTAGTTCCAGAACATTCCGTCACCCCTCCAGGAAGCCCCGTTCCCATCAGCAGTCACTCGCCGTCCCCTCTCCCCACCACCTCTTGTCTACTTGCCATCTCTGGATTTGCCTGTTCTGGGCGTTTTATGTAAATGGGACCTTATGTGGTTGCACTGTTGAGCTGTGTGTCCTCAAGGCTCGTCCACGTCATAGCCTGGACCGGAACTTCGTTCCTTTTTACGAGGAACAGTGCTCCGTGGAATGAATGGATGGACTGTGTTGGGTTTTCCCTCCGTCGTTGATGGGCATGGTGGTCTGCACCGTTTGGCTCCTCTGCAGTGAGCACTGCTGTGTCCATGTTTGCTTGAATTCCCGGTTCTTTGGGAATCTGCCCAGGAGTGGAATTACCAGGTCGTATGCTCACTCCACTGATCTAAACCCCCAGGCGCCAGGGCCTCTGTCCCAGGTAGGATCGGCAGGTGTGCACAGAGCCCCTGGTACTGACCCCCACGTGCCCGACCCGAGCAGGCAGAGCTCAAACCCATCAAAGCCTGACCCACTGGGCAGCACCCCCTGACCGCAGGAGCAAAGCTGACGACACACTAACTGCAGTCAGATGCTCGCCTGGACTGCTAATTTCCCAGGAGAGGCGCCGTGGCTGGGACTTCACATCACAGACCGTTCAGTGCTCCCTGTGACCCTTCCATGCAGCTGCTCCTGGCAGCTCATTCCCTGCAAGAGGAGGCCAAGGCACAGACAGGGAACTCACCAGTCTGCAGTCTGAGCTGCTCCACTGGACAGGCCGTGGGGCCAGGGGCCAGCAAGGAAGGCTCAGCTCTGGGCCAAAAGGGTCCGGGGCAGCCCCAAAGGCAGTGGTGAGCCACAGAGTGGCCATTGCTGACCCCGGTACAAAATGTGGAGTCTCCACGCGGCCCTTTGGCCGGGATCCGGCATGCAGCTAAGCTGGGAGCTGGGTCTGGAGAGCCACTGGGTCCTGGGGGCCTGACGTCCAGTTGCTGCGAGGACAGGGCAGGGCCGGGCCGAGGCGTGAGAGGCCTTGAATGTCGGGAGGAGGTGTCTGGGCTTGTGGCAGCCCATAGGGAGCCAGAGACGCTTCTGGAGTACATGGGCAAGCTCATCGAAACAGTTCTGGACGGACGTTGGGTAGATAGAGGAGGAGACTGCAGGAGCTGATCACAAGGCAGCCCCCACCCAGCAGGGGACAGGCCATGGCTCAGAGGTCTACGCTCTTCTCCAGGGTGGCAGGACCCATGTGTGGCCAGCTCTGCGGGGGCTCCAGGCACACCCCCACCTGGCTCGGCCTCAGTCTTCCCATCTGTATGTTGGGGATAAGAGCCGTCCCTCTTGCAAAGCTGTTGTGGGATCTAGAGGTCAAACCACTGGAGCGCCAACGGCAAGTGGTTGAGACTGAGCCTGGCTCCATAACAGACCAGACAGACGCAGGGAGAGGAGGCCGAGGCCACGTGTCCCCAGCGTGTGGCAGTCAAGGGAAGGCAGGAGAGTAAGTGACGGGAGCAAAGTCAAGAGAAGCTTTCCTTCGAAGGGGCTCATGGTCTGTTTGCACCTGGATTCAAAGGACTCTTGGAGAGGGAGAGGCTGGAGGTGGTGGAGGGGGGAAAGCCAAGGGAGGGGCTCCAGGAGGCACTGGTGGGGTGCAGGATGGCTGGGGTGGGGGAGGGTCCAGGGCACGGAGATGTCAGGGGGCTGGTCAGGACAGTGAGGTGGGCAGGTGCAGACAAGTAGCTTTTGGTCACTAGGAGGTCACCTGCCGAGAGAACCAGAAGAGAGAGCTGTAGGGGAGCCGAGAAAGAGGTGGCCTGAGAGGCATGTGGCGGTCACAGCACCATGAGGGGCGAGGACAGTGGGTTCCCGGAGCAGGGAGGGCCAGTTGTGGCTTTAAGGCATGGACTTCAGCCCCACAGCAGGACTCTCGCTCAGCCTGTCGGAGGCACGTCCAGTGTGAGCCGCCAGCGGGGGGGTCCCCAGGCAGGGGGCCCTCTGCCTCCTGATGCCCAGCCCTGCCCACATCCAGGACCCAGGAGCAGCCACCGTTGCTGCCGTTTGCTGGCAGTTTTCCACGTGCTCAGCCTGGGAAAGATGCTTTATGGAGCTGTCTCATCCCATACTCACACCAGCATGCGGGGGCTGGGCTGCTGTTAGTCCCGTTTGTAGATGAGGAAACGGAGTCTCAGGCAAGTGTCTTAGTCTGCCATGGCTGCTGTAACAAATATCACACACAGGGCCATGCTTCCCCTTAAAGAGGGCAGTCCACATCTGTGGCTTAACTCAATTTCTGCCTGTATCACATGACTCTCCCCCTCCCCCTCTGCTTTCCACCTCCCCCCTCCTCTTCCCCTCATTTCCCTTCCTGTCCCCTCCTCCTTTTCCCTCCCTATCCCCTCCCTCTCTCTTCCCTTCCCCTCCCCCCTTCTTGTCTATATGTGTGCATGTGTGTGTGTGTGTGTGTGTGTGTGTGCGTGTGTCCAGGTTTCCTCTCTCTATAAGGACACCAGCCACATTAGATTAGCCTCCCTATTCTGGTTTGCCAGCTGCCAGAATTGAAATGAAATGGCTTTTAAAAAGGGGAATTTATTAAGTTGTAAGTTTATAGTTCCAAGGCCATGAAAATATCCAAATTAAGGCATCTAGGGAAAAAGATACCTTGGTTCAAGAAGGCTAATGATGTTTGGGGTTTCTCTCTCAACTGAAATGGCACGTAGCAGCATCTGCTAGTTTTCTCCCCAGGAATCTCCTGTGGCTTCCCCGGGGCTCTGTCCTTTCTGTTGGCTCTGGTGATTTGGGTGGTTCTAAAGCTTTTTCCAAAATGGTTCCCTCTTACATGACTCCAGTAAGCAGCCCCACCTTGAATAGGTGGAGACGCATCTCCATGGAAACCATCTCATCAGAAGTTACCACCCACAGTTGGGTGGGTCACATCGCCATGGAAACAATCAAGAAGCTCCCACCCAGCAATAGTGAATGAGGATGAAAGGACACGGCTTAACTGGGCTGCACAACAGATTCAAACCTGCACATAGCCCCAGCCCCGTTTGGCCTCATCTTAATTCATCTAACATCTCCCAAGGCCCTGTTTACACGGATGTTCCCATCCACGGGACGGGGCCAGGGACCTGCCCTGACTTTGGGGGGTGCTCTTCCACCCTAACAGGAAGGTTCTGTGGCTTGCCCAGAGCAGGCTGTTATCACATGCTGCGGCTGGACCTGAACCCGGGGCCTCTGACCCTCAGGCTGCAGCACCCTCTGCCAGCTCACGCCATGGAGGCCACGCTGCCTGGCCAGGGAGGCCGGATGGGACGGTGCAGTAGTTCAGGGCTGGAGGGTAGGTGGCCACCGAGCCGATCAGGAGTCCCTGCGAGTCCTCAGTGCCCCCCTGCTGCATTAGTCCAGAATCCCCTGTACACACTGGCTGCCACGCGCACTGGTTTAGGTAACTGAAAACCCTAGAGGATCTCCTTCAGGTACAGCGAGATCCAGGTGCCCCATGTCGGTCCATGCAGGAGCAGGCACTCCCCGTGTGGTCCATGCAGGAGCAGGCACTCCCCGTGTGGCAGCAGATGAGTTCTCCTGCAGCTCCAGGTTCGCGTCCCAGGGGAAGGAGAGCCCGTTCCCCTCCTGGGAAGTGCTGACTGGTCATACCTGGGTTTCCCAAAGGATGGTTGAGCTTCAGGTAGGGGGGAAGATAGAATAATCACTGGGCAGGCAGATGCAGCTGAACGCCATGCCCTGCCGGGGCCACTTCTGCCTCACCGAGCTGGCCGGCCTCGTCACACGTTGTCCAGGGGTCCTTGACCTCACCCGGGGCTGTGTGCTGCCCAGGGGCCCTCCTCGGGCTCTCCCAGGCCCCAGCAGTCCAGACCCTCTGACCCAGCCCTGAACTGGGATTGGGCTGGCCACACTCGGTGGAGTCCCTGATCTCGGCCCAGGGATAGTCAAGGGCACGTGACCATCTGGTCCTCAGGAAGCACTGCCCATTCCTTCCTCCCACCCTCCCCAGGCTGGGCTGAGCGACACCTCCCTTTCTGAGGGCTGAGCTGTCCTCTCCTTTGGCCCTGGGTGGCATCTGGGTTGCAGCGCCTGTTCAGATGGTCCCTTTGAGGTCTTGGCCCACCGGGCAGAAGGCGTCTTCCTGGGCCCTGCTTAGGTGCCACCTGTCACGTCTCTCCTCCCTGCTGACCTTGTAGGACGTCAGTGTTTAATGTAGAAGAGTCAAAGATCCAGAAATCTAAACGGTGGCCCTGCACTTCTGCCTGAGTCATCGAGCTGAAGTGCTTATCTTTGAAGAAAGTTCAGAAAGTAACTTCCTTCCGGCACCTTTGCCTTCATTCATTCAAGGCAGTCAGTTGGTCATTGGGAGAGGGATGGCTGCCTACTCTCCCTCCAGCCACCCTCCTCTGTCACCTGCAAAGAAGGGGAACTCAGCCAGTTTGGTGGCTTTTGTGATGCAGATTGTACGGGCAGGGGAAAGAGAGCAGAGCCATGGAGACCTGGAAGAGAGGGGTTTGGGGAGGGAGTGGGAAGAAACAAATGGTTTTGGGGGCAAGACCTAGAGAGAGGTGGGAGGGGCCATGCAGGCGGGTCATAAAAAGTGGGGCTCCCATCAAGTGCTGCTTTGTGCTTTGAGTCGAGCCTTCTCATAGTTGAGGAAGGGCCATTGAAGATTGGAAACCTGTAGTTTCCGTTGGTGTCTGGACGGTGAGTCTGTGGAAATGGCTCTAGGCAGGGAGTGGACGTCTGGGTTGGTGCCTGTGAGTCCACGCCTGCGAAGTCGTTTGTGTAAATTAGCAGTGTGGGAAGGCAGGCCCTGAGCTGGTGGAAGAAATGTGAATCTTCTCCAAGAGCCACTGCCTCGGCCATGAGTTAGAACCTGGAGTCTCCCTGCAGCTCCGGGGTCCGCCGTGCAGACTTCCCATCAGTATGTCCAAAGCAAAGGAAGGAGTGAAAACTCAGGAGGGGGCCAAGGCAAGTCCAGCGGGAGGGAGGTGCTGCCAGCTGACCCCCCCAGCCAGCCTGGGCCACACTGGAAGGGGGGTGGTCCTTGGGGCCACTGTGGGTTGGGGGACATGAGCTGCAGCCACACGGGGCCATGAATTTTATGATTTGGGACCCAGGTTGGGTACCTCGTTTGAAGGGTAGGAGGTTTGTGCCCAAATTCGTTGTGATGCATGTCCTTGGGGAACAATCTCCCAGCCCATTGGAGTGGCTGTGCACAGGGCACGGGGTGTCCGAGACAGCCTGGCAGGCACGTCTTTCCCTTCCAGTGGGGAAGCTGCCTTTTCAGCTTGGGAGTCACAGCCATTTGCACTGCATGGCCCAGGTGTCAGGGTGCAGCACAGGGGACCAGGACGGCTGCTGTCCCCCAAGATTCCCCCGCCTGGGACCTAGCCAGAAGGACAGTGGCCCTGTCTGCTATCGTTGGGTGCCAGGGTCTCACCCCATTGTCTCCGGCCTCACGAGAAAGTTGCCTTGGCACTATTTTGCAGACTAGGCAGCTGCAGCCTGGTGACCAAAAGGAGCTGGACAGAAGTCACAAGAGATGGCGAGTGACTTGCAGGTTTCGAGCCCACGCCCAGCTCCTGGCCTGGAGCTCTGGGTTCCTCCTGCCTGGGCAGGGTAAGGCGCTCCTGGGCACTCAAAAGGGGTGCACCTGCCCTGGCGCGGGGCTCCCAGCCCAGCTGGCTCTGCACTGCCCTAGCTCCCCAGGGGCAGCCGGGAAACACACTGCCCTGAGGTTCTGCTGGCCTCTTCCTGTGGGGTGTGGGGTCCCCAGGCTCGGGATGCGTCTGAGCCAGCGCACCGCACGTCATCACCTCACGTTCGGCCTCTCCCGCATCCGTGCATGGGGTCAGCAGTGATTTGCTCTAATTCCCACGTTTGGCCTGGCTTCTTATGTCCCAGGGAGAAATGGTGTGTGCTGTGAGTTAATTTTCTAGGAGGGCTTTGCAATGACCCTTTTGGACGTCACAACCTGGTCTGTTTTTTTTTCTGGGGAACAGGCTGTGTGCCCAGCAGCCCCGTGTCCAGCCGTGACCCCCGCCCTGACCCTGCAACACACGGCCCCCTGCATCTGCCCACAAACCCCGCAATTCCGGCCCCACAGCGCTCCGCAGTGGGCCGGAGCCTCTGTCCGCCCGGCCACCCTGTAATGATACTCTCCACATTATCTTTTGATTAATTGCTTCCTTGACTATCTCCCCTGCTAGGCGCTGACCGCCTTAAAGGAGCATCAGTTCTTACTCCTTTTTTTTTTTTTTCGTCCAAGCTTCAGCTGCTCATCTTACACAGGGCAGTGGCTGCTGTTTGCTGGGTAAATCAGGAATTAACTAAACACTCACAGCAACAGCCGGGACCCGGTGACAGTCTGAGGTTTGGCGGGCAGTTCTGGGGGTGGACGTCAGTGCTGTCCCCTCTCTTTGCAGCAGGCAGGTGGGCTCGCCGGCCTACTCACAGAGCAAGAGCCGAGGCCGGCGGGGAGGAGGGGTGGGGGACATACTCAGCTCTTGCTACCACCCCAAATTGTCCAGACTGGGGGGGCTACAGAAGTGGGAGGGCAGATTCCAAGAGTTTGCACGTTGAATTAAAAGAAAAGGAATGTTCTTTACTTTAGTGAAACTTTTTAAGCCCCAAGGCTTTGCTGGCAGCCCTCAGGCAAGCACGCGGCCATTGTTGGGTCAGTAGAGATGGGGGCCTGGGGTGCTGGCGGTGGTCACCTGTCCCCCCCCAGGCTCCTGGCCCTCACCTCCCCAAGGTGAGCCTGGCAAGCACCTGTTCTGCAGCGACCTTTGAAATGGAGAGACGATTGGAAAGGACTTGTTGGGGATTAAGTCACATGTTTTAATCTGAGTCCCTGGGAGGTGAGACTGTGTACATACCTTTTGAAGATGTCCTGGTTACTTAAGGTGCGGCCTAATTAAATCAGGCTGGGCCTCCATCTGCCTGGAGCCCGTCAGAGAGGAGTTTTGGAGGGCAGCAGAGAAGGCAGGAGAGGTAGAGGCCAGAAGTCAGGAACCCCCAGGAGAGGCCGGGGACGTGGCTGCGTGGCGAGGGTGGAGGTGCAGGCCGGGGTGCCCCACCTGGTGGCCGGACCCGACGCCAGCGAGCTCCCTCCCGGGGCTGAGTGCCCGGCGGGTGGTGTTGAGCCCAGCAACCCTGGCAGGAGCTGCCACCCCCCCAGCCTCTGGGTCAGAGGCCCCCTGCCCCGCCGCTCCCCTCCCCTTCCCCGCCGCCTGCACCTCGGTAAAAGTACGTCGTCGCGCCTTGGGACCGGTCTGTCCCCACAGCGGGCATGTCAGCTGCCTGGGCGCAAAGGTTCTGCCTTGCCCACCACCATTACCTCCTGCCCGGAAGCGCCGGTACCTGGTGGGCACTCAGTAAATGCCCGGCAAATGCCTGACCCTGCAGAGGAGCTCAGGAGAAGAGGAGGTGCGCGTGCAGACACGAGTGATCCCCAAAACGTCGTCGGAAATGTCAGACACGAGTTACAGCATCGATTCATTTGTTAAGTATGTGGAAATACGCTGTTTCCTCTCCCTACTGCACACTTCCCCAAGGCGTGTGGATGCGTGTGTACAGGCAGGGCCAGCCGTCAGGGAGGCCCCATGCCGAGGCGATAATGGGGTTTTGCCTCGGAAGAGGAGACGGGGGACTTAGCGCTTCTCTACCGTAGCTTTTAAGGAAAGAATAAATAGATGTGTGTGTTTGTTGTATAATTAAAAATGAAGAGGCTCACAAAATGCCCGCTCTGGAGCCCGCGTTGTTCTTTTCTGATTTGTGAGCCTTTGGGGTCCCAAGCCCTGTTCAGTGGGTGTGACTCCCGAGGCGGGGGCCACTCTCCAGGGTTTACTTGGCCTCTTAGCGTGGAGGGAGGGGTCGGGAAGTGAAACATGGAAGGGGCAGGCTGGCGCCATTTCCATTCGGTGGGAGACATGCCCTTGGCACCTTTAATAGCCGTCCGTGGAGCTGAGGCACCCTGGCGGGGAACCAGGCAGAAGGACAGCTGCCTTCCCAAAGGTTGTTGGCACGCAGCTGCCCAGGGCCCCAGTGTCAGGCCCACCGTCAGGCGTCCTGTGCCCGCCAGTGCCCCCTGCTTGCTTTTCTCATCAGGACCCTTTCTGCACCTTGTTTATATCCCCCGGTGCTGCAGTTATGGAGCTGCATTCAAATCAAAACAAAAATCAACTTTAGGAGGCTTATGGGCATTTTTAGCCAAGAAATTTGCCTCAGGGCCCGTCTAATCGCTGATTGCTGAGGGTTAGCTGTCAGGCATGGCTGGGCAGCATCAGGGGGCGGGGTGGGGGTGGTTTGTCTGGTTCGCTTTTGAAAGAGACCCAGTGGCACAGGGCTCGGGCAGCCCAGCGCCCTTGACCTGGAACCCCTGCCTGCACAGGCAGCCCTGGTGCCCTCCCTGCACCGCATCCTGGTGTCCAGAAAAGTCAGGCCCGCTGGCCGAGTCTGCCAGGGCTGCAGGACGAACCCCACTCCCTGGCTGGCTTAACGAGGATTTATTGGCTCACAAGTTCCGAGGCTCGAGGCCCACAGCCAGGTGACAAGGCCAGGCTGTGGGCTCTAGCACTGACTTCCCGCAGTCCCCGGCTGCCTCCCATCGCGTGCCCGCCTCTCTCCCACCCCTGGCTCTGCTCTGGGTCCCTGTGATTCCTGGCCTCCCCCTGTGGTTTTCTCTGACTGGGGCTCGGTGCCCCCTGCGATGTGGTCAGGACCCGTCCTAGTCCAGGGGGCCACACATTCATAAAAACCATGTCCTCAGGTGGCCCGTGTACACCCACGTCCATCCTCATAGACACGCGGGCTTAGATGGAGGACGTGCCTCCCGTCGTCATCCCGCCGCACCCGAGGGCCAGCTCCCGCGCTGCCCGCCTCACCCGCAGAGCTTGGCCTGGGTTGTGTTATTGCAAAGCTGCAAGCCAGAGCAGAGGCCCACTCGGCTGCCCGCGGGCACAGGGGTCCTGGCGCCCACTGCAGGACTTCAACCCCGGTAGGCCCTGCGCAGGTCACGGCAAATGACCGAGACGCCTGGACGTCCCAAGTGGGGTCCCTCTGGACAGGCCGCTCCCTGCCAAGCTGTGACCTGGAGACCCGGCTTTTTTCCGTCTCCAGGGCGGCCTGACTGCGTGCTTTAAAGAAAAACGTATCACAGAAAAGCTCACGATTTTAGAACTCCTGTGTGTTACCTGTTATTTCTCACTGGGCAGAATGCCAGGCAATGGTCAGCACATGACTAACTGCCCAGAATCCTGTCGCTTGAGCAGAGAAGTTTGTCCCCTCCCGCTGCTCCTGGTTGCGGATAATGACGCATCCAGCTCACGCTCGGCCCCGCCAGGCCTGTCACATGACCCACATTACCTCCTCTCAGCCTTCCCGGGGCCCTAGGAGGGAGGCTAGCATTCTCGTCCCCATTTTACAGGTGAGGAAACTGAGGCTTTCCGAGATTGAGCAGCTTACAGAAGATTCCAGAGCCTGCGATGGGGGAGCTCAGACTTGAGCATCTGTTCTATGGGAGGGGACAGTGAGGGACCCTTCTGTGGGCTGCTCAGACCTGCCCCTACCCCCCACCAGTGTCCCGTGGGATAAGGGGAGCAGGCCTGTGGAGGCTGGAGGGGTGAAGCGAGAGCAGAGAGGACGGCTGCGGAGAGAGAGGTGTCTGCATGGCTGGCCAAGGAGGGGCTCAGGCTCCCCCGTCACGCTATCACCCGCCCCACTGCCAGGAGCCCGTCCACGGTCCTGCTTTACCCGATCGGTGTGTGCCCAGGGAAGCTGCAGAGAAAGCAGCTTTCCAGACAGCCAGGCCCTCTTCAGGTGCCTGGAGAACCTGCTGCCCCGAGAGGCTGACCTTTTCCCGAAACTGCCATCCAGGGGTCCGGAGGTGGACGCCATCGAGCAGCTACGCGGGCCCGGCCGGGCTGTGGGCAACTGGAGAGAGACGCCCGGTCCCTCCTGGGGCCCCAGCCCGCGGTCGCTCGGGACGTGGGGGCCAGGTCCGCCGGAGACTCCCACCTTGTACGAAAGAAGCCAGGACTAGGGAGTGTTCTAGGAACTCTTCCCATTGTGCATGTCGGTAATTATTCAGGCTTTTTTATTATTATTATGCAAGGAACTCTGGGCACCCCCGGCCAGACGGGCGCCTCGGCCACCGTGGGGTTAATGGGGCATCTCCAGGCACACAAAGCAGCTGCTCCCGTGTTCCCAGTGCCCGTGACTCACTTTGGGCTTCAACAAAAAGGAGGCAGCCTGGGGGAGGCGGGGCAGGTCAAGTGTCCGGGGACCCCCGTGTCCCCTCCTCGTGCCCCCCACCCCTCAGCTTCCTCGTCGTACATAACAGCCAGGCCGGGCGGGAGTGCGGCCGTCGGACTCGGTGGCAGTGAGTGCTGCGTCCAGCTGGAGGCCGGGCGGCCTCGGGGCCGGGCTTTGGGGCTGGGAGCTGCCTTGGCTCCTTCGTCAGCTCCAGAGGCCCCGCGTGCTTGGAGCACGGGTCCTGCCACAGCCGGGGGGGGGGGGCAGCCTTCCAGCAGGCCGAGTCCTTGTGCCCGGGACCCGCAAGTACATTAGCTCCCGCTCAGGGGAATGCGGAGATGATTAGAGTATTTACCAGATGATGGGTTCAACTTCTTTGCAGGGGGCAAATCAGCCCAGAACTGTTGTGCGTGCTTCAGCCACTGGTGGCTGTCCCAAGGGTGATTCCGGCTTCCTTTGAGGATGGGACCCACCGTGCTGGGGCTGAGCTCCTGCTCCCAGCAGACCTGAGCTGGCTGAAAAAGCAGAGGCTCACGGGGCTTCTGTCACACAAGGCACACACGGGTCAGCTTGAGGCTGCGTGTCAACACAGCAGCCCTTGGGATGTCCCTGGGCTGTCAGGGGTTTTGGGGTGCAGAGCTTTAGGGGATCTGTTGGTTGAGTGTGTGTTACAGGATTGCCTGGGGGTCCGGAGCTGCAAGGCTGTGGGGGTCTGGCTCTGCTGGAACCACCTAGGGTCAGGACTGTAGAGCCTCATGGAGCTGAGGTTGCAGGGCTGCCTGGGTTCTGGGTTGCAGGGGCCCAGAGCTGCCAGGCTATGCGGGGCTGGGGTTACAGGGTAGGCTGGGGTCTGGGATGACAGGACTGCAGGGATCTGGCATTTCTGCTCGGGCCTTGGCAAGCGCTGGGCAGCACACACATCCCCTCTGCAGCAGCTGCTCCCCGGTGGAGAGGCAGAGGGAGGCCTGGAGATGCTGCCCTTCATTAACCGTTTCTCTCTCTCTCCTGTTGCTCTCTTGTCCTTTTGCCTCCCCCAGGAGTCTGCACTCCTGGAAGCTTTCTCCCGCTGGACAGGGCCTGGCCCTGGAAGCAGGGGGAATACGGACAGCAGGCAGGGCATGGCCTGCAGGTGGGGGCGTGGCACTGGCCCCACCTGCCCTCTAGGCCCAGGTCACAGAAGTGGGGTTCCGGTCCTTTCCCCAGCAGGCACATTGGGGTTTCCTGGGGTGCACGGTGGGAAGTTGTATTTATCTGAAACAGCTGGCTACCTGCCTCCCCCCTGGAGTGAGGGGGTTATTTAAATCCTCTTTATTGAGGACCGACTGTGTGCCTGGGTGGGGGTTGGGCAGAGAGTAGGAGAAGCCAAATGCCATCCTCCTGGAGCAGCATCCCGGAGGGCAGCAGGCTGCGGCCAGGTCGGCAGGCATGGTAAAGCACAGTGGTTGGGGCACAGAGGGAAGCACACGCACGTGCAGATGTGCAGACACGCAGATACACGAGCATCCAAGCGCACGCACAAATATGCACACAAGCGTGCACAATGATACACTCAGGGCTGCCATGACAGAGGACAGCAAGGGGGACAGGGCTCTTTCCACCAGGTGGGAGCTCACTGGGGGTGGGGTTTAGGCTGGGCCCCCAGAGCAGCCTGGCTAAAGGAAGTGGCTGGGGAAAGGGCTGTTCAGGCAGACGGGGAGGGAGCCAGGCCCAGCCGGGACCAGAGAAGGGCCCTGCAGGTTCCGGAGCTGTCGGTGGGGGGCAGTGAGGTCAGAGGGGTAGGCAGGCCTCTTAGGTCAAATGTCCCTTGGGGAAAAATGAGAGGAGGACTATACACTCCATTTAAACAGGGTGGAGCCCAGCAGAGAAGATGGCCACGGGGAGCCCCTGGGGGTCTCAGGGCTAGGGTGGGATGTACTTGAAGGTTGCAGAGACCCCCATGGAGAGCTCCCTCTCTGGAAATGCAACACACTTTGCTTCATCTGCCCCTTTGCGTTCCTTTTTGTTAGCAAATCCCAGGTGTCACGTGGCCTCCCCTCTCCCACAGCTGTCTGCGTCTCTCCAAAGCCCAGCCCCTTTCCTGTGAGACCTCCAAGCCGCTGTCAACCCTCAGCCTTTAGCAGTCACCCCCCCCAGCAGAACCTGAAACCAGCCCAGGCTCAGTCGCCCCGGAATGGCCTTCTCCCGCCGTGCCCTTGGCTTGCCCCAAAGTTGCCTTGGGTGGTGTGTCCATCGAGAGTGTCCGTCCAGACTGTCCTCTCTCTCTCGGGTCTCTTTGCTGCTTGTGAGTGGAAAGTAGCTCTGGGGGCTTCGCTGCATTGAAACTGAACTTTGGGTTGAAGACCCCCTCATAGAGGGGCCGTGTGCTTTGTACTTAAAGAGGCATGGAGACCCGGCCGCCGCCACCCCTTCCTCGGTGGGACATGAGCTGGATCGAGGGGCCCAGATCCCCTGGTCAAAGCCCCCCATCAACCCCCCACCTGGTGGTCCCCTCCTCCAGGGCTGGTCTCTGGTGGCTCTGCTGAGTTCCTTAGGGCTTCGGGGTGTGAGCTCCTCACGCTGACATCCCTCCTTCAGGAAGAGCTTCTCTTATCAAACGCAGCCATTCCGTTAAGCCAAAGTTCTCGAGACAAGATGAAGGTTTAATCCCTTCCTTCTTTCTCGGCGCTCTCTGTAGAGTCATGGCCTCCGCTGGTGTCCAATGGGTCGGTTTGATTGGTCTGTCTGATGGGTCGGTTTGATTGGTCTGTCTGGAGGTGGGGTCTGGCCCGCTCGCTCTGTTGTTGATACTGTTGTCACCATCGTGAGGCTTTACCTTCCCCCGGGCCGGGTTCTCGTGGGCAGCCTCCACCTGGGTCTGGGGGCCCAGGGACTCCCCCACCTCGACGTGCCCCGTGTCCTGTCCATCCATCCTGCTTCCTCGCGGTCAGCCGCTCGGCGTGAGCCTCTTGTAGGGGCCAGAGGGGGAGCCCAGGCCACAGCCTGTGTCCCCCAAGACCCAGCCCCTGGGTCCCCTCTAGCCAGCCATGCCCTTCTCCCCCCCCCGCCACCCCTCGCCCTCTGGCCGGTCGTGCCTGCCCCTCCCCGTTCACTTCCAATTCAACACTAGCTTATTTCAAAATGTTTTTTGCAAGCATTATTAGTATGCTGTTTCTCTGAAGTCCTGCTGTGCGTTCTTATTCGCTTATTTATCCTGTGTGATTTTACTCATTTTTAAATAGGTTCAATACCCTATTATAAAGGTTTTTAAATTTTTTATGTCCATTATTTTTTACAGCTCAAAATTCTATTCAAATAATTTTTTAATATTCCAAAAAAAAAATGAACATTTCCGAATCAACATTTGAAGTATTCTATTGCTGATAGCACATAAATTTTCAATTTGACCTATGAGGGTTTTTTTTAATTATTATTTGTTTTTTATCGATATATGTATTGTATATTCATATGCCCTGTAATCATCCAAAGTGTACAGCCAGTGGCTCACAATATCATCATATAGCTGGGTATTTATCATCACAGTTGAATTTTTTTTCTTTGTGAAAAATAGCGTCGATACAAAAAAGCAATCAATTTCAAAGCATGTCACAACGCTTAGTTATACAACAGATTTCAGATTTGGTATGTTACCCTCTTATTTTTAATAAAATGACCGTTGTCACACCAGCACTCACGGCGAGCTCTCCGCGGGTGGAACAGGCAGTGGCGGTGGCGATGCAGAGAGTATTTTATTATAAGAGCGGTTCTGTAAATTAACCAAAATTGAGACTTCTGTCGACGAAAGGAGGCGACATCTGGTTGACTGATGGTTGTCAGAGGCGCCCCGGTAACTGCGCAGGGCCCCGGGCCCAGGCGCGAGCTCAGGGCCGGCCCCTCAAGAGCGACCCCAGGAGGCTACTCCACCTCGAAGTGGGACCTTCCCGGACGGGGCCGACACGGAGTCTTCACAGTCATAAATCTTGTCTTTAAAAAATTAAGGGGATTTAGTCGATGTGCTCATGGGATTCTGAGAAACGTCTTAGAAATGACCTTTGGAAACCATGCTCCTTCGCTGGCCCGTGTGTTTTGCCCGTGGGGTGGCCGAGGGGGGCAGCACGGGGGGCGTCCAGCAGGAGCTATGCGCTCAGACCACACCGAGGCTCAGCTGTCGGGGCTCAGCAGGGGCCCCGAGGTGGGTGCCCGAGAGAGGACACTCCATGGGGGGCCAGCTTTCCACGCCCGTCCTGCTCCCTGTATGCCCGCATTTCCTCGGGACACCAAGCGTATTGGGTTAAGGGCCCACCGTAAATGAAAACGAAGTTAGCTTCATTTTTGCTTGCCTAATCCCATCTGTGCTTTCCAAATAAGGGCGCAGTCCGAGGTGCTGGGAATTAGGGCTTCAGCCTCGCTCTCTGGGGTTCCACCCACATTGCAGAATGATGTGCTCATGTGTTTGAAAACCTCCATCCAGGGGCCACCCCCCGCATCCCCCACCCCCAGGTCAGGGCGGAGACCCTGGCCACGGGTTGTACTGCAGCGGCCCCCACCTGTTCCATCCCAGCTGCCTAGCCCTGTCTGGTCCCCAGTGGTGACTTGGGGGGTGCCTTCGTTGCAGAACCTGGGGTGCCGTGATGGAGGATGCTGATGCTGGGGAGAGTGGCTCAGGACGGAGGCTTCCCAGGCTCGCGAGGCGACCCCTGGGCATCTCAGCCCGGAGGCTGCGGGGTATGAGGACCCACATCCCACACTGAGCCGGGGGCTGCCCCCCGGCGCCCCTGGCTTGAAATAACGCAGTTTCTGGAGGCCTCAAGCCCCCGGCTTTGCTCGTGGGCCCTCCAGGCTGCGCGGCCCCCTCCCCTTCACTGCCCTCACTGCCCCTGGGCCTGGCCCACCGGGTGCTGTCCACAGACCAGCCAGCCTTCTGGGGTGTGGGGCACCCTGACACTGCCAGTGGGTTTGCCTTCCTCCTGTCACTACTGGCAGCAGGGCCCCCACCCAGCTCACCCCTGCATGGGCCCGCACTGGGTAGAGGCAGGGGGGGCCACTCCGCCTGCCTTTTCAGGACTTTGGGTGGCCCAGGAAGGGACCTCGGCAGAAGGACACCCCGACTCCAAGCCTCTGCCGCCCAGCGCCCATTGCAGGGAGTCACACGTCGGGGCCTGGAGCCTCCCCGCCCACCTCGCACTGACCCCTGCCCCTGGGAGAGGCAGCAGTTCTCCCCGCCGTCCGCGGGGACTGGGCCAGGGCCAACTCTCTGCTTCTCCCTGAGCCCGAGGGCCGCAGGGTCAGGCCACCGTGCCCGGCCGGGCAGGGAGAAGGGCAGGGCGCGGACTCCCACAGCCTCTTGCAGCCGCCTTGTCTTAGTTGCATTTCTTAATTGAGCTGTAATTCACGTGACACCAAAGTTACTGTTTTTGAGGGGGCCAGTGCGTGCGTGGGGTGCAGGCACAGAGCTGGTCAGCAGCCACTCCTGTCCGACTGGGGACAGTCACCGAAAAGAAACCCTGCCCGTCACGCTGCCCCCGCCAGCCCCTCGGCCTCCGTGGCTTGGCCTCTCTGGACACCTGGCCGGGCGGGGGTTGTCTGGCGTCGGACCTTCCCGGGGCCCTTTTCACTTAGTGCTGCTGCCTCCCGTCCTCAAAACCAGGGTCACCCGGGACCCCGCCCTACACGGCAGCCTTTTGCTTCTGATCTCGGACCTCATCAGTAAAATGGACTGAGGGTGTCTCCAATACAGAGCAAAGGCCTGGGCGGTCACTGTGGGTTCCCTCCCCTGGGCGGTCGCTGTGGGTCCCCTCTCCTGGGCGGTCGCTGTGGGTCCCCTCTCCTGGGTGGTTGCTGTGGGTCCCCTCCCCTGGGCGGACACTGTGGGTCCCCTCTCCTGGGCGGTCGCTGTGGGTCCCCTCCCCTGGGCGGACACTGTGGGTCCCCTCTCCTGGGAAGTCACTGTGGGTCCCCTCCCCTGGGCGGTCGCTGTGGGTCCCCTCCCCTGGGCAGTCACTGTCAGTCCCCTCCCCCGTCACTGTGGTCCCCTCCCCTGGATGGACACTGTGGGCCCCTCTGGGGGCTTGCGTCCAGTGGGAATTGCCTTCAGCCACCAGAGCAAACCTCAGGGGCTTCTAAATGGGACTAAATGGGACTCGCTTGTGGCCAGAAGTTGGGGGCCGTCCAGCCACCTCCCCTGGCTTTTGGCATGGCTGTCCGAGGCAGTGGCCCTGGGGGGTCCCGGAATGCCAGGCAGCAAGAAGGGAGGGGCCAGGGGCAAAGGGGTGTGGGCTGGTCCAGCACTCCGAGGAGCTCTCCCAGAGCCCCTCCGGGCTTGCCTCCTGAGTCAGGGCAGACCCCACACCCCACACCCCGTGGGTGCGCCCAGCCGTGGCGCTGAGAAAGGGGCTTTAGCATGGTCGGGGTTCCAGCGAGGATGAAGAGGGGGCCGAATGGATGACGGCGGAAGGGTCTACCACAGAGCTGGATGGCCAGGCCCCTCCTTGTACACCTGGGGAAACTGAGGCCCAGAGCTGGTTGGGAGTTAGCAGAGCTAGGTGAGGTCAGCAGGGAGAGCCCCGGAGGGCCTTGCACAGGGGCCCCTAGGGTCCAGCAGCTGCCTCTGGCCCAGACTGACCCCTCTGTGCACTGGTGATAGAAATTTAGGTGCTGATTAGGGGGTCCTTGGGGGAAGTTGGGGAGCAGAGGATGGGTCCTTCCCTTTATCTCTGAGTGGGGCCATGGGGAGGGGCCTGGAGCTCCTGGGAACTGGGGTGGCTGAGCCCCACCGCCCAGTCCCATGGCTCCTGCCCCAGCCTCGCCCACTGCCCCGGCCGGAAAGCTGTCCTCATCAGCTGACCACCCACGCAGCGGGATTCGAAGGGTGGAGAGCAGGGTCCCCCAGGGTTTCGCCAGCTCACTCCCCGCCAGTCACACTGCAGGTGGCCTCAGGGCTTGTGGTGACTGCAGCTCCGTGGAGGGCAGGCTCGGGGAGAGCAGGTGTGCCAGACTCGCCCAGATCTGTGCAGTTGTCCCAGCGGCGGGTCAGAACCTCCTGGAACATGTGTCTGCCTCTCTCTCAGGCGCGGAGCTCCACGAGGCGGGAGGCAGGCCGCGTCACCTTGGTGTCCCCGTCGCAAAGCGCAGTGTGAGTGAGAGAGATGGACACTCACCTGGGTTTTGTGGCCCCTCCCCCCTTCCCTTTGCATCTGGGTGAGGGTACGGCCTGGGGGGCTGCAGGTGAGAGTGGGTGCCACTCAGGATGGGGGGGACAGTGAGATAGAAAGGCCCAGAATTGCAGGAGTCCTCAGCCTGAAGCCACATCCAAGGCTCTGCAGGTGGGGTGGGGGCTGGGGTCTCAGTACTGGGACGGGGGTGGGCTTGGCTGCCGGCAGAGGGGATGTGGATGCCAGTCTGGCCCGTCAGGTGGCATCTGCCCCTGGAGTCCATGGGCACGTGAGCAAAAAGGCCCCTACCCCCTCAGGGTGCTGGCATGTTCTCCCGGGCCAGAGCCGGCTCCAGGACTAAAATTAATTTCTCTTCTGCTCACAACAAGAGCTTTGCAGGCTCTCCCAAGTACATCCTGTCTTGGATGCCACAGAACACGCTCTGCCTTGTCAGGTTGGGGCCCTGGGCCCCGCCCTGGGATTATTTACCCAGTCGGAGCCTGCAGTACCCCGCTGTCCTCCAGCACCCATGCGCTTTGCTAGGCAAGTGGCTTTCTCAGACACTCAGTTTAGATGGCGGCACTGCAGTCCCTCCCCACCCAGAGGCCACCCTAAGGGCCCCTAGGATGGCAGATCCCAGTGGCTGGAGCTGGGGTGGTCAGAGAGACAACAGCACAGGGGCCCTGGGGGTGGGGTCAGCGTGAAGTTTGCAACTGGGACCAGCCCTGCCTCCTGTAGGCTGGGCGACCTTGGGCAAGTCACCGACTTGGCTTCCAGTTCCTCATCTGCCAAGTAAGGACCCAAATCTGTAGGGCTGCTACATCTTCCCTCACATCCTAGGTGAAAGGTGCTCTTTACATATGGAGGCCCTCTCTTTTTCCAGGCAGTGCCATGCAGCCACCAACAGCCCTCTCATCCGCTCTCTGGCCCCTTGCAGCCGGGCTGAACAGAAGGCAGGAATGGCTGGTCCCACTTTGCAAACTGCAAAGCTGAGACCCTTGAAAGTAAAGGGTACAGTGCATCTACTCCCCTACCTTCCTGCCTCCCATCACATAATAAGCACCCCTGCCATCTCCACCCCTGGTTTCAGTCCACTCCCTGGGTCCTGCATAAACCATTCCCTTTCCTGAGATCCCACTGCCACTCGCTCCCAGAGCCTCCTCCACCAGGAACACTCCGCTGTTTGCCTCCATCCTCATTAGCCCCCACCCAAGTTTAGTGTCCCTTGTCCCACTTTACCACTACTCCCCCTCCCAAGTGTAACCCAAGCTCCCTGCCACAGCAAACTGAGTTTAGCTGGTAAGTTTTTTGGCTTGAAGAAATTTTCCCCTTGCTGGAGATGTTGGCATTCTAATGGGCACCCTTTGAGTGTGACACTACCTACCCTGTAACAGTCAGGATAGCTGGTGTTGTGCTGCTGTGACAAATAGTCCCCAAATCTCAGGGGTTTAAAATAGCAAAGGTTTACTTCTCACCTCGTGGCCCCGATGGGTCTGTTGGGCTCTGTCCCATGTCATCCTCATGTAGGAACCCAGCTGGATGGAGACCCCGCTGCCTCCATCATCACAGCAGCAGAGCTAAGAGCACAGTACATGACCCGTCAGCCCTTAAAGCTTTGCTGGGAAATGCACGCGTCACTTCTGCTTACATTTCATTGGCCACACCTGGCTTCGAGAGTGGTGACGTCTTGTCCTACCTGTGCCCAGAAGGGAGGAGATTGGAATTTCAGTGACCAGTCCTAACCCTCACACACGGCTCAAAGTAGGAGCCACAGGGCGGGAACTCCAGACTGACGGTGGGCTGGTGAGGGAGACATTGTAGGAGTAGAGTACCCCCACTTCGCTCCCACCACCCTAACTTCCAAGCATCCGTCTCACCCACCGGTGGGATAAGGCCAATCAAAGAGGCCCCCAAGGGTCTCTGAGTTGGGTTCCCAATAAATGGAATATCTGGAATATCACTGCAGAGCCAGAGATGCCATCACAGGGTAACTGTCGTCCAGCTGGCTTCCCTGGGCCGTGGGGTGTCATGACATGACTTTGGGTAGGGTGTCATGGCATGACAGTATTTCTCCACCGCAGTGGCAAAGACCCCCTTCCCTGCTCCAGGGGCCAGAACAGTCAGTCTCTCCAGATTTGTCTGGAGACATGGGGCTTGGCTGGTGAGAAGCTGGCCAACAGGGGACTGTGAAATTTGAGCAGATGAGACTTGCAGACGGGCTCCTTAATCAGATGAGCGGTGGACACCACCAGTGGGGGCTCACCCTGCTTGCCCGAGAGGACAGGTGAGACCCCACCCCCTGCGGTGTCTCCCTGCCTCTCGACCCTGCTCCTCGGCTACGTGCCATATTCAGCACAGCTCCAGGGGTTGATGTGTTTGTTTGGTAACCTTTCCTAAGCAGAGTGCCTGCTCGGTGAGACCTGAAAATCCTAGAAAAAAGAACACTTGAAGTGTTTGCAAAGAGGACGTGGGACTGAGCGGACGTGAATGCCCAGCTCTCCGAATGGGCCCCGGCAGCGCCGGGGGTGTTTTCCGTTGCCAACTGAGTTGTGACTCCTGGCAACCGTCTCCTAGCAACCATGCAAACGGGTACCAAGCTCAGGCAGGAGGGAGGCTGGGCCAGGGGAGCTGCCTGGGGATGAGAACAAGCGGGGTGCCCCGGAGGCGTGCAGCCCTCGGCCAGGGCTGTCTCTGTGTCCTCCGCGGGGCTCACTGGTGGGGACGGCTCTGCCCCTTTGCTCCACGCACACACCCGCTGCTTTGCATTCCGCTCCGGGGTTTGTTGGCAGTTATCCTCCGAAAGGTGCTGAGCACGGGGGCAGAGCCCACCGCCCCCACTGCTGGGGCCCCTAAGCGTCTGGGCCTCAGTTGCCTAGTCTGTGAAATGGGTGTCCTAACTGATCCCTCAGGACACCCATACACAGGCAGTGCTGACCCCCCAGCGACCATGCCCCCTTCCTTCGCCTGTCCCGCCACCCCACCCGGAGCTCTGGGCTGGAACGTGAGCAGAACTAAAGCACAGAATGAGTGGGAGGACCAGGCAGGGGGCACTCTGGAGGGGTGTCCTGAGAAATGGGGGACAGCACTTCCAAGTCCTGGGAAACGGGCGCCAGGCAGAGGGCACGGCAAGTGCAAAGACCCCGAGGCACACAGGCCCTGGGCTTATCCTAGAGGAGCCCCGAGAGTGGGGGGCATGCATGACCCAGCCCCGGAGGCCTGGCCAGGGGACCGGAGCCTCATTCGGGGAACAGCCCGGGAGGTTCATTGGGCCAGGAGTGGGGAGCAGATGAATGGGGCCAGTGGGGGAGCCCCGGAACTCTGGAGGCGAGTGGTCCAGGGAGAGGGCAGATTGGAAAGGTGAGTCTGGAGGAACACAGGCCGGGCATGCCCGAGCCCCTGGCCTAGAGAGGCTGGCATGGCCAAATGAGCTGATCTCAGGCATGGGATGAGCCACCCAGGGCTGAGTGCAGACAGATGGGGGTGGCCAGGCCCACGCAGAAGCAGGAGGGATGAGGGCCACGCAACGGCCCACACACACCACTGGACAGAACGAAAGGACAGCGCGCAGAGAAGCAGCCACAGCAGCACCCGAGCGCAGCTCTTTCTTTCCAAGAGGGGCCAGAGATATGGGGCCGTAGCAGCTGGAGAGGAGGTGAGCTAAGGCTGCGGGGTCTCTGGGCCTTGTGGGGTGTCCAGCTGGGCTCAGCCTCCAGGCACCAGTGGCACCCCCTCTCTGAGAGAGATACCAGGAATGTCCCCAGACGTTTCCGAGGGCCCCCTGGAGGCAGACCCATCCCCAGTTAGAACCCACTGCATTACAGAAGGGAGATTTGGTTCTGTACTCGTTGTCTGGGCTTTACTTCTGAGAGGTGGAAGGTGACTCAAGCAGACTTGGTGGCAGTGTTTCATCAGACAGGCAGAAATCAGGGCAGGACTGTGGGCCTAGGTTCCTGGAGAAGGCAGGAGGGATGGTTGCTGCTCTCTCTGCAAGGAGCCCCTGTGTGTCCCCTCCAGACCCCGGTAGCCACAAGCCTGAGGGTTAACAGAGCTGGAGGAATCCTCTGAGGGCAAGGGGGACCAAGGGGCTGCATCATCCTCAGGCTGGGGGTGTGGCCCAAAATTCTCCTCTATTACAAAAATGAGTAACAGGATGCCTGCATGCCTTTCTCTGACTGCATTCCCTGTGAGATAAGGCAGCGCCTGTGAAATAAGGCAGCACCTATGAAATAAGGCAGCAGCTGTGAAGTGCCCTCACCCCTATCAGGAAAGGCTGGGGAGGTGGTCCACCAAGCTCAGCCTGTCCTGAAGACTTGAAGACCCTGGGAGGGTGGGCATCTCCGTAAGGGTCTGAGTATGCCGAGGCGAGCCCCCAGCACAGCCCCAGGGCTTACTGGGACCTCCTGCTTGAGAGATACCACACTGAAGCATCTCCCCTCCAAGCAGGGCTGGAGACCCCGGGGTTCCCGCTCCTGGGATGTGTGGGCCATTCTCCAAGGCTTTGGACTGTCCCCACCCCAGCTCCCTCCGGCCTAGGAGGGGTCACAGAGTTGGAGGGGAGGCCCAAGACCGCTGTCTCACTGACCGTCTCTAATTTGCTTCTCTTCACTGGCGTGGAGCAATGCTGTCCACTGGAACTTTCTAGAAAGGTCCCATTTGCACTGCCCACTCCAGTAGCCACCAGCCTCACGTGGTTATCGAGCCCTTAAAATGCAGCCAATGCAGCTGAGGAGCCAAATTGCTCATTGCGTTTCCACTGTGATCAATTTCCATGCGACCAGCCACAAGGGTGAGGCCTCCTGGAGTGGACAGCGCAGGGTCTGCCGTCCTGCCCACAGCTGCCTCGAACTCACCACCCATTCAGAAACCCAAGGAGTGGAGGAGGATCCGGTCCCCTTTTTCCTCTCTGTCTTCTGGTCAGTGGGCCCACATTTCACGAGAATGCAGCGGGGGGGCAGGGGACACCTGGCCCTGCCTGCACAGAGCTCCGGGTGAGTGGCAGGGGGTGCCAGGTATGAGCCAACCAAAGTGGCAAGTGCTGTGGAGAAGGTAAGGTGGCGTGACCGGTGACATGGGCTGAACGGCCAGGGGTGGCCCCTCGAGGGGCGAGCTGTGAGCTCGGAGCCCAGGTGGGACGAAGCCAGGCCTGGGAACAAGCAGCCAGGTGCAGGTCCACAGGCAGAGACCGGCTGGGGGCTTTGAGAGCAGAAAGGCCCAGGGTGCGGCCGGTGGAAGGGGAGACGAGAGAGGGGCAACCTGAGATCCCGCACAGCGTGGTGAGAAATTTGGGTTTTATTTGCAGGGTGGTGAGTAGCACGGGAAGGCTTGGGGACTGGAGGACCGGGAGGAGCCCCATAGGAGGCTGTTGGCCACAAAGCACAGGTGGTAGGAAGAGGCAAGACCGGGGTCTGTTTGGGGATCACTCACAGACTGGGGGAGAGCTTGCGGCGGCGGGGGGACTGCCGGGTTTCCGTACATGGCTGGGCGGTGGTGGGGAAGCTGGGGAGGCCGTGTTTGGGGTGCAGGTTGGCCATGCAGATGTCCACCGTGGCTGTGTTGGATTGGAGGTGCCCATTAGACAGCAGGTCAGTCTAGCTTGTGCCAGAAGGTCCTGGAAGTGTTGTGGGTCAGTTGGTCTTGTGTGGGTCACCCATTGCCCCAGTGACATGCCCTCACCCTGACACACTCCGGGGGATCCAGCAGAGTGGGCCAGGGCCCCTCGATGTGGGCACCAGGTTCAGCTCAGTGTCAGCAGAAGGAACCAGAAAGTCTGTTTGAGCTCAGAGAAGCCGGGACGCCTGTGCTGCCATCACTCTTTCCTTTAAGTGGCCTGACCCCCCACCCAGCCCGGCACCTGCAGCCCCCCCAACGCTCCCCACGACTGGACCGGACAGCAGGGCCCAGCGCCCCCGTCACGCCTGGCAGCGAGCACGCCTTCCTCAGTGGTACCTGTCAGGCACGCTTCATCCCGTCCTGCCGTTAGGGCAAAACGCGGGTGGTTCCCGTGTTGTCCGGTCACGGCGGGGGCTCCCTGGCCCCTCCTCCCCACCCCTCCTAACTCTCTCACCGCACCCTCCACCATTGTCCTCTGTCTGTGGCAGTGGCGGCCGGGCTCATTGGGGGGACATCACACTCTAGGTTGAGCAACTTCCTCGGTTGGAGCGGCTCTCTGGAGCCAGCGGGCCTGGGTTCGAATCCTGCACTTTCCCCTCTGACCTTGCGCGAGTTCCCTGGCAGCCCTGCCGGGGTTTCCTTGCCTGTGAAGCTGGGGTCTGCACGCAGAGCTGTATCTCAGTGTGGGGAAGGGCTCAGACCTCGCGCCCGACACGGGGTCACAGAAACGGACTGCACTGGGGAGGGGGGTGGGATGCAGTCCCGGGCCGGCCGCCGTGGCGCACGTGGAATCTGGAATCGCACCCACTCGCCCCGGGCACCGTGGCCCTCCCTCGCTCGGCCGTGCTCATGCACCCTAGGAGAAGTGCTGTCATCCCATTTACAGACGGGGACACTGAGGTCTGGCGGGTGTCCCCGATGATCACGGACAACTGGCTGGCTCCACAGACTTCACATTTGAGGGTACTGGGGGGCAGGTGGAGGGAAGGGCCCCAGCCCGAGGGCTCTGTGTGAGGAGGGGTCCGGGCCGGGCGTCCCATAGGCACGTCGTTCTCCGTGTGTCTGAGTTGACAGCAGGTTATCTGATCACCCTAATGAAGTCCTTCGTTGACATCCCCTTAAACCCCCGGTTCCCCCAGCCCCGCAGGGACTCCCCAAAGGCAGAGCAAGTTCATAGTTGTTCCACTGGGGCGACAGGGAGGTAACGTTTCTTCTGCTTTGAGAAAGGAAGGAGCAGCAGGCTTGTGCAGAGACACCCCCCCACCCCCAGGTCTAAATTAGGGTGGAAAATATTTGTTAGTGCCTCTGAAGTGCCAGGCTCTGCGGGAAGACACCCTAGAATCACCCTCACTGTACCTACAGGGAAACTGAGGCCCAAAGGGGTGAGTGTGGGGTGGGGGGTCTTAGGGACGCAGCTCAGTGCCAGAGCTGGTGCCGCGGCCACTCTCACCCAAATGGGGAGCCTAGAGTGAAGTCGAGTGAAGCCAGACAGAGAGGTTACTGGAACACACCGAGCATGTGATTCCCACAGGAGGGGACTGGGGACTCCAAAGACACAGAGCCGGGAGGGGCTGTCCTGTGCGTCCCCTCCATGTGGGGAACAAGGACAGGCTGGGCATGGGTCTCTGCGACCCGACCCCTCGGCCGCCCCTGCAGCTCACTCCAGCCCCGAACTGCTCCCACTTCTGATACCTAAAGGCCCCTGAGGCCGAGAACGGCAGGGGAGAGCTGTCCAGGAGGCTGCCCAGCCCTGAGACCCTGCTGGTGCCCAGAGTCCCTCCAGCCAATGTGTGGTCACTTGTCCCAGGAAGCCCTGCAGGCGGGTCAGATGTCCTTCCTTCCACCCCTCACGCTGGAGTGTAGCTGACTCCCCGTAACTGTTGGGAAAGCAGCTTTTCTTTCCTGGGAGAAAGGGAGGGGGTCAGGCTGCTGCTGACAGCTAGGAAAGAAGGGCAGAGAGGGGAGCAGGGAAGCAGGGGGACAAAGGAGAGGAGGAGGGAAAAGGGAGAGGGAGAGGAGGGAGACGGAGGATGATCAGCCTTCCCGGGATACCCCCTGGGCTGGTCCTGGAGCTGCTGTGTGCCCAGTGCTCTGATCTGTTACCCAAGGGCCAGCGGGTGATGAGGGTTGTTGCAAAAGCTTGAAGCAGGACCATCTGAGGCTGCACTGAGGCCTAGAATGGAGCACCCATGAAGGGCAGTGAGGGAAGGTGTGGAACGAGGGGCTCAGAGGCCACCACCCCCAGCCACTGTCTCTTTCTAATGCCACCGTACTGGGGAAGGCCGAGCAGTGGCCCCCAGGATGCCAGCGTCCCGCTCCCCGGAGCCTGTGACCACGTGGCTCCACCTGGCTAAGGGGACTTAGGGGTGGTGATGGAGTGAAGGGTCCTGAGATGGGGAAGTGGTTCTGTGTTATCCAGGTGGCCCTAAGTTAAGGGGTCCTCAGGAGCAGGGGGCAGAGGGGGACTTGATGCGGAAGTAGGAGACGTCACTGATGACGGAGTGGGGCCTTTTGGAGATGGAGGAAGCCAAGGGAGAGGCGGCCCCTAGGAGCCAAGAAAGGCAAGAAAACGGGATGCCCCCAGGGCCCCCCGGACGAACCAGCCCTGCTGACACTGTGACCTTGGCCAGAGAACCTGACATTGACTCCTGACCCCCGGAGCAGTCAGGCAACGAGGGGGTGTGGCTTAAGCCACCATGTCTGGGACCTTTTGTTGCAGCAGCTGCAGGGAACTCATACGCTCTCCTTCAGGGTTGTCAGGCTTCAGTGATTAAGCCGTGGAGAGGGGGTGAGTAGTCCCTGGGGCTGGGTGAGCCTCCCCTGGGCCGTGGCCACGTCAAAAAGCAACAGATCCCTGAGTCCAATCCCGGTCCTGCCACGAGGAAGGAGGACGGGCATGGCAGCGGGCAGCACGCCTGGCAGTCTCACCCTCGCCCGTCTCCGGCCATCTGCAGCGGTCAGCCCCGGGTCGAGCATGGCCCCCGCCCCATGAGACTTCCTGCCCTGGACATAACCCTCTGGGTTGGTGGGTATGCTCTGTTTTAACAGGAAGGCGGGCCCCCAGTGGCGGGCCTGGGCTCGTGTCCAGTCAGCCTGTCCCCGTCCTCCTGTGACCCACGTGTGTGTTTGCTGCACACGGTGAAAACCCTCGCATCTGGTGTGCAGAGGGAACCCCCCGCAGTGCCCAGGCGTGGCCCCTCACCAGGAAGTCGCACTCTGTTCATGAACCTGGGCAGCTTAGGAGCCCCGAGACCTGGTGGGGCTCCCCAAAGCAGCCGTCCTTGCTGGGTGACCCCATCGCGGGACCCGAGCCCCCTGCTTCCCTCCAAGCGAGGCAGGCCTGGGGTGGCCATGGGGTTGGGCTCTGCTCATGCCTTGGAATTTGGGAGAATCGACAGGGCCCCCTGCACCTGCCTCCTGGAGCCTCGGGAGGTGGTAAATGCCGCTGGGAAGGGGCTGTCCTCCCAAACTGGATGTATTTTTATCGTCTACAAAATCACCTCCTCTTTGCATTAGGCCGAGGCAAGGTCCCCCTCTTTTACAGCCAGTCCTACTCAGTGCTTCGCAGCCCATCCCCCAGGGGCAGGCACCCAGACCCTCCCCCACTGCTGATGCCTGTCAAGGTGCCCTTGATGTGCAGGCAGGTGGGTTTTCTCCCCATCCTGAACCCGGGAATTAGACTGATTGACTGGAGAGCTCTGACCTCTGACCCAGGGGTGGGGGGCAGCCATAACAGGCAGCGATCCTGGGGCCCAGCTTTTCCTACTTAGCCCACCCAGCAGCAATCCATTCCCCCTCGCAGGCCACCGCCGTCTGAGCCACGTTCTCCAGTTTCTCGTCCACGAAGCGTGGACACCTCGTGAGCAGGCCCCTTGCGTCTGGCTTGTTGAAGCATATTGCTTACCTTTCCTTCCTTCTGCTTTCGGGGTAACGTCCCCCACTTGGGCCCGACCATCTCCTCTCCCCTCTCTGAAAGCCTCTAGCATGGGGATAGGAGGCCCAGTCCATCCTGTATGCCTTTTGCACTCTGTGGGTACGTGTGGCCTACCGAACTGTGTTGAGAAGGATTCAGATGCCCAACCCAGGCTCCGGGGTGGGGGTGGACTCTCGGGGATCTGCAGAGGGGTGTTGTCATCCTTGTTCTTGGGGTGACGGACTGAGGCCTTTGGGCCACCTAAGCAAAGGCCGGGGTGGCAGGAGGCCCAGGGAAGGACCTAGAATGCCACTGCGTGCAACATTTCCGCTTTCTGCACTCCAGTACGAAAACATGACTAAGTCCCCAAATTGCAGCCGTCTTGGGATACGTTGGGCGTTATCTATCAGAATTGAAGCTACGCCAACTGTGCCAATTGGTAGCGCCACTCCGCGGCACACACCACGATCGGCTGTCACCCGTGCGCGTCCAGGGACGTGCGCACAGCTCCCGGCAGCCCAGGTCAGAGTGGCGAGACCCTGGCACCGGACTCCCACCTATCAGCAAGAGCGTGCGGCAGGCGGCGCTCATGGCATTAAATCCGGCCGTGCAAACGGCATGACCTACAGCTACGCACGTCGGCTCGGACCAGTCACCAAAACGGCGTGCAATGAGGAGTTTCAGCCACCAGGCAGTGCCGACATGATGGCATGATTTATGCAAAGTTCAAAGCAGATCAGTGAATTGTTTGGGGGTTTGAATAGGGGATGACTACTAAAAGGAAAGCCTACAGCCTGATAATCACAACCCAGGACCCCGGGTCCCTCTGGGGAAGGAGTCAGGCCAGCGAGAGGAACCTGGGGGCTTTGGCAGTGTCACACTGCTCTGTCCCTTCAGCAGATTTTCATTAAACCTCACACATGCGTTGTGTATGCTCCCCAAAGGACACCTCGTTATAAGTGTGCATTTATCTAAATATATTTATTATCATACGAAGAAGGGAAAAGACTTCCAAGGTGTGTGTGTATAAAGAAAGAACAATTTAATGACCACAGAGACCCCTGCAGGGGTCCAGATGAGGACCAGGTGGCCTTTCCCAGGGACCCTGGGGACCGAATGGGGGTCCCACCCCCAGGGGTTGACCGACGCTCGCAGGGTCCCAAACTGCTTGGACAGTTGATGTGCACCCCACTTCCTTGCGCTTGGCACGTGGTCACCTCCTCCAAGCAGGGCCCTTCCTGGGAGTTCAGAAACTGCAGCTGAGTCCCACGGCCCCTACCCCAGGTCTCCTTAGAATCCCCGCTGGGGGTCCCCGTGGCCAGGGCCGGTAGACTAGCCTTCTTGGTGGAGAGGGGCTTTGGGCCCAAGAGGCTTGGGGTGTGGGAGGCTGCAGGGGGGGGGCACCCAGGAAGCCCACCAAAGGTGACCCAAGAAAGACCTGGGACCCACGTCAGGCCATCCCATGAAGCACCCACCAGGCGGCGGGGCCCCCCACCAGCAGCACACAACCAGGGAGGGCACCCGGAGCCCTCTGGCCACCTGTGGGAGCTGACCCTGGGACCCAGCTCGCCCAGCTGCTCATTTTGCAGCCCTCGGGCCTCCCCTGGTCCTGGGGCCTGGGCCGGATGGGAACCCGTAGCCTTGAAGCCCTGCCCCTGCCGCAGGCTGAGGGGAGGGGGCAGGCTCCAGGCACCTTTCGCCCTGTGATGGACAGGCACTGTGTGAGGGCCGTGCCCCTGGGGGGAGGGGGTTCCCAGCTACCCCACCCCACTCAGCGCCCTCCTGTCCCAGCCACCACCTCCCCATCTAGGTCTGAGCCGGACTCTCACATTCCCTGCAGGCTGCAGGCACATTCGGAACAAGGCTTTAGTTCCCTCTTGGCAGTAGCCGAGTTTCACGGCTCCTAAGTGCCTAAGAGAAGAACTGAAAATTGCCTTTCTCTCCATTATCAGTAGAAATGAAGACAATTTTCCACATTACCCCGTTCATCCTGAAGGCCCATCCTGAGTGCCTAACTGGCTTAAGGAATGGGGGTGTCCCAGATGCCACCTCCTCCAGGATGTCCTTCTGGGTTGCTCCAAGCTTGTGAGCTTTGAGCTGCCGTTTGATTTAGAGTTAAAGTAAAGCATGGGAAGGTAAGCAGGTACACAAACAGCCCTCGGGCCTCAACCCCCTGTGGTGGCACAGCCCAGAGACAGGGGCTCATTGGAGGGTGGGAGATGCGTCTTGGGCACCGGCCTTTGTGACCAAGTAGCTGGAGTGGCCATGCAACAGGGAGGTGGGGAGGGGCCAGGAGCCCCCCAGTTGGACCTGCCAGGCCGGGGTGAAAATCCTGACCGGAGATCAGATCAAAGCCAGTGGCGTGTCTGAACTTGCCCTTTGCAGTGTTCACAAACTTTCCAGTAAGACTTCTGCGAACAGGCGCTTTCCTGCATGCTCCAGCTCCGGCCCCAGGAAGCAGCATTTCTCCTTTAATGGGAGAACTTCAAAGGCGCCTTTTTAAATTAAGAATGCTGCTTCTCAGGAATTCGGGAGCCTTGTCGTAGGTGGGAAGGCATGTAGGTGGGAAGGCATGTCGTCGGTGGTAGGAATTCTGAAACCCTAAATTTGCCTGTTGATCACTATGGCTACAGGTTCAACACGCTTGAGGGTGCTGGAAAGCATCAGGTCGCATCCTTTGTTGGCTCTCAGAGAGGCGTGAGCCCTCCTGCCAGGGTGTCCAAAGAGTCGGTTTGCGCCAGCGGTGATCTTTAAAGGGTCATTTGTTTTCGAAAGTCAGAGCTTTAATTTGGGTAAAATTTCATTAGTTCTTGACATGAAACTTGGGGGTCCCCATGGGTCCCCAAATGCAGTCACTAGGACCCAAGAGCTGCTTTAAATATCTAGAAGCCTACAGGGAACGGAACGGTTGCCTTGGCACCCTGCACGTGCCACGGCTGTGCCACATTCTTGCTTTGACTACAATCACGTGGGCAGCTCCGTGGCTCTCTCCAGACCCGTTTCCGTCTGCTGGCGCGAGTGGGAACCTCTGGCCGCAAGTCGCATTTATCTCTAATTAATATAAAATGAAAAAGTAATTATTCCTTTGCTAATGCAGTCTGTCTGGAAAACCAGATCCTTCAGCCCTTGGAATCAGGAAAGAAGGAAGAATAAAGGGATGGCTTGGGAGCCCCTTCCTCGCTTTTCCTTGTGCCTCGGAGAAGACTGAGGCTCAGAGAGGGGCAGTAAGTGGCCTGAGGTCACACAGCACGTCCCTAGCACCCTGAATGGTCCCCTAGAGATGGGCAGGGAGGACATATAAAACCACACCCGGGAATGAGTGAGCTCTCTCTGCAACCTGGGAGCAAGGGAGGTCTGAGAACTGAGTCCAGAGAGCCTTATACATAAGAGGTGAAAATGCCCCGTGTCCAAATCAGAGAAGGGACAGAAAGGATGGAAATGTGGAGGCTTTAATAGCACCCATCTGAGGCTTCTATGGATCCCATAGCTGTTTTTTTAACGTGGTCAAATACACATAACACAAAATTTACCATTTCAACCATTTTAAATGTCTCACTCACAATGTTGTGCAACCGCCCCCTCTGTATAGCTCCAGAACGTTCTCATCACCCCAAAAGGAAGCCCTGTACCACCAGCAGCCCCCCTTCCCCCAGCCCCTAGCAACCACCCATCTGCTTCCTGTCTCCATGGACTTGCCTATTATGGACATTTCGCAGAAATGGAATCATACAATATTTATTCCTTTGTGTCTGGTTCCTTTTGCTCAGTACAGTGTTTTCCAGTGTCATCCACCTTGTAGCAGGTACCAGAAGGTCATTTCTTTTTATGGCCAAATAATATTCCTTTGTATGGGAGGCGGCATTTTTCCATCTGTTCCTCGGTTGTGGGCCCCTTGGGCTGCTCCCACCTTTTGGCATGCATGTTTTTGTCTGCACATCTCTTTTCCAGCCTCTTGGGTGGATGCCTGGGAGTGGGGTCGGTGGGTCGTGGGATAATCCCTTATGCAACTTACCGAGGTACCACCCACCTGTTTCCCATGCCCAGACCTGTGTTTTCCACACCCCCAGTCCCCTCTCTCTCGGGGGTTCTGATTTGAGTCGATACAGCAGCCACGTGGGAGCTTCGTCTTCCTCTGCAGCCGAAACCCCCAGGTTTCTCTTCCTTCATTCAGAAAACAAAAGGTGTTTTCATTTCTTTTGCCTTTGCTTGGTAAACGCTCCCTGAGCCCGGTTGATGCCCCGGGCAGTGTCTGGGCAGGACGGACTGGGAAATGAGAACCAGCCAAGCCCCTCAATTAGGGGCTCAGAACCCGCAGTTCCCTGAACAAACATAAGCACCCCCGCTTGCACTTGTCTGCAGGCCAGGTCTGGTTTCCTGGAGGGGCCTTTCGATGGGGTCCCACGGACCACAGCTGGCCTAGGAACCGTCCTTCTGAGCGGGCAAATTAGCATGCATCCGGTTTTGTTTCCTTTATCTCATTATTCAAACCTGGGAAGCATCTTTCCAGAGAATTTCTGGGGACGGCCTTATGCGGGTTATTTATAGCGGCCCCCGTGAGTTCTGCGTAATAAGCCACGTTCGCCGAGACGTTTGTAATCTGAGATCTGGTTCCGTCATCGGCTGGAAACAGAGAAGGCTGGATGGGTCCCCCAAGTTTGCAGGAGGACGAGAGTGGCCAGGGCAGAGCCTGGGAAACCCACATCGTGGCCAGTCCCCACAGGGAGAAACTGAGGCAGGGAGGAAGGCTGGGTGAGGCCCCCAGGGGTCCCCGTGTCCCTAGGTGCCTAGCCGTGGTCCAGCCGAAGGAGTCGAGAGACCTGGAGGGAACCTGTCTGTCCCCAGTGGTCTCAGTCCCCTCCGGCCACAGAGCCACCCCCCCTTCCATGTGTCCAAGTAATGCCTCGTGTTTACAGTCACGGCTGGACACCAGCTCTTTTCACACAGCGCAAGGGGCTGTCACACATGAGGATGCCGTCTCCAGGGCTCTTAGGAAACTCACCTGGGACTGCGGGAAAGGTGCCAGGAGTTGTGTGTGGCAGGGAATGGCCGCGTGGCACTGCCTCTCCTGGGCAAACCCAGACAAGCGGCTCCACCTCTCTGATCAGAGTGAACTCAGGGGTGGGGGGGCAGCAGTGACTCACCCTGCCCCACAGGACAGGGCTGGAAATAGAGTCTTCTTTCAAAAAGGGGCTTAGGTGCGGCAGAAGGGGTGCGGGGCCTGTCCCTGGTCACCCCACTTGGCCGCGGCCCCTTCGCCCCCTCCCCGCTGTCAGGACGTCAAACTGATGTCCACACGGGATCTGAGCTTGGGCAACTGTGCAGCTTCCAGACAAGCCACACCCACATCCCGCGGCAGGTGGTGGCACCCATGGACCATGGAGTGTCCCAGGACAGCTGGTCAGGCCGGTGGCCTTGGGAGGAAATGCTGGCAGACGGACCCCCGAGCAGCATGCTCAGGCACAGGGGGTGGGAAGGAGCATGTACGGTTCTCCAGAGCTGCCGTGAAAACAGCCACCCTTGGGTGCCTTACCAACGGGAATTTATCGGCTTGCCGTTTGGAAGCCTTGAAGTCCAAAATCTGCAGGTTCAGGCGCCGGCTCCCCACAAGCCTTGGGGTTCCTGGGCCCGCCTCTCCACCTCCCATCCCACGGCCCTCTTTCTTTCTGTCCTTGCATCAGTCTGCCCTCCCAGTTTCTGCTGGGCTTTCTGTGGATTTCCCAGCCTTGGCTTCTGGTGGCTTCTCTTCATCAGGTCTCCCGCGATATGGACTAAGGCCCTCCCTCCTTCCTAGGCCTCGTCTTCAGTAAAGAGGACCCACGGGGTGTGGAAGGTCTGCAGGTCAGTGGAAGGATGAGGGGGTCCCTGGGTCAGCAGCCGTGCTGCCCAAGAGCCTGCAGAGGCATGGGACTCGGCCCCATCCGGGGTCTGCTGAATCAGGCTAGGAATTCCAGTAAGACCCCCAGCTGATTCACACTCAAGGTGTGAGGCTGGGCTGGAGGAGTTTTAGAGTGGGACAGCACGTGCAAAGGCCCTGAGGCAGCAAGCAGTCTGATGCTCTCGGCTGCTGCGTATAAAGCCTGGAGAACAGCAGGGGACAGTTTCCAAACACAGGATGGGACAATTTTTCCAGTGGGTCTTGAGGACCATCAGAATGTCCCTGAAGGTTTGTCCCACTACCCCAGGCCCAGGATACACCCTGAGAATGCGCTGTAACTCTCCGTGCTCTGAGGATTCTGGTCTCTGTTGTTTCTTTCCCCAGCCTTCCTGACTGGTGTTACTTCAAGCATCTTTTTTTCCGGGGGAGGCAGAGAATAATAGATTATTTCAGAGGGACCATTTAAATCGTGCACTTCCCTGCTGGTTTTATGCTTCTTGGCAAGTAGGAAATGGGGAAGGGCTCAGCCACTGAAGCCATGGCTGCATTTCTCTTCCATCCAGTTTTAAGTAGGAATGCGGCTTTGACGCCAGGCTTAAGCTCAGCTGCCAACAGTCTGCCCGCCTGAGTGCCTGTCTGCCCCTTCTGGCCATCACGCTTCCCCAGATTTCCTTTGCTCAGGCTCCGAGAGGAAAACAGAGAGAAAATGGTTGGCAATTTGCGTCCGTAACTCAATTCCGTGCAGTGAATGGAGGAGCAGCGGGGTGAGTGCTGTGTCCCCTGCATCAGTCAGTCCCTTTAGAAGAAAGGACGTGGTGGGGAAGTTCCCCATGCATCTGGTATGCCGGGCGCTTCCCCTGAGCAGTAATTGCAGTGGAAATTGCTAAAAATAAGGTCACGGGAGGCCACGGGCCATTAAGTAATCGACAGCAGCCCCCTCCGGGCAGGGATTTTGGTCCCTTTGTGCTCTTCGCTAAAGTGGGAGCACCCGGCTGCATTAGGGGAAATTCGAGTGTCAAGTGTTTGACCTAGAAATGAGTGGTAATAAGGGGGTTCCCGAGAGGGCCCTTCCCGAGCTGGGTTTGCAGGCCTGGAGCACCGCGCTCCCCCTCCCCCGCTGGAGCTTACTGGGGTGACCTCCCCATGGGCGCATAGGGTGGGCAGGGCCCCGGAGGGCGTTGGGGTGGACAAGGAAACGGGGGTCTCGGACGCGCCCTCTGAAGTTGGAACCCGCCTTCACTTAAATGAGCCAGAATCACCGAGCCCACCGGGGACCCTGGGCGCACCCCTGCCGTCCCCTCCCTGGCGCACCTAGACAGACAGAGCCTGGGGTGGGGACGCTGGACCGGACCTCCTGGGGGTGAGCCCCACCTCCGCCTCGCACCCGCAGCCGCTTCACCTCCCGGGAAACGGGTGAAGCTGGCGTGACCCCCCTGGAGGCAGAGGCCAGGAGGCAGGGACTGGGAGGTGCCGGCGCGGATGTTAGGGCCCCGCATGTAGGGCGCGCCGACGTGTTCATAGGGCGCCCTGCGGCTGCTCCCCAGGGGCTCGCTGACTTGTCCGTCCACCGTGACCCCTGGCCAGGAGGGGTGCACAGGCCACCCCACACCCCACACCGCCGCCCCTCCTGGGCTCGCTGTCCCAGCAGACTGAAGCCCCTCAAGGTGGGGCGAGTTGAGGGCCCCCCAGCTCGGCACACGCACTGGGAAGGGGCCGGGATGACCTGGACCAGGCAGGCGGGTGGGGGCTCAGGCTGTCTGGGCCTCCTGCTCACCTGTGCCCTCCTCCAGGAAAGCCGTTCCCACATGGAGCCAGTTAACTCCTGTGCCGGTGACCCCTCCCTCGCCCTAGTTGTGGCGGTGACCCCTGACCCCACCACCCCCGGGGACCCTCAGAGCCCCAGCTCTCGCCTCCTGGAGCACCCAGGGTGCCGAGTTTCAGTTTAGGTGCCTGTGCGGTCCCCTCTTCCTCACCATCGAGACCGCCATCCCCACCACCCTGTGGGCAGGAGAGCCCATGGATGGGGGAGAAGGAGGGAGCAGAGGTGGGGGGCAGAGCAGAGGCCCGTCTGTCCTCCTGGGCAGCTGGGCCAGGTGGCCAGGCCCATCGAGGAACTCAGAGAGGTCGCAGAGAGGTCAGCTGGGCAGCTTGGCGCCTCTGCCCCTCACTCTGCCCACGTCTGTGTGTGGCCGTTCAGGGGGGCTGCAGACCCTCCACCCCACCCAGCTGCTCTGTCCGTGCCCAGCACCATGGCCCTGGGCTTATATTGGCATAAGGACTTTCCAGGTGGTTCTGCCCTCCTGAGCCACTTCGGCGCCCCAGGCAGGGGACGGTGCCCTACAAGCAGCAGGTAACCCAGACATTTCCCCACCCACCAGTTAGGCTGCAAAGGGGGTGATGGGGGGGGTCTCAAGAGCTTGGGGTGTCAGGGAGCAGGGCTGTGCTGCTGTCTCCCCCAGGAGAGGGCTGCAGGGCACCAGAGAGACTCCTTCCCCAGGACCCCAGCTCTGTGCCCAGCTAGCTGTGTGGCCCTAAGCAAGTTCCTTAACCTCTCTGTTCCTGGGCATTAACCTCTCTGTTCCTGGGCAGAGAGTGATGGAAGCCCCCTCGTCAGGTTCTGGAAAGGATTAAATGAGTCCATCCATGGCAAGTTCTTGGTATGGTGTCTGGCACGGGTGCCCAATTAAATGTTGCAGTTTCCATGGTCATTATCAAGATTAGCAGTTCATTTGCTCAAAGTGTGTCTGCACTCCCTCTGGAGTAACAACTGTGAGGAAAACAGAAATATTTCCTGTGCTTCCCGAGCTCATCATCTAATACAGGAGGCAGAAGATGGAGACGTACAGAAAACTCCGTGGCAGGGTGTGGTGCAGTGACCAGGGGCCTGGGTCAATTGGGTGGTGGTCCGGAAGGGCTTCCCGGTGGAGGTGGTGGTTGAGCAAGGCATGATTCGGGCGGCCCTGGGCTGGCCAAGTGCCTGTGGCAGGAGCAGGGAGAGGGCGGAGAGTCTCAGGGACAACTCGTGGGGGAACCTGGCAGCAGACATCCTCACCCAGTAGGTTTGCAGAGGGAAGTTTGCAAAGGGTCATCCTGGCTGGGATTGCTGGGACAGAGGAGGTGGTGGCCGGAGGAGCTGCTGCCAGGTCAGGCGGGCACGGAGGATTTACAGTTCTCCCCTGGCCAGCTGGCAGGAGGACCCACCATCTGCCAAGGAGGCAGGCCCGAGGCTCAGCACAGGTTCTTGCCCAAAGCTACCCATGGGGCCCGAGCTGGGGGCTCACTCGTCGTCCGGGGCCCAGACTCACCCAGGGGACCTTTCCCGGCAGTGACATCTCCCTCCACGTCTCCTCATCCTGAAAACATCAGGGAAGCCCCTGCCTGTGGCAAGGGTAACTTTGGAAGGGGACCCTGCGGCCCTGAGAACTCTCCCTGCTACTGCTTTTCCTGGGTTTTCCTATTTCTCCACCAGCAGATGGCCCCTGTTTGGATCTGCAGAGATTCACCAGCGGTTGGGGGAATCTGAGTCGGGGGCCAAGCTCTGAACTCAAAAGATTTCCCAGCTTTCCAGAGACACTTTTCGCTCCTTATTATGAGATTTGTCACAGATAAAAGAACATATAAAATGTGCACTGTGTACCTACAGGAACTCTCCCAGTTCCACCAAGATACCTTTTTTATACCTCTTCAGTAACGTGCCCTCTGCTTGTCCTGTGGTTTTACTCCCTGTGCCCATGTCACTAAACAAAGCTTGCTTTTGTCTCTTTTGACTTTATATAAATTGGTTTTGCATCTGTGTTCTTTAACAACTCACTTGTTTGGCCCATCGCTATGTTTTTGAGATTGAGCTCACTGACATGGGAACTTGTTTCTTCCTTTTTCTTTGCTGTCTAGTATTCCATTGTGTGCCGATACAGGTGGTCAGTCCGATAGCCGGAAGCCCTGGGGCCAGGTGTGTTTGAGACTAAAGATAATAACGTGTCTTGTGTATTTTCTGGATTGGGTGTAATTCCCACCGCAGCTGGGAACAGCGCCATGTCATTAAGCATTTCTGCTTCCTTTTTTTTTAACTCTTTTTTATTATTTAATATAATATATATATACAAAGAAAGAAAGAAAAATGCAATGGTTTTCAAAGCACTCTTCAACAGCTAGTTAGAGGACAGATCCCAGAGTTTGTCATGGGCTACCACACCATCCTCTCAAATTTTTCCTTCCAGTTGCTCCAGAACATTGGAGGCTAGAAGGAATTTCTTAATTATTATTATCACAGTTGACTTTTTTTTTCTTTTTTGTGAAAAACAGCATATATACAAAAAAGCAAAAAATTTCAAAGCACAGCACAAACATTTAGTGGTAGAACAGATTTCAGAGTTGGGTATGGGTAATAATTCCACAATTTTAAGTTTTTGCTTCTAGTTGCTCTAAGAGACTGGAGACTAAAAGAAATATCAACGTAATGATTCAGCAATTATACTCATTTGTTAAACCCGACCTTCTCTGTATAACTCCACCATCACCTTTAAACTTTATCCCGCTTTTTAGGGGTGTCTGGGCCGTGCCCATTCTAACTTTTTCATGTTGGGAGGGGCTGTTGATAATATGGGGATGGGGGGATGGAACTAGCTGATGTTCTGGAGAGGCTGGGCCCTCTAGGTTTCAGGACTTGTCCAGGGACCCATCTGGAGGTTGTAGGTTTCTGGAAAGTTACCCTAGTGCATGGAACCTTTGTAGAATCTTATATATTGCCCGAGGTGTTCTTTTAGGATTGGCTGGAATGGTTTTGGTTGGGATTTGACAAGTTGTGGCATGCACTGTTGTCTAACTGAAGCTTGTGTAAGAGTGGCTTCCAGAAGAGCCTCTCGACTCTACTTGAACTCACTCAGCCACTGATACCTTGTTTTTTCCCCCTTTTGGTCAGGATGGCATTCTTGATCCCACGGTTCAGGGTGAGACTCATCCCTGGGAGTCCTGTCCCACGCCGCCAGGGAGGCTTTCGCCCCCGAATGTCGTGTCCCACGTGCGGGGAGGGGGCAATGGAAGCACAGTCCCTTTCTACCTTCAGCATGTGTGTGTACATGTCGGTTCAGGCCATGTTTTACCACCAGTTGGAAAGACGCCATGCATGTTTGGGGGACCGCTTGGGGAGGCGGGACCTGGGAGTACCTCCCCTCACCAATGTGCCGTTGTCCTATGGCTGGACATCTCCGCGGCCTCCCGCGCTTTGCAGTTCTGCACGGCACTTCCCTGAGCACACCTGAGGAACTTGTGTCCTGTGCAGTTGTTCAGAAAACGCTGCTGCATCGCCGACGGGTCAGCCAACGGCTTCCGTCAGGGCCACGCCAGGGCTGCCCAGGTGGCTGGTCTGGGCACTCAGCCCCCAAGGGCATTTCCCTTTGCCCAGGTGGTGGCCTCTCACCAGCCAAGGGGCTGGAAACCCTTTCTCAGTGGGGTTTTAATTTGCATTTCCCTCTTCTCCCATGTTTATAGATCTTTTGCCATTCCTTTTCTGAGAAATGCTCATTCTTGTCTTTTGCCCAGGTTTTGGATCCCTATTTATCTCTCCCTTACTGATTTGTGTCCTTCATATAATCTGTTTACTACCCCCTTAGTTGTCTTTTCGCTCTTTTTATCACGAGCAGTTCTTTATTTAATGTGAATGAATTTGTGAATCTTTTCCTTCAAGATTTACACTTTGTACAGCCTATTTAAGAAATCACTTTCTAGCCAGAGGTCAGAAAGATAGTTTCCAATCTTATTCTCAAGGAGTTTAGTAAGTCTGCCCCGCACACGTTAAGTTCATAACCCAGGAATTGATTTTGTGTGTGTAGGATGTGAGGTAGGGATCCGCTTTCACTTCCTCCCCATTTATGGAGCCACTTGTCCCAGCATCATTTGTGGATACGATACCGTAAGCCGTGCGCCACGGTGCCAGCTTCCTCATGGATACCATCCATTCGGGTTCTGTCTTGTTCCGTTGGGTCATCTGGCTGTTCCAGGACAGACAGGTCTTCCCTACCCCAGCTCACCCACCCTGCTCCTCTCTTTAGAAAGAAAATTACTAAAATTTCCCATTTTAGCCATTTGCAAGTGTACGATTCAGTGGTATAAATTTCGTTCGCAGTCTTGTGCTACCGCCACCACTATCCATCGCCAAAGTCCTTGCATCATGGCAGACAGAACCGCGCTCCCGTTGAACTGTGACTCCATTTCTCGCTCTCCCCAGCCCGCGGTAACCTCCAATCGTATGTTCTGGGTCTATGAATTTGCTGCTTCTGGGTATATTCTTTTAAGCAACATCACGCAATATTTGTCCTTTTGCATCTGGCTTATTTCACTCGACACAATGAGTTCAGGGTTCATCCATGCGGCAGCAAAGATCAGAACTTCATTCTTTTTGCAGCTCACTGACATCCTGTTGTATGATAAACCGCATTTTGCTTATCCATTCATCTGTGGAAAAGCACTTGGGTTGTTTCCAGCTTTAGGCTGTTGTGGAAAATGCTGCCTTTGCACATTGGTGTGCAAATACCTGTTCAGGTCCCTGTTTTCAATTCTTTCAGGGTATATACCCAGGAGTGGACTTGCTGGGTCCTATGGCAATTCTATGTTTAATTTTCTTGAGGAACTTGCCAAGTTCTCTTCTACAGCAGCTGTACCATTTTATCCTCCCACCAGCAATGTGCGAAGATTCCAATTTCTCCACCTTTGCCAAGATTTATTTCCATTTTTTTAAATAATAGTCATCCTACTGAGTGTGAAGTGGCATCTCATTGTGGTTCTGATTTGCTTTTCCCTAATGACTAATGATGTTGAGCGTCTTTCCATGTCCTTTGCCCATTTTTAAATCAGGTTGTTTGTCTTTTTGTTTTGAACTGTAGGAGTTCTTTTTATATTCTGGATATTAAACTCGTGACAGATAGGTGGTTTTCAAACATTTTCTCCCATTTTGTAGGTTGTCTTTTCACTTTCTTGGTAATGCCTTGTGATGCACAGAAGTTTTTAATTTCATGAGGCTCAATTTATTTTTAATTTTTTTTCTTTTGTATGCTGTGTAGTGGGGGTCACAGTTCATTCTTTCTCCATATGAGTATCCCCGTATTGCACCACCATTTGTTGAATTTTTGTTTGGTTTTTCATTTGTTTGCTTGTTTGTTTGTTTGGGAAGTGCATGGGCCAGGAATCGAACCCAAGTCTCCTGCATGGCAGGTAAGAATTCTACCACTGAACTACCCTCCCACCCCCAAGGCCCAGTTTATTTTATCTTTTGTTCCTCATACCTTCAGGGTAGTCCAAAGCAGTCCAAGAAGCTGTTGACAAGTTCAAGGTCATCAAGACTTTCTCCAATGCTTCCTTCTAATAGGTTTTATGGTTTTAGCACTTATGTTTAGATCGTTGGCCAATTTTGAGTTTGTTTTTATATACGGTGTGAGGCAAGGATTCATCTTCATTTGTTTCACGTTTCTCAGCACCATTCGTGGAAGAGACTGTTCTTTCCCCATTCATTATGTGGCTTCCTTGTCAACAATCGGTCGGCCATAAATATGTGGTTTATCTCTTGCCTCTCCATTCTCTTCCATTGGTTTGTATGTCTGCCCCCATGCCAGTCCTACCCTGTTTTGATTATGTGTTGACTTGTGGTCAATTGGCAGGCGTGTGGTCTCCAACTTTGTTCTCCTTTGGCTGTTTGGGCCCCCTTCTAATCCTCTATGAAGTTTGAGAATCTGCTCTTCCAGTTCTAATTTTTTTTTTTTTTTTAACATAGGCAGGCACCGGGAATTGAACCCAGGTCCTCTGGCATGGCAGGCAAGCATTCTTGCCTGCTGAGCCACTGTGGCCCGCCCTCCAGTTCTAATTTTTTTTTTATTAATTAAAGAAAAAGAAGAAATTAACACAACATTTAGAAATCATTCCATTCTACATATGCAATCAGTAATTCTTAACATCATCACATAGATGCATGATCATCATTTCTTAGTACATTTGCATCGATTTAGGAAAAGAACTAGCAAAACAACAGAAAAAGATATAGAATGTTAATATAGAGAAAAAAATAATAATAATAGTAAAAAAAAAGAAACAAACAGACAAACAAACAAAAAAAAACCTATAGCTCAGATGCAGCTTCATTCAGTGTTTTAACATGATTAGTTTACAATTAGGTAGTATTGTGCTGTCCATTTTTGAGTTTTTGTATCTAGTCCTGTTGCACAGTCTGTATCCCTTCAGCTCCAATTACCCATTATCTTACCCTGTTTTCCAGTTCTAATTTTTAAAAATTCTGCTAAAATCTTGAGAGGGGTTGTGTTGAATTGTGGATCACTTTGGGTCGTAGCAAAATCTTGACAATATGAAGTCTCCCCAACCACGAGCACGTGCTCTTCTCTAATTTCTTTCAGTAGCATTTTGAGGTTTTAGTGTTACGAGTCATTCACCCCCTTGGTGAAATGTATTCCCGGTTAGTTTGTTCTTTGGGATGCTATTCAAATAAAATTGTGTTCTTAATTACCTTAGCTACATCTAGCTCTTTATCACTCCATATAAATTTAATATCAAGTTCTACACACAAAAATAATTCTTGTGGGATTCTGCTTAGAATAGTATTGACCCAAAACAGGCCAATTTGGGGAGAATTGACATCTTTGCCATACCGTCTTCTCATCCATTTCTCCATTTATTGAGTTCTGCCTTAATATCTTTCAAGCAGGTTTTGTAAGTGTCTTTAGAAAGAGTGTCTGCCACATTTTTAGGTTTATTCCTAGGTGCTTAAATTTTCATTGCTTTGTGGTATAGTTTCCAAATTACAGTTGCTGACGGTTGCTGGAGTATAGAAATGCCGCTGACTCTGCTAGATGACTTTCTTATCCAGCCACCTTGCAAAATTCTCTTATTAATTCTAATCTTTTATCTGTTCTATTGTATCTTTTATTTCATTTTCTTGACTCTCCTCGCTGGCTAGGACCTGCAATAAAACGCTGAATAGAAATAATGATTGTGGGCAGATTTGTCTTGTTCCAAATCTTAAAAGAAATGCTTTCAGATTTTCTGTTTACCCCAGGTTTTTCCACACACGTTTGTGAGTGTGTGTTGATTTGGTTTGGTTTTCTGGGACCTGCAGTTTATCAGGCTAAAATATTTCATTCTTTTCCTCGTGTGCTGAGAAGTGTTAGTGTTCTCAGGAATAGATATTGAATTCCTCCACCTGCTTTCTCCCATTAGTTGAGAAAATCAAATGCTGTTTGTCCTTTACTAATTAATTATATTAATTGATTATCTGGATGGCCAATCGGGTTCTTAGGATAAGCATAAGTTGTCGTAAATGTAGGTGTAACATGCAAAGCAATGTAGTTGAATGCCTCTATACCCTACTAGGGTCCATTTGCTAATATTTTGCTTAGTTTATGAATGAGATTTGCCAGGAATTTTCCTTTTCTACATTTTCCTTGTCCGATTTGAGGACCAATCTTTGCCAGTCTCACCACACAAGCTGTGGAGAATTCTCTCTTCTTTTCTATGGGAGGTTTGTTCAGGTTGGAATCATTTGTTCCTTCCATGACACAACTGCTCAGAAGGATCTCTGAGCCTCGTGTTTTCCTTTGGGAAAGATGCATGACTCCCGGTTCAGCTTCTTTCAGGCAACAGGCTTTTATTTCCTCTTGAGTCATTTGCCCTAACTCTGGATCCATTTAAAAACTCCCTGCCCAGCTCTTCCAGGCACCCCTCCACAAGCCAACGTTTCCAACCTCTTCCACCGCCCTTCTCCATCTTCAAACACGAGGCTTTCCGGCCTGGCCACACTGCGCAGGGTACCTCCGTGCCCTTCATTCATTCCACGCACGGACTGACCTGTCTTCCGGCCCCTTCGCCACCAGCTGACTGGGCTCTCCTGCCATCCCTGCCCCATGGCCACAGCCACAGCTCCCCGCCAGCTCTGCAGGGTGGACTCAGGGCTGCTCGCTGCCAGGTCCCTGCCAGGCCCCATCCTGGCTCCAGCACATGGCAGGAGCTCTGAGGGCACATCCACAGGACCCGAGGCCCCCTTCGCTGATGCTGCTGAGCTGTGCCCCGTGCTGAGGGCGCGTGTGGGCTTCCGGGAGCACAGCCACCAGCACTCACCTGGCCTGGGGTGCAGGGAGGCCTCAGGTGAAGCCAGGGGTCCTGGACCGCGTCACCTCCGCCTCACAGTCAAGTCCGCCAGCCCTCCAGACTTGAACCTCGGGGCAGGGACCTTAAGGGAGACCGTCCTGCCCCCTGTATCCCCTCCCCACGCTGGCCTGAGGCCCAGGGGCTCAGACTGCCTCCCTCTTCCTTCCCAGGTGTCAGGCCTTTTAGAGGGAACCAAAGTAAGTAGGAGGCCCTCGCGACTGCGGGAGACTCCTGGCGCCAGGCCAAGTGCCCCAGGCCTCACGTCTCTTGAAGACCTACTGTGTGCGGGTAGGGGGCACTCACCCTCGAGTGGATCGGGGCCTAGGAAGGGGCTGCCGTTTCCCCCACCTCCCACGGTTTGCAGAGCCCAAGCAAGGCTGGGCCTTTCCAGAGGTGCAAGGAGAGAGGTCGCTCCCTCTGGGGCCCAGCAGCCTCTCCTCGGAGATGAAAGCTCCTCTTTAAAACCAGCCTCGCCCGCATTATAAATACATTTATTAAATTACACGTTGCTGCAGATGGTGCCGTGTATTTTTAACAAAGGCGAGCAGACTCAGCTGGCTGCAAGGGAAAGCGAGGAAGGAGAAGCTGGCACGGGGGCTTCCTGCGAGGTGGGCGGGGGCGGCCCGGCAGGGGCTGCAGCCCCTCAGCACCCCCACCGCAGGAAGGGGAGGCCCCTTGCCTGGCCCTCAGGGGGCCAGCTCGGCAGAGGGGACCTGCAGTTTTGCCTGCGCCTTGGCGGGGTGGCTGGGCAGTTTGCAGGAGGGGGAGGGAGGGGGAGGGGCCATGGCTGCAGAAACCATAGCTACGGAGAGAGGACGCCTCCCCTCAGCTCAGCCTCTCCTTTTTACACACGGCCCCTCCAGGGAGGGCCTCGGGGGCTGTCAGCCTCTCCCCCAGCTGCCATGGCGTGGACAGTGTCACATGAGGGTCACACAGAGGGGGACGCTAGAAAGAAATGGGCTGCGCAGAGAGAGCCCCAGCTCCCCGGGCTTGCAGCCCGACTCGCGATCATTCATTCCAGTTCGCCCTTTAAAGGAACCTGCTTTCTGTTGATGGCCTTGAGAACGTTCTCCCAGGGACCGTGGCCGCAGCGGGCAGGGGCAGGCAGGAGGGGACAGCTCACGGGGGTGCACGAGGCTGGCCGATCCCACCTGGTCTCGGCCCGCTGGCCGCAGGGTGTACCGTGTGGCTGCCGCCCGGCCTGGGAACTCTGGGGAGGGTCCGGCCTCTCCTTGGCCAGGGTGACTGCAGAGTGGGGTCCCCGGGCTGGAGAGGAGGCAGGAGGCTGAGTCAAGGTGGGTGGCTCCCAGGACACATGCTGGAACGTTTGGGGAGTGAGCGGACCAGAGGAGCCTGGGTTCCTTGAGGCCACCCTGTCCTGCCCAGTCCACGAGCCTGCACCCTGCACCGCCCCCCCTCCTCGGCCCTGACCGCCTAGATCCATGCCTGTCACTCTCTGCTGCATCGTCGGGGCCCAGCACGGTGTCTGCCGGACATCTGATGAATGAACAAACGAATGAATGAATGGCCGAATGAACGAATGAACAAATGAATGACAAGAGCTGTAGAACCCCTCTGCCTCACCTGCCCGTGCTCACAGCACACACCCGCTCGCTCTCTCTCTCTCTCTCTCTCTCTCTCTCTCGGACCCGTGTTTCCTTCTTGTGAAGGTCATAGGCAGGGCGCATGAGAGAGGAGGCCTTGGGCCATGGGGACTGGAGGTCCCAGCCCAGGGCCCAATAGGAGGACAAACTGTCCTGAAGTCGCCCCTAGGCTGCCACCACAGGGCGGGACCCATGGTCACTTTTCAGTTCTTGTCCTTTCCCTCACTCAGCAGGAGCCGGGGAAATGTGCACACGTGCACACAGAGAGAAGCAGCTCTTGGCGCATTTGGCATCTTTAGTTGAGGTAGAGGCCCGCATTGAAACAGACCCTCATCCTTGGAGAGGTGGGCATGCTGGCCCCGCATTGTCCACCCCCCACCCCCCACCCCGGGGAGGGGAAGGCGCTGGCTTGTCCCCAGCCTGTCACTCGTTGAATCACTTGGGCGACCGTGGTTGGTTAAAGGGGATAAGATTCAGCCCATTTGTCACTTGAGAAGGTGGACACTGTCCCCTTGGCCTTGAGGTCAGGGATGGGAAACCCCCACCCCACACTTCAGGCTTTCAGCATCCATCCACTCATCCATGCATTCATTCATTCATTCATTCAGGCAACAAATTCCGATGGCAGTGAGGGAGGTGCTGGACAGTTCTCCCAGGCAATTTGCTATTTGCTGACTTGCTTCCTCGGAAGCCCCAGGAGGGAGAGGTGGGGCAGCCGCCATCAGCGCCAGCGGTCAGCTGGGGAAACTGAGGCGTGGGTTGGTGACTTGCACCACCGTCCTCCACTGTTGGGGCTAAGATCTCATGAGCTTCCCAAGGGCCCATAGGATGAAGACGAAAAGATACTTGAAGACTCCATAATAAGAAAAGATAATGGGATGGGGCCGTGTAAATAACTAAATATCTCATGACTACAGCCAAGCTTCATTCACTGTGTAACTGAGTGTTCATTTGGAAGCAACACATAGATTAAATTTTGTTGCTTTGTAGGAATTCTCAGGGCCACATGGTGACTGCAGAGAAAGCAGAGCCAGTCATAAGGTAAAGGAGCCCCCACTAGCCAAATTATCACAGAAGTAAAATTAGACAAATGCCTTGGAAATATTTTACAGCCAAAAAATGGCGTCTGCTGGTACTCCGCCTTCAGGAGCATCCCTGGGCAGGGCGGCGTCGGGCGCTGGGCTGGTGAGCAGGACAGGTGGCCCCTGCTGGCAAAGCCAGGGGTGGGCGATGAGCACCCCCAGCCCTGCACTCACGCCCGCAAGTGCTGCCGGCTCCAGTCTGAGCCGTCCTTCCTTTCGGTGGGTTTGCTGAGCACCTACTGTGTGCAGACCTGGGCGGGGAGGGGAGACATGGCTGGAGACCTTGTTTGGGACCAAACTGCGGGGGGCTGTGTCTGGGCTGTGGGGGTTCAGTTCACACAGGGCAGCGGCTGGGTCAGATGCCCTGGGGTGTGTGCATCCCAGCAATGGGCCAGCCTGGGGTGGGTGCCCGGATGATGCAAGCGCCTGATGCCTACCTAGTGGGTCAGAAGGGGAGGTGGTAACTGGCCAGGGAGGAGCAGCTCAAGGAGCTCATCTAACCGTCTAGGCCTGCATGCAGCGGCTTCCCACTGGACAGGCTGCATCCCCAGGGGCCCTGGGCGGCCACTATGTAGCCTAGGGTTCCAGGCTGTGTGGCCATGTGTGAGCTTGAGGGTGAGTTTGCTTTCTAGGGCTCCCGCTGCACCGCCCAACCTAGGCCTCGTCCCCCAATGGGTCAGGGCCCAGACCCCGTCTGCACTCCGTGGCGTCCACACAGCCAGCTGCAGAGAGGTGTGTGGGCAGCCGGGGAAGCCGCCCCTTCACATCCCAACAGGCGTTTCCCCGTGTCCCCTGGGTCCAGGCTTGGGGCCCTGTGCTGGGGCAACGCTCCCCCTCCAGCAGAGGGACAGCTGGACTTGCCAATGACCGTCGTCAGGGCCTGGGAAGGAAAGCCTGCAGGGCTGCAAGGAGGCGGCCTTGAGGTCTGCGCGGTGCAAACCCCGGCTCTACTGTGCTCCGCCCGCACGACCTTGGCTGAGGCACTCAGCCTTGCTGCTGGGTTTCCTTTTCTGAAAATTGGGGACAAGCCCTGTGAGGAGGTGGCAAGGTCAGGGCCACAGGGGGCCTGGCACAGAGCAGGAGCTCCGTGTAGACCTGGGCCCTGGCGAGAAGGGCTTTCCCTGAGGTCTGGAGCCTGCCCCACTCCCAGGGTGAGTGCCAGCACCCCAATTCTTAAGGGCTGACCGGTGCCCCCCCAAAAAGATTTGTTCAAGCCCTGACCCCGGTCCCGTGGCTGGGACCTTCTTTGAAAATGGGATTTGGGCAGATGTAGTGAGTTCAAATGAGGCCACAATGGGGGGGGGGGGGCCTGATTGGCTAGGACTGATGTCCTTCAAAGAAGGAGGAAGTGTGGACAGAGACAGAGAGACGCACAGGGTGACCATATGCACAAGCCCAGGCAGGGGCGCTGGGGACGGCCACCCATGGAAGCTGGCAGAGCCAAGGAACAAGTGGCCCCCCTGCAGATGTCCGAGGGGGTACAGCCCGCTGCCCCCTCTGTTTCGGACTTCTGTTCCCTGGTGCTGTGAGCATAAAGGCCTGCGTGCACAGCCCCCTGGTTTGTGGCACTTGGTCACGGCAGCCCCTCACTGTCCCTTCCCCACCCAGGTGAGGCAGGTAAGGCGGGGCTGAGAGTGGGAGGCAGCACCAGCCCAAGGCAGCCGGGAGGTCAGAGCCGACGCTGCAGCCACCAGAGAAAGGTGAAAGGACAGCACGCCACCCTTCTGCATGGTCTACCGATGTCCCTAACCCTGCCTCCTGGGACCCCCTGTCCCTGGGCGGCCCCCTGCAGAGCGCCTTCCCCACTCCCTCTTCGTTCTCCAGGAAGAAAGGTGAAAAGAAATGAACGCGGGGAGGACAGTGTAGTCAGACTTTTAGATTTCCTATGGCCGGTCTTGCCCATCGGTGTCCACGGCGGCGGGCAGCACCCCAGCTGCAGGCGTGGAGAGCCTCGTTTCCCCCCCCCCCCCCCGTGCCCTCACCCCCACCCCCCCGGGAGGCGCATGCCGAGCCTGCCCTCCTCTGGTGACCAGCCCGGCAGTGCCCTGGGTGCTCCAAGCCACTCACTCTCACTTGGCCTTAACCAAGCAAAGCCACCTGGACAACTGCGGCTGCCCCATGGGGTCCCCACTAGGTGCCTCCCTTCTGGCCACCTGCCACCCCAGGCCCACAGGGACCTTTACTAAGACACAAAGCACATCGTGCCCCGGCTTTAACAACTCCCTCCAGAGGCTCCCACTGCAGGTGAGCCCCCTGCCTTTTCCATGTTCCTGCCCTGCCCTGGCTGCTCACCCCCAGCTGTCTTGTCTCAGAGATTCGGCCGTTCCTGGTGGGCTCTTGGGCATTGTTCAGGGTTGATGGGCACCTCCTCAGAGAGGCTGAGGCCAGGGGCTGGGGTGGGGGTCTGTGTAATTCACCATCAAAGAGTTTGACTAGTTGGATGGAGGAATGGAGGAAGGGAGGTGAAGTGTATAGATGGATTGCAGGAGGGGAAGGAGGATAGAGAGATAGCTGGGTAGATGAATGGGGAAAAGGATGATAAATGGATAAAAGAAGGGATGGATGGAAAGAGTGCAAGGGAGAGAAGGAAGATGGGATGTCTCAATGGATGGTTCAGTCAGTGGACGAATGGATAGAGAGAGATGGAGGGGAAGGATGGATGGATGGATGGATGGATGGATGGATGGATGGATGGATGGATGGATGGATGGATGGATGGATGGATGGATGGATGGATGGATGGATGGATGGATGGATGGATGGATGGACGGACGGACGGGTGGATGGGTGGACGGATGGATGGATGGATGGATGGATGGATGGTTGGATGGATGGTTGGATGGATGGAGAGATGGGTGGATAAATGGATGGATGGATGGATGGATGGATGGATGGATGGATGGTTGGATGGATGGAGAGATGGGTGGATAAATGGATGGATGGATGGATGGATGGATGGATGGATGGATGGATGTGTGGAAGGATGGATGGGTGGGTGGATGGATGTGTGGAAGGATGGATGGGTGGGTGGATGGATGGATGGATGGGTGGGTGGAAGGATGGATGGATGGATGGATGTGTGGAAGGATGGATGTGTGGGTAGATGGATGGATGGGTGGATGGATGGATGGATGGATGGATGGATGGGTGGGTGGATGGATGGATGGATGGATGGGTGGGTGGGTGGATGGATGGATGGAAGGATGGATGGATGGATGGGTGGGTGGGTGGATGGATGGATGGCAGAAAGGGGAGACAGGTAGAGAGATGGGTGGATGGATGGGAAGAAGGATGGATAATGGAGAGAAGGAGGAATGGATGGATGGAAAGAGTGAGGGAGAAAGGGAAGAAGGGATGATTAAGGGGTGGATGGATGGACAGATGGAGAGATGCATGCATGCATGAATGAAAGAAAGCCTGTCCTCATTAGGAACAAAGAAGAGTGACAGATTATGGCCATCTTTAAAGAAATAGAAAGTGGGTATGGGGACTATAGGGCAGTGAGTCCTGGGGATTAGAGCCAGGAGGCCCTGGGCAGCCCACCCTGTCCCTTGCTTTGCTTTCCCTGCCCCTCTCTGCCAGTGGTCTCTAAGCCTCTGACACCTACTGGGATTGGCCCTGGGCAGCCCATGAATGCCCCTCCACTGGCCAAGGTGCCCACCCTCAGATGGGTCAGGCTGCCGGGGCAAAAAGCAGGGTGCTGAGGTGGGGGTGGCTGAGGCCTGGCGGGTCCACCCCAGAGGGGCACAAACCCAGTCCAGCCTCCCCAGCACCCACATCAAAGCCTCGGCACCCCGTGATGGAGCTGTGTGTGGCCCTTCCCCCTCCCCCTCTCACATGTGTGTCGACCCTCTGGCCTGGCGCAGGCGTGTGCAAGTCTTTGGAATCCCTGAGTGTCCAGAATTGTCCTCCTGTTGATGACATTTAATGGAGCAAGACAAAAGATGCAAACGGTCACGGTTGGGGCTTGCTTTCCCCAGACTTATTGGGCATGCCCTGGCTCCCGCGTACCCCGAGATCAGAATGCAGGCTCACAGCCCCTCAGCTCTGGCCGCATGAGCCGTCCCCTGCCTTTCCCTTCTCCTGTCCAGCGAATGTCCACGGTGTACCTTCCTCGGGCCGGACACTGCCCTAAGCGCAGGGATCCGTCAGCAGACCCACGAGCAGGAGGGACAGGTGACGCCCACTGATGAACAGATGGGGCCAGTGAGTGAGTGGGTGGGTGGGTGGTCTGCCCTGTCAGCAGGTGCTGGGCGCCTGGGAAGGGGCCGGGCATGCGGGTGGCTGCAGCGTTTACTCGGGGTCATCGGGTCAGCCAGTGCAAAGGTGGCCCTGGAGCAGAGCCTTGGAGCAGGAGAGGGCAGCAGCCATTTGGGGGTTTGGAGAGGAGCGGCAGTGCCGGGGCTGACCAAACCCGGACGCTGGGGGAACCAGAGTGGGAGGCCAGGCCGGGCAAGCCAGGGAGAGGCCGGTGGTGAGACGAAAGGGCCAGCCGGGGCCAGGTTGCGGGGACCTGGCAGGACAATGCGTGGGGTTGGCCTTGACTCTGCGTGGACGGGGCGGGCATCGCGGGGCTTGAGCCGTGGCGTGGGAAGGTCTTTTACAGGATCGCGGCAGATGCTGCGATGGGAACAGATCTCTGAGGGCGAGGGTGGCCGAGGGAAGACCCGCCAGGAGGACCCAGCAGGAGCCCACGATGGGGTCCAAGGCGGGCCTTGGGTGGACCTGACCTGCCGTGAAGGTGGAGCCCGAGCATTCGCAGGTGGTTCGAGGGCGGGACCCAGCGGAGCCTCCAGGAGCAGCCCCTCTGGCAGGACCCCCAGACTGTGGGCCTGGCCTGTTTAAAAGCGGTCCCCGCGGAGGGCTCCACCCTCGCACACTTAGGGCACGATCACCCACACGTCGCTACTTAGCTGCAGTGTCCCAGCACTTCCCAGAAGTCAGCCAGCCCTTTGCAAAACATATAACCCACAGTAATAATGGCTGGTGGTACTTTCTGAGCACTCGCTACCTCCTAAGCACTGGATGTGACAGCCCCACAGCAGCCCGGGAGGTCAGAGTGGCCGATGCCGCCCTTTGCTTCACCCCCAGCTGGGCCTCCCTCCCCTGCCACTCGCCTCTGCAGGGAAGGCCCCCTCCCAGCCCCCCGACCTTCACAGGCCCCGCTGATCGGGTTGGGCAGAGGTAGGGCCCAGGGTTCTGCAGGATTCCGGAATGCCGGCACAGCACACACGGGTGCAGCCTGGGGCAGGTCTGTCCCTCGGCTGGGATCATGGAGTTAGGGGTCCGTCAAGGACCCTAGGGGTATTAGAAGTGGCATCAGGCATGCCAACACCAGGCCGGGAGTCTGAGGGCCTGTGGCCACCGGCTGCACCTTCTGATCACCCCAGAGCATGCCCATCTCATCCGTGTGTGTGCGTCGGCTGCGTGTGTGCAGGCCACAACGGCACGTGTGGATTCCAGCATTCGGGGGGCGGGGGGGGGGGGGAGCCCAGTGGCCCCGGCTGCTGAGCTTTCTGAACAGCTGCAGTTGTGCCCCAGCCGTCCTCATCCCAGCCAGACATATGGCCCCTCGCTAATTGAATTTGGGGCCGGGACCTGGCATGGCTCCACGCTGCCCTTGTTAGCTGGAAAGTGTACTTGCCCTAGCTGAGCTCAGCAGTCTTCTCCTTACTCTTAGCTCCCAGGACCTTCCCGGTTCTGCTCCCAGAAATAAGGCACAAAATAGCATCAGGCCACCCTGCGGCCCAGTGAAGCAGTGGATTCCTTCTCAGAAGACAAAAGTTTAGCATTCCTGAGGATCAGCTCAAAAAAGCGGCATGGAGACACTGCGCTCAGAGCTCGCATGTCAACATCTAAAGCTAATCGCTGGTGCTGGAGCCGCTGGACATGCCTGGGGCAGCACAGGATGAGACATCTGCCCTGCCCACTCGTGAAGACCCATCACCATTGCTGTCCTGACAATAAACGCATCATGTGTACTTATTACCAAACCCACAACCCAAACCATTCCACCCCACCCTGAAGAACGCGTAGGGCTCCGTCTGAGATTCTGCAAAGGTTCCAGGCACTAGGGGAACTTTCCAGAAACCTACAACTCCAGATGGGCTCCTAGGCCAAGTAAGTCCTGAAACCCAGAGGGCCCAGCCTCTCCAGAACATCAGCTAGTTCCATCCTCCCATCCCATATTATCAATGGCCCCTTCCAACATGAAGAAGTTAGAATGGCCAAAGCCCAAATGCCTCTGGAGATTGGGAAAAGGCTCAAATGAGAGGGAGGAGTTTTAACAGAGAAGATAGGTAAGATTTAACAAATGACTGTTACTACTGAATCACTTTGTTGATATTTCTTGTTAGTCTCTAGTGTATTAGAACAGCTAGAAGGAAATACCTGAAATTGTGGAAATGTAACCCATACCAGACTTCGAAATTTGTTTCCATCCCCCTATCCTATATTATTGACAGCCCTTCCAACATGAAAAAGTTAGAATGGCATAGCCCAAATACCCCCTAAAGATCAGGAGAAGGATCAAAGGAGAAGGTGGAGTTAACCCAGAGAAGATAGGATATAACAAATGAGTATGACTGCTGATTCACGATACTGATATTTCTTTTAGTCTCCAGTGTCTTAGAGCAGCTGGAAGGAAAAACCTGAAATTATGGAACTGTGACCCATACCAAACCCTGAGATCTGTTCTGTAACTACTCGTTACAATGTACTTTGGAGTCTATATTGCTTTTTTTTGTATATACAGTATATTTTACCATTTTAAAAATGTGTCGCATGGACTGGACTGAGTTTTGATGCTTAACCCACAGCCCCACTTCAAACTGGTTTGGGGAAGAGTCCTGCAGCCCCTTGCAGAGTGCGTTTGCAGTGAGTCACCTGCATGCTGAGACGTGCGTCTCCTCTGGGGCGCCGTGGGGAGCGCCGTGCTTGCAGTGTCACCCGTCAGTCGGCCGAAGTTGAGTTAGGACGTCCTGTCGGCCAGCAGTTCCCATAAAGAAGCAGGGCTGGGGGCCTCGGCCTTGGGGCAGGGCTGGGTGCCGACGCAGCCAGCCTGGCCCTCACGATGCCAGGAGACAGTACTTGGAGCTGGGCTTCTTATGAGCTGAAATAGAAGCCCAGAGAGGTCGTGTGGCTTGCCGGGGTCACACAGCTTAGAGTTGGCAGAGCAAGCACGGGGGCAGGATTCCTTCAGTGAAAAAGCACTGAGCTCGAATGGGTCTCTGTTCTCAGTTAGCTTAAAAATACAGTGAGATCACAGTGTTGGCCAGAAGTTTAAAAAAGGAGAAGAGCGCCAAGCAGCACTGATAAAATAGAGAACAGAGAGATGACGTCTTTCTGGGAGATGAGTTACTGGGATAACTGGTCCCACTCACGGTTTAATTCCAGTGACTGTGAAAGCTTCTCCTTCCCCTGCGAAAAGAAAAAGCAAAACCGATTTCTCCACCAAGGTCCTCTGGGTGCCGTCCTCTTGGGAAGAGGACGCCTTTGTTTGTCCTGAGACGTGGCTTCTCAGTGGGCTGCCTCTCGCCTCTGGTTCAGGTCTAGCACCTCCCTTCTTTGCGTGTTCTCAGAAGGTGTGCTGATGTCCTAGGGTCACGTCACAAAGGACTGCAAACCTTGTGGTGTGAACCCTGCAAATCATCGTCCCCCAGCTTTGGAGGCCGGAAATGCCAGTCGAGGCGTGGGCAGGGCCGAGCTCCCTCTGAAGCCTGTAGGTTTTCCTTCCCGCCTCGTCCTGCTTCTCCTGGGGGTGCCCGTCCCTGATGCCCATGTCTCTGCCTCCTGCACCACCACCCTCGCCCAGGAAGAGCTCGTCCCACTTGGTTACATCTGCAGAGACTATTTCCAAAGAAGGCCACAGGGTTACGTGCCAGGTGGACGTGAGCTTTGGGGGATGCTGTTTTACCTTGGGGTGATACAAGCCAGGGCAGTTCAGTGTGGATGGTGGGGAGGGGCCAGAGGTCTGAGAACCCCCGGCCATGGGGGAAGGGAGGGTTGCAGCCTTGCTAGCAGGACTGGGAGGGAGGGCGGTCCAGGTGTGTACACACCCATGTGTGCGTGTGTGTGCACACGTGTGTGTCTGGTGGTGGAGAGCTCACAGGGGGCACAGAGAAACGTGCAGGCCAGTCCATCTTAGCCACCGTAAGCTCCATCCTGGCCGACCCCCCTCCCTGTGGGTGTCTCAGACTGGGGGGCCGGAGCTGACAGCTGCCCCGAGCGCTGGGGGAGTGGCTACTCCACGGCTGGCTAAGCCACACCCAGGTGCTGCCCTTGGTCCCCGCCCCAGGCCCCTCCATCCTCTCTCGCCAGCAGCCACTTCCCTGCGGGCACCAGCGAATAGGCCCCTGAGCACCCCAGTTTCCGGCTACCAACCATGGGGCACACAGGCCCACTGTGCACGTCTGCTGGCTGCATTGCATTTGGCCAGTGGCACCACCTGTGGCTGAGGGGTCTCGAGGAGGACGGAGGTCTGCGGTGACAAGGAGGGCTCAAGGCAGCCTCCCCAGAGCTGCCTGGACACTGGGGTCCGTTCAGGGTGCAGGGACAGACCTCTCGGACCTTACTGGAGATATTCACATGCAAAACAAAGCCAGCGAACTTGCCCTACACGTGTCCACAGAAACCCCCAGCCCCATTTATTTATAACTGACGGGGGTGGGGGACCGATCGGAAAGTGCTTCTCCCAGGCAGCCCTCCGCGATGACCTTTGCAGCTTACTCTTTCTCTCAGCTTCTGTAGAGGCCAGTGTGTGCATTTCCTCTCGCGGCAGTGACAAATGACCCCAAGCTTGTGGGCTTAAAGCCACCCAGATTTGTTGTCGTACAGCTCTGGAGGCTGGCGTGCCTGCCCTCCCCACAGGGGAAACCGAGGCCCGTGGCCTCTTCTTCACCGCCCTGCCCTCTGCCTCCGAAGGGGCTCGTGGAAGATGTGTGGGATGCCTGAGTAAATAAGAAATGCAGTTGGCATAGGACAGGGTCCCACAGCAGGGGCCCGGCTGGGAGACCTGGGTATCGCATCATTTTTGAAAGGCTCCTGGGTCTCCCGGGACTGGGGGGGGCTCCTGCGGGCTCCTCCATCAGCACCACCTGGAGCTGGCTGCAGGTGTGCCTGAGAGCCCCGGTCCGCGTGCAGCGGGTTCCCTGCCTGCTGCCTCCACCCAGGCTGTCCACCCAGCCGCCGTCCTGGGCCCCGGCCAGGCAGCTCTGAGGGAGGGGCCGGGTCTCCTTAGAGCCATCTAGACCCCCGGGAAGCAGACACTCACAGGCGCCAGCAGACAGGACAGGCCGCATGGCATCGGTTTCACAGGCCAGTGCCCAGTGCCAGGCTGCACGTCGGAGGCGCCCTGTGAAAAACACATCCTGCCTCCAGGCTTTGCCCAGGGTTTCATGTAATTATCAAAACAGGCCGGGGCCCAGCAGGCAGCACGTTTATGTGATGCACACTTCCACCCTGGCCTGGCCTTGTGGGGGCAAGCCTGTCCCCGTGCAGTCAGCCTTCCACTCGGGACCATCCCAGCAGCCAGCCGGCCACCCCACCACCTCCGAGGCTTCTCCCGCCACCTGCCCATCTCGGGGTCCCTTGCCTGGGTCACTGGGTCTGTTTTGTCAAGAAGCCCAGCCTTCTTTCTTCCTGGCAGACCTGGTCTTTCGTCTCGATGCTAAGTCAGGCCTTATGAGGGTCACGGACTGGGAATGATGGTCTTGAAAATATGGCTCCACTGTCCTCGATCTCGAAGGGGGTCAGGCTGGGGTGACATGGCCCCTCCCCGGAGTCCTTCCACTCCAGGTGTGGGGCGGGTGCTGGAGTTCCCAGAGGCCCTAATATTAATAAATTAGAGCAGCCGTGTGTCCACGCTCACTGGTCTTCATTAATGGTCTCTGGAGCTGGAGTGGACAGGGTGGCATGATGTTGCCTGCAGGGACATCTGTTGGCATGGGGACACCACCCACACCATGTCCAGGCCAGGGAAGGGCGGGGAATGGCCACAGCAGGTGCCCTCTGGGTCCTGAGGTCCCAGAGTGCAAACTACAGAGGAGTCGCATTGTCATGCCCACAACGGTCATTTCCCTTTGTGGGGACACCTGTTCTGAGCTGGGCACAGCTGCCTTCATTCGGCTCGTCGGACTGCTCAGAGCTTTCCCCAGTCAGCAGGTGCAGCCTCCTAACTCTCCCCTCGCCTTCAAGCTCGGGACCACACTGTGGGCAGAAAAAGTCACCCTGCTGCCGCCAGCCCCCGCCCACCTCTGCGCGATGGTGACGGGCTTCCCGGGCAGCTTGCCGGCCTCAGCAGTCCATCGTGGTCCCGAGTGGACAGGCCATGCCGCATGGGGTGGGCAGGGGTGGCCGTGACCCCAAGCGGGAGCGGGTGGCCCTGGAGGCCTGTCACTGCGGAGCCACGCATGCGGCTGGAGTGCAGGCCCAGGCAGGATCCGTTAGAAGAAACACTCACCTGGCCCTTGTTCGGGGAGAAGGATCCCCACTTCCTGTGGCTGCTGCCCGCTGGGGGGCGCAAGGTCTGCCGGCTGAGGGGGGCCGAGCCGGGCGGGGTCAGCAGGAGATTCCGGTGGCGGCCCCGGCCGGGGTGCGGGTCCCACCTGGGAAGGGTGTTGGGCGCACTCTGTGCCGCCGTGGAGCGGGACAGGATCGCAGTCCCCTGGGGCCCGCGACGGGCAGGCAGCTCAAAGCAACAGGACTGGATTCTCCCATCCCGGAGGCCAGAAGTCGGGGTGTGGGCAGGGCCACCCCCGCCCCCCTCGGCTGTCCGCAGTCCCTCCAGCCGCTGCCTCTGTCGTGCACTCGCCCCAGGTCTCCGGACCCAAATTTCCGATCTTACTGGCTTGGGGCCTTGCTCATCCAACTTGGCCTCGGTTGACCGAATCGCATCTTCAAAGACCCTCTTCCCAAATCAGGGCCCTGCCCTGGGACCGGGGTTAGAATGGATGTGTCTTTTGGGGGGACGCAGTAGCATCACTGCAGATACCGGAATCGGGACCCCGTCACGTCAGCCACCCCAGAGCCCTGCAGAGCCGCCTCGGGGCCGCACCCACTGCGTCCCAGGCACCGTTCGGTGTGTCACACCCACGGGGTCTGCCCTGCAACCCCATGGGTCAGGCTGTTGGGAGAAGCAACCCTGAGCACCTGGTTCCCTGAGGGCCAGACCCGTCCTCGCACCTGCTGACCCTTCTGTGCCCTGGGAGGGCCCCACCCCAGCCCCACCCCAGCCCCACCCCAGCCCAGCCTCCCTTTCCCCAACGCACTGGACAGGCATTTATTTGTGGCCTCCCTGCCCCAGACCAGATGCGCCATGGCCACAAGGCACTGTCAGCTCCCCGTCACCCCCAGGGCATTGGGGCACTGTGGGCATCGTTAGGCTGCCCGGCCCGGACTTCCCTGACGTGTCGCCCCCGGAGCCAGCACCCACACCATTGGCTCACCGGGACCCGGCGCGGTGGACGGATGCCCGATGCGCGCCGGGCCGGGTCCCACCCGCTGCCGTGGGTCCGGGGCTGGCCTGGCTGGGTGCCCGTCCCCTGCGCGCCTCTTCTTCTGGGCCCTGGGGAGAGGCCTCGGCACAGGCGGGGTGAGCGGCCCCAGCCGGGCTCCTGGGACACTCGTGGGGGGCCTCCGCGTCCATGGCTCTGTCCAGCCCACGCCCCCACACTCCCCACCACCCGCCGCCTCCCACAGGACCGGGGCGTCTCGGAACATGTCAGGAAACGCTGGGCAGCCCTGAGCCCTACCCGCTCTTCTCACCTGCGTCTTGTACTCCCCAGTATTTGTGTATTCATTCATTTACGCGCTGGGAGGCAGACTCACCATACAAAGCACGTATATGGAGATGGGAAAATGGGGTTAAAAAATAAGGTACATCACAGTCCAATGTCTTGATCTCCAGCCCCACTTTGGGACTGCTCTCGGCCCACGCCTCTGCCTGCCCCCCATTTTGCCCATTTGTGCTTTGATGGGGGCCTTTCGCAACCGTCCCTCTGCCCTCCAAGAGACTGGCTTGGCCGGAGGGGCTTGGGGACCCCTCCCAAGTCCAGCAGCTGTCGGAGCCCGAGCCCAGAGCATGGAGCCCAGGAGGGGTGGCTCCGAGGCCTGCGAGAGGAGCTTCCAGGGCGTCTCTGGGGCCCCGTGAAGGGTGGGCTGGGGTAAAGGCCCCAAGACAGTAGGGTGACTGCTAGTATGGCTTCTTTTCGTCCAACGAGTTGCAGCTGCTACCTGCATGTCCATGGGGGCAGGTCCAGTGTCCCGGGGTGCCACAGGGTGGGAGGGCCAGGTGCTGGGGAGGGGGCGGGCGCTGGGGGGGGGAGGCCGGGCACTAGGGAGGGCCAGGCGCTGGGGGGGGGGGGGCGCTGGGCGGCTTAAGGCAACAGAGATGGAGATTCTCCTGGTTCTGGCTGGAAGCCCCTTCTGCAGGGGCTGTGGGCCTGCCCCTCTCCAGGCCCGCCCTGGCGCTCTCGGCCTCCGTGGTCCCCCGTGTCTGTCTGTCCGTGTCCCCTCTCCCTTGTACGAACCCCTGCCGTTTTCATTAGGGCCGCCCTGCTCCAGCCTGACCAACACATTCTAACTTGCCTGTTTCCGAATATGGTCGCAGGCTGGGAGCCAAGACTTCAGCACAGCTTTTGGAGGGCATGGGTCACCCCATAACAGGGTGCTGGTTGGGCAAGGCCTGGCAGGATGAGTGGGGGGCTCTCTCCACCCAGGATGAAGATACCGTGGCACAGGGAGAAGAAAGAGGGAGGAGGAGAGGAGCAGAAGCTGGCTGGGCCCTGTGGTTTGGAGGCAGCGTTCCAAGGCTGCAAGCCATAATTGTGGGAGCAGCTCCCATTTCCGGGCCGTTAGGCTAGATGCCTGACGTAACTGTGCTGGGGATATTTTAATCCCCCAATTCACAGAGGCCTAAACTGGGCCCTGGGACCGAGCGTCATGTCTACTTGACTTCCCCAACTCCTATTACCATTCCTGGCACAAGGAAGGTGCCCGGAGAGCGAGCTAGTGAATGGATGGGGGGCAAGTGAATGGAGGGGGGGCGTTAGGAATGGGGCACAAATAGCCATGGAACGGCCTGTTCTCCTGCCTCCACCCCACCCCCCAGCTCCAGCCAGGCCGCTGCCTTCTCAGGGCAGAGGGGGCATTTGACATCCTGTAATATTTAGCTCTCTGGCCAGGAGGTGCTGACATCTCCATCCCTGCTGACCACTGACAGGTCCCCAGGGGCAGGAAAGGGCCCACATGGTGGCTGCAGCAAGCTGGGCACAGTGGGGTCAACCCCAGGGAAGGGGTGGAGACCTGGGCTCTGCCCCCACCCACGCCCTCATCCCTTCACCCAGGCACTTTGGCAAGCAGAGCCTTCCTTCTTTATCTGCAGAAACGGGCATCGCTACCAGCAGCCTCTGCTCTCTCCGGGGTTGTGGATGCCCCCAAACCTGTCAAAAAAAAAAAACGGAGTCGAGTTTGCAGATTATGGCATGTTATTCAGGACACTAAAAGTTTTCCTACAGCAAGGGAGCCGGATGGTTTGCAAACACAGAAGCAGCTTCAAGCGTTTAGGGCTGCAGACCATTTTTGTAGACAGAAAAGGGAAGTTAGCTTGCCTGCTGCTGATGGGGTGAGGGTTTGGCCGTCTTACAGAGGCAGGTTTAGGCAGGTGTTGTGGGGCAAAAGTAATGAGCTGGGTGCGTGGTTGGCTATTTGGGTCAGCTGCCTTGGTGGAGATTCCAAATTTCAAAAGATGAAGAGGAAGCTCAAAGAGGAAGTAGGGCATTGGATTTTTGGGCTCCGCAGGCTCTCCCAGGCTTTCTCTATTGAATGTTTCAAACCCTAGGTGTGAAAAGCACTTTGCAAGCTCCAGGATGAAATGCGAAAAGTGGTCATTTTCCGCACTCCAGGAGCATCCATAAGTGGCAGGGACGTAACCTCTGCCACTTTCTCCCAGAATTTTGAAACTTGAGCTGGTGAAAGTCAGAGGGGCCACGGGAGGTCCTTTCCACGCTTTGGACCCAGTTACTTGCCTGTTGTTTACGTCCATGCCACATCCCCTCCACGCGAGGCAGCCTTTCTTGTGGTTGATATATTTTTAAAGAGCTTTATTGAAGTGTGATTGACATACAGTTGCTGCACACATTTAGAGTGTACGGTTGTGTAAGTTGTGACACATGTATAGCAACGTGAACCCGAGATCATGGGCAGATCCATCACCCCAGAAGTCCCCCAGACCCCCTTGTACCTGCCTTCCCAAGCTCCCCTCCCGTCTCCGAGCAACCGGTGTTCAGCTTTCTGTACATACAGATTAGTTTGCATTTTCTAGAATTTTATGTAGATGGAATCACTGATACAGTTCTTTCTCTCTGCATGATAATTCTGAGATTTGCGTGTGTTGGTAACTCATCATTCCCTCGTATTGCTGAGCCATGGCCCGTGGTTTGGACAGCCGACAGTGTAGTCAGTCAGTTGATGGACATGTGAGTTGAGCTGTTTGCTCTTTGACTACAGATCAGGCAACTGTGAATATCTGTCTTCTGGTCTTTGTGCAAAGATGTGCTCTCATGCCCCTGGCGTGGGGAGCTAGGAGTGGGGTGGCCGGACCCTATGGTGGGTGCATGTTTACCTTTTGAAGACCCCGCCAGGCTGTCTTCCAAAGGACTTGCACCATTTTGCATCCCCGCCAGCAGTGTAGAGCTCCCGCTCCTCTTCACCCTTGCTAAGACCCTGTAAGGTCTGTCCTTCCTCATGTTAAACATCCTCCCAGGTGTACAATGATATCTTGGGACTGTTCTCTTTTGCCTCTCCACGAGCCTGAGCATCTTTTCAGGTGTCTCCAGGCTATTCGTACCTCTTCTTTCACGAAGCCAAAACTAGAAAGTTGTTGGGTTCAAAGGGAGCTTCCCTCCTTGGCTCCTCTTGTCTGTCTCTCTGTCCAGGAACTCAGCCATGCGCCTTTCTCTGGTCTGAGGGCCTGGGCTCGAATCCCTGCCCTTGCGTTCTTGGCTGTGGGTGGCGGTAAACCAGGGGCCTCTTGGATGACCACCTGGGGCCCGTCTCATCCATCCCATCCATCCAACAAGCCTGCTCAGACCCATCCTTGGCAGAAGGTGGTGATGGGAGCTGAGGGCCTGTGCCAAGGGCAGTGCTGAGCTGCACAGTCACCAGCCCCCTCCCAGAGGGGCACGCAGGACATGGGGGGGAACCCAGGACCGTGGTCCCCAGTGGGTGCTGCACGGCCTCCACCAACTGCTGAGTGTCCTGGATTATTCCAGAAGGAAGAAGTGCCCAAATCCATGAATTTGTGCTTTTGGCCCACACCTCACAGCATAGTTGTGTCATCGGCAGGACTGATGGAGCACATCTGCTCTCAGCACCCAGACCGCCTGAGCCTTCCGTTGGGTGACAGGTGTCTTCCTCCTTTGCCAGGATCTGTGCCCAGAGAACCCCAAAGAGTCTTGTTTCAGGCCCTGGGGCCTGTGGGACTTGGGAGTGAGCAGGCGCTGCTTTCTAGGGTGACTCGGCCTCGGGCAGCCTCAGTCCCAGCTCAGGACTCCCCGAGGCGCCTGCCCTGCCTGAGAGAGGCAGGCAGAAGCAGTGACAGCGCTTGGTAGGAACTGGTCCCAGGGCAGGAGGCCCAAGCAGTGCCCATGAGGAGCCCACCGCTCCCGTGGAGGAGGGCACCCTGCAGGCTGCTCAGGGGGCCTGGGAAGGCTAGGAGCATGCTCAGACAACACGGGCCATTGCTGGGACAGGGATTCTGGGCGCACTCCTCCTGCAGGGCCCTTGAGTTCCTGCCCAGGTGCCATCCAGGGGGAAGGAGAAACTCTGTGCTCTGGCTGCGCCCTTGCATCAGCCCCAGCTCTCCACCCAGATAGAAAGGACCTGGCCAAACTGGCCCACTCCATTCTGCCCATTACTCACTGCCACGCTGCAAACAACAGCCCCTTTCCGCCAGGAAGAAGTGGGCAGGCTGCAACCATCTGCTGCCCACGTGGCACGGGGGAGGCGCACGGCGCAGTCAGCCTCGGGCGGAACGCAGGAGCTGGCTTTCGGGAAACTCAGGCTCTTTCTCTCCTGCCGGAGGTTCCGCCACGAGCGAGAGCTCCCCCACCTCCCCAGAGCTCAGCAGCCTCCAAGAATGCATGAAATAGGTTCCTTGGCATCTTTTTAAAGGCTTTCCCTGGGTTATTAAATTGGGGAGGTCCATGCAAGGAGCTCTCAGGAAGCTGAGAGACGGAAGGAAAGCTTAGCTCTTCCATGTCTTTTTCTTTTCCCACAGCACTTGCCTTCACCGAGTCCTCTTCTTCAGGTCACTGCCAGGGGTATTTCAAAAGGGAGTTAATTATCACCCTGGGGCACCTCCTCCCGGCTGGGTTAGATATGAGGCTCTGTACATGAAGCAGCAAGGTGGCCCAAGGTCTGGTGTCAATGTCATGCTCCAGCCTCCCATCGAAGCACCTCCCACCCCCAGTTAGCCAAGAGCTACCTGATGCCATCCCACTCCCATGCCCACAGTGAACTCTTCCGTGGTGTCTCTCTTTGCCATCTTTCGGTTTAACCAGTCCAGTGAGTTTGAAGCCACCTGAGTGGGAAAGTTCGCATTGGACATCTGTCTTCTCCCCCCCACTCCTACAACTTGCACGCAATGAGCGAAGCTCTGCATACCACCTGTTCCACAGCTGCGGCCAGGAGGGTCTGAAGGTATCGCCCCCCTGAAACCCTCCGACGGTTCCAGGAGTGTTTCTGCCCTCGGGGAGGAGAATCGCATATCTGGCCAACCGAGAAACCAGTCTAAGCCAGGTAGGGTTTCTTTCATCATGTTCAGCAGATTTGTAGAACTTCTTCCTTCTTCCTGTCCAGGTAATTAATGAGTGACTTCAAAGGCTTGAGGCTTTCCTGCTCCAATCAATTATTCAGATTGACACATCCAAAGGTCTCTGAGCAGGAAATATGGGGAGAACAGATTGCTAAGTGGTTTTGATGGCGGCTAAATGAATTACTTGCTAACCACCCGTGTCCGATCTCATAGTACTTGTGGACGCCGGAGAGCTGCTGGGGGTCCCTATCTGATGGGGAGGGCGGAGTGAGTCTCAGTCTCCCTGGGACAGCAGTAATTTCTTCCTTTTCAAGATCGGTGGTCACCTGTATCTATGTCAATGTGATTACTGACCTCAGAATACATCTACGTGGGTGGTCCACCTGCGTCCTGGCACTTGGGCTGCCGCCCGCCTACTTGGCCTCAGCTTTGGGGGGGTGTGAGCAGGCATCGTCCTGGGAGGACTTGCAGTGTGTGTTTCTCTCCCATGTGGGCTCAGCCACCACCAGCACCTGTGAGAAAAGAAGTGATGTAGATTAAAGTCAAGGAAATCTGAGTTCTTCTTATTAAGGAAAGTGCTACAAAATTTACGTTGGTGGAAGTTTCAGAAAGAGTTCAGGGATTTTATCGTGGTCCTTGCCTTATGTTTGCAACTCCCCATTAAAAAAACAATCGCTACTTTGACTTCAGCCTGGGCTTGCAACCAAACTGGGTTTGGGTTTTCCTTTCCATGTGGAACAACCAAAAACTCAGACAAAATACCTGAAATGACAGATTCTAAGGCTTGGACAATGGACGCCAGATGGAAAGCAGAAGAGGCGAGCCCTGTGACTGCCCAGCCACAGCACGTCCCCAAACACCTGAGCTGAAGAAAAGGAGCTGGGAATCTGGGGAGATGAGCTATGCGTCCAGAGAGGAAACCGCAGCACAGAGAGAGAGCTCAGAACTTCTGCAGCACAGAGTATCAATCAGAGCAAGAGTGGGGGAACTGCCAATGCTGGAGAGGAAAACTTGCAAGGTCTGAGATGGGGAAAAAAAAAATACCCTGGATGGGATTACTAGAAGGTTAAATATTGGAAAAGAATAGTCAACTTGAAGAAGTAGCAATAGAAACTATCCAAAATGAAGCAGAGACAAAGAATAATATTTTTTTTAAAAAGAACAAACAGCACATCAGCGAGCTGTGGAACAACTTCATGCAACCTAATGTAATTAGAATCCCTGAAGCGAAGAAGGAAGACAGAAAAAAAACCATTGGAAGAAATAATTATGGAAATTTTTCCAAATTTGATGTAAACTATAAACTCCCAGATCCAAGAATCACAAAAACACCCATGCACCAGACACAGAAAAAAACTTCAAGGCATGTCATTATCAAATTGCTCAAAACCAAGGATAAAGGCAAAAGCAGAGAAAAATGACACATTACATACCGAGGAGCAAAAAGGTAAAGAAGGAGGTTTATTTTCAGAAATAATGCAAGCAAACAGAGGTGGAGAAATGTCTCTAAAGTACTGAAAGAAAAAAAATTGTCAACCCAGAATTTTTTCAGAAGCGAAGGTGAAGCAAAAACTTTTTCAGAAGACAAGATCTTAAATAATTTATCACCATTGGATTCACGCCATAAAAAGATGTTCAAGGATGTCTTCCAGGTGGAAGGAAAATGCAGATGGAAATACGGATCTACACAAAGGAATGAAGAACCGGAAATGGTACCACATGGGTAAATATGTAAAAAAAAAAAAAACTTTTTCCTATCATTTAAATTTGTTTTGAAGATAATTCACTTTAACCAAAAATAATAACAACTATTGAGGATTATAACATATGGGAGGGAAAACGTATGACAACAGAAGTCAGGATGTAAGAAATGGAAGTATACCATTGTACGGTTCCTATACTCTATGTGAAGTGGTAGAATATCGCATGATTGTAGACAGTGATAAGAATGAACATTGTAATCCCTGAAATAACCATTAAAGTAACAAAGCAAAAAAAGTTATAGTTATAAACCAAAAACAGGATGAAGTGGAATCATAAATACTCAATCCAAGAGAAGGCAGGAAAAAAAGTAGGAGGAGCAGAGTTAAGCTGGGAGAAATAAAATATGATGCCGTTAAGCCTAAGCATATTATTTATCACATTAAATGTAAATGGCATAAACATTCAAATTAGAAGGCAGAACTGTCAAACTGGATAACAGAGCCAGATCTAACTATATGCTGCTTATAGAAAACACACATTTGTATAAAGACACAAACATCTGAAAAGTAGAAGGTTGGAAAAAGATACAGCATGTTAACTCTAATCAAAAGAAAACTGAAGTAGTTGTATTAGTATCAGACAAGGCTTTCAGAACAAAAGTTATCACCAGAGTTAAACATTCCTCTACATGTACTTTCCTGGTGTCCCCACATTTCAGTATGTCATGTTTTCACTTTCATTCAGTTCAGAATACTTTATGATTTACCATTTTATTCCTAGTTTACCCATGCATTATTTAGAACAATAAAGAAAGTAATTTCAAAATGATAAAGGGTTGAATTCTGCAGAAGGACAAAAGAATCCTAAACATGTGTGCCATAATAGTAACATTTCAAAATACACGAAGCAAATACCGATAGAACTACAAGGAGAAATGGACAAATCCATAATTATTACCAGATATTTCAACATCTCTCTTTCAATAATTGTTAGATCAAATAGATAAAAATCAGTAAGGACATAGAAAATTTGGACAACATCATGAACCAATGTGACCTAACTGACATTCATCTACTCCACCCAATAATAACGCTTAGTGCAGTCTTTTCAAGTGCACATGAAACATTTATCCTAAAGTAACTCATATTCCAGTCCATAAAACAATTTTCCATAAGTTCACAACTATTCAAATCAAACAGAATGTGTTGTTTAATCACAGTAGGACTATACTAGAAATCAGTAACAGAAAGATCTCTGGAAAATCCCCCAATACTTGGTAAACTAGATAATATTGTTCTAAATAATGCACGGGTAAACTTGGGATAAAATGGGAATCACAAAGTATTCTGAACTGAATGAAAGTGAAAACATATCATATAGAAATGTGGGGACACCAGTAAAGTACATGTAAAGAAATGTTACAGCTCTCAGTCCTTATATCAGTAAAGAAGTAAGGTCTCAAATCATTTACCTCAGGGTCAATATTTATAAGCTAGATAGAAAAAGAAAAAATTAATACCAGGATAAGCAGAAGAAAGCAAATAGTAAAGCAGAAGTCAATGAAATAGAAGACAAAATAATAGAGAAAAATAATGGGATCAAAAACCAGTTATTGAGAAAAGCAATAAAATCAATAAGCCTCTAGCCAGACTTATCTAGAAAAAAAAAAAAAGAGAAGACAAAAATTACCAATATCAGAAATGAGAGAAATGACATCATTACAGATTCTTTCTCTACATTACAGATTCTTTCTCTACTAAACTGCCTTGTCTGATACTAATAGAACTACTTCAGTTTTCTTTTTGGAGAAACCTCAGATGCAGATGCAAATACAGATGTTTGGAAATGGAGAAGCTCCAGGAGACACTTGCTTCAGAGCCAACAGAGACGCAGACATTTAGAGATTCTTGGAGTGCCGACAGAGAGCAGATGCCTAGACACGGACATTTGGAGATGCAGAGCCCAGCAGACGTCACTGATGAGGTGCTAAGCAAGCCAGCACCCACAGTTGTATCCCAGAGGAACTAAGTGAGGGCCCACAGATGCTTAGAGAGTAAACCACAGGCATCAGAAGCTAGAAGCAACAGAACTGGGAATGAGGACCAGTAGACACCAGCCACGTGCCTTCCCATGTGACAGACATTGGCCTTTTTTGAGTCAAGGAATCTTTCTCTGGATACATTAGTTTGGAAATTTTTATGGCTTTAGAACTGTAAAGTTGTAACTTAATAAATTCCCTTTGTAAAAGCCTCTCCATTTCTAGTATATTGCATTCTGGAAGCATTTAGCAAACTAATACACTAGTATATAAAGTTACAATTGATATTTGTATATCAGTCTTGTATCCTGCAGCTTTGCTAAACATACTTATGAGTTCCAGGAGTGTGTTTTTTGGTGGGGTGCGTGTGTGAATTTCATTGGGTCTGCTACATAGACAATCATATGGTCTTCATTTTCTTTCTTATTTCCCAGTATGGATATCTTTTATTTCTTTTTCTTATCTTATTGCACTGGCTAGAACTTCCAATACTATGTTGAATGGAAGTGGGGAAGGCTGACAACCTTGCCTTGTTCCTGACCTCAGGGTGTATGTTAGTTATCAGTGACTGTGTAAAAATATCACCACACACTTAGTCACATAAAGCAGCACATCGTCCCTCATCCTGGGGGTCGGGACGCAGGGTGTGGCTGAACCGAGCTGAGGGCCTCAGGAGGCTGCAACCAAGGTGTCAGCGGGGACTCTGCTCTTACCTGGGCAAGTGGCCACCTTTGAGTCACGTGGTTATTGGCAGCATTTAGTTATTTGTAGACAGACCGGGGGACCTCGACATCTTGCTGGCTGGAGGCTGCCCTGAGCTCCTTATCTTGTTGTCCTCCCAACTCGGCCGCTGACTCCCTCCGAGCAAGGTGTGTGTTCCGTTGTGTGAACTCATGCACCCCAGCACCACTGCCCTATTCTGTTAGAAGCGGTCCTGGCCCTGCCTCGCTCCAGGAGGGGAGATGATACCACGGTGGGAATACCAGGAGGTGGGGCTGGGGGCCACTGCAGGAGGGAAACAGGCATTCTCCCCATGAAGGGATGGTATCATCTGAAGGTTTTCATAGATGCTCTTTATCAGCCTATGTAAGTTCCCTTACCAAACTGCCACTCTTGGAAAATGTCCCCCCTTCCATGGGTGTACCACCACCCCTGCAGGTGATGAATTTAAGCGTGAGTCTGCCCGGCTGAGCTGAGAGGGAGTCCAGGAACCCGAACTCATTCATTCTTAATTTATGCTACGGATCTGTTGGGTACCTACTATATGCCAGGAACTGGGTGAACAGGTGGACCTGGTCTGTGTCCTCTTAAGAGCATGTGGCATAACAGGAAGACAAGTACGGAATGATGTTACGGAATCAGGAACAAGAGGCACGGTCTGTGGGAGAACTTGACGGGGGTCCGTATCCCCGGGACAGCAGCAGACAGCCCGAGTTTTGTTTGGCTTGTTCGCCCCTGTGTCCACCGTGGAATCTCTCAGGAATTACACTGTGGGCCAGACCCTGGCATTAACACTTTGGCCACTTGGTCCCGTGGAACCATCTGACACCCCTAAACGCCGGGCATGATATTGTCCCCACATCCTGGATAGGGAAACTGGGGCACAGAGAGGGTAGGCCGCTTGTCTGAGGTTGCCTAGCAGGAATGTGGCTGGGCCAGGATTGGAACGAGACAGGCTGGCTGGAGGCCGAGCTCTCAGCCCCTGCCCCTGGTGGCGTCTTCGAGGCTGGTTCCACTGCAGCGAGAAACATGGCACCCACTGTCTGTACAGGGCAAGCTGATGCTGGCTCCAAGGGGAAGCCTGTGGGGCTCTTCCTGCTAGGGACTCCTGGGCTGCTGCCCAGAGGGCAGGCACCACTCGCCGCACCCATCCAGGAGAAATGGGTGCAGCCCTGCACCTGGCACCACACCAAGCCCACAGCCTGTGGCCCCACCCCACACCCGGTGTGCAGGTGAGTGAGCTGCCCTCCAGAGCCCCCAGGTTGGTGGGTGCAAAGGGCTGTTCCACAGTACAAAGACCAGAGCACTCTAGGCCCCTCCACACCCTCGCCTCATTTCCCAGCTCTGTGTGGCATTTCCATGCTTCAAAGGTGAAGGGTCGTCAGAGTCCATGCTGTCCTTAATATTCTTGCCAAAGACTGTCATTTCAAAGGGAAAAAAGCATTCAGATCGTAGCTGTGACTCAGGCCCCAACTGCCAGCCTCCATCTCTCAGGCGGGGGAGGTCCAGGGACACGTCAACCCTCCCTGGCCGCAGGAAGGTCAGCCACAGGGCCCAGGACAAGCAAGGCCACTTGCCCACGTGGGAATCTCCACCCCCGGGCTGCTTGTGCTTGGGCCCCCCAGTTCGGGGCTCTCTGCTTGTCCCCCCGGCTGTGATGCATAAGGTCGCCAAGTGCATGAGCAGCTCAGGGATGTGGCCATGTGAGCTGGGCTTGTCACCCTGCCTAGCCAGGGCCATCGAGCTCATCCACACAAAGCCTCGAGACTTCCAGACCTGCTTCCAGAAGCTTCCACACAGAAGCCCTTCCATGTTGGCTCCTGCTTTTGAGGAGGCAGTGGGTCACAAGCAAAACTTTAAGATCTGGGTTCAACCCTGTCTCTCGGGAACTCACCATATGATGATATGTGATAGTTGTGTGTGCCTGTATATGCATGTTTGCACACGTGTGTGCATGAGTTTGCTTTCTGTCTGTAACTCATCAGCTCCTAAGACCAGTTGGGTGTCCTGTCTTCAGCACCTAGGGAAGAACCTGCATGTAGGAGGCACCCAGTGAATATTGAATGAATGAGGGAATGCAGAACACTCTCAGCAGGGTGCCCAGTGGGGGGTTCTCACTTGTGGTGGAGTGGGATTCTTAGGGAGCCTGTCAGCCTAAGAGGACAGGCTGGACAGGGAAGGGCTCTGGAACGTGTCCCGTGGTGGGTCGTAGTGGGAACACGTCATTGGCCTCAAGGCTGTCTGATTCCAGGAGGACTTGCTTTGGGCCCCATCAGAGCCGAGGTCCAGGAAGGCAAATGGGCCATCCTGGAAGCCGATGGCAGGTGGGGAGGTGGCAGGTGTGTGTGATTTATAATTGGGAGGGCTATATGGCCGGAGGGGGCACTGCAGTGCCATCTCACCTCCCTCGTGCAGCACCTGTGGGCACCTGTGAACCCAGGAGATCCTGGCCTACGAGCAGAGGCAGGAGGCAGGGCTTGCTAACCCCCTTGGCTCCCCTCCTTGGGGAGCAGGACACCCACATGGGGGGTTTCCTGCAGCCACTGTTAACCAGAGTCTGGCTCACTGCTGCCCAGGCCCCCACCCCTTCTTCTGTGGGGCACAGCTAGATGCCGCCCCAGCTCCCGTGGCGTGAGGCTCATTTGCCCCTGGGGCCCTCCCATCTGCTGTCCTCCCTATCCCTCCATCCCCCCACTGCCGGGTGCAGATGGCCCCACCCTGGAAGCTCTGCCTCACACTGGCAGCACCTGGGACTCTGCATCACCCCTTAGAACAGAGCTGCCACAGAGCTGCCACGTTCTAGCCTTAACCTGAATGGGAAATGAACCTGGGTTGTGGTCGAGCCATTAGCTTTGTGGGATGCTTGTTTTAGCAGCTCATGTTGACTGGAACAGGGGCACATCCCAATCCTGACTTTTCACCCTAAGTCACCTGGATAATCACTTGGAACCCAGGAGGGGTGAGGCAAAGGCGCCTCTGGTACCATCCACCAGCCCTGCTCTTTGCCCCTGGGGTAGAGGGGGGCAGGGCATGTCCTGCCGACGGTCCCTTACGGAAGGGCCTGGGTGGGTACTGGGAGCCCTAGCCCCTGGCTCGCTGCTCTCACCCACATGATCCCTGCATCTCACGTCACGTGGACATGGCCGGGCCCCAGCAGCTGGGGACTTAGGATTCGAGGCTAGAAAGAATCCTCAGGGATTGTCGATCCTGGGTCCAGGTTAGAGGTCAGGTTGGCAGCCGAATAGCCCCTCTGTCTTGAAACTCACAGGAAGTGGAGAAACCTTCCAACCCAACCGACCCAGCTGGCCCTGTGCTCCACTTATGCGATGGGCAGCATCTGCTGCCTGGACAGTGGTCCAGCGGAGAGCCCAGAGGCCTCAGGCTTCATCAGCCCCTGCCCTGCCACCCCAGCTGGAAAGGGACACCCGCCTTCCACTGCGAGTCGTGCCTAGGAAAGGAGGCAGCCTGTTAGCCCCAAGAGTCCCTCATTTGCTTTCCGAATTAACATTTCAGTTGTCACCTTGGAGTAGACGCACCTGGTAAGTGTCTTCATCGTGAATGGGCTCTGCGGGGGCTGAACTGGGCTGTAAGTCTGCCCCGAGCTTTGCTTTAAGACCCTGGTCACGCCCATCCAGGAGGGGTCACCCAGTGCTCGGCAGCACCTTGGCCTGGCTGGGAGTCTCCCTGCGACCTCCGTTCCATCCCTCCCTCCCAGGAGAGGTCAACCGTTGCCTTCTGTCTGTGTGCCCCAGTTGGAACAGCCATACCTGAGAAAGCTGTCTGTCAGCCCTTGGCTACTCCCCGCCATTGGCGTCTCAGGTGACAGGATCCTTTCGAGCCAAGTTCAAGGCCACCTCCTCAGGAATCACATTTATCATCAGTAGACATGGCCTAAAATGCTGCCAGGGATCATTCATTGAGCTTTAGGCTTGCACCGACTCCCCAATAAAACAGACAGATCCTGGGGTACGGGGCAGATGTGCCCTTAGGCACCTCCTCACCAAAGTTGCCTTGCCATCCACCAGCCCCAGACAGGACCAGCCCAGCCCTCCTTGGGGACTTCACCGTCTCCGGCTGAGGGCCAGGTGGTATCCGGGGGGCCCTCGTTCCCCTTGGGGTCTGCAGGGTGGTTCTCGGTGGCCTGTACCTCCACACCTTCATTTCTGTGGTGCGTCTTTATCTTACCGTGTGCCAGGAAGACAGGACAAGCACACAGTCGTAAGACTGGTTCTTTCGGTGGTCGCCTGCGGGGAGGTTGGGAGACGGGAGTGCCAAAGCAGCCATAGCAATGTGAGGAGATAATATAGATGGAAACCCCACAGTGAGGCAAGGCCGTGATGGTGGAAGCCAGATGCTCAAGGGTGGGGGAGATTGCTTTAGGATAATCGGGTCACCCTCAGAGCCCAGATGTTTGGGGCAAAAATGAGGTACAACATTCTGGAGTATGGCTTTCGTGTCCGCTGATTTCAGAGACTCGGCTCCCCCTTCCCTTCTGCATGTCCTCCCTGGCGGGGGCGGTTGGGGAGGGAGGGAGACTGGAAATGGGCTGAAGATGGAGTTTGAACTAGAAGCCTGGCTTGGGAATGGAGGGGCGGCGGGCAGGATGGTGGGCAGGGCGGCAGGCAAGGCGGCGGGCAGGATGGCGGGCAGGGCGGCAGGCAAGGCGGCGGGCAGGATGGCGGGCAGGGCGGCAGGCAAGGCGGCGGGCAGGATGGCGGGCAGGGCGGCAGGCAAGGCGGCGGGCAGGATGGCGGGCAGGGCGGCAGGCAAGGCGGTGGGCAGGATGGCGGGCAGGGCGGCAGGCAAGGCGGCGGGCAGGCAGGGCGGCGGGCAGGATGGCGGGCAGGGGACCAGCACCGTTTGGAACAGACAAAGCAAGAATCCGTAGCTACCGTGACCCTCTCTGTGCCCCAGGCAACACCTCCAGACGCCAGTCTTAAGCTTGAGTCGTGTTGAAGGTAAAGAGGAAGGAAGACTTTTTAGTGTTTGTGTTCTCCAGCAAGAACAGGTGACTTGGCAAACAGCACAGATTAAGAATACAGTCTGTGCAGCTTCTTAAACCCCTGGCTGGAGCCCCCACCCCACCCCACCCCGGAAAGCAGGCCTTCTGGGGACACTGCCCTGGGGCTTTGGAGGCTGAAGTCTTGAGCTTGTCCGGTGCTCAGTGCTTATCTTCTGCTCTAGGACCTTCCAGACTTGGGGCAGCACGGCCGCCCCAGCATCCCCCCAGCACTTTGGAAGAACCTTAGGAAAGAGTTGACCCCAAATGGGTGTGGGTATTTGTGTCCATGCATGCCCTCCTCGCGAGACTGAGTGGGGGGCCTTTACATCCCCTTACCCACCCCACCCCAATGTTTCGGGGATGACTCCTGCCTGCCAGGCCTGCTCTGTTGGGGTTTGCTCGGCAGGCAGCAACGTGCAGGGACTCTGAGGCCACCACTCACTCCATCTCTGGAATTTGCTTTGCCACTGAGGTCAATATTCGGAACGCCTGGGCCCACCGTTCCTGGTGGGTGGCCATGAGTGGCTGGAAGGGCTTCCCCCGAGTCCCTAACTGGGCTGGGCTCTTTGCCTGGTCTCTAGTGCCCGGGGTCTGGTAGAGCTGTACAGTTGACTCTCGTCAGTTGTTCGAGGAAGTTCTCTTCTATGAAGTCACGGCGGACGCTGAACTAGCAGCTCCAGAACCCCTGCCCCTGGGGGAGATCAGGGTGGTCCCAGCTTTCCCATCAGCTGGTCAGTGCTTAGCCTTGCTTTACATGCTTTTCGGTTCCAAGAGGCCTTTTAAAATATATACTGTTGACTCATTAGTGCTGGACTCACAGCCAGAAGCTTCTCTAACACAACTATTTTCTCTGTAAGCCTGTCAGTGTCTGCCTACTCTTAGGAACACTGGACAGCTGTCCAGCACTACGCCAGATCCATTTTCAAAAGTGAAGTCACCGACAGAAAGCACGGGGAAGCAAAACATGTGGCACTAAATCCTAAGAAATAAAAACGTAGCACTAAATAACAAGAAATAAAAATGTGCCCAGAATACTGAAAAGAATATGGTGAAAAGGATGCTTGCTTACAATAGCAGAGCTGAATCAAGCAGGTAGCGAGTTGCCTTGTTCTACCTCTGCTGAGAATGGATTTTCCGCCGCCCAGCGCCTGTCAGTGAATGGCCACGAAAGCACCGCGGGTATTTATTTGGGGATTACAAATTAATTTAGTGAAGAGGCAAATATGCAAGTATGGAATCACGGATAACAAGCACGACTGTATCGGGTGCTGTCCCCCCATTACACACACACACTGATGTCCGTAGCTGCCCCAGGACCCTGGACGAGCCCACGGTCCCTGCCTGGCTCTGGTTCCAGACCCCACCCTTCCCCCTTCTGTCCTTCCCTGCTAAGGGGTCCCAGACCCAGATCCTCACTCCTGGCTGCCCAGGAGGCACTGCTCGGACTATCCCCAATGGAGCCTTCTGGAAGGGGACAGGTCCTGCCACAACTCCTCGCCCTGCTTACAACACACATGCACCCCCAATTTTGTCACTTAGGTGAAAGGAGGCCCCGGAGAGACGGCGTGGCCAAGACCGTCCATCGGTGCCATCCAAGGCAGGCTGGGTGGGCAGTCTCTCCCTGCGTTTCCTGTCCCCAACCCCGTTTCTCTACACTTTACCAGCACCCTGCTATTTAAAACAACTATTTTCCACCTTTAGAGTCGCTAATGTGTGTGAAAATCGAATCTGCTGGGCTAAAGCTCCTGTAGGGAAGAAAGTTCAAGGGCTGGATGTTGGCTCAAGACCCCACAGGGACAGGCTGCAAATGGGGAGCAGCGTGGTGAGAGGCAGGGAGCCGGGGGCACATGCCACTGGGGACCGGAGATGCCCAGGAAAGCTGGTCGTGACAAAAATGCGCTTGTCTCCTTGACGATTGCTTGAAATTTCATGAGAATGCATCCTGGGGTCTGCACGGGCAGATTGCCAGCACAGTCTTATGAATGTAATTTGCAGGTACCATTAGGAGGTGGCGGGCTTTGCTATCATCCCAGGATTATCTGAGAGAATTGGGGTTTCTCCATCTTTTCAAGACCTCGCCTGATGGGAAGGCTGAATATTAAAACATAGCAACAATAAGGCAGACGATGTGGTGCTGTTTCCTAAGCCCAAACCTGCTGGTGCTGTTGGTGGGAAGGCGTCACCTTCAAGAGACATGCTTCCCCAGGGAACCCTGGAAAGGTGAGCAGGGCTGGCAGATCCCTCCATTTCTCCCTGCGCCATTGAAGCTGCCCCACTGCTTAGGGGGAAAGCCCTGCACTGGGCATCTGGAGACCATTCCAATGCCTGCCTGGCCAACATGACCTAGGGAGGGTCGCATCCTGTCTGAGCTGTGCCGGCTGGGAGGAGAGCACTGGCCCCTGTGCTGCCCCACTCAGCTGCTTAGCCCCAAAGAAGACACAACAGTGACCCTGCTTTGCAAACCATCAGCAGTTGTGCAAATGTCAGTAAAAGTCACCTGGTTGGTTTGATCTTGGGTTTCCTCCAAAGAGACAGGCGACCTTCCCTAGGCCAGTCAGGGTCTACAGGTGCTGCCTCAGGGCAGAGGTATCCCCATGATCCCCAGCAGCACAGGTGCAGTTCCGTGTGTCTCATGTATGCCCCGAGCATACAGGGATGAGAGGTGACAGAGATTCAGTCCCTGTCCTTGATGGGGGTGATGTGCAAACACGTTGAGATAATAAGGTTCAGGTGTCAACTTGGCCAGGTGAAAGTGCCTAGTTCTGTTGTGGGGACATGAACCAATGACATGTGAACCTCATCTGTCACTGATGACATCTGCAGTTGGCTAGGAGGCGTGCCTGCTGCAGTGAATGATGTTTGATTTAATTGGCTGGTGCTTAAATGAGAGAACTCAGTGTGAGAGCACGTAGCACAGCCCAAGCAGCTCAGCCCAGGCCTTTGGAGATGCAGAAAGGAATCACCCTGGGGAAAGTTGTTGGAACCCAGAGGCCTGGAGAGAAGGCCAGCAGAGATCACCCTGCACCTTCCCATGTAATAAAGAATCTCAGTTGAAAGTTAGCTGCCTTTGCTCTGAAGAACTATACGTTTTTAACCATATAAATCTCCCTTTTATTAAAAATCAGTCCATCTCTGGTGTGTTGCATTCTGGCAGCTTTGGCAGACTAAACACACGTGGAGCCAGAGCTTGGGCTCACTGCCCTGGACTCGGAGCACAGGCTCTCGTGCCTTATGGGAATGGCACCCAGCGGTGGCCTGCGTGTGAGCATGGAGAAATGGGATGGCGGCAGAGCACAGGGGTGGTGCCCCAAAGTTCTGAATGGTTTATGAGTGTGGTCGAAGTGAATGATGCCCATCTTTCTCTCAGTTCCAGCTGGTGTTCAGGGATGGCTGGCACCTGTTTCTTTCTAAGGATTTTTTTCAGTATTGTAATTATAGGAGAAAACCTATAGCAGTGATTTCAGGTAGGGAGAGTGGCATGGAGAAGGCAGCTCCCAACAGAAGGGGTGGCAGTGTCTGCACTCTGGGAACCCTGCTGGCCATCAGCTAACAGAAGAGTGGGGGAAGAGGACAGGGAGGGATCCTGGAAATGTCTTTCTATCCGGGGTAGCGGTACATCCCAGACACTGACTCCAGGAAGGCTGACAAGATACTCACATGGGTCGAGCAGCTGGTGGGTCTTTTGCAGGGAGGCGACAGGTGATGCCCAGTGTCGGGCCACCTACAGTTCTAGGAATTCATCCCAGTCCAAGTTGATAAGCTTATCTGGACTCTAGTGCTGTGGAGCTCAAACACGGAGATCCAGGAGCTGGACACACGCTTTTAAGTGCTCTACTTTAATTTGATTGTCTGTTTTAACAGCTTTGGGGACAAGATCTCCCTTTGCCAGTGATAATTTGCACTTGGAGGACAGTTACATGGAATGTGTTTAGTCCTTCAACTCAGCATCATTCAGACTAGAATCAACAAAATGTCCTATTTCGTTCCTTTTCGAAGTGGGCTCGTATATTCCTCAAGGCTGATAAATGCCTTTTTAATACTCGGATGCACTTTTCAGCCAGTTATGGGGCACCAGCTCTCTGCCAGGTGCCTTCTGGGAGCACAGCAGGCACAGGGCTGGCTAAGGCAGGACTCCTCCCAGAAAGTACCCCAGCTGGAGGAACCTTTGGGGTCTGACATGCCAGAGGAACCCAGGGCCAGCAGGGGAAGTGTACTGTGGCCCCAAGAGAGGAGGCTGGGGAGGCCCACAGGCTTAGAGGCCAGCAAAGCAGCGGTCACCCCTCCAACCTCGTCCAGTCAGCAGGGTGGGGTTGTGGACAAGGAGGGAGCTTGGATAGGATCAGGCAGAGTGTGAGGACCCCAGATCGCGTTGTGTGAGGGTCAGGGAAGCAGGGAGGATTATGGAATGCAGCAGGGTTTCTGGGCGGATGATAGCTATAACACTGACAATAACTATACACAATGATAGCTGTGGTTTATTAGGCACAGGGTGAGTGAGTGCCAGGCCCAACCACTACACACCCTCCCAGCAGACCTGAAGGGCTGCTACTATCAATAAGCTGAACTTAGATAGGGAAACTGAGGCTCGGAGGTTAGGGCATATAGCTCCAGTGGGCTTCGATGCAGATGCTGCCATGGGAGGAGTCAGTATGGCCACTTGGGGCCACCCGGAGGCATCTGCACGGGCCACCTGCACATGCCCGGTCTGTCCTCAGAGCTGGGGAGCCCAGCTTGGGTGGGGTAAGGCTACAGTCAGCCCCCATCCGCCTCCACCATGTCAAGGCCCCAAGGTTGGCACAGACTGCAGGTGAGGCCAGGGTGAGGGAACTGACGATCTCTACAATGATGAGATAGGCACAAGGAAGCTAATCAGCAACAGGAGACAGTGGATTAGACCAGCTGGATTAGCAGTTCAGACAGTGTGTGCTCAAGGACTTTGCAGCCACTTTCACCCACATTGCAGGCAAAAGAACCCTAGGAGATGGGAGAGATGGCCAGCCCACAGTGCCCACATGGTGGATCTGGGAATCAAAGCCCAACTGAATCAACTGAGGGGATGTGGGTGGCATCAACCCCATGGCGCAGTCGTCTGTAAGGTCTTTCCTCTGCCAGATGGCTGCCCGTTGCACTCCATGTTTGGAGACACGTCTCAGGACCTTGGGGTGTTTCCCTGCCTCCTGGGACCACCCCGTCCCTCAGGCATGAGTCACAGCAACTCCAGACCATGGCCAGGGTCCCAGCCCCAGATTCCACCATTAACACCACCACCACCCTACCCCAGCACCTGGGATTTGTTTTCCTGGTTTCCAAGTCAGTTCAGAAAAGTGCATTTCTTAAGGGGCTCCAAGATGCGACATAGCTGCCCCCACTTCTGAGATAGTGGGAGACAGGGTATCTCACCCTTTGGTTTCCTCCTGGAAAAAATTCCCAGGGTGGTGTAGAGCTAGTGCCTGCCCCAGCCCCAGTCCTTCTCTCTGCTGTCCTGAGCCCCTGGCCACCCTGCTTGATTTGGGCCTAGGGAGGAGATAACACAGGTGTTATCAGAGCCTCCCATACAACCTGCATGACCTGGCTCAGTGCCTGCCCTGGGCAGGGATTGGGGGCCCAGGTGAACTATGTGCACCCCCCATCCTGCAGTGGAATCCAACCACTCTCCCTCTGGCTGGCGCATGGAGTCTTAAGACCTTGACCCCCTGGTGAGAGCACCAGGCATTTCTGGTAGGTGCAGGAAGGCCCTGGACAATGGGGCTTCACCTTTGAGGGCTCATTTTATTCTCACTTGTTGAGGCAGGTGCTGTGATTGCCCCATTTCACAGACAAGGAAACTGAGGCACAAATCGAATGTGACCTCAGGCCTGTCAACTGGACACGGAGGGGGGGGGTCAGGTCTGGGTGCTCCACCCGGGGAGAGGTGCAGGGTGGGTGACCAGGACTGGGTTTTCCAAATGGAAATGCTAGCTTTGGTCATATGGCGTCCCCCATGGGGAAGCTGGGGCTAGGTGTGAAGGGTGGTTAGCAAAGAGACTTCTTAGAAATGTCCCTGCATTTCAGGCAGAGCTGCTGTGCCAACTGGCGCATCACAGAAGGCAGTTGCTCTTGGAAATAAACTGGCAGGGTGGCGCCATGGCCCCTATGACTTTGGACATGTTCGCAGGCCCTCTTGGGCATCAGGAGAGCTCAGTGCTGTAGGGGGCAGCAAGGGGCTCTGGTTAGCGCAGAGAGCTGGGTGAGCCATGGGTACTTGGGTCCCTGCTGGCCAGGAGGTCCTGGAGTGTGGCCCCAGGGTGCTGTGTTTGAGTCTCCTGCAGCTGCTGGAACACATGGCCACAAGCTGGGTGGCACAGGACAGCACAGGTGTTCTCTCTCAGCTCCAGAGGCCGGAGGTCCCAAAATCAAGGATTCTGCAGAGCTGGGCTCCCTCCAAAGGCTGTAGGGTATTATAGGAATCCCCAACCCCTACTTCCCAGAGAAGAGTGTGGGTCTCAGGAAGCCATCAGCTATGGGTCTGAAACTGTGGGTCTGAAGCTGCAGGACCCAAGCTCCCTCTGCGCCTTTACCACCACCTAGCAGGGCCGTTTCCCAAGGCCCTCAGCCCTTGGCCCTGAGCGTGCCCTTGGAGACCCCACTTGCTGGTCTATGCCTCTTTCTTGCCAAGATGGATGCTAGGCCCAGCCTTTGCCCCTGGGACATGTCTACTGTGGGACAGGGGGACGAGCACTTCTAGAACTCCCCTGGAGCCCTGACCACCCGCATCAGGGTCCTTGTTCCAGCCTGTTCCCACCTCCTCAGGCTTGGTCCAGTGAGGAGCCAGGCAGATGAAGCTGCCAGTGTCGTGCCGATTGCCTTTGAAGTGGCCTGTGAGCATTCCTTCCTTCCATCACTCGGGCCACATCTATGTCCGAATGAGCATCAGGCCTGGCCTAAACCTGTGACAGCAGCGCTGTGGCGGCTCCTGCCCCTGGCAGATGCATTGGCACCTAGGTGCGCATGGGATGAACCTAGAATGTTCTCCCTGGGCTCTGCTTTCTTTCAGTGGAGACCCTCACCCACAGAGTGGAGTCCCACGCTGCACCCTGCACCCGGCAGCCCAGGGGTCCTGTGCTGTCGTGTTCTTGGGGCTGCCTGTCCTGGCTCTCTCCTCCCTGCCCTTCTTTCTGCCACCCAGGTTCTGGCCTCCACAGCCCACCCCCTGCTTTCACTGACTGTTTCCCCAGGAGCCCAGGCAGCCAGGCCGCTGGAACTCCATGTGAAGGGAAAGTCCGGTGGCAAAGAACAAGGGGCGGCGGGTGGCAGAGCCAGACCTTGGGAGTGGGAGCGCAGGAACCCTCCTTGCTGGTGCCTCCTCCTCTTAGCTGTGACCCTTAGGGCCGAGGCTGACAGACAAGGGACTCGTTGCAGGGTGGCTGGTGGCCACCATCATGGGCTCTCCTTGCACGTGCTCTGGCAGTGGTCTTGGGCTCTCCCTTGACGTGGAATGGACGAGCCTCGTTTCTGCAGGTGTGGCAGGCCAAGCACAAACTCCTCCATGCTGGAACAACGGTGGCCTGGCTCCAGGGGCCAGGATGCTGACCATTTATGGGACGGTGTCAGGGCGGAGGGTGCCCCTCCTCAGCACTGGCTGCCATGGGAGGACAGTACCCACAGATGCCCCTGGGCGCTGCATGTCTACTGAGGCCCCACCCCTCCCAGTCCGGCACGGGGCACCTGGCAGAGGCCCTCATGCGGCAGGGGGCCGGGGGCCTGCCAGGCTCTGGAGTGCGCGGGTGAGAGGCTCCCACCAGCTTGGGCCTCAGTCCCTCCAAGGTGCGGGCGCCAGCCCCCTCCCGCCCCCACCCCCGCGGGCCTGCAGGGCCAGATGGCTGGGTGTGCCTTGGCGGTGGCAGATCAGAAAGTGAGTCAGCAACTTGAAAAAGCACCTTCCTGAGATCCTGGTGCCCTCCACTCATCCTCTCAACTTAAAACCCAATTTAAAATGGCTAACTCTGGACTGGAGATAACGGTAATATCTTAATGTTCTTTCATCAGCCATGGCAAAGGTGCCACGCCAATATCAGGGGGCCAGTAATATGGGGGATAAAGGGGTATGGGATGTTTGGGGGGGGGTTCTTTTTTATTTTTATTTCCTTTTTTTTTTTTTTTTGAGTAATGAAAATGCTCTAAATTTGATTGTGGTGATGAATACACAACTAGGTGATGATACCGTGAGCCATTGATTATGTGCTTTGGATGGATTGTATGTATGTAAAGATATCTCAATAAAATTGCATTAAAAAAATAAAAGTACAGCCTGGGGCGGACAACAGGCCAGAGAGTCACTCGGGGCAAATGCTCCCCTAAAAGAGCCCCTGGAAAAGGACCAGTTACGGCCTGCACTCCACCCCCCCTTCTAGTTACCAAGGGAGCCCCAGTCACTGCTTTTGTTTCTTTTCTTCTTTCGGCTTCAGGAAGCCTTGCTCACAAGCCAGTCTTGGGGATATCTGTCCTGGCAGAGCAACTCGGTCTGAAATCTGGGGTGCTTTGGGGGGACACCTACAGGGGGTTCCAAAGAGAAGCCTTTGGGGGGACCTGACCTGCTGGGGTTGGAGAGGTTTGGGCCTGTGTACTTTTTTCTCCCAAATTCCTGCCACCATGCTTCCTTCTCCCTCCTTCGGCCCCCCACTCCACCCTGCTATCTGCATCTGCCCTGGCAATGCTTCCTCATCCACTCACCACCCCTAGCCCCTCTGCCAGCCCCAAGTTTCAGAACCTTGCTCTGCTCCCCCAGCCTCTCACCCCTACCACCCTGCTTCCTTCAGTCCTTGCTGTTCGCTCCCTCAGCACACAGCTCCCCACTCCCCGCCACGCCATCGCTGCATACCTACCTGCCCAGCCCCCCTCTCCCACAGTAACCCCCACCCAGCCTTCTGTGACCTCATCACCTTCCCTGACCCCAAGCCACCTGGGTATACATCACCCTAGCCTGCCCCTGTATCAGGCTGTGAGCAGCCACCTCCGGGGCCAGATGCCACTAGCTGAGCACATGTGTTTTTCAGCTGGGCGGGCTGCATCCTCGGGGACCACAGGAGAAGGGCGATGTTCATACAGGATCATCACTTGGTGTGCCCAGGGGTGCCAGAGATATGGACAGACTTGCCCCAGCTTATACCACGTTGCCCGCCTGTCTTAGAGGATTGTTTTCCTCTCCTGGGCCAGGAGAGGAAATGGGCCGGGCCTTGCTGATGAGCTGTGATTTATCTGTGATTGATTCATTGGCTCCTTCTCAGGGCTATGGCAGTAGTACTGAAACAAAAGAGCAGGACCCAAGGGCATAGGAGATGGAACCTCTGAACTGGTCACTGCCTTATCAAATTTACCAACTAAGGATTGGCTTCAGTTTTAAAGAAAACCTAAGTAAACAGCAGCTTTGAAAAAAAAAAAAGTGGTTATTTTATCTTGAAATCCAGAGATAAACAGTTGCAGGCATTGGTTCGATGGCTCAAGGATTCAGCAGCTTAAATTCTCTTGGCCATAACCTCATCATCACAACATGGCTACTGGGGGTCCAGCCTTTGCATACATATTCCATACACCTTATCAGAAAAGCCAAACTGTCGTAGAAATTCCCAGCAGATTGACATCTGCATCTTATCAGCTAGAACTGTGTCATGAGTCTCTCCACAGTTTCAAGGAGGACCAGGAAATTACTTTTTTTAGAATCTGCAAGTATTTCTGCCCAAACACCACCACCATTAAAACAGGTTAAACAAATAGAAGGATTGCTTTTTAGGGGGTGCAGGCAATGCCTGGCCCACCAGGCTCCTGGCATCCAACAGTTTTCAAGCTGTGTCCCATAGAACCCAGAGCTAGGGAGCTCCTGAGGGAGGGGAGACAGAGCAGGCACCCCCCACCCCCCGCAACCCAGCTCCACCTGAGCCAGCTCCTTTTCTAACTGGTAGTCCTGGGCACTCACAGGGACTTGAAAAATGCCATTTCCTTGGGTTAAAATAAAAAAAGCTCTGCTCTGGGCTGACCCCTTGAGAATCAGCCAGGGTTCTCTAGAGACAGACCCAGTAAGGTTGTGTGTGTGTGTGAGTGTGTGTGTGTGTGTGTGTGTGTGTGTGTGTGTGTGTCAGAGAGACAGAGAGAGAGCTGTGGCAGGATTTCTCCTCTTCTCAGTTCTTGATCTTAAGGCTTTTGACTGGGTGAGCCCCACAACTCTGGTGGTCATCTTAAGGCTGCCTGCAGATGCCAGCCGTACCAACCAGGCCCCTTCCCAGCAATCCCTAGATTAGTGCCCGAATGAATAATGGGGTGCTGTAGCTTGATTGAGCTGACCTGCAGCGCTCACCGTCACTCCATGCTGTTCTGCCACGAAAACAGAGGAGCCAAATCCAGGGTGCCTGCCCCCCAAGCCACCCCGAGGGGCCCCAGCAGGGCCTTGAACTCCAGGAGTTCCCAGGGGTGCCAAGAGTGGGAATCCAGCCTGGGTTCTCAAGGCGGCATCTGGGCCCCTTTGGCATTTTGGCTGCACAGGGCCAGCTCGGGGGGCGACGGCACCCCTCACCCGCTGCCTGCCCGCGTGGAGCCGGCCCCCAGCCAGAGCCAGCCCACGCACTGACGCAACTAGGTTTTATTTTAGCCCCAGCCTCATGCGCAGCGCCGTCCAACAGACTTGAACTTTAAAACAGAAAAGGAAGCCTGACTCGGCGGCCGCACCCTGCCATTTCCAGGCGGCCCAGCCCCCCAGCTCTACAAGAGCCCCCACTTCCGGCCACATGGGGAGGTGTCCGCCGAGCAGGGCCAGGGCAGCAGGCGGCTGCTGGCTGCCTGGGCAAGGGTGCAGGGGCAGATGTGGGGATCTTCAGGCCGGGCCAAGGGCCCTAGTACATGAGAGCACAGGGCTTAGGGCATGGGCCGGTGTCGTGGACTTCGGGATAAAGGGCAGGTGATGTCTGATGGCCTGGTCGGGTTGGGGACTGGGTTAGTCCCAGGTCCAGAAGGTAGTGGGTGGCACCTACCCGCCAGGGCTGTTTGGCTGTGTCCCGTTCCCTACCCCAGCTCCACCCCTAGGCCCACCCAGCCCTCTCCTAGGCCAACCCTGTCCCCAGCCCCAGCTACTATCCTAGCCCCACCCCAGGCCTGACCAGCCCCCCCGCACCTATCCTAGCCCCACCCAGCCCCCATCCCTCACAAAGGGCAGAGAGGGGATCCTGAGAGTCTGCCCCCCCCCACCTGGGCTCTGTAGGGCCTGGGGGCCATGGACACAGGGGGTACTCCACACAATGGGTGCCGACAAGCAAAGAGTAGTCGGTGGGGTGGGCAAGGGTCCTTGCTTCTGAGGGTGGGGCACCTGTGCCAGGAGGCGGGGGCTGTAGATCCATCCATGCCAGCCTGAAGACAAAGATGTGCTTTGCAGTCACAGCAATAAAGCAGGACGCAAGGACACCCGGGGAGGCCCCAGTCAGAAAGATCCATCCTCCTGGTGGGTGAGTGGGGCGGGACGCAGCTGCACTGACCGCTGAAGGCTTGGCGGTGTCAATCCTGCATGGGGCTGAGGCAACGCACAGGTCCCCGGGAGGGGTCTCTTAGCTGCAGGGGCCGCAGCTCCCCGGCATAGCCCAAGGCCGCACGGCCCACTGCAGACTCGTGCTGTAGGTTCACTGGGCTCCTGCAGACAGACAGCCGAAGGGACAGCAAGAGCCCAGGGAAAGCAGACCCCAGCCTGGACAGTGGCCAAACTAGAAGGAGCCCCTGGAACGTGCTGGCTCCTGGCCACCTGAGGGAGGGATGGGTGCCAAGTCTGTGCAGGGCCCTGGGGAGCTTCCCGAGGCCTCTAGTTTCTGTGGCCACTGTTACTCCTGGGCGAACCTTGGGTCCTTTCCCCTGGCCACCTTCCAGCCTCATCTGCCTCGGCTCTCTGGGCTCCATCCCTCACCTGCCACCCCAGAGGGGGGTAAGTCCCACGGCATCTGGCATCACCTCAAGGAGAGGCTGGGTTTGTCTCCGGTGTCCTGGGCAAATGCCGGCAGGGTATGCGGCCCCAGCGGGAGAGGACATGCAACAGACAAGTTAGGGGCCAAGCCTGTCCCTGCAGTCAGGGAGAGAGGGAGGGGGGAGGAAAGGAGGGAGGAGGTAGAAAGGGAGAAAGGGGGAAGGAAGAAGGGAGGGAGGGCACTGGGGACAGGCCCAGCCTCTCCCCTCTGAGGGTGGATGGAGGGAGGGGAAAGGAAAGAGGAAGCTGGGGTTTCTCAGCCCCTCCCTGGATATGCAGACCCCACCCTGTAACTGTGAAGGGGTCTCACCTCTGTGTCTGGTGTCCATTTTCCCAGGTAGGAGCCATCATGGCCTCTGAGCTTTACTAGTCTACCCTCAGGCAGGTACTGAGGACATTTCCTCACCTCATCCAGGGAAGAGCGGCTGTGTCCCCCCTTGTCCAGGGCACAGGAAGAATGGCAGATACAGCACCGTCAGGCCAGCCCAGCCCCATGCCCTGGGCTCTCCTGCCAGTGCCCCTGCTCTTCCCATCTGCCAGCAGATGGAGGGGCCTCTGGGTGCCTCGAACCTCTCATGGGGAATCAGGATAGGGTCCCTGCCCTGGCCTTCCAGGTGGGAAACGGCTGTGAACGCACTGGTCCTCTTAGACCTGGAGCCCCCTCCTCCAGTATTATTGGGGCCACTGAGGGAGGGATCGCATGGCCTTAAGGGGTACAGGCTGTGACCATGCTGGGGCCAGCCCTCTGGGCCCTGCAGCCTGCCCCCGCTCCTGCCTGCATCTCAGCAGTGCCGTACTTTGCTCGAGAAAGGCACAGTGTCCTACATTTCTTGGGCATTTGAAACCCCAGTGTGGGGGGGTCCTTTCGCCTCGCACCTGTCTGTAAAGCTCCGTGGCCACCCCAGGCTCAATGGAGCCTCCCCAGCCCTTCCCACCCTAGGCCACGTCCACTGTCACAGCACACTGGTCTGTCACAAGATTGACTCTCCAGACTGTCCAAGGAGCACCCCAATGTGAGGTGTTGCCCGTAGGGGCCACGGGGACCCAGAGTCCATAGGGACAGGTGGCTGTAGAGGTGGGGAGCCACAGGGGAGGGGGCTGTGGGGCGCAGACTGGGAGCCTTGGGGAAAGGGTGGCCTCGGAGGTGGGTTGCATGGGCTAGGGATCCCACTTCAGCCCTGCCCTTTCTCTGTGGCCGCAGGGGCTCCAATGGGGACCCCCCCGCCCAGGCCCAGGCTGGCATTCATCCTGTGCCCTCGCACTGCTGCCCAGGTGCTGGCAGCCCTTTTTTAGCAACTGCCCTTGCCAGTTCAAAGCAAAACAATTATTTTGAACGCAACGGGAAGTCAGACCACTTTAGGATTCCCCCACTGGAATCAGCCCAAAGCACAGTTCCCCTGAGCCCACGGAGAGGCAGGGGTTGCGGGGGCTGTTTCAGAAGGAGCCCCAGACAGCAGCAGAGCGGGGTGGGGCCTGGGCCGGCTGCACACAGGCCAGGTGGGCGCAGCACCCTCGTTGGGGGACTTAGGGTACAGGTGCTGGAGGGGGGCAGGTGGAACAGAACATTCCAGAAAATCAGTTTCTACCTCTGCTTGGTCAGTGAGAGTTAGAGCTCGTGTCAAGGACACCAGAGGGCCATGGAGGAGCTAGGCCATGGGCAGGAGTGTGGCAGAGGGGTCTGAAATGACATCATATGGGGACGCTTGGGGGAACCAAAGCATTTGCTCTGCACCCCAGGAGACTGGCCTTTGTGCCATCTGTGAGGGATGTGGGCTCCCAGGGGCAGGGGAGAGAAGACGTGTCTCAGGCAGGTGGGCTCAGCTGAGCTCAAGCACACCGGGACTGGTGGTCTCGGGAAGGAGGCAATCCCTGAACCATCACCCAAAGTGTTGGCCTTGGATGACTGATACAACAGTGGGCACGCTCTGAAAAGGGGTGGGGGGAGGAAAAGGAGAGAAATTGGGAGGGAGAGGAGGAGGAGGAGGACGGGAAGGAAGGAAAGTGCCCCAGGCACTGCCTCGGGAGAGTCACCGTCCCGGGTGGGCCCGGCCCCCAGGACGGGAAGGCCAGGTGGGTCTGCCTCCGCATCGTCGGCAGCGCACCGTGGGTGGCTGCTCCAGAGTGTGCCTGGTCCCGGGACACAGAGGAACCCCGAGGACCTACTCAGGCCCCAAGAAGGGGGAGATCTGCTGCAGGACAGCGCCCCTGGGGCCGCACTGCCCACAGGAAGGGCCTCCCCGGTACAACCATGACACTTGCCCAGTCCGCCGTGGCCTCCACACCCACATCACATCCCGTCTCTGCCACCCACCAGGAACACGAGCCCTGACCACGATCCACAGGCACTCGTTTCCTCCACCCAGGGCCCTCCCCTTGTCCCCGTTCCCAGTCACCCCCACTTCAGGCTCTGCCGGCTTCCCCTCCCCCTACACTCCATCTCCTGGACTTCCTGCTGGTCCCCCTATGGGGACCCAGCTCCCCCACAGACCACAGCCAGTCCTGGACAATGATTTAGCTGTTTTTCCCTCCTTTCCCAGGCCCAGACACATGCCGAGGTTCAGGGCACAGGGGCAGGTGGCAGGAAGCCCCAAGTGGGGCAACTGGGACAGGTGTGCCACCAGGAAGGGAGAGGCCAATCAGCAAGGAAATGGAGAAGGCCCCCGCCAGGGGTGAGTAGGGCATCCCCAAGTGGGCTGAGGAGACAGCACATTCCCCACACACACACACGCACACGCCCTCCCTGCCACGCCAACACCAAACCTCAGGAGCCGCGCCGGGGGAGGGGAGAGGTGGACAGACGAGCTGGAGAGCACTGGGGGCCCTGCATGAACTGCCCTGGTCCGCGCCCCCCAGGAGCAAATAGCCCTTCACGTGTGCTCATCCCCCTGCCCCAGGAGGGCCCTGCCCTTGGGGACCTGTCAGCTGCCACCAGCCCCTCCTCTCACTAAAAAGTCTATTTTCTCCTCCACCTCGAGGCTCATTTCCAAATGCCTTTTCTCCTCTCCATGTCTTTGCGTGCTCCAGGCAGAAGGTGAGAGAAGGCGGGGAGGCTCCTGCCCACCCTCAGACCGGCTGGCTTGGGGTTTACAGACAGGAAGGCGAGCCGCCCTCAGTGGGCCGGCGAGCCGCCCTCAGTGGGGCCGGGCAGCCCAGTTGGGGCTGCTACGTAGAGCTGAGGGAGGAGCACTGTGGATGGCTGCCCGTGCCTCCCTGAGGGAGCCTGGGCAGGAGCACACCTTGATCACTCAAGGTCCCACTGCAAACCAGAAGGAAGAGAAGGGTCCTAGAGCACACAATGCGATTCTGTGTTTGTCAGGGGCTCAAAGCACCATGGGTCTGCTTGATCACAAAACTGAGAGTGACACAGCTCGTGCTCCCTCCCCCTGCCCTGTCCCCACTGGAAGCTGGCAACCTGAGAGCTGCTCACTCAAATGTGGCAAAGGATGCCTCCAAATTCCAGAAAGACCTACCGAGCACCGTGTGCCTGTTGTGGGGGTAGGGGGCCTGCAGCATCTTCTCTTTCCCTTGGAGGGGGTGTCTGGACATGCTCCACACCAAGGAACCCACACTTCCCCCCAAAACATCACAGAACTGGCAGTCTCCTGAATTTGTGCAGCATGATGTCATCATGTCAATGAAGGGACCCCTGAGATGCTTTGAGGGGTGTCAGGCTGGTCACCCATGGGACCAGAATATGTCCACAAATGAAGGATGGTGTGGCTTGGAGGCCTGGGTAGGGTAGCTGTGGCCCTGCCCCTGGAGGCAAACACATGGTTTCAGAAGGCACCCAGCACCCTGCTGTGCTAATTTGCTCCGAGACAGCCACCACCATCACTGCCACCACCCGGCTAGGTTTATAGGGGTCTTGGCCAGCCTTTAAGGTCACTTGATGTCACACCAGCCGGACCCAGCAGCTGAGTGGGTGACGGAACCATAATGCCCCTCCCATTTCTTCCCCAACTCGGATTTTTGTTAGGGCATTTATTTCTGCACCGCCACCCGCCATGTACTTTTGCTTCCAGTTTACCATCTTGAGAGAAACAGAGGGAGGGAAGGGTGTTCCGGGGCCTCCCACTCTGGCCTCCATCCCTCATCCGTAGAATGTGACACCATTACCACCTCCTTCTGCCGCTGGCTGGTGACACACTGAGTACAGGCTCTGCCACATCCCAGAGCTCAGTTAGCACTCACTCTTCTTGATGGTCCACTGCCAACGTGGCCAGGTCCCTCTCTGGTATCCCGGCCCTGGCTTCCAATGCAGAGACTCAAGCAGGCACTGCAGGGTAGGAACACAGCTGTTGTGAAAATAAGGGGTGAAGGAGGCAGCGTTCCCACTCAACCTCCATTTGACCCCTTTCCCACAGCTGGAAGTGGAATGATGGCTCTGCACCTGGAGAGGGACAGGGTGGCAGACAGTGATCCCCACTTGAGCCCCTTACTCAAACAGCTCAGCTCTGGCTGCAGAGGTTTGCCACTGACCAAGGAGTGGTGGGTACCTGCTGGCAGAGGGAAAAGCACCCCACAGTCAGGCCAGCCTGCACACCAAACATGGGCCAAGACTCCGCGGCTTCATCTGCAGTGCACGGAAAATGAGCCCCTCTGGTCTCTCCGTGAGTGCAAGAAAATGACACTGTAAACGAGGCCGAGCAGTTGGGCCTGCTCAAAGGGGACCCTCCAAGCCTCCTGAGTGCTTCTGAACCTCAGAGCCCTGCCCCAAGGTCACTCACTGAGAAAACGGAGGACCAGGCTATTGGAACCTGGCATGTCAACCCCTGTGCACACGCAGCACCTGCTGCTGTCTGGCCAGGAGCGTGCAGCTGCATTAGGGTGACCATGATGCTGAGGACAGAGGCCTATGCGAACCCAGAAACCCACTCTGCCCTGCCACCCATGTGCCTCAGCCCCCTCTGGACCCACCCAGGCAGGCCCATGGGCTGGCTTCAGCTTCAAGCCTTGCAGTGTTGCAGGGAAATTTTTTAAGGGCGATGAGGAGTAGACCTGCAGGTCAGGAGGAGAGCCTCTGGGAGAAGGAGGCCTGCCCATTGCTGCATGTTGCTGGGTAACCATGGCTGCTAGGAGGGGCTTCAGCTTTGAGCGGCCACAATCGCTTCCAAGGGGGTGGGGGGCTTCTCCTCTTCTGCAGCAGCCTGAGACATGACTGCCACCTGCTCTGGCTAATGCTGGGACTCCTTGAGGGGACCTTCTCCTCCTTGTCCCCTCCATTCTCTCCCTTCCAGTACATGGCAACCTGAGAGCTAAAGAATGCCGTGTCCTTCAAGAGGATGAGGACGGCGAGCTGTGGGCACCCTTGAAGGACCTTTAGGATCTTAGCCCCTGTCTGAGCTGGGCCAGGCCCTGGCAGCTGGGTGAGGATCCGGAGCTCTCAAAGCCAGGTCTTCAGAGACTTGGGGTCCCCAGGAAGGATGTGAGATGACATAAGCGTGCTCCCAAGGAGCGTTATAACCAGTGGGAAAGATAAGACTGGGGTTAAACAACGTGATTGGAGAAGGAGTTAAGAATTCATTTCAATACACATACCCAAGTAACTTCACCAGGATTCCAAAACAACAGCCAAGAAGCCACCAACAGTGGCTCCCCCAGGCGGGGAACAAGCACCTGGCAACCAGGGTGGCAGTCTGCCTTTTTGTACCTTTCGAACCGAGTCCCATGTGCACCTTTTCCATTAATAAATAAATTTTAAATGTATTATTGTGAAATATACATAACAAAAAATCATTTTAACCATTTTAAGTAGACAATTCTTCAGCATAAAAAACATTGACAAAATCTTGTATGTCATGTACACTCACTTATATAACATTCACCACTATTTCTGGACTATTTTCACTACCCTCAACCAAAACTCGTACTCTTCTGGCAATAACTTCCCATTTGCACCTCTGGTAGCCAGTATTCTGCCTTCTGTCTCTATAAATTTGCTGGTTCTAAGTATTTCATATAAAAGAGATCATACAATATCGTCCTTTTGTGCCTGGCTGATTTCACTGAATGCGGTGTCATTAAGGTTCCCCCACGTGGAGCATGTACCAGCACTTCATTCTTTTTACAGCTGAGTAATTTCTGCATATCATATATGGGGTCTTTTTGTTCTTCAATTTCTCCTCTACTGTTTTTGAATTTAGTTGTTTTTTTTTTTTTTCTGAGTGTACCATTTTGATATCCTTCTTTCCTTTCCTTTAATTATTTTCTTAGTGGTTACCTTTGTAATTACAATTAACATCTTAAACAACTAACAGTCTAGTTGATTATTCCTAACCAGGTTTCCGTAGTGTACAAACTCTACTCCTGTGCATCTCCACCCCATCTCCTTTATTTTTGTCTCAGACTATATCTTTACATGCTGTGTACCCACTGACATAGATGGATTTATAATGTTGTTTGACACATTTGCTTGTTAAGTCATATGGGGGGGGGGCGGATCAGTTACAAACCAAAAGTACAATGACACAGGATTTCATATTTACCTATGTAGTTACCTTTACCAGTGTCCTTTCTATCTCTTCTTATGACTTCACGTTACAAACAGTGACCTTTCCTTTCAGCCTGAAGGACTCCCTTTGTAGCACTTCTTTTAGGGCTGCTCATCTGGTAATTCATTCTCTCAGCTTTTATTTATCTACAAATATCATAGTTTCTCCATCATTTTTGAAAGATAATTTTGCCAGATAGAGAATTCTTGGTTTACCATTTTTTCTCTAAGGACTTTATGTCATCCCACTGTCTTGTGGCCCTCATGGTTTCTGATACACATCTTCTGTTAATCTCATCGGGAATCCCTTATATGTGACAAGTTGCTTCTCCCTTCTTTCAGAATCTTCTCTGTCTTTGGATTTTTGACAATTTCATTTTAATGGTTCTGGTGTAACTCTCATCAAACTTATCCTACCTGGAGTTCATTGAGCTTCCTGGATTGTATATTCATGTCTTTCATCAGATTGGGACGTTTCCAGCCATTATTTCTTCAAATACTTTTTCTGCCCCTTGCACTCTCGTGTTCTCCTGGGATTCTAGTGATGCATATGTTGGCTCACTTGATGGTGTCCCACAGTTCCTTCAAGCTCTGTTCACTTTTCTTCATTATTTTCCCCTTCTGAACCTCATACTGGATCATTTCAATCGTCTTCTCTTCAAGTTTGCTGATCGTTTCTTCTGCCTGTTCAAATCTGCTGTTGGGTCTATCTAATGAGTTTTTCAATTCAATTACTGTGCTTTACAGCTCCAAAACTTCTGTGTGGTTCCTTTTTATAATCTCCATCTCTTTATTTTGTTCATACAATTTTCTAATTTCCTTTAGTTCTTTTATGATTCCTTTAGCTCATCGAACTTATGGTGGTTGATTTAAAACCTTTAACAGTTTCAGTGTAGCGCTTCCTCAAGGATGGTGTCTGGCAAATTCTTTTTTCCTGTGAATGGAATCTTTCTTTCTGTGTTTTGTAATTTTTTGTTGGTAACCAGACATTCTGAGTATTAATGTTGTTATAACTCTGGAAATTTAGTTCCCCCACTCCTCTGGGATTGCAAGGGTTTGTTAGTGGTGGTTGCAGGGCTGGAGCCATCAACTTGTGAGTTTTCCAAACTATTTTTGTTCCCAAACAGGGTATGGGAAGTGTCAAACAGAAAGAAAAACAAACAAAAAAAAGGTACTGCCTCTTTAAGATTCCTTTGCTGCTTTTCCCTGAGGTGGGGGGGGGGGTGGGGTGGGGAGGGGGGAGCCTGGAGTAATTGTGCCCTCAGAGATAGAAGCTCAGGCTGCAGCCCCCACTGCTCGTTGCTACACAGCTGGGGAGCAGGGAATAGCCATTACAGAGGATGATATTCACTAATATTTATCTCACTTTAAAAGCCCCTTCCTCAGGCAGTTTGGCGGTTCCTCAAAAAACTGAATATAGAATTGCCATACGACCCAGCAATACCATTGCTAGGTATCTACTCAAAGGACTTAAGGGCAAAGACACAAACGGACATTTGCACACCAATGTTTATAGCAGCATTATTTACAATTGCAAAGAGATGGAAACAGCCAAAATGTCCATCAACAGACGAGTGGCTAAACAAACTGTGGTATATACATACGATGGAATATTATGCAGCTTTAAGACAGAATAAACTTATGAAGCATGTAATAACATGGATGGACCTAGAGAACATTATGCTGAGTGAGTCTAGCCCAAAACTAAAGGACAAATACTGTATGGTCCCACTGATGTGAACCGACATTAGAGAATAAACTTGGAATATGTCATTGGTAACAGAGTCCAGCAGGAGGTAGAAACAGGGTAAGATAATGGGTAATTGGAGCTGAAGGGATACAGACTGTGCAACAGGACTGGATACAAAACTCAAAAATGGACAGCACAATACTACCTAATTGTAATTTAATTATGTTAAAACACTGAATGAAGCTGCATCTGAGCTATAGTTTTTGTTTTGTTTTGTTTTGTTTTTTTATATATATTTTTTGTATTTTTTATTTTTATTTTTTCTCTATATTATCATTTTATTTCTTTTTCTGTTGTCTTGCTATTTCTTTTTCTAAATCGATGCAAATGTACTAAGAAATGATGCTTATACATCTATGTGATGATATTAAGAATTACTGATTGCATATGTAGAATGGAATGATTTCTAAATGTTGTTAGTTAATTTTTTTTTTTTTTTTTAAAAAAGCCCCTTCCTCCAGCTCTTCTCTGGATCCTATACAGGGTTCCAAAATAGTTGCTTCAGACAGTCCCTGCCAATTCAGTCGTTGTTTTGGTGGTAGGACAGGTTCCTGGAGGTTCCTACTCCACCATCTTCCCATAATTTTTTTTTTTTTCACACAAGCAGGCACCGGGAAACAAACATGGGTCGCCAGCATGGCAGGTGAGAACACTGCCTGCTGAGCCACCATGGCCTGCCCCCCATAATCTTTATAAATGAATTTTTAGAGGTTTCATTAGAGATGTCCAGTAAAAAATTCCAGCTTGAAGTCAGGCATTTAGAATGGCTTCCTTCTGGAACCCAATGAAACAGCAAAAAAGTCCTTTTAAACAGTCATAAGTTCTGAAAAACAAAGACTAAAAAGAAGACTACAGGAACAAAATTTTGGATGCTGGACAGTAAGAGGAGTTAGAGAACCAGATAGGTGACTCCAAGGCTGCAGTGCGGGAAGCAGGCAGCAAGCTGAATGGCACCATAGCACACTCACAGAGCTCAGTAGCACCAGGGACCTCCTTCAGTGGAGGAGCAAGAACAGAAGGATGGATTGAAAGTCTAGATGAGATGCCATGATTTCCAACACCCTCACTCCTACGAATCCACCCCAATGATATCCTGGCAGAAACATGACATGGTGCATGTGTGTGGCAGTGCATGCATGTGGCAGTTCATTTCAGCTCTATTTGTGACAGCAAAGGATGAAAAAGCAACACCATAGCCAGCAGTAAGAAATGAACACAACTCACACAGCCTTCAGTGGGGGAGAGAGGAAGAGCTCTGTGTACTGCCCTGAGGCCGTCTGCAGGAGGTGACATTAAGGGAGAAGCAATGGGGAGAAAAGTGTTATCAGCACAGTATGCTATCTTTACCCAAGGAAGGTGGGGAGGGGACACACACACACACACAACAATATTTATTTCCTCCTCCTTCCCCCATCTCCCTGTCTCCTTCCCCTCTTCTTTCCTCTTCTCCTTCTTCTTCCCTTCCTCCTCCTCCTTCCTCTTCTCTTTAATGGAAAGACAATCAAAAAGACTAAAAAAAGACTTCCGGAGAAGATGGTGGCTTAGTAAGACGCGTGAGTCTTAGTTCCTCCTCCAGAACAGCTACTAGGGAAGTAGAAACGATACAGAACAGCTCCCGGAGCCACGACAGAGACCAAGAACACAGTGTACCCTATTCTGGAACAGCTGACTGGCTGGGAGAACCCACTGCGGTGAGATGGCCAAGGGGCGTGCGCTTCCCCGGGCCGGGGCGGCAGGCGGCCACAGTCCCTCCCTCCTTCCCAAGCAGGCTGGGAGAATTGGACAGGCGATCCCCTCAAGCCGCGGTGGCTGGCGCCCCCCACCCCAACGCGCGACCCCCCAGACCAGCTGGGAGAATTGGATCGGAGATCCCCCAAGTCACGGAGACAGGCGACCGGGGTCCCTTCCAAACACGTGGCTTCCCGGTCCGGCTGGGAACGGTGGATAGGCACTCCCCCAAGCTGCGGCGGCCGGCGACCCTCCCCACGCGTGGATTCCCGGGCCGGCTGGGAGATTCGGATTGGCACTCCCCCAAGCCGCTTCGGCCGGCGACCCTCCCCTACAGCGAGAGTTTTCCAAAGTTAAAGGAGCCACAGCATATTTTACTGGTGGGACCCACAGACAGACGAGTGCCACGAGGGCCACCTACTGGGCAGGGTAAGAAAAACAGAGCCCAGAGATTTCACAGAAAAATCTTTCAACCTGCTGAGTCCCACACCCAGGGAAATCTGATTAAATGCCCAGACACCAGCAGAAGATAACGGATCATGCTTGGAAAATTGAAGATATGGCCCAGTCAAAGGAACAAACCAATAGTTCAAATGAGATACAGGAGCTGAGACAACTAATGCTGAATATACGAACAGAAATGGAAAACCTCTTCATAAACCAAATCAATAAATTGAGGGAGGACATGAAGACGACATGGGCTGAACAAAAAGAAGAAATAAAAAAACTGAAAAAACAAATCACAGAACTTATGGGAGTGAAGGACAAAGTAGAAAAGATGGAAAAAACAATGGATACCTACAATGGTAGATTTAAAGAGACAGAAGCTAGAATTAGTGAATTGGAGGATGGAACATCTGAATTCCAAAAAGAAACAGAAAGTATACGGAAAAGAATGGAAAAATTTGAACAGGGGATCAGGGAACTGAATGACAATATGAAGCGCACAAATATACGTGTTGTGGGTGTCCCAGAAAGAGAAGAGAAGGGAAAAGGAGGAGAAAAACTAATGGAAGAAATTATCACTGAAAATTTCCCAACTCTTACGAAAGACCTAAAATTACAGATCCAAGAAGTGCAGCTCACCCCAAACAGAATAGACCCAAATAGGCGTTCTCCAAGACACTTACTAGTTAGAATGTCAGAGGTCAAAGAGAAAGAGAGGATCTTGAAAGCAGCAAGAGAAAAACAATCCATCACATACAAGGGAAACCCAATAAGACTATGTGTAGATTTCTCAGCAGAAACCATGGAGGCAAGAAGACAGTGGGATGATATTTTTAAATTACTAAAAGAGAAAAACTGCCAACCAATACTTCTATATCCAGCAAAATTGTCCTTCAAAAATGAGGGAGAAATTAAAACATTCTCAGACAAAAAGTCATGGAGAGAATTTGTGACCAAGAGACCAGCTTTGCAAGAAATACTAAAGGGAGCACTAGAGTCAGATACGAAAAGACAGAAGAGAGAGGTATGGAGAAGAGTGTAGAAAGAAGGAAAATCAGATATGATATATATAATACAAAAGGCAAAATGTTAGAGGAAAATATTATCCAAACAGTAATAACACTAAATGTTAATGGACTGAATTCCCCAATCAAAAGGCATAGACTGGCAGAATGGATTAAAAAGCAGGATCCTTCTATATGCTGTCTACAGGAAACACATCTTAGACCCAAAGATAAACATAGGTTGAAAGTGAAAGGTTGGGAAAAGATATTTCATGCAAATAACAACCAGAAAAGAGCAGAAGTGGCTATACTAATATCCAACAAATTAGACTTCAAATGTAAAACAGTTAAAAGAGACAAGGACACTATCTACTAATAAAAGGAAAAATTAAACAAGAAGACATAACAATCATAAATATTTATGCACCGAACCAGAATGCCCCAAAATACGTGAGGAATACACTGCAAACACTGAAAAGGGAAATAGACACATATACCATAATAGTTGGAGACTTCAATTCACCACTCTCATCAATGGACAGAACATCTAGACAGAGGATCAATAAAGAAATAGAGAATTTGAATATTACTATAAATGAGCTAGACTTAACAGACATTTATAGGACATTACATCCCACAACAGCAGGATACACCTTTTTCTCAAGTGCTCATGGATCATTCTCAAAGATAGACCATATGCTGGGTCACAAAGCAAGTCTTAACAAATTTAAAAAGATTGAAATCATAAACAGCACTTTCTCGGATCATAAAGGAATGAAGTTGGAAATCAATAATAGGCGGAGTGCCAGAAAATTCACAAATACGTGGAGGCTCAACAACACACTCTTAAACAACGAGTGGGTCAAGGAAGAAATTGCAAGAGAAATTAGTAAATATCTTGAGGCGAATGAAAACGAAAACACAACATATCAAAACCTATGGGACGCAGCAAAGACAGTGCTAAGAGGGAAATTTATTGCCCTAAATGCCTATATCAGAAAAGAAGAAAAGGCAAAAATTCAGGAATTAAGTCCACTTGGAAGAACTGAGGAAAGAACAGCAAACTAATCCCAAAGCAAGCAAAAGGAAAGAAATAACAAAGATTAGAGCAGAAATAAATGAAATTGAGAACATGAAAACAATAGAGAAAATCAATAAGACCAGAAGTTGGTTCTATGAGAAAATCAATAAGATTGATGGGCCCTTAGCAAGACTAACAAAAAGAAGAAGAGAGAGGATGCAAATAAATAAGATCAGAAATGAAAGAGGAGACATAACCACTGACCTCACAGAAATAAAGGAAGTAATAACAGGATACTATGAACAACTTTACGCTAATAAATACAACAATTTAGATGAAATGGACGGGTTCCTGGAAAGACATGAACAACCAACTTTGACTCAAGAAGAAATAGATGACCTCAACAAACCAATCACAAGTAAAGAAATTGAATTAGTCATTCAAAAGCTTCCTAAAAAGAAAAGTCCAGGACCAGACGGCTTCACATGTGAATTCTACCAAACATTCCAGAAAGAATTAGTACAAACTCTTCAAAAAAATCAAAGTGGAGGGAAAGCTACCTAATTCATTCTATGAAGCCAACATCACCCTCATACCAAAACCAGGCAAAGATATTATAAAAAAAGAAAACTACATACCAATCTCTCTAATGAATATAGATGCAAAAATCCTCAACAAAATTCTAGCAAATCATATCCAACAACACATTAAAAGAATTATACATCATGACCAAGTAGGATTCATCCCAGATATGCAAGGATGGTTCAACATAAGAAAATCAATTAATGTAATACACCATATCAACAAATCAAAGCAGAAAAATCATATGCTCATCTCAATTGATGCAGAGAAGGTATTTGACAAGATTCAACATCCTTTCCTGTTGAAAACACTTCAAAAGATAGGAATACAAGGGAACTTCCTTAAAATGATAGAGGGAATATATGAAAAACCCACAGCTAATATCATCCTCAATGGGGAAAAATTGAAAACTTTCCCCCTAAGATCAGGAACAAGACAAGGATGTCCATTATCACCACTATTATTCAACATCGTGTTGGAGGTTCTAGCCAGAGCAATTAGACAAGAAAAAGAAATACAAGGCATCAAAATTGGAAAGGAAGAAGTAAAACTATCACTGTTTGCAGATGATATGATATTATACGTCGAAAACCCAGAAAAATCCAGAACAAAACTACTAGAGCTAATAAATGAGTACAGCAAAGTAGCAGGTTACAAGATCAACATTCAAATATCTGTAGCATTTCTATACACTAGCAATGAACAAGTGGAGGGGGAAATCAAGAAACGAGTTCCATTTACAATTGCAACTAAAAGAATAAAATACCTAGGAATAAATTTAACTAAAGAGACAAAAAACCTATACAAAGAAAACTACAAAAAACTGTTAAAAGAAATCACGGAAGACCTAAATAGATGGAAGGGCATACCGTGTTCATGGATTGGAAGACTAAATATAGTTAAGATGTCAATCCTACCTAAATTGATTTACAGATTCAATGCAATACCAATCAAACTCCCAACAACTTATTTTTCAGAATTAGAAAAACCAATAAGCAAATTTATCTGGCAGGGCAGGGTGCCCCGAATTGCTAAAAACATCTTGAGGAAAAAAAACTAAGCTGGAGGTCTTGCACTGCCTGACTTTAAGGCATATTATGAAGCCACAGTGGTCAAAACAGCATGGTATTGGCATAAAGATAGATATATCGACCAATGGAATCGAATAGAGTGCTCAGATATAGACCCTCTCATCTATGGACATTTGATCTTTGATAAGGCAGTCAAGCCAACTCACCTGGGACAGAACAGTCTCTTCAATAAATGGTGCCTAGAGAACTGGATATCCATATGCAAAAGAATGAAAGAGGACCCGTATCTCGCACCCTATACAAAAGTTAACTCAAAATGGATCAAAGATCTAAACATTAGGTCTAAGACCATAAAACAGTTAGAAGAAAATATAGGGAGATATCTTATGAAACCTACAATTGGAGGCGGTTTTATGGACCTTAAACCTAAAGCAAGAGCACTGAAGAAAGAAATAAATAAATGGGAGCTCCTCAAAATTAAACACTTTTGTGCATCAAAGAACTTCATCAAGAAAGTAGAAAGATAGCCTACACAATGGGAGACAATATTTGGAAATGACATATCAGATAAAGGTCTAGTATCCAGAATTTATAAAGAGATTGTTCAACTCAACAACAAAAAGACAGCCAACCCAATTACAAAATGGGAAAAAGACTTGAACAGACACCTCTCAGAAGAGGAAATACAGATGGCCAAGAGGCATATGAAGAGATGCTCAATGTCCCTGGCCATTAGAGAAATGCAAATCAAAACCACAATGAGATATCATCTCACACCCACCAGAATGGCCATTATCAACAAAACAGAAAATGCTGGAGAGGATGCGGAGAAAGAGGCACACTTATCCACTGTTGGTGGGAATGTCAAAGGGTGCAACCACTGTGGAAGGCAGTTTGGCGGTTCCTCAAAAAACTGAATATAGAATTGCCATACGACCCAGCAATACCATTGCTAGGTATCTACTCAAAGGACTTAAGGGCAAAGACACAAACAGACATTTGTACACCAATGTTTATAGCAGCATTATTTACAATTGCAAAGAGATGGAAACAGCCAAAATGTCCATCAACAGACGAGTGGCTAAACAAACTGTGGTATATACATACGATGGAATATTATGCAGTTTTAAGACAGGATAAACTTATGAAGCATGTAATAACATGGATGGACTTAGATAACATTATGCTGAGTGAGACTAGCCAAAAACTAAAGGACAAATACTGTATGGTCCCACTGATGTGAACCGACATTCGAGAATAAACTTGGAATATGTCATTGGTATCAGAGACCAGCAGGAGTTAGAAACAGGGTAAGATAATGGGTAATTGGAGCTGAAGGGATACAGACTGTGCAACAGGACTGGATACAAAAACTCAAAAATGGACAGCACGATAATACCTAATTGTAATGTAATTATGTTAAAACACTGAATGAAGCTGCATCTGAGCTATAGTTTTTGTTTGTTTGTTTGTTTGTTTGTGTCTTTTGTTTTTTCTTTCTTTTTCCTTTTCTTTTTTTATTATTATTATTTTTATTTTTTTCTCTATATTAACATTCTATATCTTTTTCTGTTGTTTTGCTAGTTCTTTTCCTAAATCGATGCAAATATATTAAGAAATGATAATCATGCATCTATGTGATGACATTAAGAATTACTGATTGCATATGTAGAATGGAATGATTTCTAAATGTTGTGTTAATTTCTTTTTTTTCTTTAATTAATAAAAAAAAAAAGACTAAAAAAAATTTTCTTCCTTCGGGTGAAGGAAGGGAACAGGGAGGAGGATGGTAAAAGTAGATTTTTCTTAACATGAATTGTTTTGTAAATTAGGTTTTGGAACCAGGTACATATTTTACATAATTGCAAAATCAAAGTCAAATCAAAATTAAAAAGCAATCTCAACAAATTAAGAACAAAATAATATAAATGACCATAACTGTAAATGAAATGAATGGCTTAACAAACGAAGTGGAATTATTTCGAATGAGTTTAATATCACTGCAAACTGCAAAAAAATCTTAAGCTGTTTTCAGTAATCATATATTACTATTCTGAAACTATCTAATGCTACCCAGATACAGAGAAGAATATAAAGAGATAGATAGTAGATAGACAGATACATGGATAATTAGATAGATAGATACATGGACAGACAGACGATATAGAAGAGATGGACACAGTTAGATACATGGATGGTTGGAGCTAGATGATAAGGCAGATACTTGAATAGGTGGATAGATAGCTACATCGATGGATGGATAGACAGATGATTGATATAGATAAGTGATAGAGAGACGACAGATATGAATAGACAAATGAGTCATTTTGTCATTAGGAACCCATATTTTTAGCAAACAGAAAGATATCAGATACATAAAATCAAAGTAGTAAGCCCTGCTATCCTGGATTTCAGTTGAATCTATCAGTATGAACTCACAAAGAGTCTAAAACATCTTGTCCCACCAGAAAGCAAGGAAGACATCAAAGACCTCAAGGGTTACAAGGTAATTACGAGCTTAGAGGCCAGTTTGAAGAGGCTCCCTTGATGAAATAGGGAATAATCCGAGCATGAGAGAGTATCCTGGGGCATCTGGTTGGGCCAGGAAGTAAGGAAGTGGTAAAGATATAAAAGAACAGACCACTGTCAAAGGGAAGCAGACCCCAACCAGCAAGAGCACCCAAAGGCCAAAGCTGGAACAAAATGAGCAACATAACAGATTAAGGTGTACTGCAGTATAACCGAAATTACAAAATAAACATCCATGAGGGTATTCCTAAATTTATGTAGTACTCCAAAAATTCCATGCAAAACGAAAATTTATGTTGACGCTCAGCCATCAAGGAGGTGGAACAAGACTTCCCACCCTTTTTGTGTGGACTGTGCATGGCAATCTCCTTGCAAAGAGGGCGGGATAGAAAAGGGGAGAAAATAGTAACTCCGCAGTGAGAAACTGACAAGCATGACTTCAGCCAGATGGTCAAGGTGTCAACATCAACAAGGATAAACTGTGCTGATGCCATGTGCTTCTGATACGATGACACTTCACCTCTTGGCTCGTTTTCTACACAATACCTTACCATTACTCACAATCGTCCAGGTAATCAAAAACCAGGTCTGAGAAACTGTCACAGACAAGGGGGCCCAAGGAGATGTGACAACAAAATGTCCTGTGGGGTCCTTGGTGAGAACTCAGGACAGGAAAGTGGCATAAATATGGACTTATGTAATAATAACAATGTATCGATATCAGTCTGTTAATTTCACAAATGTACCCTGCTAATATGGAATGTTAACAATAGAAGAAACTGGATGTGGAGTATTTGGGAACTCTGTATGAGCTATACTTCCATTTTTTCCCCCTAAATCTAAAAGTAACCTAAAATTAAAAGTTTATTTTAAAAGTACAGTAATTTCAGTAGTAATTGATTGAAACATGAAATATGTTTTTAAAACATCCCTGACTCCAAGTCCTTATAATGCAGCAATCCCAACCTCAGAGCACTTTTCCTTTGGAGAATGCCCCTACGTGTACTTTAGCTACACATTAAAGTTTTGAGCTGTTCACACTTACTAGTCCTTGGATTCTTTAGCTGAATACACTGATTAGTCCTTGAGTTTTTCCCTGCATCTGAGTCAAGAAACTTCATGGCATCAGCCCCTGGTTGAAGTCTCGATTTCTCCAATAACTCCTGGGGCTCTCCAGCATCAAGCTTATTAAACTATTTAATTGTTCCAACACGCAAAACATCCCCAAATTCACACTTTTTAAAGAATTAGTTGCTTTTGGACTTAATCTGAAAATTGGTAAATAAAATGTCAAGCATGGATCTTGCTCTTGCTATATGAACTGTACCTGAAGGCAGTTAAACAGTCAAGGAGGAAATATTTCTCTTTAAAAATGATTCCAGCTAACAAATGCAAAAAGAATGAGGGAAAGAAACTATCACCACTTTTCAGTTCTCATGAAGTAAAAGATCTAATGTTTAGTGGCTGCTAAAAAGACCAGTTGACAAGCTAATGGGGTGTTATGTTAGTCTTAGGGGCTCACTCTGCCTTACCCTCCAACTTCAAATTTTATACCCAGCCAAGAAGCAATTAAGTGTGAGAATAAAATCGTTTTCATAAAGGCAGTGTCTCAAAATAAAAGTCATTTACCAAGTTCCTATTATTGAAAGCTATTGGAGAATGTGCTTTACCAAACATAAAGTATTTAAGCCAAAGGAAGGGAACGAGGGAAGGAAGAAGGAAGCAAGAGAGGGACAGAGGGAGGGAGAGTGGGAGTCCACAATCCAAAGATCCAACACAAGAGAGAATCTAAAAGAATCATGAAAAGTAAAAGAGGACAAAAAAAATTATTTTTAAGTAAAGGAAGACAAAAGGCCTAGAAGAATGCTGAATCCAGATTGTTCTGAGCAGATCAGTAGGCTTCAGGAGAGATTTTTTCAAGAAGATCAACTTAAAATATCTAATTTATTGCAAGATTTTGAAAAGACATTTACATAATTGGAGACGTGTTTGGATTTAAATTACTGTTAAGTACATAGAAAACTAAGCTGATAAACAAATCAAATAAAATTACTTTGCTCCAGAGAAAACAAAAGTTGTACAGGAGAAGTAACCATCATATACTATACAGTTTCACTGTGTGTGAGTAGATATTATATGGTCCTGATGTAAATCCTGAAGTTTGATCTAATTAAAAATATGACATAACTATAATGACAGGATATGACAGGATATGGGGATGTGCCAGGGGTGGGGGTAGGGGGCCACAGTTAAAGAGCTCCATTAATGGTCTCAACCAGCGTTGACTCAGACTCCCTAGAGGGTATCTGACAGTGTCTGGAGATATTCTTTGTTGGTGGTTGGAGCGTGCTGCCTCTGTCCCTCAGTGAGCAGAGGCCAGGGATACCATTACACACCCTATAAGGCAAAGGACGGCTGTCCCACCCCCAGCCCCAGCCCAACAAAGAATTATCCAGCCTGAAGTGGCAATAGCACGACTGCTAAGCAATCCTGAACTAAATCATTTTCCAATAGTGGCAAGGCAACAGAAAATGTCTAAAACTTTGAAAATCGAGTCATAACAGTAGAAGCACATTTAGAGAAGCAGTGATCAACGCGACAAGGTTCAGATGAACACACTGGGAGGAGGAGAGCTGAGTGGGTGGGTATTGCTGCTTTTTGAAACAAGCCTGGGCGCCTCCATCTCTTTAAACGATGTGAACATACAACTTTGATCTTTTAAACAACAATTTAAGTGGAAGGAGAGGATAATTTGGAAAGGTACAAGATGGTGGAAAGGAAGGCATGCCTTCCCATCCTTCACCGCTCACTGAGCCGTGGCCGGCTGCCTTGTGTGCATATTGTCCCAGACACGGCCCTGTCAGTTCCACGTTTGCACGAAAGGATGGTGCGTGGAGAGGCATCACCCTCTCCGTTAGCGGGACCTGGGATCCGTGAGCAGTCTCTCTCTACCTTGGAGTAGAGAGTACAGCCTTGGAGCTGTACATGGCAGAGGTCTAGTTTAAAACCTGTCAATGGGGCAGAGTGCCAGAATTGGAGGTTCAGGCATCTTGAGGGGCCCTGCAGCCCTAGAACAGTTGAGAAAATCAAGTTGGGCACCTGGAGGAATATAGGGCATTTCATCCACCCTGTCTCCATGGTCTCTGCTGCCGCACAGGCAGCTCAGAGCCCCCGTTGGAAGGACTTTGGCTGCTTCCAAAGTCCCATTGTAGGATGGACTGATTTTAGGTTGTCTTAAAATCTGGGAAATTCTAAATCCCCATTTTGCTTTCTGTTCCCACTGCCTTAAGAAGGGATCTTCCCCTCTTGCCTCGTCTAGCCCTGGCCCTGTCGTTTCCAAGTTGGATGGCACTGCCAGTCAGTTTATGCCTTGGCCCTGCTCTTCCGTAGTGCTATGTTTGTCTGTGCTGTAGCAAATGCCCGCTGGTGTCATTCTGTCCCCCATGTTAAGTGCAAACCTGTGCACCTGTGGCTGTTCAGAGAAAGCCCCAAGGCATACCCAGCCCTGACATTGGTGTGTGCCTTTCTTTTTGGGGAAAAACTCCATCCAAAGCTCGTTTAGTTTGCAAAGTAGGGTAAGAACTTGAGGTTGGCGCAGTTGCAGGCAGGATGGAAGGGAAAAGAATGGAAAGCACAAAGGGATGCCGTGGTTGGTGGGCTTCGTGGCAGGGAGGAAAGAGGGAGCAGCTGAGGCCACTCTCCATCCAAGAAAAGCGTTACACTGCAGTGGGGAAAGGGACAGCCAGGTGCCAAGGAGAGGAGTTGGGGAGGTGCCAGGGCATGCTGGCTCTGACCACTGGGCACCCACGAATCCACTAAATGTAGACTGCAGACCCCATAACATGATGAGACTGTCTCAAAGAAGGTGGTGGGAAGGGGTGGCTTGGGGCCCACCCTGGGGCCTCCCTGCAGTGGGAGACTGAGTGGGTTCAGCTTCCCAAAGCCTAACAGTGAGGTGAGTCTGGTGGCAGAAAATGGGGCAGCGGGCCTGGGGAAAGGCAGCATCTTCCCACCTTCCCTTGTCCAAGGAGGGCCCGGCTGGGAAGGGAGGTTTTCTGCTAGGATCTCTGCAGAGCAAGGGGAGCAGTCCTGACCCAGACCAGGGGCTGCCTGTCCACTCTGCTTCGTCCCCCCAGTGCTCGCGCCATGCCTGGGAGTCCCCACACGCACCTCACCCAAGAGCCGACACTGCACGTGGCCCTGTGTCCTGCTGTCTCTGACATCCTGGGCAGGCTGGGCTAGGTCTGCTCCTTTGGCCCCTTCCTCCCAGAGTCCCTGAAACACGCAGTGGCTCCCGAGTTTCCTCCCCCGACTGCAGAGGATGGGGGTAGGTGGCCCATCCCCAGGAGTCCTTCCTCCTTGGGGTTCCCAAGGGAGGGGCTGTGGGTAGGCACCGCCGTGCTTAGTAACTTGAGTTCCCAGCTTCAGAGTGCTTCCCTGGCAAGCGAGACACATTGGGTCTAAACTGGAAGACAAGGAAAGGGAGCAGAAAAGTAGAGATTGGCTGACTAAACCAAGATTAAAAACCAGCAATCCAAGGTGAACACCAGCCACATCCTCAGCACCTGCCTGAAGGCCCTCGGTGGAGAGCGCCAGGTGTGGGACCCCTCCCAGGAGGACCTGGACTTTGAGCCCACGTCGCCTCCAAGGCCAACAGTGAGTGTCCCCTGGATGGACCAGCCTGGTCTGGGCCCTGCTCGGGCAGTGGGGCGAGAAGACAAGGCCCTTTCATCAAGGAGTGTCTGTTCTGAACAGGCAGAGATGTACTAGGGGTAGACGCTGGAAGCTCATCCAGCCCCAGGGACACCAGCCAAGGGCTGCAGAAAGAGAAGGGCGCACAAGGTTACCAGGGAGGAAGAGAACAAAGGGGAAATGCCAGACTGTGCCTGCCACTTGAGCTAGACTCCTGTGTGTGGAAACACACATACCAAAGCAGGGGGCATCTTGAGGCCCTGAGGAGGGATGAGGGATGATACCCCGGGCACCCCATGAGGCAGGGCAGGGTCCCAGCCTGGATCCTGCTGTCTGGGGAGCACTGGAGAGGGGCATGATCAAAACTCCACTCCAGAGAGACCCACGTGGGCCCACAGGTATGAATGGAGACTGGGCAGTTCAGTCTGTGGTGCTGGGGTTGGGGGGAGCCAGGTGAACCCACAGTGCTGCTCCCTTCCGCAAGCTGGGCCCAAGGCCGGACTGGGCACAATGGTGGGGGGGGGGCTGCCCTTGGGGATCAGGTGGACATCACTTCATGCACAGTGTGCACTGGCAGTGAAATCTAAAAACACTCTCACAGAATACAAAGCAAACACAGATGACTACCAGTTTGCACTAATCTGGACACCCAGAGAGCCGACAAGATGTTTGCAGCCAGCATGTGCAAATGCATGCTACCAGGATGGCCTCTCTGTGCCACTGACCCAAAGATTTAGTGGCCACTTTCCCAGCTTTACAAGGGGGTGAATCGCATCCCCTCAAAACACACATTCAAGTCCTGACCCTGATACCTGTGAAGGGGACCTAGTTTGGAAATAGGTCTTTGCAGATGGAATTAGTTATGATGAGGTCATACTGGATTGGAGTGGGGCCCTGAATCCAATGACTAGTGCCCTCATCAGAATAGGAAGACACAGGGACCCAGAAAGACGAAAGCCAAGTAAAGACGGAGCCAGGGACTCCAGGGACAGCCAGGGGGTGCCAGGGACAGCAGGGAGCCCCGAGGAGCCCGGAGAAGGCAGAGGCGCCCACCCCTTGATTTAGAATTCCTGGCCTCCAGCACCGTGAGACAATGACTTTCTATTGTTTTAAGCCACCTTGTTTGGGGCCCTTTGTTTCAGCAGCGAAAACTGGCTTTTGTCAAAGCACACAAGCTCAGAGGCTGCATGCGTCTGCCAGGTGCAATGGTGACACGGTGCCACCTGCCCCCCACTTGCTTCTGCTCCAACAAGGTGTCCTAACCCCAAGCAGGTGGCACTTCTCTCTTTGCAGAGGAGAGGTCAGTATCTGCGTGCCCTGTGCTCCTGAGTGGGAAGAGAGAACCACAGGAGTTCAGATGACTCAGGAGTTAGCTCTCTCCCATCCAGCAGGTCACAGTCAATGTCACCAATATCCCCTCTACTGACCCTGAGAAAAGCCATATGTAGGATTCGGTCTGTGCAAATCCAAAATAATAAAAGCAGACAGTTGTCTAACTCAGCGAGAGCAGTTTTCCAGTTCGGGGGGCAAGGAAGTTCATGGGAGTCACAAACTCCGGTGCCTCCTGGGGCCAGGAAGGTAACATCTTCATGAGGAGGGGGCTAGGGACGCCCTTGGGTCCAGAAATATTCACATCCCAGCTCAGGATCATGGCCGACTTGCAGCTCCAAGGGAGGTTGCCTTGGGTGAGCGGAAGCCCCGGGTTACAGGTTCTCAGGTTTCCTGGTTTTTCAATGGAAATTGCAAGTCGGGATATTTTAGGTAAAAGTCTTGTTCTTTTTCAACTATGACAGCCACGTTTAAAATGATTAAAACATAAAACACAATGGCAGCAGGATTCAGCCCCTGGCCATTTGCTGAGAAGGGTACAAAGGAGAGGGCCAAGGTATTCCATCCAAGATTGTCCAGCCAGGAGTGGCAGAACTGGTTGCCGGTGTCCTCTTGGCCACTGACCCCACATTGTGCCTGCAACGCTGGTCCTTGAAGCTTGCTGGACCCATTGCAGCCACGGCATAAGCCTCCCTGCTGGGCCTGGCATCAGAAGGTGCCCAGCGGGCATTGACACTCTTGGCACAGGTGGACAGATCTTGGCCAATCAGAAGGGAATAAGAGGTCCCCAGGCTCAGCTCCAGCCCCCACCCAAACCATTGCAGCCTCTGCACCATTGGGCTCCCCAAGAAGGCCCAGTGGCATTTTGGGGACCAGTTGGATACTATGTATGCAATGCTCTCCCAAGCATGTCTGATGAATCAGACCTCTGAGTTAAGTCCCATCCAACAGGGTGGCTTAAACAAGAGGAATTTTCTGCCTCACGGTTTCAAAGGTGAAAGTCCAAACTCAAGGTATCAACCAGGCTTCGTCTATCCTCCCAGGTTTAGTGACCAGCCCTCTGTCACGTGGCCTCTCTCCTCCCCGGCTCCTTCTGGCTTCTGACACCATCTGCCTGGCAGCACCCTAGTCTCCTCTCTTTTTGAGGCCTGCAGCCACAGCTTGAGGCTCACCCACTGCAGCCTGGCCCCCTTGACTGATGGAATAGCAAGCCCAAGCTTCCATCTGCCAGGGGACCATGTCCTTCACAGGGGACATGCTCAGTCCCCAGCAGAGGACGAGAGGCTAACATGGAGATTAGCCACTTTCCATTCCCACCACATCAGTGGGAGTGTCACTTAGCTGAAACTTAGGTAGACACAGCAGCTTCTGCAAGAAGGATGGATGCAAAGACCCCTGAGGAGCCAGCTCAGCCCCAACAGGGTTGCACATGTGGCCAGGCTTGGGGACACTGATGTGTTCCCTCAGGACTGCCTGTGGGGGAGAGGTGCTGGCTCACTATCAGTCGTCCCTGCACTCAAGGCAGCAACAGCCTCAAGCACATCTCTGAGACAAGGGGGCAGGTGCACAGAGAAGTTAAATGAGTCACTTGAGGTCTCCCAGTGAAGGGGGGAGGGGTGGTGCTGGGGCACAGGCCAGCTGTTGATTACAGAGCCTCAGGGACTGAGGGATGAGAATTGGGCTGTCTCCAAAGTTTAGCCACATCCGTGTCTACAGACTCTTCTGGGTACAGCCAGCCCCTAATACTCAGAGACTCAGTGCCCAGCATCCTACTGCCTGCGAATCCACTGTTACCAGTTCACCCTTTTGGTGGCCCTTTTCCTAAACCACAGCCCCATCCCTTCCCCCATGAACAACATCTGTTTCTGATATTTTAGAGAAAGCAGACTCAGGACCAGCCCTGGCTAAGTTCACAGGGGCATACATCCAGCCACCAAGAATACACAGACACAGGAGACGTGGGGGACGGAGTTGTAGAAAGTTGGGCCACGCTGTAAGGTAGGCAGTGGGGCTGCGAGATGGCCAGGAGGATGACTGGCCCAGCATGTAGAGGCCAAGCTCCATCCTTTCTCTTTGAGTCTCTTCTCTGCCAAGTGACCTGGCCACACAGTCCCCATCAGCAAAATGGGCCAGCTGGAGCCAGTGCGACCAGGGGACATGCAGCCTTTAGGTTCCCAGTTCCAGCCTGGATAGAGCAGCTTGCTTCCAAGGGAATCCCTGTGTGCCAGCCTGGTGGTTCCACTCCAGGGAATCCACTTCTTTTTGGGGTTCCTCAATGGGCACCCCAGTGTAACTACCAAGCTGTGGGCTAAGGGTGTAGTCATGGGGTGAAGTGAAGAGAGGAGACAGCCTCATCGGCTCAGGCGAGAATCATCCAGCCGCACCCAGGCCTGCAGCAAGGGACAGCCCAGTGTCATGAAAGGATGTGGGTGGGGGACCCAGGGACCCTAATTCGAGCCTGGCCCCTCTACATCTCGGCAGCTGGACCTAAGGATCAGGATGCAGAAAGCCCACAGGTGGGACAGCAAGGGTCAATTCAGCAGTGCTTGTTACCTTTGTTTGGGCCTGCACAGGGCGGGAGAGCCGGTAGAGCCCATAGGAGAACCGCTTACCCGCTGCCTTGCACTGGTCACTCCCGTACCCTCAAACTCAGCAGCCAGGGTGGCGGGTGGCTGCCTGCTGACGGGTACTCTCATCAAGCCCTTGGGCACCGACCTCCAGACAGCATGATTCTGGGCAGCTCTTTCTCTGAAAATGATCAGTGCTTGCAGCAGCTTAGGGCAAAAATGGGGCAGTGCCATAGCCTGCCTTTCCCTGGCCCTCTGTGCCAAGTAGCTGTCAGCTATGGACCATCCCTCACAATCCCCAGCTGCCCTCTCTGCCTCCACTATCATCCTCCTAACCCAGAGTCACTGTCCTAAGACAGGAAACAGACGCTTCACTCCTGCCCCAAACCCAACTCCTACCTGGCATCCAGGCCCAGCTGACCAGGCCTCTGCGCCTGAAACCCTGGCCATTCCCTGCCCTTTCTTGAATGTACTGCTCTGGCCACTTTCCTGTGCTACAGCTACACTGAGCTCATCCCCCATCCCAAGCTGGGTTCCTGCCTGGCCCCTGCCCTGTCATGCATCCCTCCTCACCCCTGCACAAGCACACTCCCCTCTCCCCTCAGCCAGCTTTGGCAGTCACGTTACACCCAGCGAGCCTGACATTGTGCACTGACCAACTCCCCATGAGAAAGGGTACTCTAAGAGAGCAGGGACAGCTTCTAGTGGGACAAAACCATGGGCTGAATATGGCTCAGAAATGTCACTGCTTGGTGTACACCCCAAAGAACTGAACGTGGGGGTGGGACAGATGCCTGCATCCTGACTGTCCACAAGAGCCTGAAGGTGGAAGCAACACAAGTATGCAGGTGACAGACTGGAGAAATAAAATGTCCATCCATATGATGGAATGAAGTGCTAGCACATGCTACAACCTGGATGCACTTTATGGATATTACACCAAGAATGAAAGCCAGACGCCAAGAGACAGACAGTGTATGATTCTATTTCTAGGAAATGTCCAGAACAGGCAAGTCCATCAAGACAGAAAACAGAAAGGAGGCCACCAGCGACTGGGGGGAGAAGGGTGGGGGAATTATCACATAAGGGCACAGTTTTCGTTTGGGGGGATAAAAAAGCTTTGGTAATGGAAGATGATAATGGTCTCACAAAACTATGAATACCATCAGTGAATTGTACATTAAAATGGTTAAAAATGAGAAGTTCTATGTTAGATATGTTATCACAATAAGTCTTAAATATACGTACTGGTTGAACGAATGAGGAAAGAAGAAGGAGAGAGAAAGGGCAGGAGGGAGAAAGGAAAGCCAGCACCAGTTAGTGTTCTGGAGTGCTTATTAGGGAAACCCGAGAGAACGTGATCAGCCTTGGCCTGGAGCCTGCGTCTGTCTTTCTTTCTCTTCAGAGCCACCACAGCAGACTGGGCCACGAGGAGCCCACAAGTGTCCCACGAGCTAAGGTCCTATGGCTCTGTCCCAAGAAGCTCAGGGCTTTAATCTATCTTCCTTCAACTCTTGGTGGCCTTGCCCTCATGTTCTTCCTCCATCTGGCTTTTCTACTAGATTAACCTGGTTTTGCTCAGAAAATTGGGATGTGGGAAGACCCAGCCCCTCTAACAAAGCCTGCCGCGGTTGCCCTGAGCAGGTGAACTTCTGAGGGCCCCTCTTGGCAGTCCTGCCCCAGGCAGGCAGAGGGCCAGGGGCCCAGCTGGTGGTAGAGGGAAAGCAACTGTTCTGGGACCTCAGCACTAAACCCGGGATGTGTAGAGTGAACAGGGGTGGCCAATGAGCATGAGACTGCAGGGAGCCACCTTACGGATAGGCTGTGTCCTCACTCATCATGGGCCCGCCCCGCTCCACCTGGAGGAGCCCCTCCAACTGTACCCAAGGCAAGCAGAGTGGGCACTGCCATGTGCTACCCCAACCAGAAGAAAGGATTGCAGCGAGATGGCTTTGCGTTGTTTCTTGTCTTGGGTATAATCAGGTTTTCCTTTCTCAAAATCAGCATGTGAACTGTGGCACAGGCCCTCCTCCTGTCAGCTCCTTCCCTGCCCGGCCAGGAAGCACAGCATGTGTGCTTAGCTCTAGAGCTGGAGCCCAGGTAACCCTCATTCTTGAGGAGTTGCTGAGGTGACTGGTCAGGTCTGTGGGCACACGGGGGCCCAGGGCATTGCACCACCAAAGAATGGAGACCTCAGTGGGGCTATATGTGGCACAGTCAGGGCCGGAGTGGGGACGTGTTCTCATACCTTTTACCCCAGAGGTTCCTGCCCCAAGCCCCACCCCCACCTGGTTCCCATTTTCCTTGCTTCTGTTTTGAGGAACTGTGATGGCGGGAGGGCAGACAGAGTAGGAATGTGGCCAAGCTTTGCGTTAGGCAGTGCAATGAGCACTGGGCAAGGCACTGAGAGGCAGGGCAGGGGGCACAGTGGAAATGGCACCTGTGGTCCCAGGTGGGCATGCTGTGAGCCCCAAGACGTGGATGAGTGGACATGCCACACCACCTCCCTAGCCATGAGGGTGGAGCACCACTACGCCACTGCTGGGACTCTGGCAGTCTCCCATCGGGCTGTCTCCATGACACCCACAGCCCTGGAAATTCTTCCTGGACCCACCTGAGTAGGTACCTGGCCACGGAGAGTAAATCAGTGCAGCTGTCACCTACCCAGGCAGCTCCACAGCACCACGTGGGGAACCACCAAGGGCCAGATGGAAGGCCCCTGAGCCACAGGAAACCCAGGCCCTCTGACGGCCTCAGCCTCCCCGGCCTCCCTTGCCTCTCCCACCCTCCTTGGCCTCTCCCACCCTCCCTGGCCTAGTCAAGTGGCCTATACAGCCGTATTAACGTCCATCCCACTTTCCCCTGCAGTCCCTTTCTTTCAGAGATGCACCTATCTAACCGTATCTTCTTCCAGCTGCCTGCGTGAACCTTCGTAGCAAACCTTGGGGGCGTGGGGCTGCCCCTAGCTCTGTCTCACTGCCACTGCGCCTTCTGTCCCGGCAGGTCAACAGCGAGAACGTGGTGAAGGTGGGCCACAGGCAGGTGGTGAACATGATCCGCCAGGGGGGCAACCACCTGGTGTTGAAGGTAGTCACGGTGACCAGGAGCCTCGACCCGGAGGACACTGCCAGGAAGAAAGGTACGCCGGCCTGCGCCCCCACACCTGCCCCCCGCCACTCCCCCCACTGCACTCCCAGCCTGCACCTCCCCTCCCTGCCTCCCCGCCCCACACCTTACCCTACCTACGCCTGTTCCCCAAGCCTTCTGCCTGGTGCTGGCCCCCCACCACCCAGTCCCCTCCCTTGGGCCGGCCCGGCTCTGTCCACGTGGACGGCTGGGACCCCTTGTGGAAGCACACCCCGTGCACTGTTGGGGGGTGGGGGCTGTGGAGTCGGGAGCCCTTTCTAGCTAGGTGGGACCCCCAAGACCCACTAGGACAGTCTCCTCCTTCAGAGCACAAACAGGCTGGGGTAGTACTACCTCAGGCCTGGAAGTTCTTGTCTCTTCCAATCAGGGATTCCAGGGGGAGTCTCACCCCAAGAAGTAAAAGAAAAGATTCAGAGATGATGAACACACTCTACAGATGGCCTGGGGGCTAGCCCGTGGGGCAGGGGCCACTATAAGTCAGGGCTACAGGCAGGAAGTGGGGGCTGTGGGCTCCTGACCCATGCTGACGGTTGCCAGTCTCTGATGACTGGGGTCTCACCACCACGCAGCCTGTGCCCATGGGAGGGCCCACATCCAGGTCCCAGGTGGTTTCCTGGACCCCTGTTTGCAGGCAGCCGGCTTACTGATTCCCTGGGGCAGAGTTAGGTTGGAGTATTCCACCAGGGCCCATGAGAGTGACTCAGGCCACCCTCCTTCCTGAGGGAGGCCACAGTTGGGGGACACAGGTGTGAGGCAGGGCCCACAGAGGGCCATGAGCAGGCCAGGCCATCATCCAGGTCGCCATGTAGGGAAGAGGCTGGGGGAGCATGTTAATCCTTTTAGCAGATTAGGAATCAGCCTGCAGGCCCCTCCCATCCAGCCCTCAGGAGCTCTTCATGTGGGCTGGGGTGGGGGGTAGCAGAGGACCGTGCAGGCAGCTACCCAGGCAGCTACCCAGAGGAAGGGCCACGAGCCAAGTCTTGGAGGCTGTGCGTTATGGGCAGACCCCCTCCTCCAGGGTCCTCAATCAGTAGAGGCTGGTGCCCCGAGGCAGAGTGGGAAAGCCTGCGGTGGCGTCCCATCATGACCTGCAACCTTGTAGAAGAGACTTTCCATCCTATATGGCCTCTGTCTAGCCTCGCCGAGGCAGGGATGGCTTGCTTGAACCCCACTGCTGGCTGCTCAGGCCACAGGAGCCCCAGGCCTGGGTTAGGTCTCTGCAGACCTTTGCCTCCCTTCTCCAGCTCAATCTGGGGCAGACACTGCCCTGAGATTCAAGGGCATTGGACAGCAGGTTCCCCAGCCCAGGCAGAGACCCTCCACTTGTCCACCTCCCTGTAAGAAAGCCGCGGGCCTATGGGCTCCCCACCTCCCAAGCTATCCCCACAGCTCTGGAAGACAGGGCTAGGGTGGGGAGCAAGTATGCTGGGGCACATGGCTGGATCCTCACACCTCTGTCTCCCCCATTTGCTGGTCAAGCTCCACCACCTCCAAAGCGCGCTCCAACTACGGCCCTCACGCTGCGTTCCAAGTCCATGACCTCGGAGCTAGAGGAGCTTGGTAAGAGTTGCCACATGACCTACCCCACGCAGCCAGAGAAGCAGTGTCCCCCACAGGCCCCAAAGAAGCCGCCCTTCCAGAAGGTCCCCACACGGCCCTTTTCTGCATGCTTGCTTGTCTCCTTGAATGCCCTGTGCCCCTTTCTGACCCCTACTACCCCAACAGGATGCATTTAGGGTGCTCCCACGTGCCCTAAGCTGCCCCACATTGGAGAGTCCCAGGGAAGTTTATAGCTCTGCCTGCTATCTATTCAGTGGATCTAACATAGTTTTGTTTTGAATTTTTGGGCCTCTCGATAGTGGATAAAGGTAAGTGTCCCCAACCCCCACCCCCACCCAGTATCCCTGAAACAACTCCCTGTCCTGCCTGGTGGCCCCGTATGTCCATAGAAGGCCAGGTGGGGCTCAGACCCGAACAGCAGAGCCCTAAGGGGTTCTGCATGGACAGCCATGGGGTCCCCCAGTCTGTCAGTCCACATGCCAGGTTCAGGGAGCCTGTGGCACCTTCTTCAGAGGTTACCAAGGAGCAGAGAGGCCCACCCAGTGGCCTGGGGAAGATCAACTTTAGCAAGAAAGGGAGCAGGGCCAGCAGGTCCGAGGCGGCTGTGAAGAAGATGGACCACTTGGGAACAGGTGACATGAGCCTCCTGGACGCTAGCTCAGGGTCACATGGAGGAGCTCCCACTGGGTGCCCAGTACCTCTGGAAAGACCAACTCTAAGCCTTCTAGAAATGACTAGAGGGCTGAGATGCCTGCTCAGCTCAGAACATGAATGCAGGGTTCGGCCAAGCATGAAAGGGGCATCATGTACTAACAGCCCTGTGCAACACAGTCCACCCAGGACCAGACAGACTATGCCCAAGCCCTGCCCATGCAGCCAAGCCTGTCCTCTCAGGGTCTGTTACTTGACATCACGTTCCCAAAATATAAATAACAAGCAGCCCCCTCCCTCCTTGTCCTTCTGGACTGAGAACAGTGCTCCTCCACGGGGCGGGGCGGGGGGCATGGTTAGGCAGGCAGAGCCCCAGGCCAGGGGGCCACTGCAGGGGCTGCCCTGTGATGACCCTGAAGCCAGCAACCCAGCACCAGGCCGACTCCACAGGTGAAGGTCACGGCCCTCACTCTCCCCAGGCACTCCTGGCCCACTGGCTGCACACCTGGAGGTTCCCACCAACCCTCAGGTTCAGTAGTTCTCTCTGGAAGCACTATCCTTAGGACTATAGTAAAAGGATGCAAGTAAGAAGCCAGAGGAGACGCACAGGGGTAAGGACCAGAAGTTCTCGGGTGCAAGGCGCCTGTGCCCGCTCCCCAGGGTCAGGTCACGTGGCCCTCCCAGCACAGGGACATCACTATCAGTGGTGGAGGCTTGCCCCAGTTCCCAGGGCCCCGAGTTTCGTATGGGGTCGCACTCCATAGGCAGCACTGGTGGAGTCAGTGTCCTTGTGAGTGAGCTCCACCCACAGCCCCCTCCCCTCCTGGAGGTCGGAGGTCAGGTTGGGTCCTTCTGACCTGCCCAACCCTGGCCCGTCAGTTTGCTGACAAATGAACCATCCACAGTGCCCCTGCCCACCAGGAAAAAAACAAGGATACCCCTCACTTGGGAAATTTCAGAGCTTCAGAGGTTACCGCAGGCCAAGAAGCCTGAACAAAGCCCTGAGCCCTGGCTGGGTAGAGTCCATTCCTCAAGACACAGCCCTCACATCCGTCACAGCACTCGAGGGCTGGGACCGCAGGATGGCACCAAGGCCCCGTTGTTCTAGAAAAGAACCTCCCATGCTGGTAAAGCAGGGCTCCCTACCCCTCTCTGCACCAGCACCTTGTCTGGCTAGAGTATGCTAGAAAAGCCTCTGCATATTCAGTCTCACATCTTGCAAGTGGCAGAAAGTGGGGGCAGGGAGGCACCGCATTCCTTTTAACAACGCAGCCTGCTCCTCGCTGGGCCTTTGGTGGTCTGGCCAGCCCTGGGAGGGAGCAACAAGCATCGTTCATAAACCCAGAGTGGGATCCCCAGGAAGTGTCAGCTCGGCCCTGAGATGAGGGCGGCTGCGGGGTCTCCAGAGTCCAGATTCAGTTTGTAACCATCCCCATGTGCCTCATTCAGGACTGCAGTGTTCCCTCCAGGTGGCTGTGCCCAGCACATGGGAAGCCTCAGCTCACACCTCACTGGTAGGATGTACTGTCCACCCTGGCAGGACACTGGAGGGCCAGGGTTACTTGGCAGGAAGGAAAGCCCCAGGACAGCAGCTTCTCCTCCAGGAAGCAGGCTCACAGCAGGGCAAGTGGGACAGCAGAGAGCAAAACTGTGCCCATTGGCTCCCTAGATTCCTCTGCCTCCTGCCCTGCCCACCCTTGGCCCCCAGTGCCACGCATCCCCCAGCCCTTCACTTAGGCACCCCTGGGCAGCCGCTGTTCCTGACGCGGGGCCTGAGTCTAGGCTTTCGGATGCGTGCAGCCGTCACACGGGCCTCACGGCGCCCCCTTTCTGTTTGCAAGCCTCCGTGCGGAAGAAGAAGGGTAAGGGGACCCCCCCAATGTCTGGCCTGTCCTGGGGCCTGTCACATCCAGTGCAAGGGAGTCCCCTCTGTGACTGTCGGCATGCCGTCTACAATGTGCCGTGAACCTCGTGCTGTCTTCTCCCTGTCCTGGGGGTGCCTGTGTGTGCACCCCACTCCTGAGCACGCACCCTGTTCTAGTCTGTCCCGTCTGCTTGGCTTCTCATCTGTGATTCTCCCCACTATCTTTCCTCCTTGGGCTGTGACCATGTGCTCCCATGTCAGTGAGGCCCAGGGGATCCGGGCAAGGTAGGCAGCCTCTACACTCGTCTGTGGAGCCCTTGGGGACAGGGTGGCTGCTTGCCACTAGGCCCTGAGCCCCTGGTGGCCACTTGGTCAGGGGAAGCAGGCAAGCAAAAATCTAAGCCCCCAGATCCAAGACCTGTGGGTTGCTAGCAGGCTGGGGCTAGGCTCCTGACCCTCCAGCTGCCTCCTTCAAGTGCCTCAACTCCAAGAGGCCCACTCTGCACCTGGCACTTTGGAAAGTGGTTTGATTCAGAGGTAGGAAGGCACTACCTCACTGGCACTGGAAGGAGGCCAGGAACAGGCCCTGGGGTGCTCTCAGCCGGTGCTCGAGCAGCATCTATATTTGGACAGCTCACCTGGCTGCTGGAGGGACAACCCCACCCCCACCCCCAATTAAAAGCAGCACTCTCAATCCAAAGGCAGCTTTCCAGGGCGGGCCAGAGGGGCATGACATCACCACCACTTGGGGATGCAGAACAGGACCATGTGTTCAGCCTCTGAGCCGGGAACCTGGGGTCCTTCCTTCTCCACGAGCAGCCTCTGGAGCAGCCTTGCACCCTCGGTGGCTACCTGGGAAACTCCCAGGGGCATTTCTAAGACCTGTCAGTAGGTCAAGGATGGGGTGGACACCCGAGACACAAAAAGCCCTTCTTTCTTTCATGGAATCACATTTCTGTAAGGATTCTGCTTCAGTCCAAGGCCAAACACCCCAGCTCCAGGGAGTCTCAGTTCTGCACATCTTCGTGAAGAAGGAACACTGCCATGGGCACTAGAAACCTGGTCGCCACAACAGAGCTGGCCAAGAAAAGCCCACTGCCCAGAAGAAGAGCTGGGGCTCCAGCAGCCAATCACCTCTTGGCTGTAACAAGGCCAATCCCAGGCCCCAAGAGAATCCACATGGACAACTGACAAGAGTCACTTGGGAGAGAAAACCCACCTTCCGTTTGAATGATGGAGCAGAGCAGATACAAACTTGAGATTGCACCCGCCACATTCCCTGACCCACCTCCCATGGTAGGCTCTCGGGGGGAAGAGACAGAGGAGATATGATGGAGACATGAGGCGGACGCAGTGTGTGGAGACTCTCCTCACGGTGCGGTGGGCCCTGACAGTCCTGCCTTGGGTGCAGTGAGGACACCCAGCTGCACAGGCCCAAGGGACCCCAGCATGTACGGGCATGTGGTGTCCTGCCTCTGATAGGACTTGGGTCTTATGGGCCTGACCCTATCAGAAGCATCTGCATGAAGGAAGAGAAAAGCTGACCTTTCACAGTTAAGGCAGGCTACATCCCAGCCCTGCTCAGAAAGCCTTGTGACTGTCTGTTTTATTGTCTCAAAGACCCACCCTAGTGTCTGGACCCCACACTGGGCCTGGGCATGGGGGCAAAGGAGATCCCAAGGTCCTGCCCTCGGGAGTCCACTCTCAGCCTGGGCAGCTGGATTCCAGCAGAGGGTGCTCAGTTCAAGGTTGGCCACAGGGGGGAGGGGCATGCCTTCTGACCCTGGCAGCCTCTCTGGCTGCACCCATGCTATCACCCCCCACTAGATGTGTGACCTCAGGCTTGGTGAAGCCCCCAGCCTGGCTAGGGAAAGCATGCTGGGTTTGAAACATACCATCCCCATTTCTTTACTGGCTCTTTGGAATGAGAAACCAAGAAGTGGGTCAGCTAGCCCAACTGCTGCCTCTTGCAAATGTGGCTTTGGTCCTTTAATGTTTTTTCATACATAGGAAGCATTTTATATTTTTATATTAGTTCATACCAGAGTTTCTGTTAAAACATGAATGTTACTCTCTTCCCTATTTATTGTTGGCCCCTTGGGTGCAGGATCACATCCTACCTTTAATGTCTGATGCTGCTGATGATTTTGTTCCCTTTTTGGAGGATGTGCAACAGGGAGCACCCTGCACTATGCACTCAGGGACCCCACCCCTCTAAGGAAGGTTACCAAAAGGACTACAAGGAGAGAGAACAGCAGCTGAGAAAGAACAGGACTCCCAGATAATCTCTAACCTAGCCAGGAGCACTAGAGAATAAGAAGCATTTCACAAATCTGATTACCTGAAAAGGTAAAGAAGCTGAGCAGCTCAATGCTGGCTAGCCCACCAGATTTTTCTGGAACATCTTGAGGCTGCCCGAGAGAGCCAGTGGACTGGACAGGGAAACAGCAGCACACCCTCCTGGCCTGACCTGGCTCCTGGGCTCTGAACTGACACAGGGGAAGCCTTGGACAACAGAAGTCACAGAACGTCACAGCTGGACTCCATGACGGGGCTCCCACTCTCTGCCTGGGAAAGGGGGTACACCAGGAGAGGTGCTGGCCAAGTTCCCTCTTGGCCCCACAGTGCCCAGATATTCGGAGCCTCAGCACCCGACCTCTGGAGGGGCCCCACTGGCTTCTCACTTCAGGCCTTGGTGGCTTGAAAGCCAGCACTGTTCCCAGCTGCTGAGCAAGCAGAGTGGCCAGGTCTCCCAGAGGGCACAGGGACAGGACATGCTGACTGCCCTTTGCCCCCACCCCCACCCCAGGGCCCCACATTGAACTCAGCCTCTGGTTGAGGGTCAGCACTCAGGCTGGGAAGCTACAATGCCCTCCTTATCCACCTTGCCCAGGTCCTGACCCTGAGAAATGTGGACTACGTGCAACAAATGTCCCCCAAGTGGGGTGCACCCCCTCCCCCCACATACACTTCCCAGCCCCTGGAGGTCTGCAATTTATGGATGGCAAGCACCACTTCCATCTTCAAAAACAGAACTGAAATTTGCTTAGAAAATTAAAATGGGGTTATTCCTGGTGCATTTTCATCAACTTGCTGTTAGACTATTTTTTAAGCTTTTACAATTTTCAGATCTGTTTGCAGGACTGTTTTCAGTCACCAAGTATTTCATTTTAAAACCACAGGGAGCTGGGTTTGCTAATCCTCTTCAGCCGGAATTCCTGAATAGGGACTTGATTCCAAGCTTTTACAAATTAGGTATAATCCTCATGAGTCAGAGTGAGTAGCAGGACCCGCGGTCTGACGGCTGTTTTTCAGAACCTCTGTGTTCTAGTAAACACCCTCCAAGATGGGAGAGGCTGGGAAAAGTCAGGCCACCAGCCCCAGTGACGGGCAGGAAGGGCCCCACACCCGCTGTGAAAAAGCAATGTAGGGCCACCTTCTCTCCACTGGAAACACACAAACCGCATTAACACAACTCTAAATTGAAAACACCGTCAAACTCCAACCTTGCCACCCCAGCACACCGAGGAGCTTTCACACACTCTGGTTCAAAACAGGATTTGGGTTGGGGGAGGGAGGAGGTAAGGAAAGGTTTAAACAGACAAGATGTCCCACATTTAGTGTGTAGAGGGTCACGATGAAATAACATGGCTCACATGCCCTCTCAGTAGTCTCATCACTGGGGGGGGGGGTAACAGGATGGGGGTGGTGCCCCCTCCTTGCTTTTCCATTGGCTGCTCTATCTTAACCTTAGTTACTGCCAAACAAGAGTTTGCACTGCGATAATGACACCAGGTGCCTGCAGACAAGGCATGGAGCTGGGTGGTGCCTGCCAAGCTCCCATCCTGGGCCCACACTTTCCATCTCTCCCCTCTGTCCAAACCAGCAATAACCCTTCCCTTGGAACCAGCTTCTTGTTAGGATGAGATGGAATGAAAAGGACCCTTTAAATCACGGCAAGTCTCAGGGCAACACTGCCTCCTCATTACTTAGTAGGTCCTGGAGCCACCAGACCAAAGTACCACAAACTGAGTGGCTTTAAATAACAGAAATTCACCATCTCTCAGTTCCGGAGGCCCAAAGTCCAGCATGGAGGTTGGGTAGGGCCATACTCCCTCTCCAGACTCTGACAGGGGCTCCCTCCCCACCTCTTCCTGCCTCTGGGGCTCCCTGCATCCCTTGGCATGTTCCTGCTTCACCCCCAGCCTCTGCCTGTATTTTCAGCAGCTTCTCCCCTGTCCTCCTCTAAAGAAACCTCTCAGTGGACGTAAGGTCCACCCAGGTGACCCTGCTCGGTCTCAAGATGCTTACCTTAATTCATCTAATAGACCTACTTTCCAAATGAAGGCACCTTCTCGGGTCCTGGTGGATGTTGAGTTTGGGAGGCATCATCAACAAACTCTATCCTAGACACAGGCACATCTGCTGCTCCTTGCTCTGGCTGTGAAGAGATGCCTGGTGGCCTCCCAGGTTGTCTCCCAGGGGGGCCAGGGCAGCAGGCCTTCAGACATTCTCACCAAGGGGAGATTCAGTAAACCAGCCCTCTCACATCAGAAATTTTAATAGCAAAGAAACAGACTTGAGGCTTCTGGAAGGGCCCAGCTGGAAACAAGAGCCTCTAGAGGATTCAGCGGTTTCAGTCCTGCGACAAAGTCGTGTGCCCTGGGATTCCGACTCCTCGCCCCTGACAGGCCCCAGACACAGTCAGCTACCCAGAAAACAGCCAGGCCTGAGCCTGTGCAGATACCTTCGCCTGGGGGCGCAAGCACTCTACGCTTAAGGTTTGGCATCCCATGGGCCTACAAGGCTGACAGCCAGCCCTTATCCCAGCATCCGAGCCCCTGTCATCACCCCAAGGTCAGACCCGGAGGAACATACCAGTGACTGCACAACTCTAACAGTGTCCGGCACCTCGACGTCACAGCACCCTACCCAGGCATGTGGTGGCAAGAGTTGGCCCAGGAGCCCCCCAGCAGCAGGAAAAGGAAGTTTGCAATTTGGGTTTTTTCCACGTGGACACATCAAACTGGGATAGGCTGTGGCGCAGAGCTCCCCACCCAGGCAGCCCTCACTGGATGGGCTGTCTCCCCTTGGGTTCCCTTGAACACAGCATCAGTTCCATTCCTGGGGCTGCGGCTGGGGCAGGAGAAGGGCCAGGGCCAGCCCTGACAACTCATCCATCTATTGCCATTTCACCCAGCTCCACTTGCAGAGAGCCCGTCCTAGTGACACCTATGTGAGCCCCCTTACTGTGAAGACGACCTCGCAGAAAGTCTGCTATGGCTGGTGCCAGTGATCAGTAGAGGGCCAGTGACAGCATGGACAGAGGGCACCTTTACTGGAAGCCAGAAAGAGCCAGGGGAATTCAGGGGTTCCCAATCCAGACCTCAAAGGGAGTTCTCAGAGGAATCACATAGCAAAGTGCCAGCAAACTGCTGAGCCCGAAGGAGATGCAGCAGGCTGGAGTTGCAGAAGAGGGAAGGTGAAAAGTAGGGGAGGACAGTGGCGCTGGGGGCAGCAGTGAGGCTGAAGACGCTGGCTGAGGGTGAGAGAGGATAGCATCGGTCTCCTGCAGGTCTCTGGAAATGGGGGCGTGGAGGGTTTATGGCTGTGAGGAGGGGGCCAGGAGGAACTGAGGTGACAGTCTGGAAATGTCCCCATCTTACGAAACAAGAGAGTTCTTGCCGCGCGTAGAGAGGCAAAGGCTTGTAAGTGTCCCTCAGAGTCCATAAAGGGACCAGGAAACAACCCCAAGAAGGAAGCCAAGGAGGTGAGAGAAGAGCTGGAGAGGGTGTGGTCACAGAAGTTAGCAGGGAGGGGAGAGCCATGCAGGGAGAACAGACACCCACAGCCTCAGGCTTAAGCGGTTCACTGTAGCTGTGTGCAGTGTCACTGAAGTCAATGACCTGCCCTGTGCTGCTTCCACCTGAACTCAGCCTTTTGCTGGCAAGCAGGCTGTATCAGGGTCCTGTCCCAGGGTCAACAGACTTTTCTGGAAAGGACCAGGAAGTAAACACTGCAGGCCTTGTGGATGCTTGTAGTCTCTGTCACACACACCCCTGCTGCTTCTTCTCCTCCTGTTTTCAGCCCTTTAGAAATGCAAAAAACATTCTCAGCTCTGGCCACAGACAGCAGGCCTGGGGCTGGGGTCTGCTGAGCTGCCCAAGCTCACCAGGACTCCTCAGAGCCCACCGCTCTGCAAAAAGGGACAGAGATGCCAGGCACTGTGGTTTCAGGTGTCCATCCCCTACCCTGGCACACGCGGCCCTGTCCTGTCCTGTTGGGGACCCACAGCCCAGCCTGCAGTGCCAGCGAGCTGAGCCAGGAGCATCGTTGTGGCTGCCACGTGGTGTTTCCCAGAGCCAGGCCCTCTTGGGAGGCCCCCATTATCAGTGACATTCCCTGGTGTCCTGTGACTCCCCTGTCCTCTCCACAAGCTGCTCTACACTCCCTGTTGGATCCTCAATGGACAAAGCCCCAGGGGCTGGTCCTGGTCCACCATGGGCTCATTCTAAGGGTCCAGGCCCTGGGAAGGGGCTTGAAACTCATGGACAGGTGCCTGCTTTCTGGGGCGAGGCGAGCACTGTGCCTCCCATGGTCCAGAATGGGATGCACCCACCTGTTGCCTCTTCCCAGGGCTTCATCCCACCCCTGGGTGCCTGGCTGTTGGGGTAGTCAGAGACGATGAAGCTTCTGTCCAGGGGTGCATTTTGGGCCGCATCTGGGGATGCTGGCTGGACCTGCCCCCAGTGAACCTGGCCCTGCCTGTTCACAGCCCTGAGGAGACCCAGGGATACAGTGGGAGTCAGGAGTCGCCAAGGCTGTGTGCTTCACTTGTCAGGTTTTTTAAAGAAAATTTTACTGATTTACATTAAAAAATTTTTTTCCATTGCTAAAGATCATTTCTAACTAGTGCCGAGCTTTCTTTTTCAAGAAAAAAGAAATGAGAATACCCTATCATTGGAAAGTGGAAGTAGACCTCCTGGGCCCACCTCCAGCCTCTGGCGGCCTCGCTGGTTTCAAAGGAACCACATCTCTGAGTCTCTTAACAAAAACCAATTTCTATAATTTTTTTTAACATCCTTAAGAATAAATCCCGTTAGAATAAAACAATTCTACTGACGAATCTGCTTTGGAGAAGCTCTAGGCTCAGAAGACTGGCGTGCTGGCCACCACATTTCCCTAGGACATGGAGGCTGAGTTGCTGAAGGTTTTCTTCCTTGCCGTGCCCCATGTTCACCCTGCTGGGGGGAGGGTCTGGAGAATGTTCCAATCCACCCCACCTCCACACAGAGCGCACACAGGCAAGGAGGAGAGTGTGTGTTCCAGAAGTGTCGGCTACACCATTCGGAATGCCGAAGTAGTCACTGGGGTTAAAATGCAAAAAGGTGCTTTTGCATTTTCTAACCAATCCACATCCCTGATTATGTTCTGAGGACTTTGGTCACTGCTGCTTGTTTCGATGATCATGTTTATGTTGCAGAGAAACCCGATGAAAGAGTCCCAGCCCCCAAGCCTTCCAGAGCTGCAGAAAGCATGGCCATGGAGTCAAGGGTGGCAACTATCAAGCAGCGGCCAGCCAGCCGGTGCTTCCCATCGGTCTCTGACATGAACGTGAGTGGCATCGTCCTGGGGATGTGTGGGGTCCTGCATGTGACGCCAGGAGCAGTGGACCTCGTTGACCAAGCACTCCCTACCTTGCTCTGGAGCAGACAGGGCTCAGCGAGTGCATCGATGAAACTCACAGACCCCTAGACCCCAGACACGGAGCCCAAATCCAGGGGCAGGGGAAAGTCAGGGGACAGGCACCTGGTCCAGTACAGACCCCACAGTGGGGTGCACAGAAGTGGGCTGGGATCCAAGCTTCGCCACTCACTTTCTCGCCCCCCACCCCCAGCTAGTCCCTTGATCTCGTCCCTGCCCCCTTAAGTTGGAAACAAGCTTTAGGTGATACCACACATGTCAAAGGGCCCAGAGATACTGCACAAACATAAGGGAGCTCCACTCCTGGCCTATGCAGAGGAAAGAAATACTCTAATAGTGGGAGAGACCACCCAACATCTCCGTGAGGCAGGGTCTCTCCCAGGGACCACTGCTGTGCACCTAGCCAGCCCTGAGTTTGCTCTGATGAGCTCACTGCCCCTCACACCCACATCCCCCCAGGCTAAAAGAGGGTCTAGAACAGAGACCACCTGCCCTCCATTTTCCAGACTCAGCCACCTGTGCCTTATGTCCTTGCCCAACCCAGATCCCAGCCTGCCTATACCTAAAATTTACTTAGTGATTTTCTTTGAATCAACTTCATCTGACTCTGTTTTTCTAGACTGTTCATAAACGATAAGGCCCAAGGAAATCATAAATTTGACACAACAGTTTTATGGAATATAATTAAAACAATTGCCAATGATTATAATAACAATGTTCATGTTTGAACAGCCTCCCTCCAGTCAGTGACAGGACTCAGCTGGGTGGGCACATCGACCCAGGGAGACACTGGGCTGCCGTTAGCCAGCCAGCCCTTCCTCTCATCCTTTTACCTGGCACCTGGCTGCACCCTCGCACCCAGCCTTGCCCCCAGATACTCCCAAACCCATGCCTGGCCCTTTGCAAGAACTGCCCTCACCTTTCCCAAGAGCCAGTGTCCCGCTTCCCCCTCCAGACTCTGGCCTGCATAGGAGAGAGATAATAGATTGCAGAGCCCAGGTAAGACTCTCTCTCCCTAGTAGGACAACTGGGGCACAAGTCCTAGAGAAATCTGAGCTGGCACAGATGTGCTTTCACAACTGATGTTCTGCACAAGTTGCCCTGCCATCCACAGGCTGGCCAGCCAGCTCAGTTCACCAAGGATGAGGCAGCGCAGAGTGGTGGGAGGGCTCGGTAGAGGCAGCACAGGGAATTTGCTTCCAGTGAAGGAGGTGAGCTCTGGGTTCCTTTCCTGAGGCTAGGCAGAGGTGGGAGGAAGCAAGCCTGGGACACTCCCCTACAATGATGCCAGTACATGAATTCAGTCTTTGTGCTCCAAAGAAATCCCACAGCTTGCTCACCCCAGCTGATACATGCATCCCAACTGTCAGCACATCACCCATTAGTTCTCATCCTAGCACCAGTCTGCAAGGCCAGGCCCATTGTCCCATTACATGGAGGAGGAGACAAGGCTCCACAGTGCGGCCAGGCCCCTAAGGCACTGCTTTGCAGTTTTTCCTCAGAGACGTGGACTCTGTAATGAACTGTGTCCAGTGAACTGTGTAATGGCAGATGAAGGCCCAGAATGGGAGTACTTGATTTTAACAGAGCCAGAACAGCCACTCAGGGACCTGATGGGGAAAACAGCCTCAGGTGGAAACTGAGATGGTTCCCCAAAGCAGCCCAGGAGAAGGCTCAGTGGTGGGCATCAACTCTGCCTGGGTCCTGTGGTACTTGCTTGGTACCATGTCACTGCCAACCTCACACCAGGTTCTCTGGTTGCAGTCCATGTATGAACGCCAAGGGATGGCTATGATGACACCCACCATTCCTGGGAGCCCGAAGGGCCCATTCCTGGGCATCCCTCGAGGTACGATGCGAAGGCAGAAATCGATAGGTAAGAAGTGTGGCCCCCACCCGAAGAAGTTGCCCCTTGACTTTCTAGTGCAGCCCTTGGAGCCCGTTGGGTGCTGACGGCCCCCAGGGCCCACTCTGGTTATCTTGGTACTGCTGCCCTGAAACCTCCCTAACAGGCCCTCCCACCTGAGGGCAAGCACGCACCTGGCTCACCTGCTAGGCTGCCAGTGGGCGTCTGGGCTGGATGAAACCTTTCTGCCCCAATGCCAACAAAATCTGGGGTTTCTCTAACTGTGCAAGCAGGATGAGGGGTGAAGGGGCCAAATAGTAGGAAAGAAGTTGGGTGGGCCGTTAGGGGCTAGTCCAGTTGGGAACAGGCAGGCTGAACTGCTAAGTTCCCATACTGACCCCACTGCCCAGTTTTGTAGGATGAGCTCAATGGGACATACTTCTACGGGTGATTGGGTCAAGTTCTTAGATTCTCATGAAATAACTGTCTTGTATAAAACCACTGATGTTTCTTAACGTCACAATTATTCCTATTAACCCTATTACAGGCGTGGTAAACATTATCCTTTGAAACAGTCCCTCTGTGAGATGACCCAGCCTTGGTCTGCCATGTAATCCACACAGATGCTCAGGACTGCCAGCCCCCAGGGACTTCCTACCACACACAGAGAGGGGCAGGCCCCAGCCCTCGCCCCAGGGGACGCTGCTCTTTGTGCTGTTTGGAGGCTGGCTTGTCTGTGGCTAGTTTGAGGTGGATGGCAGGGTGCAATAACTAGAGTAAGATATCATGGAGACAGCATCACCCTTACTAAAACTCTCCCTGCCAGCAAGCTCAGGGCTGCTGGAAGCATAGTAGATAAGCCATATTGAATTACTGGCTCTGTAACTGGTTAATAACCATTGATTTCCTCCTGTCAGACAGCAGACTCTTTCTATCAGGTTAGTGACTCCTTACAGTTTGAACTCTGTACTTTGAATGTAACCCAGTTTACTCTATAAGGTGTATTCTTAAATTATTACTCCTTGGGAATACAACTGCCACCAACCCATAGCACATGGTCAATAAAGAAAGCCTTTGGTAGCTTGATAGATGTGATGCCAAAATATCCTTCCACAAGGAGTATGTCAAATTTGGAATACCCTTATCGAATGGAGATTTCTATTGGAATCAGTGATCGTAGTTTGTTGTAGGAATCCTTTTGATTGCAAGTAATTCCTTTTGCTCTCTCTCTGAAGAACCTGCATGCCCCGACGTGAGATACTAGGCACTGTCTGTTTGTCAGCGTGCTTGTATGTTCCTGCTTACCTTCTCCTAGAGTGCTCTGTTGATGTTTCCTGTCTTTGTTGGAAAGACACTCTGTAAAATCACACTGGACCAACACACACACAGGACGCTTGGGCGAGGAAGTGGGTATGGCCCAGCCAGGCCCGACGAAGCCAGGACACTTGGCCATCATAACCTCCGCTGCCTTCTCTCATGCAGGCAGAATCCCAGGGTTGGGATTAGCTTAAGTCTTGGAACCCAACTTTGACCTGTGCCAAGTCAGTCCTGATCCAAATCACTTGCACCCCTCCCCCAATTCCAGAGCCTTCCATAATCGGATCTGGAAAGGGCTCACCAGCCCACCGATGAGGTGTGTGCTCAGTCAGGATCCTGCTCCTGGCCTGCAGGGGCATCTCTGGGTGGAGGGGCTTGGCAGATAACCTGGCCAAGACGGCCCTTTCTCTGAGCCACCACCCTTCTGAGGACCCCACCGAGCTCTGACACATGCTAAGCCTGGCACTAACCCCTGCACACACAGATGCTGCACTAACCCCCGACACACACAGACACTGCACTAAATCCTGCGCACAGATGCTACACCAACCCCCAACACACGCAGATGCTGCACCAACCCCAGACACACACAGATGCTGCACCAACCCCCAACACACACGGATGCTGCACTAAGCCCTGCACACACAGACACTGTACTAAACCCGACACACAGATGTGCTGCACCAAGGCCTGCACACACAGATGCTGCACTGAGGCCCTGAAGCCACCCTAACAGCAGCCCAGTCCTCGGCATTCCTGCACCTCTAGACCACATAGGCAAACACAGGGGCTCCTCAACCCCTCCAACATTCGCCCCCATTTTTAACAGGCAGCAGAGACCCGAAAGACCCTAAAATCACCCTCCCGGGCCAGGGCCAAGCCTGAAAGGGCCACGGAGGATGCTCCTTGATACAGCCTAGTCCCTACCTCACATACCCACACATACTCACACAGGGCCAGAGGAGGTCAGGGCCCAGAGCAAGATGGAGGGCAGCATACGGCTCAGCAGCAGGGGCCCCCACCGCCCAGTATGACCTGCTGCTCACACAGGTCTAGGCACTCAAAGCACCTGCCCCAGCAGCTGCCATCGCAGCAGCACCCTCTCACTGCATCCCCAGGGACTTCTTTTTCTTTATTTCTTGGTTTCCTTTTGGCTCTAAATAGGCCAGGAAGCTGACCTCTTGGCATTCGTGGCTTGTACTGTGCTTTGTGGAAATGTGTGCGTTGTCATAACGTGTGAGTTGGCAGTGATGTAGTGTCTCACGCGATCTTAAGTAAGCAGGAATCTTGTGGGTGTTGCAATTCAAAACTAACCCTCACTCCTCTTCACAGGCATAACGGAGGAAGAGCGGCAGTTCCTGGCGCCGCCAATGCTCAAGTTCACCCGGAGCCTGTCCATGCCGGACACCTCAGAGGACATCCCTCCCCCGCCGCAGTCCGTGCCCCCGTCCCCACCCCCACCCTCCCCCACCACTTACAACTGCCCCAAGTCCCCCACTCCAAGGGTCTATGGGACGATCAAGCCCGCATTCAACCAAAATCCCGCAGCCAAGGTCTCCCCGTCCACGCGGTCCGACACCGTGGCCACTATGGTGCGGGAAAAGGGGATGTACTACAGGAGGGAGCTCGACCGCTACTCCCTGGATTCTGATGACCTCTATGGCCGGAATCCCGCTGCCCAGGCCAACTTCCGCAACAGGAGGGGCCAGATGCCCGAGAATCCATACTCGGAGGTGGGGAAGATCGCCAACAAGGCCGTTTACGTGCCCGCCAAGCCCGCCAGGCGGAAGGGGATGCTGGTGAAACAGTCCAACGTGGAGGACAGCCCCGAGAAGACATGCTCCATCCCCATCCCCACCATCATCGTGAAGGAGCCCTCAACCAGCAGCAGCGGCAAAAGCAGCCAGGGCAGCAGCATGGAGATCGACCCCCAGGCGTCGGAGCAGCCAGGGCAGCTGCGGCCCGATGATGGCCTGACCGTCAGCAGCCCCTTTGCAGCTGCCATTGCCGGGGCCGTCCGAGACCGGGAGAAGCGGCTAGAGGCCAGGAGGAACTCCCCAGCCTTCCTCTCCACAGACCTGGGCGATGAGGATGTGGGTCTGGGGCCTCCTGTGCCCAGGGCGCGGCCTTCCAAGTTCCCCGAGGAAGAGGGGTTTGGCAGCGAGGAGGGTGCCGAATCGCTCTCGTCACCTGCACCAGGGGCCGTGCCTAGGGAGCCTGAGAACCATTTTGGTGGCGGTGGTGAGGCCGGCACACAGGGGGAGACCGGGAGGCCGCTGAGCACTGTGCCCAAGATCAAGGGGCCTGAGGGCAGCCCCACAGCACCTAGCAAGGGCAGCAGCGTGGCCGGCCCCGAAAATTACGTCCACCCACTCACGGGGCGGCTACTCGACCCCAGCTCGCCGCTGGCCCTGGCACTGTCAGCAAGGGACCGTGCCATGCAGGAGTCCCAGCAGGGAGCCAAGGGAGAGGCCCCCAAGGCCGACCTCAACAAGCCTCTCTACATCGATACCAAAATGCGGCCCAGCGTGGACGCGGCCTTCCCTGCCGTCACCAGGCAGAACACACGCGGTCCCCTGCGACGCCAAGAGACGGAGAACAAGTACGAGACGGAGCTGGGCAGAGACGGGAAGGGGGATGACAAGAAGAACATGCTGGTCAACATCGTGGACACATCCCGGCAGAAGCCAGCGGGGCTGCTCATGGTGCACACTGTGGCCGCTAGGGCAGGCGGCTCCCTGGAGGAGGAGGAGGAGGAGGAGGAAGAAGAGGAGGAGGAGGAGGAAGAAGAGGAGGAGGGTGCAGACATGGAGGCCGAGCCAGACGGCTCACCCCCCGAGGGGCTGGGGGGCGTTTCCGAAACCGAAGGTGCTTTCCAGGTCTCCAGCGTGCCCGGCAGAGCTATGGCAGCAGCCGGCTCTGTGGAAGAGGCAGTCATCTTGCCCTTCCGTATCCCTCCTCCCCCACTGGCGTCCGTGGATCTGGACGAAGACTTTATTTTTACAGAGCCATTGCCTCCTCCCCTGGAATTTGCAAACAGTTTTGATATCCCTGATGACCGCGCTGCTTCCATACCCGCTCTGGCAGACTTGATCAAACAGAAAAAAAACGACCCCCCTCCGTCCCCTTCATTGAACTCCAGCCAACCACCCAGCACTGCAGACAGTAAGAGACCAGCTGGCCTTTCCAACTGTCTCCCCACCTCCTTCCTGCCACCCCCGGAGAGCTTCGATGCCGTCACGGACTCGGGGATTGAGGAGGTGGACAGCCGCAGCAGCAGCGACCACCACCTGGAGACGACGAGCACCATCTCCACCGTGTCCAGCATCTCCACCCTGTCTTCAGAGGGCGGAGAGAGTGTGGACACCTGCACAGTCTATGCAGATGGGCAAGCGTTTGTGGTCGACAAGCCCCCCGTGCCTCCCAAACCAAAAATGAAGCCCATAATTCACAAAAGCAACGCACTTTACCAAGATGCGCTGATGGAAGAGGACACAGATAGCTTGGCTGTCCCCCCACCCGCCCCGCCTCCTCCACCAGGTGCCCAGCCAGGGACGGCAAAGGTCATACAGCCAAGGACCTCCAAATTATGGGGGGATGTCACAGAGGCCAAGAGCCCAATCCTCTCAGGCCCCAAAGCAAATGTTATTAGCGAATTGAACTCAATCCTGCAGCAAATGAACCGAGAAAAATCGGCAAAGCCGGGGGAAGGGTTGGACTCAGTGACCGGAGCCAAAGCTGTCAGCCCCGCTACCAGGTAAGTGCCACGGCGGCCACAGGCCAGCTGCTCTCGGCCCAGGCTTCTCTGTGTCGTCCAGTGTGGTCCAGGAGAGACCTGGGGGAGCAGGCACCACAGACCTGAAGAGGGGAACTCGAGAGCCTCTGAGTCTGTTGGTGCTCTAAGGCACTGCTTTCCTCATACGCCCAGACTGTGGCACAGCACAACAAAGAGCACGCCCAGGAGGAAGGACGCAGTGGTCCCTGGTAAAGACTTGTGATAGAATGCACTCACTCCAAGCGCTGCCACCGTGGCTCCCAAGGAGCAGCTCTGCCCTCTCCTTCCATGCCCTCCAGGGCTCGAGCATTGCCCAAGCTAGACATAAGCTCCAGGATGATGCAGGAGGGCAGTCACGTGCACTGTGGAGAGGAGGGGTCAGCAGTATGCCTGTGTGTCTGGGAGGGATCGGCCTGTGTGTGTCTGAGTGCCTGGCACATGTCTTCCACCCCCTACCCTGATTCCCATCACTGGCCTCAGAGGGTGAGGGAGGAGCTGTCTTGTGGCTTTACCAGGGAGTTCAGTGACATGCATTCCCCCTGCCAGCCTGTCCTATCCCAGGAGGCAGACTTTATGGAGGAAAAATGTCCGATTCTCCCTAAGGCAGCCATTTGTGGTATCATGTGAGGTTTAGTTATTTTCTTTGGGACTGGGGTTGGAAGATGGGGAGTGTGCTAGTTTGCTAGCAGCCGGAATGCAATATACCAGAAATGGAATGGCTTTTTAAAAGGGAGAATTTAATGAGTTGCTAGTTTACAGTTCTAAGGCCAAGAAAATATCCAAACAAGTCTATAGAAATGTCCAATCAAAGGCATCCAGGGAAAGATACCTTGGTTCAAGAAGGCTGATGAAGTTCAGGGTTTCTCTCTCATCTGGAAAGGCACACGGTGAACACGGTCAGGGTTCCTCTCTCGGCTGGAAGGGCACATGGCGAATACGGTGTCATCTGCTAGTTTTCTCTCCTGGCTTCTCGTTTCATGAACCTCCCTGGGAGGCATTTTCCTTCTTCATCTCCAAAGGTCGCTGGCTGGTGGACTCTGCTTCGTGGTGCTGCAGCATTCTCTGCTCTCTCTGAATCTCTCATTCTCCAAAATATTTCCTCTTTTATAGGACTTCAGAAACTAATCAAGACCCACTCAAATGGGTGGAAACATGTCATCCCCTAATCCAGTTTAACAACCACTCCTGACTAAATCACATCAACCAGGGAGATGATCCAATCACAGTTTCAAACATACAGTATTGAATAGAGATTATTCTACCTTTATGAAATGGGATTTATATTAAAACATGGCTTTTCTTAGGGGGCAGCATGCTTCCTTTCAAACCAGCACAGGGAGTAAAGAGTCATTTCTAAACACAATCAGAAGGCACTAAGGCCACTCCATGATCTGTCTCTAGGGTCTGGAAGATTCTCGTGAGGACCCTGTTTTCCTCCCCAGTCACTTGCAGCTTGCAGTTTCCTTCCCCGTAGTGCCCATCTCACTGTTCTCCACGCAGCAGCGTCCTTCCCTTTCACCCACTGATGTTTAATCTCAGGTTGCATCCTCTTACCTAATGAAGTCTTTCTTCATACTCCTGCCATGCAAGCGATTGACACAGACAATGAAGTTCATTAATCAGCAATATCACACTATAATTGGGTATTGCTATGCGGGCTGGGCGTCGCAATTTTCCCAATTGTTTTTCAGTGTGAATGGAAATAAATTACTTGGATGATTCCCACTGCTATTCAGAGGCAGCATGACTGGCTGGCCGTGGTGGGGAGCAGCATGTTGGCACTGCTGTTTTTAACAGGCCCCACCACTAGCCATGGCATGCAAATAGCACCTCCAGGTGAGGAACAATTTTTTAAAATTTCCCATTTCCCATTTCCCAGGGACATGTACATACATACCTACGATTGTAATATATTTTGAAGTCTCAAGAAAACCTCGAAAACCTACTAGTTTTCCCCATTTTGCTTCTGTAGTAATGTTTAGCAGTTCTGCTCTAAGGGAGACATTATCTTAGAGGCACTTTCTTTAAGTGACATTTTCACTTAGGTGGACATCGTCCATGACAACGCCAAGGGTAGGGGAACAAGTATTAATAAATTTTCCAGGAGAAACAGACACCCAGAAAGCTGTGTTGGTGGCCAGCAGGTGGGAGCTGGGAGCCAGAACCCAGGCTGAGGTTCTCCAGCCTGCACTTCTGCACCCTCGCCCCTTGGTACCAATGGATGTCCTAAGGAAGGGGCTAAGGGCAATGGCTCCACAGCTAGAGACACGTCTTTACTAGCCTAGCCAGCAGGGCAGGCCTACAGGCCATGGAGCCCTGAGTACTCCCACCTGATGGGTCCAGGGCCTCAACCATGGGGCCTCCTTATTGCAGCACATCTAGATAGCTCGCTACCTCTGTGTCCATTTCCAGACTTGGCAACCCGACTGTGCAAGTACATACAGGAGCTTTTTCAGCCCTGTGTTTCCGTAGTTGGGTTCTGGGTAGGGAGGGGCCTCAGAACAGACATTACCAGGTAGCCGTGCTGGATTTCTTGAAGAGAGAACCTGCGTGTCCACCTCCATCCAATACTTGGTTGCCATGGACAGCCACCTCCAGGATGTTCTATTATTTATAACCCAGTTCACTGCCATGAGTGTGTCGGCCAACACCTATTAAGCATCCGCCAAACACCAGGCATCACGCTCCACGGGCACTAGCGTTGACAGGGCCTGAGGTTATTTCCACTGTGCAGATGAGGCCACTGGGGCCAGACAGGTGAAGCGGCTCAGCCAAGGGCCCTGTGCAGGAAGGGGAGAACCAGCTCTGCAACCCAGGGGCTGTCTCAGGCTGGAGCCAGGGATGAGTGCAGTACAGCCTCTTCAAGGTCACAAGTGCCAAGAAAGGTTGCTCCCAGACCTTTGGAACTCAGTGGGCCTAGCTGAGTACTGGGGCTCTTTGACTGACAGCAGACAAGGTCAGTCCCCAGGCAGTCCCCAGCACTGCTGAGCACCCAGAGGCCAAGGCTCCACTGAGTTGGAACAGGAGCAGGAGAAACAAAGGTCAGTAATTTAAGTCCTAGCCTACTCTCAACCCTCAGTTTTCTGCTCTAGCGACCTCACTGAGTCAAGTACTTGGGGCAACACCAGCAGACGGAAGCACCCAGGGACAGTGGTGGTAGCCACAAGGCCCTCTGATTTCTTGTCAGAACTCAGGATAGGATCTAGAGCAGAAACAGAGGGCGGGCCACGGTGGCTCAGCAGGCAAGAATGCTTGCCTGCCATGCCAGAGGACCCGGGTTCAATTCCCAGTGCCTGCCCATGTGAAAAAACAAAAAAGCAGAAGCAGAAAACTAAATGAGTAGTTCCTCGCTTATTTGATACACGTGATTTTACTGCAGCCATGAATGAATTTTTGCTACTCATATCTCTTCCCTGAAATCAAGGAGGACATGGGATTTGGGAATGTTGTGGAAAACATGGGTGAAAAATAAGACAATCAAGCAGTTTCCTTTAATAACTAAATTAACACTAGAGGCATCTCCTTGGGCCTGATCTAAACCACCTGATCTGAAACACAGAGCCATCAGACAGTCTAGGGAAAAGGGCTCCTGGGGCCACCCAGCTCAGTTATTTTGGGAAATAACCAGAATCAAAGGAAAGGAGCATCTGGTTTGAGGGGAGGTTGAGTCTCTGTGAAAAGTCAGCTGGTTCGCCTCCTCAGAAGAACCCCACAGTGGTGGCCACTCCCCCAAGTGCTGGAGGGCCCTGCACAGCGGCCAGCACTCGAAAACTCAAGGCCAGGAGGACAAATGTGGTTGTGCCATGGGGGGCACCGTAGCTCTCACTCTAGGATGGGCACACTAAAGCAGAAGCCATAACAGCAAAGACGTCCTTCCCTTGCATGGTGCGTGCTACTTTCCAGCATCCGTCAGCACACTGGACGGCCTGAGGGCGAGCGTATTCTCCCCATTCTGTGGACCAGGGAGCAGAGCACTTTGAGATTTCGCTTACAGTCATGCTGCAGGGTGCAGACCCCACAGGCACAGGCTGCTGGGAGGTCAGTGGACCCCAGAGTCCTCGGGCTGGGAACTGCAGCCTGGGCCTCTGGCCCCCAGGGCTGATTGACTGGTGTGTTGAGGCGCTGCTTCAGCTGAGGCCAGTATCAGGCCTGGTGGTGCAAAATGACGGGAGGAACATAAAAACATGGAGGTCTCGGGCAGCCGGATTCACTCAAACAGTTACTGTTCACCTCACCTGCCAGGCACTGTGCTAAGCCCAGGATTTATTGCTTAAGGAGAAAACATACATGGTCCCTCCCCATGGAGCTCTCATTCTTCAAGGGAAAAAGGGCCATAGATAATAAACAAGACAAACCCCAAGTCCTGCAAAGGAGCAGAGGGGTTAACAGAGACCACATGCAGGAAGGTGCCAAGTACCCCAAAACAAAGAAGGGAGCCAGCAACACAGAAAAGCAGGCACTGCAGGCCAGGCCCTGGGAATGGCAAGTGCCAAGACCCAGAGGCAGAAAGCACTCTGTATGCTGAAAAGCTAGCATGGCCGGGAGGGAAGGGGGCCAGGGCCTGGTGGCATCGGTTCAGGTGGGCCATGGTGAAGTCACATGGTATTCTGAGTTGACAGCAGGCTGATGGGAGCCATCGAGGGTTTAAGCAGTGGTCTGGCAGGACCTGGCCTTTGCTTCAGGAGCATTACCCAGGCTGCTGCATAAGACAGACCACATGGTGACACACAGAGGCCCACTAGCAGGCTGCACAGGGGGCCAAGTGTGAGATGAGGGTACCTGTCCTCCAGAAACAAGTGGGTAGATTCAAAGGATAAAGGCCTCAGTGGCCAGGAGAAAACACGGCACCACTTGCCTGACATGGGTTTTGCCTTGACCCAAAACAAACAAACTGGCTCTGGCCCAGGAAACAAATTTAAACCAAGATAAATCATCATTTCTGTGGAAAAGGTCAGTTTCAATTTCACTTTCTGTGCACTGGTAGGAACAGAGGTGTGAGTGCATACTTGTAGGAATCCCCTGTGGCTTCCAGCCAGAGGGCCATGCATATGGGTTATCCCCCCAGGAACCCCTCTAGATCACCTAGCTCTTTGCAGTGGGTCCAGGTGGGACCCCAAGACTGGACTTCACGTCTCAGAGGCAACTGAAGGGTTTGGAAGAGGAGACTATGTTGTTCTGGCTCTTCCCAAGTCCCAGAGGCCCCTGAGGGGATTTCAGGCTGGCCTCCAGGGCCCCAGGCTGCCTGGGGCTATGAGCTCCAGCCAGTCCTCAGGAAAATTGTCTCATAAATTTTCCTCTTCCCTGTGCCTCGCTGAGGCTACCGCCCTCACTGACGAGCACCCACCCTTCACTTTGGCAGTGCCTCCAACTCTTGCCAGCACTCCGCAGTATTATCCCTGAGAGCCTCTTGATTTTAAAATAAATCAATTTGGGTTGTTAAAAAATTATCTCTGCCTAGCCAGTCCCAGAGCACAGACTTCAAAACTGACTTGGTAACAGAACCCACTTAATGGCGCGTTCATAACCTCAGTGTTGTCACGGCTGTTTTAGCATCTCGGGATACTGACTCAAATGTTAAAGTAATATAAATGAGTTAAATTGTAGATAATTAGATGAGCCTTAGTTAGAGGGGATCATACAATTTGCTTTCAGTGTGTTTTCTCACAGCTGCTCTTGCCCACCACAGCATTTTAGCCTTGCTCATCACACAGCAGCTTTCAGGTCTGATTCTTATGTTCTCACTTCCCAGTCTGGATGCCAGCCCCATCACCAAGTGACTATTTCTCCCTGAATGCTGGTCATTTCTGGACCTGCCTGGATGAGAACATTCTAGGAGGAGGGCCTGGGTTTCTGGTAGAATGACCACTGAGTCCAAGACAACCCCACCCCACCTCCCACCCCTACTTCTGGCTCAAACACTTCCTTTTGGTTAAGTCACTCAACTCCTTGGTCTGGGAAATGAGTACAATGCTATCCAGCAGCCATTCATTCAGCAATTACACATGGAGCACCTCTTCTGGGCCTCCTGGGGCTCAGACCCAGTGGGCAAGTGGGGGGCGTGAGCAGAAGAAAGCCAGGAGACCTCGCACCTTCAGTGCAACATCAAGCATGGCACAGGTGGAGGGCACATTCATTGGTGACCTGGCCTATGTGCATCTATGAGGATGCTATGAAGATGGAGTCTTAGTGAGAGGGCACTGTCCCTAAAACACTACAGCAACTAAATACAGAGAGCTGATGAGTGGTCTAGAGAGGATTTTATGCTGAAAGGATTCTGAACCAGAGCCCCGATGCTGGGCCTGGCCCAGGAGGCTCTTGGCCAAATCTCATGGGAGGGACAGATCAAAAGCTCCTCATGGTCACTGAGAGGCCCCTCTCCAGGCTCTGACCACTCCAGCTATTGGACAGGAGCCAAATGCATTGTCAGAGTGAAAAAATTACTGGAACAGTTACTGCCCCTTCCCCCAATGAACGTGTCATACTGAAAAAATTACAGTAACTTTTTTTTTTTAAGTCTTGATGTTTCCACACAATTTAGTTTAAAAGACAGAATAGCAAGTGAAAATCCGAGAGGGGGTGTCTGTGTGTGTATGTGTGTGCATGTGTTCTAAATCAAGGTAACAGATTCCCATGAGTTCCACCCAGCAACCTAATGGTTGCTTAGCAACATAATGGTCTATACAACCAGGAGGGTTCAGTGAAAAATATCAATATGATGAGCTGACAGTAAATCAAGCCAGTGAGGAGGGCAGGGAGGGCCAGCTCAGGGTCAGCGGTCACACTTCACTTTTCAAACTCCCTGGCTCCTCTCTATAGCAACGTTCTGCAGAGGTGTTAGCAGGCCCCGAGCATGTGGCCAGATCTGATGCTCTCCATTAAAGCGGCTGGGTGCCATCCCACATTGGTCTCCCCCTCCCCTACTAAGCTTGTGGATTCTTCTCCCTCCTTAGCAAGAGAAATCAAAGGAAGCTCAGAAGCCCAACTTGGGGAATTAGCAACGAGATGGTTCTCATTGGGCTTCAAGCAGAGGCTGCATTCCATTCACTTCCCCCTTCTTACTTTCTCCTGAGTGTTTTCAGAGAAGGCAAGGTTGTGACGTTCCCGTTCCAAACAGGAAAGTGAGGCCCACATTGATTTTCAATTCTGAGCCATTACGTGGCTGTCCATTCTACCTGCCTGCTGCTGGAAAGGGGCCAACCCGGATGGATGCTCAGCCAACGGCCACACCACTGCTTTCATTTCATCCATTGAAAGATGTTTCTCTGTTCTCTTTTTAACTGATTTTGCATCGTCTCAAACCATTCCATTCTGTCATTTTCATTTGCTCCCATGATGGGTGTTGACAGAAGAGGGTCATGCTGAACCGAAGTAAGTGTCACCTGCAGAAATGCAGCTTGTCTCTGGTGTGTGCCACTCTCTCACTTTCACTACCATCGATGTGTTTGGAGAGCCTCCTCTCTTCCTGACAACAAACATCGCTGCCTACAGAGCCTTTCTCTAAAATTAAAAAGACTCCCAACTCCCTGACCATGGCAGGGGCATTTTCACAGACCTTCCTGACCTGCAGGGCTGGCGATGGCTGGCGATGGCTGGCTCTGGTGCCCACCCTTGAGGTTCCCACTGTTCCATCTCAGCCCTGAGGAGATGAACTAGCCCCGACTTCACAAAGCCTAGTGAGTGGCAAGGTCGTTGTCTGGCTGCTCCACCCAGTCAGGGCTCGGGTACAAGCATTAGCTGAACTCAGCTTCAGGCAAAGCCACCCAAAGCACTCCACCCTGGTCTCCTGGTCTCACATGGGTGCTGTTGCCACACTTTACAAAAACCTTCCCTCTTTGCTAAAGCTCCCTGGGCCTAACCAATATCCACAACACCTCTGAAGGAAGTGAGTGTACACGTATTCATGACTTTACATCAACAATTTTAGCTTAATTGTCCTATCAAAGTGGAACAGATGAGCCTTCCCGAGACAGACAGCTCTGTGGTGGTGGGCAGATGGGGTCTTTGATGGAGAGCATTCCACAGTACTCCCTGCCGGTACGGCCTTCCACCCAAGGTGGAACTGGATACGTCTTTCAGACCTACCTGATGCTTAAAAACCCTGCACCGAGATCTACAGGAGGCTGGTTGCTCTTTCCTGAGGGGAAACCTTGAACCCAACTGGGCTCCCATTTCTCAATTTGGAGTAACAACATCTGGGAAGGGTAGTACCCTCAGGGTCACCACTGAGCTGCCTTATACATGTTATACCAGTATCCCAGTACAGTCAACAAGCAATGCCTTCTGCCAGGGAGGTTCTCAACAGGGCCCCTCACTTGTAACAGATTCCACCCAGAACACTGATTGGGAGCACTCTGTGAGCAGATGGTATCCCAGGCCCAGCAGTCCATGTCCATCAGCACCTGGAAATGCTTCTAATGACAGGATTGGGGTGGGATTCCAGAACTGCTGCTGCTCTCCCCCTGTGGCACAGTCCATCCTCAAAGCACCAATGATTAATATCAAGCGGGGACATGTCACAAGGCAAAGGGGTACAAAGCTAACCGACTAGTGTCTTTATGCAAATATACATCAGTGGCAGAAAAAACAACAGCAAATGAGAAAGATATGACACCAGCAAGCCAGGGAGACTGGACTGCCTGCCCCGGGCCCCATCGTGGCTCATGCCCTTCATTTGGCTCATCCAGCAGTTCTAATGCATTAGCTTTTTACATACCAGTAAATCCATCAGGCCAGAGACATGTCCTCGAGGATAACCCAGCTATCCTCAGGAACCACTTGGGCCAGACAGTGGTTCCTGAGGTTCAATGCACATCTGCATGTCGGAGAGTTGACTGCAGTCACCTGCCACCACCCCCAGAGATGCCAATTCAGTAAGTCTGAGCTACAATCCTCATTTTTGATTGCTTGGGTGATTTTTACAAGAAGTCGAGAAATGCTGCCCTATACCATCAGCTGCAGATCTCAAAGACCCATGGGTTGATGAAATTGGCCTATAGGAGGAGGAGGGGCTTTGGTTTCCTAGCCTCCAGCTGAGTTTTCCCATGGCTGGATCTCAATCAGTCACAGTTTCCCTCCTTGCATCTGTGACCCTCCCATGGGCACGGCAGTCAGCCGCAGCCCACAGCTGCCATACTGCCAGCTTCTGTGCATTTCACAGCTCCAGAGAATCCTTACCCTGGCTGCCTCCTGTCACAGCACACCACTTAGGAGGGAGAGAAGCCCACTTTATCAATGAAGAAATGGAGACCCACAAGCTAAAACTCTGTCCAAGCTGTTACCTGGTGAGGCAACACTCAAACATACATGTCCCAAGTCCAGATCTTAAGGAGGGACCCATAGGATGGGTCCTTCCAGAAAGAGGTAGGGGACACATTCACACTTGTGTGAATGAGCCTGGAAAGTACGAGACACCAACCTGCTTTTGCCACAGCCTCACTGGCAATGGATTTCTCTGGGGCAGGAGGATAGGCAAGCCTTCAGTTTGGGGACCACAGAGAAGAGCATGAGCTGGGGCCCGAAGCAGCAGTTGTCTTCCTCTGTGTGTCATTAGGAAGCCTGCTATGGGCCTGGGCCAAAATGAGTGAAGGAACAATGGGTCCCTACACATATTTTTCTAAAAGCACAAGACCCTCTCCACATAGGTGAGCTTGCGGAACAGGAGCCGTGCTGGCACTGAGACACAGCTCCCTCCCCAGGAGGGATCATCCCACCAGCTCTGGGGCTAGGAAAGGCTGGGCCCTGGAGGGAGGAGCTGGACCCCACTGTAGCCCCAAGGGCCTGGCCAGGCCTCCCACGGGCACCAACGGGAGAATGAGGTTTTCGGCCACCAATGGGAGAAGGTTCCTTCCCACTTCCTGCCTTTTGGTAAGGACTGTGTGTCCTGAATCCACTTCTTGCTCTGCCTTCGTGTGGGACTAGAGGAACAACTGAGCTCCCCTGATTCATCCTGCAGCACTCCAGTCAGTGTTGTTGTGCCACCTTGTGAAGAAAACTCTTTTGGGTGGATTAGTACAGACTGAATTTTAGCAAATTAGTCCTTGTTCTCTGGGTTTCTGGAAACTTTCTCCAAATTCTAAGTGACCGCAAATAGCCACAGGGCTGTCTGGTTACTAAAGCAGATCCAGCCCAGGATGTGTCCTTCCCTGCACTTGTACATTTAGGCTTCATGTCCTAGAGAATGCCAGGCAGCTGAGAGAGAGGGTATCCTGAAGAGGTGCTGTACCTTCACCTTGCTGCAGGGGAGGCACAGATGTCAGTTCCACAAGAAGCGATAGTGTTGTCCACCAATACATTCCATCCCACTTAATGTTTTATTTGACCAAGCCCTTAAAAGTGCCTCACTGGCCACCCTCCGCTTGGGCCTCCCTCCCACCTCTCACACAATACAGCCCAAGCCACCCAGACCCTCTCATCTAGGGTTCAGGTGAGGGGGTTGGTTTGGTGTGCTCTGGCATCTCCTTGGAAGTGTCTGCCTTCTGCTTCTTTCTTCCCTTGTCCCCATCCTGGCATGGCAAATAATTTGCTCACTGCCAGTGTGTCTACCGCTAGCTGCTCTAGTGTGGTTTGGATGTGTCCCTTCTCTTCTGTGGTCATTTGCCTCCTGCTAACCTTCCTTAATGAACTGGCTTGTGACAGTTCTCTCTGTTGTTTCCATTTCAGAAGCCCGGAGGTCATGAGCACCGTCTCAGGGACACGGAGCACGACAGTCACCTTCACTGTTCGCCCCGGCACCTCCCAACCCATCACCCTGCAGAGCCGGCCCCCAGACCATGAAGGCAGGACCTCAGGAACAAGGCGGGCCTCTAGCCCTGCGGTCTCACCCACAGAGATCAGCAAAGAGATTCTGCCCGCCCCTCTGTCTGCAGCCACCACCTCTCCTTCTCCCACTCTCTCAGATGTCTTCAGCCTTCCAAGCCAGCCCCCTTCTGGGGACCTATTTGGCTTGAACCCAGCAGGACGCAGCAGGTCGCCATCTCCCTCCATCCTGCAACAGCCAATTTCAAATAAGCCTTTTACAACTAAACCTGTCCACCTGTGGACTAAACCAGATGTGGCAGACTGGCTGGAAAGTCTCAACTTGGGTGAGCATAAAGAGACCTTCATGGACAATGAAATCGATGGCAGTCACTTGCCGAACCTTCAGAAGGAAGACCTAATAGATCTTGGGGTGACTCGAGTCGGGCACCGAATGAACATAGAAAGGGCTTTGAAACAGCTGCTGGACAGATAAGGACGGCTGATCTGCACCTTTACAGACTTCTTGTTATAAGTAGAGATGGGCTCATGCTGGAATATGTGGATGGCCAAGAACGGTCTGTGAGCACGTGTCCCACTCCACGGGCCTGTATCCCGGTACCCAGAGCAATGCTGAGTGTGTCCCTGGTGTGGCAGAGCCACAACCTTCAAACGCCCTAGCTCCCTATGCAGGATTCTTGGACTGTTTCTGTCAAGCAAGGGACAAAGGGAGGGAGTTTTTCTAACATTTAAGGAGATTCACAGCCTGCCTCCAGGCTTGCTGGTGGCCTCATTTCGCTGGGTCCAAGAGGCTCCCAGTCCATTTCGTGCAGGGCCCTCCCCTTCACAGGCAGACACCAGTGCACTCTAGATACCTCCTGAGGCTCCCCCTCTGCTTCCTGGGCAGCCCTCACCACCCCAGGCCTCAACCCAAGGCCCTTCCTCAGTCCTGTGGCCTCTTGGAGGGCACTGGATGCTCACTTGCTCCTTTCTCTTTCCTGGACTATGCTTGCAATGAGATGGCCCCCCAGATGTGTTCCTCTGGTGCCCCACCTTGGGCCTGACAGGTAGAGAAACCTCTTCTTCTATAGAGACTCTTTACCGCCCTTCTCCTGCCATGAAGTGCTTCCAGGCAGTGGCAGGGAGCTGGGACAGGATCGCACCCAGCTCTGCTTAGTTTATTTCTTTATTTCTGCAAATCTAAAAGCATAAGTCCAGAACAGCCAGACAGATGCCACATGGAGTCAGACAAAGCACAAAGTCACGATTCTAGGAAGGAGAGGAGACCTGGCCATAGGAACCAGCCAGTGTGTAGCTGCCTGGGTCCAAAGTTTCCTCAAGAACAAGAGCTATTTGTCTGGCAGGAGCACCTAGCCAGGACTGTGAGAAGGGGGTTCTCTGCCTTTCAGCATTTTTCTTCAGTGGAAGGTGTGAGAGCTCTGCAGTGATCAGAGGAGGTGAGAACCCACTTTCACACAAAGGACAAGAAGTGAGGTTAATGAAAGGTGGGTGCCGCTGCCTCTGAGGCGGGACCGCCACTGGAAGCTGGGCGTGCCACCATGAGCTCAGTTCCGAGCCCAGCCCAGGGTGCCTCTTCTGAGACAGACCTCTTACTGTCCAAGGCTAGGAAGATGGGTTTTTTCCCTCCCCTTAGAGGCTTCCCCCCCACTTCTCTGATGTCTAGGAATCCCACCAGCTTGTCTTAATAATCCAACAGTTCTTTGAGAACCCTTTGAGTGTAGACAGGACCCAGGGTTGGTAAGAGGTGGATTAAAAGCAGATATGTGAAGAAAGGCAGAAAGCAGGGAGGCCTCCTGGACTGCCAGCCCTGCCTCTCTGGCAATCCTCTTTTGAGCCCTGCCCCACTCTTTGCCCTGGAGCCCTCCTCCCCTTTAGCAATACCTCTAAATTTCCAAGTGAGGCCATCAGTGTACAGAACAGTAAAACGTGCAGTCAGGCTCCTGGCACATTCTCCCAAGTTTGGAAGAGACTCGAATGTCAGGATTGTGGTTTTATTATGATTTCAGAACTAGCCCAGCCCATCTCTAATTATAAAACGTGGGTTTTTTTCTTTTTTTTTCTTTATGCTCACGGTCAAGTGTCTGATTAGGTCTGGAACAGCCCTAGAATGAATACGTAAAATTTAGCAATTTAAAATCTCTTTCTTTACTGCAAGTTTAAATAGCTGTACAGATAGTTTATAAGCACAATATTTTAAGAAAAAAAAGTGGCTGGTCTACTAGGCAGCCTTTGTGCCACTTCAGTGCTAGAAAGTTAAAGAAAAAAAAAAACTTTTGTGATTTAATAATACTATTTCTGTGGAATAATTATAAAAGTATGACCTTTTTAAATCAACCTTATTTGGATGCATCTGAACCAGCAGAGCTGTGTTATATTTTCTATCTTTGCTAGAACTTCATCATCAAAGGACAATTATTTCTTCAAAAGTGGTTACAATTCACAATGCAGCAGTTTCTCTGAAAACAAAACCAAAACACACACACACACACACAAACTCCTGCAGCCACATGTCCCTGATTTGGAAAGCAAGTCTTTGGACCTTCTTCTATTCTAAAATCTTTGTAGGTCAATGTTTGCATCTGACGATTCAATCCCACTTGAAATCAATAGACAATTAAGGCGCTTCACTTAGATATGCCTTCCATTTTCCCATTGCAAGGTGAGCAAATATTACTGTAGAGAAAAATTTCAAGCCTTGGTGGTCTGCCAAGGCTTCCCCGTATTTCAGAAAACATAAAGATGGTGGTTCAGCCATTACTTGTCTTCCACATTTGATGATACTACAAAATTCAGCAAGTAAACCACTTTACCATGGCTCTTTTTCCCTCTGCCCACAGTTGGTATTACCTCTATGCTCAGTGCCAGGCAAAACACTAGAAAAAATGAGGAGAAAAGAAGTCGCTGGCAGGCTGCCGTGAGCCCCTACCTGGTGGCTGTGGGCACAGGGAACTCTAGCAGTAAGAGAGAGCTGGCTGTGGCTCCCCTCCCTCAAGCACCGTTCCGCTGCATGCAGCAGACCAGAAGAAAGCAGGCAGAAGGCCGAAGAGCTGAGGAAATCGCTTTTTACACTGTCCTATTATGGTAAAGCAACGGGGCCTATCAGAACCTGCACTGACCAACACACAAAACATGCATTGCCAAGATGAATCAGTTTCTAGCTCTATTTGATGACTTTGCTCCAGAAAGCAATAGTTCCTCATTCAAATCACCGCCCACTGTTCTCCTCCTTCGGGCCATGTTATGACCAGGCCCTATTCCATGACCCTCTTGGGACAAATGTTAAACTGCTCATACAAAGATCATGTTAATAGTGTTCCAGGTTTTATGACCAACTTTTGTTATATACTGTAATTTAAATAAATCACAATTCCATGCCTAGTTTCTGTAATATTGTGTATACAAGACCAAAATTTCTCAAGATGTAAATGATGTATACCTGCCAAGATACCTTCTCTAGGGTGTCTGTGCACATTTTTAAGTTAATTCATGGAATAGTAAAATGACTTAGTGTGACTGTTGATTTGCCGAACTTTACATATCACAAAGCTGATTCTTTGTGGTACTTAAGTTAATAAAATGATTTTTTTTCCTGAGTCCTTGAACAAGCAAGCATTACCCAGTTGATCTGGCAATGACTTCACGTGGGGGCCACAAATATTGATTTTCCCATTAAATTTTTTTGTTGTTTTTTAGATACCAATATGTTCACACTATAGTTTGTGTAACAACGGGTGTTGGCATTACCTATGTTGCTGTTACTTATGTGCTTTTATTCTTTTTAGACTTTATTAAAAAACAAAAAACAAAAAAACAAGCTCCTGTAATCTGCACTTTCTCCCAATCCTTAAATCTCTTGTATGGCAACCAAAATTACTGTAAAAAAATAAATATACTATTGCACTAAGGTTGTGGTTCTGATTGCAAACAGTGAAAACTGACTTAAACAAACAAAAACTTGCCAAACCTGCAGTCTGATGCAAGGTTATTTAAAACGTGCATAGCCAGCTTTACCTCTATAAAACTGACCAGATAATATCTTTCATCAAAGAGTAAAAATGCTCCTTTCATTGAGCTAATCTACCTTGGTTCCATTTCCTTATTTATAATGTATAAATTGAAACATGTATATTATTTCAGAACTGTTAAAAATGTCAAAATCCACTTTTGTGAACAGGCCTAAGCGTGTAACTGAGGATTGGCTTTTCTGTTTGTGTCGGAGGTGGGGACAGGGGCGGGATGGAAGGTGAATCGGATTCTGGCGTCTCCCCTAGGAGCAGAGGCCTCCCTGTGTTCCCAGTTAGTTGGCTTCTTCCCCTCAGCCATGAGACTTGCAGAACTGGGCAGACTCTCTGGTTGACATAAATCTAACAATGTTTTGACAAGCAAGCAATGTACTAAGGCTTGGATTAAGAAATCTTGTGTCTTTTAGCAAAGAATTGAGCCAGGAAAACACGGGCTGTCCCTTCCGCTTTAGGGAGCATATTTTAAAGTTAAAACATTGAACCTCTTCTTTGGCTTCACGAATGAAAACTTGTTCCCAAGCAGTCTTTTTATTCTGGCTCATTCTCCATCTTGAACAACAGCCACTATGTTTCTGTGTTCAAGAAAAATTCTAATCTTTTCTCATTTACCGTCCTTTAAGCTATCCTTCCACTTTGGTCAATGGTTTTTCCCAGATCTAAAACCCACCTGGCCTCACCATCTTATGGTTTCTCCCAGATCTTAAACCCCCTTGGCCTCACCCAATGGTTTCTCCCAGATCTCTTTTCCTAGACGAGTATGTTTGCCTCCTTGGGGGAAAAAAAAGTTACTGGAAAACTTTTTCTTTTGCTTGAATTTTGTTTGAGGCATTTTAAGAACCCAGTAAACTGGAATGTCTTCCTGCACTTGTAGGGATCCACGTACACACACAAGTAGGTGGAAAACAATTCCACAGTGGGTGGGGGTCCATCACAGCTGCATGCACCCATAGCTAACCCTACTCCATGGAGAATCTGGTCATTTCCAAACCTGTTGCTCAGACTGCAGCAGATCTGATCAATTCTTAATCCACGGTGTATCAATGATTTTGTTTCTTTATTATAACATGTTTCTACATTTCACAGTCTTTACTGTTTTATGTTTAAAATTACAACAACCAGTGTCCATTGCTTCTACCATGGAACTCCTTGTTTATAGCAATTCTGAAAATTTAATATGAGCCTTCAAATAAATACAGAAAAGAAAAAAAAAAAGGAAAAAATTAAAGTGTGTGCCTTGGGTGTTTTGAACCTGATCTGCATAAAACCATATTGTATTCAAATGCTGTATATTCAATGGAGGGATAAATATATCTTCAATGTATTAATGTAGCTGATAAAATAGTTATAGTGCCTTGTTTTCTGAACTGAAAAGCCCATATCAATGCACAACGTTAAGAAAAAAAAAACGATTCAAGAGATGAAATGTTGAGAAGACCTAGACATGATTCTGGAGCCTTTTCATCCTAAGACTGTGAAATATCACAGTCGTTTAAATTAAAAATAAAAAGAAAATTGAAATAAGATTGTGTTATCAGTTAATTTTCCCTTAAAAGTGCCCTCTACTATATCACTTTCAGTATTTTTCATTTAGTTACAATACAAAAGGTGTCTGAGACTGGCCAAGGAAAAGGGAAAAGATATTCCGACCTCAAGTCCAGGACTCTCAGACCCACTTCCCCTGTGCTGGGTCGCCCCCTGGCGGTAATGGCGATCAAAGTCAGCATTATCAATCATTGTACATTTTGTTAAAAATACACAAAATATTTATTTTAGTGATTAAGGTTACTCATCACAGAAAAGCAATTTTAATTTTTCATAAGCTAAACAAGTGGCTGCTCTGTTTTTCTTTTCAAAGACAAATGATGGGAGAAGTAATAGCAGTCCAACACTGTCATGCTCTGTTTAGTGAAAGTTTCGATGCTGAGCCTTCCCGAGCAGCCTCTGGCATTTTAGAAGATGAGTCTAGGGCACAGTAAGCATCTCAGGAGCCGCTCTCTGCTGGTGGGACCAGAACTGTTCCCAGCAGTAGTGAGCGTCTGTGGGAGTGTTAAGCCAGATCCCGGCAGTACTGCCATGGTTTCATCTTCTCCAGGATCCCTCGTAAGCAGTCACCATGGTTCCCAGAGACAGGGCAAGGCCGTCTGCTGTAGCCACTGGTATGTCTTTGAGCTGTCCTGACACATACATATCTCAAGGGACCAAGGACCTACTCAGATCTGAAACTGTCCCCAAGACCATCATCAGTGCTGCAATCTACAAGACCAGACAGAACAAGTTCACTGGCTACTCAGATTTTTTAGTTTCAGGCAACAAATGTGGCCAACGATATGAAAATCTGAATGCGGCGGTTTGGAAGTGAGAGATGGCCCAGGCTTCCTAAAGACCCCCATTCCACGCCTTGCTGCTGCTGCTGCTGCTGCTGTTGCATCAGCTGAAAGCAAGGGGACACACCCCGTGGTATGTGCCCAAGAGCAAAACGGCTGAGCATACCGGCAGTGGTTGCTGGGCAAGACTTGAAGAGAGCCACACCCGGGCCCTGGATGAAATGGGGATCAGGGAAGCAGCTGGCAGGTCTATGGCCCAGCCAGGTTGGCAAGAGTGGGTGTGAGGAGAACTGCTCATCCACTGTTGTCCTCCTGCCCAGAAGGATGGCAAACATGAACTTAAACTTGTTCTCTAAAACCCAGAACCTAGAGAAGGGAAGTAGTGCATGACCCTCAAAGCTTCAAGGGGGTAACCACAGGACAAAGAAGAGGTCAGCTGATAACTGGGTATGGACCCAAGAGATAGGACAGGCTGGAGATAATAGATCTGCCTGGTACTTTCTCTCGTGCCAGGCACCATTCAAAACACTGCACTCTCTGAGCCCTTAACAGCCCTGTGGGGCAGAAACCAACAGCCCATTTTACAGCTAAGGCCTGACACTGACCCCGGCCAAAGTCCACAGAGAATGCAGACTCAGCATCCACCATGCTGCTTCTCTGGCCCAAACTACAGCCCTAGAAAATGCACCACCGGATCATCACTGGTACCAGCATCTGTCAATGATGACAACGATACACTCCCCCTCCCCATCCAAGGCCATGTGTGCAGGGCCAGAGAGGCCAGGAAATTAGGAGAGGTGGGGCTTCCTCACAGCTCAACCACCTCCAGGTTGTGGGACAGGGAGATTTAATTCAGGGGCTAAATATGTGGTCACTTTAATTCCCTTGACCGGCATCAGGAGAGCCAAGAGCCAAGAATCCCTAGTTTTCACAAAGGGCCTGATGTTTGCCAAAGGTCCCATGGTTTGAAGATCATATGACATGAGGCATCTGTCTCACTTCTCACAACAGCCCCAGGGAGTAAGAAGCACAAAGACACTGAGCCCCTTGCCTGAGGCTCAGGGAAACTAGATGCTGTCTCCACGGCCCAAAGGCAGCCTGAACCAGCCAGCCTGAAGACAGCCAGTCCTTGCCATGGGAGCAGAGCTGTCCTGGTTCAGTCCTTCCCAGACCTGCCGTTAACCCCTTCCTCTCAGGCCGGGAGCTTCCCAGAATGCTCCCAGCGTGTTCCTCTGCAGCTTACATCTGCCAGAACCCATTGTTGCTGCCCCCACGGAGCCTCACAGCTCAAGGCCCAAACGACTGCTTTTCCCACATCCGAAAGCCTCTTCCTGCCAGTTAGAACTAGGGCAACCCTTCCTCTGTCTTCATTACCACCCCCAATGGGTGAGGAAGAAGGGCAACCAAAGGAAGGGTGAGATAAGGAGACCCACAGCCACAGAATGACTTTGAAAACCAGTTTGCAGACCCACACAGCTTTAAAACGCTACATGAAGCCAAAGGCACGCAGACACAGCAGCCTTCTTTGGTCTTGGAACCTGCCATCTAAGCAAGCTAAAAATAAAGGCTCCCTTTTCAGGCAGGAGTTTACAAAATGTGACTACTAAGGCACTAATAAAACCTTGAAGCCCGGGGAGAGGCACACAGCCTGGACCCTCCGGCGTCCTGCAGCTTCATCAGGAAAGTACAGCAACTCCTCCCCACCCACCAGTGGCCAGCCTTTCCTGCCAGCAGCCCGGAGAGATAAATGCAGGCTATGCTGGCTCTCTCTGGTGAGAGGGAAGGGGACCATAAAACCAGTCTGGAGTCTGCCACACTGGTCTCAGCTCTGCCATTAACAACAGGGACCTGGGGCAAGCCCGGGGCCCAACTCCCAGCTACCTGTCTCCTAACATGCTCTCCAAGCTCTCTCTCCTCCTCCCTGCTCACCTTTCTCCAGCTACATTCCCACCTCAGTGCTCTTTCCAGTATTCATGTCTCTGTGTACCGGCTTCTTCCCAGAACTCCAGGCTTACACATCAGAGCCCTTACTACCACACCAAGCTGCTTGATCATGTATTTAATTGCTCACTGATCACCACTCTCCCAGCCTCTGGAAGGTAAGCCCCAGGGGGCAGGAACTGGGCCTACTCCAGGCAGTGCGGCACCCCCTGCACTGGCAATGCCCACAGCTCCTCCATCCTCCTGGCGAGGCTCCCTGCCCCCCATTCACCACCTCAGGCCCCTGCAGCTGCATTCAATCTACAACCCCTCAAGTGGCTCCTGCAGCTGCATTCAATCTACAACCCCTCAAGTGGCTCCTGCAGCTGCATTCAATCTACAACCCCTCAAGTGGCTCCTGCAGCTGCAATCAATCTACAACCCTTCGAGTGGCTCCTGGGGCTTCCACCTAGTCTTCAGACACCTGGCGAGGGGGGACTTCCCGGAGCCTACAGAGACTCCTCCCTGACGCCTCTCCCCACTGTATTGATCCACCTGCCTGGGAAGGAACCGCAACGCATCCATTTATCTGCGGCCTTTCCTCAACTGTGTCACCAGACACCTCTTCTCTCTCCATCCAAAGCTACATCCATTACACGCCTTGCCTGCCGACCGAGACAGAAATAAAAGCCATCCCCCTCCCAAGGGGTAGCAGCAACTTCTGAGGAAGTCGGTCCCCACACCGGGAGTGGGGCTCTTCCCGCAACCCTGAGCAGAGGCGGCCAGGTGAGCAGACTGCGTCCTGGGCCCACATCCCCTCCGCCGCTTCCCCGCGACACGGGGCCCCCGCGGCCAGCAGCTCCCAGGCCGGCCCCGCGCCGTGGAGGCCCTCGGGGGCCTGGGAGGGGGACGCGGGTTCAGGGACGCCGAGGGGAGGGCTGACGGCTCGACGATGCTCCCGGAACTGGGAGTTGGCGGTACCTCACCCCGCTGAGAAGCTTCTGGAAGAAGCGCGGCCCTTCAGCCGTCGGGAGCGGGCTCCACCGGCCGCCAAGGCGCCCCCTCGGGTGGGTCGGGCCCTCGCCCTCCCTGTGGCGTCCGGGAACTGCCTGGCCAGCCTCCTGGGGAACAAGGGCCGGAAAACCAGGCTCAAAGTGGCCACAGGGTCAGAGCGGCCGGGCAGGACGTCGAGCGACCAGCCGGCGTCCAGACCTCGGGCGCCACCACAGCTGCGTCTCCACCGTGGCGGCAGGCCGCTGCCCAGGAGGACGCCGGGCCGACGGTCACGTGCCTCCACGCGCTCCAATCACGGCTGGCAAAGGCGCACGGAACCCGTGATTGGCCCAGGCAGGGCATCTAGGGGCGGAGCCAGCTATCAGCCAATCCCCGAGCCAGGAGGCTGGGAGGGGACCTCGAGGCTCCGCCCACCCACCCGTGGGCCTGGGCTGGGCAGCTGGAGCCACGTGGGCCTGTGCGCGTGAAGACCCGTGGGGACGAAGGGGTTCCCAAGGAACTAGCACTCGGTGACTAGGTGCTGCAGAGAGGTCGTGCGGGGAGCCGTGGCCCGGGCGAGAGCCCGACAACGTGGGCGACGCAGGGCCGACTGCCTGTGTCATGTGTCCTGGCCCTGGGCCTCAGCCCCTGCGCTGCCTTCAGGGGGTTTCCAGGCAGGCAGAGGCTCCCTGGACCTCTAAGACCCGACATTTCCTTAAAACCCTCTGTGGGGGGCTGCTGGGAAACCCCCGTTTCCCAGTTGACATGTTGGAGATTTGTTTTGTTTTGCTGTTTAAATGCATTTATTATTTTGAATTTCAGTCCCTCACGTCCACTCGAAGAAAGACCTCTTCGTCTCCCTGCCCGCAGTCTCTTTCAGCCCTGGTCAGGCTTGAAGCCGCGCAGTCTTTTCGTGCCTTGGTTTGAATCGTCTCCAGCTTTGGTGACGCCTTTACCACGTCAACCTTGTCATGTTGCTTGCTCTGCTAGAATCTTTCATGGTATTTATGGCTCAATATCCTACTGCATGGCTACACCATGACTTATTTGACAGTCGTGTTTTAGTTGGACATTTCGGCTAAGTTTCCGTTTTCTCCATTCAGGTGGTCAGCTCCTCCCTCCCACCTGCAGCTCTCGGGAGTGGTAGTCACATCCCCAAGGTTCTGTGCAAAGAGTTCGGGCAGGGAGAAATAACACTTGAGTGGGAAAAAGAGTACAGGCTCCGGAGTCAGGAACCAGTGTCCAGACCCCAGCCAGGGCCTTGTGGCTGCATGCTGCAGGGCCACTTCACACAACTCAAAAACATCATTGCTCTTATCGCTGGAAATAGAACAAATAGTTTAAATAATGTCAGTGTCTGCCGCTACCACATTCAGTTGCAAATAACAGCAAACCCAACAAAAAGTGGCTTAAACACATGCTGGTTTATTACTTCCATATGATATTAAAACGTAAGCCCCAAGAGAGCAGGAATTTTGTGTCTTGTTCACTCCTTGGTGCCTAGAACTGAATGTTCTCAGTAAATGCATGTTGGGCAAATGAGCGGATGCCGAGACGCTGGAGGTGGATGATCACTGGCTTTGTTTTGACATCTCAAAAATATCAAGTCGGAGATTCCTTCAGCCTTCCACTGAAACTTAACAATTCATTGCAACAAAAGGCTATTCTGTTCCACACATCACATTCACTTCCAGCACAGAAAGAAAGGGGGAAAAAAGCCAGCCTTGTTTGTTCTCATTTGAGGATTTCAGAATCTAAAATTTCTACCTTACCTTCAGTCAACCAGCTTCCCGTAGGGAATTCAGCTTCACCTTTTTTCGAGTTTCCAGCTTGCAGCCTGTCCTATAATTTGGATTTTCCACTCCCCACCAAGTTAGGGTGTGGCCCTGGATGGGTCTCAATCATATTACTAGAGTCCATTATAAGTGAAATGAAATTCAGACAGAGGGAGAGAAAGCCATGGGAAGCAAGAAGCTGAAGGTCAGTGGAACCCGGAAGAGAAGGAAGAGGCCAGGAGAGGCCACCATGTGCATTGCCCTCTGAATGAGCAGCCCAGAACCAAGGATCACCAACAGCCAGACCCAGAATGCCAGGCTTCTGGAAGAAATCATCGCCTTGATGACACCTTGACTTGGACTTTCTCTTACTCTCAAAACCATGAGCTGGTAAATTACCATTGTTTAAGCGAACCCATTGCACAGTGTTTTCTAGAGCAGCCAAGGAAACTAAAAGAGTTGGGAAAATTCTTGGCAAAGTGAAAGGAAATATACAAGCATGGGTTGGACTGTTTTTTATTTACCAGGTGTATTAGTCACAATTCTCTAGAGAAACAGAACCAACAGAAGATATCTGTAAATAGGAGATTTAGAAAAGTGTCTCACCCAACCATGGGGACACAAGAATCCAAAATCTGTAGGTTAGGCAGTGAAGCTAGCAACTCCAACGAAGGGTCTTGATGAACTCCACAGGAGAGACTTGCTGAATGAAGAAACAGTGAAAATTTTCTCACTTAAAAGTCTTCAACTGACTGGATTAAATCCAACTCATTGAATTCTCTTGTTTGTGAAAGACACACCCTTAGGAGATGTAATCAGCCACAGCTGCAATCAACTTACTGATGATTTAATAAACCAGCCTTCTGGTTTATTAACCAGAAATGAAATATATACTTGCAATGCTGGTTAGGCCAGTGCTTCCTGACCAGACAACTGGGCAGCATCACCTGGCGAAGTTGGCACCTGAACCCAACCATCACAACAGGTAATATGCATGTGGTACAGGATTTAAAAGGTACCAGTAAAAATCACCTCTCCCTGCCTGCCTCAGCTTTCCATCCCAAGGTCATACCTATGAGGACCCCTTATGAATCCTTCAGGCTGGCGATTGTTTAGTTTCCTAGACTATTCAAAGCAAATACGGTGAAATGCTCAGGTTAAACAGTGGGAATTATCTTACAGTGTTGAAGGTGTACAAATGTCTAAATTAAGGGATCATCAAGCTTAGCTCCCATAGACAGGCTGCCGGCGCTCCTTGGCTCCCCTGCCACATGAAAAGACACATGGCGACATCTGCTGTTCTCTCCCTTCACCTCCCACTTCCATTTCATCTTCTTGCTTCTGCGGCTTTCTCTGTCTGAATTTCATTCTCTTATAAAAGTCCAGTAATAGTATTAAGAGCCTTCCTGATTGAGGTGAGCCACTCCTTAACTGAAGTAACCTCCTCAAAAGGCCTTACTTACAATGGGTTCACACTCACAGGAACGGATTAAGTTTAAGATCCTATTTTTCTGGGGTACATACAGTTCCAAACCATAACATCTGTGCATTTGCAAGCATACATCTGAATCATTTCTTTAAAACCAAAACGTAGCATAAGCTACACACTGTCTGAACTATCTTTGATATTTTAAAAATTATTATGAAATATTTTGGGAATATTGAAAGGATGGAAAATAATGACCGTGCAGCTTCAGATATCAACTTTACAATTGGGAGTAAGGCTCATTGTTTACCCCTCCTGACTCCATCCCTTCCTCCCGCCCCAGATGTCTCCACTGCCCTGAATTTGGTTAATCATTTCCATGTAGTTCTTTATACACTTATCGCATATGCATGCTTCCATAAATGATATGTACGATGACATTTAAAGGACATTCTGCTTCATGGCTGAGAAATTCCAGACGCTTCTAAAGAGCACAGTGCCTGGCTCACTGAAGGGTTCAGTGAGTGTCGTCTCTCATCACCATCAAGATGCTCGCAGTTATTGGGATTGCTGCTCCCGCAGCAGCTTGCTGACTTTGCTCAACAGTAATTTTGAGATTCATCCAAGGTGAGAGATGTAGCAGTAATTCACTCATTTTCCACACGTTAAGAGTATTTTATTACATGAAGATACCAAAATTTATTTATCCATTCATCTGCTGATGGGTCTTTAGAAAATTTCCTTTTTTGCTATTAAAAAGAATGCTTTAGGGCAGTGTGGTGGTGGCTCAGTGGCAGAATTCTTGCCTGCCATGCTGGAGTCCCAGGTTCAATTCCCAGTACTGGCCCATGTAGAAAAAAAAAAAGAATGCTTTAAAAACAAACAAACAAACAAAAAGAATGTTTTTCATTTGTCAAAATTCAGCATCCATTTCTTATAAAAACACTTCAAAAGGTAGGATCAAAGGAAATTCCCTCAACATGAAAAAGGGCATATATGAAAAACTCACTGCCAGCATCAGACACAAAGGTAAGAGACTAAAAGCTTTCCCCCTAAGTGGACAAGGATGCCCACTGCCACCACTATTGTTCAACATTTACTAGAAATTCTAGCTAGAGCAATCTGGCAAGAAAAAGAAATAAAAGGCATCCAGACTGGAAAGCAGGTAGTAAAACTTCAATTATTTGAAAATGACATGATTCTGTGTCTGGAAAATCCTGAGAAATTCCTAAAAAAAAAAAAAACTACTTGAGCTAATAAATTCATCAAAGTGGTGGGATAGAAGATAAGTGAGCAAAAATCAGTAATGTTTCTATATACTAGTAAGGACCTAAATAAAAAGGCAATTAAGAAAAAAAATTCCATCCATGAGAACGACTAAAAGAACGAGGTAGGAAAGAAACTTAACCAGGATGGAAAGTACCTGCACACAAAAAACTACAAAACATTGCTAAAAGAAATCAAAGCAGGCCTAAATAGGTGGAAAGATGGCTGCTATTAAACAAATAGGAAACTATAAATGTTGGAGAGGATATGGAGAAATTGGAAGACTCGTTCAAGGCTTGGGGATGTATAATGGTGCTGTGGAAGTCAGTTTGGAGGTTCCACAGAAGACTAAATATTGAGTTATCCAGCACCCCAGCAATCCCACCACTTGGTATATATCCAGAAGATGTGAAAGCAGTGTCATGAACAGACATTTGCACACCAGTGTTCACAATGGCACTATTCATAATTGCCAAAAGATGGAAATAACCCAAGTGTCCATCAAGAGAAGAGTGGATAAACAAGCTGTGGTATATACACACACACACACACACACACACACACACACACATACATACATACATATATAATGGAATATTATTCAACAGTAAGAAGGAATGAGGTCCTGAAGCCTATGACAACATGGATGAAACTTGAGGACATAATGCTGAGTGAAGAAGGCCAGACACAAAAAGATAGATACTGTATAACTTCATTCATTTCAACCCTCTAGAAAATGAAACATCAGATTCTTAAAAGGTAGGATAGAGATGGACAGAAGCTAGAGAAGGGGAGCAATAACTTACAGACTTGTTAATGAGGTTGAACTTAAATATTTGGGAATGAGTAGAGGTGTTGGTAGTACATTAGTGGGCTTATAAAGCGATAGTGCTGTACTGAAGGTGGGTAAGTTCAAAGAGGTTGTTTAAACCCATGTATCCCACTGATTAGCACTACAAATATAAGTTCTTACAAGAACTACTTCAAAGATATGACAGTTGTACAAAAAAATTAATGGAAAAAATACCTATTGTATGCTATGATGATACAGAAATACATCAGTAAATACATCAGTTACTTTTCTCTTTGGACCGATGAAAACTGTCTAAAATTGAGAGTGAAGATTGTGCAACTAAGTGAGGATACTGTGAAACTGAATATTTTAGATAGACATATGCTATGTGAATGTATCTCAACGAACTCTGCAGATTCAAAATAAATAAACAAATAACAGAAATATGCAAGTGCTAGAAAAAGTGTGGAGAGAGAGGTATATCTATTCAATGTCGGTAGGGTAGTAGAAGGGTGCATCCACTCAGGGAGATAATGTGGCAGATTCACAGGAGGCAAAATGTAGGTTCACTGCATAACTAGGCAATCCCCATTACTACGAATCTACTGGAAAGAAATGAAAGCTGGGACTTGAATAGACATTTGCACACTGAATTTTAAGCCTACATTATTCATGATATCCAGTGGATAGAGGTGGCCAAAGGGTACATTGACTCAGAAGAAAAAAGACAAACTGTGTGTATACATACAATGGAATACTGTGTGGCCACAGAAAGGAACAAAGTCAGGAGGCATGCAGCAAGGTGAATGAACCTTGAGGACATTATGTTGAGCAAAATAAGCCGGAAACAAAAGGACAAATATTATATGGTCTCTTTTAGAAAATACTCATAAGAAAATACAGCTCCAAAAGTCAGGATTGCTCCATACAGCAACTGTTAAGGAAACTAAAAGAGATCAGATCTCAATTTGAGGTAAGAATGAAGCAGATCTGGTTGGAACTAAGGTAAATCAGAATTCAGGGTAAAGGATGATATTGTCTATATTTTAAAACTTCACCTTTTATATGATACCAAAGAAAGAGAGGTTTATTTGTCCAAAACTTAAATTTTCTGTGGCACAAAATCGAACTTAACTTCTCTGGGCAGTTCATTTAAACAACCTAAGCACAGGGAGCCCAGAATTGGGAATGAAATTTTGTAATTCTGTATAGCTTAATGTAATACCCTGATACGTTCCAGAGAATGTTGGGTAGTTAATTAAAAAGTATTGGCATCAGGCCTCTTCAGAGATTAAAAACAAAGCCAGTCTGGTTGGGATTAAGGTAAATCAGAGGACAGGGTAAAAGATGATAGCATATATACGCTAGACCTTCACCCACTTATGAGACCAAAGGCAGAGACATATAATAATGTGTCTAGAACCTAAAGTTTCAGTAGCACACAGTCTAAATCAACCTGTCCGGATAGCTCATCAAATGCGGACAAGGACTTGTAATTCTGCATAGCTTCATATAATACCAGGATACATCTCAGACTATGGTGGACTGATAATTTAAAAGTATTGATAGAGGGCAATGGTGACACAGTGGCAGAGTTCTCGCCTGCCATGTCAGAGATCCAGGTTTGGTTCCCAGTGCCTGCCCATGCAAAAAAAAAGTATTGGTAGAGTCCTTTGAGAGTCCGAAGGAGGGGGGGAAGATATATATATATATATATATGGAACTATTAAATTTTCCCATCTGGGTAACCCCAGGTACCCTTTCAACCTTTGGGGACTCCCAAGAAAATAGGCCAAGCCCTTTATTTTGAGGCTTGCCCTTATGAAACTTATTTCTGTAGTGGAGAAGCTAAGACTACCTATAATGAGGTCTAAGAGTTACTTCCAGAGAACCTCTTTTGCTGCTCAGATGTGGCCTCTCTCTCTCTCTCTCTGAACCCAACTCTGCAAGGAAAATCATGGGACATGATGTCTAGGGATATAAATCTCCCTGACAACATGGGACATGACTCCCAGGGATGAGCCTGGCCCTGGTGTCATGGGATCAACAATGCCTTCCTGACCAAAAAGTGGGAAAGTATAACAAAATAAGGTATCAGTGGCTTAGAGACTTCAAATAGAGTTGAGAAGCTGTTCTGGAGGTTACTCTTATGCAAGCTTCAGATAGTTATTGCTAGTTGCCATGGTATTCCAAGCCCCAACCAACAGTGCTCCTGAATACCCTAAAGAATACCCAGGGCTGTATTCGAGGTTCTATAAAATTTCACTCACAAAGTTTATTTTTCAGAAACTCAAAACTTCCATTGTTCCTATGCCAGATAAGCCCTGAAACCCAGAGGTACCAGTCTGTCCAGGAACATCAACTACTTGCATCCCTCTACCCCATAATACTGATATTCCTCCTCAACATAAAGAAGTTAGAAAGGTCATTGCCCAAATATCTCTGAAGATTGGGAGAGGGATCAAATGAGAGGGAGGAGCTGTAACAGAGAAGATAGAATTTAACAAATGATTGTGACTACTGAATCACTATATTGATATTTCTTGTGAGTCTCTAGTGTGTTAGAACAGCTAAATTATGGAACTGTAACCCATACCATATGTATTAGCTACAGTTCTCTAGAGAAACACAATCAGCAGGAGGTATCTGTAGATATAAAATTTATAAAAGTGTCTCACACAACTGTGGGGATGTGAGAGTTCAAGATCTGTAGGGCAGGCCATGAGCTGGCAGCTCCAATGAAGGTCCTCAACAAACTTTTAGGAGAGGCTGGCAGGCTGAAGCAGGAAGAGTGGTTACCTCTCCTGAATCCCCCGTAAAAGCCTTCTGTTGATTACATTAGGCATCACTGATTGCTGAAGACACTCCCCTAAGCTGACTGCATATGCAATCAGCTGTGAATGCAGCCAACTTGGTCATGCTTTCAGTCCATGAAATGTCCTCACAGCCACAGACAGGTCAGAGCTTGCCCCATCAGACAACTGGTCACCGCCACCTGGCCAAGCTGACACAGGAACCTGACCATCACATCATACTTTCAAATTTGCTCTATTAATACTTGATAACTGTACTTTGAAATTTATCACGTTTCTGCATATATATTGCATAATAAGAAATGTTTTTTTAAAAAGGATTGCTTTTCCAAGGACGCAGACATTTGCATGCTGATGTTCGTTGTTACATTAGTCACAATTGCCAAAAGATAGAAACAACCCAAGTGTCCATCAACCAACGAATGGATAAACAAATCTGGTATATACAAATGCTGGAATATTATTCAGCAGTAAGAAGGAATGAAGTACCAACACATGAAACAACATGGATGAACGGTGAAGACATTATGTTAAGTGGTAAAAAAGTCAGACACAAAAAGACAAATATTCTATGATTTCACTCACATGAATCATTCTAGTTTGTAAAAGCTGCTAGAATGTAATATACCAGAAACAGAATGGCTTTTAAAAAGGGGAATTTATTAAGTTGCAAGTTTACTGTTCTAAGGCTGTGAAAATGTCCAAACTAAGGCACCAACAAGAGGTTACCTTCACTCAAGAAAGGCCGATGAAGTTTAGGGTTTCTCTCAGCTGGCAGAGTACCTGGCAACGTTTGCTAGCTTTCTCTCCTGGCTTCTTGTTTCATGAAGCGTCCCCAGGGGCATTTTCCTTCTTCATTTCCAAAGGTCTCTGGGTGTGTGGATTCTGTTGGTGCTGGTTGCTCTGAAGCTTTTTCCAGAATGGCTCCCTCTTAAAGGACTCCAGTAAGCAACTGCCACCTTGAATGGATGGAGACACACCTCCATGGAAACCATCTAATCAAAAGCTACCAACAATTGGGTGGGTCACATCTCCATGGAAACAATCAAGACGGTTCCACCCCACAATATTGAATGAGGATTAAAGGACATGACTTTTCTGGGATATATAATAGCTTTAGTCTGGCACATGAACTAATTATAATTTGTAAACTCATAGACATAAAATAAAGAATATAGGTTGCCACGTCATAGAATGAGGTTAAGAATGGGGAGCCTTGCTTAATATGTGCAGAATGTTTGACGAGATTGAACTTAGTGTTTGGAAATGGGCAGGGGTGATGTCAGTACATTGTTGAGAATAACAGTAGTGCCGAATGGTGTGTGAATGCGGTGGAAAGGGGAGGTTTAGTCATGTACATCACCAAAAGGAAAGCTGGAGGTTAAAACAGGGAATGTACAGCACAATCTGTGGGTGGGCAATGTCCAATTTTATCTGTACAAATATAAAAAAGATTTTCACAGAACTAGAGTTAATGCACAAGGAGTTAATAATAGAGTGGTATATGGGGAAAAAATGTACCTATTGCAAATTATGTACTATAGTCAACAGTAGTATTTTAATACTTTCATCAATAATAACAAATGTACAACACCAATACTATGGGTTAATAATAGGCAGGGAATAAGAAGTATGGGAGAATTTGTGTTTTCTTTTTTATTTTTATTTCTTTTCTAGAATAATGAAAATATTCTAAAATTGATCATGGGGTTAGATACACAATTATGTGATAAAGCTGTGAGCCTGTGATTGTATACTTTAGATGGTTTGTATGGTGTGTAAATATATCTCAAAAAAACTGCATTAAAAAAACTTGTTTTCAACACGAGGCTAAGTAAAAGAAGCCAGCTACAAAAGGTCACATAGTGTATGATTCCATTTATATTAAACAGCCAGAATAGGCAAATCCGTAGACAGAAAATACCTTGGTGGCTGCCAGGAGCTTCAACGATGGGAAACTGGGAATGATTGCTAATGAGTACGGGATTTCTTTTGAGGTTTATAAAAAAATACTCCAACATTGATTGGGGTGATGGATGCATAACTCTGTGAATACACCGAAAGCTACGGAATGGTACACTGTAAGTGGGTGAATGGTATAAAATATCAGTTGTATCTAAAACCGTGTTTTCACAGTGCTTTTCTAAATGCAATGTGGTGTCCTAAATTGGATCCTGGAAAAATTAGTGAAATCCAAATAAAATCTGTCTTTTAGCTCATCAGCGTTGCCCCAAGGTCGGACGCTAGCTAGACTCGGGGGAAACTGTGCAGGGGGTGGGGCTATACAGGAATTCTCTGTACTAAATTTGCAATTTTTCTGTAAGTCTCAAATTATTCCAAAAGAAAATGGTTATTAAAAAGCCATGCTGCTGTGAACATCTGTATGCATGTAAATGAGAGCCCCTCCGGTATAAACTGAGGTGTGAAACGGCTGCACCCTAAGACATGGGCAACACCAGCCCTGCTGGACATTCCCAGGTTGCTCTCCACAGCACAGAGCTTAGGTTAGTTAACTCAGGATCTGGCCAATGGCTCCTGGTGGTGCTTGTTCTCCTGAAGTTGCACAGATGCCCAGAACTGTACCGAACCAGCTCCCTATGGACGGAGTTTTAGGCTGCCTGGTGGGTTGAACCATACACCCCAACAAACTCATGCTCTTAATTTTAAGATTCAGATTAAAATGAAATCTGCGGCTGGACACCATCGTCAGCAAGAGCTTTAGAAGGTGTTATTTTCACTTAATGTCTGGCCCAATGGCATGAGGGTAGGTGTTAATCTGGGTTGCTGGAGGCTTTATGAAGAGAAAGCCATGGGGAGGAGCCATTAGTCAGAGGAAACCAGAAGAGCAGAAAGGAGAGGATATTGTCATGTGAGAAGCAGAGATTCATGCTAAGGAACCCCAACGATTGCCCAGCACCCAGCACCACAACACTAAAAACATGGGCGAGAAAGCAAGACGTGCTGCTACCTTTATTTTGGATTTGTGGCTTCTGAAACCGTTACCCAATAAATTCCTGTTGTTAAGCTAACTCACTGTGTGGTATGTATTTGTGATAGCAGCTCAGGCAAACTACGACTGTTTCCTTTATGCACATTAAGTAAAAATCTTCAGAAGAATTGTGGGCTTCAAGAGCATTTTATACATTATGATAAATATTGTCTAATTACTGTCCCCTCACAGATGGTATCAGATATTCCCATCAGAATAAGGAGTGTTATATGTGAATGAGTTCATGCCCATTCTTTACTAGATCCAAATAAGAAACTCAAACATCTCTGATAGTTACTTCTTGCTGCCTTGTAAAGTATCCCAAAACTTTGTGGCCTAAAAGAGCAGTCAATGTTTATTATTTCGCAGTTCCTGAGGGTCAGGAATTTGGGCGAGGTTCCAGCTGAGAGTCTCTCAGGAGGAGTCTCCAGGCATTTGTGGTTTGGCTGGGATGGGGGGGCTCATTTCCTAGCTGCCTCTCTCACAAGGCTGCCAGCCCCCTGGACCGCCCCTGATGGCTGCTTGAGTGTTCCCATGATAGAGAGCTGGCTTCTCCTGGAGCAAATGACCCAAGACAGCAAGGCAATGTTAGGACCTAGATTTGGAAGCCACACTCCTCCATTTCCAGAGTATACTATTAAGTCCACAGGTCAGCCCTAAGCTGCACAGGAGGGGACAAGAGTCCTTGTGATCCCTCTTGGAAGCTGCATATGACATCACTGCATAGTTAATGGAGAAATATGGGAGGAGAGGAAATAAAAATGTTAAGACAATTATATTACAAAAGGAAGAGGGTAAAGGGATGCAATGTTAAGACAATTGTATTACAAGAGGAAGAGGGTGAAAGTGTCAATGGCTGAGAGGTTCCAAACAGAGTCAGGAGGTTATCCTGGAGGTTATTCTTATGCATCAAGTAGATATCATCTTGTTATTCAAGATGTAATGGAGAGGCTGGAGGGAACTGCCTGAAAATGTAGAGCTGTGTTCCAGTAGCCATGTTTCTTGATGATGATTGTATAATGATACAGCTTTCACAATGAGACTGTGTGATTGTGAAAACCTTGTATCTGATGCTCCTTTTATCTACCTTATCAACAGATGAGTAGAATATATGGAATAAAAATAAATAAAAGGGGAACAAATGTTAAAATAAATTTAGTTTGAAATGCTAGTGATCAATGAAAGCGAGGGGTAAGGGGTATGGTATGCAAATTTTTTTTCTGTTGTTTTATTTTTCCGTTGTATTTTTATGTCTTTTTCTGAATTGATGCAAATGTCTGGGAAATGATCATGATGATGAATATGCAACTATGTGATGATATTGTGAATTGCTGAGTGTATGTGTTGGGAACGTTTGTGCTTCTTGTAATTTTTTTTTTAATTAATAAAAAATTAAAAAAAAAAAAAAAAGTGAAGGGAGGTAAGCAGAGGTAACAGGTAAATGAAACCAGAACCTTTCCCTGAGTCCCTCCCATGGCATTTCACATGGTGTCAGGGTTGCCTGTTTGTCCCTCCATACACAAACTTCAGGGCTGAGATGGTCTCTTTGACCTCCTTATTGCCAATTCTTAGCAAATAGCCAGAAATATATTAGGAAGTCAATAGGTTGCTCAATGAAAGGCAGCAACCAAACTGTCCTGGGTTAACAGCACCACCTAGTGGCTAGTTTGGGGAAATGCCTCCCTTACCCTCATCTCCATTCTATCCATCCCCTTTATGGATCCGTGTCCAGCTATCCCTTTCCATTTCTTTTCATCAGTATCAATCTCCTTTAGGTAAAATCTTGATCAAGGATCATGCACCATCTCTTCCTCTCCCAGAACTGAGGACTAGACAGAAAAGCAGCATCAGTATCTCTCCATGCCGCCCCTCCCTATGGATCTAAGCCTTAGGTGTTCTGTTCCACCTCTACACCTTGCTGGGCCCAGGCCTTCTCCCCTGTGCCCATGTGTCAGTTGACCCCCAAGGCTCTGGTTCCAAGTGCAGGAAAGCTAATGACTTCAAGCAATCAGGACTTCAGGGCTCCTTTCCCTTCTGTATTTCTGCTTCCTCTTCTGTTTTGCCCCCTGAAGAATTTCTTTACTTTCTTGCAACCTTGGCTCCATATCTAAAAGGAAGTTTTGATACAATTGATCTGACATTTTTGGTGTTTTATGGCAAGAGGGTTTTTAATAACCAGTTCCAAATGTCCTCAGAAGTACAAAGCCTTTGAATTTAACAAGCATGTAGTGTTGAATCACTTGTGCATTTGATTAAACTAAAGGAAGGAAAGTAGAAAGAAGGAAAGGAGAAATAAAGGAAGGAAAGAGCCATCTATCGGAAGTAAAATTAAACATAAGCAACAAAAATTGTGTCCATTTTCACCCATTCAGTTGGCGAAGACTTAAACATTTTATACTATTCAAATCCAGCAGAGGTGAGAAGCAACATGTTCTCATATGCTAGTGCAAATCTTTTACAAGGAAATTTAATGTTCCTTGACCCAATACATTAATTGGGAATTGTGTTTGCACTTGTAGCTAATATGAAAATAAAAACGGTTTGAATAGAAGGAAAGTTTATGTTTCTGTTGCATGAAAAAAAAACATCAAAGCAGGGTAGACTAGTGTGCCTGCTTCATGATGCTTTCACAAACCCAAGCTTTTTCTATCTTTCTGTTCTACCTCAGAAAATGATTTCATGGTGCCTGGTATTCCAAAATGGCAGGCAAAGCTTCAGCCATCATGTCCACATTCCAGATAATAGAAAGGAAAAATGGGAGGAAGGGGGGAGATGAATCCATAATCCAGTTGACTGTCCTCCTTCTAAGGCCCACTCCCAGAACTCCTACACAGCTACATTCTGCTTCCAAAATAGTCACATGACCACCTCTGATTACAAGTTAACTGAAAAATGTACTTTCAACTGAGCACACTGCAACTCTGAAGAACACTGACGTCTGTTACTAAGAAGGAAGTAGAGAAGGAACGTTGACTAAACCACCAATAATCTCTCTCACACTTGGCTAACCCACTTCTGAATATTTATCCCATTATCTAGATGTACAATATGATGGCAAAATTTCCGAAAAGCCCAAAACATGTCTACCAACAGGGCTAAGTTTAATTTTACATACATCAGTGAAATTCTATATGAGGGTAAAACTGAATGCTAGAGAAAGATGGACAAAATCTATTAAATTCACAAAGCTAACTGTAAAGGGTAAGTTCAACATAATTCCCTTTGAGTATAAAAAAGGATTAACATATTACACATACGTGCTCGTATATGTGGACAAAATTACTGATGAAAGTTATCTCCAGGAAATCAAAGAAGAAAAGAGGGAGACAGTTTTACTTTTTTCAGTTAGACTTTTCTGCACTGTCTGCATTGTTTCAAAATGAACTCTTAAGGGGTCAGCAGAGCTGCATTCCTTCTGGAGGCTCTAGAGGAGAATGTTTCCTTGCCTCTTCCAGCTTCTGGAGATCACCTGTCATCTCCCTCCACCTTTAAAGCCAGCAATGGCCAACCAAGTCCCTGTGACACTGCATCGTGCTCCTGCCCCCTCCCACTTTCAAGGGCCTCTATGACTACAGTGGGCTCATCCAGGTCATCCAGATCTTGCGGGACAATCTCCCCATCTTGAGGTCAGCTGTCCAACAATCTCAGTTTCATCCACAACTTCAATTCCCCTCTGCATGGTGGTCTCTCACGTTTCCAGTGAGAGCAGCCAAGAGACTGCAAGCAAACCAGGAAGCTGACCCTTACCTGCAGCACAGATCCCGGAAGCCAAACTACAATTCCTGTGACAATGGACCTAGAGGAGCCAGGATTTAACGATAACTGACAGTGTCCCTAATCTTTGTCCCCGCTTCCAAGTTTGGACCAACCAAGAGAAGCCAAATATGCTTCCCAAACCAATGGCAAAAGATGGCCCCGTGCAGTGAGCCTGCCTCCAGCATCCCCAGGTAACAGTTTCCTGAGGCCTTCCCTGCCTGGTTTCGCATCTCTGCCAAACCCAAATGACAGGGGCTGTCTTCTTTCTATTTCCACAACAGGTTCTGGAGATCAGGATGGGAACATCTGGGTGGGGGTGGGGGGCTTATTCTGCCCACCCTGGAGGGATTTCCGGCCTACGGAGACTCTCCCGTGCATCTCATCTGGCCCACATGGGGGGTGGCATTTCATTCTTTAATAGCAGGCAGCTTAATTAGCAGTCAAAATATTAACAAACACCAATCTAGAGACAGCTTACGCCAGTGGAAAATCTCCTTACAGCTCACAAGTGACAAATCAGTGGTCGCCGATGATTTTAAAACATTAATTGAATTAAGGAGTATTAATAACAAATGACAAGAAATAGGAAAAAAGAATCTGTCACTCAACCTACTTTTGACCGTGTTCCTTTTTCCATATGCCACTTGTATGACCATAATCAAAAGCAGAGCTCATCTTCTTAGTGGAGAAGGAACAGGCCAGAAGAAATCAAAGGGTTAAAGGAAGAAAAACTAAGAGAAATCGAACAAAAGGGCTGAGATTATAAAATTAGGGAATCCTAATCAGGGGAAAATAAGTCAGTATTACTGTTATGAGGTATCCTGGCAATAAATTTCAAACTCAAGTATGGACAATGACTCCTGCAAGCCTTAACTAGGAGGAGATGATACTGACCCTCATTTCTCAGGTGAAGAAATCGGAGCTTAGTAAGGGTCGGGTAAAGGCAGGTATTGGAAACCTGACCAGCACTCACCACCGACTCCGCGTCTGCAGGGAAGTGACAGAATAGGGAGTCTGCGTGTTCTCCTGAGACCTTCTGGGGCTGAACCAACATCTTCTCCAGGAGAAACCCCTCAGCAAAGACACGGACAAGGCTTAACCCACATTGCTGTGGGTGTGCCCATGTGGAAACAGGCCCTTTGGAGATGCTGTTACTGGTTAGGGTCTTCTGAGGCCCTACTTGATGAGGCCCAGCTGAATCAGGGTGGGCCCTCACCCATGGGACTGGAGGCCTCACGCCAAGGACCCGAGGATGCAGGCAGACAGGAGTCAGCAGGAGCTGGAGGCACAGATGGCGGAGCAGAAGCCTGTGACGGGAGCAGAGCTGGGAGCCCAGGAACCCCAAGGAGGGCAGCGAGCCGGCAACACAAGGCTACAGCGTCCAGAAGGCACGACCTGTCGGGACCTTGATGTGGGACATGCAGCCCCCCAACTGCAAGACCATAAATCCCTGCTGTTTCAGCCACCCAGCAAGGCGCTGTCTGTGCAAGCAGCCCTGAGAGCTGAGACTCTTCCTGATCTGCCCCAGCCCCAGCCCTGGGATCACATCCATGTCAACGCTTCCTGCTCCCATGCTGTCCAGTTAAAACCAACCACAGCGGTGTCACCAACTGTCTTCTGTGTGGGTTCCCACAGGGCAGGGCCATCTCGCTCCGTTTTCCCACCAGCCTCTGGCACCTGGAATGTGCTCAATGAACGTTACTCAACACATCAGTCCGTGTCTGGACATCCTGGGTGATGAAGCCAGAGTCCTCTGGACAGGGAACAAGACAGGCATCTGAGCTGCTCAAAGGATACTGCAGCGAGTCAAATGCTTCTTAGAGATAAATCACTCCCTGTATGCAATAAAATAATTTCCCACATGGGCCACTGCTCCGATGTGCTATCTGGATGACCCAACTTGTCCCTTTCACCCCCTCCCTGCCTGCTGTCCACCCCGACCTGCTGGCACCCCTCCCCAACACTGGTTGCACCCCTGTACTGCGCCCCAACCCGGGCTGGGGTCTCCTGCAGACTTGCCACTTATTATGCCCAAAGGAAAGTATTACTTTTAGCTACAATGCAACCACCTGAGAATTTATTTTGAGAATTGGAATTCAAAAACGATTTCCAAGCACAGTGTTTTCTATTTTGCTTAGAATTGTGGTCCAAAAAATTGAGTTAGGGAATACATGTTTCACCTTATAAAAAGCACATTTTCAAGAACATGCCTCCTTAAAAGAGAATCTTGCGTCAGCTGCTGCTGTGACAAGGACGGAACGAGGTGGATGACAGACGCCCAGCCCCAGGGCATGGAGACGGCCAGTACTCGCCGCCCTCGACTGAGTGACCAACCAGTGAAACAAGTCACGCGGGAGGTGGATCAAAAGAGTTTATTTTGAATGTTTAATTAAAAAAATCATACCTATGAGGTGTGCTACAGAAATTTAGATACAATAAATTGTATATAAAACCCAACCTAATTCTGGTAAAGCCAAGAGGTTATGCAGAAACGCATCTCAGGAGAGGGAAGGGCTGCACCGCCCCTGGACGGCCCAGGCAGCCGAGGCGGCGCTGCGGCTCCGGGGGCCCTGCACACCCGGCTGCTCCAGGGGGCGCGCAGCCCCCACCGCCCACGCGCGCCTCGGCAACGCCGGGGCCCCAGGCAGCCAGGACGCGCTGTCAGGGCGGGCGTCTTTGGCAGGAACGCTAACTTTATTTTCACTTCCCACAATTTTAGTCAGGTCGATCAATCATGTTTTACTGTAATTTCACATGATCTTTTGGCAAAAATGGCCATTACTCCCTGGAGGAAGAGTGTTTCTGGCAGTTTGCAGGTGAGAAGGCCAGGGCCCTCCCACAGCTCGGCGGCCGCTGTCCCAACACGATGGACACACAAACATGACAGCTGAGACATCAGCCCTGGGCAGGCTGGCCTACCCCAAGATCATCTTCACCCTCATTGTTAAAACCCCAGTGCCCCTAACCGTGGGTTCAGAGCTGGAGTGAAGCAGGGGGAGGTGGGATTTAAAGATCTCAAGTGACAACTCCTCGCTTTGGGGGCAAAGGGGCTCAGCACCCTCAGGGCCCTTGGGCATGGGGCAGGTGGTGCAAGGAGGACCTGCCATGAAGGGAGGCGCTGGGGAAAGACTGAGGTGCTGGCCGCAGGGGAGGAGACAGTGACCCCAAATTCATCACACATGCAGGGTGGCACTTGACGGAAAGCCTTCCGGTCAGCCCCTAACGGCACTGTACTTTCCAGCTGTCTACTTTGACTTTGTCGACCATAATAACCATCTCCCTCTTCAGCTTCCCAGCACTGCGATATGGAGAAGCCCTAGCCCAGCCCCGGCTCGGCCCCAACCGGTGAGGACACCTGCCGAAAGGCCACTCATGTCAGTGCCAGAGACCCGACGGTCTGCGACCTGGGCACAAGGCCAACAAGCGCTGTCCACCTCAGGTCCTTGAGATGGCTTCATAGGACAAATTGGCAAAAAAAAGAAAATACCTGAAACGCATAAAGACAATTTCCAGAGTCTAAGGAACATGATTACAATATATTAGCAAATTCTGTGGCATAAACATTTTCAAAAGCATCAGCGAGAGTACTGAATATGAAGGCAGTATGTGTCCCCTTCCCACCCTCACGAAGGAAAGAAAGAAGGCATGGCGTGTAGTGTCCGAGGCGGGCCGGGCGCGACCTACTGGCGCAGCTCCACGTAGTTGGCGGGGAAGAGCCCGTAGCGGCCCCTGCACACGCCACGCCACCAGCCGTCGTCGATCATTTCAATGTTGGTGATAATGTCATCGGGGTCGAACGAGATCTCATCGTCACCCGCTGGGGAGAGGGCACAAAGAGGGAGGGCTGAAACGCGGCATCCTGCCAAACCACTCACAGGCAAGCTTCCCAAGGGGCCTGCTCCCAGCAGCACAGCCTCCTACCGACGTCCACCCAGGGGCAGGGTCTTGCCTTCTTTACTATTCAACAAGCACCTGGATTGGCAATTCCAGGTCAGGGCACTTACGGAAATTCGGCAGAGTCCTTCCAAACAGAGGTACTAAGCCCAAAGCAGAATTGCTTCTTCATGAAACATGAAATCACAACTGCGCTTCTGCTCCCCCTTCCCTGCCCAGGAGGTAAAGATCTTGGTGGGCTTGTTGTGGCGGGGTGGGGGGAGCCCGGCTGAAGGGAGCCGGGGAAGGAGGGGGGAACGGTGCACCCAGACGTGCCACGGGGCGTGAGCTCAGCAGTGCTCCTGAGGCTCCCCTGCCACGGGCCACCACCTCGGCCTGGTCAGGACGAAGCATCGGACCAGCCGGGCTGAGGGTCCACCCCAGAGTCCAGGACTCGAGGGGCCGACAAAGACTGAGGCACTGTTTCAGCAGGAGACCGAAGACACGACAGAGATGCAGGCACCAGCCCAGGAGGGCGAGAGGCACCCAAGGGGCTGGGCAGCATGAGCGGCTGTGTACACTGGTGCGTGCCGAGCCTGTCTGTGACTTGAAGGGGCTCTGCTGGACAGTGTCCTTGGTCTGAGAAACTCGCACTGGGGTGCTGAGGGGTGGCGGGGCGCGTCTGCAGCTGCAGGCTCACAAATGGCCCAAACATAGGGGCAGGGGTGGCTGTAGAGCAGGACAAAAGGAACTAGAGGGCGCAATCGGGGTTCTCTCTTCTATAATTTTGAAATTATTTCAAAATAAATTACTTTTAACAATTACAACAATGTTGCTGAAAAACCAGACCCGTAAGCGGTGAGTGCGGGGAGGTGTGCCCAGAGCAGCCGGCCCGCAGCTCCTTACCGGCCTGGTAGTCGTACAGGGCGAGGGCCGTGATGCCCAGCTCGTTCTCATACTCGTCGTACGTATTTTCCTCTAAAACAGACCAGGAAGGTATCTGAGCACCAAGCACCACCCCATCCACGTACCTACTAACCACTTCGGCTTCTGCAGGCGACCCCTCCGGAGGTGTGAGGGGCAGCCGGGGGCCAGCAGGAGAGCCTGGAGCCCTGACCCGGGTCGCAGGACGCAGGGCACCTCCCGCAGGGCACGAGAGGTGGCCCCCAGCGCTGCAGCGGCAAGGCCAGATGCCAGCGCAGACACCACCCAGACTGCAGGACTGTCTTGAGGACAGCCAAGACATTTTCTGGAGTATAACTTCTAAAGTACAAAATGTTGGCCTATTTTTGGAACAGCGACATCAGAATAAGTAGATGGCCAAAGGGTGACAGAGCTCTTCAAACACTTCCCGCCACACCCGGGGGGGCCAAACACCCTCTCCCCAACACAAACCCTCAAAACCACGTACATCTCACGCTGACGCCATTTTCATACTGCTCCAAGGCCAAGAGAGGGCTTATGTTAACTCTGTCTAAACATAGTTAAGGAAATCTGGGTTTTAAAAATAAAGGCTCAGCAGGCAGAGTTCTCGCCTACCATGTCAGAGACCCGGGTTTGATTCCTGGTGCCTGCCCAGGCAAAAAAATTAATAATAGTAATAAAGCACATCCAACGTTAGTACTCATGTAACCTGAAATATCTATAACATTTCCAAAGCATCCAGAAATCTTTATCCTTAAAGAATTCAACATGCTCTGGCTTCCTGGAACTGGGCTATCTTGCGTCTTGAGGACACACTATAAGCTTCTGTTGACAGCTTTGTCCTTTTCTAGAAGACCACAGCAGAGCCCTTTCCCTCACGCCCACCCTGCCCATCGGCCCCCGACAGGAGCCGCCTCCCCCCACAGTGTTCCTCCAGGTCTGCAGCCCTGCCTGGCAGGGGCCCGGGGCCCGGCAGACACTGCCAAGGCAGAGCCAGAGAGCTGGCGAGAGGAGCCGATGATTCCCAGGGACAGGGGAGGCAGAGGAAACACACTGGGGGACTAGCAACCTCCATACCTGCCGGGTAGTGGGCTGCGGTGTCCGTGGTCTCGTAGACGGCCTCGGGGGCGTAGGCCAGGCCCTGCCCTCCAGCCTCTCGGTAGCCCGCGGCCTCCACGCTGTAGGCGGGCTCCGGAGCGCTCACGGGGCCGCCAGGGCCTTGGTAGCAAGGCTCTGTCGTGCAGGAAGCTGCGTCCTGGGGAGGGTCAGAGAAACGTCACAGGGCCGTGCTGGCTTCCAAACAGTTGCAAATGCCCTGCCACAGCCAACAGAACCCAGACTGCTTTCCAGCCCCAGCCACGATGTGAAAACAGATCTGGGGATGAAAAGGCATGAACTACCAAACTTCGGAGGGCGCCTGGATTTTAATCATCGTAAAGCAACCTACGAGAGGGACCTGTGTCACTTCCTTCCTGGTTCTCACAACCCCCATTCCAAGCTCTCGCAACCACTAAAAATCCACATCCCTTCCTAGGAACCATGCCCATTCCTTGGATTAAAGTCCAGCTTTTTTGGGTCTCCTGGGCCTCCCCAAGCACACGGCAGGCAGAGGCGGCCTGTGTGACCGAGTCCTGTGGCGGAGGGGCTTGAGCACGTCGCCCACCCCACTGCGACAGGCAGACTCTGCTCTGACCAAACACCCGACACGGACAGACGAAGGAATTCTGGAGGCTCACTATCAAATGCAAAGGCACTCTGAGGAGACACAAACCCATATTCACCACCACTGCGACTTCTGAGTCCAAGTAAAAGCCAGAGGCATTTACAGTCAGCAGTGGTGCTTATCAATGTCTCTAACCAGGGTCCCTCTGCAGCACCCTCCATGTGCCAGAAAAAACAAGGGGGGCAGCTCAGAACTGCAGGCACAGGCGGCTCCAGGAAGAGGCAGGGGTCGGGCGCAAGGTCCGGGCAGGCAGGAAGCCCTGCGGAGGCCTCAGGGGTCATGTCAGTAAGTGTGGGCTCCGCAACCTCAAGGTTGGAGGTGAAACAGCAGGGGTGGGGGTGACAGGGCAGGTTTCCCTTCTGGCAAGATTCCTCTGACTTCAACCACTCGGCTCACGGCATGGGGATCCCCGTGCTGGGCCACTCAAACCCTAAACCGGTGCGTGAGGCAGAGCGGCATCAGGTAGGAGGGCAGTGGCCGGCAAGGTGAAGAAGGGAGGCTGGAGGGGACAGTTTATGAGGGCGCCATGGACCAGAGGAGGTAGATGCCCCAACGCAGGGCTCAGAGAGGAAAGGGCCAAGGACAGAGCCACCGAATGGCATGACACCAGAGGGGCAGTGCGCAGAACCGCGGAGGGTGGGGGCAAGAGCCGAAAAGAGCAGTCAGCGCTGTAAGCCGGTTGCCAGAATTTCCAGAGGGAGCATGACAATGAGATACAGACAGAAAAGTGTCCATTTGGGCTGTGACCTCACCAGGGGCCAGTGAAGGCCGAAGCAGGACAGGGCTGTCCCCAGCGTGGGGCAGGGAGGGTAAAGCCCAGGGGACTGGGACTCCAGAGAGGGCTGGTATAGCTGGCTGTGCGTCCCAGGAGAGCTGAAACCAGGAGGGGTCTCCTGCCTCTAGGGAAACCCAGCCTTGGGCAGTGAACCGCCCGGGACCCAGCGCCCACCAAAGAAACACACCAACCTCATAGACAGGGCTTGCCGGCCGCTTCTCTTCAGCCGGCTGGGGAGGCGGGGACGCAGGCGGAGTCTGCTTTTTGGCTCTGGCTTGCTCCTGTAATTGAAAACAAGCAGCGATCAGGAAGCCATGAGTCACTCTGGACCGCTATGTCTGCCTGAGCAGCTCCAGAACAGAAGGGAAAGGATGGGAAACACCAAGCACCATGAGCCACCCCCCTGAGAGCCCTCTCAAAACTTTAAGGGCAAGTTCGAAGAGAAGGTCCCGGAGTGAGGCAGGCACCTCAAGAAACAGGACTACATGGGCCGACAGTAACCCCTTCTGCTGCCATATGAACCACGGGATTTATAAAAATGCAGTCCCCCGGCTGGGCAGGAGGGCCAACTCAGTGGAGGCTTCCACACAGACCCGGGCCTGGCAGCCCAATGCCGAATCCGCAGCTGCCCAGTTACATCGCAGACACTTCCAGACACATCTCAGGCAAGTGCCCAGTGACGGCCCCTCCCAGGCGCAGCCAGCACAGCCAGGAGGCAAAGGGGCACACAGAGATACCTTCACAAGGGTCGGCTACCCAGACCTGCAACTCAAGAGCCTACGGGCTTCTGCTGCCCTCAACCCCACCCCAACCCCACCTAGCCCTCAGAGGTCAGTGCTGCGGGAATCTGCCCTCTGCGGCTGGGCCCACTGCCGAGGGCCACTGAGCATCACTCTCTGGGGGAAGCCGAGGAGAGGGGTGTGGGGGCTAGAAACACAGAAGGACAAGAAAGCAGAAAAGAAAGCAGAAGAAATTTATAGAGGGAGAAGCTAAATTCTGATTACCTAAAGCCTCTTTTTTCCCCTCAAGGAACCCAATTACTCTGCATCTTCTGGGTGATGATGGGACTCAGATGGCAGGGATTAAAATTCTAAGCCAGGAGATGAGGAAAGGATTCATTATTTGAAAAGTAGACAAGATAAGGGATTTTAAAAAGGCTCTACAGTGTGTGTGTGTTTTGTGTTCTGCAACAAAGAAATACTTAGAAGCATCTTACTAAAAAACCGTGAAGGAGAGAGATCCCTGAAAGTTTCTAGTGACTAAGGAACGGTAAATGGTAATTACAAAATTCCTTCTTCAGTGCCTGTAACAAAACGTTTACTGGGCTTTATCTGCCTATTGTAAGCAAGTTTTCTCACCCAGACACCTGCCCTCGATGAAAGTTTTCAGAGCCCCACCCGTTCCAAGTGCTTACAGATTCATGCAAAGATTCATAGTTTAATAAAACAGCTCCAGATGTTCATTTCAGATCCCACTTCACAATGACCCCAAGTCAGGAAAGCAGTTCCATCTCCATTTTACAGGTCAGAACACGGAGCTGCAGAAAGGGGCAACGAGGCCACCCTGAAACTCACGGGAAGGGCCCATCCATGCCTTCTGGCTCCACTTCTGCTTCCACTTCCTCCAGTGGAGAAGTAGCATGAAGAAGTACACGAAAGAGAAGCAGAGCCAGGCTGCAGAACCAGAGCTGCTGGAGACGGCCTATCCGCTGCTTGGCAGTGAACTCCTTCCGCATTCTCAACCTTCTCCCCAAGGATACAGCAGGTTCCAGGTGACAGGGACAGCAGAGGTAAATGAGCTTAGGGAAACGTCTGGGCTGGCGCTCAGTGGAGGGAAAGGGCCCACAGCAAACCTGTATGTGCAAACCGCCAGCCGTTGGGCAGGGGAAATGCGAGGGCCACCTGGGGGCAAAAAGGGCAGGTCTGATCAGAGCAGGCCAGATGCCCACAACCTGGAGCTCAAGAGACTCGAGTTTGTATGTGGCTAAAGGTTAAGGAGCCTAGGAAGATAACCTTAAAGGTGAGTTCAAAATGTTTTCTTTTGAAAACCTTCTCAACAGTCAAGGAAAAGAAAAGCCAAACCCATGGACCCATTTCCCGCAGCATGCATTCACAGCAAGAGAGGAAAACAGTGTGCTTTTCTCCTTTCACTCACTTCCAGTTTTCTCCTGGCCTCTTCCTGCTCTTGTTTCTCCTTAGCCATCCGCTGTGCCCTCTCAGCCTCAGCCTTCCGTCTGTCTTCTTGTTCCTTCTCCTTCGCGAGGTTTTCAAAGTTGGCTCGGATATTACTGGTTTTGCTGTTCACTGCGGAGGGAGGAGAGAGTGTGTCGGACCCAGGACCCCGACATGTGCCCAAAAGGAAAGCACAGGCCGCGGGGATGTCCTCTGGGTCTCCCGCAGTCGACTGGGCACCTGTAAGGACCAAGCATTCCCACAGGCCTTGCATCTGGAATGTTTTAGGAGAGAAGTCACTGTATTTCTTCTCCACCAGAGACATACACGCACACACACTCACAGGCCCACACAGCCCATTCCACTTCCGGATGTCCCTGATAATGCTAACATTATTATTCACTTTTATTAAACCTTGACACTTGAGTACATATCTTTGAATATTTTATGTGACAAGTGGGGAAGCATGCACAAACTACCTCTGCGGTATAAGGAAGCAGTGCAGTTGTCTCGAAAGAAAAACATGCCCTACTGGGTAGCAAGCAGAACTGCTTTATTTTCCCCCACTGGAACAGCGTTTTCCTAAACTAATGGCTGACAGACAAAATGGCTGTGCAGATTTGGGTACGTGGCAGGCACTCCCACAAAATGGATGAACTGAGCCCATCACATCAAGGAAAACACTTGTAATATTTGTTGGCAATGGGAAAATCAGGCTTTCATGCAAAAACCAAAACTTTGGAAAATGTGTATCCACCAACACGAGTGTGATAGCGTCTCAATTTTACTAAGCTCTTGGCTGATGAGACGGGCACTGTCATAAGCTCTTTTTCCCTTTGAAGCCCCGGTGTCATCAACTGGCTTGTTCTGCAAATCAGGCAGAGATCCCTGTGTCTGATCGCACCCATGTGGACTCTGCAGGGATATGGATGTCCATAAAGAACACGGCGTCCGTCTGCCGAAAGCTCTGGAGCCCTGGCAGGACAGAGAAGCACGGAAATCGTGCCTTTCACAGCCGCAGACCCGAGAGGCAGGGAACTCGGCTTTCCTCTGCCCTGTGGGTACCCCAGGCTCCTCGGGCTTTAAAGCTTCAAAGGGCCCAACAGTTCCCAGAGCCCCAGGTACGGATGCCTGGTTGGATGAGTGGGTCCACAAGACAGACTCGTATGTGGGTTTGAGTTCCCTGGACCTGGGGGCTAGAGGCCCTGGGTCCTATTTCCAGAACGACCCCCCTTGCTCTGATCTCTACACCTTTCCGAGGCACCAGGCTTTCTGTAAAGCGTTCAAAGCTCTGACCTAAGTCTCTCTTTTGAGTACATTCTCGAAAAGTTAGTGATCCAACAATGAATTAATATTTAATGAAATTAAGTGTTTAGTGTCTGTTAACTGGTGTGTCATTTAGATATATAGTATGTGCTATGTGTGCCTATTTAAATTGTTAATTGATGTGTTACTGCATTTGTACTGTTCAAGTGTTCCTAATTGAGTACTAATTACTGAAACCCTTTAAAGTGGGAAATTCTAATTCTAACAGCATTCCTGAATATAGCCCTTTAGGCTGTATTTTGAAAAACTGAAAAGATTTTAGTTGTGAGCCTATGAAAAAAGCAAAAAATGTTTATTTCTGCAAACAATTTTGCTTCATTATGATTTAGAATCAGGAGAGAAATGGTCTGAAAATGGTTCTAGAGAAAAGAACACTGTACTACAATTAGATTTATTCTGGAAAAGAGAATAGAGATGAGAATGTACATGTAGTTCTTTATTTCTCTCTTTCAAAAGTCAGTATCAATGAGAAGATATAAAATTTTACCTCCAGATTTTAGTGGAGAGAAAAAAAAATGTCCTCCCTGATTCAGGTCTGGAAGATCCAACAGAGCCTGTGTTAACCCTTTTCTGCCTCTTTACTGGAGACAGAAGAGCCCGAGACAGAAATGTGTTCTCCCAACACACGCTATCCGCTAAATCCCTGCCCCTCTGGCAAGTGCATACAGGAATAAATGAAGGGGGGCCCAGGAGGATTTCTACACATGCACATGGCATTCTCCACATTAGATTTATATAACTGGGAAGATAATACACCACTCTATAGAGAAGACCCAAAGAAAATATAAAGTGTAGTTTTTCAATATTAGCAACCTATATCCCAAATTGGGCTAATATTCAAGCCTTGTTAATTACCTACTAACAGAAAGGAGAATGGTAGTAGAAGTAAAACAGGAATAGATAAAAAATGAGACAATCCGAGCAACCCACGCATGCTGGAGCAAGTGTAGCCACCACCAATAAGGGATCCTGAAAGGAATTCAAATGATGCTGGTGACCCAGCTAACCTAGAACATATTATAAATAGTGTATTGTTGTGAGTCTGCAAAAAGGAGCCCCTAACACCATAAACTTACAAAAAATGAGTAAAACATTACAAGAACTAGAGGAAAGACCCTCAGCTTTCCTTGAATGAATTTATACTATCCACCAGCAGTACATTAATATAGATCCAGAAAAACCCAGAGAATGCCAAAATTTTAAGTATGACCTTTATTATTCAGCATTCTTCTGCTATAAGGAGAGACCTGCAGAAAACTGACGGAGGACTAGAACTGCCTGGCTCTAGGTTGGTTGGCATTGCCTTTAAGTTTGTAATAACAGGGGCCACGCTAAAGCCCAGTCCTTCAAAGGGCAAATACCAAACACACACACAACTACAGTGGGACGTTAGCAACCCTGGGCCACATTGCGGGACAGGAGAAATTCTCAAGAAATCAGGAAGCAACCAGTGTGCATCTTCAAGGAAGAAGGACACCGGAAAGGGGCTTGCCCTGGCCGCCCCAGGAAAGGAAGCTGGGCGACCCAAACTCCAAATGCCCCAGCAAAACGATGCAAACAACAACAACATAAAATGATGAGGCCCCGGGCTCAACCAAAAAGGACTATCACTTCTCTTAATCTCCCATCAGGAGCCTTGGGAAAACAACTGACATTCTTAAAATAAGAAATTAAATAAAAACCAAATGCGATTTCCAACCGGTTCCCTTACTATAGGAAAGAACCTGTTAACCCAGTTACATGCACAAATAGCTTTTCCTCCAGATTGCTTATCAACAGAAGTGCCTCCAAGATAAACTTGTACATTGCAGGCAGCACTACTGTGCGCTGAGAAAAATAAGGAAGTTACTCCTGTCCCAAAAGAAATCTTAAAAGCTACAAAACCAGAGGTGGGGGCTGATGGAATACCTGGATGTGCAAAAATAGTAAGAATGATTCCAACAGACAGATACTGCACATTATACTGTAAACAAGAAATTAAGAATTAACACGATTATAATAACTAAATCATGATATAAATTTTTTTTCTATATTGTAGAACAGGCAGAACTTAATACCTGAAATTACTGAAACTCAACTAGTCTGAGCCCTTTCCCGTCACCATTGTAACGGTTATTACTGTAATAGTACAACTCCACTCCCCCATGTCTGAACACATAAAAACCCTGAACTCCTACACCTGGGGAGACAGATCCTTGGGCCAATAGGCCACCTGATCTCCTGCTCTGCACATAGCAATAAACTCACTCTTTCTGAAATCCCAGGGTCATGGATCGGCTATTAAGCGTGTGGGGACCCAGGGGCCAAGCCATTCCCTGTCTCTGTAAACCCTGAAAGCAGTAGCCGCTTGCATGGCCTGGGTCAGTGTTTCGGCTAGCCTCCCTATGGAGGGAGGAATGTGCTGTAGGTACATTCCTGGTCACTGTAGGTAAGAGACGCTACTCCAAGTAGGATGTGAATCTATACGCGACCTCCTTCCTGGAATCCTTGCGATGTTATCGTGTTTACATTATCTACAAAGCAACCTACAAGCCTTCCCTGTGTACACAAACTATAATCAACCCTACTCTTACGTCATGAGACCCCTCAGCTGTACCCATGTTCTCATACTCAATGGAACGTCTTTGTATCGGCCCCTAAGGCTGGCCCTGTTGTTTCCTGCTAAGTGCTGAATACTGTCACCTAAGCTCTGACTCTCGCCTTCTGACTTTCGCCTTCGCAGCAGCATGATTCCCTGATTAGCTTCCTTCTTCATTCCTGTAAGTCAATTCCTGTAATAAAGTTCATGTCACAGCCCGTGCTTGGCGCTCTCTTTGGTCTCTCGGATGAAAAGGCCCCTACAGGCAGGACAGTACATGTACATCGGGCAGAGAACCCCACATTTGTATGATATCAATATTGAGCAATAGCCAATTAAACTAAAATCTAGAAAAAGAATTGCTCCAATACACAGTATACAAAGGATATCTTAACTGCAAGTCACTCTAGAAAAGAATGAAGAAGTATGGTCAAATAAATGAGTTTTATATTTTTGTGTATCTAACTTTCTATTTGTTTCTGTTCCGTGTATATTTTCCTACCTCTGTTGGTAATAACAAATTAACAGACAAAAACTTCTTTGAAAAGCTCTATTCAAATTGCTTAAAGATAAATAAGCACATAATCTCCAAAGTTCCAGAAACAAACAAACAAAACAAGTTTCCAAAGCTCTTTGGACTCCTTCCGTCTTCTCCCTCTACGTCCTGGCTTAAACTAGACCTTTTTACTCCACAACAGAAGATTCAAAAGGCAGTACTCTGCAGAAGTTTTAGAGAGCCTGGGTTCTGAAATTCAAACCCCAGCTCTGCAAGGACTGCAGGTAAAGGTCATGCAGAAATCGAAGCAGACAAAACTATTTGCAAGGGGTGGGGGTAGGGGGCCTGTAGGCACCAGGGTTCAGGGTGTACCTTGTACTTACTGTAAACAACTTGGATAGTGTAAAAAAAACCTGGGCCTGGAATTTCCTGAAGGCAGGAGAACTCCCCACCCCCAACGCAATGATCTGCTAAGGCTGCCAGGGAAAAAGGCAAAGTTTTCTAATTGTCTGGGTCACATCTTTAAGGGGAACAGATCTCTTCATTGGAAACAATTACAAGAAGGACTCAAAGAAATGACTGAGAAGTAGATTGGCCAAGGATGGTGTAGAGATATGATGAAATACCATGCTTCTACAAAAAAGGACGGAAGTTGTGAGGCATGCACCATGGTAAATGAACCTGTAGGACATCTGGTGAGGCAAAATAAGGCAGAAACAAAAAAGCAAATATTGTATAGTTTCACTTAAAAAAATACTTATAAGAAAACAGAGGCCGAGATTGTAAACTCTTATAGCAGTCACATTTAGTCCGCAGTGGTAAATGTTATTTCTGGATTTCGAGAGGCTTCTTTAAATATGTATAATCTGGTATTCAGAGATAAGAACGAAGACAGTCAGGTCAGGATTAAGGTAATTCAGAACACAGTTGTAAGGAAGAGATTGTCTATATTCTAAACCTCACCTGCTCTTCGAGACCAAAGGAAGAAAGGTTTATTTTGTCCAGAACCTAAATTTTCCGTAGCACATAATCTAACTCAACCTGTCTGGATAGATCATTTAAATGACTCAAACACAGGGAGCCCAGAGTAAGAGGGACAGCCTTTAATCCTGTCTAGTTTAACGTAGTGCCGATACATCCCAGAGGATATTAAACAGAAAATCAAAAAGTACTGGCAAAGTCCCTTGAGGGATGGGAGAAAAAATATGGAACTGTACCACTGGGGAAACCCCTGATACTGTGTCAAGCATCAGGGACACCCAAATCAATAGAACAACTTGATCTTGAGGTTTGCTCTTATGAAGCTTATGTATGTAGCAGAGAAGCTTAGCATACCTATAAGTCTGTGACTTCTGGACGACCTCTTTTATTGCTCAAATGTGGCCTCCCTCTCTCTAAACCCAACTCTGCAAGTGAAATCACTGGCCTCCCCACTACGTGGGATGTGACATCCAGGGATGAGCCTGGCCCTGGCACTGTGGGATCAACAATGTCATCCTGACCAAAAGAGGGAAAAGAAATGTATTGGCGGCTGAGAGAGTTCAAATAGAGCTGAGAGGCTACTCTGGTGGTCATTCATATGCAACCTTCAGTTAGACATTGCTACCTACCATAACCTGCCAAACCCCAATGAAAACCATCCCTGCCAATCCTAAAGAACACCTAGGGCACTGTGTAAGATTCCACAGAGGTTCTATGTACTAGGGTAATTTTTCAGATACCTATAACCTCCAGATGGGCCCTGGGCCAGAGAAGTCCTGAAATGCAGAGAGGCCAGCCTTTCCAGAACATCAACTAGTTCCATTCCCCTAACCCATACTATCAACAGCCCCTTCTAACATGAAAAAGTTAGAATGGTCATAGCCCAAATACCCCTAAAGAGTGGGAGAAAGATTAAAAGTGATGGTGGAGTTATACAGAGAAGGTACAGTTTAACAAGCAAGTATAACTGCTGAATTATTATACTGACATTTCTTTTAGTCTCCAGTATCTTAGAGCAGCTAGAAGTGAAAACCTAAAATTGTGGAATTGTAAGCCATGCCAAACTCTGTTCTATAACTAATTGTTGCGATGTGCTTTAAAAATTTATTGCTTATTTGTATATGTTATCTCACACATGCAAAAAAGTTAATTGTGATGATAAAAAAATAAAGAATAAAACGTTAAGAAAATTGAAAAAAAAAGGGCACAGGAACTCTCATCAATACTAGGACTAGCTTATCCGTCTTAAATCCCACACCCTTATTTAAACGGGAAAAACTTAATTCAACAGATCAAGCCTCATTCTGTATCACCTATGCCTCTTGAGGCCTCTTGAACTTTGGCTGAATATGAATGAACCAGTTAAGGCAACTATGGGGGGAGGGCTGGGTGCAGAGGGTTGGAGGGAGGGGACTTTGTTTCGAATTTTCTAATGGGCCTGGAGATCAGGAATGGTGGGCACAGGGGAAATGGTAAAGAATTAGCCATTTTTGCTCTGAGAATTCCCCGATTTAAATTTTTTTTCCCCAATATTATCTCTGAAATGGCAGCCACAGTAAATACATCATTTTTAAAGGATAAGGAGCCTTGGGATAGGGGTAACAGAATTAGATCTAATTGTGAAATCTCAGTAGGTAAAAGAAAATATCTTTGAGAGCTATGCAAAAGTTTTCTTGGTTTTATGTTTGGACAAATCAAACAATTATATTTTCCAGAGTTCGATAGTATGCTTTTGGGACTGGTCTTAATTTTAGGATGTTATGGGAAAAAAAAAAAAAACTCCAGTGGGGGTGGGGAGCAGGTGAATACAGCTGCAAAAAAACGCAGTGATGAAGTCTGGTCCTATTCGTGTTTCTACAACTTTTGAACCAACCAAATGCAATTTTATTCTACTTGGGCATGTTCTCCCTAAATTTATAAAAGTTTACTGATAAAATGAGCTAGAATTATATCCATTAGATTTTAAGATTGTGAAAAATGTAGGTTTGTATTTAATGAAATTACACTGTTATGTTGACAAACTTAAAGTACAATTATGTCTTGTAGGATGTTTGAAGACAGAGCTTCCGGGTCAAGTTGGTGCCTTAACAACATGCGCGTTTTAGTTCATCCTCCAGAACAACTACTAAATAACCAGAAACAGTACAGAACAGCTCCTGGGGCCACGTCAGTGACCAGACACACAGCGTACCCCAGTCTGGACCAGCTGGACTGGCTGCGAGCACCCCCCAGAACCCAGGGAGAGTCTGCCAAAGTTAAAGGTACCGCATCATCTTATGCTGGTGGGACCTGCAGTCAGACAAGCCCCACATGCTGGGCAGGATAAGAAAAACAGAGCCCAGAGACTTCACAGGAAAGTCTTTCAACCTGCTGGGTCTCACCCTCAGGGAAAACCGACAATGGTGACTCTTTCCTCCTGACAGGAGGCCAGTTTGGTCTGGGAAAATCTGGCTGGGGTCTATAATACCTAAGTAGACCCTCCTAAGTGTGTGTGGGGGGGAAGGCACCACACAAGCAGGGAAAGAAACAAGAAAACAAGAACTGAAAAATTCTCCTCTGGTAAACAAAACTTAAGCTAAAGGTCCAGATAAAGCTGAACGGATTGTCAAAGAACAGATAGAAAACAAATTCATCCAGCAAGAAAACCCTAGATAAAAGAAATGAAAGCACCATCTCCAGAATAAACTAATTAAGGTAATTAAATGCCTAGATGCCAGCAAAAAATAACAAATCACACCAGGAAAATTGAAGATATGGCCCAGCCAAAGGAACAAACCAACAATTCAAATGACATACAGGAGCTGAAACAATTAATTCAGAATGCATGAACAGACATGGAAAACCTCATCAAAACCCAAACCAATGAACTGAGGGAGGATATAAAGAAGGCAAGGAAAGAACAAAAAGAAGAAACTGAAAGTCTGAAAAAACAAATCACAGAACTTATGGGAATGAAAGGCATGGTAGAAGAGATGAAAAAAACAATGGAAACCTACAATGGTAGATTTCGAGAGACAGAACACAGGACTTCTGAACTGGTGGACGGAACATCTGAAATCCGACAAGGATGTTTGAAGACAGTACCAAAGATCTTTCTGGTACCTTAAGGCTGTGGGTATGGAAAATACACAGTGCATAGTTTGCTAGGAAGGCAATGTAGTTTTGTGCTCAAGAAGCCTTAGGACAAAGCCTGGGTGAACAAGGAAAGCTGAAGACATTTTTGGAAGTGAATTTTCTTTGTAGTAGTCAGTGGTGACTAAAATTTGATACACTTGTTTAAGGGAGTGTGGTTTTGTCCTAAGGGAAAATGGCTACTTTTAACATATAGGACAAGATCTGAATTGATATGGAAAGTTGTAAAGGGTTTGTGGAAATTAATTTTGATTGTCACAGACAATGCTGACTACAATATGATAGGACTGTTCATATTTTTTAAGAGCTTCCACATCTAACTGTATATTCATGCAAAACTAGAGTTTGGTTTTCTCTCTGTTAAAATAATTAAATTTTCTTGGATTATAAGCCTGCTCTTAATAGGGGTTATTCTAAACCAACTGCATGTCTGCCTAGAAGACCGAGTATATGTTACAGCAGAAGTACATCCTCCCTGACGTTTACGTTGACCTAACCTTTTACTGGCTATGAAAGTCAAGTCTTCTCACTTTTAAAGAACTAAGTCTTTTTCTTACATGTCATATTAACAACTCCAACTTTACTTTTTTTTTTTGTCCTTTTGATTAAACAGGGAATCACATATTGTTTAATAGTAACCCATTTTCCTCTTTAACATAATATTCAAGTTGGACAACTCTGACATTTTGTCTTTCCAAAACCAATGAAGGATATCTTTTTATTTCAAACTGTTGCAAAGGATTTGTTCTTTCACCTTACAAAAAAAAGAGGTGCCAGAAATAGTTAGGTTCTTTTGATATGTCATGAGTTGCACGGGAAGCACTGTAAAAATTAAAAGGAATTTTATAAACTGACATTAGTTGAATGTGTATGGATGAAATGTCATTCACAGAAAACTGCTGATACTGGACGACGTCCTTGCTGTCCATCTCACGTCCTGACACAGACCCACATGTACTGCAGCAGTACAGCGCTAGCTGTGGTTTTAGTATTTTAAAAAATCGCTGTATCTCACAGAAACACAAAATGTTCTTGTCAGCTACACTGTTTTACTCTGATGCTTCTCTGAAAGTGCCTGGAATCAGCTACAACAAAAAAGGGACTTTTAAAAGAGAAGCATGGCAAATCTATAAATTATGTTCTACCCATTAACTAATTAAGTCTAATAAAAATGTAAGGATAAAACAAAAAAAAAACTTCAGCTGTAGACTGCAATTATGACCTCGAAATAAGTTAACTGTCAAATGTTTTCTTATTTCTAGAAATTAACTTTCTTTAAATAAAAAAAATACTCATAAAGGAATTAGGACCTAAAGCCCCTGCAGCAGTCACACTCGTTCCTGAGCTTTAATCACTTCTGCATCCCCTGAGGGTGGAATCTAGTAGCTCCCTGAATTCGGGTGTCTGAGTGACATCTGAAACTTAACATTCTCCAACTCTAAAAGTGCTAAAGAAGCAGCATTAATTCTAAAAAGATGACTCTATACCACAACTGTTAAAAAAAAAAAAAGCTATAAAAACCCTTCAATTGAAGAGGTGAATGGGGCTAATCTAATTAAAGGCTAAAGTGAATCAAAATACAAGGTTAAAAAAGCAATATTATCTGTATTTTAAAACCTTTCTTTCTATGAAGGACAAAAAGAATTTATTTCATCGAAGTATTTTAAAATGTACTATAGCACACACTATCTAATTTAACCTGTCTAGTTGGTTAATTTAAACAATGTAACTCAGTTTTTATTTAACAAAGAACCTAAGATAGAGAATAAGATCTTAGTATTCAGTAAATATGCAAATAAAAAATATTTACCAAGTCTCTTCAGGGACTGGAAAAAAGAAAGCATAAAACTACTAAAATTCCCTACCTTGGGAATTCCTGCTATTCGCTCAAGCAATAATGGGAACCCAACTTAATAAAACTATAATCAAGAACCTTAGCAAAGTCTAAATCTAAGATCTACTTCTTTTTAAAAAACATAAATTAATCTCATTTAAGCTTGTAACAGGAAGACCTATAAAAATAAACTCTTACATAAATGCTGTCAAACAAAAAACATACACTAATAAGCCAGGTCCTCGATCCTGAGGCTGACACTTAGGAAACGTGATGGCGCCAGGCCTAAAGGTCACGCACTGAAAGCCTCCCTGTTACTCAGATGTGACCGCTCTGTTAGGCAGAACCCCTTCCCCACGATGTGGCCAACCCCTAGCAAATATTCCACCAAGTTTCCCCCAGCCATGATTTCCAAGAAACCCACTGCGGCCACCCCAGCCCATGCCCTCTCGCCCTCCAGCAACCGTAATCTTGAGATAAGCTCCCCTTACCCAGTATCCACCCTCTAGCAGTTGCCACGCTGCATGGCTAAGGTGGGCGTTTGAATTTCAAACCTCACCAAGGAAAAGCTGGCAACCCCCAACTTAGTCCCCTGGTTCCAAACCAACCAATGGAAAACTGGCAATTTCCCATTCCCAAGCTAGACAAAGAAAACCCACTGCCTCCCTCCCTTCCCTATTTCCTGTTAACCATCTACCCCTTCCCTTGTTGGGGGCTGTTGCCATCTTAGGCATCAGCCCACCTGCACACAGCTTCCCAATAAAGCTCCTTCAATCGAGTTTAGGTCTCTTCTCCTCCCTTCCAGTTGAGAAACCTATCATTAAGACAAACTGCAAGTAACTGACCACCATCCCCCTATGCAGGGCATGATTTCCAACCGTGGGATTGGCAATACTTTTGTGATCAAAAAGGGAAAAAGAAATAAGATATATTTATATATATGTATATAGCTAAGAGACTTCAATAGCTGCGAGATCAGTGCAGACGTTACTCTTAGGCGGGCCTCAGCCAGATCTTGCAAACGCTGTCCCTGAAAACCCTAAGTAACACTCAGACCCTATCTAAAAATCAATAACCATGTAATCATAAGCCTTCAACTCTTTTTATCTAAACCTATAATTTTCAATTTACTTATGAAGTTTATTTTCAGAGACTTATAGCCTCAGAATATCCTACACCAGGTAAGCTCCAAAACCCAGAGGTTCCAGTCTCATCCCTCTACTCTGTGAGGCTGACGCCCCTTTTCAGCATGAAGAAGACACAGTGGTCGATGTCCAGCAGACATCCATCAAGACTGAGGTATGAGCAAAAAAAGGGGGGGAGGGGTAATTATAACCTCAAAATTAAGATTAACAAATAATGATGAGTGAATCATTATATAGATGCCTTTTTCTTACATTCTAACATATGGTAGAACAGCCAAAAGGAAATATCTGAAATTACTGAACTGCAAATTGTAAAAGCGTACATCCTGACTGGCCCCTTGTATCTGTTTTACAACTTCAGTCTTATCACAAAGACAACCCCCTGATGTTAATAAAGGAAGATGACTAGAGAGAAGTTACTTGTTTTTATAATGGTTGTTTTAGTTTAGTTCTAGATTAGCTAGGCTCCTTTACATTTGCAAATTGTAGTTGTTTATACTTGTTATTGTAATGGTAACAACAACATCTCCCCCTGTTTGAATCTGTAAAAACCCTAACTCCTTAGACTCTGGAGACAGATTTTAGTCCAAATATGTTCTTACTTCACTTGTTAATAAACTCTTTCTCCCTCTGAAATCCCAGTGTCACAGACTGGCTGTCATGCACAACAGGCAGAAAACCCTGTAGGTAATCAGTATCGATGACATCAACACGTGTGACCGTGGGATGCTGTGTCATGGAGATGTCCGCGTGTGGAAGCGCAGCACAGCTCGTGAGCAGCATTCCCACAAGGATGTTGCTGGTGGTCATGCAGCTACAGGTGGGTGGGCCTTCGTGGTTCAGAGACCAGCCACAGCAAAGGAGAGTACCACGGTCACCTGAGGTTACTGAAATACCCTCCCTGCTGCTGCTGTTTTCAAAAGTGAAGTTACTTTTCATTAAAAAAATTTTATTAACATGTGCTTTTATTATTTTTAAATGCATTAGTAAAGTTCTAATATTTTGTTTTAATTTCTAAAATGGTAAATTTCAACAGATATAACCCATATAAACAAAAGCTCTTTGGGATTCTCGAGAATTTTTAAGAGTGTCAAAGGGTCCTGTGACCCCAGCATCTGAGAACTTCTGATCTAGAGGCATCCCTGGCAGGCCAACTGGTCACTGTCTGCTTCCAGCTGTAAAGTGACCACCTTCTATCATGTAAATGGTCAGGTCCTATTGCCCCAGCTAAACAACACTCTTCAGAACATGGCCTGCATCCAACCCCCAGCATGCCCAGCAGACCCTGGAGTAAAGGAAGTCTTGCACTTACAGCTGGCATCTCCCAAGCTTGGTCAAAGGCACAAATGAGAAGAAGACCTAGAATCTCTGCTTACACACCAACATGAACGATGCATTCCTGTGTCGCAGCGGAGGCTGACCGCTCAGTGGTCCAGCCAGGGCAATGCTGAGTGTGAGCAGTGGCCACCATGGGGTCTCCTTCAAACAGGCTTCCAGGAACCTAATACGAGCCCTTGCAGGTGGAGTTAACCCACCTTTGCTTTGGGGAACACACCTCAGAACAGACCTGCCTGAACTGCAGCACAGCCAGGGCTGAATGGAGCTTCTTAACCTCTGCAGGAACAAACCGCATCACCCATCAGGACAGTCAGCTCATTCTTTCTCGAAAACAGGCCAGAAGCTGAAGGGAACTGCCTGAAAATGTAGAGCTGTGTTCCAGCAGCCATGTTTCTTGAGGATGACTAAATAATGATATAGCTTTCGCAATGTGACTGTGTGATTGTCAAAACCTTGTGTCTGAGGCTCCTTTTATCTATCTTATCAACAGACGAGTAAAACAAATGGAATAAAAATAAATAATGGGGGAACAAATGTTAAAATAAATTTAGACTGAAATGCTAGTGATCAATGAAGGGAAGGTAAGGCACATGGTGTTATGAATTTTTTCTGTCGTCTTTTTATTTCTTTTACTGAATTGATGCAAAATTTTAAAAAATGATCATAATGATGAATATGCAACTATGTGATGACACTGTGAATTACTGATTATATATGTGGAACAGAGTGATCATAAGAATGTTTTGTTAGGTCGGGGGAACGGGGAAGGGCACTGCAACTGGAGCTGCAGAGGCCATGTCGCCCCTCCCAGCCTGACTTCCGGAACTAATGAACTGCCCCTTCCAGACATCACCTGACCTCCATCCTTAAAAGCTGCCTGAGCCAAAGCCCACGCGCACTCACCTCCCTCCATCTTGGGTTCGGTGAGTTCTGCTTGGGAGCGCAGGAATTCCCCCCCACACACACTTTAAATTTCTTGGTCTACCTTTCTTCTTTCTCACCCTTTCGCCTCCTAAACCTTTCATGTTTGTGTTTGTTTATTTTTATATTTAAAAAAAAATCCATTGATTATATATGCGTAGATCTATTTGTGGAATCTCTACTCTGTTCATTTGACCATACAGGGGCTTGCAGGGGTCTGGGAGGACTTACCAGCTTCAACAGGGACAGTCTTCTGGTAGGCAGAGGAGCCTTTTGCAACCTCTTCAAAGGTGGATGCATTCTACCAAGACAAGGAGAAAGCAATGAGGAAGACAATTACACTTTGTCCCTGCCCTGTGATGTGTTCCGTCCTATGAGAATGTTTAAGGCCTTCCCTGGCTCACACAAAACAATTAGAGGGCCCGGAGGTTTCATATCCCCCGTACTGGCTAGGACCACAAGTCAGCATGAGAATCAAACACGCATGTCTCAGCATTTGGCGCCCATAAATGAATGATCAGTTCTTCCCCATCCTCAAGCGAGGCTGGGCAGTTTTTCGGGACCCCAGAAGCCTCCTGCTCTGCCAGAAGAAGAGGGCACCCCAGCACATTCAGGGCAGGCCTGGCCTCAGCACCCACATTCCCCATAAGCAGGATCCCACCTTTTTGTTTCATGGGAGACCCAATGTGCCAAATTAAACCAACAGCTGGGACAATCCATTTAAGCCTGACTCCAACCTGAATACCAGGGTTAACTGACACCACTGACCAAACTCCATTTCATCATAAGCAAACATTTTCTGACGAATATCTGTGGCCTGGTCCCTGGTGAAGAAGTGGGCATTTCCCCCAGAAGCATCTTCAAGAGGCAGTGTTAGAGCTAACACGAGACTCCGGACCACTGCCATCCTACAGACCTCTGCAACCATGGGCCATCCCAGATCTGCCCTGCCCAGGACGGCACCCACTAACCCCATGGGGCTCCCGTGTTCCTCAAGTGCGGCTGACGTGATGAGGAACAGAGTTTTCAGTTAGGCTTTATTTTAATTAATTTATATCCAAATAGTAATATTTGCCCCCCACCCCCACCCCCAAGGTTGTCACTCGTCCTCGAATCTCAACATCCGCACTCCCGTCATGGCCCGGCTGCTTACGGCTGTCTGGGCCTCAGACTCCTCTATAATAAAGTAGAGACAAGAACAGCGTCTACCCCATTACAAGGAGCTGAGGAATAAGAAGCACATGAAGGACTGAATGAGCCTGGCACACGGGAAGAACTGCCGAGTGGTAGCTACCACCATCCCCATCACAATGAGACACACGGGGCTTAAACGGATGCGCTTCTGCAGCCTGAGCCAAGAGCTCGCCTGGGAACACCCAGAGAGCAGTGAGCTGACTCGCCAAGAGCTCTACAGGTCACCAAACCTACAGGCAGAAAGCACTCAACAATGGCCTTGAAATCATTACCTTATCCATCCGATCCTTTTGGACCCCGTACTTCCCGCCAAATCCTTTGGAGTAGTCTGAAATGGGGCACAACACAACATACACTTTATTTAGGTCGAGGAAAAGCATGGTGCCGAGAGCAGATGCATGCAAACAGATCCAGAAACAGCCTAAGGAAAACACACCAGCACAAAAGGGAGAGCAGTCCCAAATGACAAGCCTTTCCTTGCAGGGCAAGTTTCACATCTAGCCATGGAATCCAATCACAGGCAGGGGGAGGCCAGAGCAAACCCTGAGCATGCTTCCACATTCTTGGGGGTGATGGGAAGGGGACAGACTGCAGGCTAGCAGGAAAGAGCCAAGCACAGAGGTCGCAGAACAGGCCTTGGCAATGCACCGCTTCAGCAGCACAGACTTCCACACCAGCAACAGATGTACTGAGCACTGAAGAGGATCAATCACGATTGTTTACTTTTTAAAAGGAAAAAAATACATCATACGGACATTCTACCAGTTAAATACTGATGTGCTAACACAGATCTGAAATCACACCGTAGGGCAGGCTGCACATCACATGGCCCTACCCACCCCATGCGTGGGCCACTAAATCCGGAGGACCTTTACCTCCCCATGTCTCAGCACCCTGCCGTGACTTCCTACAGACATTACAGGATGGAGAACCTAAAGCCTGCCGTATTAGACGTTATAATTCTTCCAACCATGTGTCTAGGTTCCAGCAACTAAGCGTGAACTTTTAACTAAATAACCACTCCAAGGAAAAGACATCTGCCATGCAAGCCCCCAGTAAGTGCGCCTGGGACTCTCTCCTTTTGACCTTCTGTATAGGCTGCTTTGGCTTTGTGTGACGATGTCATACAGAGATGGTGTTATCAAAAAACAAAAAACACATCTCCCATGCTGGCCGCAAAAACGTCAGCATCAATGAAACAGAGAAGCCACACGGAACCCTTCTAGCTCACTCCCTGGGCCTCCCAGCCTCTGATCTTGAGGTTGACGATCTGGTTTCACCAAACGCGTCTCTCCCCACCCCCACACAGGCAATAGCAAAACAAGCTGGCGGAGGATGTGGCCAGGAGACCAGAGATACTCCATTCCAGAACGAAGGCACATTATGGGTAAAAAAAAAAAATGACAAAACTGATCATTTTAATCTAAAATTGATCATGATAACATATGCACAAATTTGTGATGATATTGTAAGCCACTGAGTGTGTACTCTGGGTGGCTTCTATGATGTGTGAATACAGCTCAATAAAATTGCATTAAAGAAGAAAAAAGGTGACTGGGAGGGAAACGAGTACAGTTCCAAGTGGATGGTGCTCTAGGATAGAACTGGGTTCAAAACACCCAAGCAGGGTGGGCGGCTGAGAGCTGGGGGACATAGGAAGTCTGTGCTGAATGCGGCTGCACTGAGCGGGGCTGGGGGTGCTGGGGGGCGACTATGCCTTGCTGGGACTCGTGCTTGGCCGGCTGTTCCTTGTAATCAAACCCCACAGCAGAGGAGTCCTGCCTCTCGGACTGAACACCAAATCTGCCTCCGAAACCAGTCTTATAATCTGAAAATCCACAAGCAACAGTGGAGAGGAAACACGAGATCGTTAGCATCAGGGGAGTACACGCGGGAGCAAGACACACGGCGCTGGGGAAGCGAGAACTCTGCAGCCGAGGGCCTCAGCCTTCGCTCTCAGGCTCTTAAACAGTCCAACGTCAGCTCAAAACAAAGAACAGAGTTAAACCGTGAACACTTCAGCCAACATTTTCAAATGGCCAGGATATTAAAACACATTTTAAAACAGGATTTTAAAACTGTGTGATAAACAATTCAGTAAAGTCACTCCATGCTTTGAGATTTGCTTCTAGGGTCCTACCCACACAGCAGAACAGGGACGGGACTCCTGTGTCTGTGAAGAAAGGGCACGTCACCCTGGCGGTGCTGCGCGTGCAAAGGGCCCTGGCCTCACCACCCGCTCCACAGGCAGAAACACTCCAAGTGCCCGGCCTTTACTTTAAGTCTGTTTCACATTAAAAGATTTTTCTTCCCTTCAGTCTACTTTCTCCAGGGATGGAGTTCCATTTAGGAAAGAAAGCACTTCAGGTTAGAAAGGAGGTGCTCCCTTCCATAAGCGGTAATGCACTTTAAAAACAAGAATTCACGCTGCTCTTTATGCTGTAATTTAAGAGCTAAAGAGTGTCCTTAGAA